>NC_068430.1:47560660-49960660 GCF_023373465.1 Oncorhynchus keta | reverse complement strand
GGGAGTGCCAATGTAGTGTGTGTGTATATACAGCATTGTCTAGGAAATATGAGTAGGGTCAAAAGCAAAACAAATCAAATCACATTTTATTGGTCACACACAAATGTAGCAGATGTTATTGCTCCAAAAGTGCAGTAGTATCCAACAATACACAAATCTAAAAGTAAATGAATGGAATTAAAACATATATAAATATTAGGATGAAAAATGTCGGAATGGCATTGACTAAAATACAGTAAAATACATTATATACAAATGAAATGAGTGAAGCAGTATGTAAACATTATTAAAGTGACCAGTGAATCCTTGTCTATGTACATAGGGCAGCCGCCTCTAAGGTGCAGGGTTGAGTAACCGGGTGGTAGCCATCTAGTGATGGCTATTTAACAGACTGATGGGCTTGAGATATTAGCTGTTTTCAGTCTAGTCATAGCTTTGATGCACTTATACTGACTTCACCTTCTGGATGATAGTGAGGTGAACACGCTATGGCTCGGGTGGTTGATGTCCTTGATGATCTTTTTGGCCTTCCTGTGACATCGGGTGCTGTAGGTGTCCTGGAGTGCAGGCAGCGTGCCCACAGTGATGCGTTGGGCAGACCGCACCACCCCCTGGAGAGCCCTACAGTTGCGGGCATTGCAGATGCAGTACCAGTCGGTGATATATCCCGATAGGATGCTTATAAATGTGCGTCTGTAAAAGTCTGTGATGGTCTTAGGGGCCAAGACAAATTTCTTCAGCTCCCGGAGGTTGAAGAGGTGGTGTTGCACCTTCTTCACCACACTTTCTGTGTGGTTGGACCATTTCTGATTGTCAGTGATGTATACTATGAGGAACTTGTTGCTTTTCACCTTCCCCACTGCGGTTTTGACGATGTGGATAGGGGCAATCTCCCTCTACTGTCTCCTGAAGTCCACGATCAGCTCCTTCATTTTGTTGACGTTGAGGGAGAGGTTATTTTCCTGGCATCACTCCCAGGGACCTCACATCCTCCATGTAGGCTCTCGACATTGTTGGTAATCAGGCCTACTACTGTTGTGTCATCTGCAAACTTGATGATTGAGTGAGAGGCATGCGTGGCCACGCAGTCATGAGTGAGAGGCATGCGTGGCCACGCAGTCATGGGTGAACAAGGAGTACAAGAGGGAGCTGAGCACGCACCCTTGTGGGGCCCCTGTGTTGAGGATCAGCATAGTGGAGGTGTTGTTTCCTACCTTCAGTAACTGGGGATGGCCCGTCAGGAAGTCCAGGACCCAGTTGCATAGGGTGGGGTTCAGAACCAGGGCCCCAAGCTTGATGATGAGCTTGGAGGGTACTATGTTGTTGAAGGCTGAGCTATAGTCAATGAACAGCATTCTTAGATAGGTATTCCTTTTGTTCTGATGGGACACGGCAGTGTGCAGTGCGATTCTATCGTCTGTGGATCTAGGGTGTCAGGTAAGGTGGAGGTGATATGATCCTTAACTAGCCTCTCAAAGCACTTCATGAAAACAGAAGTGGCTACGTGGCGGTAGTCATTTAGTTCAGTTACATTTGCATTCTTGGGTACAGGAACTATGGTGGACATCTTGAAGCAGGTGGGGACAGCAGACTGGGATAGGGAAAGATTGAATATGTCCGTAAACACTCCAGCCAGCTGGTCTTCGCATGCTCTGCGGATGGCAGCTTTGCGAGGGTTAACGCACTTAATTGTCTTACTCACGTTGGCCACGGAGAATGAGAGCCCACAGCCCTTGGGAGTGGGACGTGTCGTTGGCACTGTGTTATCCTCAAAACGGGTGAAGAAGGTGTTTAGCTTGTCCGGGAGCAAGTCGTTGGTATCCACAACGTGGCTGGTTTTCCCTTTGTAATCCGTGATTTTCTGTAGACCCTGCCACATACAGTTGAAGTCGGAAGATTACATACACCCAAGGCAAATACATTTAAACTCCGTTTTTCACAATTCCTGACGTTTAATAATTTCCTATCATTTGATAAAAATTCCCTGTCTTAAGTCAGTTAGGATCACCACTTAATTTTAAGAATGTGAAATGTCAGAATAATAGCAGAGAATGTTTTATTTCTTTCATCACATTCCCAGTGGGTCAGAAGTTTACATACACTCAATTAGTATTTGGTAGCATTGCCTTTAAATTGTTTAACTTGTTTCAAATGTTTTGGGTAGCCTTCCACAAGCTTCCCATAATAAATTGGGTGAATTTTGGCCCAATCCTCCTAACAGAGCTGGTGTAACTGAATCAGGTTTGTAAGGCCTCCTTGCTCGCACATGCTTTTTCAGTTCTGCCCACACATTTTCTATAGAATTGAGGTCAGGGCTTTGTGATGGCCACTCCAATACCTTTGACTTTGTTGTCCTTAAGCCATTTTGCCACAACTTTGGAAGTATGCTTGGGGTCATTGTCCATTTGGAAGACCCATTTGTGACCAAGTTTTAACTTCTTGACTGTCTTGAGATGTTGCTTCATGATGTCATCTATTTTGTGAAGTGCACCAGTCCCTCCTGCAGCAAAGCACCCCGACAACATGATGCTGCCACCCCCCTGCTTCATGGTTGGGATGATGTTCTTCGGCTTGCACGCCTCCCCCTTTTTCCTATAAACATATGGTAATTATGGCCAAACAGTTCTATTTTTGTTTCATCAGACCAGATCTTTGTCCCGATGTGCAGTTGCAAACCGTAGTCTGGCTTTTTATGGCAGTTTTGGAGCAGTGGCCTTTCAGGTTATGTCAATATAGGACTCGTTTAACTGTGGATATAGATACTTTTGTACCTGTTTCTGTCAGCATCTTCACAAGGTCCTTTGCTGTTGTTCTGGAATTGATTTGAACTTTTCGCACCAAAGTACCTTCCTCTCTAGGAGACAGAACACGTCTCCTTCCTGAGCAGTATATGACTGCTGCGTGGTCCCATTGTTTATAGTTGCGTACTATTGTTTGTACAGATGAACGTGGTACTTTCAGGCGTTTGGAAATTGCTCCCAAGGATGAACCAGACTTGTGGAGGTCTACAATTTATTTTATGGGGTCTTTCTGATTTATTTTGATTTTCACATGATGTCAAGCAAAGAGGCACTGAGTTTGAAGGTAGGCCTTGAAAAACATCTACAGGTACACATCCAATTGACTCAAATTATGTCAATTAACCTATCAGAAGCTTCTAAAGCCATGACATACTTCTCTGGAATTTTCCAAGCTGTTTAAAGGCACAGTCAACTTAGTGTATATAAACTTCTGACCCACTGGAATTGTGATACAGTGAGTTATACGTTATATAATCTGTCTGTAAACAATTGTTGGAAAAATTACTTTTGTCATGCCCAAAGTAGATGTCCTAACCACCTTGACAAAACTATAGTTTGTTAACAAGAGTGGTTGAAAAGCAAGTTTTAATGACTCAAACCTAAGTGTATATAAACTTCTGACTTCATCTGTATATAGGACATAATACATCATTTACTACAGTTTGAGCTGAAACAGAACCACAAGAAGCTTTTCCAACACCTTTCTATCGATACCGTAAACAGATAGAAAAATAATGTCTCTGCTTGAAAACCTGTCTTCCTGTCCAGGCATTATCAGACTTCCCATTAAGGAGGTACAATTACAGTGAGAGAGAAAAAAAGGATAATTGAAAAATAGAATTGAGCTCACAAACAAATAGACATCTTCAACCATTTTCATTCATGTGAGGTTGATTACATAATTTTAACATGAAATTGCATTACATGTGTTCATTTGAATAATAATTAACTTTATTCTCTGCAATGTAGAAATAACTATCTTCATAATTATCATTGATCATTTTAATGGGTGTGGATTGATCTAATGGTGTGCTAATGGACTGTTAAATTTATCTTTACTCTATTGTAATTTATGATAATTTCTTCCCCTCACCTACACGACTCCTACACACATCCAGGGACACGAATGACATTTGCTGCAGTCTTCTGCATTGACTGGCTGTTGACAGTATGGAGAGGGATCCCGTTTTTGGCGCTTTGAAGTTCGTGACCCGGGGAGTACTGAGATTCTTTAAAAAATCTGCTGCAGGAGGCAAAGACAGTTCCGTCGCTGCTTTCATATGCCCCAGAAAGCAGAAGACAAAGTACTTCAGAATTCTGCCCTCATTAACAAAGACTGCAGTCCTCAAATCAAATTCCAATGCGGTCATTAAAAACCAGTTAGAATAGGAGTTGCTTTAATGTGTATTGCATAAACCCTTAAACAGTTCACCCAGTTCCTCTAATTTCTGACCGGTAATTTGATATTTGTCATCAAACTGATCCACACATAGATGAAAAACAGGGAGATTTTAGCTACATATTATGTATATTAGTAAACTGTTTGCTGAGCTAACCACATGAAAAAAATACTATAGTATACTATGGTATTAATATTACAGTATTTAATGTAGTGTTTCTGCAGACTTTGCTGAAGTCTTAACTTTAGTATAATGCATTATTTAGGTTAACTATAGTATAACTATTGTAGTAAAAGAACTGTACTATATACAGTAGACTATAGGAATTCATGTATTTGTTTTTGTGGATTGTAGTATACTTTAGTATTTACTGTAGTGTTTTTGTTGGACCTTATTGTAGTGATTTTCTTTTCTTTGACATAGAAGTGGAGGCTTTCTCCTTGAGGAAACCTACTGGAAGAATACACAAATATAAACATTTCCATAACCTGCAGGTGGTTAGGACTGGGGTCTACACATGACCGAGGGATACTTCAGTGTGTAGTATAGTATAGTGAGTACTGTAGTATTCTATAGAAAACTGTAGTATTTTTTTATGTAACAGGGGTCAGTGTGCTAGTAACAGATTAGCTTCCTCCACTGTCCCATAGCATACTCCACTGTCCCATACACGTGTGTTGTGAGGCAGAGGAACCAGTGATCCTCTGCCTCACAACACACGTGACCTCCCTCCTTGACAACTTACCAACGGTTTGACCCACCCGAGCTTCTACTTTCCATTTCAGGGGAAATGGAAAGACAGCCCATTACACAAAGTCTGCTTTTAGACGTTAGATGTTACAAAGGCGACACCATCTTAATCCCTCCTCCACATTTACTGGATTGGTTGAACAGTGTAGAAGAGAGCTTCCCGTAATGTTTTTTTCTCCTTTTTGTCAAGAGCAATATGTAGGGGATACAGTTTCAGGCATTTATTTTAAGCCATTAAGTTAGGCACCGATTGGATGGCTCCATCCTCAACACTTCAAAAACTAGCTGTTGAGTGAGCTTACAGCACATTCTTAACTTTGTTACACTAAAATAATGTATTAAGCATTTCAATAATTGGGTTTACTACCCCCTGGTTCCCCAGTATAGCTTAAATATGCACATAATACAGATTGTGCTACTGTGATTCATCAGATAATGGCATACAGGCCGTGATTTTGTGTTCTCAATTTTAATTGACACAGATCCCCCTTTTGCCTCACAGGATATGTACTTGTAAGGAATTTAAATCAAATCGTGAGGATGAAAACCCTTGTCATCAGCGTTTCATATTGATCACCATTCCAGTCAGAGATTGAATCACACATTTGACTAATCACGTTGGAATTATAGCTATCTGAAATTCTCAGATACTTTCCTAGTTCTGAAACAGTCAGCTACGCAACAACATATAGAAATATACACTGTGGTCAGTTTATTAGGTACACCCAACTAGTACCAGGTCGGACCCCCTGTAGCCTCCAGAAAATAATGAATTCTTTGGGTCATTAAAAAAATTGCCCAGTTGGTATCAAGAGACCTAATGTGTGCCAGGAAACCTTCACCGCCACCAGCCTGCACCATTGACACCAGGCAGGATGGAGCCATGGACTCATTCTGCTCACGCCAAATCCTGACTCTGCCATAAGCATGACACAACAGGAACCTGGATTTGTCGGACCAGACAATGTTTGTCGGACCAACAACAATTGTCCAGTGTTGGTGATCACGTGCCCACTGGAGCCGCTGCTTCTTGTTTTTGCTGATAGGAGTGAAGACACGGTGTGGTTGTCTGCTGCAATGGCCCATAGGTGACAAGGACTGATGACTTGTGCGTTCTGAGATGCCGTTCTGCACACTGTTGTACTATGCCATTATTTGCCTGTTTGTGGCCCACCTGTTACCCTGTACGATTCTTGCCATTTTCCTTCGATGCTTGGGGTCATTGTTCTGTTTAAACGTATAATCTTCATCCCAGTCTAAGATTGTTTGCACTCTGAAGCAGGTTCTCATCAAGGATTTTCATGTATTCGGCTCCATTCATTGTTCCCTCTATCCTTAACAGTCTCCCAGCCCCTGCCACTGAATAGCAACCTCATAGCAGGATGCTGCCACCGCCCTGCTTCACAGTAGGAATGGTGTTAGATGGATGATAAGCTGTGCCTGGTTTTCCCCAGACATAGCACTTTGCATTAAGACCAAAGAGTTACATTTTTGTCTCATCAGACCACAGAATCTTTTGCCTTATGATCTTGTCTTTCATGTGCCTTTTTGCAAACTCCAGGTGTGCTGTCATGTGCCTTTTTCTCATGTGCTTCCATCTGGCAGCTCTCGCATGAAGCAAAGATTGGTAAAGTGCTATAGAGACGGTTGTCCTTTTGGCAGGTTCTCCCATCTCAGCCAAGGAACTCTGTAGTTCTGTCAGAGTGGTTATCGGGTTCTTGGTCACCTCCTTGACCAAGGTCGTTCATTTTGGTCGGACGACCAGCTCTATGAAGAGGCTGGGTAGTTCCATATTTTTTCCATTTCCCAATGATGGAGACCACTGTGCTCTTGAAAAACGTTTAACACTCTAGAAATGGTTTAATACCCTTCCCTAGATCCATGCCTCATCACAATTATATATTGGAGATCTACAGACAGTTCCTTAGACTTCATGGTATAGTTTATGCTCTGACATGCACTGTCGGCTGTGGGACCTTATAGACAGGTGTGTTTCTTTCTAAATCATGTACAACCAATTCAATTGGCCACAGGTGGACTCCAATCAAAATGAGGTGACAACTCAAGGATGATCAAAGGAAATTGGATGCACCTGACCTCAAATTGGAGTGTCATAACAAAAGGGGTGTGAATACTTACAGTACCAGTCAAAAGTTTGGACACATCTACTCATTCAAGGTATTTTCTTTATTTGACCATTTTCAACATTGTAGAATAATAGTGAAGGTATCAACACTATGAAATAACATATACAGTGGCAAGAAAAAGTATGTGAACCCTTTGGAAATACCTTGGTCATCAAATTTGATCTGATCTTCATCTAGGTCACAACAATAGACAAACACAGTGTGCTTAAAACTAATAACACACAAACAATTACACGTTTTCATGTCTTTATTGAACACACCGTGTCAACATTCACAGTGCATGGTGGAAAAAGTTTGCGAACCCTTTGATTTAATAACTGGTCGACCTCCTTTGGCGCCAATAACCTCAACCAAATGTTTTCTGTAGTTGCGGATCAGACCTGCACAACGGTCAGGAGGCATTTTGGACCATTCCTCTTTACAAAACTGTTTCAGTTCAGCAATATTCACGGGATGTCTGGTGTGAGCTGCTCGATGTCATGCCACAGCATGTCAATCGGGTTGAGGTCAGGACTCTGACTGGGCCACTCCAGAAGGGGTATTTTCTTCTGTTGAAGCCATTCTGTTGATTTACTTCTGTGTTTTGGGTTGTTGTCCTGTTGCATCACCCAACTTCTGTTGAGCTTCAATTGGCAGACAGATAGCCTAACATTCTCCTGCAAAATATCTTGATACATTTGGGAATTCATTTTTCCATCGATAATAGCAAGCTGTCCAGGCCCTGAGGCAGCAAAGCAGCCCCAAACCATGATGCTCCCTCCACCATACGTTTCAGTTGGGATGAGGTTTTGATGTTGGTGTGCTGTGCCTTTTTGTCTCCACACATAGTGTTGTGTGTTGTCATAGCAGAATCATAATTAGTTAGGTAACATTGATAAATAAGATGTTTATCAATTTTCATAAATATGCTTATGTGGAAAAAATGTTGGGGCCCAGAGAGGGGAGAGGTCAGGATTGTCTTCATATGTGTATCTGTTAAAATATGTGAAGGGCTCCACAAGGTCTGTACACCAGTCACTCCCTACTTTTCCCATTGGGGGAGGAGTATGGCAGTGTCTGGAACCATTGTATGTCCCCTCTGATGCCGAAACTTGTCTTTCCTAGTATATGACCTAGAGACTCACTCCTCTCCGTGAGCTTGTCCAGGAGTGGTTGTATGAGAGATGGGAATATCTAGAATTGACAATTGATATATGCCATTGGATGAGGTAATATTTTGGGAATAGGAAGTACCAAGAACGAGAAGTAGAACCTCGTCTAAGAGAGCAAACTGAACAATAATTTATAGTTAATGCTCTCTGGCTATGGGATACTCCTCTCTCAAGTAGAAGTCTTCCTTTGAGCGGTTTTCCTAAGACCTATGGTTCGTCATTGTGAGTTGAGAGGGGTGGATCTTTGCTATAAAAGATTTCAGTTACCATTATGTTGACACTCTCAGAATTAATTTATAGACACTGAATTGATCTGAGAGTCAAAGGGCTATGGTGAAGCTCATATTATTATTGTGTGTGGTTTGTAAACTCTCATTTCACTTAGTAATACAGGAAATTCCAAAAAACTCAACATCTTTCTTTTGTAAGTCTTAAGCTGACACTCTAGAATTGTTCTTAACCTCATTGAACATTCTGTGCTGTGCTCTTGCAGTCATCTTTGCAGGACGGTCACAGTGCAACAGTGCTGCACTTTCTACATTTATAGACTATTTGTCTTACCGTGGACTGATATACATCAAGGCTTTTAGAGATACTTTTGTAACCCATTCCAGCTTTATGCAAGTCAACAATTCTCAATCTTAGGTCTACTGAGATGTATTTTCTTCAAGGCATGGTTCACATCAGGCAATTCATCTTGTGAATAGCAAACTCAAATTTTGTGAGTGTTTTTTAAAAGGGGAAGGCAGCTCTAACTAACATCTCCAATCTCGTCTCACTGATTGGACCCCAGGTTAGCTGACTCAAATGAGCTTTTGGAGAAGTACTTTTTTAAATGTGTTTGAGGCAATCAATTGTGTTGTGACAAGGTAGGGGTGGTATACAGAAGATAGCCTTATTTGGTAAAAGACCCAATTCCATATTATGGCAAGATCTGCTCAAATAAGCTAAGAGAAACGACAGTTCATCATTACTTTAAGACAATAAGACATGCACAAAATTTCAAAAACTTTCAAAGTAAAATATAAGGTCATTACTAGCCTCAGAAATAACAGCCCAAATAAATGCATCACAGAGTTCAAGTAACAGACATCACAACATCAACTGTTCAGAGGAGACTGCATGGATCAGGCCTTCATGGTCGAATTGCTGCAAAGAAACCACTAATAAAGGACATCAATAATAAGAAGAGACTTGCTTGAGCCAAGAAACACGAGCAATGGAAATTTGTCCTTTGTTCTGATGAGTCCAAATTTGAGATTTTTGGTTCCAACCGCTGTCTCTTTGTGAGAAGCAGAGTAGGTGAACAGATGATCCCCATCAAGCCGATACCACAACGGCTCTAAAAGAAGTCCACTTGACTTTATTTAAACTTGAAACCATATATCCTGAGGACGTATTTATTGTAGCTAGGGATTTTAACAAAGTAAATGTGCGGAAAACGCTACCGAAGTTCTATCAACAGATTGACTGCAGTACTTGCACTGCTACAACACTTGACCACTGCTACTCCAACTTCTGGGATGCCTACAATTTATCAGGAAGTGTATAAGAGATGTTGTACCCACTGTGACTATTAAAACCTACCCTAACCAGAAACCGTGGATAGATGGCAGCATTCGCGCAAAGCTGAAGGCGGGAATGACGACATTTAACCATGGCAAGGTGACTGGGAATATGGCCGAATACAAACAGTGTAGTTATTCCTTCCATAAGACAATAAAACAGGCAAAACGTCAGTATAGAAACAAAGTGGAGTCGCAATTCAATGGCTCAGACACGAGATGTATGTGGCAGAGTCTACAGAAAATCATGGACTACAAAGGGAAAACCAGTCACGTCGCGGACACCGACGTCTTGCTTCCGGACAAATTAAACACATTTATTTGCGCACTTTGAGGATAACACAGTGCCACCAACGTGGCACACCAAAAGGACTGTGGGATCTCCTTCTCCGTGGCCGCCGTAAGACATTTAAGTGCGTTAATCCTCGCAAGGCTGCCGGCCCAGACGGCATCCCAAGCCGCGTCCTCAGAGCATGCGCAGACCAGCTGGCTGGAGTATTAATGGACATATTCAATCTCTCCATATCCCAGTCTGCTGTCCCCACATGCTTCAAGATGGCCACCATTGTTCCTGTACCCAAGAAAGCAAAGGTAACTGAACTAAATGACTATTGCCCCGTAGCACTCACTTCTGTCATCATGAAGTGCTTTGAGAGACTAGTCAAGGATCATATCACCTGTACCTTACCTGACACCCTAGACCAGGGGTGTCAAACATACGGCCCGCGGGCCGGAACCGGCCCCCAAGGAGGTTCGATCAGGCCCGCAGGATAATTTGAAAGTGGAAAAAAATGCATAAAAGACATGGAATTAATTTTTTTTTTTTTAAAGACAAGCCGCATCACTGAGACAGACTGAAAACAGCAGACAGTATCAATGCGCCATCTGCTGCTTGTTACGACGTTGTTAAGATTGTTAATGTCTCTACCTCTCCACTACACCCTCATTAGCCAAAATGTCGTTATCCAAACGGAGAAAAGTAGATAAGGAGTGTAGAATTTTCAAAGAAAAATGGACCACGTCCTATTTATTTACAGAGATGCACGGAAAACCTTTGTGCTTGGTGTGTTTGCAACAAGTTTCGGTATTGAAGGAATATAATATTCGACGCCACTACGAGACTCATCACAGCGAAAAATATGACGGCTTGCAAGGACAACTGAGAAGAGATAAGATTAACGAATTGCTGGCGGGTCTGAGGAAACGGCAGTCAACTTTCATCCAGAGCCGAGAAGTCAGTGAAGCAGCGGTAAAAGCCAGCTACCTAATTGCTAGCGAAATAGCATTAGCATCGAGCCGTATTCCGACGGTGACTTTGTTAAACGATGCATGATGAAGGCGGCTGAACTTGTATGTCCCGAGAAGCGACAAGCTTTTGCCAATATTAGCATGACGAGGAATACTATAGCAGAGAGGATTTCGGAACTATCGGCAGATTTAGACAGTCAATTGAAACAGAGAGTCAAGTCATTTATTGCATTTTCCGTGGCAATTGACGAGAGCACTGACATCACAGACGTGGCCCAACTGGCCATATTTATTCGAGGAGTTGATGAGACATTGACTGTTACTGAAGAGTTTCTTGAGTTGGTGCCAATGATGGACACCACAACAGCCGAGGACATTTTCGGCTCTGTCCTTGCTGCATTGGACAGAGTTGGAGTGGACTGGTCCCGCGCTGTCAGCCTGGCTACAGACGGCGCGCCATCCATGGTCGGAAAGAAAGCAGGTGTCGCGACAAAGTTCAAAGACAAAGTACAAGCCCTTAATGGAGGAGATCGTTTCTGGACATTTCACTGTATTTTGCACCAGGAGGCATTGTGTTGCAAGTCGCTGAAAATGGACCACGTCATGGAGGTGGTTGTTCGCACTGTAAATTTCATCCGGTCCAGAGGTCTGAACCATCGTCAGTTTGACAAACTTCTCAGCGACAGCAACATTACCCACAGCCTGCCATACCACACTGAAGTGAGATGGTTAAGCCGAGGCGCTGTGCTGAGGCATTTCTTTGATCTACGAGAGGAAATCGGACAGTTCATGGAGAAAAAAGGAAAAAACCGGTGTTGGAATTACAATCTCAGGAATGGCTACGGGACCTTGCATTCTTGGTTGATATTACTGAACACTTGAACAATCTGAACAAAATGTTGCAAGGCCGCAAAAAAGTTGTCACACAGTTTTCTGACAACATACATGCATTTAAGTTGAAGCTGACTTTGTGGGAGATGCAACTGGCAAATGGCAACCCTGCTCATTTCCCCTGTCTGAGAGATGTGTGTGTGACCAGACCTGATGCGGACATGAAATGGTACAAAGACAAAATTGCAGGACTACTGCGGGAGTTTGAGAAACGTTTTCAGGTATTTGGTGAACTTGAGACAGAATTTTCAGTTTTTCGCTCACCTTTCACAGTTAAAGCTTCTGATCTGCCGGTCGAAATTCAGCTAGAGATAATTGATTTGCAGTGTGATGCAGATTTGAAGGGCAAATTTGCCTCTGTAGGTCTGGACAGATTTTATCAGTATCTACTACCAGGGTACCCCAAATTAACAGCCCTGGCTGCTAAAATTTTGTGCATGTTTGGGACAACCTACCTTTGTGAACAAATTTTCTCAGTGATGAATATCAATAAAACAAAAATGCGTTCAAGGCTCACAAACAAGCACTTAAATGACATTCTGAAAGTGACAGCTAGTCAGGACATGACACCTGGTGTTGATGCACTTGTACAGGCCAAAAGATGCCAAGTTTCAGGTACAAATACAAGTCCAGACTAGACTAACACCCTTAAAATGCTGCCTTAGATACTGTTTGCATTGAAAGAATACAGCTCTGTGAAGATGAATCCTTACTGTGGTGATTTAAAAAATGTGCACTTTAATGTTAGTCAGCAGCTTCAAAACAAAAGTTGTGTGATGGAATTCTACTGTTCATACAACTCCATACATTTTCAGTATGTATTGTATGTGTATGTATGAAGTTTACAGATTTACAGGACAGGCGAACACTTTCTTCATTACACATTTAAAATCACTCTCCTTAGTTTGTAAGGTGTACGCAGGGATTACATTTAGATTTTATATGCGTATGTGTAAGTGGTTTAAAAATTCCTTTCTTTAAAAGTCTCATTTAATCTTAAAGTGCATTACTATATTTTTCAGTACCAATTAAAGTTTTGTGCCTTTGTACAATCAGTGGGATCAGTTGCAATGCATATTTGTGAATGATAAAAGTAAATTGCACATTTGTCTAAGGAAATATGAGGTGTTTCATGAAATGTTTTGTAAAAGGATAGTTCATTAAATTTCAATATTTTCCTAATGTTCTTGTGCTTCTTTACACCAAAACAAAGGAAAGACATGATATTTTGGTTATTTATAGCAGAGTATGGTATAATTTTAATGGTCCGGCCCACTTGACATCTCCCTAGGCCGTATGTGGCCCACGATGCGAAATGAGTTTGACACCCCTGCCCTAGACCCTCTTCAATTTGCTTACCACCCCAATAGCTCCACAGACAATGCAATCACCATCGCCCTGCACGCTGCCCTATCCCATCTGGACAAGAGGAATACCAATTTCAGGAAACAGCAGAGGGAGCACCCCACTATCCACATCGAAGGGACCGCAGTGGAAAAGGTGGAAATCTTCAAGTTCCTCGGCATACACATCACTGACAAACTGAAATGGTCCACCCACACAGACAGTGTGGTGACGAAGGCGCAACAGCACCTTAGGAGGCTGAAGAAATGTGACTTGGCACCTAAAACCCTCACAAACTTTTACAGATGCACAATTTAGAGCATCCTGTCAGGCTGGATCACTGCCTGGTATGGCAACTGCATTGCCTGCAACCACAGTCATCTCCAGAGGGTGGTGCTGTCTGTCCAACACATCAAACTACCTTCCCTCCAGTACACCTACAGCACCAAATGTCACGGGAAGGCCAGAAAGATCATCAAGGATAACAACCACCCGAGCCACTGCCTGTTCACCCCGCTATCATCCAGAAGGTGAGGTCAGAACAGGTGCATCTCAAGAACATTCACAATAACCTCAGCTAAACACGTGTATGTGACCAATAACATTTTATTTTGATGTGTGGTATCCACCGTGAGCATGGAAGAGGAGGTGTGATGATGTGGGGGTGCTTTGCTGGTGACACTGTCTGTGATTTATTTACAATTTAAGGCACACTTAACCAGCATGGCTACCACAGCATTCTGCATCAATACGCCATCCCATTTGGTTTGCGCTTAGTGGTACTATCATTTGTTTTTCAACAGGATAATGACCCAACACACCTCCAAGCCGTGTAATGGCTATTTGCCCAAGGAGGAGAGTGATGGAGTGCTGCATCAGATGACCTGGCCTCCACAATCACCTGACCTCAGAGTGAAGGAAAGGAACTCCTTCAAGACTGTTGGGAAAGCATGCCAGGTGAAGCTAGTTGAGAGAATGCAACAAGAGTGTGCAAAGCTGTCATCAAGGCAAAGGGTGGCTACTTTGAAGAATCTCAAATATAAAATATATTTTGCTTTGTTTGACACTTTTTTGGTTGCTGCATGATTCCATGTGTTATAGTTTTGATGTCTTCACTATTATTCTACAATGTAGAAAATAGTAAAAAATAAAGAAAAACACTTGAGTAGGTGTGTCCAAATTTTTGAATGCTACTGTATGTAAATTTGTTATTTCTGTATTTCATTTTCAATACATTTGCAAAAAATGATTTAAACATGTTTTCACTTAGTCATTATAGGGTATTGTGTAGATGGGTGAGAAAAAAAATATTTAATCCATTTTGAATTCAGGCTGTAACAACAAAATTTGGAATACGTCAAAGGGTATGACTACTTTCTGAAGGCACTATATCTATGTTACAAGATTGAAACAATTGTTAATCCTAGCCCCACTGAAAGTGGTGAGGGAGCTAACTATGGAGAGACGTCAGGGGTTGAATGAAACAATAAGGAAGGGTAGCTGAAAATGTATTGATGTTTGAGCCATGCCATATCAACACAGGGTCTTCCACATTCTCATCATATGGTCATAGACGTAGTAGGCCTAATTACTTTCTCTCCAAATCCAAATGAGTTTCTGCATTACTGATTCATTTATTTGATATCAGACTACAACTTGAAATTGAGTCCAGTACCTTGGAAATTAGACTCTTTGTATGATGACATTGGAATTAACAGTGTTTGTGATTTCACTGCCTCAGCAAAAACATAGTCTGAGTCACTAAAACCAACAGCAAAATAGAACATGTTTCATCTAAAGAGGAAGAACCGTTATAAAGGGTTTCTTTTTCAGGCAGTTAGGGAAGAAATGGCACAGTATGAACTGAGGATAAGTCAAGCTCCGTTTGATCTAAAAATGAATGACCTCTTGCCTCCGTTCTTCAGGCATCCACCAGAAGTAAAATGCAAGGTGTGCAACATTTTCAGTATATGCAAATTGCTTCTTTATTTGTCATATCTAAGTAGCTCACGATTTTGTTATGACCAATCAAGCATGACAGACATTTCAGTTCAAAGGCTATGATACACACAATGAATTGTGTAAAAGTATTACTTAATGTAATCAAGTTAGTATGTCTACTGATTCTGTTTAAGTTACCACTCATGTTAATTTTGTGACCTAGACGGTTATGTTTTACATTCAACTTTGTTAACTACTGTAACCCAAGGCTAGTGTATTAGCAATGTTCAAATGTTTTTGCTGTTTTATTTGTGGCAGTTCTATAAGACAAACATTTGGCTACAGATGCCTATGCCTGCATGCACCAACCTAAAGAAGAGGCTGTATCACTCCTTAATTTGCATTGTTCTGAACTGCAACTGCTAGCATCGTTTGGCATTAAAGCGAAAGGCTATTATTAGCAGTTACCCAAGAGTTAAGAGGAACCCCTACTTTTAAAAATAACCTAATGGTGTGAATAAAAGCCCTAATTGAAAACATTAGCTTAAGGTCTTTTGTTTGGTGTTTTGCTCATGTGCCATAATTAACAAGATGTTAGTTGTCGGCAAGCAGTCCTCAGGCAAACTAATGGGGAAAAAGCTGTTTCAGCGTTCCCATTTAACACAGTTTAGGCTGAACAAATAAATGTGCTACACGTGGAGACATTTGTCCATTGTGAAAAACACAACCACTGTTTTCTAAATCTTTTCCCGAATTTGCACCCTCTACTCAAAGAGCAGAACATACTGTAGGTCACCTGCAGAAACTCAGTAGCTTGCTAAAGGAGGACTAGCATGCTAGCGTATTAGCCTAATAAGTAATATGTGGAATGTTTTTTTGGCATTGAGATGTAGCTTTATTTATATTTATTCCTTATTTTACCAGCTGAGTTGACTGATAATACTTTCATTTACAGCAACGACCTTGGGAAAGTTACAAAATATAGTGAAAATCCGTAGTTAACCTACCTATAAAATATATAAGCAAGCAAAAAACATAAATAAAACAAAAAGAAACAAGATCAAGCATAGAAACATCAGAAATAAACACATTCTTCCTTAAGGTCCTCACTAGGGATGCAAGGGTACAGTGGTCCCACGGTTCGGCCGCGGTTTCGGTATCTTTATATTTAAGAAAAAAATAAAAACACCACCCTTTAAACAATTAAGTCTTTATTTTGCCTATAGATAAATAAAACGTCCCATTCGGAAAAATGGCAGCATGACTGACTAGGCCTGGTTTCTGTCTCTACTGTATGAAATAAATCAAGGGTAGAAAAACATTAAAATCACAAGTGCTTCTTCGCTTTGACAACCTGTATCTCTTCATCTCCCAATCCAGTACATTGTGAACTGTCACAGTGAGGAGTTGCTCTGGAGGTCCAACTACCAGTGGAGAGAGCTAGATAGTGTCTGTGTCAATTTGTTTTCAGTTTATCTCCGTGATGTTTCATAGAGTTTGGAAATCACTTTGCTGCTTAAATGTGTGCGGGAGGGGACATTGTAACGTGGTTCAATTTCTTTCATCAGGTGATGCTATCCCGAGTCAGTAACCACTGCAAATCTTTGGCTATGAATACTCCCACTTCTTTCGTTATTTCTGAATTTGTCGCAAATTGTTGTTGGAAGGCAACAGCGAGAGATTGTTGTGTTTTCGCTAACGTGTGGACTCTCCTTGCTCCAGCTCCACCTGCAAGTGAAACAGCCAGATGATGGCGACATAAATGACACATCATGTTAGAAGTGTTTCCACTCGAGTAGCCGACAGTGGCAAAGCAATGCTTGCAGAGTGTACTTTGTTTGTTTACGGTCTTCTTACCCTCGTCATCGTATTGAACGCTGAATCCAAAATGTTCCTACAAGGCGGATTGAAAGACGTCGGTGCCTCCTCAAATTTGCTTCTCTCTGTCTCGCTATTGCTCGCTATTGTCACGTTGGAGCTAAAAGAATATTTGTTTTTAGTTTCCCCTCTCTTCATGGGGCCCCTTTAGGGAGGTTTCCTACTGAGATGTCATTGCAAATCGTCCATTGGTTGTTTAACACAAAAGGTTAGGGGGAGTGGGGTTGCGGTCACTGCGGTTGCCACATTTTGAGACATTGCTGTGGAGTAAAGTTTGTCAGCCCTCAGGAGCCCCCTAACGGGCACAAGAGGTACAGCGTGCCTCTAGCAAGTTTTGGAAATTGTAGGAAGATGACAGACATACATACTGTAATTCTGCGGATCACATGTGCGTATCGAACTGTAGGGGGCGTACCGAAGGTTCAATAACATAGTGTGTACCGTTGCATGCTTAGTCCTTACACACCCATCTGAACTGCTTCAGTGTCACCTAAACCGTCCCACAAGCAAAGCGCAAAATAACTAAAGGCAGATCTATCGAACTGTTTGGAGATCAAAAGGGATCTCCAGAAGTAGCCATCCCAGAGACCGTGTCTAATAGACTGTAAACTCAGCAAAAAAATAAACATCCTCTCACTGTCAACTGTGTTTATTTTCAGCAAACTTAGCATGTTTGTATGAACATAAGATTCAACAACTGAGACATAAACTGAACAAGCTCCACAGACATGTGATTAACAGAAATTGAATAATGTGTCCCTGAAAAAAGAGGGAGGGAGTCAAAATAAAAAGTAACAGTCAGTATCTGGTGTGGCCACCAGCTGCATTAAGTACTGCAGTGAATCTCCAGTGAATCTCAGTCCATAGACTGCAACAGATTTGCCATTTCTTACTGTGAGATGTTACCCCACTCTTCCACCAAGGTACCTGCAAGTTCCCGGACATTTCTGGGGGGAATGGCCCTAGTCCTCACCCTCCGATCCAACAGGTCCCAGACATGCTCAATGGGATTGAGATCCGGGCTCTTCGCTGGCCATGGCAGACCACTGACATTCCTGTCTTGCAGGAAATCATGCACAGAACGAGCAGTGTAGCTGGTGGCATTGTCATGCTGGAGGGTCATGTCAGGATGAGCCTACAGGAAGGGTACCACATGAAGGAGGAGGATGTCTTCCCTGTAATCCCCAGCTTTGAGATTGCCTGAAATGACAACAAGCTCAGTCTGATGATGCTGTAACACACTGCCTCAGACCATGACGGACCCTCCACCTCCAAATTGATCTCTTTCCAGAGTACAGGCCTCGATGTAATGCTCTTTCCTTCGATGATAAACGCGAATCCGACCATCACCCCTGGTGAGACAAAACTCATCAGTGAAGAGCACATTTAGCCAATTCTGTCTGGTCCAGCGATGGTGGGTTTGTGCCTATAGGTGATGTTGGTGCCGGTGATGTCTGGTGAGGACCTGCCTTACAACTGGCCTACAAGCCCTCAGTCCAACCTCTCTGAGCCTATTGCGGACAGTCTGAGCACTGATGGAGGGATTGTGCGTTCCTGGTGTGACTCGGGCAGTTGTTGTTGCCATCCTGTACCTGTCCCGCAGGTGTGATGTTCAGATGTACTGATCCGGTGCAGGTGTTGTTACACATGGTCTGCTACTGCGATGACGATCAACTGTCCATCCTGTCTCCCTGTAGCACTGTCTTAGGCGTCTCACAGTATGGACATTGCAATTTATTGCGCTGGCCATATCTGCAGTCCTCATGAGCAAGGACCCTGGCTATCTTTCTTTTGGTGTTTTTCAGAGTCAGTAGGCCTCTTTAGTGTCCCAAGTTTTCATAACTGTGACCTTAATTGCCTACTGTCTGTAAGCTGTTAGTGTCTTAACGACCGTTCCACAGCTGCATGTTCATGAATTGTCTATGGTTCATTGAATAAGACTGGGAAACAGTGTTTAAATCCTTTACAATGAAGATCTGTGAAGTTATTTGGATTTTTTCGAATTATCTTTGAATGACAGGGTCCTGAAAAAGGGACGTTTCTTTGTTTGCTGAGTTTAGCATGCTATTTGAGCTGGTCAGTATGTGTTGGTAAGAGAAGTTAGGTACGGTGGTAGTTTATGGAAGAGGACTTTATTAACAATTGATCTACGATGTGTGCTGAAACTATAGCCCGTAATACATTTATTTAAAAACATTTAATTAACTATTGCAAGTCCGTTAAGAACAAATTCTTATTTACAATGACAGCCTCCCCCTGAAGACACTGTGCCAATTGTGCACCGCGCTATGAGACTCCCCAATCACGGCCAGATGTGTTACAGCCTGGATTCGAACCAGGGACTGTAAGCGACACCTCTTGTTCTGAGATGCAGTGCCTTAGACCGCTGCGCCACTT
Source organism: Oncorhynchus keta (assembly GCF_023373465.1). NCBI lineage: Eukaryota > Metazoa > Chordata > Actinopteri > Salmoniformes > Salmonidae > Oncorhynchus > Oncorhynchus keta. The sequence continues at coordinate 49,941,147 of NC_068430.1, read as the reverse complement.
GGGAGCCCCCCCAAATAGCATAATGCACTTTGATAAACTGCGTCCAGTGGCTTCAATACAGTGGCAGCTGCATTGACGATATACTGTATATATATTGATGATATCGCTATAATCGTAGACTAGAATGAATGTCGACTGAATTATTTATTTTCTGTTATTTAACAAAAGGCATGACCTATTCCTATAAAATATGCACATTTAATTTCTTAACTTCTAACCAAACTCAACATGCTTTTTGAAGGAAATCCTTAATCCAACTGCCTAGATATTTATAAGCGGGGACAAGGTCGATGAAGGCACCATCCAATGTATGTATGTATGTATAAATAAATCAGATACATTTTTACGTGATTTGGTAAATAACATATACTTGGTTTTACCTGCATTAACTACCAGTTTCAGTTTAACAAAGGCTTTTTGGAATACAATAAAGGAAGATTGAAGCTCCAAACTAGCCTGGTCAGACTGTTTTAAAACATTTTTTTTTTTACAGATTAATAATATTGGTTTATGGGAAACAGACATTGGAATTGATCCCCGTGGGACACTCTTTGTTTTGTCCAGAAAAATCAGGTTTTAATCCTTTTCAAACCAGCTACATGCAGGCTGGTCCAGGATGAAAGTCACTGAATAAGTAATGAGTGATCCACAGTGTCAAAGACAGGCCAAAAAAAAGAGCTCCACAGTATTCTTCCTATTCATATAAATAATCAAATGTAAAACCATAGAAGTAGCATAAATAGTGCTATGACCAGATCTGATGATCATTTAGAATACATTTCATGGTTAAAAAGCATCTAAATTGAATATTTAGCAAAGTTTCTAAGATTTTAACGAGGCAAGAGTTTGGGAAATTTAAATTATTAAATTAAATTATTAGTCACACAGGTCGCCATCTGCATGAAGTGGGAGTATATGGGCCAACATAATGTCACAAAGCATGAAGCCAGTTAACTTATTTCCGAGTTAGTCAGATATTAGTTTAGATAGCTCACATGCCAATTTCAAGTCTAACTAGCTAACAAGCTACCAGCTACAGTTGAAGTCAGAAGTTTACATACACTTATGTTGGAGTCATTAAACACATTTTTCAACCACTCCACAAACTTCTTGTTAACAAACTATACTATAACTTAAGTTGAAACAATACTGACTGAGGAAAGAACCTAAGAGAGTGTCAGATATAGAAGAGGTAATAAGTGAGGTAATGGAGTCCAGGTGTGCCTGATGACATGCAGGTGTGCGTAATGATGGATCCCAGGACCAGTGGTTAATATACCGGTGACATCAAACGCCGGAGGGGAGGAGTGGAAGTAGATGTGACGGTACCCCCCCACCCTCTCCAAAAAAAAAACACCGGCCAGAGGGATGGCGGCGAAGGTGGAAATCACGGATGATGTTGGAATCCAGAATGTCCTCCACCCGAACCCAACACCGCTGCTCTAGGCCATACGCCTCCCAGTCCACCAGATACTGGAGCCGACCCCCACGACATACAGTGTCCAATAGAAATCTGACAGCATAGGCCCGGACCCCTCCTGGAGGGGTGTTGTGGGGGAAAACATCAGGTGGGGGACCATGAACCACCGGCCTGAGAAGGGAGATATGAACGGCCCTACAAATGGGGGCTCAGCTTCTTGCAGGGCAGGTGAAGTGGGAGGTTCCTGGTAGAAAGCCAGACACGACCCCCAGGGTGGTACACGTGGGTCTCACTGCGGCGACAGTCTGCCTGCTCTTTTTGATGGTGGACGGCACACTGAGTCTCACGTGAGTGTCGCTCCACACTTCTGCTCACCTTCTGCTCACTCAACAGCAGGAGTTTCCGTCTGGCCTGTGGTCCACAGAGCCAGGGCCAGTTGAAAACACAGAACGCTGGAAGGGGGTCAATTCGGTGGAAGAGTGACGTAGCGAGTTCTGGGCGTACGTTCTCCATAAAGGCTCCCAATACCCGTGATGTGAATTGAGGGCCACAGTCGGAGACGATGTCCTCCGGAAGGCCATAATGCCGGAAGACCTGCTGGAATAGTGCCTCAGAACCTGTTGAGCAGTAGCGAGACCAGAAAGTGGGATTAAACAGGATTTTGAATATCTATCCTCAACCGTCAGAGGGAAGATCCGTGACAAAGTCAATGGATAAATGGGACCAGGGACGCTGAGGCACAGGGAAGGAGTATTCCTACTGGAGCGGTCGGGGGGGATTTGGTTTGGGCACATACGGAACAGGAGTTGACATAATGAGTGACATCCTGTGCCAAGGTGGGCCACCAGTACTTCTCAGAGATGGATTGGGTAGTGCGAGAAATACCTGGATGTCCAGGTCAGCAGCTGATCCCTTATCCTCGTGGGAATGTAGATGCACTCAGGAGGACAGTTAGTGGGTGCGGGCTCCCTCTCCAGAGCCTGGCGAATGGCCACATCTACGTCCCAGACCACAGGAGCTATGACTTGGGAGGAGGAGAATATAGGTGCATTCTGGACAGGACCGTCTTCCGAATCGTAGAGACAGGACATTGGCATTGGCGTTTTTTGAACCTGGGCGATAGGTCAGCGTGAAGTCAAACCTTGTGAAGAGAAGGGCCAACCTTGCTTTGTGCAGATTCTGCCTCCTTGCTGTCCGCATGTACTCCAGGCTCCAATGGTCGGTGAAGAATGGTTCCTTGGTGCCCTCCAGCCAGTGTCTCCACTCCTCTAATGCCAACTTCACCTCCAGGAGCTCTCGATTGCCGACGTCGTAATTCCTCTCTGTAGGGGCCTGTTTCTTAGAGTAATATGCACATGGATACAATTTCTGTGGATTACCCTGCTGTTGAGACAGAACTGCCCTAGCCTAAAAAGGAGACTGCCTTCTGATGAAACTGGCACTTCTCAGTCTTGATGAACAGGTGGTTGGTTAGCCAGGAGGCATTCCAGGACTGCTTGAACGTCTGATGTGATCCTCCGGCGTAGCCAAGTAGACCAGGATGTTATCGATATACACGACCACCTGGCATCCGAGCATGTCCCTGAACACCTTGTTAACAAATGCCTGGAACACTGACAGAGCATTGGCTAAACCAAATGGCATCACCAAGTATTCGTAGAGACAAGACATTGTGCTAAACGCAGTCTTCCATTCATCCCCCTCCCAGATGCGAATTAGATTGTATACACTCCGCAGGTCCAGTTTGGCAAAGAACTGGGCTTCGCGGAGCTGTTCTATGACTGCCACCACCAACGGGAGAGGGTAACGATACCTTGTGGTGATTTCATTGAGTCCTCTAATCTATACATGGACGTAACCCTCAATCCTTCTTGGCCACAAAGAAACCAGCAGGATAAGTGGCTGTGCGGATGAAACCTTGTTGGAGCACCTCTTGGATGTAATCCTTCATGGCCTGGGTCTCAGCCACCAACAGAGGGTAGATGGCACAGTCCCAGGGGCGATGAGGAGAAAGACAGGTGGCATGGGTCTTGGAGAATACCTCCAGCAGGTCCTGGTAAACTTCTGAGATGTTGAGCTGAAGGGCAACCATAGGACTCTCAACCGACGTGGAACCACAGGGGATGGGGAAGCAGGTCCTCTGGCATTCAGGTGACTAGTCAGGTGACTAGTCCTGATGAATGGACTCCACGGTGAGGGTGAGTGATGTAATGGTTCCGGATCCTAATAGCCGACTATCTAGGGCTTAAACCGGGAAAGGAGAGGAGAGTGGGTATGAGATGTTAAGAGAGGAGGAAAGGGTCTGGTCAATAAAGTTCCCCACGGCACCGGAATCCACTAACGCTGTAGTTGAGAGACAGTCAACTAGTGTGATAGACACCAAAAAGAGTTTAGCAGAAAGTGATGAAGATGGAACTCACTCCTGCCCCAGGAGGTGGAAGATCACATGACCATCCCTCTCCTCTTGTGGATACTGGATTAGGAAGTGCCGGACACCGTTGGAGCCCTCCTTGACCACAATACAGACAGAGCCCCAGCTGTCTCCGTCTGCATTGCTCCGCCGTGGGAAGGTGTGTGACCCCCTACCTTCAGGCTCTGATCCAGTGTTCACTGAGGGAGGGAAAGAAGTGATGAGTACCGACACTCCCAAATGAGGTTATCCAGATAGATTCCCATTGCAATGAGTGCGTCCAAGTAGAGGTTGTCGTCTTGACAGGCCAGTTCCTTCTGGCTCTCCTCGCGCAGACCTCTTCAGAATAGCGTACGGGCAGGCTCATTCCATCCACTGGATGCTGCTACTGTCCGAAAGGTGAGAGTGTGCTCGTCAGCCGTCTGGTCACCCTGCTGTAATTGAAGCAAGCGCTCAAACCCCTCTCTGCCCTCCTGGGTATGATCGAAGAGACACTTGAACAGAGCCATGAACCCCTCATATGAATCTAGCTCCTCTCCTCTCTCCCAAACGGCCGTGGCCCATTCCAACACCAGCCCAGTCAGCAGAGAAATAACCGTGGCAACCTTGAACCTCTCTGTGGTGGGGGCTCCCATGGGGTACAGTCATATTTATCCTGGGAGGGACAAACTGGCATCGCTGACCTGAGCGGGTTGCTGAATGGGCTGTTGTGCTGGCTCGCTGTGTCTACTGGTTGTAGAGTATCCTCCGCTAGTTGACCATAACACTGCCCGGGCATGTTCGAGAAGATGCACACTGCGAAGAGCCTCTTCTATAGCCATCTCCAGTTGTGCCAGCTGGTCATGGTGTTGACGTAGAAGGTATCCCTACGTTATTGACCATGTGGGATATATTCTGTTTTCCTGCGGCTTCCATTGTTGGAGTCAGTATTCTGCAACGTAGACGCTGGGAGTCAGAAAGCAAGTGGTGAGTTTAAACATAAACAGAACATCGAACAATATAACAAACATGAGCCACATATAGCCACAAAACACAAACAATACTGACTGAGGAAATAACCTGAGGGAGTGCCAGATATAGGAGAGGTAATAAGTGAGGTAATGGAGTCCAGGTGTGCCCGATGATTGATGCCAGGTGTGCGTAAAGATGGATCCCAGGACCGGTGGTTAGTATAACGCCAGAGGGGAGGAGCGGGAGTAGACGTGACATTGAGCGGGTCTGACACCGTCTATGCTATTGGATAGAGAGCAATCACCGCAGTTGTTTACCCCATGTTAGTGGGTAAGTGGACATCGTCAAATCAAAACCCATCCTTCATTTGCCTGTTGGTGTTGCATACTCCGTTTTAGACGAGAGTGACTTCATGGACAAAAGTATCCTATTTACACTTTGTAGTACTATTTGACATTAGAATAACTGTTTCTGACTCGTGTTGATGCCACATAGGTATTTTCAAAGGGATTAATAGATTTTTAAAGGAAGTCACTCTTTAAAAGTCTACAATTCATAAGTGTCTTAGAAATATAAAACATACAGTACCAGTCGAAAGTTTGGAAGCACCTACTCATTCAAGGGTTTTTCTTGATTTTTACTATAATCTCAATGCAGAAAATTTCAATAACTTTTAAAGTTTCTTCAAGTGCAGTCGCAAAAACTATCAAACGCTATGATGAAACTGGCTCTCATGGGGACCGCCACAGGAAAGGAAGACCCAGAGTTACCTCTGCTGTAGAGGATAAGTTAATTAGAGTTAACTGCACCTCAGATTGCAGCTCAAATAAATGATTCACAGAGTTCAAGGTAAAGACATCTCAACATCAACTGTTCAGAGGAGACTGTGTGAATCAAGCCTTCATGGTCAAATTTCTGCAAAGAAACCCCTACTAAAGGACACCAATATGAAGAACAGACTTGCTTGGGCCAAGAAACACGAGCAAAGGACATTAGACCGGTGGAAATCTGTCCTTTGGTCTGATGAGTTAAATTATTTTATTATTGGTTCCAACCGCCGTGTCTTTGTGAGACGCAGAGTAGGTGAACAAAAGTATAAAACCACTAAAGTGCTGTATTGCCACCCCAAACTTTATGCTTCGTACTTCCTGGTCACGTGGAGATCAAATCAAATTTATTGGTTACATGCACATGTTTAGCATATGTTATTGCAGGTGTAGCGAAATGCTTGGTGCTTCTAGCTCCGACAGTGCATTAATATCTAACAGTTTCACAACATATACCCAAAATACATTTACATCTAAGTAAGGAATGGATTAAGAATATATGACTCACCACCTGGATTCAGTCTTATGTAGCAACATTTGAATTTCTTGTTTCTCTGTTTTTTATATTGGATAAAAGTAGAGACTCAGAGCTACGAAATTGTATATCATCCGCTGCATTTGAGGAAACAATGGGAAAGAAATTATCCTTTGAAAGTTGATCATCTTGTAAATTCACTTTTGAGAAAACTGTCTTTCAATGTTTTGGTACTGCTATTGGTGAGCACCTCTTTGTCTACACCCATTCAGCATTGTTCACACCCTCTTAAGCCTTAGCCCCACCCATCTCTTTAAGGGTTGATCCAACCGTTCTGTACTAACTTGTCAGCTACTTCCAGACATCTAAGACAGAGAGAATAAGTCGTGTTGTTCTGAAAGCTCTGACCTCACAACTACAGTCTAGCACCCAAGGTAACTGGATAACATTGGCTAGCTACTTCCAGCCACATAATGAGAGAACACCCCACTCTGACCATTTTACTCGCCCTAGCACAGCTGGATTAGTCTTTTTTTCATTTTATACAGAGCGTTGGTGACTAACTGTGCAATTGGCAACAATTTAATTATTGTTGCCGATGTTTACTAACACCGGACATATTCAAGTGATCAAAAATGCATGTTAGTGTGCCAGAGCGCAGAATAAGGCGAGAGTATTTTGTTAAGATATGTAGCGAGATAGCTAGCTAGGTAAACAATAAATCCTAATGCATGCCAGCTAGCTAACAGTACACCTTAACTTGAAATAAAAATACTTCGTCAAAATTAGAGTGGAGTCTTTTGTTAAGACATGTAGCGAGCTAGCTACATTTTTCTTACCATAATCTCAACTCATGACGTTACTACCCTGCATCACTCTGAAGGTAGCTAACCACCCAGGTTCTATGGCTATAAGCAAATGTGTCTGAGATAGGAAGAATAAGATCATACACATAACGTTAGCTAGTGACCCAGCCAGCCAATGTTAGCTAGCTAACAGTACACTTGAAATGAAACCACTTTCTGTCAAAATTAGAAACATGTAACATCTGAAAATCTTACCAGTATAGATCATGGTTGGGTGCGTCTCCTGTCTGATGCCATGCATGGTTGCCTTAGTTTGACAATGTAATCCAGACTGGTGTTTTCTCCATCTCCTTAGCTATCATTTTCGATTCCACTCATTTCAAAACAAGGTCCTCCAGAAAGTGGAGAGCATACACATAACGTTAGCTAGCGAGCCAGCCAACGTTAGCTAGCTAACAGTACACTTGACATTAGGTTTATACAGTTTTACTACTCAGTATATATTTTTTTAAAGCCGCATTTGACATGATTACCTAAACATACTGACCAGTTCCAATAGACAGACGCGTGCTATATGGTAGAGCAATTCAAACTCAACTCTCGGCATGTCCAGCCCACTCATTATCTCAGCCAATCATGGCTAGTGGGAAGGTTGCTCACTTTTTCTGTGGCTAAACCAACAAGGCTCGTAATTTAACAATTGTATGAGTATTTACAGATGGCATACAAGTTTGATATTAAAACGTCTTACAAGTCCATGCTAGGTAAAGCTCCACCTTATCTCAGTTCACTGGTCATGATGGCAACACCCACCCATAGCACGCGCTCCAGCAGGTGTAGCTCACTGATCATCTTTAAAGCCACACCTTATTTGGCCACCTTCCAGTTCTCTGCTGCCAGTGACTGGAACGAACTGCAAAAATCGTTGAAGTTGGAGACTTTTATCTCCCTCACCAACTTTAAACATCTGCTATCTGAGCAGCTAACCGATCGCTGCAGCTGTACATAGTCCATCGGTAAATAGCCCACCCAATTTACCTACCTCATCCCCATACTGTTTTTATTTATTTACTTTTCTGCTCTTTTGCACACCAGTATCTCTACCTGCACATGACCATCTGACCATTTATCACTCCAGTGTTAATCTGCTAAATTGTAATTATTTGCCTACCTCCTCATGCCTTTTGCACACAATGTATATAGACTCTTTATTTTTTTCTACTGTATTATTGACTTGTTTATTGTTTACTCCATGTATAACGCTGTGTTGTTGTCTGTTCACACTGCTATGCTTTATCTTGGCCAGGTCGCAGTTGTAAACGAGAACTTGTTCTCAACTAGCCTACCTGGATAAATAAAGGTAAAATAAAAAAAATTGGCTGGGGGGGCAGTATTGAGTAGCTTGGATGAATAAGTTGCCCAAAGTAAAGGCCTGCTCCTCAGTCTCAGTTGCTAATATATGCATATTATTAGTAGTATTGGATAGAAAACACTCTAAAGTTTATAAAACTATTTGAATGATGTCTGTGAGTATAACAGAACTCATATGGCAGGCAAAATCATGAGGAGAAATCAAAACAGGAAGTGAGAAATCTGAGCTTGGTATGTATTCACCACAGTTACCAATGAAATCCCCTTGAGATATTAATGATGTTGCACTTCCTAGGGGTTCCACTAGATGTCAACCATCTATAGAAATTTGAATGAGACTTCTACTGTGTTGTGGAACTGAATGAGAGCAGAATATATCAGGTGACTGGCAGTCAGCCATTTTCTGATCACGCGCATTCCTCATGGTATCCAATTGCGTTCCATTGCTCATCAAGACACAAAGGAATACTCCGGTTGGAACTTTATTGAAGCTATATGTTAAGAACATCCTAATGATTGATTCTGTACTTAGTTTGAAATGTTTCTTCGACCTGTAGTATAACTTTTTGAAGTTTTTGTCCGACGTAACGCTGACCAGAATGAGAGTTTGGATATGTATACCAAACGAGCTGACAAAAGAAGGTATTTGGACATAAATAACGGACATTATTGAACAAAACAAACATTTATTGTGGACCTGGGATTCCTGGAGTGCTTTCTGATGAAGATCGTCAAAGGTAAGGGAATATTTATCATGTAATATCTTGTTTATGTTGACACCAACATGGTGGCTATTGTGACTATTTCTTCTGAGCACTATCTCAGATTATTGCATGGTTTGCTTATTCCGTTAAGTTTTTTTGAAATCAGACACAGCAGTTGCATTAAGGAGAGGTATATCTACAATTCCATGTGTATAACTTGTATTATCATCTACATTTATGATGAGTATTTCTGTTGAATGATGTGGCTATGCAAAATCACTGGATGTTTTTGGAACTAGTGAATGTAACGCGCCAATGTAAACTCATATTTTGATAAATATGAACTTTATCAAACAAAACATACATGTATTGTGTAACATGAAGTCCTATGAGTGTCATCTGATGAAGATCTTCAAAGGTTAGTGATTCATTAATTTATTCATTCCTCTCTTTGGCTGGGAAAATGGCTGTTTTTATTGTGGTTTGGTGGTCACCTAACATAATAGTTTGGTGCTTTCGCCGTAAAGCCTATTTGAAATCGGACACTGTGGTGGGATTAACAACAAGACTACCTTTAAACGGTATAAGATACATGTATGTTTGAGGAATTTTAATTTAGATTTTTGATGTTTTGAATTTGGCGCCCTGCACTTTCACTGGCTGTTGTCATATCGATCCCGTTAACGGGATTTCAGCCCTAAGATGTTTTAAGGCACATGAAAGTTCACATGTTTGAGAAGGCATTTCTGGCCAAAAACACATTTTGATACAATAAATATTTCTTAAGTTCAAACAGCTCTCCTGTGAAGTCATGACTTACGACATACGCCTAGTTTCCTGAATCGGGTCACATATATACATATATGTAAGAGCGGCATTGGACTAACATATAGTGGCTTAGTGTAGAATACAGTATATACATTTGAGATGGGTGATGCAATATTTATACACAATTAAAGTGACTAAGATACCATAGAATAGTATAGAGTACAGTTTATACATATGAGATGAGTAATGCAAGATACGGAAACATTATTAAAGTGGCTTGTGTTTCATTTCCTTAAAGTGGCCAGTAATTCCTAATCGATGTCTATAGGCAGCCGACTCTGATGTGCTGGAGATGGCTGTTTAACAGTCAGCGGTGTAGTATAGAATACAATACAGTATATACATATGAGATGAGTGATGCAATATGTAAACAATTTAAAAGTGACTAAGATACCGTAGAATAGTGTGGAGTGCAGTTTATACATATGAGATAAGTAACGCTAGATATGGAAACATTATTAAAGTGGCAAGTGATCCATCTCTAAAAGTGGCCAGTGATTCCTAATCGATGTCTATAGGCAGCCGACTCTGATGTGTTTGTGATGGCTGTTTAGCAGTCTGATGGCCTTGAGATAGAAGCTGTCTCTCGGTTCCAGCTTTGATGCACCTGTTCTGACCTCACATTCTGGATGATAGCGGGGTGAACAGGCAGTGGCTCGGGTGGTTGATGTCCTAGGTGATATTTTTGGCCTTCCTATGGTATCGGGTGCTGTAGGTGTCCAGGAGGGTGGGAAGTTTTCCCCCGGTAATGCGTTGGGCAGACCGCACCACCCTCTGGAGAGCCCTGCGGTTGTGGGCGATGCAGTTGTCGTACCAGGTGGTGATACAGCCTGACAGGATGCTCTCAATTGTGCATCTGTAAAAGTTTGTGGAGAGTTAAGAGAAATTTATTTCGCCTCCTGGGGTGGAAGAGACGCTGTTGCATCTTCTTCACCACACTGTCTGTGTGGGTGGACCATTTCAGTTTGTCTGTGATGTGTACGCCAACGAACTTGAAGCTTTTCACCTTAGTTTTTTAAACATTGAGTGAGAGGTTATTTTCCTGGCACCACACTCCCAGTGCCCTCACCTCCTCCCTGTAGGCGGTCTCATCATTATTGGTTTTCAAGCCTACTACTGTTGTGTCGTCTGCAAACTTGATGATTGAGTTGGAGGCGTGCTTGGCATGGGTGAACAAGGAGTACAGGAGGGGGCTGAGCACGCACCCTTGTGGGGCCCCAGTGTTGAGGGTTAGTGAAGAGGAGGTGATATGACCTTTATCTAGTCTTTAAAAGCACTTCATGATGACAGAGGTGAGTGCTACGGGGCGAGAGTCATTTAGTTCAATTACTTTTGCTTTACGAGGACAATGGTGGCCATCTTGAAACATGTGGGGACAAAAGACTGGGATAAGGAGAGATTGAAAATATCTGTAAACACACAGCTAGCTGGTCTGCGCATGCTCTGAGGACGCGGCTAGGGATACCATCTGGGCCGGCAGCCTTGAGACGATTAACACACTTAAAGGTATTAATCAAATGTGCTGTAGACCTTACAGTGAAATGCTTACTTATGAGCCCCTAACCAACAATGCAGTTTTAAAAAAGTATAAGAATAAGAGATAAGTCGCAAGTAATTAAAGAGCAGTAGAAGGCTCTTGGACCTAGACTTGACGCTCCAGTACCGCTTGCCATGTGGTAGCAGAGAGAACAGTCTATGACTAGGGTGGCTGGAGTCTGACAATTTTTAGGGCCTTCCTCTGACACTGCCTGGAATAGAGGTCCTGGATGGCAGGAAGCTTGGTATCAGTGTTGTATTGGGCCATTCGCACTATCCTCTGTAGTGTCTTGCGGTCAGAGGCAGAGCAGTTGCCATACCAGGCAGTGATGCAACCAGTCAGGATGCTCTCGATGGTGCAGCTGTAGAACCTTTTGAGGATCTGAGGACCCATGCCAAATGTTTTAAGTCTCCTGAGGGGGAATATGTTTTGTCATGCCCTCTTCATGACTGTCTTGCTGTGCATGGACCATGTTACTTTGTTGGTGATGTGGACACCAAGGAACTTGATGCTTTCAACCTGCTCCACTGCAGCCCCATCGATGAGAATGGGGGCGTGCTCAGTCATCTTTTTCTTGTAGTCTACAATCATCTCCTTTGTCTTGATCACATTGAGGGAGAGGTTCTTGTCCTGGCACCACACGGCCAGGTCTTTGACCTCTTCCCTATAGGCTGTCTCATCATTGTTGGTGATCAGGCCTACCACTGTCATTGGAAAATGTAATTATGGTGTTGGAGTCATGCCTGGCTATACAGTCATGAGAGAACAGGGAGTACAGGACGGGACTCAGCATGCACCCCTGAGGGGCCCCTGTGTTGAGGATCAGCGTGTCGGATGTGTTGTTACCTACCCTTACCACCTGACGGGCCAGGAAGTCCAGGATCCAGCCTGTTGGTCAGCGCATGCTCACAGTACACATCCTGGTAATCCGTCTGGTCCTGTGAATGTTGACCTGTTTAAAGGTCTTACTCACATCGGCTGCGGAGAGCGTGATTACACAGTCTTCCAGAACAGCTGGTGCTCTCATGCATGTTTCAGTGTTAATTGCCTCAAAGCGAGGATAGAGGTAGTTTAGCTCATCTTGTAGGCTCGTGTCACTGGGCAGCTCACTGCTGTGCTTCCCTTTGTAGTCTGTAATAGTTAACAAGCCTTGCCACATCCGTTAAGCATCAGAGCCGGAGTAGTACGATTCGATCTTAGTCCTGTATTGACGATTTCTTATAAGCTTCCGTGTTAGTCCCGCTCCTTGAAAGCAGCAGCTCTTGCCTTTAGCTCGGTGCAGATGCTGCCTGTAATCCATGGCTTCTGGTTGGGGTATGTACGTACGGTCATTGTGGGGATGAAGTCATTGATGCACTTATTGATGAAGCCAATGACTGATGTGGTGTACTCCTCAAACATATTCCAGTCTATGCTAGCAAAATAGTCCAGTATCTTAGCATCTACTTCATCTGACCACTTTTTTAATTTATTTAGTCACTGGTGCTTCCTGCTTTATTTGAGCTTGAAGGTAGGAATCAGGAGGGTAGAATTATGGTCATATTTGATAAATGGAGGATGAGGGAGAGCTTTGTATGCATCTCTGTGTGTGTAGTATAGGTGGTCCAGAGTTATTTTTCCTCTGGTTGCACATTTAACATGCTGATAGAAACGGATTTAAGATTTCCTGCATTAAAGTCCCCAGCTACTAGGAGCGCCGCCTCTGGGTGAGCGTTTTATTGTTTGCTTATGGCAGAAAACAGCTCATTCAATGCTCTCATAGTTCCAGCCACTGACTGTGGTACTCACATCGGCCACAGAGAAGGAGAGCCCACAGTCCTTGATAGAGGGCCGCGGCGGTCGCAATGCATTATCCTCAAAGCAAGCAAAGGTGTTCAGCCTGTCCGGAAGCAAGACGTCGGTGACCGCAACGGTCCTTTTATAATCCGTGATAGTCTGTAGACGCTGCTACATATGTCTCGTGTCTGAGCTATTGAACTGGGACTCAACTTTGTCCCTATACTGACATTTAGCCTGCTTGATTGCTTTGCGGAGGGAATAACTACACTGTTTGTATCCTTCCATATTCCCAGTATTTTTTCCCTAGTTAAATGCAATAGTTCACTCTTTCAGTTTTGTGCGAATGCTCCCATCTATCCACGGTTTCAATAGTCACATTGGGTACAACATCTCCTATGCACTTCCTGATAAACTCATTCACCTTGTTGGTATATGCGTTGATATTATTTTCTGAAGCTACTCTGAACATATCCCAGTCCGCGTAATCAAAACATTCTTGAAGCGTGGATTCCGATTGGTCAGACCAGTGTTGAATACTCCTTACCACGGGTGCTTCCTGTTTGAGTTTCTGCCTTTCGGAGGGGAGGAGCAAGATGGAATCATGGTCCAATTTGCCGAATGGAGGGCAGGGGAGGGCCTTATTTTCATCCTGGAAGGTATAACGATGGTCGAGAGTTTTAGAAGCGTGAGTACAACAATCAATTTGTTGATAGAATTTCAGGAGTCTTTTCCTCAAATTTGCTTTGTTAAAATCCCCATCTACAATAAATGCAGCCTCAGGATATGTGGTTTCCAGTTTGCATAAAGTCCAGTGAAGTTCTTTGAGGGCCGTTGTGGTATCGGCTTGAGGTTGGATATAGAACGCTGTGGCTATTATTGACAAAAAGTCCCTCGGGAGATAGTACGGTTGGCATTTGATTGTGATATATTCTAGGTCGGGTGAACAGAAGGACTTGAGTTCCTGTATGTTATCACAGTTACACCATAAGTCGTTAACCATATACCTCCACCCTTCTGTTTCCCGGAAAGATGTTTGTTCCTGTCGGCGCGATGTACTGAGAACTCAACTGGCTTTACAGAGTCCGACAGTATATCTCGAGAGAGCCATGTTTCCGTGAAGCAAAGTATGTTTCCAATCCCTGGTGTCTCTCGCCTTGAGCTCATCAACTTTATGATCCAGAGATTGGACATTAGTGAGTAAAATACTCGGAAGCGGTGGGTGGTGTCCACGCTTCCTAAGTCAGACCAGAAGACCGCCCCGAATACCCCTCATTGTTTTGGGTCAGCCTCTGGAATAAGTTAAATTTCTCTGGTGAGAGCAAACAAAGGATCTGCTCCAGGGAAGTCGTAATACTTTTCGTAATGCTGGAAGTTTTGGTGAGTTACCGCCTCTCTAATATCTAATCGTTCTTCCCGGCTGTACGTAATGACACAAAACAATTCCTGAGCTAATAACGTAAAAAAATAGTACATAAACAAACAAAATACTGCAGAGTTTCCTAAGAGCTAGTCACGACTGCATTTTCATCTAGGAGTTACTCTGGGAGAATCTCAATTGCATACTCCTTGCGGTAACCTCTGGCTCTCTCTTCCAACAGGTTTTGAAAAGGCAGCTAGGAGAGAGGACACGAGGAATCTGCAATTGAGATTCTCTCCCTATATCCCCTTAAGTCCTTTACGGATGCCCCTCTAGCTCACCAAATGTCACTGAAATTAAACAACAAGCAATATTATTATTCACAAAAATACAGCTTGACCTCCAGCCTCAGTTATTTGTTGAGCGGCCTTCAAATCCCCCAGCCTGGCATATGTCAGTTTGTTGCAGTGAGCCTCTGATTGCATTATTGCCAGGGTGAAACCAGCCATTTATCCCAGGGAAATTTCACCTGCTTTGGCCCCTCACTCCCTCCCTTCTCAACCTCTCCCATTGTTACTCTTTTTAGAAAGAGCTGCCGGGAAACGCACGCACACACACACCCGCTCCCGCTCTCTTGAAGACACGTGCACGCACGCCATATGGCACACACACACAGACAGAACCCTAACAAGGAGCACAGATGTTTAGCCGTGCAGAAAGTGGTCCTAATGTCTGTATTCCTGAAGCACACAAATGTCCGCAGTCACAATGGTTACGCTTATCAAAGCAGCATCCAAAATATACTTTCAGATTATTTACAAATAAATTTCCCTCTGATGTTCAGTCAGAATAACAATGTTTTCTGAGGTAATCTGAAGTTGCTTCTGCACTGTCTGATGTGTTTACATGTCATAAGGCCATAACCCATGTGGTAAAGTAAGCTCTTTGTAGATTGATTTCCGATTTTTTAACCATTCAAAAAGATCAAAACCTTTCAAATTCAAACAATTTAGGTATTTTCAACAGTATCTCAACAAGTTCTTCACTCTTTGAAAAAAAGTGTTCCTTCCAGAAAGGTTCTTTGGCTGTCCCAGTAGGAGTACCCTTTTTGGTTCTAGGTAGGACCCTCTGTGAAAAAGGTTCTTCAAAGGGTTCTCCTATGGGGACAGCCGAAGAACTCTTTTAGGTTCTAGAAAGCACATTTTTTTCTAAGAGTTTTGAAGAAAACCCCTGTACAAGAGCAGAGAGCACAAGCCTCGTCAAGTTACTGGGGTTTACTAGCCTCGGTTGGCTAACTTAATCCAGGACGTGATGGAGCTGACCTGGGAGGCCAAGTGTGACATCCATCGGTCTTGACAAACTACTGGCAAACACACAATTCCATCAGGGCCAACCCACAGGTCGTTTCATAGCAGAGATTGATATGGCTGTAAATAAGCTCATCTGCTGCATGAGTCACAAAGACAAACATCAGGGCATGGAAGATTAAGGCCTATAAAGCCTAACCTCCAGGGCTACAATTTAGAACAGGTTTACTCTGACCTTCCACATAATGTTATGGAATAGGTCAAATAGTTTAGACAGCACACCACCTTAACACTCCATTCCCCCAGGGGGCAGCAGAAATCTTGTCCAGTTGCAAAGCCTGGTTGATAAGGAGACAGGTGCTGCTGTAACAGTATAATTTTAAACCGTCCCCTCGCCTATACCCGGGTGCGAACCAGGGACCCTCTGCACACATCAACAACAGTCACCCTCGAAGCATCGTTACCCATCGCTCCACAAAAGCCGCGGCCCTTGCAAGGGGAACTACTACTTCAAGGTCTCAGAGCAAGTGACATAACCGATTGAAACGCTACTTAGCGCACACCGCTAACTAAGCTAGCCGTTTCACATCCGTTACACTGCCAATTAAGTCTGGTTTTGTTTTTCAGTCTTTAGTTTGGGCATGCCTGTGATTTTTATTCCTTTTTGTACATATTTATATTGCGTCACTATCTGAGCAAATAATAATCCGCTTGGACTAGCCGACCAAGAGGCCAAAAGAGACAGAGTTGACCCTGGACCATGGTTAGGTTGCTGTCTCTTTGGGCACATGTACATTCAACCCCTAGGTGCATACTAGGGATACAATGGTACAGTGGGTCCACAGTTCGGTATGTAGCACGGTTTGTGGGGCATTTAAGAAAAAAATAAAAACACTTCACCCTTTAAACAATGAACTCTTTATTTTTCCTATAGACAAATCAAACTTGGCCTGGTTTCTGTCTCTACTGTATGAAATCAAGGGGAGAAAAACATTAAAATTAAAAAGTGCTTCTTAGATTTGACAACCTGTAGCTCTTCATATCCCAATCCAGTACATAGTGAACTGTCACAGTGAGGTGGCTTTGAGTTGCTCTGGAGGTCCAACTGTCAGTGGGGAGAACTAGATAGGGTGTCTGTGTCAATTAGTTAATTCGTTTTCAATTTCTCTCTGTGATGTTTCGTGGAGTTTGGGAATTACTTGGCTGCTGAAATGTGTGCGGGAGGGGACATTGTAACGTGGTTCAATTTCCCCCCCAATTCTTTTTCATTTTTTAACCACCGAATAGGGCTGCAAATCTTTGGCTATGAATACTCCCACTGCTTTTGGTATTTCTTTATGTTTTTCTGAATTTGTCACAAATTGTTGTTGGAAGGCAGCAGTGAGAGATTGTTGTGTTTTCGCTAACGAGTGGACTCTCCTTGCTACAGCTCCACCTGCAAGGGGTATGGCCGGGTGATGGCGATGTAAATTACAAGTTAGAAGTGTTTCCATTTGAGTAGCCAACAGTTGCAAAGCAATGCTTGCAGACTGTACTTTGATTGTTTATGGTCTTCTTACCCTCGTCATCATATTGAACGCTGAATCCAAAATATTCCCACACGGCGGACTTGAAAGACATCGGTGCTTAATATTCGTTTTTAGTTTCCCCTCTCTTCATGGGGCCCTTTTAGGGAGGTTTCCTACTGAGATGTCATTGCAAATCGTCCATTGATTGTTTAATGGGGAGGGGGTTGCGGTCACTGCGGTTGCCATATTTTGAGACATTGCTGTGGAGTAAAGTTTGTCAGTCCTCAGAAGCCCCCTAACGGCCACAGGCTGTGCGTCTGGTTCTGTGGATCTGAATGTATGACGTGCGTGTAGTCAGCAACGCAATAAGCAAGTTTGGAAATTATAGGAAAATGACAGGCATACCGTAATTTTGTGGTTCATGTGTGCGTATTGAACCGTACAATGGTTCGATAACATGCTGTGTACCGTTGCGTCCCTAGTGCAGACACTGACTTCTTACAAAGATGCACATCGTAAAATCAGGTTAAAAACCAGTTAACTAGGTCTAAGACCCCTAGGCATAGCGAGTGCAGCAGTATTAGCAGGCTAGTTATTGGTTTTCGTTACACTATGACCTGCGACCTCAATATACTGTAGATGAGGCCTATTACAGTTCTGTAAGCCAGTGGTGGTCCCCGTCCTGGGGAGCAATTATAATTCTATAGCAATAAAACAAACATACCTGATACTATAATCAGTAAGAACTGGATTAGAGCATGTGTTGGTGCAAGGCTAGAACAAAACCCTGGACTACAGCTCTCCAGGACCATCCTAACAGGGATGGAGTCTGCTGACATATTCGGACAGGACTAGAGACGTTGGTTATGTAAATATCACCCAGGCGTGTGTGCGTGATTCCAGAGTACTGCCCCCTGTAATTCTTTATTTTTTTTAAATTCAATTGACTCTTATGATGGAAGCCTGGAGATTTTTATTCTAGACATGCATATATTGCAATATTATGTCTAGGTGATACTAAGCTACACGGATAACTCGTGCTTGGCTGCCAAATGTATAGGTGTCCCCATAATAATTAAATTGAGGAAGTGTGATCATAATCATTATTTTATCAATTCACAGTATTGAATTGAACTAATGAAAATGCCCTCCATCCTGCTTATGTGAGCTGCTGAACAGCGCACTTGAGATGCGTTTATGGATGAGAAAGTGAATTTGCCATTTCCACAAAGTTTTGGTAATGCCCTGCTTTGCGGTCTACAGCCTACATCAACAGCCAGGTTTCATTAAATAGGCCTAGGGCAATTTCATTTTTATTGCACATTTAATTAAACTGACATATTTGGCGATGTTGAAGCTCAATTGGTTTATTCGGATCCCCTCAGTTTTTGCCGAAGCGGCAGCTATTCTTCCTGGGGTCTGCACAAAACCATAAAACACGACAAGCAACAAAAGCAATAATACACTGATAGACAAGAACAGTCACACAAATATAAAATACAATGATATACAAACAAAACTAAATAATAATGTGTGTTTAGATTGTGTGTGTTAGAGTGTGTTTGTGTGTGTGTCATTTCACTGTCCCTATTTTGCCATAAAGGGAACGTTGCTGTTTGCTTGAGTAATTGGAGATGGAAGGAGTTCCATGGGATCATGGCTCGGTATAATACTGTGCATTTCCTTGAATTCATTTTGGACTTGGGGACTGTGAAGCGACCTCTGGTGGCATGTCTTATGGGATAGGTATGGGTGTCTGTGCTGTATGTTATTCGATTATCCAGACAAACCTGGAATGTATCACAGTAATATTTCTCATAAAAGCTAGGAGAAGCAGTTAACCACTCGTCAACCCTCAACCAGGAAAGACTGGCATGCATGTTGTTGATGTTAGTTCTGTATGTACAGTTAAGGGCAAGGCGTGCTGGTCTGTTTTGAGCCAGCTGCAGCTTTGCTAGGTCTTTCTTTGCTGCACTTGACCATATTACCAGATAGTAATAAAGATGGGACAAGACCAGAGCATGAACAACTAGTACAGTTGATTTTTGTGTAAAAAAACAAACACATAACATATTTTTATAACAGACATACCCCTGCCCATATTCACACACTCCTCCCCATCTTCACAACTTTGTCAATACGACTTGACCATGATAATTTGACCATCCAATGTTATACCTAGGAGTTTAGGTTCCTCAACTTGTTAAATGGTCACACCCTTTATACACAACTCCAGTTGAGGTTGATGTCTTAGAGCATGTTTTGAACCAAATACAATGCTTTTAGTTTAATATGTACAGTATTTAAGACCAGTTTATTAATAGCCCTTTTCTGGAGTTAATGACCAAAAGCGCTCTCTTTGTCCCCATGGGTGGAATGTAAATATTTTTCATAATTTCATTATTAATAAAGATTACAATTTTTATTAAATCCTGTGTTTCTATGTCAATGTTTTTTCTATATTTCAGTCTTCTGTGATGCATATAAAGTGTAATATTGGGATGCAAACAAAATAAATTATACATTTAAACTCTATATCTGACATGGTTCAGGTGGCTTATTTTTTAAAACTCCATAACCCTATGTGTGAGGTGTATACTGTGGTTTTAAAGTAGATTTGTTTAAGACAACCAAGAATCACTCTGTTTGACCCTGATTTAGCCCACTGCAGTAAAAGTTTATTCTGATACAGACTGATATCACCTATTCTGATACAGACTGTAAATCCTTATTTAGAATGTCAGTGAGCTCACTGGCTTGGGTGCTGACATGTAGAGTGTCGAATAATCTGCATATACACAGTCATTCTAGCTTCGAGTAAGACCTGTGGCAAATCATTTGTAAAAATAGAGAAGAGTAATGGCCCAAGGGAACTGCCCTGACGGACACCACACTCTCTGGGTTCTATTGGATAAATAAACTCTCCATTCATGTGATGGCAGGTGATGTCATGCCGTAGTAAGTGTTTTTTTTAACTAACAATTTATGATCAATAACATCAAAGGCTGCACTGAACTCTAACAGTACAGCCCCAACTATCATCTTGTTATACATTTATTTTAACCAATCATCAGTCATCTGAGCCAGTGCAGTACAAGTTGAGTACCCTTCTATATACGCATGCTGAAAGTCAGTAGTTAACTTATCTGAGAAATAGCATAATATTTGGTCAAACACAATTCTCTCCATCAGTTTACTAAGAACAGGCAGCAAACTGATTGGGCAGTTGTTAGAGCTAGCAACGGGTGCTTTAGTATTTTTAAGTAGTGGAGTTACTTTAGGTTCCTTCCATGCCTGTGTAAAAACACTATTTTAGGCTTTGGTTAAAGATAGAACAATTAGGGGTGACAATACAGTCTGCTACCATTCTCAATAGTTGTCATTTCACTGAGTTTTTCTATTTTACTAGTCTGCAGCTTTTCGATAACCATCTTTCTCACTTTCTCCTCAGACTCCATCCAGGTCTCATGTGGAGACTCTGGTATGCCATCCATAATAATGTTAATCCTCCTGGATTGTCCCTCTAGATCAGGCCTGGGCAAAGGCCGGTGTAACCGATGTGAAATGGCTGGCTAGTTAGCGGTGGTGCGCGCTAATAGCATTTCAAATCGGTAGCGTCGCTTGCTCTGAGACCTTGAAGTAGTAGTTCCCCTTGCTCTGCAAGGGCCACGGCTTTTGTGGAGCGATGGGTAACGATGCTTCGAGGGTGACTGTTGATGTGTGCAGAGGGTCCCTGGTTCGAGCCCGGGCAGGGGTGAGGGTACGGACTAAAGTTATACTGTTACATTGATGCTGTTGACCCGGATCACTGGTTGCTGCGGAAAAGGAGGTCAAAAGGGGGGTGAGTGTAACCGATGTGAAATTTTGCGATAGTATAGTTTTGAAAAACATTTGTTATTCATATTAAAAGCCCAATGAATACTCGCCTTTGTGTAATGATTTAACTCCCACCGCTTGTGGGACATTTATTTTGAAGGCACGTATAAATAACAACTGCACGAGGGCAGACAGTGACTGACAGGCAGACACATATCATACTTACAAATAGTAGCTAGTTAGAAATTGCGCAAAAATGACTTTTTGAAAGATTTCAAAGAAAAGGAAAGTAGACAATGAATGTAGGGCGTTCCAGGAAGAGTGGACATTGAAATATTTCTTTATTGAGGTATCAGGGAAAGCTGTGTGCAAAGAGACCATCGCTGTCTTGAAAGACTACAACTTGTCCCAACACCTCCAGGCGAAGCATGCAGAGAAATATAGGAATGTGTCTTCTGAGCAGAGGGCAAGTGCATCGGAACAGTTGCTTTCTCAGTTGCAAAAGCAGCAACTATTTTTCACAAAACTGCATTCAGCAAATGACAGAATTGCGAGAGCTAGCTATGTAGTGTCCCACAAAATGGCTAAACATAGCAAGCCATTAGCTGAGGGCAAACTCATTAAAGAATGTTTAATTAACTCTGCAGCAATACTTTGTCCAATACTTTGACTAAGTGAAGTTTAAATAAAAGGTAATACAATACAAATCAGTTCTTATTTTCTTGCAAGACGCACCTGTCCAACTCTGTAATGTCTCACAAAACAAAGGGACGCCAATACGCACGGGACCAGTATTATCAGAGGACCTTGGAGTTTGCCGAAATACAGTAGGTTATTCTGGATGGAATTGTTACACTCCAGCCATGTAAAAATGAATGACATGGCAGATTCGCACAGGACAAAAATGATAGATATGGTGTTTTGCCCTTGTTCACAAAATGACATTATACGACCTCCCCCAGTAAAACGAATCCCATCCGAATAGGCTGATCTCGGTTACTAGGTTAGTTTTAGCAACAGCGAAAATACACTTATACACACTTACACAGACCAACGCCACTGATTACCAGAAGATGTAGTAAGCAACACTGGCGAAATTAGGAATAAAACAGTGACTAAGTGAATCAAAACAGCTGCTATGGAGGTAACTGCACAAGCCTTATATACAGCCGTTCTTTTCAAAACTGGGCCTCTTGGATTTAATGGTACTGATGCCTGAATGTGGGACGTTGCTGTTGCATGTTCCAAGCTGTGAGCTCTGTGCTCAATGCTCTGTGTGCTGACTGGAAGAGAGAGTGGGAACCCACAGGGGAACACTACAAATGATCCGTCAAGTGCAGAACAGAGACACACTTGCTGTCTCTCTCTCTCTCACACACACACACACACTAACCTTCTCCCTTTCTCACACCCACTCACACAATTTGCCACCATCTCCTTCCACACACACTCACACAGAGATCATGACCCATCTATTTGACACATATGTTCGCAGCCACACACATGTTCGCCGTCTTCCACTCTCTCTCACACACACACCCTTAAACTCTCTCTTCTTCTCTTTAGACATCTTCCATGCTCTGCTCGATCATGGATGCTGAAGCCCAAAGAGGTAACTCGGGGCCAGACTGGCCATTTAGCTGCCCATGGCCCGCAGTTCAGCCAAGTCACTGACCGGCTAGGCCCACTAACCTCTCACAGACATACAGTGCATTCAGAAAGTTTTCAGACCCCTTCACTTTATCCACATTGTTACTTTACAGCCTTTTTCTAAAATAAAATAAATAAACATGTTTCCTCATCAATCTACAAACTATACCCCATAATGATGAAGCTAAAACACGTTTTTAGCTATTTTAGCAAATGTATTAAAAAATTAAAACAGATACCTTTTTTTACACAAGTATTCAGACCCTTTGCTATGAGACTTGAAATTGAGCTCAGGTGAGTCCTGTTTCCATTGAACATCCTTGAGATGTTTCTACAACTTGATTGGAGTCCACCTGTGATAAATTCAATTGATTGGACATGATTTGGAAAGGCACACATCTGTTGATATAAGGTCCCAGAGTTGTCAGTGCATGTCAGAGCAAAAACCAAGCCATGAGGTCGAAGGAACTGTCCGTAACGCTCCGAGATAGGATTGTGTCGAGATCTGGGCAAGGGTACCAAAAAATGTCTGCAGCATTGAAGGTCCCCAAGAACACAGTGGCCTCCATAATTTTTAAATGGAAGAGCAATCGGGGGAGAACGGCCTTGGTCAGGGAGGGGACCAAGAACCCAATGGTCACTCTGAAAGAGCTTCAGAGTTCCTCTGTGGAGATGGGAGAACCTTCCAGAAGGACAACCATCTCTGCTGCACTCCACCAATAAGGCCTTTATGGTAGAGTGGCCAGACAGAAGCCACTCCTCAGTAAAAGGCACATGACAGCCCGCTTGGACCCTAAAGGACTCTCAGAACATGAGAAACAATATTCTCTGGTCTGATGAAAACAAGATTGAACTCTTTGGCCTGAATGCCAGGTGTCACGTCTGGAGAAAACAAGGCACCGCTCCTCACTTGGCCAATACAATCCCTACGGTGAAGAATGGTGGTGGCAGCATCATGCTGTGAGGATGTTTTTCAGTGGCATGGACTGGGAGACTAGTCAGGATCGAGGGGAAGATGAATGGAGCAAAGTACAGAGACATCCTTGATGAAAAACTGCTCCAGGGCGCTCAGGACCTCAGACTGGGGGGGAAGGTTCACCTTCAAACGGGACAATGACCCTAAGCACACAGCCCAAGCAACGTAGGAGAGGCTTTGGGGCAAGTCGCAATGTCCTTGAGTGGCCCAGCCAGAGCCCGGACTTGAACCCGATCGAACATCTGTGGAAATACTTGAAAATAACTGTCCACCGATGCTCCCCATCCAACCTGACAGAGATTGAGAGGATCTTCTGAGAAGAATGGGAGAAACTTCCCAAATACAGGTGTGCCAAGCTTGTAGCGTCATTCCCAAGAAGACTCAAGGATGTAATCACTGCCAAAGGGGCATCAACAAGATACTGAGTAAAGGGTCTGAATACTTATGTAAATGTGATGTTTCAGTTTAGGATTTTTATAAAAACCTGTTTTTGAATTGTCATTATGGGGTATTATGTGTAGATTGATGAGGAAAAATAACAATTTAATACATTTTGGAAAAAAGCTGGAACGTAACAAAATGTGGAAAAAGTGAACGGGTCTGAATACTTTCCAAATGCACTGTATACCATTTAAATACAAAAGTATGTTGACACCGGTGTATAATATTCTCATGAATATATAACAAGATTGTTGCTCCTTTCTTAAACTAATATATTGTAAATCACTATTGTAAAGTGGCTGTTCCACTGGATGTCATAAGGTGAATGCACCAATTTGTAAGTCGCTCTGGATAAGAGCGTCTGCTAAATGACTTAAATGTAAATGTAAATGTAATATCCCTCCATAACAAATTCCTCAAGTTACTAAATTCCCTTTACTAAATTCCCTTTTTGAACAGACTTATTTTTGTAATTACAACTCAAAACAGCTGTGGGGTGAGAGATGGTACAAGAGACCTACACTATATTTCCACAAAAGTATGTGGACCACCCCTTCAAATTAGTGCATTCTGCTATTTCAGCCACACCCATTGCTGACAGGTGTATAAAATTGAGCACAGTCAACTGAAACGTCTAGGAACAACAACGGCTGAGCCGCAAAGTGGTAGACCACACAAGCTCACAGAATGGGACTGCCGAGTGCTGAAGCTCGCAGCGTGTAAAAATATTTTATTGGTTGCAACACTCACTGCGGAGTTCCAAACTGGCTCTGGAAGCAACGTCAGCACAAGAACTGTTTGTCGGGAGCTTCATTAAATGGATTTCCATGGCCGAGCAGCCGCACACAAACCTAAGATCACCATGTACAATGCTAAGCATCAGTTGGAGTGGTGTAAAGGATTGGACTCTGGTACAGTGGAAATGTGTTCTCTGCAGTGATGAATCACACTTCACCATCTGGCAGTCCGGCAGAAAAAAATGGGTTTGGCGGATGCCAGGAGGATGCTACCTGGCCGAATGCATAGTACCAACTGTAAAGTTTGGTGGAGGAGGAAAAATGGTCTGGGCCTGTTTTTCATGGTTCAAGCTAGGCCCCTTAGTTACAGTGAAGGGAAATCTTAACTCTACAGCATACAATGACATTCTAGACAATACTGTGCTTCCAAATGTGGCAAAAGTTTGGGGGAAGGCCTGTTTCCGCATGACACAAAGAGAGGTCCATACAGAAATGGTTTGTCAAGATCGGTGTGGAAGAACTTGACTGGCCTGCACAGAGTCCTGATCTCAAATCCATCGAACACCTTTGGGTTTAATTGGATCCCCAACTGAAAGCCAGGCCCAATCTCCCAAAACCAGTGCCCGATTTCACTAATGCTCTTTAGGTTGAATGGAAGCAAGTCCCTGCAGCAATGTTCCAACATCTAGTGGAAAGCCTTCCCAGAAGTGTGGAGGCTGTTAGAGCAGCAAAGGGGGGACCAACTCCATATTAATACCCATGATTTTGGAACAAGATGTTCGACGAGCAGGTGTCCACGTACTTTTGGTCATGTAGTGTACCTCCAACAGTGTGTCACCTGAATGGAGAGAGAAGAGCAGACAGAGAGAGTATGTAGCCTTTCAATGATGTGAAACTAGTGGAGCATGGAATGCTCTTTGACAATAGAAGCTGCAGACAGCCCAGTCCTAGCCTAATCGCACACTTGGTCAGCGCACACACAAAGTCATCAAAGCATCCAAGGTTTTTCAAGAGAACTTTGTGCTTTGTGACGGGGTAGAGAAGGAATAGCACACATGACACATTCAATAGAGTATCAAGTCAAGTGGGTTTGATTCGTGTTACAGGCAGCACGAAGGCTATAAGGCCACTGTATTGCCTTTTGTACTACGACAGTACATCTCTGTTGAAGGCTCCTTCGTTATTTCATTTCCAAAGGCCTTCGGATTTTGAGTGAAACACCAAAATATTTACCTCCATCTAAATCCAGCAAAACGCGAGTTTCTGATACCAAAGAAAAAAACATTTTTTTGCTCTGGCTCTCCATTTGTCTGCACAACATCAATGACGTTTGATGTTGCTCACACTGTTGTCACTGCTATTTGCAATGTACACACAGAGACCCTTAGATCAATTAGGGTGTGAAGATATCAATGGCTTAACATGCCTGGGAACTCTTGGCGAATCAAATGCTTAATATTTTTTGCTCTAATTAAAACGGTCTCCAATGAAGCAGAAGCAATGGTTATCGTGCAGAGGCAGTTATTGAGTTGTGTGTCCTTAATCAAAGCTAAAACAGTTCAGTTCTGCGAAACAAGAAAATTAAGTCTCTCAACTATGGCTCTTTAGTCATTAAACTGGTTACGTTTGAGTGAAATACAGCCATCCAGGGGCTTGTTTTTATTCCAACACACACAGTAGTTAAACGTAAACACTAGGGTTGGGTTCAATTTAATTTCAATTCATTCAAATCAGGACTGACACTGGAATAGTCATTTCTGTTAACTTCCTGAATTTAATTAAGTGAAATATTTAGTTTTTTAAACTGTAGTTTTCCACTAGTTGGATACAATCAGGATTGTTGTTGGACCTGTAAAAAAAAAAAAAAAACATGCGTTGCCACTTCCTTACTCAGAGTAACACAGCAGAAACATTTTAGGTTCCATTGAATCAAACCCATATTGTAAGCTTGCAACAGTAACTGCTAAGTTTCTAATAAGGCAGTGGGAGTACACATTACCTCAGGGAAACATTCCACATTCCCTTAGGCTCAATTAGAAATGAAGGCAGTCAATTCAGGAAGTAAACAAATTACAGTTCAATAATTGAAAAAAAGGGCATTTCTTTTCAATAAACTGAGAAGTAGAAGCTATTTAACTGCCTTCGATTATTGACTGCCTTCGATTTGAATTGAGCCCAACCCTGCAGGGAAAGGAAATGGAATCTATCCATTACCGACTACACCACTTAATGAATTCTTGGAAAATAAAACCACCAGGCCCACTCAGGAAAATCATTCACTGCACTCAATTCACCCCACTCACACCTTCCTCTCTGTGGGCTTGTCTCCCATGGAGCTGGGCCGTAGCCTTAGCACAGAGGTGTCAAGGTCATTCTTTGGAAGGCCTCGTGTCTGCTGTTTTATGTTTGTTTTTCGTTTCAGGTGAGGGGAGCTCCTTACTAATTAGTGACCTTAATTAATCAATCAAGTACAAAGGAAGGAAGAGCGAAAACCCGGACACACTCGGCCCTCCATGGAATGAGTTTGACACTGCCCTACCGTGTCGCTAGGGCCATAGCACTATAGCAGTGTTCTCCCACACACAGTGTGCTCCTGAGCCTCTTGCATGCTTCTGCATTAATTAGGCAAGCCAGTGCCAGCAGTTTGGAATAAGCCTGATGAAAGGGCAGAGTGGTTTTGCTCACGACCCACAGATCCTAACACAACTTGGGGGGGAGCCTTTTTCTTTCCATCTCTGACTTTCTGTGTTAGTTGAAAATGTATTTTTACAAATATTTGTACCTAATACAAACATAACATTTTGCATAAAATGCTAAATTGCATTCCTCTCTTTAGATCTTTACTGCCAAATTCTGAATGCAAAATGTCCCATCTTCCTCTTACTCCTCCCTTCCACACATCTACCCCACCCCACCCGCACCCTCTCCCCCAAATCCCCCCTGGCCCTCCGTTTCTCCTCAAAGGGGAGTAGTACCGCATGGTGTGCTTGGTTTAGCCTAGTTTGTATTCTACTTGACCAAAGCCAGAGAGCGGGAGCCGATTGGAGGCTGCAACAGGGCTGTACAGTGCACTGCTGTCAGCAAAGGTCACCACTCAACTGACGGGCAATCTGTTAAGCTTGCCAGAGTGACTGCCCACACACATGCACCGCATACCTCCATTACGTGCCTGGGCCAAGGAATCCTCTCCCCTTTTACCCACTCCCCTCATCTCTCTCGTCCCCACTCGGTCTCACACACTTCTGCTGAGCCCATCAGTTCTCCTATTGGCACACTTCCTTCGACACTGCTGCCCATGCCCTTTTCCTTTCCAGAGACTCAACGCACGGCTTATCAGAATGGCCTTCATTAAGATCACTTGGATATCAGAGCACATTTCCTTTTGGGGGCGGCGTAATTGAGCTCCTGAGTAATTTAGTAAATACACAGAGCCCTGGCAAAGCCATTTTAGTGGGCAAACAGTCCCCTGTTCAAATAGGATCACTTGTGGCACGCTTGCCATAAGCAGGTCTCTGAATAGATGGTTTAATAAAGCAATTAAATGCATGGACACGAGAAAGCACACTCGCACCATACACACGCACCCACACACACTGCTTAGCTCCAACAAGACCCTTACAATTTGTAATAGCCAAATGAAGAAGAGATGCTATCCTGGCCCCACCTCTCCCACAACTCATACAGCACACTCAATAATTATATAATTGTTTAATGTGTCACTTTCACACCCACGTGTAATTCACAGAGCAATACAATAAAGGGAGCCTCTTGTTAAAACATACATTAGATATCTTGTTTTTACTATTCAGGCCCTAATCGTAATGATGTGATGGATCTTGGTCATTTGGTCCGCTGTCTCTACAATCTGTTGTACCATAAACAAGACTTGGTGTTATTTATCTGTTTGCCAAGTGCCCACACATGAAATGGCACACACCTCGCATCAGCAAAGTCTATTCATCTTGCTTCCTCCCACATCTGAAAATTATTAGGCACACAGATAATGATTCAGGGAACACACACACTCATCTAATGGCACAAACTAACTTTGATTCATTGGGTGCAGGTGAATAGACAGGAAAAGCAGGAGGGACACAAACAAGTCTGGACAAAAGCCTTTGCTTTGTTGTGTATTTCATACAGAAAGATGGCACACAATACCATAACTGCCAATATGACAGACCTCCCAATATCATCCTCGTATTGTTGTTCTTGAATGCAACTCTGTTGGTCTTTTCTCCTATTATGTTAAAATGTAGCAGTTTTTTTTTTAAGTGGATAATTTTGGACTCCTGTTGTGTTGAGCTGTGATGCAGCCATTTCAGTAGAGTTTTTATGTTTGCAGCCATCGTTGACATCAGCAACACAGAGGCCAACTACATACAGCGCAGTTTGTGAACGAGGTGCCTACATATAGCGTTCACATTGTTGCATTCTTGCTGTTATTTTTCCATCTGTGTTTACACTGGAAAGAATTGCCCATTTTGGCAATTAATATTTGACTGCTGATGCAAAAGTGGTTTGTGGTCAGAATTCCTATAAACTAGCGACTTGACAGTCTGCATACTTAACTGTGTTCGAACTGTGCTTATCCAAGCGTTGATAGAAGCAATTGTGACTATGGCTCTTCATGGCTTAAGGGGAAGAGAGATTAAGAATGGGGCCAATTGATTCAGTTACACACACGAATACATGAATAAAATCATAGACACACCTGTTATGCAGTGTAAGTAAGTAGTGAAGTACATGTAGTTCAACTAGTAATTTA
The DNA here is from genome assembly GCF_023373465.1 of Oncorhynchus keta. Lineage (NCBI taxonomy): Eukaryota > Metazoa > Chordata > Actinopteri > Salmoniformes > Salmonidae > Oncorhynchus > Oncorhynchus keta. The sequence continues at coordinate 49,911,479 of NC_068430.1, read as the reverse complement.
ACTCTATTGTGGAGCAGTTTGGTGGTAGTTTAACTAGTCAATTAAAATCTTGGTAGTGTTTTCTGTAGTTAACTACTTATTTGCCGTGTAGCCAACTACTGTAACAATTTTTTTTTAACCAAAATAAAATATGGGTGTATTAAGCAAGAATGTCCTTTCTTTTCGAACATCATACTTACCTAATTTTCACTTGAAACAGTTGTGTTTAATACGCTAAATTAGACAGTTAACATTGGACTACAGAGTGATCTGTCATTGCAATTTGTAAACTATATTTTTCTTAAGGGTAGCTTAACTTATTCCAGTGTGAAGTAATTGGTAGCTTGGGTAAACTATATTTTCAGAGTAGCTTCCCTAACAATGCCTCTACATTCCAATCGAAAATGACCTGCACCATCTCCACAGTCAAAACCGAGAGCTTTTTCCCTCTGGAAACGCTAGCCTGGAAGGCCCCAGTGTATCCTGCTGATCTAAAAACGTTGTGACTAGTTCTAGTGACATTTGTGCTGTTGTTCTTGGCACTGAGGCTCGGCGGCCGGCTCCTTCTGCAACAACTCTGATCCTAATTGTTGTTGAATATTCCTAATCAACGGAGAACAGTCCCTCCCTCCACCACCACCACCACACAGCCATGCAGCTGTGTGGTGGGCCTGTTTGACAGTCACAGTGAATAACTCAGGAGGGAAAAATAACACATTGGTCTGCTGCGAAAATAATACTAATAATGATCATACTCACTCGCCGAGGTTACCCCTTAGGTTGAGAGGCTATTTATACAGAAGTGATTATTGACTGCTCAAACTGTAATTTACGAGTTCAGGGGAAGGGTGGTGGATGTCACAGCAGTTAACAATGCCATTTCTCATTCCCATTTGACTAGTTGGGATATTTTGAAAGAAGCAGCAAACATTGTGGAAGGTTGAGACATATTGGAGGACAACTGCTGTGTGAGGAGTGGCGAGGCTTGCCTTCGTTTTGGCTGCTGCTTAGCTCCCTGCATATCATTTTCTGCACAGGGTATCTGTGCCCATTGATTTCAGTATCAGAACTGTCGGATCTTTCCACTTGAACATAGTGGAGGTTGGGCTGAGTGTGGAGACATGTTATGTGAAGTGGGCAGTTTGTCACCCCCCAAAGCTGCTCTGAGGGTGTTTACTACAACAGCTTAGTGTTGATAGACACATTTTCTTACTTGCTGTACATTTCTGTACGGGCAAAGGATGGTCAAAGTCCTTATTCCACCCAACGACAAATCCTTAATTATTACCATTATAGGTCAAATGAACATACTTTATCAATAAGGATCGAAAGCTGTATTGAATGCTGTGAAAAGTCGATTTTATGGAGGTATAGATGGCGTACGAATAACTCGTCCATTAACTTTCTTAATGCGCATTTTGAAGCCGCTGTGCTCTATAATATGCAACTGTCCTTATTTTCCCAGGCATCCGGGTGTGAAACCTCTTTCCTTGGTCACCCCTGATGTGGATGCTGGGTAAGACAGGCACATCATGCATGCAGGCAGGAGGACTAACCCAGCATCTTCCTCATTACAAAAATATAGTGGCCCGTGTCTGGTTCTAATACTAAGTTCCAGAGAGTTATCTGGCTCTAAGGTATGAAATAAGCAATGTGCATTGTAAAAGGGAGGTTACATAAATGTGTAGACTAACTGCACATTAGGCCGAACTGAAATAGAGGTATCCACCTATATTCAATAAGAATGCATACTGTATAGACAAAGCCCATTGAGGGCTGCAGGGAAACCTCAGAAATAACCATTAAAGCCGTAAAAATAATCTCAATTTGCTACTAGAAAGCTATTTGAGTAATTATCTCTCCATTTAGTGCCTATGGTTACATTTTCTTATGGGCCCCAACTGAGATGTGTGAGTAGCTAACTTGATAGACAGAGTCTAATCTGACTAAAACCATTAAATCCTTAGACCCAGAAAAAGGAACAGATGCTTTTATAGAACTGTAATCAATTCACTAGACCAATTTAATTCTTATTTTAGTTACAACAACAAAAAAGAGATTAAGACAACCATTTTCATTTTTAATATCAAGCTATGATTTGATTTGAGCATCCTCTAAATCAGGGGTGTCAAACATATGGCCCATGGGTAAAACAAAATAAATATACTTTTTAACATTTATTTACCTTATTTACTGAAATCAAATCGAAACTGTATAGAAATGATAATGAACCAACATTCCAACAGTTTCTTAACTGTTTCCAGCTCGCTAATAATCAGCTAAGCTAGACAGTCAGGGAGCATTGACAATTCCTAAAACAATTTTGACAGCGAAGAAATAACACCACATTATTTATGCTGCCCCCAGTGAAGAATGAATTTGACACCCCTGCTCTAAGTAGTATGTTATTGTTAATCATATAGATTTAAGTTTGCCAATGACACAACGGTGGTAAGTCTGATCACTGATGACGATGAGACAACCTACAGTGAGGAAGTCAGAGAACTTGCAGTGTGGAAACGGAGGGCCGATTCACATCGATGAGACTGTAGTGGAATGGGTCAAGAGCTTTCACATCACGAAGGACCTATCATGGTCCAAACACACCAACACAGTTGTGAAGAGGGCACGACTTTTCCCCCTCAGGAGGCTGAAAAGATTGGGATTTTCTGTGGGATTAAGGTCTGGAGACTGGCTAGGCCACTCCAGGACCTTAATGTGCTTCTTCTTGAGCCACTCCTTTGTTGCCTTGGCTGTGTCTTTTGGGTCATTGTCATGCTTGAATACCCATCCATGACCCATTTCAATGCACTGGCTGAGGGAAGGAGGTTCTCACCCAAGAGTTGACGGTACATGGCCCCGTCCATCGTCCCTTTGATGCGGTGAAGTTGTCCTGTCCCCTTAGCAGAAAAACAACCCCAAAACATTATGTTTCCACCTCCATGTTTGACGGTGGGGATGGCTTTCTTGGGGTCATAGGCAGCATTCCTCCTCCTCCAAACACGGCGAGTTGAGTTGATGCGAAATAGCTCCATTTTGGTCTCATCTGACCACAACACTTTCACTCAGTTGTCCTCTGAATCATTCAGATGTTGGCATGTATACAGATTGGCAAACTTCAGAAGGGCACATATACAGTGGGGAGAACAACAATCCAGAAAATCACATTGTATGATTAAGTAATTAATTTGCATTTTATTGCATGGCATAAGTATTTGATACATCAGAAAAGCATAACTTAATATTTGGTACAGAAACCTTTGTTTGCAATTACAGAGATCATACGTTTTCCTGTAGTTCTTGACCAGGTTTGCACACACTGCAGCTGGGATTTTGGCCCACTCCTCCATACAGACCTTTTCCAGATCCTTCAGGTTTCGGGGCTGTCGCTGGGCAATACGGACTTTCAGCTCCCTCCAAAGATTTTCTATTGGGTTCAGGTCTGGAGACTGGCTAGGCCACTCCAGGACCTTGAGATGCTTCTTACGGAGCCACTCCTTCGTTGCCCTGGCTGTGTGTTTCGGGTCGTTGTCATGCTGGAAAACCCAGCCACGACCCATCTTCCATGCTCTTACTGAGGGAAGGAGGTTGTTGGCCTAGATATTGTGATACATGGGCCCATCCATCCTCCCCTCAATACGGTGCAGTCGTCCTGTCCCCTTTTCAGAAAAGCATCCCCAAAGAATGATGTTTCCACCTCCATGTTTCACAGTTGGGATGGTGTTCTTGGGGTTGTACTCATCATTCTTCTTCCTCCAAACACGGCGAGAGGAGTTTAGACCAAAAAGCTCTATTTTTGTCTCATCAGACCACATGACCTTCACCCATTCCTCCTCTGGATCATCCAGATGGTCATTGGCAAACTTCAGACGGGCCTGGACGTGCTCTGGCTTGAGCAGGGGGACCTTGCATGCACTGCAGGATTTTAATCCATGACGGCGTAGTGTGTTACTAATGGTTTTCTTAGAGACTGTGGCCCAGCTCTCTTCAGGTCATTGACCAGGTCCTGCCGTGTAGTTCTGGGCTGATCCCTCACCTTCCTCATGATCATTGATGCCCCACGAGGTGAGATCTTGCATGGAGCCCCAGACCAAGGGTGATTGGAGGTCATCTTAAACTTCTTAAATGTTCTAATAATTGCGCCAACAGTTGTTGCCTTGTCACCAAGCTGCTTGCCTATTGTCCTGTAGCCCATCCCAGCCTTGTGCAGGTCTACAATTTTATCCCTGATGTCCTTATACAGCTCTCTGGTCTTGGCCATTGTGGAGAGGTTGGAGTCTGTTTGATTGACTGTGTGGACAGGTGCCTTTTATACAGGTAACGAGTTAAACAGGTGCAGTTAATACAGGAAATGAGTGGAGAACAGGAGGGCTTCTTAAAGAAAAACTAACAGGTCTGTGAGAGCCGGAATTCTTACTGGTTGGTAGGTGATCAAATACTTGTCATGCAATAAAATGCTAATTAATTACTTAAAAATCATACAATGTGATTTTCTGGATTTTTGTTTTTGATTCTGTCTCCCACAGTTGAAGTGTACCTATGATGAAAAAAAAGACCTCTACATGCTTTGTAAGTAGGAAAACCTGCAAAATCGGCAGTGTATCAAATACTTGCTCTCCCCACTGTATGTGCTTTCTTGAGCAAGGGGAACTTGCGGGCGCTGCAGGAGCCCCAGGCCGAGGGAGAGATTGACAGTTCTTTTGTGTTTCTTCCATTTGCGAATAATCACACCAACTGTTGTCACCTTCTCACCAAGCTGCTTGGCGATGGTCTTGTAGCCCATTCCAGCCTTGTGTAGGTCTACAATCTTTGGTCTTGGCCATGGTGGAGAGTTTGGAATCTGATTGATTGATTGATTGCTTCTGTGGACATGTGTCGTTTATACAGGTAACAAGCTGAGATTAGGAGCACTCCCTTTAAGAGTGTGCTCCTAATCTCAACTCGTTACCTGTATAAAAGACACCTGGGAGCCAGAAATCTTTTTGATTGAGAGGGGGTCAAATACTTATTTCCCTCATTTAAATGCAAATCAATTTCTAACATTTTTGACATGTTTTTCTGGATTTTTTGTTGTTATTCTGTCTCTCACTGTTCAAATAAACCTACCATTACAATTATAGACTGATCATTTCTTTGTCAGTTCGCAAACGTACAAAATTAGCAGGGGATCAAATACTTTTTTCCCTCACTGTGCATCACTGGGGCAGAGATCCCTGCCATTCAGGACCTCTATACCAAGCAGTGTCAGAGGAAGGCCATACAAATTGTCAAAAGCTCCAGCCACCTAAGTCATAGACTGTTCTCTCTGCTACCGCATGACAAGGGCTACCGGAGCTCCAAGTCTGTGACCAAAAGGTTCCTGAACAGCTTCTACCCCCCATAATCAAATGGCTACCCGAACTACACTACATGACAAAAGTATGTGGAAACTTGCTCGTCGAACATCTCATTAAAAAATCATGGGCATTAATATGGAGTTGGTGCCCCCATTGCTGCTATAACAGCCTCCACTCTTCTGAGAAGACTTTCCACTAGATGTTGGAACATTGCTGCGGGGACTTTCTTCCATTCAGCCACAAGAGCATTAGTGAGGTTAGGCACTGATGATTAGGCCTGGCTCGCAGTCTGCATTCCAATTCATCCCGAATGTGTTCGATGGAGGTCAGGGTTCTTCTGTGCAGGCCAGTCAATGTTTTCTACACCAACAAACCATTTCTGTATTGAACTCACTTTGTGCACGGGGGTGTTGTCATGCTGAAACAAGAAAGGGCCTTCCCCAAACTGTAGCTACAAAGTGGGAATCACAGAACCGTCTAGAATGTCATTGTATGCTGTAGCGTTAAGATTTGCCCTCACTGGAATTAAGACCGAACCATGAAAAACAGCCCAGACCATTATTCCTCCTCAACCAAACTTTATATTTGGCACTATGAATTCGGGCAGGTAGTGTTCTACTGACATCCGACAAACCCAGATTCGTCCGTCGGACTGCCAGATGGTGAAGCATGATTCATCACTTCAGAGAACGCGTTTACACCACTCCAGCTAAAGCTTGGCATTGGTGATCTTAGGCATGTGTGGCTGCTCGGCCATGGAAAACTATTTCATGAAGCTCCCTACGAACAGTTCTTGAGAGGACGTTGCTTCCAGAGGCAGATTGGAACTCGGTAGTGAGTGATGCAACTGAGGACAGATGATTTTTACGCGCCACGCATTTCAGAACTCAGCGGTCCCGTTCTTTGAGCTTGTGTGGCCTACCACTTCACTCTTGAGCCGTTATTGCTCTTAGACATTTACACTTCACAATAACATCACTTACAGTTGACTGGGGCAGCTATAGCAGGGCAGAAATTTGACGAACTGACTTGTTGGAAAGTAGGCATCCTATGATGATGCCACGTTGAAAGTCACTGAGCTCTTCAGTAAGGCCCCTCTACTGCCAATGTCTGTCAATGGAGATTGCATGGCTATGTACTCGATTTTATACACCTGTCAGAAACGAGTGTGGTTGAATAAACTAATTTGAAGGGGTGTCCAACAGTGTTGTGTTCGAGACCAAGACCCAAGCAAATTGAGTCCAAGTCAAGGAGGGGAACAAGGGGGTCCTAGACTGAGTCAAGACCGATACCCGAATTCTTTTGTCAAATTAACACCATGATAAGAGTTCAAAATGTCCAGTATTTCTGTGATAATGTCAGAACAACATATGGATTATTTAGACATTCAGAATATTGAAAAAAATACATGCAGGGGGAAAATAGAGCCACTCTATAATTTATTATTAACCCAAACACAGTGGGGAACTATGGGTCCTTCTATGCCTTCAGAGAAGGGCTAAGGGTTTATAGAATAATAATATAATAATGATCATTATATTATTTTTAATGATGTTCTGATTTAACATCTTCAGTTTTCAGGATTTCTCTTTGCTGGTCTCTGGGGAGATAAATCTAGCTAGCTAAGTCAGTCATTGGCTAGGCCATCAGAAGCTAGATAAAGGCATCTGTCAACTGTATTAGGGCTACATTTTGGAGTGACAGTGGAATCAACCAATCACATTTTGACTTAATGAGTGGGACAATTTTTGTTATCTTCTAATTTGTTAGCTTCTCCCTTTTCAAGAATAACTTTCACCAAGAAGTTAAGTTTCAAATGATCATCATCTGGTGAGTGAAACTCATTTATTGCAGCACGCTTGCTGTTGTTAGCCATCTCTTTGGAAATAACTGTGTGTGAAACATTGTTTAATTTTTAAGTACAACTGACAACAATTTAGCAACACAAAATCTTATTAAAATCTGTTCATATATACACCCCCACTTAAAACATTTCTGATAAGCAACCACTTAGATATGGTAATTTTCACATTTTCATAAATTCTTACAATGTTTTGGAATTAGACATACTAAGACATTTGTGAAAATTCTATATCAATATAGCGTGGGAAAGCTGCCGCGCATTTGGACAATTAATAGACACTGCAATAAAAACATCTGTCTTGTCCAGGTCCAGAGTCTACACAGACTGATGCGCTATAGCCAATCAGAGCAACAGTAGACCTTTATATACTGAACAGAAATATAAACACAAAATGCAACAATTTATAACATTTTACAGAGTTACAGTTAATATGAGGAAATCTGTCAATTTAAATAAATAAATTAGGCTCTAATCTATGGATTTCACAAAACTGAGAATACAGATATGCATCTGTTGGCCACAGACACCTTTAAAATGTAGGGGCATGGATCAGAAAACCAGTCAATGGTGTGACCACCATTTGCCTCATGCAGCCCGACACATCTCCTTTACATCGAGTTGATCAGGCTGTTGATTGTGGCCTGTGGAATGTTTATCTCACTCCTCTTCAATGGCTGTGCAAAGTTGATGGATATTGGCGGGAACTGGAACACGCTGTCGTACATGTTGATCCAGAGCACACAAACACGCTCAATGGGTGACATGTCTGGTGAGTATGGAGGCCATGGAAGAACTCAGACATTCTCAGCTTCCAGGAATTGTGTACAGACCCTTGCGAGATGGGTCCGTGAATTATCACACTGAAACATGAGGTGATGGCGGCGGATGAATGGCATGATAACGGGCCTTAGGATCTCATCATGGTATCTCTGTGCACTCAAATTGCCAGCAATAAAATGCAATTTGGCCTCCAAGGTGGTGCAGTGGTCTAAGGCACTGCGTTGCAGTGCTAGCTGTGCCACTAGAGATTCTGGGTTTGAGTCCAGGCTCTGTCGCAGCCGGCTGTGACCGGGAGACCCATGTGGTCTAATTGGATTTCTGCAAATATGTAAACACCACGGGAGTCCTCTTACATTTTGGGAACTTTAGAGTTCTATTGATTAAACAACCATGAAAAGGTAGGCTCTCTTCTCCCTCAGTTGTGAGGCAGAGCAAGATAAGCTCAAATCTAATGAAGGAACATTAGATAAACCCTCTCAAACTTTCTCAACTAGTTGGCCGTCAAAATTGTATTGATAAAGGATGGGGAATTGTAGCCTCGTTGTCAATGCATGCTTGTCCCAACCAAGAACACAAGCTAACTGCCGAAAGTTGGCTGGCATGCTAGTTAGCTACTACCAGACACAAGAGATCGAGAACACCTCTCTCTGACCATTTTACTCAGTGCAGCAGAGCTGGTTAGGCTGTTTAATGACATCTAGAGCATTGACTAACTGTTACCGTAAACTCACTGGGACGAGCAAGAGCAACATTAAGGGCTTAATTCAATCTGTATCGCTGAAGCTTTACAGATTGCGCGATCAAAATGTTAAGGTCATTTCTGATTGAGCTGACTTATGCAGCGTTCACTGCGAATGCGGTCTCTGCTAACATGGGAACAGTGCCTTTAAATTTCAATCATGCTGTAACCCCGAACTTCAGCGCTGCGGATTGAATCCAGCCCTTGGAGAGACAAGACAGAGGATACTCGTTATGAACTGGGAGTGAGCCCATTCATTTTCAGGCCCTTTTTAAAAATGCAATAAAGTAATGTGGCAGTGAAGGGAGACGTGATGATTACAAACTCGGACAGCTGATATGGGTTCTCTCAGGTGCTGTCACACATGCGTGCACGTGTCACATGCACACACACGTGTAAGCACACTATACCAGCCCTTTAAATACACACACACACACACACACACACACACACACACACACACACACACACACACACACACACACACACACACACACACACACAATTACACACTCACTGTGTATATCCATGTGATAGGATACACTATCACACGGATGTCCTGGGTACTACTGACCTGTATGGCTCACCAGTCAACAGTACAGTAGTGCGTTATCGTTACCTGACATGATACCAGCCCGACAGACAAAGACCTTGAATATAAGGTTCACTTGGGGTAAGATGCCGAATAAAAAGCCTTTGAGGTTTTCAGAGATGGGCTACAGTCACACACAATTGCTGTCCCCAAAGGGAGCATGTCATCCAATGCAGTGGTAAAACACTAAAGGGGAGTAAGGAAAAGGCTCAAACACACTCGTGTACCTACCACCTATCACAGCATGTACTTAGCTTATTAAAATGGTTTACTTAATGTTGACGTCACAGGACACTTGTCCATTGAACTCATAGACAACAGAGACAGTATCTCAATGTTCAATATGACACCCGATTCCCTTTATAGTCCACTAGTGGGCTTGTGCCCATAGGTGACGTTGTTGACGATGATGTCTGGTGAGGACCTGCCTTACAACAGGCCTACCAGCCCTCAGTCCAGCCTCTCTCAGCCTATTGCGGACAGTCTGAGCACTGATGGAGGGATTGTGCGTTCCTGGTGTAACTCGGGCAATTGTTATTGCCATCCTGTACCTGTCCCGCAGGTATGATGTTTGGATGTACTGATCCTGTGCAGGTGTTGTTACACGTGGTCTGCCACTGCGAGGAAGATCAGCTGTCCGTCCTGTCTCCCTGTAGCACTGTCTTGGGCGTCTCAGAGTACGGGACATTGCAATTTATTGCCCTGGCCACATCTGCAGTTCTCATGCCTCCTTGCAGCATGCCTAAGGCATGTTCACGTAGATGAGCAGGGACCCTGGGTATCTTTATTTTGGTGTTTTTCATAGTCAGTAGAAAGGCCTCTTTAGTGTACTAAGTTTTCATAACTGTGACCTTAATTGCCTACCATCTGAAAGCTGTTAGGTTATTTTAACGACCGTTCCACAGGTGCATGTTCATGGTTCATTGAACAAGCATGGGAAACAGCATTCAAACCCTTTGCAATGAAGATCTGTGAAGTTATTTGGATTTTTACGAATAATCTTTGAACGACAGGGTCTTGGAAAAGGGACGTTTCTTTTTTGCTGAGTTTAGTACGCGTCTGTCTATTTGAGCTGGTCAGTATGTGTTGGTAATCCTGTCTAACGTAGCTTTTTTATGTATCGCGTATTAAAACTGCATAAGTGTTTCCCTCCACTTTCTGGAGGACCGAGTTCAATGGAATTGGAGATGGAGAAAACTCCTGTCTCCGGATTACATATTCAAACGAAGGGAAACATGACATCCGTGACAGGAGACGCGTCTATCTATGATGTATATGGGTAAGAAAGTTGTTTCATTTCTAGTTAAAGTGTACTGCTTGCTAGCTAACGTTACGTGTATGATCTTATTATTTGTATCTCAGAGCCATTTGCTTGGCTAACTAACATTGAACCTGGTTGGTTAGCTCACTGCAGAATCATGCAGGGTAGTAACCTCATGAGTTGTGATTATGGTTCACTGTTTAGCTAGTTAGCTAGATTATTTCAGATTATTTCACTTATAATTCACTGTATCACAATTCCAGTGGATCAGAAGTTTACATACACTAAGAAAATGATGTCATGGCTTTTGATAGGCTAATTGACATCATTTTAGTCAATTGGAGGTGTACCTATGGATGTATTTCAAGGCCTACCTTCAAACTTAGTGCCTCTTTGCTTGACATCATGGGAAAATCAAAAGAAATCAGCCAAGACCTCCACAAGTCTGGTTCAACCTGAAGGTACCACGTTCATCTGTACAAACAATAATACGCAAGTATAAACACCATGGGACCACGCAGCCGTCATATCACTCTGGAAGGAGACGCGTTCTGTCTCCTAGAGATGAACGTACTTTGGTGCGAAAAGTGCAAATCAATCCCAGAACATCAGCAAAGGACCTTGTGAAGATGCTGGAGGAAACAGGTACAAAGGTATCTATACCCACAGTAAAACGAGTCCTATATCGACATAACCTGAATGGCCGCTCAGCAAGGAAGAAGCCACTGCTCCAAAACTGCCATAAAAAAGCCAGACTTCGGTTTGCAACTGCACATGGGGACAAAGACTGTACTGGTCTGATGAAACAAAAATAGAGCTGATTGGCCATAATGACCATCGTTATGTTTGGAGGAAAAAGGGGGAGGGTTGCAAGCCGAAGAACACCATCCTAACCGTGAAGCACGGGGTGGCAGCATCATGCTGTGGGGGTGCTTTGCTGCAGGATGGACTGGTGCACTTCACAAAATAGATGGCATGATGAGGCAGGAAAATTATGTGGATATATTGAAGCAACATCTCAAGACATCAGTTAAAGTTAAAGCTTCCTCGCAAATGGATCTTCCAAATGAACAATGACTCCAAGCATACTTCCAAATTTCTGGCAAAATGGCTTAAGGACAACAAAGTCAAGATATCGGAGTGGCCATCACAAAGCCCTGACCTCAATCCTATAGAAAAGGATTTGTGGGCAGAACTGAAAAGGCTTGTGCGAGCAAGGAGGCCTACAAACCTGACTCAGTTACACCGGCTCTGTCAGGAGGAATGGGACAAAATTTGAACAACTTATTGTGGGAAGCTTGTGGAAGGCTCCCCGAAACAACATTTGACACAAGATAAACAATTTAAAGGCAATGCTACCAAATACTAATTGAGTGTATGTAAACTTCTGACCCACTGGGAAGGTGATGAAATAAATCATTCTCTCTACTATTATTCTGACATTTCACATTCTTAAAATAAAGTGGTGATCTTAACTGACCTAAAACTGGTATTTTTTTTACTACGATTGAATGTCAGGAATTGTGAAAAACTGATTGTTAATGTATTTGGCTATGGTGCATGTAAACTTCCGACTTCAACTGTAGCTATTTTAAATAATGGCCTTTACAGGGGTGCTTAAAACTTCTTATGGCTGCAGGGGCAGTATTGAGTAGCTTGGATGAAAGGTGCCCAGAGTAAACGGCCTGCTCCTCAGTCTCAGTTGCTAATATATGCATATTATTATTAGTAGTAGTAGTATTAGATAGAAAACACTCTGAAGTTTCTCAAACTGTTTGAATGATGTCTGAGTATAACAGAACTCACATGGCAGACAAAAACCTGAGAAGAAATCTGAACAGGAAGTGAAATCCAAACAGAAATCTGAGGTTGGTCGATTTTCAACCCAGGCCCTATTGAATTCACATTGAGATATGGATGAAGTTGCACTTCCTAGGGCTTCCAATAATGTCAACCGTCTTTAGAAACTTGAATGAGGCTTCTACTGTGTTGTTGGCCTGAATAAGAGCTGACTGAGTCAGGTTACTGGCAGAGAGCCATTTCCTGGTCACGTGCATTCCACATGATATTGACCTACGTTCCATTGCTTCACGAGACAGAAAGGAATTCTCCAGTTGGAACTTTATGGAAGATTTATGATAACAACACCCTAAAGATTGATTCTATACTTAGTTTGAAATGTTTCTTCGACCTGTAATATAACTTAATAAAGTTTTTGTCCAACGTTCGGCTGGACAAGCACGAGCGTTTGGATATATGTACCTAACGAGCTAACGAAAATAGCTACTTGGACATAAATAATGGACATTATCGAACATATCAAGCATTTATTGTGGAACTAGGATTCCTGGGACTGCATTCTATTGAAGATCATCAAAGGTAAGGGAATATTTATAATGTGATTTCTGGTTTCTGTTGACTCCAACATGGCGAAAATTTAATTTATTAGCGCCTTCTCAGCGTTTGCATTAAGGAGAGGTATATCTATAATTCCACGTGTATAACTTGTATTATCATCTACATTTATGATGAGTATTTCTGTTGAATCGATGTGGCTATGCAAAATCACTGGATGTTTTTGGAACTATTGAACGTAAACTCGCCAATGTAAACTCACATTTTTTAAATATAAATATGAACTTCATCAAACAAAACATACATGTATTGTGTAACATGAAGTCCTATGAGTGTCATCTGATGAAGATAATTCAAGGTTAGTGATGCATTTTATCTCTATTTGTGCTTTTTGTGACTCCTCTCTTTGGCTGGTGGTGTTCTTCTGTGGCTTGGTGGTGACCTAACAATCGTTTGTGGTGCTTTCACTGTAAAGCCTATTTGAAATCGGACACTGTGGTGGGATTAACAACAAGATTACCTTTAAAACGGCATAAGATACATGTATGTTTGAGGAATTTTAATTATGAGATTTCTGTTGTTTTGAATTTGGCGCCCTGCACTTTCACTGGCTGTTGTCATATCATCCCGTTACCGGGATTGCAGCCCTAAGAATTAACTTCTGTTGTTACTAAAGAATGCTCAGATCAACCCTTAAAGAGATGGGAGGGGCTGAAGCTTAAGAGGGTGTGAATGATGCTGAATGGGTGAAGACAAAGAAGGGCTGTCCGGTAGTAGAGCTTGCTGTTTTTTTCGACTCCACAAATGAGCTTGTTAGGCGCACCTGTTATTTGAAATGTATTCCAGGTGACTAAAGTTGTCATCAAGGCAAAGGGTGGCTCTTTTGAAGAATCTCAAATATAAAATACATTTCGATTTGATTAACAGATTTTTGGTTACTATCTGATTCCATACAGTATGTGATATTTAATGGTCTTGATGTCTTCATTATTATTCTACAATGTAGAAAATAGTAAAATTAAAGAAAAACCCAAACAATTAGTAGGTGTGTCAACTTTTGACTGGTACTGAACCCAATAGAACATCTTTGGAGTGAGCTGAAAGTCCATTTTGCCCAGCGACAGCCCTGAAACCTGAAGGATCTGGAGAAGGTCTGTATGGAGGAGTGGGCCAAAATCCCTGCTGCAGTGTGTGCAAACCTGGTCAAGAGCTACAGGAAACGTATGATCTCTGTAATTGCAAACAAATGTTTCTGTACCAAATATTAAGTTCTGCTTTTCTGATGTATCAAATACTTATGTCATGCAATAAAATGCAAATTAATTACTTAAAAATCATACAATGTGATTTTCTGGATTTTTGTTTTAGATTCTGTCTCTCACAGTTGAAGTGTACCTATGATAAAAATTACAGGCCTCTACATGCTTTGTAAGTAAGTAGGAAAACCTGCAAAATCGGCAGTGTAACAAATACTTGTTCTCCCCACTGTATATATACATGTGTGTGTGTGTGTGTGTGTGTGTGTGTGTGTGTGTGTGTGTGTGTGTGTGTGTGTGTGTGTGTGTGTGTGTGTGTGTGTGTGTGTGTGTGTGTGTGTGTGTGTGTGTGTGTGTGTTTTGTTCTTGAATTATGTAATTGGATAGGACAGGTGGGTCAAATTATCAACCTGAGGTATGTTGCACGTGGCAAACTTTGATACAGGAAACGACTCATAGGAAGAAATTAAATGGTGTTCTAAACTATTGTGTCCAGTTACATTAATTGCTCTTATGCCTTTGTAGCAACTCTGTAATTACACTAACAACATTGTATTATGTTGTTACATAGTACATGTTGTCACATTGCAATTACTTAAATAAATTGAAAGAACAATATTGTCAATGTAACAATTATACATTATGTAAAGTGTGACCAAATAATCCTTTATTCAGTATTACAGAAATGTGAGGGGATGTGTCAGAGCTAGGAGAATTGATTTAATATATTCCTTGTTTTATTTGGTCGAAAGCAATCAATATGCACAGTAAATCAAGGATAGTACAAATCACAGTGATAAAAAAAATATGGGTTAAATTGACTCGATTGGGAATTATCTTCAGGAGAGTGATACGCTCCCTGGAGTTAGTGTTGATAACTGGAAGGAGTAATTTTTACTCCATTAATAAGAGTAACCAGAGACAGGAACCCAATCCCAATTTGACCCCTAGACCCCACACCATATGCACTTGTGGAGATCTGTGAGGATTTGACAATACAATACAGTGCCACTGACACGGCCCGCAACCAAAACCTGCGGACTCTACTTCACTGCAGCCGACGTGAGGAAAACATTTAAACATGTTAACCCTCGCAAGGCTGCAGACCCAGACTGCATCCCCAGCCGTGTCCTCAGAGCATGCGCACACTAGCTGGCTGGTGTGTTTACGGATGTTCTGATGTTCAAACATGCTTCAAGAGGGCCACCATTGTCCCTGTTCCCAAGAAAGCTAAGGTAACTGAGCTAAACGACTACTGCCCCATAGCACTCACATCCGTCATCATAAACTGCTTTGAGAAACTAGTCAACGACCATATCACATCCACCCTACCTGACACCCTAGACCCACTCCAATTTGCTTACCACCCAAATAGGTCCACAGACGATGCAATCTCAACCACACTGCACACTGCCCTAACCCATCTGGACAAGAGGAATACCTATGTGAGAATGCTGTTCATCGACTACAGCTCAGCATTTAACATCATAGTACCCTCCAAACTTGTCATTAAGCTCGAGAGCCTGGGTCTCGACCCCGCCCTGTGCAACTGGGTACTGGACTTCCTGACGGGCCGCCCCCAGGTGGTGAGGGTAGGTAACAACATCTCCACCCCGCTGATCCTCAACACTGGGGCCCCACAAGGGTGCGTTCTGAGCCCTCTCCTGTACTCCCTGTTCACCCATGACTGCGTGGCCATGCACGCCTCCAACTCAATCATCAAGTTTGCGGACGACACAATAGTGGTAGGCTTGATTACCAACAACGACGAGACGGCCTACAGGGAGGAGGTGAGGGCCCTTGGAGTGTGGTGTCAGAAAATAACCTCAGACTCAACGTCAACAAAACAAAGGAGAGGGAGCACCCCCCTATCCACATCGATGGGACAGTAGTGGAGAGGGTAGTAAGTTTTAAGTTCCTCGGCATATACATCACGGACAAACTGAATTGGTCCACTCACAGCATGGTGAAGAAGGCACAGCAGTGCCTCTTCAACCTCAGGAGGCTGAAGAAATTCGGCTTGTCACCAAAAGCACTCACAAACTTCTAAAGATGCACAATCGAGAGCACCCTGTCGGGCTGTATCACCGCCTGGTACGGCAACTGCTCTGTCCACAACCGTAAGGCTCTCCAGAGGGTAGTGAGGTCTGCACAACGCATCACCGGGGGCAAACTACCTGCCCTCCAGGACACCTACATTTACATTTACATTTAAGTCATTTAGCAGACGCTCTTATCCAGAGCGACTTACAAATTGGTGCATTCACCTTATGACATCCAGTGGAACAGCCACTTTACAATAGTGCATCTAAATCTTTTAGGGGGGTGAGAAGGATTACTTTATCCTATCCTAGGTATTCCTTAAAGAGGTGGGGTTTCAGGTGTCTCCGGAAGGTGGTGATTGACTCCGCTGTCCTGGCGTCGTGAGGGAGTGTGTTCCACCATTGGGGAACCAGAGCAGCGAACAGTTTTGACTGGGCTGAGCGGGAACTGTACTTCCTCAGTGGTAGGGAGGCGAGCAGGCCAGAGGTGGATGAACCAGTGCCCTTGTTTGGGTGTAGGGCCTGATCAGAGCCTGGAGGTACTGAGGTGCCGTTCCCCTCACAGCTCCGTAGGCAAGCACCATGGTCTTGTAGCGGATGCGAGCTTCAACTGGAAGCCAGTGGAGAGAGCGGAGGAGCGGGGTGACGTGAGAGAACTTGGGAAGGTTGAACACCAGACGGGCTGCGGCGTTCTGGATGAGTTGTAGGGGTTTAATGGCACAGGCAGGGAGCCCAGCCAACAGAGTTGCAGTAATCCAGACGGGAGATGACAAGTGCCTGGATTAGGACCTGCGCCGCTTCCTGTGTGAGGCAGGGTCGTACTCTGCGGATGTTGTAGAGCATGAACCTACAGGAACGGGCCACCGCCTTGATGTTAGTTGAGAACGACAGGGTGTTGTCCAGGATCACGCCAAGGTTCTTAGCGCTCTGGGAGGAGGACACAATGGAGTTGTCAACCGTGATGGCGAGATCATGGAACGGGCAGTCCTTCCCCGGGAGGAAGAGCAGCTCCGTCTTGCCGAGGTTCAGCTTGAGGTGGTGATCCGTCATCCACACTGATATGTCTGCCAGACATGCAGAGATGCGATTCGCCACCTGGTCATCAGAAGGGGGAAAGGAGAAGATTAATTGTGTGTCATCTGCATAGCAATGATAGGAGAGACCATGTGAGGTTATGACAGAGCCAAGTGACTTGGTGTATAGCGAGAATAGGAGAGGGCCTAGAACAGAGCCCTGGGGACACCAGTGGTGAGAGCGCGTGGTGAGGAGACAGATTCTCGCCACGCCACCTGGTAGGAGCGACCTGTCAGGTAGGACGCAATCCAAGCGTGGGCCGCGCCGGAGATGCCCAACTCGGAGAGGATGGAGAGCCTACACCTACACCACCCGATGTCACAGGAAGGCCATAAGGATCACCAAGGACAACAACAACCCAAGCCACTGCCTGTTCACCCCGCTATCATCCAGAAGGTGAGGTCAGTACAGGTGCATCAAAGCAGGGACCGAGAGACTGAAAAACAGCTGCTATCTCAAGGCCATCAGACTGTTAAACAGCCACCACTAACATTGAGTGGCTGCTGCCAACACTCACTCAACTCCAGCCACTTTCATAATGGGAATTGATGCAAAATATATCACTAGCCACTTTAAACAATGCTACTTAATATAATGTTTACATACCCTACATTCCTCATCTCATATGTATGGCGTGGCGGAGATCTTTGTGGGCTATACTTGGCCTTGTCTCATGATGGCAAGTTGGTGGTTGAAGATATCCCTCTAGTGATGTGGGGGCTGTGCTTTGGCAAAGTGGGTGGGGTTATATCCTTCCTGTTTGGCCATGTCCGGGGTTGTCCTCGGATGGGGCCACAGTGTCTCCTGACCCCTCCTGTCTCAGCCTCCAGTATTTATGCTGCAGTAGTTTATGTGTCGGGGGGCTAGGGTCAGTTTGTTATATCTGGAGTACTTCTCCTGTCCTATCCGGTGTCCTGTGTGAATTTAAGTATGCTCTCTCTAATTCTCTCTTTCTTTCTCTCTCTCGGAGGACCTGAGCCCTAGGACCATGCCTCAGGACTACCTGACATGATGACTCCTTGCTGTCCCCAGTCCACCTGGCCGTGCTGCTGCTCCAGTTTCAACTGTTCTGCCTGTGATTATTATTATTATTTGACCATGCTGGTCATTTATGAACATTTGAACATCTTGGCCATGTTCTGTTATAATCTCCATCCGGCACAGCCAGAAGACGACTGGCCACCCCACATAGCCTGGTTCCTCTCTAGGTTTCTTCCTAGGTTTTGGCCTTTTCTATGGAGTTTTTCCTAGACACCGTGCTTCTACACCTGCATTGCTTGCTGTTTGGGGTTTTAGGCTGGGTTTCTGTACAGCACTTTGAGATATCAGCTGATGTACGAAGGGCTATATAAATACATTTGATTTGATGTATATACTGTACCCTATATAATCTACTGCATCTTTATGGCATACATGAATCACTAGCCACTTTAAACTATGCCACTTTGTTTACATACCCTACATTTCTCATGTCATATGTGTATACTGTACTCGATATCATCTACTGCATCTTGCCTATGCCGTTCTGTACCATCACTCATTCATATATCTTTATGTACATATTGTTTATCCCTTTACACTTGTGTGTGTATAAGTTAGTAGTTTTGGAATTGTTAGGTTAGATTACTCGTTGGTTATTACTGCATTGTCGGAACTAGAAGCACAAGCATTTCGCTACACTCGCATTAACATCTGCTAACCATGTGTATGTGACAAATAAATTTGATTTGAATTGCTAACCTTGTCCTCTGATAGGCTTGGTGAAAGTTTCTCCTGTCAAATCGTCTCAGATCTCCACAATTGCGTAAAGTGTAGGCTCTCGGGGCCGATTTGGGATTGGGCAAGGGAGTTAAATCTATGGAGTTATCCACAAATGTGGGAGGGGCCTAATATTTCCCGGCATGCCTTGTTGATTTGTTTAATTGTTTGTTTCATTGTGTGTTTTCACATGTACATTGATTGCTTTTGATCTTATGCTACACACAGATCAGAAACATGCATTTTTCTAAACTAATCCAATCTGTAAGTGGTTGTATTTATAGCAACCATTGGTAAGATTGTTGTTCCAGTTTACATGCTATAGGTAGTCTTCATGTACACCATTTCATCCTTACTTTGACAGGCATTCTGATTGCAAGTTGTAAATTATATAAAAGAGCTGGATATCTTCCTGCAAGTTGGCTTCCAAAAATTTCAAACCACCTTAACGTGAAATATTCAAATAAACTTGTACATCCTTATAACTCTAATTAACTAAACTGAAAGAGAAATGTTCTCTGCTTGATTGTTAATTCACAATAAAAAAGTTTACAATGACAAGGGAGTTCATTAAAAACAACACTGAAAATAGTCAAATGGCAATTGGAGTTCAATTTAAGCAACTCCAATTGAGAGTTGGATATTTACTCCATTTAGTTTTGTTTTAACGCCAAAAATATCAACACCATGACCAGTGTAGTTTTAACATAAAATGGGGGTGCCCAGTCGAAGTATTGCCACCAGTCATACGACAGGACCATATAGAACATTCAAATTATTTTCAAAAGGCTAGTCCTTATAGCTGGTATAACCTACTGTTACATTGTAACAAATGTTATATTTCAATGGCGAACATGTATAAAGATGGCAGAGCACAGATACTGTATGATGTCATTGTTTTACCACCGAGTCTTTAAACTATGGGGCGCGACATGGTTCAAATGCACCAATAAATTAGCACAATATACTTTTTAAAATTGCTGCTGTCTTGGAGCTAGAATAGGCATCATGCTAATGCCGATACAAAGAAAGAGTAACATAGAGAAATATGGCAAACGAGGCATTTGTGGTCATCTTCATGCACTTCCTCCATTGCTGCCATGTTGGACAATTTCATTCCAGTTACAATGAAAATGTGAGTGTTATTGTCATAGAACATTTGGTGACAGCATCTTAGCGGCCAAAACGGGACGTCAAGTATGGCAACATGGTCCAGTTGTATACTTAGTTGTATACTATTTTGTAAAAACAATTTGAGCAACCCGAAAATACTTAAACTGGTTGTAAATCTGCTTATCTGACCAGATAACAACCAACATATGACATCTTTCCTAAATGTTCAATATATCACTGCTCAGACTATTGTTAGGTTCCTAATACTGTATTGGTTATTAAAGCCACTGCACATACCTGTCTACTCTGACCAGGTAACGAGGAGGTCTGATACTAGATGCTTGGTCCCAGTGCTCTCAGCCCGGGACTGTACAATGGAATCCTGCAATTTAAAAGAAGCATGATAAGCAGAGTGATTTGACTACAGAGACGTAATCTGTCGCAGCAGAGGCTCACCTGAGACCTTATCACTAAAAACACCCTGTGGATTCAATTAGGGAGTCCAGGATTACTGCTGCAGCATCTGGATGATAAAATATTATTCCCTACAGAGCTTTACATTGCAAATATTGAATGATCTCCCCCCCCCCCGTATGTGCCAATATTCTGTCCTATTTAAAGAGGATATGTTGCATGTGTTGATGGCTTTCACCAGGGAAAAGATAGTTAGGCAACATCTTTTGGTGAATCTCTTACTAATAGGCTACACATATTTATTTGTAACGTACAGTGCTACTGCAATGTATGTTGGTTAGAAACAAGTGATCTGGGGACTCGTGTTTTCCAAAGCTCAAAGGTAACCCGTAGGAGTACTGTTGATCAAAGAGTGAGGTCTGGTCTGTCCAGAACCCAACCATGCTCCTCAAAACATGGCCGTATCATAACACAATGCTCTGTGTTGAAAATATTCGATCATCGTGCTTAAGAAAAAAAGTTACTACCCACTGGATTTTGCACACGGTAGAAGACATACTTTCTCTACAACGTGAATTGGAGTTAGCTCCTGGAAGAACCTGCTGAAGATCAAAGGATCAAAACACCTGTCATTTTCAGCCCAGACCCCTGCAAAGAAGTGGCAGCCTGCTCTTGCCTAAGGCAATACACCTGAGCTTTCCATTTAAAATTCCCTTACACTTCACACGGTTGCTATACTTCTGTTATGCTTTCACCGAGATTTTAACACTTCTGTCCCTGGTGACAGTGAACATTACTGCTGGAAAAATGACAGTCAAAAACACAAAATCTGTCATTCAGTTTTATATGAAAAACACATTTATGTCTCATGGAGTGCTTAAATTAATTATCAGGTCAATTAACTCAAAAATTTGGTTTATCTTCTCAGAACCATTTTGGTTGTTCATGCCATATTCAGTAAGACTACATTTCTTTGATTAAAATTGGACTTGGGATGCATGCACTTTAATCACTCTTAATGGGAATCTTCTTCAGTCAACGAGAGCCTTAGCAATTAACAGACGTAAGAGAAGAAGACTTGGAATGATAAGCTACGTGATGCATATCTACAGGAGTATGTCTGTACCAGTATGTCTGAGTCAGTTTAAAAGCATTCCCTGGCCCAAAATGAAGCCCTACATTAAAACACCTTGACTTATATCTAAACAAGTTTAGCCCAGTTTAGCAGGCGTCCCACTCTCAGAAACAGTCATTCAACAGTTTCATGTTTTTCAGACCTGGGTCCAAAAAGTATTTGTTTTCTTTCAAGCACTTTGAGCATTTGAGTGAACCTGCCAGAAGTGCCAGGTGGACAGGGTTTGCACTTTTGGGACTATTCCATTCAACAACTAAAGCGCAACTAAAGCATGATTAAACGCAGGTAAAGTACTTGAAAGAAAATAAATACTTTTTGGACCCAGGTCTGTTATTTTCATACTGGTACTGAATTGGTCAGGATGGGGTTAAGCAGTTGCGACGCCTTTATAAATACAGTATATTGACAGATACTGATAATGCAGAGGTAGCTAAACAATGATACATTTTCTGTAAAAAATGACCCTAGAATGTTTGCCCTTTCGTCACCTCCACAAATGAATGCTTCTGCTATAATTCAATGGGTCCGTCTCTACTCTTGCTTCATACATTACATTGTAATTATGTATTTTTGATGGATAACCCTATAGAAGCATGGGGTTACCGCCAGTTGAAGGGAAAGACATTCTATCAGGGCAGAGGTGGAGCACAAAACATTTGACAGCACAGCATCCACAAATAATAGATGCATTAGGGTAAAACACTAAATAATGATGATGACAGATCTGCAAATACCATGGCTGTCTTCGGGCTAAGCTTTCTCATTGCCCTGTGTCATCAGTCAGCTGCATGAATAGCCTATCTGCAGTGTCGGATCATTAGTATTGTATTGACATGAACTATTTGGACTGTTGGTGAAATTTGTTCTATGAGAGAAACCCCATATGAAATTCTAGCCATGATGTTGGGAGAAAATTGTATTCTTGGTTAGTTTTTTTGTTTTTCACTATGCTATCAGTCAAAGTACAATGGAACGTTCTATATAAGAGCACAATACATAAATAAGAAGGCGTTAATGCCTTATGTTAATTTTGCATTTAAACTTTGACGTTGAGCCACACGCATATCTAGCTGCATGAACTACTTTAATGAAAATAGCGATAAAAATTATATATATATATATATATATATATATATATATATATATATATATATATATATCATCTTAAAAAGAAAAATGGTTAATAACCTCAAACGGAGATACGCCAGAAGAATAACAACAACAAAAAACATTGTATACCTGGTCAGTGTGTCATTGGGTTACTTTTTGTAGGCTTAGAAAAACCTGCACACCAAAAATCAATGACAGTCATTTGGGAGTAAAATAGAGAACATGAAAACAGATTGCTGATTATTGGAAATATAAATTCCTCCCAACACATAGATAGGCTATATGTCCTATTCGTAATGCACATTTTGTAAGAGAGTAAAGACACATACATTCTTTCCTCGGACACTGTAATTATAAGTCAATAGCGAGCTATCCAAAAGTCAAAATGCATTTTAAAAAATGTAAAAATCTGTGAGAATTGAGGCACTGAAATGGAAAAATATAACAAAATAAAGAGGAACAAAAATAGAGAAAAAGAAGAGAAAAAAGAAAAGGTAAGAGGGGGAAGAAATTACTCACCAAGGAAAATGTCAAGAGTAAAATTGTTCAAAGAGCAATAAGAGATCAACAGACGCAGAAAAAGGTACAGTACTGTCACGGCAGCAAGGCAAGCACCGACTGTAGTGAAATTCAGCAAAGAGCCACTATCTGCATGGAGCAAACCATTTCTTTACCATAGGGGTGGAAACAAGGGATCTGTCTCTGCACAGTGCACTGGAAGTTCCATTCCCACCGCATGATTGAGGCAAAGACTATTCACCCCCATGAAAACCATGTGAAATGTTGATAATCATTTATATGAAATAACATTTTTGACTTTGTTTCCCATTTCAAATTGTGTAAACACAAATCACAATTCGAATGACTGCAGTTGACTGCTGAGGTACAATGTAATGTCGTAATTTGTTTGTGCTTAGCACGGTTATCCTACCTGTTAGTGGCTTGCATAATCTCATTTTTCAACGGAATTGATTTGAGTTGGTTTACAAATGTAATGCTTATATTTAGTTTGTATTGTTACGAACAGGTAATGTAACAATTATACACTGTAATTGCACTGTACCTGCCATTACCATGTGAATAGTTAAGAGGGACATAACTTTATACAGCTATAATCCTGATCTTGGTCGACCATCACTGAATCAGTGAATGACTGCAGTCTATTCTAATATGCAATTTTAGGATCAAATTAAAATGTATTGGTCACATACACGTGTTTAGCAGATGTTATTGTTGATGTAGCGAAATGCTTGCTCTTCTAGTTCAATAGTCCAGCAATATCTAACAAGTAATATCTAACAATTTCACACAAATCTAAGTAAAGGATCATGTACTGTGTTGGCTGTTTTCGGGCACTTTTAATCAAATGGTGCAGTAACTGAAATACACCAACTAAAGTGTCCATTTATGGGCTATAATCAATTGGAGAATATATGTTTGTTTTTTGTTTTTTTACATTTTATTGAGATAGAATGAAAATCAGAAGAGGGTACAGTGGGAAGGGTGATCAACCAGAGGATTGAACCTTGGTCACCAGTGGGAATAATTGCATGGGACTTGTGCTAGGAGTGCTACCACTCAACTATAGCTCTGCACAGAGATTACAAGACATTTGAAATGAGTTCAGTGCAGTATAAATCCATTGGCATGGTCCTCCATGCTGCTAAGGTTTTGTGTAGAGTGAACTGAGGGCCAGTGCTCCTTGGCTTTGCAGCGAGCTGATGGGAGTGTCTAACACTACCCCGAAACAGTAGTGTTAGCAGCATAGCCACGGAAAGTAGTTTGGGGGTGGGGGTCGGGGGGTTAGATTTTTTTTCAGGGTGTGCTGCAGTACTCCTACTTTCTGTGGCTATGGTTAGCACTCTGGCTGCCCGGGGTTTATTTTCTCAGTGTTCAGACCGCAAAAGATGCTCTCATCTTACAGCAGTGTCTAGCTCTACAGTGCCCTCTTCATCTCTCTTGCATCGACGCACACGTGCACACGGGTGTGTGCACAGCCACGCACGCACCGCCCATACCAGGCAAGGGGGAGTCAGCAAAGGGCCATGCCAGTCAGAGACATGCACAGCCAGAATTAAGGGAACGTTATCCATGTGTGGATGTAAAATCTCACAGGCTTACTCAACTGTTTAACTTTACTTGTCTTGGTGTTTCGGTTTAAATGTACACCGTGACAGTGTTAGCCAAGCCTCTGGTCTTAGGACTGAAACAAAAAATATGCCATAATGTGGCCTAACATGAAAATATAAGACGTATGGCATGATGGATGTACACATCACACAACTTTCAACAGTGATATAGGAGCAGTTTGTCGAAAAAGGATTCCACTAAGCACCGAGTCTATATCAAACACTAATAGTCTTATGACACACTATAGTGTGCCATAGGACAATGCCACCGTCTCTTATGACCGAAAAGAGCTTCTGGATATCAGAACAAAATATTACTCCCCTCGTACTGGACAAAGATTTTTTCTTTAAAGAGTCGGACGCGAAGGATTTACTTCAGACACCCGACAAGGCCCTATTCCCTGTCATTCACGGGAGAAAGAGATGGAGATATCGAGGATGTAGGTCGGGGTGCCTTGTAAGGATCCGACAGCGAATGGGTCATCTGCCTCTACCATCAGTCTTATTAGCCAACGTACAATCATTGGATAACAAATTAGAAGAGCTACGATCACGAATATCCTACCAACTGGACATTAAAAACGGTAATATCTTGTGTTTCACCTAGTCGTGGCTGAATGACAACATGGATAAAATAGAAGATAGAACAGCTACCTCCGGTAAGACAAAGGGTAGCGGTCTATGTATGTTTATAAACAACAGCTGGTGCACGAATTCTAATATTAATGAAGTCTTAAGGTTTAGCTTGTCTGAGGTAAAGTACAGTGGGGCAAAAATGTATTTAGTCAGCCACGAATTGTGTAAGTTCTCCCACTTAAAAAGATGAGAGGCCTGTAATTTTCATCATAGGTACACTTCAACTATGACAGAAAAATTAGGGGAAAAAATCCAGAAAATCACACTGTAGGATTTTTCATGAATTTATTTGCAAATTATGGTGGAAAATAAGTATTTGGTCAATAACAAAAGTTTATCTCAATACTTTGTTATATACCCTTTGTTGGCAATGACAGAGGTCAAACGTTTTCTGTAAGTCTTCACAAGGTTTTCACACACTGTTGCTGGTATTTTGTCCCATTCCTCCATGCAGATCTCCTCTAGAGCAGTGATGTTTTGGGGCTGTGGCTGGGTCTTTTACACGGATAACAACTCCCTCCAAAGATTTTCTATGGGGTTGAGATCTGGAGACAGAAGAGCCTCTCCAGGACCTTGAAATGCTTCTTACAAAGCCAGAAATCTTGCCTGGGCGGTGTGTTTGGGATCATTGTCATGCTTAAAACCCAGCCACGTTTCATCTTAAAAAAATGCCCTTGCTGATGGTAGGCTTTGTTACTTTGGTCCCAGCTCTCTGAAAGGTCATTCACTAGGCCCCCCATGTGGTTCTGGGATTTTTGCTCACCGTTCTTGTGATCATTTTGACCCCACGGGGTGAGATCTTGCATGGAGCCCCAGATCTATAGGGAGATTATAAGTGGTCTTGTATGTCTTCCATTTCCACCAAAATTGCTCCCACAGTTGATTTCTTCAAACCAAGCAAACAGTACCTATTGCAGATTCAGTCTTCCCAGCCTGGTGCAGGTCTACAATTTAGTTTCTGGTGGCCTTTGACAGCTCTTTGGTCTTGGCCATAGTGTAGTCCCAGGAGTGTGACTGTTTGAGGTTGTGGACAGGTGTCTTTTATACTGATAACAAGTTCAAACAGGTGCCATTAATAAGGGTAACCATGTGGAGGACAGAAAGAGCCTCTTCTGAATAAGTTACAGGTCTGTGAGAGCCAGAAATCTTGCTTGTTTGTAGGTGACCAAATACTTATTTTCCACCATAATTTGCAAATAAATTTAAAAAAATCCTACAATGTGATTTTCTAGATTTTTTTTCAAATTTTGTCTGTCATAGTTTAAATGTACCTATGATGAAAATTACAGGCCTCTCTCATCTTTTTAAGTGGGAGAACTTGCACAATTGGTGGCTGACTAAATACTTTTTTGCCCCACTGTATGTCATAGACCACACTATTTACGAAGAGAGTTTTCTATAGTTATATCTATATTTTTCGTAGCTTTCAATTTACCACCACAAACCGTTGCTGGCAGTAAGTCTGCATTCAATTACCTGTATAAGGCCATAAGCAAACAGTAAAACACTCATCCAGGTGTGGCACTCCTAGTGGTCGGGGACTTTAATGCAGGGAAACGTGCATTTCTACCAGCATGTTAAATGTGCAACCAGATGGGAAAAAACTCTAGACAATCTTTACTACAGTCTATGACTAGGGTGGCTGGAGTCTTTGACAATTTTTAGGGCCTTGGTATAGAGGTCCTGGATGGGAGGAAGCTTGGCCCCAGTGATGTACTGGGCCGTACTCACTACCCTTTGTAGTGCCTTGTGGAACGGAGGCCTGGGCAGTTGCCATACCAGGCAGTGAGTGATACAACCAGTCAGGATGCTCTCGATGGTGCAACTGTAGAACTTTTTGAGGATCTGAGGCCCAATGCCAAATCTTTTCAGTCTCCTGACGGGGAATAGGCTTTGTTGTGCCCTCTTCATGACTGTATTGGTATATTTGGACCATGTTAGTTTGTTGGGGATGTGGACACCAAGGAACTTGAAGCTCTCAACCTGCTCCACTACAGCCTCGTCGATAAGAATGGGAGCATGCTCAGTCCTACTTTTCCTGTAGTCCACAGTCATCTCCTTTGCCTTGATCACGTTGAGGGAGAGGTTGTTATCCTGGCACCACACGGCCAGGTCTCTGACCTCTTCCCTATAGGCTATCTCATTGTTGTCGATGAGCAGGCCTACCACTGTTGTGTCGTCTACAAACTTAATGATGGTGTCATGAGTGCAGTCCTGAGTGAACAGGGAGTACAGGAGGGGACTCAGCACGCACTCCTGAGCGGCCCCCGTGTTGAGGCTCAGCGTGGCAGATGTGTTGTTACCTACCCTTAAAACTTGGGGGCGGCCTGTCAGGAAGTCCAGTATCCAGTTGCAGAGGGAGGTGTTTAGTCCCAAGGTCCTTAGCTTAGTGATAAGCTTTGAGGGCACTATGGTGTTGAACGCTGAGCAGTAGTCAATGAATAGCAGTCTCACATAGATGTTCCTCTTGTCCAGGTACGAAAGAGCAGTGTGGAGTGCAATAGATATCGCATCATCTGTGGATCTGTTGGGGCGGTATGCAAATTGGAGTGGGTCTAGGGTTTCTGGGACAGTGGTGTTGATGTGAGCCATGACAGCCTTTCAAAGCACTTCATGGCTACAGACGTGAGTGCTATCAGCCAGTAGACATTTAGGCAGGTTACCTTACAGTTTTTGGGCACAGGGACTATGGTGGTCTGCTTAAAACATGTTGGTATTACAGACTCAGTCAGGAACAGGTTAAAAATGTCAGTGAAGACATTTGCCAGTTGGTCAGCGCATGCTCGGAGTACATGTTTTGGTAATCCGTCTGGCCCTGCGACCTTGTTAATGTTGACCTGTTTAAAGGTCTTACTCACATCGGCTACGGAGAGCGTGATCACACAGTCTTCCAGAACAGCTGATGCTCTCATGCATACTTCAGTGTTGCTTGCCTTGAAGTGAACATAGAAGTAATTTAGCTCATCTGCTAGGCTCGTGTCACTGGGCAGCTTGCGACTGTGCTTCCCTTTCTAGTCTGGAATAGTTTGCAAGCCCTGCCACATCCGATGAGCGTCGGAGCCGGTGTAGTACGATTCAATCTTAGTCCTGTATTGACGCTTTGCCTGTTTGATGGTTCATCTGAGGGCATAGCGGGATTTCTTTTAAAGCGTCCGGGTTAGAGTCCTGCTGCTTGAAAGCGGCAGCTTTACCCTTTGGCTCAGTGCGCATGTTGCCTGTAATCCATGGCTTCTGGTTGGGGTATGTACATACAGTCACTGTTGGGACGACATCCTCAATGCACTTATTGATAAAGCCAGTGACTGATGTGATGCACTCCTCAATTCTATTGGAAGAATCCCGGAACATATTCCAATCTGTGCTAGCAAAACAGTCCTGTAGTTTAGCATCTGCTTCATCTGACCAGTTTTTATAGGCTGGTTAAGGGCTTGTAAGTAAGCATTTCACTGTAAGATCTACTACACCTGTTGTATTCAGCGCATGTGACAAATAACATTTCATTTCATTTCATTGATTCCTGTTAGGTTTGGAGCACCTTTACAAAGGAGATCCTATTAAACATGATTGGAAGAAATAAAGGATTATGTTGTAGAAATTGTTATGCAGTGCACAACTATGGGAAATTAAGGGTCCAGGATTACACTTTAGAGAGCTGAGGGCTACAAACAGTTCAGAAGTCAATTACAACCAACAATAGCTCAGGACTCAAGCTTTTGCCCTTTTAAGGGACATGCATTGTGTTGGTTTTAAAGCCATGCAGCTACTGTGGGTTGGGGAAATAATGTGATCACTGGTTTACTTCAGTGAAAACAGAGATTGTGTATTCCCAAATTAATTCCTTATTGTAAAACACAATTACATCAAGTTTTAGCATAGGGATGTGCTTACAACACATAAATGTGATGTAGAAGGAAATGCCTAACACTAAACCTTGTGTAACATTGACTAGTCATTTCCATAAAGGCTTTTACAAACATTGGGTGTATCCTCTCTAGCTTTAACCTGCTTATCCATTCCATCATTGTAATTTTGCCTGTTTGTATCTCAAAGCCATAATTCATCATCAGAGAGTTGTTATAGATAGGCTACTCAAGGACCCAACCATTTGTATGATACCAGTCCACTTGAAGGCCACCATCATAAATACTGTTTCGTCTAAAGACATTTTTTAGAATACATTGAATTATTAAACAAGCAAGTATTAGCCATTTGTCTGTCATAGACTATGCCACTGCACATTATAAAAGCTGGCGAGATACTGCCTCTCCTTTTCAGGGCACTGAATAAATCTGTATCGAATATTGTGTATCATTAATACAGCAGCAAAAAAACACTCACGTCGCACTCAAAAAGGAGCACTAAAATATCAGGGACGTGAGCTTTCCATTTCGTGCAAAATCGGAAAATAAAAGCCATCTCTGGCTTCCCTACAGCTTTCTCTCCTCTCTCACATTAAACTCCTGTCACATGACAACCATGTGCTATTTGAGTAGAATATCATAGGCTTTAATTAGTCCTCAACCATGTCCTCAACCACAACTCCTCCATGAGGGGGAAGCAGCTCTCCCTCTCCTACTTCTATGGCTGCAGTCCAAATAGGAAATATTGGGTGCTATTTATTATACTATTTTGTCGAGGGCCTAAACGGTGCCATTTATTACTCGGTATAGTCAATGTTACAGATGCGCCATCTTAATTTGACCCCAATTCTCACAGCAGAAAAATAATCCTGGAGCAACAGGAAATTTGAATTATAATAAATGTACATTTTGGTAGGGGTTGATCAATTTTTTCAGACTTTAGAGCCTCTGTAAACCCTGAATATACTACTGTTTGCATTTCCTGCTATGAGGAAAAGTCTCTGCAACAACAGAGTTATCACATTAAGATAGAAAATATGTATTTTGATGTATTAAAATAAATAGTTATTTAATTCTTTCCCCATTGTCACCCACTACTTAAAGCCTAACCTTTACGAAGAGATAAGATCAGTACTGGGATTTTTCAAGTCCTGAGGTACTTATTCCATGCACTGATTTACTGTATTCACTCTAGTCACCTTCCATTAGGCAAATAATTCATAAAGCGAGGACATTTGACAGGACATTTGACTTCCTGAAATTGAGATGAAGCCTAGCCACCAATCCAACAACAGAGCATATCTGAAATGAATCCAAAATGGCAAAAGAGGAGAAAGACACGCATTTGTGGTTGATCTTTATCAATCCATGCTTTTTTTATCTACATTTCAATATTTTTCCCCACTACACCTGAAAATGAGTTTCATGTTCAAGCAAAGATATGTAATAGTCTGTCGCATTGATATTTAAACAAGGATCTATATCTTTCCTTGCAGACATTCAAACCGCCCTGGTTGTCATATTGTACTGGAATGAATTAGAGATACAAACTGGTATTGGAATTATGAAGGCTGTCAAGCAATCTAAACACACATCACAGCTATGGTTTAGTGAGGTCCTTCTGTAGCTCAGTTGGTAGAGCATGGCGCTTGTAACGCCAGGGTAGTGGGTTCGATCCCTGGGACCACCCATACGTAGAATGTATGCACACATGACTGTAAGTCGCTTTGGATAAAAGCGTCTGCTAAATGGCATATATTATTATTATTATTTATATATTAGGTCCAAGTTTGCAGAGATGGAATGTCCTCCAGGACATTTTTGCATGCAACACAAATAGTTAGTGCATGTATACATCAACCCGACATACCAACCACAAACAACTTCTGGTTGGGATAATTTGGGGAGTAGATTGGTTCTCATGTCCAGTGGATTACCTAGCTACCGCCTTAAAATAAATGGGGAATGTATGGGGAAACAAAGGAAACAAAAAATATGTAGGACAGTTATTTGAAAAATGCTGCTGGATGTCTGCTTTTGCATTCTCAAAGGGAACAAAATGTGAGTTATTTGAATGCCTTCTTCATGGTTTGACTAGAAATATATTGGTTACATTCACAAATGAGAAATAGTATGTACAAAACATTAGGAACACCTTCCTAATATTGAGTTGTACTCCCTTTTGCCCTCAGAACAGCCTCAATTCGTCGGGGCATGGAATCTACAAGGTGTCGAAAGCGTTCCACAGGGATGCTGGCCCATGTTGACTCCAATCACAGGAGGCTGCTGAGGGGAGAATGGCTCATAATAATGACCGGAACGGTGCAAATGGAATGTCAAACACCTGGAAACCATGTGTTTTATTTACCATTCCACTAATTCCGCTACAGTCATTAACACGAGCCCGTTCTCCCCAATTAATGTGCCACCAACCTCCTGTGACTCCAATGCTTCCCACATTTGTGTCAAGTTGGCTGGATATCCTTTGGGTGGTAGACCATTCTTGATACACACAGGAAACTGTTGAGCATGAAAAACCAAGCAGTGTTCCAGTCCTTGACACACTCAAACCGGTGTGCCTGGCACCTACTACCACACCCCGTTCAAAGGCACACTCGGAATGGCACACATACACAATCAATGTCTCAGTTGTCTCAAGGCTTAAAAATGATTCTTTAACCTGTCTCCTCCCCTTCAGCTACACTAATTGAAGTGGATTTAAGTGACATCAATAAGGGATCATAGCTATCAACTGGATTCACCTGTTATGTTCCTAATGTTTTGTACACTCAGTGTATGTTGCAGCAGTGTGACTCTACAACTCCTCCATCCATATGGTAGAAATATAAGTGCACACCATTATCACAATGGAAACTATGGACCAACATATTTCAGAGAGAAAGGCAAAGTTACCTGACAATCACAAAAAAGCCTGCCAACTCAAACATCGAGACTATGCCATCTCCCTACCCCAGGGATTTTGTAACTGTCTTTTTATAAACCTAAATGGCATGTCTTTTATGTTCCCGGATCAACATTATTAAGTGCACTCACCAGTATGGTTCCTTGCTGTTCCTGCTGTCACAATTGTTCTTAATGGTCTCAGGGGAACAAAAAAAAGACAGCTAAGGAACTATGTATTTATCCATTTTGCTGTGTGCCAGGCCGTATCATAATGGACTTGGCAGATATGCATTGCAGTCTTAAGGAACCATGTGCCGTCATCATCATTATCCTCTGCCAATCTCAACGGAACGCTCATGGACCCGTTATTACCCAAAGAGAGGGGCGCATGCACCCTATTATTTCGTGACCATTTCAGGGAAGGGTAATCTAAGTATATTTGTCATGGGCAAATTTCTGGCTCGGATCATTTGTATTGAACATACAAGGTGGCAATTATTTACAAAATTAAATTTGGCAATAGAAGACACTTACTCTCCATTAGACGAGTGACTGTATCCACTGCCCTTTGATAAATAATGGAACACTGTGTGATCAAAATGTTCAGTGAGCTTTATTTTCGTAGTCTGATTTAGCACGTCATTGGTTCTGATTCACACAATGGCCTTCAAGCTGGGCAGTATCTCAATCTTAATCTGTATCAGGACATCCCTGCTAAGGTAAGATAAACCTTTTCCTTTGTGCAAGAACACATGTTTGGGTTAATTTAATTAATAAACACTCCCAAGGTATCCAACATTTCTTATTGATATAACATTGAATTTGGCCTTATTCGGCTATTATCCCATATAAACACATTGAATAACAGATTAATACTGTCTGCATCTCATATGGCACCCCAGTCAAAAGTAGTGTAATATACACTGTGTGCACAATTATTAGACAACTTGTATTCCTCAGGATGAATTTTCTTGTTGAACAAACACTCTTGTTGAACAAATGCTCTCAGTCAATCCAAAATGCTATTGAACCTCAAACCTGAATGTTTAACAAAGGAAAAGTGAGTTGTGTCTTTCTCAGGGGAATATATGTGTGCAGAATTATTAGGCAACTATTAGTGTGCAGAATTATTAGGCAACTAAATTACAACATTTATTTCTACCAACTCACTTTATTTTTAGAGTAAGTGTATCAAATAAGTTACACAAAATGACAATGAAATAATATTTTTGGCCTTTCAGAAATATTCAGTGACCAATATAGCCTCCCTTCTTTTCAACAACTGCCATGAGCCTTCCATCCATGGAGTCTGTCAGTTTCTTGATCTGTTCACGATCAACTTTATCTGAAGCAGCAACCACAGCCTCGCAAATTCTGTTCAAAGAGGTGTATTGTCTTCCCACACTGTAAATCTCACATTTGAGAAGGGCTCACAAGTTCTCAATAGGATTCTGGCTAGGCCACTCCAGGACCTTAATGTGCTTCTTCTTGAGCCACTCCTTTGTTGCCTTGGCCGTGTGTTTTGGGTCATTGTCATGCTGGAATACCCATCCATGACCCATATTCAATGCTCTGGCTGAGGGAAGGAGGTTCTCACCGAAGATTGGTCCCTCAATAAAATGCAAATCAATTTCTAACATTTTTTACATGGATTTTTTACATTTTTTTATATGGATTTTTTTGTTGTTATTCTGTCTCTCACTGTTCAAATAAACCTACCATTAAAATTATAGACTGATCATTTATTTGTCAGTGGGCAAACGTACAAAATCATCAGGGGATCAAATACTTTTTCCCCCTCACTGTATATGTGTATTAATGATATAATCACTTGGGTGTCACTACCCAAAACATTTCCAACTAATTTCTACCGTGACCCTCTAGAAAAGGAGATGGCTGATGGATTCTGGATATCCAATCTTTACCCCTTATTGCCCACTGTATGCCCTTTACTTCCTACTCTGCTAAACCGTAAATGATAACATTAACTCTAACAAGGGAGTGGAAGTCACAATTTGGGTTTGCAACCGCACAGTCGGGACATATTTGTCCTTCGTATTGTTGAGGCAAATGTTGTACTTTAATGATGTGTGTACATCTGTCTTTAGCTTGTATTTGACATCTCCCTATTTTATCAGCAAGGTCCTCTGTGTGTGTGGGTGTGTAATGGCCTGGATACTGAGCTGTCTCAATGCCGGTACCCAAACCTCAATTCAAAGCATTCTCATTGAAAAGCCAGCCTATGCAACAAATCATTGTTTTAGTTCCATAGAATTGAGAAAAATAGTAATGGTGTTTTTTTGTAGGCACTAACTCCGCCATGGTTTGTTGGACAAAGCCTGTGGGAGAAGTTCATGGTTTTTGGATAAACACCTAAATAAAAGTCTGTGGTAAACACAGGCTTAGGAGATTTTATACGTTTTGTTCTATGAGTTAGCTTATGAAGATTAGCATCACTTTTTGAGAATTTTAAAGCATTTATGTAAAACAAATGTAAATAGGCACAAAGCACATAAAGGCTTCATAATTAATAAAGGTCATGTTAATTGACTGATATTATCTCATTGAACAAAACATACAGTGTAAGATCTCCTAAGCCTGTGACCTGTTATTTAACCTCAAAACTTACTTTCGCCGTTTATCCCAAACCCTATTCTTTTCGCTTTCATTTTCCCAATAGGAATGGCGGAACGAACCAGAGGTAACTAATTTAGAACTACACGTCTAAACCCGTAGAACTACGGGTTTAGAACTACGGGTTTAGAACTACAAGTTGATGAGCTCAATATGTATAATGTTCAATATAACATCTGGAATACGAAATTCTATCATATAATAGATAGTTCTATGTCTATCAAATCAAATCAAAGTTTATTTGTCACGTGCGCCGAATGCAACAGGTGTAAACGTTACAGTGAAATGCTTACTTACAGGCTCTAACCAATGGTGCCAAAAAAAGGTGTGTGTGTGTGTAGGTAAGTTAAGGAATAAAAAAAAACAGTAGAAAGACATTTGAAAAAAGAGTAGCAAGGCTATATATAGACACCGGTTAGTCAGGCTTATTGAGGTAGTATGTACATTTGGGTATCGTTAAAGTGACTGTGTATATATGATGAAAAGAGAGAGCAGAAGCGTAAAAAGAGTGGTTGGCGGGTGGTGGAACACAATGCAGATAGCCCGATTAGCCAATGTGGGGGAGCACTAGTTGGTCGGGCCATTTGAGGTAGTATGTACATGAATGTATAGCTAAAGTGACTAAGCATATAAGATAAACAGAGAGTAGCAGCAGCGTAAAAGAGGGGTTTGGGGGGAGGGACACAATGCAAATAGTCCGGTTAACCATTGGTTACCTGTTCAGGAGTCTTATGGCTTGGGGGTAAAAACTATTGAGAAGGCCTTTTGTCCTAGACTTGGCACTCCCGTACCGCTTGCCATGCGGTAGTAGAGAGAACAGTCTATGACTGGGGTGGCTGGGGTCTTTGACAATTTTCGGGGCCTTCCACTGACACCGCCTGGTGTAGAGGTCCTGGATGGCAGGCAGCTTTGCCCCAGTAATGTACTGGCCGTACGCACTACCCTCTGAAGTGCCTTGCGGTCGGACGCCGAGCAATTGCCGTACCAGGCAGTGATGCAACTGGTCAGGATGCTCTCGATGTTGCAGCTGTAGAACCTTTTGAGGACCCATGCCAAATCTTTTTAGTTTCCTGAGGGGGAATAGGCTTTGTCGTGCCCTCTTCACGACTATCTTGGTGTGTTTGGACCAACCTAGTTTGTTGTTGATGTGGACACCAAGGAATTTGAAGCTCTCAACCTGCTCCACTACAGCCCCGTCGATGAGAATGGGGACGTGCTCGGTGTTCCTTTTCCTGTAGTCCACAATCATGTCCTTAGTCTTGGTTACATTGAGGGATAGGTTGTTATTCTGGCACCACCCGGCCAGGTCTCTGACCTCCTCCCTATAGGCTGTCATCATCGTTGTCAGTGATCAGGCCTACCACTGTTGTGTCGTCAGCAAACTTAATGATAGTGTTGGAGTCATGCCTGGCCATGCAGCCGTGGGTGAACAGGGAGTACAGGAGGGGACTGAGCACGCACCCCTGGGGAGATCCAGTGTTGAGGATCAGCGTGGCAGATGTGTTGCTACCTACCCTCACCACCTGGGGGCGGCCTGTCAGGAAGTCCAGGATCCAGTTGCAGAGGGATGTGTTTAGTCCCAGGATCCTTAGCTTGGTGATGAGCTTTGAGGGTACATATGGTGTGACTGGCAACAGATGCCATACCATTGACTAAGAATCTAGGATCCAAGATACCATTTTCAATCAGAGTATGTAGCAGCTGAGGAGCACAAAAAAAATATTTAACCTGTGCAACCATATATTGGTTAATAATTTCATGAAAATATGCAGATAATGTATATGCAAATCACTTATGAAATATACCAGAGTTAACAAAGCTTCTATTTGCCTTTTAATTTTTAGAGCGTTTTATGTACCGTACATAGTTTGTACAAAGTTTGCAAATACTAAAACTTGTCATTCGATTGAAAAGACAGCGAGGCACGGATTTTAACGGCTGAGAGAGAATGACACTAAGTTCAAAACTGAGCCCACTATTCAAACATAACTCTGTCTGAAGCATAGCTGTCTGAGTGGTCAATACCTTTGGGGAGGTCTGGAGGTTATCCACGAGTGACTGCATGGCAGGACCTTTGATCCGACAAATGTTTCCCCATTCCCCAAAGGGAGAAGTGCCACTCACTCCTGAACTTTGAGGCTCAAATGCTGGTATTTGTTCAAATGCCACTGACTGCTGTCTACTTGTTATGTCATGATGTGCTCCTTCTTCACGGCAGCCAATGACAGCTGTGACCCAGGCAATGTCCCATGTGTAGGGACATTTTAATGTATCCCTTTTACTTTGTATGGCCAATCTGTTCTTTGACAAGCTGCTATGTTCATTGTAGTAGCTTTGTTTGCCTCATTCAACCTTCCTAAAGTCTCTCAAATTAAGAAAACAGAGCAGCTAGTGTAGCAACTAAATACCCACATCGAGTTGTAATAATGCGACCATGACACCCGCAGTGTAGCAGCTCTGCTTGGGTGTAGGATTGGAGTGCTCTCCTGGGTGTCTTTAAAAAAACGTTGTGCTTTGATCATAAGGTGACACAGGGTTGAATTCAACTCTCTGAGATACGTAATGACTCAGAAAGAACTGTACTGCTGGTTAAAAGAAAACCACAGTTTTTTTTATTCTGTTGAAAATAGTTCTTATTATTCCTAGAAATTGACCAGTGCAGAGGGTTCATAATAACTTATCCTATAGATAGAAGAGATAATTGTCAGTCCACAGAAGGAACTCACTCAGGGGCTTTTTGTTACCCGCACCATGCTGAAGCAATGGATCCTTTTACCCCAAAACTCCCCTTTGCTTGTAAAGATCTGTTTGCTGGTCGCCCACCATTTCTTGGGTTGAGTCATAAACAGGACTTTGTCCCTCCCGCTGAACAACAATGGGTGTTGAATAGTAATACGAGACATTGATCACAGTTGACGACTCCAAATGAGGTGTCCCTCTCTAGGAGATGCAACAGACGCAGGCCTC
Organism: Oncorhynchus keta; assembly: GCF_023373465.1. Classification (NCBI taxonomy): domain Eukaryota; kingdom Metazoa; phylum Chordata; class Actinopteri; order Salmoniformes; family Salmonidae; genus Oncorhynchus; species Oncorhynchus keta. The sequence goes on along the minus strand of NC_068430.1, from coordinate 49,873,541 downwards.
AAAATCAGGCGATATGCCTCTCTATGGATATGTCCCAAATGACACACTAATTCCCTACATAATGCACTACTTTTGATCAGGGCCCAGTCAAAAGTAGTGCACTATATAGGGAATAGTGTGTCATTTTGGACTCAGCCTATGGGTCTCGATGACTGAACACACAATCTCATGGCAGTTCCTGTGAAGAGTGAGAATATAACTTATGACACAATAATGTTTTGTTCTGTTCCAATATTACCCCCTCCATGACAACCACACTACAGCCATTATGCACATAAGCACCAAGGACAGAGAATGCAGGCAACCGATTCAAATGTGAGGTAAGTAGAAAGCTATGCTATTATCCAATGTTGAAAGCCATTGAAATCGTTTTTGATTGCTTTTTACACCTTCAGAGTGGCTCGGTCTGCAGGTGCATTGGATCACTAAGTGTCTTTATTGAGCACAGCTAAGATGAATCAGACATTTCTTTGGCAGCTGCGCTATATGTCCTCTCAATAGACAGTATAGACAAAACTGACAAATATTTGTAAAGCTAAGTTCCAGACCCGTTGAATATTAATGTTAAGTGGACATATCATCATGAGAGGGCCATGAACAGTACCCAGAAATTCCTTGTACTGTAATAAAGCTCCAAATTTTTACTTGGTATTTATTTTTTATATATGATTTGTATGCATTTTTTTTCGCACTAAAATTATAATCATGAAAAATTGGGGAATAGGGCGTAGATTGTTTTTTCTTGATAGTCTACATTTACGTATAATTAACTTTGCTATTATACGATTTCAAATGCCTTACTACTGTAATCGTTTTTTTGTATAAAGTAACTCGTGGTAAGGGATGCATTGTTGTCTCTATCCCCCAATGAACGTACCAAAGGGTTGGCTAGCAAATCTACTGACTGATCACAATCTCAGTTTTCATCAAATATAAACTTTGTCCCTCTGTGACGAACACAGTGGTTTTGTTTCACGTCTTCAAATGGTGTTTTTTGTATGTTTGTCATTGTACAATGGCCTATTTCCTATCACTGCAGTAGACTCTCAGCTTTGCAGCGCTACGTAGCTTGTGTGCCTGGGATGTACCGTTCCACCTCACACTGACGGACAGTCTGAACAGCAAATGAGTGTTTAAAGCGGTACTCCCCCGAGCCTTGACTGGCTGCGGATATGTAACCCAACACCACAGAGTCATTCGGAGCCAACTGAATTGAAACAGGGAATCAGGGCAATCAGTCAGAACTGTCGTGAAGCGATTTGGTCTAATATAAGTTGATTTATAAGCGATTTACCTTGATATGCCTTGATAAAACAATATATATATACGCTACCGTTCAAAAGTTTGGGGTCACTTAGAAATATTTAAAATGAAAAACTTAAATGTCTTGAGTCAATAATTATTCAACCCCTTTGTTATGGCAAGCCTAAATAAGTTCAAGAGTCAACATTTGCTTATCAAGTTACAAGTTGCATGGACTCATGCAATAATAGTGTTTAACATGATTTCTGAATGACTACCTTTAATGGCAGTGATAGGAGAAAACTAAGGATGGATCAACAACATTGTAGTTACTCAACAATACTAACTTACATGACAGAGTGAAAAGAAGGAAGCCTGTACAGAATAAAAAATATTCTAAAACATGCATCCTGTTTGCAATAAGGCACGAAAGTAAAACTGCCCTGAATAACTGTTCTGAATACAAAATGTTATGTTTGGGGCAATCTAACACAACACACCACTTCATATTTTCAAGCATTGTCCCTGATAACCAAAAATGTCCCCCACGTGCTATTTTCTGCTGGCGCAACGTCCAAGTCTATACGTTTGTACCGCCAGCAGGCGAGTTGAGTTTGCCATTCTGGACATGATTTGCATCTGTTGCAAAGCCCACAGCAGTCCACTTTTGCATCTCTGGCGTTTAGCATCCGTTCAGAGAACAGCTATAAGCCTTAGGCAAGCCATTTAGCCACAAGTTAATTTGAAAGACAAAAGCAAGGAATTTCTCTAATCTCAAATTCGGCCTGCCACCTTGCAGGCTTCTATATATTTGAGACAGAGGCTGTTTTTGTTGTTTCTATAAATAACTTACTGTTGTGATTTTGAATTGGATTGAATTTATTTGCCAATTTAAAAACACAATACAACCACACGTGGACATAATCCTACAATCATTGCTGATGACACAAAACGTGTCAACATCAGTCCAACATCTAATAATTTACTGTTTAACCTTTTCACATGTGAGTTCCAAATATCTCTAACGGTCACCCCAACATTAGTTTTGTGATGTATGATGTCAGAATACACTCACTGATGACAAACAAGGTTAATTATCTATAGGCTTCAATTTGTCAATTTCAAATGATTTTCTAACACGTTTGAATTGCGAGGAGTTCTGCCTCCTCATTAATTCACATAGAAGTAGCCCATTTCACTGTTGTGGACAATTTACGTTTGAGGCATTACTGAGCTTGACAAACTACTCTTTTTGATGAGAGCCCAAGCACAAATGTTTTCCTCCCTGGCACATTTTCCGGTTGGCACACGCATTGCATTCACTACTATTAATAACTTTGAACATGCGTGCGTCCTAGCATGTTATCATTATAGTTTCTGTAAATCGTGTTGTTGTTTCTACTATAGCACGCCATTTGTATGGCACATAATGTATTGACTGTTATATTCATGTTTTCAGGGCTGATGTCAAATCATGCATTCCGATTCTTACATAGATTGTAATGGACACACATGATGCGTGTAAAATACTTTTTTGAAGGTTTTACTGATTATGATGAGCTAATGCTAAGCTAATTACCAGCTATGTGTGGCACCATGTTTGTTGGCATCATGCAATGCATTCTGGTTGTCATGTAAACGTCTGTCAGACCAAAGATGTTATAACAAAATTAGGTGAAAGGATGGTTCACTAGTCTTTCGAGTAAACTTCCAGAAGTGAATGATGGTAGACAACACCAGTTTTAGCGAGGAAAGTAGTTTTAGCGAGGAAAGAGTGACATAATGTAGCCTACATTTTCCAGTTTGGATGAGAATTGTGTAATTTAACCTTTACTTAACTAGACAAGTCAGTTAAGAAACAATTATTATTTACAATAACGACCTACCCCCGGCCAAACCTGGACGACGCTGCCCTATGGGACTCCCAATGATGAGATTCAGCCTGGATTTGAGCCAGGGGCTACAGTGTTGCCTCTTGCACTGAGATGCAGTGCCTTGCACCACTCAGGAGCTTTCACTACTTCTGTGGATATCAGAACATTGCATCCACATATAAACTGCTCACATTGAGGACATAACATTGTATAGACTGTTTGTTCAAAATGTTTCTGTGAAAAAACAGTGTGGCCAGCTCAAACGCTGACTGCTGCATCAATCGTAACTGGACTTTCTAAATACGTTTTCTAATCACACCGGTTTGAGTATACGCTGCACTGTAGAATGATCACACCCGTGTGTTCGTACATGTCAAAAGGTTAAGTGTATTAATGATATATTAATTACGCCCAAAATTGCCTACATTTTACCACTGATTTTAACCTGTTGCGACGAACAATCCCGTATCCGGGATCCTATTTATAGCCTCATGCTCATTACCATAACGCAACGTTAACTATTCATGAAAATCGCAAATGAAATTAAATAAATATATTTGCTCTCAAGCTTAGCCTTTTGTAAACAACACTGTCATCTCAGATTTTCAAAATATGCTTTTGAACCATAGCTAAACAAGCATTTGTGTAAGAGTATTGATAGCTAGCATAGCATTAAGCCTAGCATTCAGCATGCAACATTTTCACAAAAACAAGAAAAGCATTAAAATAATATAATTTACCTTTGAAGAACTTCAGATGTTTTCAATGAGGAGACTCTCAGTTAGATAGCAAATGTTCAGTTTTTCCAAAAAGATTATTTGTGTAGGAGAAATCGCTCCGTTTTGTTCATCACGTTTGGGTAAGAAAAAACCCCGAAAATTAAGTCATTACAACGTGAACTTTTTTCCAAATTAACTCCATAATATCGACAGAAACATGGCAAACGTTGTTTAGAATCAATCCTCAAGGTGTTTTTCACATATCTATCGATGATAAATCATTCGTGGCAGTTGACTTTCTCCTCTGAAGAAAATGGAAACACGCATGGAGCTGGAGATTACGCAATAATTTTGACGGAGGACACAGGGCGGACACCTGGTAAATGTAGTCTCTTATGGTCAATCTTCCAATGATATGCCTACAAATACGTCACAATGCTGTAGACACCTTGGGGAAATGACAGAAAGTGCAGGCTCATTCCTGGCGCATTCACAGCCATATAAGGAGACATTGGAACACAGCGCATTCAAAATCTGGACCATTTCCTGTATGAAATTTCATCTTGGTTTCACCTGTAGCATTAGTTCTGGGGCACTCACAGATAATATCTTTGCAGTTTTGGAATCATTTTCTTTCCAAAGCTGTCAATTACATGCATAGTCGAGCATCTTTACGTGACAAAATATCTTGTTTAAAACGGGAACGTTTTTATCCAAAAATTAAAAGAGCACCCCCTATCTCGAAGAAGTTAATATTAGCTACTATATATTTGAGGTTCCTTTGAATGGTTCGTTTCTAGCAATAAATTAACAGTGGTGTAAAGTACTTAACCTGTCTAGGACTAAGCTAGCGGAACACCTCGCCAACAGCCAATGAAATTGCAGGGCGCCAAATACAAATCAACAGAAATCTCAGAAATCAAATTTCTCAAACATACAAGTATTAGGCACCATTTTAAAGATAAAATTCTCGTTAATCCAGCCACAGTGTCTGATTTCAAAAATGATTTGCAGGGAAAGCTCCACAAACGATTATGTTAGTTCACCACCAACTCACAGAAAAACCCAGCCACTTTTCCAGCCAAAGAGAGGAGTCAGAAAAAGCACCAATAGAGATGAAATTAATCACTAACCTTTGATCTTCATCAGATGACACTCATAGGACTTCATGTTACACAATACATTTATTTTTTGTTCGGTAAATTTCATATTTATATCCAAAAATCTTATTTTAAATTGGCGTGTTACGTTCAGTAGTTCCAAAACATGCAGTGATATTGCAGAGAGCCACATGAATTCACAGAAATACTCATAATAAATGTTGATGAAAATACCACTATGATAAATGGAACTTTAGATACACTTCTCCTTCATGCAACCGCTGTGTCAGATTTTAAAAAAACTTTACGGAAAAAGCATAATCTGAGAACGGCGCTCAGAGCCCAAAATAACCCATAGCCCACTGTGTATTCGATAGGGGTGAGTTCAAAAACTACAAACAGGTTTATGCCTGCCATATGAGTTATGTTATACTCACAGACATCATTCAAACAGTTTTTGAAACTTCAGAGTGTTTTCTATCCAATACTAATAATAATATGCATATATTAGCATCTGGGACTGAGTAGGAGGCAGTTCACTCTGGGCATGCTATTCATCCAAAAGTGAAAATGCTGCCCCCTAAATATTTTTAATGTAAAAATACTTGAAAGTACTACTTAAGTAGTTTTTTGGGGTATCTGTACTTTACTTTTGAATGCTTAGCAGGATAGGAAAATTGTGTAATTCACACTTATCAAGACAACATCCCTGGTTACCCCTACTGCCTCTGATCTGGTGGACTCACTAAACACAACACAGCCGCGAGCTGCCCAGTGACACGAGCCTACCAGACGAGCTAAATCACTTCTATGCTCACGTCGAGGCAAGCAACACGGAGGCATGCATGAGAGCAGCAGCTGCTCCGGATGACTGTGTGATCACACTCTCCCTAGCCGACGTGAGTAAGACCTTTCAACAGGTCAACATTCACAAGGCTGCGGAGACAGATGGATTACCAGGACGTGAGCTCCGGGCATGTGCTGACCAACTGGCAGGTGTCTTCACTGGCATTTTCAACATGTCCCTGATTGAGTCTGTAATACCAACATGCCTCAAGCAGACCACCATAGTCCCTGTGCCCAAGAACACAAAGGCAACCTGCCTAAATGACTACAGACCCGTGGCACTCACGTCCGTAGCCATGAAGTGCTTTGAAAGGCTGGTAATGGATCACATCAACACCATTATCCCAGAAACCCTAGACCCACTCCAATTTGCATACTGCACAAACAGAGCCACAGATGATGCAATCTCTATTGCACTCCACACTGCCCTTTCCCACCTGGACAAAAGGAACACCTATGTGAGAATGCTATTCATTGACTACAGCTCAGCGTTCAACACCATAGTACCCTCAAAGCTCATCACTAAGCTAAGGAACCTGGGACTAAACACCTCCCTCTGCAACTGGATACTGGACTTCCTGATGGGCCGCACCCAGGTGGTGAGGGAAGGTAGCAATCTGCCATGCTGATCCTCAACACTGGAGCTCCCCAGGGGTGCATGCTCAGTCCCCTCCTGTACTCTCTGTTCACCCACGATTGCATGGCCAGGCACAACTCCAACACCATCATTAAATTTGCTGATGACACAACAGTGGTAGGCCTGATCACCGACAACGACGAGACAGCCTATAGGGAGGAGGTCAGAGACCTGGCCGGGTGGTGCCAGAATAACAACCTATCCCTCAACATAACCAAGTCTAGGGAGATGATTGTGGACTACAGGAAAAGGAGCCCCGAGCACGTCCCCATTCTCATTGACGGGGCTGTAGTGGAGCAGGTTGAGAGCTTCAAATTCCTTGGTGTCCACATCAACAAGAAACTAGAATGGTCTAAACACACCAAGACAGTCATGAAGAGGGCACAGCAAAGCCTATTCCCCCTCAAGAATCTAAAAAGATTTGGCATGGGTCCTGAGATCCTCAAAAGGTTCTACAGCTGCAACATCGAGAGCATCCTGACCGGTTGCATCACTGCCTGGTTCGGCCACTGCTCGGCCTCCGACTGCATGGCACTTCAGAGGGTAGTGCGTATGGCCCAGTACATCACTGGGGTAAAGCTGCCTGCCATCCAGGACCTCTTCACCAGGCGGTGTCAGAGGAAGGCCCTGAAAATTGTCAAAGAACCCAGCCACCCCAGTCATAGACTGTTCTCTCTACTACTGCATGGCAAGCGGTACGGGAGTGCCAAGTCTAGGACAAAAAGGCTTTTCAACAGTTTTTACCCCCAAGCCATAAGACTCCTGAACAGGTCACCAAATGGTTGCCCGGACTATTTGCATTGTGTACCCCCCAACCCCTCTTTTACGCTGCTGCTACTCTCTGTTTATCTTGTATGCATTGTCACTTTAACTATACATTCATGTACATATTACCTCAATTGGCCCGACCAACCAGTGCTCCCGCACATTGGCTAACCGGGCTATCTGCATTGTGTCCCACCACCCACCAACCACTCTTTTTTTGCTTCTGCTACTCTCTGTTCATCATATATGCATCGTCACTTTAACCATACCCACATGTACATACTACCTCAATAAGCCTGACTAACCGGTGTCTGTATATAGCCTTGCTACTCTTATTTTCAAGTGTCTTTTTACTGTTGTCTTATTTCTTTACTTACCTATACACACACACACACTTTTTTTCTCCGCACTATTTGTTAGAGCCTGTAAGTAAGCATTTCACTGTAAGGTCTACTGTTGTACCTTTTGTATTCGGCGCACGTGACAAATAAACTTTGATTTGATTAGTTTGTACATTATGTCTGAGTGTTGGAGTGTGACCCTGGCTATCTGTAAATTAAAAAGACAAGAAAATGGTGCTGTCTGGTTTGCTTAATATAAGGAATTTTAAATTATTAATGTTTTTACTTTTTTAGCAATTACATTTACTTTTGATACTTAAGTATATTTAAAACCAAGTACTTGACTTTTACTCAAGTAGGATTTTACTGGGTGACTTTCACTTGAGTCATTTTCTACGAAGGTATCTTTACTTTTACTCAAGTATGACAATTGGGTACCTTTCCCACCACTGTAAATGACACTCCCTAAACCGCATCACCCACTTGAAGAAAAGTGTTGATCACAACGGCCATTAGGTGATGACACCTCTTAAACCCCACAGAAGAAACGGAAAAGCCTCAACCGGAGTTCTTCGTAGCTACCATCCTCCATGGTCATCACTAGTTACCACAGCCACAAAGTCTTAAACCACGCTCATTTCTAAAATTGTTCTTCTTAAAATGTGATTTTAAACCTAACCCTACGCTTGAGAAGAAGGTCTGCTATGTATGCCCTCGTGACAGTTAGTACAGAGATAGCCAAGGCTCTCTAGGTTTCTTCCTAGGTTCTGGCCTATCTAGGGAGTTTTTCCTAGCCACTGTGCCTCTACACCTGCATTGCTTGCTGTTTGGGGTTTTAGGAAGGTTTCTGTACAGCACTTTATGACATCAGCTGATGTAAGAAGAACTTTATAAATACAACTGATTGATTGGTTGAAGGGTGGTTAGTCCGGTATTGTTCACCCTGATGATAGATTACATATTTAAGGAGGTGGGGCAGGGAGTGGGTGTGGCCTTGTATGCTGATGATGGGGCTATATGCAAGAGAGGTGGGAATGTGAAGAAGAAGATGAAAGAAGCTGTGGGAGTTGTGGAAGACTGGTCTCTAACATGGGGATTTTGGATGTCTGGCATTAGTGTTTTCTAGAAGGAAGGTTAAAGATATTAGGTTGGAAATATATGATGAGAGGTCTCCGTGGAAGAGGCATGTTGAGTATATTGAAATTAAGTGTGGGAAGGTGCTGAACCTCATGAGGGCAGTGGCAGGATACGATTGGGGGTTGAATAGACTAACACTGTTGTGTACGTATCAGGCATTGATCAGGTCGTATTTGGATTATGGGTGCTTTGTATATGGATCGGCAGCCAAAACGGACACAGCCAAGGGCCCCGAGATTGTGTGTTTGTGCCTTCAGGACGACACCTATTGAAGCATTGCAGGTGGATAGTGGGGAACTGCCACTAAGGATAAGGCAGGACAAACTTGCATTAACATACTGGGCAAGGTTGAAAGGGAGTTCAGGAGGACATCCTGCGGCCATGGCAACTGGGGAATTCTGGGAGTGACGAGTAGGTAAGCAGAAGGCTTACGGTGGACAACTGGGCAGAAGGTTGTAGGATATGGACAGAGGGAGAGAGAGATAGGGCCAGCAATTGTATTGGGGATTGTTCCTCCGTGGCGGTTTCCGAGACCAAGTGTAGATGTGGATATGATTGAGGGTGTCACACCCTGATCTGTTTCACCTGTCTTTGTGCTTGTCTCCACCCCCCACCAGGAGTCTCCCATCTCCCCTCATTATCCCCTGTATATTTATACCTGTGTTCTCTGTTTGTCTGTTGCCAGTTTGGTTTGTTCATCAAGCCTACCAGCGGTTTTCCCTTTGCGCCTATCTTTACTATAGTTCCTGTTTTCCCATTCTACCTGCCCTGAGCCTGCCTGCCGTCCTGTACCTTGCCCCACCACACTGGATTATTGACCTCTGCCTGCCCTGACCCTGAGACTGCCTGCCGTTCTGTACCTTTTGGACTCTGATCTGGATTATTGACCTCTGCCTGCCCTTGACCTGTCGTCTTGCCTGCCCCTTGTTCTAGTAATAAACTTTTGTTACTTCGACACTGTCTGCATCTGGGTCTTCCCTAAAACGTGATAGAGGGTAGGATAGAATGGGGTGAGGAAGTGAGATGATGTGTGGAGTGATATATAGATTGTCGTTTTTAAGAGTATACAGTGGGGAGAACAAGTATTTGATACACTGCTGATTTTGCAGGTTTCCTACGTACATAGCATGTAGAGGTCTGTATTTTTTATCATAGGTACACTTCAACTGTGAGAGACGGAATCTAAAACAAAAATCCAGAAAATCACATCACCTAATATTTGGTACAGAAACCTTTGTTTGCAATTACAGAGATCATACGTTTCTTGTAGTTCTTGACCAGGTTTGCACACACTGCAGCAGTTGCCGTACCAGGCGGTGCTACAGCCCGACAGTATGCTCTCGATTGTGCATCTGTAGAAGTTTGTGAGTGCTTTTGGTGACAAGTCGAATTTCTTCAGCCTCCTGAGGTGGAAGAGGCGCTGCTGCGCCTTCTTCACAATGCTGTCTGTGTGGGTGGACCAATTCAGTATGTCCGTGATGTGTACGCCGAGGAACTTAAAACTTACTACCCTCTCCACTAATGTCCCATCGATGTGGATCGATGTGGATAGGGGTGTGCTCCCTCTGCTGACAATCATCTCCTTTGTTTTGTTGACGTTGAGTGTGAGGTTATTTTCCTGACACCACACTCCGAGGGCCCTCACCTCCTCCCTGTAGGCCGCCTCGTCGTTGTTGGTAATCAAGCCTACCACTGTTGTGTCATCCGCAAACTTGATGATTGAGTTGGAGGCGTGCGTGGCCACGCAGTCGTGGGTGAACAGGGAGTACAGGAGAGGGCTCAGAACGCACCCTTGTGGGGCCCCCGTATTGAGGATCAGCGGGGAGGAGATGTTGTTGCCTACCCTCACCACCTGGGGGCGGCCCGTCAGGAAGTCCAGTACCCAGTTGCACAGGGCGGGGTCGAGACCCAGGGTCTCGAGCTTGATGACGAGCTTGGAGGGTACTATGGTGTTGAATGCCGAGCTGTAGTCGATGAACAGCATTCTCACATAGGTATTCCTCTTGTCCAGATGGGTTAGGGCAGTGTGTAGTGTGGTTGAGATTGCATCGTCTGTGGACCTATTTGGGCGGTAAGCAAATTGGAGTGGGTCTAGGGCAGGGGTGTCAAAGTCAAATGGACGGAGGGCCAAATAAAAAATTTAGCTACAAGCCGAGGGCCGGACTGTTCGAATGTTCATTGAAAAATGTTTAAATGACGCATATAGTCTAGTGAACCTAATTGAACCTACTGAAAACCTAACAAATATATTCCAATATGATCAGATAAATAAAGCAATATTTTCTTATGGCTCTGTCAGTAATCTTTAATTTTCAACAGACACAAAAGACAAATTTCCTTTATATAAAAATCCCCATAACATGAACATTAAATGAAAGAAACCGGTATTCAAGGCACCATCAGTAGCCTATATTTTCTATTTTAGCAAAAGTGGGCTAAATTTACTTCAAAGAAAAAAACAATAATAGCAATTTTCTATCATCCACTCAACTGAAATATTTTTAAAATATAATTGGATTGAAATACAATAAAATAAAGTGCAAAAATCTATTAATCAAAAACAACACTTTGTTTAAGGAGAAGTAACATGCAGTGAAAACAAATATTAAACTTTAACTTTTAAACTTGAACTGAGTAAAAACTCTAAATATGTGATTGCACAGTAATGTTCACTTGTTTGAGGTTGAGGGTGATACTTGGTGGTGTCCCATCTTTTCCACAAGTTCATCAATGTTCGGGGTAAGGCTCTGAGCTGAGGAAATCCTCAGAATTGAGTGGAGGTGTTCAGCAGTAAGTCGACTTCTGTGTGATGTTTTGTTCAAGTTCATCAAAGAAAACAGTTGTTCACACAGGTATGTGCTGCCAAACATAGACAACGTTTGAGCAGCCTGGATGCGCAGCTGGGGCATTGTGTCGGGGGGAGGAAACGGGCGAACTCCGCAGCACCCACTGCCGCATATTTTGCCCTCAGTGCATCATTGCATTGGAGGTCAATCAACTCCATTTGGAGGTTTGGTGGTGAGCTTTCCACGTCAACAGCAAATGGGTTACCGAGCAGTTCCAACCTGCTTTTTGTGCTTCAAAGTCAGCAAATCGGCGTCGAAAGTCAGCGGCAAGCATACCTATTTTATCAGCCAACTGTGCGCTCGGGAACGCACTGGTAGAGAGCTTCTCTTTCATGGTCTGGCAGCTGGGAAAGTGGCTCAAATTTTCTTTCCGCATCTGCGTCTCCCACAGAGTCAGTTTGGTTTTAAATGCCTTCACTGTACTGTACATATCAGAGATGACACGATCCCGACCCTGCAGCTGCAAGTTCATTGCATTCAGATGACTCGTAATGTCACACAGAAAAGCCATTTCACACAGAAACATTTCGTCTCGGAGTTGTGTTGTGTCTTTCCCTTTGCTGTCCAAGAACAGACAAATCTCCTCACGAAGCTCGAAACAACTTTGAAGCACCTTTCCCTGGCTTAGCCATCGCACCTCTGTGTGATAAGGCAAATCACCATGCTCCGTTTCTAACTCCGTCAGAAATGCCTTGAACTGGCGGTGATTCAAACCTTTGGCTCTGATAAAGTTAACTGTGCGCGTGATGATGCTCATTACATGCTCCATTTTCAAGGCTTTACCGCACAACGCTTCCTGGTGTATGATACAATGATAAGCTGTCAGCTCACCTGTCGCGTTTTCCTCTTGCATCTTTTCCCGTATCTTCGCCACCAGTCCGCTCCTGTGTCCACACGTCGCAGGTGCTCCGTCGGTTGTCAAACCCACGAGTTTTTCCCAAGGCAGCTCCATCTCATTTACACATCTTGACACCTCTTCATACAAATCATGCCCCGTAGTTGTGCCATGCATAGGACGTAAAGCCAAAAACTCCTCTGTCACGCTTAGGCTGGAGTCCACTCCGCGGATGAAAATTGACAACTGGGCAATGTCAGAAATGTCGGTGCTCTCATCCACAGCCAAGGAATATGCAATGAAATCTTTTCCCTTTTTCACAAGCTGCTCTTTTAGATTGATGGACAACTGGTCTACTCTCTCGGCAATGGTGTTTCTGCTCAGACTCACATTTAAAAAGAGTTGCCTTTTTCTGGGCAAACTTCGTCACAAACTTTAATCATGCAGTTTTTGATGAAATCCCCCTCCGTAAATGGCCGGGCTGATTTAGCGATCTCTTCTGCCAAAATAAAACTGGCCTTGACAGCAGCCTGGCCTTGTGATTTGGCTTTTTTGAACAGAGCCTGTCGAGATTTGAGGCCTCGTTTTAATTCCTCTGCCTTTTGTAGCCTTTGTTCCATGTCCATATTCTTGTTTTTGTCCGCGTGTTTCGTTTCATAATGTCGTCTCAGATTATACTCTTTCAGTACCGCCACACTTTCTCCACACAGAAGACACACAGGTTTTCCAGCTACCTCCGTGAACAAATACTCCGACTCCCACCTTGTTTGAAACCCCCGGTTCTCAGTGTCCACCTTCCGTTTTGCCATTTTTGATGGGTATCTGAAAGTTAATTTTACTGTGATGCTGACAACTGCTGTGCCAATAAATATTGAAATGAAGCAGCCTACTGCTCGGTGCGTCACCGTTGCATTGTGGGAAATGTAGTATTGGTGCGTGTAAAAGATCTGCGGGCTGCCGGCTTGCTGCGGTCTGCGGGCCGGTTCTAATAATAAATCAAGATCATCCCAGGGGCCGTAAAAAACCTTCTCGCGGGCCGGATGTGGCCCGCGGGCCTTGACTCTGACATATGTGGTCTAGGGTGTCAGGTAGGGTGGAGGTGATATGGTCCTTGACTAGTCTCTCAAAGCACTTCATGATGACGGAAGTGAGTGCTACGGGGCGGTAGTCGTTTAGCTCAGTTACCTTAGCTTTCTTGGGAACAGGAACAATGGTGGCCCTCTTGAAGCATGTGGGAACAGCAGACTGGTATAGGGATTGATTGAATATGTCCGTAAACACACCGGCCAGCTGGTCTGCGCATGCTCTGAGGGCGCGGCTGGGGATGCCGTCTGGGCCTGCAGCCTTGCGAGGGTTAACACGTTTAAATGTCTTACTCACCTCGGCTGCAGTGAAGGAGAGACCGCATGTTTTCGTTGCAGGCCGTGTCAGGGGCACTGTATTGTCCTCAAAGCGGGCAAAAAAGTTATTTAGTCTGCCTGGGAGCAAGACATCCTGGTCCGTGACTGGGCTGGGTTTCTTCTTGTAGTCCGTGATTGACTGTAGACCCTGCCACATGCCTCTTGTGTCTGAGCCGTTGAATTGAGATTATACTTTGTCTCTGTACTGACGCTTAGCTTATTTAATAGCCTTGCGGAGGGAATAGCTGCACTGTTTGTATTAGGTCATGTTACAAGACACCTTGCCCTGATTAAAAGCAGTGGTTCGCGCTTTCAGTTTCACGCGAATGCTGCCATCAATCCACGGTTTCTGGTTAGGGAATGTTTTTATCGTTGCTATGGGAACGACATCTTCAACGCACGTTCTAATGAACTCGCACACCGAATCAGCGTATTCATCAATATTTTTATCTGACGCAATACGAAACATGTCCCAGTCCACGTGATGGAAGCAGTCTTGGAGTGGGGAGTCAGCTTGGTCGGACCAGCGTTGGACAGACCTCAGCGTGGGAGCCTCTTGTTTAAGTTTCTGTCTGTAGGCAGGGATCAACAAAATGGGTCGTGGTCAGCTTTTCCGAAAGGGGGGCGGGGCAGGGCCTTATATGCGTTGCGGAAGTTAGAGTAACAATGATCCAAGGTTTTACCACCCCTGGTTGCGCAATCGATATGCTGATAAAATTTAGGGAGTCTTGTTTTCAGATTAGCTTTGTTAAAATCCCCAGCTACAATGAATGCAGCCTCCGGATAAATGGTTTCCAATTTGCAGAGTTAAATAAAGTTTGTTCAGAGCCATCTGCTTGGGGGGATATATACGGCTGTGATTATAATCGAAGAGAATTCTCTTGGTAGATAATGCGGTCTACATTTGATTGTGAGGAATTCTAAATCAGGTGAACAGAAGGATTTGAGTTCCTGTATGTTTCTTTCATCACACCATGTCTCGTTAGTCATGAGGCATACGCCCCCGCCACTCTTCTTACCAGAAAGATGTTTGTTTCTGTCGGCGCGATGCGTGGAGAAACCCGTTGGCTGCACCGCCCCGGATTGCGTCTCTCCAGTGAGCCATGTTTCCGTGAAGCAGAGAACATTACAGTCTCTGATGTCCCTCTGGAATGCTACCCTTGCTCGGATTTCATCAACCTTGTTGTCAAGAGACTGGACATTGGCAAGAAGAATGCTAGGGAGTGGTGCACGATGTGCCCGTGTCCGGAGTCTGACCAGAAGACCGCTAGGTTTCCCTCTTTTACGAAGTCGTTTTTTGGGGTCGCTGCATGGAATCAATTCCGTTGACCTGTTTGTAAGGCAGAACACAGGATCCGCGTCGCGGAAAACATATTCTTGGTCGTACTGATGGTAAGTTGACGCTGATCTTATATTCAGTAGTTCTTCTCGACTGTATGTAATGAAACCTAAGATGACCTGGGGTACTAATGTAAGAAATAACATGTAAAAAAAACAAAAAACTGCATAGTTTCCTAGGAACGCGAAGCGAGGCGGCCATCTCTGTCGGCGCCGGAAGTATATGCCGAATGTTACAGTCTCTGATGTCTCTCTGGAATGCTACCCTTGCTCGGGTTTTCATCAACCTTGTTGTCAAGAGACTGGACATTGGCGAGAAGAATGCTAGGGAGTGGTGCACAATGTGCCCGTCTCTGGAGCCTGACCAGAAGACCGCTTCGTTTGCCCCTTTTACGGCGACGTTGTTCTGGTTCGTCGGCTGGGATCCGATCCATTGTCCTGGGTGGAAGGCAAAACACAGGATCCGCTTTGGGAAAGTCATATTCCTGGTCGTAATGATGGTGAGTTGACATTGCTCTTATATTCAGTAGTTCCTCCCGACTGTATGTAAAGAAGCCTAAGATAACCTGGGATACCAATAAAAGAAATAACACACACACAAAAAAAATACTGCATAGTTTCCTAGGAATGCGAAGCGAGGCGGCCATCTCTGTCGGCGCCGGTTGGGATTTGGGTTGTGTAGTAGGGGGAGAAAATGGGAGGGGAGTGGTGTCTAGGACACTATTTCACTTTCTTTGAGGAATATGACTAATTAAGATAATTTAATGTAGGCTGGCCGTGACTAGCCTTTAAATGTAGGTAGGCTGTGACTGGCACCTCAAAAGTTGAATGCAATCTGCCAACCCAATCTTAAAATAGAAGAACCCGAAATGTAACGACACTGATAACCCTAACCTTAAATTAAGACCCAAAAGATAATTGCTTTTTTCATACATTTTTACGATTTAGCCAATTGATTTTGTGGCTGTGGTAATTAACGATAGTGGAATCAATCCTCCATCGAGGTTGCAAATCTCTGATACTGGCTAGCTAATAGCCATTAGCAAGCTAGCTTTTGGGAAATAAAATTCCACAAGATTTTGTAACTAAAGAACAGTTTAATGGTTTTATTTATCACCACCGAACGTTTGGAAATACTTAATATTACAGTAGCGGTCGATGAGATGGCGCAACAATTCGCTAGCCTAAATTTTGAATCTTACATGCAGCCAGGCAGTGGATCATTTGTGGGAGAAAATAGACCTTGTTAGCTAGATAGCCTAGCTAACTATTATATTTTTACTCCCTGAGGAGTAACATTGTTTTTGGTTTTAGTCCTCATCTGTTCATGCACCAGATTGGAATGCATCTATAATGTTACTGCGTTCCTTAATTTCTTAGTAGATTTACTTGTGTAATGTCCACAAGGAAAATGTAACCTAGCCTGCCTAGCTAACATTACGTGGCTAGCTTACTAACATTAGCTAGCTAGATAGAAACATGAACTTGACCATTGCTAGCGAAATTATGGCAAATGTGGTTAAGTTGGCTAGCTAGTTTTTTTATCTGCTTGTGTCCTTGCTAGCTGAGTTAATTCGCTAGCTTGCTAATGTTACGCTAGATGGTTTGCTACCTGGCTAACAACATCGACTAACCTTATAGCTAACGTACACTACATTGCCAAAAGTTTGTGGAAACCTGCTTGTCGAACATTCCAAAATAATGGGCATTAATATGGAGTTGGTCCCACCTTCGCTGCTATAACAGCTTCCACTCTTCCTGGAAGGCTTTCCACTAGATATTGGAACATTGTGGGGACTTGCTTCCATTCAGCCACAAGAGCATTAGTGAGGTCTGCACTGATGTTGGGCAATTAGGCCTGGCTCGCAGTCGGTGTTCCAATTCATCCCAAAGGTGTTCGATGTGATTGAGGTTTGGGCTCTGTGCAGTTCAATCAAGTTCTTCCACACCGATCTCGACAAACCATTTCTGCATGGACCTCGCTTTGTGCACGGGGGCAATGTCATGATGAAACAGGAATGGGTTTTCCCCAAACTGTTTCCACAAGGAAGCACAGAATCATCTAGAATATCATTGTATCCTGTAGCGCTAAGATTTACCTTCACTGGAACTAAGGGGCCTAGCCCAAACCATGAAAAATGGCCCCAGTATTCCTCCTCCACCAAACTTTACAGTTGGCACTATGCATTGGGGCAGGTAGAGTTCTTCTGACATCTGCAAAACCCAGATTTGTTTGTCAGACGTTCAGACTGTGAAGCGTGATTAATCACTCCAGAGAATGTTTTTCCACTACTCCAGAGGTCAATGGCTGTGAGCTTTACACCACATAGTGATTTTAGGCTTGTGTGTGGCTGCTTGGCCATGGAAATCCATTTTATGAAGTTCCTGACGAACAGTTATTGTGCTGACGTTGCTTCCAGGGGCAGTTTGGAACTGGTAGTGAGTGTTACAACCGGGGACAGACAATTTTTACACGTTAAAGCTTGTCAACATACTTTTGGTCATGTAGCGTATGTAGTTAGTTAGCTTACATTCAGAGGAGAATCTTACCCTTTCTTTAGTCATCTATAGAAGCTAGCTAATCCATAGCTTATTTCCATTAGATCATTGGCCAGCCTCAGCATCATATTCCCCACAGCACCATGTGGATGTGATATCCAATGAGATAGGTAATGTTACATTCACTTAGCCCAGATGAGACTTTTCCAATCTGTTCTTTCTTGCACAGTATGTACTTTATTTCAATGTAATGTTATTGTTTCTGACAGGGCCAGGATCGAGTCATTACACCGGGCCAAAAGTGCCAAGTTTGGGTCGTAGACATAACGGTGAGAACATTACTGTTAACAACTTCAATGTACATACTTACAGGATTGGGAATATCTGTCCATCAGTCTTTACGGCCATAATAAAGGTATATCAAACATAGGTTTGGGAAATATGTTAAGTGCCATTTCTAATACTTATTTTGCAGCTTAGGTTTCTGGTTGTAATGGATGCCAAGGACCTAAAGTCGACAGTGTGGCAGATGCTACGTTGCATTCTGTCAAACAGTCTTGCCATCACCACCACATAGGCAGGAGATGAGGCCTGTTTCGTGAACTTGTTTCTGATTACCATTCTTCACAGTACGTTTTTATATAAATGTGTTATATTTGTTTTGTGCACTTTATATGTAAATTCTTAAACTTGTTTAAGACCATCTGGGATTCATATGTAACTCCATTGTCTTTCTTTGTGTACAGAAATTGACCGACATACTTTCCGTGTATACTTTCATATAAATGATATGCTGTAACTGTACAGTACCTTTTCCACTCACTATACACATGGACAAACTATGTCCACAGCCTTCTGTATCCCTATAGGCTTTTTCATCTTATTTTTATTTTTATTTTATTCATACCTTATATTTTATCTGCTTGTTTCTCGTACTTGATTTATTATACAACATATTTAGCTGAGACACTTTTCTATTGTGTTTTACTTATTGAACACATTGAAATAAACTCAGCAAAAAGGACCCTTCAAAGATAATTTGTAAAAATCCAAATAACTTCACAGATCTTCATTGTAAAGGGTTTAAACACCGTTTCCCATGCTTGTTCTATGAACCATAAACAATTACTGAATATGCACCTGTGGAACGGTCGTTAAGACACTAACAGTTTACAGACGGTAGGCAATTAAGGTCACAGTTATGAAAACTTAGGACACTATGAAGAGGCCTTTCTACTGACTGAAAAATACAAAGAAAGATGCCTTGCTCATCTGCAGGAATGTGCCTTAGGCATGCTTCAAGGAGGTCTGAGGACTACAGATGTGGCCAGGGCAATAAATTGCAATGTCCGGACTGTGAGACGCCTAAGACAGCGCTACAGGGGGACAGAACGGACAGCTGATCATCCTCGAGGTGGCAGACAACGTGCAACAACACTGCACAGGATCGGTAAATCCGAACATCACACCTGCGGGACAGGTATAGGATAGCACAACAACTGCCTGAGTTACACCAGGAATGCACAATCCCTCCATCAGTGCTCAGACTGTCCGCAATGTCTGGACTGTTGTAAGGCAGGTCCTCACCAGACATCATCGGCAACAACGTCACCTATGGGCACAAACCCACTGTCGCTGGCTCAGACAGGACCAGCAAAAAGTGCTCCTCACTGATAAGTCGCGGTTTTGACTCACCAGGGGTGATGGTCGGATTCGCATTTATCGTTGAAGGAATGAGCGTTACACCGAGGCCTGTACTCTGGAGCGAGATCGAGGTGGAGGATCCGTCATGGCCTGGGTCAGTGTGTCACAGAATCATAGAACTAAGCTTGTTGTCATTGCAGGCAATCTCTGTGCGTTACAGTGAAGACATCCTCCTCCCTCATGTGGTAACCTTCCTGCAGGCTCATCCTGACATGACCCTCCAGCATGACAATGCCACCAACCATACTGCTCGTTCTGTGCATGGTTTTCTGCAAGACAGGAAGGTCAGTGTTCTGCCATGGCCAGTGAAGAGCCCGGATCTCAATCCCATTGAGCACATCTGGGACCTGTTGGATCGGAGTGTATGGGCTAGGGCCATTCCCCCCAGATATGTCCGGGAACTTGCAGGTGCCTTGGTGGAAGAGTGGGGTAACATCTCACAGCAAGAACTGGCAAATCTGGTGCAGTCCATGAGGAGGAGATGCACTGCAGTACTTAATGCAGCTGGTGGACACACCATATACTGAGTTTTACTTGATTTTGAGTCCCCCTTTGTTCAGGGACATGTGATTCCATTTCTGTTAGTCACATGTCTGTGGAACTTGTGCAGTTTGTCTCAGTTGTTGAATCTTATGGTCATACAAATATTTACACATGTTAAGTCTGCTGAAAATAAACACAGTTGACAGTGAGAGGACGTTTATTTTTTTGCTGAGTTTATATGCAATTAACTTGTGGGCCTACTGTAGGCTCAGACTTGTCACTAGCTCACCAAGCACTGAGAGCGAACTCATGAGGCTCGGAGCCAGAGTGTGCTGCTTAGACCACTGCGCTCGGCTACCTGCCTAGCACTAAGAAGGCAATGAACACTGATGATACATACATAGTCTTTTAGAATTATTTTTATTAAAGCCTTCCCAAAACCACAGCCTTCCCCTAACCTTAACTACTCAGATTTAATGCTAAACTATTAACCTTTGAGTTGTTTCTGTTTTAAGCCTGTAACCACACGGAATTAACCCTGTAACCACGAAGAATTAATGTGTCAAAAATGCATTCATCCATGAGTGAAAGGGCAGTGAGGCAGATTCAAACCCATGCCTACACTGGATATGTGTGCCGGGGTAAACCGCTGCACCACACAGGCCCTGAGGTAACCAATAATGTATTCTGCCTATTGCTTGCCTTCAACATATAATAAAACAATTGATCAAACAAAACAAATTTTCCCTCACGAAAATGACATCTACTGCCTACAAATTTGTCCATTTATTATAATCCACATAAGAATTCACACGAGACGCACTGTAGCCTGCACGTAGCCTACGTAAGGTACAATGTTGGATACGGTAATGCATTGTATACAACTACCACTTCCAATTCTAAATATTTCTTCATGTATTCAAATCCTCCATCCGCCTTTGCAGAATACCAACCCCAAAGAATGATGTTTCCACCTCCATGCTTCACGGTTGGGGTGGTGTTATTGGGGTTGTACGCATCCTTCTTCTTCCTCCAAACACGGCGAGTGGAGTTTAGACCAAAAAGCTCTATTTTTGTCTCATCAGACCACATGACCTTCTCCCATTCCTCCTCTGGATCATCCAAATGGTCATGGCAAACTTCAGACGGGCCTGGACATGCGCTGGCTTGAGCAGGGGGACCTTGCGTGTGCTGCAGGATTTTAATCCATGGAGGAGTAGTGTGTTACTAATAGTTGTCTTTGAGACTGTGGTCCCAGCTCTCTTCAGGTCATTGACCAGGTCCTGCTGTGTAGTTCTGGGCTGATCCCTCACCTTCCTCAGGATAATTGATGCCCCACAAGGTGAGATCTTGCATGAAGCCCCAGACCGAGGGTGATTTACCGTCATCTTGAACATCTTCCATTTTCTAATAACTGCGCCATCAGTTGTTGCCTTGTCACCAAGCTGCTTGCCTATTGTCCTGTAGCCCATCCCTACCTTGTGCAGGTCGACAATTTTATCCCTGATGTCCTTACACAGCTCTCTGGTCTTGGCCATTGTGGAGAGGTTGGAGTCTGTTTGATTGAGTGTGTGGACAGGTGTCTTTTATACAGGTAACGAGTTCAAACAGGTGCAGTTAATACAGGTAATGAGTGGAGAACAGGAAGTCTTCTTAAAGAAAAACTAACAGGTCTGAGAGCTGGAATTCTTACTGGTTGGTAGGTGATCAAATACTTATGTCATGCAATAAAATGCAAATTAATTACTTAAAAATCATACATGTGATTTTCTGGATTTTTTGTTGTTGTCCGTCTCTCATAGTTGAAGTGTACCTATGATAAAAATTACAGACCTCTACATGCTTTGTAAGTATGAAAACCTGCAAAACCGGCAGTGTATCAAATACTTGTTCTCCCCACTGTATATACACAGTGCATTTAGAAAGTATTCAGACCCCTTGAATTTTTCCAATTTTTTTTTACTTTACAGCCTTATTCTAAAATGAATAATTTTAAAGAAATCCCTCAATCTACACACAAGATTGACTCAGTTACATCAGCTCTGTCAGAAGGAATGGGCCAAAATTCACCCAACTTATTATGGGAAACTTGTGGAAGGCTACCTGAAACGTTTGACCCAAGTTCAACAATTTGATGGCAATGCTACCAAATACTAACTGAGTGTATGCAAACTTCTGACGCACTGGGAAGGTGATGAAAAATAAAAGCTGAAATAAATCCTTCTCTCTACTATTATTCTGACATTTCACATTCTTAAAATAAAGTGGTGATCCTAACTGACCTAAGACAGGGAATTTTCACCAGGCTTAAATGTCAGTGAAATACTGAGTTTAAATGTATTCGGCTAAGGTGTATGTAAACTTCCGACTTCCACTGTATGTGTTTATAATATTCTTTTTTGAAGGCTATGATGGGCTAAGCTAATTCCAGATATGTGTTGAGCCATGTTTGTTGACATACAATGAATTCTGGGTGTCAAGTAATCGTTTGTCGGACAAAATAAGGTGAGTATGGGTTCACTCATTTTTTGAGAACTTCCGGAATTGAACGGTGGGATGTGAACGATGGTAGACGACGCACCCCCTTCAACATGCATACTATAAACAGACCAAATTCATCTTGTCTTCTCTTATTATCTTTGGTTTCTGTGAGAAGAAAAAGCTGGGGGCGCACAGAAAAAAACCCTCAAATTTCTTTCGATTTCTAGAAAGTGTGTTTCTCAATTATTTCGATCAATGGTGAGCTCACCCGTGATGTGATTAATTATCATAGTAATTTCTATTAGCTAATTCATATTGTAGTTTGTCAGCTGAGAGTAATAAAAATATGACTGCTTGTGGTTACGTCAATCTTTCCTCAGTTAGCGCTAGGACAAATGTAGCCTACACTTTTTTCATTTTGGATGATTCTGTTATGCTGTAGATATTTCTGTGAATGCCTGAACATTGCATCCAAAAATAAACTTCTCACATTCTGGACATAACTTTGTAAGGACTGTGTTTGTGCAAAATGTTTCTGAAAAAACAGTGTGGCCAGTTCAAATGCTGATTGTTGTGTCATTTGAAACTGGCTGTTCTAAATAAGCTTTCTAATCACACAGGTTTGATCATACTCTACAGGGACCAATATAGAATGATCACAACCGTGTGTTGGTAAGTGTGAAAAGTTTACATCTGGATGTCTCTTTTGGAACCGGGAGAATTGTCATCGACTGACACTAAGTAGCATAACGCAACGGACAAAAAAAAATCTTACTAGAAAATATTCATGAAATCACAAGTGAAATATATTCAAACACAGCTTAGCCTTTTGTTAATCACCCTGTCATCTCAGATTTTGAAAATATGCTTTACAGCCAAAGCAAGGCAAGCATTTGTGTAAGTTTATCGATAGCCTAGCATAGCATTATGCATAGCTAGCAGCAGGCAATCTGGTCACGAAAATCAGAAAAGCAATCAAATTAAATAGTTTACCTTTGATGAGCTTCAGATGTTTACACTCACGAGACTCCCAGTTAGACAGCAAATGTTCCTTTTTTCCAGAAAAAGTATTTTTGTAGCCAAAAAATAGCTCCGTTAGTTCTTCACTTTTGGCTGAGAAAACTATCGGAAATTGAGGTCACGACAACGCCGAAAAATATTCCAAATTATCCCCATAATATCAACAGAAACATGGCAAACGTTGTTTATAATCAATCCTCAAGGTGTTTTTCAAATATCTATTCGATAATATATCAACCGTGACAGAGCTTTTTTCAGTAAGACCGGGTGGAAAAATGGCTAACTCTGTCTTTTGCGCAAAAAATACACAAAGAGCCATCAGGTGGACACTGACGCAATGTTGTCGTTCAGGCTCATTTTTCAAAATAAAAGCCTGAAACTATGTCTTGTGATACTAGACACATTAAGGAAGCCATAGAAAAAGGAATCTCGTTCACTGCTCAATAGGGAAGCATAGCAAGGGACTCTTATTTAGAAACCGCTGCGTTCCTGATTGGATTTTTCTCATTATTTTGCTTGCAATATCTGTTCTGTTATACTCACAGACAATATCTTTACAGTTTTGGAAACTTTAGAGTGTTTTCTATCCTAAGCTGTCAATTATATGCATATTCTATTTTCTGGTCCTGAAAAATAGCCCGTTTACTTTGGGAACGTTACCCCCACCCCCAAAAAAGACCCCTAGATTCAACAGGTTTTAACAAAAGCGTGTAATTCTAATTTGGAGGAGTTTACTCCTGTTTTCCCTTGTCCTGGGGCTCATATTTTTGGCTGAAGCTAATTGCAAGAGTCGAGGTTCGGAGGTGCCTCCACCATTCTTGACCTAAAACGATTACAGTATATTCACCTGGGATAGAAATGTGATTAAAATGTCATTTATAAACCAACAGGCATGAAAATGTGACCTTAGAAAAACCCTTATTAATGGATCATCTTAAACAGCACAGGGCCCTTTGGGTGCCAAGAGAGGAAGGAGAGTGAAAATGGATTTGGTAGCTTCTCGGTTATGTGTAATGGTCAAATTTAAGTGAAGAGACAAATAAATCTCATCCAAAAAGCACAGCTATTGAGAAGACTTGGAATAACTGCTGTGAAGACCCTCCCACTCCATCTACCGTTTTCTTTCTCTTTGTTCTTGTTTTCCTTATTAGGATGTCGGTGGGCGGAGCCGGGAGGGTCGTCAGCAAAATGGTCCCATGTGTGTCCCTGGATAAATACACCTCTTCCCCATTCATTGACGAGACTCTCTATGCAGACACATTGTTTGTGTGTGTGTGTGTGTGTGTGTGTGTGTGTATCTATCTTTCAACACGCCTCATTATCACATCTATACACACAACCACTCACTTACACTACTGACTACACACACCATTGTTAATTGTATATAGGTTACCTCAGTTAATAAATATATTTCTGTTAGTCCTTATCTCCACGTTGTCTCCCTTTTTTTACGGGCTTAGCTGCAAGCAGGGGAATGCTTTCATTTACTTCCATTTTCTTTCTTTCATTCCACTGAACAATTTGGTACACTCTTAGAAAAAAGGATTAAAAAACAGTTCTGCAGTTGTCCTCATAGAACACTTTTTGGTTCCAGATGGAACCCTTTTTGGTTCCAGGTAGAACCTTCTGTGGAAAGGGTTCTAAATCTAAATGGAACCCAAAAGGCTGGAACCTGGAACCGAAAGGGGTTCTTCAAAGGCTTTTCCCATGGGAAGCCGAAAAACCCTTGTTACACTCTTAGATAAAAAATGAGTGCAATTTCTTTCTCCCAAACAGTATTTTCAGTTGGTCCTATTCTGAAATGTGTTATGTCCAGTAGATACGTAGGCATGTCCAGTACTCTAATTGTCATTGCACATACATCATTTGTCTTTGTAACGGTTTTCCTCTTCTTCTGACGAGGAGGAGTAGGAGAGATCGGACCAATGTGCAGCGTGGTAAGTGTCCATTTTAGTTTCAAAGGACACCAGAAACACAATTGTAGACCTGCACCAGGCTGGGAAGACTGAATCTGCAATAGGTAAGCAGCTTGGTTTTGAAGAAATCAACTGTGGGAGCAATTATTAGGAAATGGAAGACAAACAAGACCACTGATAATCTCCCTCGATCTGGGGCTCCACGCAAGATCTCACCCCGTGGGGTCAAAATGATCACAGGAACGGTAAGCAAAAATCCCAGAACCACACGGGGGGACCTAGTGAATGACCTGCAGAGAGCTGGGACCAAAGTAACAAAGCCTACCATCAGTAACACACTACACCGCCAGGGACTCAAATCCTACAGTGCCAGATATGTCCCCCTGCTTAAGCCAGTATATGTCCAGGCCCATCTGAAGTTTGCTAGATAGCATTTGGATGATCCAGAAGAAGATTGGGAGATTGTCATGTGGTCAGATGAAACCAAAATATAACTTTTTGGTAAAAACTCAACTCATCGTGTTTGGAGGACAAAGAATGATGAGTTGCATCCAAAGAACACCATACCTACTGTGGAGGTGTAAACATCATGCTTTGGGGCTGTTTTTCTGCAAAGGGACCAGGACGACTGATCCGTGTAAAAGAAATAATGAATGTGACCATGTATTGTGAGATTTTGAGTGAAAACCTCCTTCCATCAGCAAGGGCATTGTAGATTAAACGTGGCTGGGTCTTTCAGCATGGCAATGATCCCAAACACACCGCCCGGCAACGAAGGAGTGGCTTCGTAAGAAGCATTTCAAGGTCCTGGAGTGGCCTAGCCAGTCTCCAGATCTCAACCCCATAGAAAATCTTTGGAGGGACTTGAAAGTCTGTGTTGCCCAGCAACAGCCCCAAAACATCACTGCTCTAGAGGAGATCTGCATGGAGGAATGGGCCAAAATACCAGCAACGGTGTGTGAAAACCTTGTGAAGACTTACAGAAAACGTTTGACCTCTGTTATGTACCCTTTGTTGGCAATGACAAAGTATTGAGGTAAACTTTTGTTATTGACCAAATACTTATTTTCCACCATAATTTGCGAATAAATTCATTAAAAATCCTACAATGTGATTTTCTGGATTTTTTTTACTCATTTTGTCTGTCATAGTTGAAGTGTACCTATGATGAAAATTACAGGCCTCTCTCATCTTTTTAAGTGGGAGAACTTGCACAATTGGTGGCTGACTAAATACTTTTTCACTGTGTATACTGTACTCGATACCATCTCCTGCATCTTGCCTATGCCGTTCTGTACCATCACTCAGTCACATATCTTTATGTACATATTCTTTATCCCTTTACACTTGTGTGCATAAGGTAGTAGTTGTGGAATTGTTAGGTTAGATTACTCATTGGTTATTACTGCATTGTCAGAACTAGAAGCACAAGCATTTTGCTACACTCGCATTAACATCTTCTAACCATGTGTATGTGACAAATAACATTTCATTTGGTGGTGGAAAACGCTGTCTCAGGCACAGCTCCAGAATCTCCCATGTATTTAATTGGGTTGTGATCTGGTGATTGACACACACACACACACACACACACACACACACACACACACACACAAAACCCCCATGCCCCTTTAAGAACTCACTTTCAAAGTAACTGAGATCTCTACATCTAGCCACGATACACACACACGTCTTGGAAACATTTAATACCATTTATATAGTCACTGTGTGACAAGGTTATTGTTAGCTACAGTACATACAATCCCTAACAGGGCAGAGCCAAAGACTGTGTTATATGGAGTGCTCAGGAAGGACATGCCAGCGCAATTACCCTAGTGTTATAACACTGCGTGATGGACTGGGGTCGCACATAAAACCGTCTAGTGGAGAGTAAATCAGCGGCTATACCTATATTAATATCCACCAAATTGCACTCCACTCTTTTTGATGGATTTCAGAATTACCTTATGAAAGGGTTTAAAGCCAATAGGGCTCTGGTCAAAAGTAGTGCACAATGTAGGGAATGGGGTGACATTTGAGATGCTGCCCACATTTCCCTGAGGAAATAAATCATGCAGCAAATAAAAGCAGTATCTGGTAAATTCCATCAGGAACCACTAATAACAGGAGACTCAATTGCAGTTGGCTATAGTTGGTCATCTACTATCACTGTTTAATATGGCCTGTTTCTGAGTGTGCACATGTATATCAGAATATTTTTAATCATAAGAAGTAGATGCTCAGTATTGAGAAGTCAGAATAAACACAGAGCTTGACTAGACTTGATTAGTTGGCTCTAGAAGGTCATGGATCTTTACACATAATAATAGCCCCTAACACCTTGTCTACTGTCCTTATATCACACCCCAGTTCAGCTCTGAAGGCAGTCTACTCCAAATATTTATTTAGTAGGCCTATACTTAGTTCATTTTAAAAGCGTCTTAATTTAATAAGAATGATTAACTTTATAGTCTATGAAGTCTATATTCATACAATCATTAATTAAAGATCCATTATGAAATCAAACTTCAATCTAAACTTTGTTTGAAGTGAAATTAAAATAGCAACACTTAAAACAAAATGTGTCACGTTCTGACCTTTATTTTCTGTGTTTTGTGTTTAGTTAGTATGGTCAGGGCGTGAGTTGGGTGGGCAGTCTATGTTTGTTTTTCTATGTTTTGGTTATTTCTATGTTTCGGCCTAGTATGGTTCTCAATCAGAGGCAGGTGTCATTAGTTGTCTCTGATTGAGAATCATACTTAGGTGGCCTGGGTTTCACTGTGTGTTGGTGGGTGCTTGTTCCTGTCTCTGTGTGTGCACCAGATAGGACTGTTTTGAGTTTTCACATTTTTTGTTTTTGTTAGTTTGTTCATGTGTACCTTAACGTATTAAAAAGTACCATGGACAATTACCACGCCGCGTATTGGTCCTCTGATCCGTTTCGCCTCTCCTCTTCGGAAGAAGAGGAGGAAATTCATTACAAAATGAAAAAACAAGCATGGCAATTAAAGATAAAATGTTATCGAAGAACAGAATACAAAGGTGTCATTGAATAAAGACCAAGCTAAAAAGGCTGGTTGACAAATGGGATTTTAACACATCAAGCAGCTACACAGTACAATGCAAATTTCCAAATAAAAAACTGACAATAAAACATAAGTGATACACTTTATTTTATAAAGAAATGTTTTTTACAACTTTGATTTAAAGAAATAAACATTAGCTTTGCTCTCAAATGTCAAATGCTAGGCCCCTTGATTTCTCAGTATTTCACCTCCAAGTAGCCTAATACCTAAAAAGCAGCCCTGCTTGAAACTGGTACTACCACAGTTACTATCTCTGTAGTTCTGGCAAACTGCACTTTATACCGACAATATAGGTATATCTCTCTAGTCACCACCAAAACCAATTCTTTCTTTGGCCGCCTCTCCTTCCAGTTCTCTGCTGCCAATGACTGGAACAAACTACAAACATCTCTGAAACTGGAAACACTTATCTCCCTCACTAGCTTTAAGCACCAACTGTCAGAGCAGCTCACAGATTACTGCACCTGTACATAGCCCACTTATAATTTAGCCCAAACAACTACCTCTTTCCCTACTGTATTCAATTTATTTATTTATTTTGCTCCTTTGCACCCCATTATTTTTATTTCTACTTTGCACATTCTTCCACTGCAAATCTACCATTCCAGTGTTTTACTTGCTATATTGTATTTACTTTGTATTTTTGCCTTTACCTCCCTTATCTCACCTCATTTGCTCACATCGTATATAGACTTGTTTATACTGTATTATTGACTGTATGTTTGTTTTACTCCATGTGTAACTCTGTGTCGTTGTATGTGTCGAACTGCTTTGCTTTATCTTGGCCAGGTCGCAATTGTAAATGAGAACTTATTCTCAACTTGCCTACCTGGTTAAATAAAGGTGGGGGGAAAAATGTATTTAAAAAAAATATATATATATATATACATATATATATATATTTTTTTGTTTTGTTTAAAGTACCCAATTTTTTCCACCACCGGCCTAATGAAAGTTAAAAACATGAAACTAGACATCTTTAAAATTGTTATATTTAGTTGGAGAATAGGCTACTGGGAGGCACGATTTAAGAATGCTTTTACTGAGGAGTCAAACAACTCTGTAATAATAAACACGAATGTACCATGTTCATCCTGCCAAAATAACTCTGTGTCTGTTCTTTCTGCAATGGCAATTTTTCGGGAAAGGTGTCTGTGTCTTGCCGTTCAACTGTCCATTGATGAGTGAATTTATCATTATGTTAATAGTATGCTGTCTTTCCCAAAAATCTGTGGCAGTGGCCACCATCTTTCAGGGCCAAGTCCTGGGTTTGAGATGATCTGCCTTGCACTTTCACATGATAGCGACACTAAATCTATTTTTGTTCGTCAATAAGTAATATGTGAGGCAGATGTCTTACTCAGGCCATTTACCATTGAAAAATATATCACAGTTCTGGTCTACTTAATAAGGGATGGCTTTCCCATAGACACCAATGCAATAGCAGCTGGGTCTGGTCTACCTGTAAATGAACCAGAAAAAAATTGCCAGAGGGATGTCTCACCTCCTCTCCCGTCTATGCTGGAGTGACCATAAACAGTCATTGGGAGAGACGCACATATATCACAGAGTTTCTGTTTTGTAGTGATGTGCAGTAAGCAAATGATTCATTCTTTTGGAATGACTCTTTTAACCGACTTGAAAGCAGGATTAATATTCGGGTCCGGATGGAAAATAGATCAGGGTGCTGGCAGCATAGAGGAGAAAAATACATGTTAAGAACTGATAATTGATCATATGATGCAAGAATACTATGAATTAATTCTTGAATGTTACTCGATGGACAACTTTTAGTAGAACCAAAACATGCACAGTCTGCCACTCCTCAACACTTGAACGAATCGTTCGGGGGCTGCTGCAGTTCGCAAACGGTTTTGTGCTATTCTCCCTTGTGGCAGTCAAGCAGTGTCATTCCGCCAAGAGCCGTTCACCATCTAGTCCGGTTGCGGCCGCAACTAGATAATTCCAAAAGGTATCAATAAACAATATTATTTGCAATCACAAATGTACATTGTTTGATGCACACTTTTCCAAGTCTTAGTCACAAAGGACAGCTCCAATAACAAACCCCCTAAGGTGAACGAGAGACTTGTATCATGATTTATTTGAGTGTTTTGTTTATTGTTCGCCGGTAGGGGATCCAGCATGCTCTGGGCATTACTGAATTGAATGAAATTAGTTGAAAGATTTGTCATTTTGACTGAATAAGTAGAAAAGATCTGACTATGCGCACTTCGAGGCAAGCAACACTGAAGCATGCATGAGAGCACTAGCTGTTCCAGCCGACTGTGTGATCACGCTCACCATAGCTGATTTAAGTAAGACCTTTAAACAGGGTAACATTCACAAGGTCGCAGGACCAGACGGATTACCAGGATGTGTACTCCGAGCATGCTGACCAACTGGCAGGTTTCTTCACTGACATTTTCAAACTGACCACTATAGTCCCTGTGTCCAAGAACAACAAGGTAACCTGTCTAAATTACTATGACCCGTGGCACTCACGTCTCTGCCATGAAGTGCATTGAAAGGCTGGACATGGCTCACATCAACACCATCATCCCAGAAACCCTAGACCCACTCCAATTTGCATACCGCCCCAACAGATCCACAGATGACACAATATTTATTGCACTCCACACTGCCTTTTCCCACCTGGACAAAAGGAACACCTATGTGAGAATGCTATTCATTGACTGTAGCTCAGCGAACAACACCATAGTGCCCTCAAAGCTCATCACTAAGCAAAGGACCCTGGGACTAAACACCTCGCTCTGCAACTGGATCCTGGACTTCCTGACGAGCCGCCCCCATGTAGTAAGAGTAGGCAACAACACATCTGTTATGCTGATCCTCAACACAGGGGCCCCTCAGGGTGCTTAGTCGCCTCATGTACTCCCTTTTAACTCATGACTGCGTAGTCAAGCACGACTCCAACACCATCATTACGTTTGCCAATGACACAACAGTAGTAGGCCTGATCAGCGACAATGATGAGACAGCCTATAGGGAGGAGGTCAGAGATCTGGCAGTGTGGTTCCAGGACAACAACCTCTCCCTAAAGGAGATGATCATGGACTACAGGAAAAGGAGGGCCATGCACGCCCCCATTCTCATCGATGGGGCTGTAGTGGAGCACGTTGAGAGTTTCAAGTTCCTTGGTGTCCACATCACCAACAAACGATCATGGTCCCAACACACCAAGACAGTCGTGAAGCGGGCACGACTATGCCTATTCCCCCTCAGGAGACTGAAAAGATTTGGCATGGGTCCTCAGATCCTCAAAAGGTTCTATAGCTGCACCATCAAGAGCTGGTTACATCACCGCCTGGTATGGCAACTGCTCAGCCTCTGACAGCAAGGCACTACAGAGAGTAGTGCGTAGGGCCCAGTACATCCCTGGGGCCAAGATTCCTGCCATCCAGGAACTCTATACAAGGCAGTGTCAGAGGAAGGTCCTACAAATTGCCAGAGACTCCAATCATAGACTGTTCTCTCTACTACCGCACAGAAAGCGGTACCGGAGCACCAAGTCTAGGTCCAAGAGGCTTCTTAACAGCTTCTACCCCCAAGCCATAAGAATTCTGAAAAGTTACCTTGACTAACCAGTGCCCCCTGTATATAGCCTCATTATTGTTATTTTATTGTTGATCTTTTAACTTTAGTTTATTTAGTAAACGTTTAACTTCTTAGTGCACCCATCCCGTTAGCGGGATAATTTGTGTCAACATCCGCTGAATTGCAGAGCGCCAAATTCAAATTCAATTACTAAAAATATTTAATTTTCATGAAATCACAAGTGCAATACAGCAAAACACAGTTTAGCTTTTTGTTAATCCATCTGGCATGTCAGATTTCAAAAAAGCTTTACAGCTAAAGCAAACCAAGCATTTATGTAAGCACATCTCTCTCAGCAGACTGAAGGAACACCTTTACAAACAGCTAGCAGCAAAGTAGATTGGCCATGAAAGTCAGAAAAGCAATAAAATTAATCTCTTACCTTTGTTGATCTTCGAATGTTTGCACTCACAAGACTCCCAGTTACACAATAAATGTTCCATCAAGATTATATTTATATTCAAAATACCTCCATTTGATTATCGGTTAGCACATCTACTTTCTGCATGACAAGTCATTTTTCCAACAATTGTTTGGAGACAGATTATTTCACTTAAAATTCATTGTATCACAATTCCAGTGGGTCAGAAGTTTACATACACTAAGGTGACTGTGCCATTAAACAGCTTGGAAAATTCCAGAAAAAAAGATATCATGGCTTTAGAAGCTTCTGACAGGCTAATTGACATAATTTGAGTATATTGGAGGTGTACCTGTGGATGTATTTCAAGGCCGACCTTCAAACTCAGTGCCTCTTTACCTGACATCATGGGAAAATCAAAGGAAATCCGCCAAGACCTCAGAAAAACAATTGTAGACCTTCACAAGTCTGGTTTACCTTTGGGAGCAATTTCCAAATGCCTGAAGGTAACAAGTTCTTCTGTACAAACAATAGTATGCAAGTATAAACACCATGGGACCAGGCAGCCGTCATACCGCTCAGGAAGGAGACGCGTTCGGTCTCCTAGAGATGAACGTACTTTGGTGCGAAAAGTGCAAATCAATCCCAGAACAACAGCAAAGGACCTTGTGAAGATGCAAGAGGAAACCAGTACAAAAGTATCTATATCCACAGTAAAATGTCAAATGTGTGTACGGGAGGCAAAGTCAGGTGCAGGAGAGCAGAGTGTATTGAACAGGTGCACTTGAATTCTGTTCCAAAATACACAGCACATAAAAACAATAACGTGCCAAAAACACAGAACATGACAAAAGTAAAGTGCCCGACAATAATCCACAATACCAAACAAACAATTACACACAAAGACATGATGGGAAACAGAGGGCTAAATACATGTAGAATGATTAGGGAATGAAAACCAGGTGTGTATGGGACAAGACAAAACAAATGGATATATGAAAAATGGAGCGGCGATGACTAGAAAGCCAGTGACGTTGATCGCCGAACGCCGCCCAAACAAAGAGAGGAGCCGACTTCGGCGGAGGTCGTGACAATAAACGAGTCCTATATTGACATAACCTGAAATGCCGCTCAGCAAGGAAGATGACACTGCTCCAAAATGACCCTAAAAAACAGACTATGGTTTGCAACTGCACATGGGGACAAAGACTGTACTTTTTGGAGGAATATACTCTGGTCTGATGAAACAAAATAGAACTGTTTGGCCATAACGACCATCATTATTTTTGGAGGAAAAAGGGGGAGGCTTGCAAGCCGGAGAACACCATCCTAACCGTGAAGCACAGTGGCGGGGGTGCTTTGCTGCAGGAGGGACTGTTGCACTTCACAAAATAGAGGGCCCTATTAGCAAGGAAAATTATGTGAATATATTGAAACAACATCTCAAGACATCAGTCAGGAAATAAAGCTTGGTCGCAAATGGGTCTTCCAAATGGACAATGACCACAAGCATACTTCCAAAGTTGTGGCAAAATGGCTTAAGGACAACAACGTCAAGGTATTGGAGTGGCCAAGACCTAAATCCCATAGAACATTTGTGTGCAGAACTGAAAAAGTGTGTGGCCTACAAACCTGACTCAGTTGCACTGTCAGGAGAAATGAGCCAAAATTCAACCAACTTATTGTGGGAAGCTTGTGGAAGGCTACCCGAAACGTTTGACCCAAGTTAAACAATTTAAAGGCAACTACCAAATATAATTGAGTGTATGTAAACTTCTGACCCACTGGGAATAAAATAAATTAAAGCTGAAATAAATAATTCTCTACTTTTATTCTGACATTTCACATTCGTAAAATAAAGTGGTGATCCTAACTGACCCAAGACAGGGAATTTGTACTTGGATTGAATGTCAGGAATTGTGAAAAACGGAGTTTAAATGTATTTGGCTAAGGTGTATGTAAACTTTCGACTTCATCGATTGAAACGCACACGTTTCCAAAGTAATTATTGGTAACAAAAACAGTTCCTCATTTCAAATTCTCTCGTGGTGGTCCCTAACCACTGGCAACACTTCATGGGCCATTGCACAATAGAAAATAGAGATCCTTTATGTCTCTATTTGCCGGGGATCAACAATTACTGTAAAACTGATGCGGGCAACAGACGGAAAATATGAACACCTGTGTCCAGATCCTGTTCTGATGGGAGAGCGACTTACAGTCGCGCAAATGTCTGCAGACCTGTCTTTTGAACTGCATAAACAATTGGGAAGTGCTTTTAAAAGGAACCTTGGTCCTCTTTTGTCCAGAAACGTTCCCGCTGTTCTGTTCTTAATCTGTCTAAAAAAAAATTAATTGTCTGCTTTAAATTAATAAATCATATTTTTCAATAGTGTTTATTTTTTAACCTTTATTTAACTAGGCAAGTCAGTTAAGAAAAGAAGAGCAGAGAAAATGGACATAGTTTTCTTCCGCATGGGCCATGTCGGTCTTCTGTGCGATTAATAATAATCGCTTTGTTTAAAAAATAACAATATTTTGGAAATTATTTTGTTTTCAAATAACATAAAATGAGTGAGGAAAAGGTCATTATTGGATGGGATGAGACATTGGTTCTTATTTCTGTTTTTAGAGGGAGAGAAACCAAAAACCTAGAATCTCATGGGTCTCCCAGTTGAGGGCACAACAGGTATTGAAACAGCATCTGTAGCAACACAGCGTCTCAGACCATTGTGCCACTCAGGCACTGTATAATGTGATCAGTTGGGAGTGGCCTACAGTACTACAGAAAGAACAAAATAATCCTAACAAAATAAAATAATAAAAACAATTTTAGTAAGTAACACTGAAGTCGTGCACGATTATCAGTAGGACCCAAAAATCAGTGCTTTAACTCCCCCTTGTGCCGGTCTGGAGCAATGAAGTGGTGACGCAGGGTACCGTACTAAATCATAAAATTAACTTTAAGTCCCGCAGCATAATCACAACACTTTTAGTGGAGTAGCCACTACCAGCAGCCCTACACTGCAGCTATACAGGCCTTGCAGATGCAGTATGGGCAATTACACCAGCTGGCACAGTGAGATCGTTACAATCCTTAATGCCCCTGATGTCAGAGGTGGGGATTCAAAGGTTTTCCAGAGCTTTGCCCTCGGAGTAGAACTCCTGGTTAGTACGTGGAATTCCCTTGATGGTCCCCAAGGCATGGAGCCGTCATGCACAGGAGACGTAGGCCACCTGCTGAGAAAACTTCCAAGGCACTACAGGGGTAGCTTTGTGGAGCACCTACAGGCACAGGGTAGGTTGCAGACGAACAGGATAAACACGTACAACCTGATTGACCTCTGACCAAGACCAAGGCCGAAGCATAGCGGCTCTTCTGCAAAACCACAAAGCCCTCTTAAGGGAACAACCACCATCTCCAAGGCCAAAAGGTCAAACTGTCACCACCATGTACCATGTTTCTGACCAGTCACGATTCAGAGACAGTCAGGTCAGAAAGTCCAGACATCCACCATCTCACAGAACAACGTCAAATACTACATTTCTCAATGCCCGGAGATAGCAAAGCAGTTGTTAGAGCAGATTAAGAAGAGTATCAAGGACGACAAGCATTGCAGGAAGTGTGGCCGCACTAACCATGGGCACGATGCATGCATCCTTATGAAGGCTTTATGGAGAATGTACACCTCAAAGTCCTTCGTTGTGTAGCCAAGTCGAGCCCAGTGTCCTGCTTGTCACCCATCTAGATGGTCTACCTTGCCCGATCTATTCAGACCAGACAAGTCTCCTTGAAGCTAGTGACAGTCATGCTCAGGAGTGGTTAGAAGTCCCTGAGTACATATGCCATTTTAGATGACTGAGCAGAACAGACAATCATTCTCCCCGCATCGGTTAGACACTTCGAAGGCCCAGAGGAGTCATTAGCCAGGAGGACAAGCCACCATGATGTTGCTCATCGTACTGTGTCATCAATCAACGTTCAGGTGTCACCGTCGGACAGGCTGGAAGAGAGGTACACCATAAAGGGAGCTTTCACAGCCAACCGACTGGCCCTTGCCTAACAGTCCTATCCAGTGGAAGCCCTGCAGAAGTGCTATCGCCATCTAAGAGGCATCCCACTTCCTGCCTTTGACAAGGCACACCCATTGTCATTGGAGCAGACTACACCAGCCTGATAGCCACGGCAGACCTGGGTATTCCTCCGTTTTTTCCCAACATGCTATTGCCATCTGTGGGGACATCCAAGACATGTTCCATCAGGTTTGATTACTTCCAGAGGACCAGCAAGTACCGAAGTTAATCTGGAGGAACATGAGGATAGAGGAGCAGCCAAAGGTGTCATGCCTGCTCCCGCTCCCCCTCCCTGGCACTCGAAGGCGCCAGGCTGCCCGTCATTTTAAGCACACCTGTCACCTTTGTTACGCACATCAGCGCTTCATTGGACCTGTACTCCTTCACAGTTTGATTGCCTTCTCTATATCTGTCTGTTTCATCCCTGTGTCAGCATTAATGTCGCTACGTTTTTCATATCCAGATGCTGTCCTGTCCTGTTTCGTGTCTGTTTATTAATTAGATGTTCACTCCCTGTACTTGCTTCTCATCTCCAATCGTCTGTCCTTACAAAAAGGTCTGAGTGACGTCTTGCTATTCCTGGAGCAGCACTTCTATATGGACAACTCTCTTTATAGCCTTCCATCAGTGCTTACAGAACTCTGACACCACAACTTGAAGCTTCAGGGAGTTTTTGTTTTTTGATTTTGTTGCTGGTGTCGGGTCCGGGTCCGCTGGAACCGGGGGGCCTCAGCTGGCTCGTCGGGCTCTCATCCAACGTCATGCCTCAGCCTGGCTCGTCGGGCTTCCATGCCTCAGCCGGCCTTGTCGGGCTCCTCAGCCGGGCTCCCACGCCTCAGCCGGGGTTCCTGTATGTTGTTATGATCACACCACGTCTCGTTAATCATAAGGCATACACCCCCGCCCTTCTTACCAGAGAGATGTTTGTTTCTGTCGGCGTGATGTGTGAAGAAGCCGGGTGGCTGTACAGACTCTGATGACGTATCCCGAGTGAGCCATGTTTCTGTGAAACAAAGAACGTTACAATCTCTGATGTCTCTCTGGAAGGCAACTCTTGCTCGGATTTCGTCTACCTTATTGTCAAGAGACTGGACATTGGCGAGTAGTAAACTCGGGAGCGGTGCGCGATGTGCCCGTCTACGGAGCCTAACCAGAAGACTGCTTCTTCTGCCCCTCCTGCGGCGCCTATGTTTTGGGTCACCGGCTGGGATCCGATCCATTGTCCTGGGTTAGAAAGTCGTATTCCTGGTGGTAATGTTGGTAAGCTGACTTTGCTCTTATATCCAATAGTTCCTCCCAGCTGTATGTAAAATAACTTAAGATTTCCTGGGGTAACAATGTAAGAAATAATACATAAAAAAACATTTATGATCAGTGTGTAGTAATGTTATGTTAGCTAGCGAGCCAGCTAGCAATGAAAACAACTTTCTGACAAAATTAGATACATGAAACTGTAGCTAGACTCTTACTACTCTTGGATGTAAGCTTCACGGCGTACTGCAACTCCTTTCATTAAAATAGACGTCTGTCATGCCTTGACCTTAGAGAGCCTTTTTATTCTCTATTTTGGTTAGGTCTGGGTGTGACTAGGGTGGGTACTCTAGTTTTTTTATTTCTATGTTGGCCAGGTATGGTTCCCAATCAGAGGCAGCTGTTTATCATTGTCTCTGATTGGAGATCATATTTAGGCAGCCTTTTTTTCCCCACTGTGGTTTGTGGGATCTTGTTGTTGCATGAGAGCACTTCAATTGTTTCACTTTAATTAAATGTGGCACGCTGCATGGTCTGAGTTTGCCTACCAAGAAGATTGTGACAAAGTACTGTGTCGTCTCCCCACCCGAACTCTGACAATTTTACCTCGACCTAGCTGATCTGGTTTGGCTGTTTTCATATTATCCAGAGCGATGGTGACTAACTTTGCTCCTGGCAACAATTTAATTACGCTTTTTTGTTGACGTTTACTGACACTGGCCATATTCAACGATTGTTGAGCGTTCATAAATTCATCAGTTATTCTGCGCTCTGGCACACTCAGACGAGAGCGCTGTGAAACAGTTGGTGCAGTGACATTCTATTGAAATGGATATTTGCATAGTGGAGTATTTTTTTAAGTTTTACTGTGCAATATATTTTAAAAAGCAACGTTGGACAGGATTCATTCTCTCAACCAATCATGGCTAGTGGGAAGGTTGCTGACTTTTTCTGTGGCTTAACCAACTAGGCTCGTAATTTAACAATTGTATTTGTATATACAGATGGCATACAAGTTTAGCCTCAAGCTCATTACCATAACGCAACGTTTCCTATTCATGAAAATCGCAAATGAAATTAAATAAATATATTCAAACACAAGCTTAGCCTTTTGTTAACAACACTGTCATCTCAGATTTTCAAAATATGCTTTTCAAACAAAGCTACACAAGCATTTGTGTAAGAGTATTGATAGCCTAGCATAGCATTAAGCCAAGCATTCAGCAGGCAACATTTTCACGAAAACAAGAAAAGCATTCAAATAAAATAATTTACCTTTGAAGAACTTTGGATGTTTTCAATGACGAGACTCTTAGTTAGATAGCAAATGTTCATTTTTTCCCAAAATATTATTTGTGTAGACGAAATAGCTCCGTTTTGTTCATCACGTTTGACTAAGAAAAAGACCGGAAAATGCAGTCACTTACAACGCCAAACTTTTTTCAAAATTAGCTCCATAATATCGACAGAAACATGGCAAACGTTATTTAGAATCATTCCTCGAGGTGTTTTTCACATATCTATTCGATAATCTATCAGTAGTGTCAGTTGGCTTCTCATCAGAAGCAAATAGTACTGCAGCTGGAGATTCTCATCGGAGGACAAGACCTGGTAGATATAATAATAATAATAATATATGCCATTTAGCAAGCTTTTATGGCGACTTACAGTCATGTGTGCATACATTCTACGTATGGGTGGTCCCGGATCGAACCCACTACCCTGGCGTTACAAGCGCCATGCTCTACCAACTGAGCTACAGAAGGACCACGTGGTCAGATGTGGTCTCTTATGGTCAATCTTCCAATGATATGCCTACAAATACGTCACAATGCTGCAGACACCCTGGGGAAAACGTGGAAAACGTAAGCTGACTTCTAGATCCTTCACAGCCATATAAGGAGTCATTGCCATGAGGCGGTTTTAAAAAATGTGGCACTTCCTGATTGGATTTTTATCTGGGTTTTTTCTGTAACATCAGTTCTGTGGCACTCACAGACAATATCTTTGCAGTTTTGGAAACGTCAGTGTTTTCTTTCCAAAGCTGTCAATCATATGCATAGTCGAGCATCTTTTCGTGACAAAATATCTTTTTTAATGTTACTCCTACCCCATACTTTTTCGAACATTCTGTTAAAAATCGCGCAACATTTCAGCGCCCTGCTGCTCATGCCAGAAATATAGTATATGCATATGATTAGTATGTGTGGATAGAAAACACTCAGACGTTTATAAAACTGGTTAAATCACTGCTGTGACTATAACAGAACGTGCGTTTCATCGAAAAGTGCAGGAAAATCTGATCACTGAAAATGGAAATAAATATCCATGCGCCACTTCCAGGAATTGTCAAAGGTGAACCGAATTAAATGAGGCCGAGGTTGCAGTACCTACAGCTTCCACACGATGTCTAGTGTCTTGTCATTTGCTTCGGCTTTGATTCTTGGTCAAACCGAATCAAGGGAACCGATTCCCTCCGGTCTCCGACCGGATGTTTTGGTTGAGATTTCTCCTGACATTTTTTCCAGACGGACACCTATAGAATTTACATCGCCTCCTGATGAATTTTATCGCTTATTAACGTGTACTAATACCTAAAGTTGCATTACAAAAGTATTTCGAAGTGTTTTGTGAAAGTTTATCGTCTACTTTTTTAATTTAAAAAAATGACGTTACGTTAGAAAAAGCTATTTTTTTCCGTTGTTCACACAGTATTCTTAGATCGATATCTAGGCTATATATGGACCGATTTAATCAAAAAAAGACCCTAAATGATGTTTATGGGACATCTAGGAGTGCCAAGAAAGAAGCTCGTCAAAGGTAATGAATGTTTTATATTTTATTTCTGCGTTTTGGTTTGCGCCGGCTAACGCACAATCTGTCGTGTTAGGTGACGTTGCAGTATTTTGAGGGTGCATGGTATCAGATAATAGCTTCTCATGCTTTCGCCGAAAAGCATTTTACAAATCTGACTTGGTGGATAGATTCACAACGAGTGTAGTTTTAATTCAGTATATTGTATGTGCATTTTAATGAAAGTTTGAGTTTTATCAAAAACGATACGTGGCGCACTTGAAATTTCCGCTGATATATGTTCCCACCACGGGACCACTGCCCTAACAAGTTTAATGGCCAAGCAACCATCTAGTCATGTGATTTTGTTACATGTAGTACATGTGTTACATGTAGTAACTGACTTGTTTATTGTCGTTTACACCTTTTATGCAGTTGCATTATGATGTAATTCTGCCTGCTTTATGGATATACTTGTGACCCTGTTAGCTGTATGTGGTTTGTTGCCACATGCCATGCTACTGTTCATGTAGTCTGCTCTAGCTTTGGCCTACCATGCCGCACGCCATTAGTTAACTGCTGCAATACCCATTAATGTGTTTACAGCATTTGCACACTGATATTGCGATTGGTACTCATCTGTTATACTAATTAACAGCCAATTAATTATGCATGTTTGGTTTTATTGCTTCGTTAGGGTCTCCTCTGTAGAAAAACCATGCTTCATACAAACATACTCTACAGAGCCACCGGCTGGTCCTTCCGATTCCAGAAATGTTCATGTCAACTGTACCATCTCCATTACCTGAAAAATATATAAAGACTCTTAAACTGATCTGCATCTGACTCCGCCTGCTCTCTAATCAGAGTCCCACAGTAGATGGGCATCACCATAAGCCTTAACCAAACCTTTCGTTCAGTTACACATATCTACCTACTATATAACAACACATATACTGTCTGTGTGTGTGTGTGTGTGCATGCAGGTACATATGTGTGAGCAAACACCTAATTATGCTTACTGGGATTGTGTGAATGACAAAATCAGCCACTTTTACAATTGCTGCTGATATAATTGTTGTACTTTACGAGCCACTGGGGATCTCGGTTTTGTCGCTTTGGAACAGTTATGATTGAAGTCGTCTAATGGCCTAAAGGGAGATGAATCTTTTTAATTAGCCTGTTCTTTGATCTCTGAATAGCAAGCAGCAGCAGCTTGGATGGCACTTGTGCTAAACACTCCCTAGAAAGATCCTTTATCGAAGGAGAGGTTTACATAAACTGGAATGCTGCGTTCTCTAAACTGTGAACCCACCAAATATTAAGATGGACCATTCAGTATGTTGAATGTACTGTACAACACATGATCAGCAATTTGGTTGCCACTTGTTAGTAGAGTCTTGCAGTAGTTCAATTTAAACCAATCACAACAGCAGTTTTATTCGAGTAGAAATGGCAGTGCTTCTTTTCCAGGAATGTTTCACGAACACCTTCTCCATCTGTGTTCAGTTTGCTTTGGTTGGCTTTTCTGGATTATTTTATGGAAAATTGCTAATCCAGTCTACTGTATGGAAGTGCCTGTCTATACCAATCTCTAACATACCTTTCTTTCTCCATTAGATTTCAAAACATTATCTGGTGGTGCAAAACATGACACAAGACATCAGTGAAAACTACTAAACTAAACTAGACTAAAATGAAGGTCAAAGGTGAATTCCTGTTACCCTCAGGCTGTCACCAAATGCAAAGGCATGATTAGAACCAGAGTGAGCCCCAAATAGTTAGTAAAAGTGGAGATGGATGGAACTGCTATTTCCCCAATGCAGTATTTACACCAGCAGGTTTCCCCCCCATCAAACCGTTTCTCTAGTTTCATCCTCTCTCATCCCTCGCTGCAGCATTTGACGTAAACTCTGAATACTGACTGCTGTTTCATCCATTTCGAACCGTGATTTATTTGGTCGGCAATTCAAACCACCCTCTTCATTAATCAGCATACTAGCGACTGTATCTAAGCCTTCCAGCTCTAATTTAAAATTCCCTGGAGTTGGGGGGATTAATGTGGGCTCTTGCATAGGAATGCGCACTAAGTGGCTCATTTCTATGTAATGAGCCACAATGGCATTTCCAGCACAGCAAGGCTGCAAAAGCAAGCACATTGCGTTAGTCCTAGTGTCCCATTGCTTCTGTCTTGCCCTGTTCATGCCCTAGATAAGTATGGGCATACTACGGTATTATACTAATTCTAGGACAACTCTACCAATAATCTAGCCTAGTGCCAGTCT
Organism: Oncorhynchus keta; assembly: GCF_023373465.1. Classification (NCBI taxonomy): domain Eukaryota; kingdom Metazoa; phylum Chordata; class Actinopteri; order Salmoniformes; family Salmonidae; genus Oncorhynchus; species Oncorhynchus keta. The sequence continues at coordinate 49,830,890 of NC_068430.1, read as the reverse complement.
TCTTGCGGTCTTGCCAACTCCTTATGGAATTGTCATGCCAAACAGCAATGATCTGGTTTGATTGATCATCTATTGAATTTAAGTAAAAAATACGGTCAGATGTACTTTGTATGTATTTTTCAGAAAGACTTCATAATACGTATGAAGTCTAGTCTGAGTGAAGTGTATAAGTGATAATTATAGAACTTCTTGAGAGAAGTCCTTGTTCCCTGGAAAAGGCCACACCAGAAAAAAATGTCCCCAGAAAAGGGCAGACAATCAACACCCGTTCCTGTCACCTTGGAGTGACTCCACAAGTCAGTAACAAAGGAGTGTAACAACATTTAATAGCAGTTCAGGTTTCAGCGTTGAATAGCTTGGGGACCTTGAGTTCTATTTTAAGCCCCCTTAACAGCTGAGAGGCAGCGGGGATGCATAGGATGTTTGTGGCGTTTGAAGTTAAAGTGGCTCTGTAACAATTATGAGGTGGGTCCCTCCTGATAAACACAACCTGTCCTTGAACCTCGCTAGCAACTGTGTGCTGTGCTCTTTGGGCTGCTTCCAGGGTTGGTCAAACACCTACAGTCACGTTAGGGAGGACTGTGCATGAAACTTTACTGATGAGTGTGAGTTGTACCCAGTGGTGTAAAATACTTAAGTAAAAAACATTTTTTAGGGTCTGTACTTTACTCTTTATACTGAACAAAAATATAAAAGCAACAATGCAACAATTTCAAAGATATTACTGAGTTACAGTTCATATAAAGAAATCATTCAATTTAAATGAATTCATTAGGGCCTAATCTATGGATTTCACATGACTGGGAAAACGGATATGCATCTGTTAAATCTACTTAAAAATCAATGGCAATACCTGAACCTGAACGTCTAGCAATGATCAACAATCAATTTGACAGAGCTGGATTTTTTTTTTAAAGAATAATGGGCAAATGTAATGTGTCACAAATCTATAACTGTATGTATAATGCTTTATAAAGAGTTCATAAATGTGGCATAACTGACAACCACCAATGTCAATAATGACAAATCTGTGCTTTATAAAGGGCAAAAGCACCTTTTTTTTCAATTTTCGCCTAAAATGACATACCGAAATCTAACTACCTGTAACTCAGGCCCTGAAGCAAGGATATGCATATTCTTGGTATCATTTGAAAGAACACACTTTGAAGTTTGTGGAAATGTGAAACGAAAGTAGGAGAATATAACACAATAGATCTGGTAATAGATAATACAAAGAAAAACCCAACCGTTCTTTTGTATTATTTGTTTGTACCATCATCTTTGAAATGCAAGAGAAAGGTAATGTATTCCAGCCCAGCTGCAATTCAGATTTTGACCACTAGATGGCAGCAGAGCATGTGCAAAGTTTTAGACTGATCCAATGAACCATTGTATTTCTGTTCAAAATGTTGTATCAAGACTGCCCAAATGTGCCTAATTGGATTATTAATAACTTTTCATGTTCAAAACTGTGCACTCTCCTCAAACAATAGCACGGCTTTCTTTCACTGTAATAGCTACTGTAAATTGGACAGCGCAGTTAGATTGACAAGAATTTAAACTTTCTGCTAATATCAGATATATCTGTCCTGGGAAATGTTAGTGTTACTTACAACCTCATGCTAATTGCATTAGCCTATGTTAACTTAATGTTCCACAGGTGACTCACCGATCTTAGAGGTTTTAATAAAGGCCTTAGATCATATTAAATTGAGGCTTCACAAAGCATGTATAACCCTGTCATGCATCTTGTTAGAACATTGCAATGCCAGGACAGTGGGTTTGATTCTCGGGACCACCCATACAAAAAAATGGATGCACGCATGCCTAAATCGCTTTGGATAAAAGCATCTGCTAAATTGTATATATTACTCTAAAACAGTTATAGGACGGCCCAACCTCTTTCCCTATTGGGTGCATAGTCATTATTGGACCTGACATCAACCTTCCCCAAAATGCTGTGCTGCAAGATGACTCTAAAGTGCAGTCATGCAAGCAAAACATGTTGGTAGAGCCTTTGAAAATCAGTTACATATTTTGCCAAATTCCATTTTCTCAGTTTTGTTTTTCCAGGTTTTGGATTGCCTCAATTTTTGTCTGGTTTTCCCAGTTTGTGAACATAGATTTTTTATTTTTTATTGTAGATAAACTCCCCAAAATATGTCTGTGCTCACATCAATGCTTAAATCACATTAGGGGATGACTTGAGTCTGGGAAAAATCTAAGGAACGTTTATTTATGAGTGTAGTTGCCCTTTAATTCTGTGAGCATGCCCTGCAATGTTTGGTTAGTTGGTTTTCTATAGTGCAGTAAGCGAACATGTGATTATGTATTCCATATACAGTGATTAGCATTGTGACTGCCAATGGACTGGGTGGAGTAAAAGGCCAGCAACACTCCGTATTATTCAGAGCCCCGTGAAATGACACCATCGAACCTAGAGTATTCCCTACAATACTTTTACTGCGCCACTCCAGAATAGTTCATGCTCTAAGCCAACATGTATTTCATATACAGTGATTCATATTGGGGGCATTGGAACATGTTTAAAGCCCAAATTTAATGCAAATGTCACAATTATTTTTCATATCATGAATACACACAGGTTGACACTTTTCTACTATTACGTTGGGGGGACTTTTATTTGGAACATTTCTGACATTTTGTGACCTGAAAATACTTTAGTGTTGCTGACGAAACACTGATCTTTATATCCCACAAATAACTTAACCTTTATTGATTCTAATTTAAATTATTTTGTAGTAGTTGAGTGTTGTGTTAGATTAATAAAATAAAAATCCCACTAGATACAGCTACGTCTCATAGTCACGTCATGAGATTTGCAAATGAAAAATAAATATAATACGAATCTAATTTCCGATATCCCTGTTTAGGGTTTCTGGCACAGCACAGAAATGCCTTATCCAGATGGTGTGACTAATGTTTGGCAGCCATGGGTGGACCTTGGGAGGGCATAGGCCCAGCCAATAAGAATGAGTTTTTCCCCACAAAAGGGTTTTATTACAGACAGAAATACTCCTCAGCACCCCCTCCCCTAAAATCTCCCTGTAGCATTCACTTCTGTAATTATGTAATTGGGAACCATACAAACCCACCAACATAGAAATACCCCCCCCCCCACCCTAAAAGGTGCAAACCTGGCCTGCTTTGAAAGCCTGGTCATGACACACATCATCATCCCAGACCCATCCCAATTTGCATACCGCCCAAACAGATCCACAGATGATGCAATCTCAGTTGCACTCCACACTGCCCTCTCCCACCTCCACAAGAAGTGAAATAGTACCTTCAGAGAGTATTTATACCCCTTGACTTATTCCACATTGTTATGTTACAGTCTGAATTCTTAGGGATAGGCGTCCCGCTAGCGGGACACAAGCTGACAACTTCCGGTGAAATTGGAGGGCACGCAATTCAAATAAATAATCATAATATGAAACATCAATGAACATAAAAGTGTCTTACATCATTTAAACGCTCAACTTCTTGTAAATCTAATTGCGTTGTCCGATTTCAAAAAGGGTTTACAGCAAAAGCATACCATGCAATTGTCTGAGGACGGCGCCCCACATCAAAATATTTTTCAACCAGCACAGGCCTCATAAAAATCACAAATAGCGATTAAATAAATCACTTGCTTTTGAAGATCTCCTTCTGTTTGCAATCCCAAGGGTCCCAGCTACAACAAGAATGGTCGATTTGTTAGATAAAATCCTTCTTTATATCCCAAAAAGTCAGTTTAGTTGGCGCCATCGATCTCAGTAATCGACTCATTCAACATGCAGACAAAAAGCTACTGCTACACTTCGTCCAAACAAGTCAAACAAAGTTTCTATTTAATCCTCAGGTACTCTAAAATGTAAAACTATAATATTTCATACGGAAAGTAGTATGTTCAATAGGAAAGGAACATTAGTAAGCGCACACCCTGTCCCTTGTGCGCAGAAAGACTGCTGACATTTGACAACTAGTTGACATCTAGTGGACTGTTGACATCTAGTGGAAGCCATAGGAATTGCAACCTGGGAGACGGATTTACAAAGAAACAATAGGTTCCCATTATAAGAGCCTGGGTTGTATTTTCTTCGGATTTTCACCTGCCTTATCAATTCTGTTATAGTCTCAGACATAACAGTTTTAAAACCTTGAAAGTGTTTCCTATCCAATGCTACCAGTTATATGCATATCCTGGCTTCTGGGCCTGGGTAACAGGCAGTTTACTTTGGCACGTCAATCAGGCGGAAATTCAGGAAACTAGACCCTATCAGCTGTTTTTTCAAAGGCAGTAAATGAGGCTGAATTAACTGTTTTACTGCCAGACAGGACTCCGCTGGAAGCCAGGTGTAGCAGTGGTAAGGTGTTTATTATTAAGTTTATTATCACGCCCTGATCATAGAGAGGATTGGATTCTCTATAGTGGTTTAGGTCAGGGTGTGACTAGGGTGGTGTTCAAGAGTGTGTATTTCTATGTTGGTGGTTTTTTATGGTTCCCAATTAGAGGCAGCTGGTAATCGTTGCCTCTAATTGGGGATCATATTTAGGAAGCCCTATCTCCCTCTTGCTTTGTGGGATATTGTTTGTGTTTAGTTGCCTGTGTGCACGTCATGACTTCACATTTCGTTGTTTATTTATTGTTTTGTTTGTTTCACGGAGATTCATAAATATGTGGAACTATACTCACGCTGCGCCTTGGTCCGTCTCTCAAAATGATCGTGACAGAATATCCCACCAAACCAGGACCAAGCAGCGTGCCCAAAAGGACATGGACATGGGAAGAAGTGATGGGTGGATGTGAAACCCTTCCTTAGCGGCAGACGGAAGGTAATAATGGAGGACAGCGACAACACCAGAGTTCGTGGCCACAGAAAGCCCAAGGACAACCCCAAGATTTTTGGGGGTGGAGGCACTAGGGGTGGCCGGTCGAGCTGAGGCAAGAGCCAGAGACCGTCAGAGAGGCAATGGAGAAGTTTGTAGAGATGAGAGAGAGATGTTGTGCAAGTGTGTTCTGCTCAACATTCAACCAGAAGATCCGGACTACAGCTCAGTATTCAACACAATAGTCTCCTCCAAGCTTGGGACCCTGGGACTGAACTCCCTCTGTAACTGGATCCGGGTCTTCCTGACGGGACGGTCCCAGGTGGTGAGGGTAGGTAACAAAACCTCTGCCATGTTGACCCTCAACACAGGGGCCCCTCAAGGGTGTGTTCTTAGTCCCGTCCTGTACTCCCTGTTCACCCACAACTGCGTGGCCACGCACCACTCCAACATCATCAGGTTTGCTGACTGCACAACAGTGGAAGTCCTGATCACTGATGGCTATGAGAGCCTACACTGAGGATGTCCTGGACTTGGAGGTGTGGTGCCATGACAACAATCTCTCCCTCAATGTCAGTAAGACCAAGGAGCTGATAGTGGACTCCAGAAGAAAGTGGGGAGAGCACACCCAATCCACATCGACGGGGCTGTAGTGGAGCGGGTCGAGTGAATCCCCTCAGAAGTCTGAAAAGAATTGGCATGGGCTCCTTACATTTTCAGTTATACAGCTGCACCATCAAAAGCATCTCGACTGGTTGCATAATTGCTTGGTATGGAAAATGCACCACCCTTGACCACAAAGCTGTCATGGTGACCGTATTACTGCCACATGAGTCATGATGGCAGTAAAATTCCATGTGACCAATTAGTCATGGTAATTAGGCTTCTCCAAGCTCGGATGCTGCTGATGGTCATTAGTAACCTACTAATCACTCTGACATCAAAGCAAAAGTAATCCAAAATCTAATCAAACACTTCATGAGCTCATGTTGCGCAACATTTCTATAGGCTATGCAATTGTGAGAAAACAAAGTGATGGCCTCTTATTAAAAGAGAATCCCATCAGCTTTCTATAGGCTAGTACTACTATATTTATTTCTCAACTTTCTTAATATTAAGTACAGGATGGAATGAAAATTAACCACGGGAATAGCATCCTCAATTACATGTATTTTTTCTCCCTGCTTCGAGACAGGTGCATGATGAATCAAAACAAATTTCACACATTATTTAGTATATGTAAAGAGAAGATTAAAACAATATTATTTTATCACTTGTGAATTATATACTTGCTGCCGGGAAATTCAGACTTGCCTTCGTAGAAAGGAAGATGGAGGCTTTTACTAATTTCGAATTAGTTACACTAATTGTCAAATTGTGAATGAGAGACAAAGTAGAGATCATGCCTTTCATGCAACTTTTTTTAAATCAATCATTAGTCGCATCATTAGAACATATTACCCAACATTTATCACAACTAAAGTGTACAAATAACTTCTTAAAATGAAGCATATTAATCCAAGCAAATGTATACTGAACTGCACTCTGGTCAAAGAGTGATGAGACACAGAAACCCAGTCTAGGAGTTTAATGATGAGTATACAGTGGTTGCTCAACTAAAAGTTTTGAGATTATGCTGCGGGACTTAGAGGTAATTTTTGGTTTAGTACGGTACCCTACGTCACTGCTTCATTGCTCCAGACCAGCGCAAGGGGGAGTTAGAGTACTGATTATGCTTTTGGGTCCCAAGGTGCTAATGTGTCTCTGACTGTAACGACTTCTACCGAAGTCGATGCCTCTCCTTGTTCGGGCGGTGCTCGGCGGTCAACGTCACCGGTCGGTCGTCTAGCCATCATTGATCCATTTTTCATTTTCCATTGGTTTTGTCTTTGGTTTTTCCCCTCATGTCCTTGTCAGAGATTGTTTATTGTTATGCTTGTGATTTATGGATTGGTGCGCGACAGGTTCTTGTACCCACATTTATTTTATTGTGTACTTTGGTATTGGAGTTTTTGTTTTATGTGTTATTAAACTACTCCATTTATACCAAGTTTGATTCTCCTGCGCCTGACATCCCTGCCACCTACACACGCGACATCAACCAAATAGAAACTGATAATTGTGCACTTCAAAATTGAATTTAGAACAATACTGTGAGAATTGCTATTCCTCTGTGCTACACGCGCACACCTGGAAAAACACTTTTTGTTACACTAAGGTCTGCTAAATAATCAAGTTGATGGCGCAGCAATATAGCCTTGGCACCTATATAAAGCTGAGTGACTCAGTCATTCATAGCTTTGGATCTAAATGAATAAGTTCCAACATTCTTTCTGATAGTCTTTAATAAAGACATTGTTTGGTTCTCCTGACCTGGACACCATGCATTACAGTCTGTAAAAGGAAAACTATTACCCCCGTCTCTTGAGCATGTCATTTTCCATATGGATCCATAATGAATTACTATAGGAATAAATATCACTGAATGACAGAAATATTGGAACAAAGTAGGTTAATGAAGGTAAACAAATCGTTGCTTACTGGAAAATACTCTTTCAAAATTAATGGAGGAGGAGGCCTTCCCTGCACCAACTGTGGTCGGAGAGGACACATGGCCGATCGGTGCTGGGGGGGTCCGTCTGGGAGTAGATATGGCAGGCGGAACGCTTCTCGATCACCCCAGGTGAGTCAGCATCAAACTCACCCAGATCCCCCCCATTGGCCACACTTTTTTCCTTCACTTTTTTCCCTCTTCCCAGCATAGGGCGCTAGTCGATTCAGGCGCAGCTGGGAACTTTATGGATCGCGGTCTCGCCCTTAAGTTAGGGGTTCCGCTGGTGCCGATTGATTCTCCTTTTCCCGTGCACTCCCTAGATAGCCGGCCATTAGGGTCAGGGATGGTGAGGGAGACTACGGTTCCACTGGACATGGTGACGCAGAGGAATCATAGGGAGCGTATCAGTCTTTATATTATTGATTCGCCTGCGTTTCCAGTGGTGCTATGGATTCCCTGGCTGGCCCGGCACAATCCTAAAATTTTGTGGAGACAGAGGGTTCTCCAGGGGTGGTCAGAGGAGTGTTCTGGAAGGTGTTTGGGAGTTTCCATCGGTGCCAGTCGGTGGAAAGTCCAGACCAGGGTTCCACGGTGTGCATTCCCCCCGAGTATGCCGATTTGGCAATCGCTTTCAGTAAAGTGAAAGCGACTAAATTACCACCTTATCTACCGGGAAGGGATTGTACGATAGATCTCCAGGTAACCGCTGCGCTTCCCAAGAGTCACGTGTACCCATTGTCCCAGGAGGAGACGTTGGCGATGGAGACATATGTCACGGAGTCGCTGGGACAGGGGTGTATTCGGCCCTCCATCTCACCCGTCTCCTCGAGTTTCTTTTTTGTGAAGAAACAGGAGGGAGGTTTGCGTCCGTGTATTGATTATGGAGGTCTAAACGCCATCACAGTGGGGTATAGTTACCCTCTACCTCTCATCGCTACGGCGGTGGAATCATTTCACGGAGCGCAGTTCTTCACAAAACTGGATCTCAGGAGCGCGTATAGTCTGGTGCGTATTTGGAAGGGAGACGAGTGGAAAACTGCATTTAGTACCACATCGGGCCACTATGCGTACCTCGTCATGCCGTATGGGTTAAAGAATGCTCCAGCCGTTTTGCAATCCTTTGTAGACGAGATTCTCAGGGACCTGTGCGGGCAGGGAGTGGTTGTTTATATCGATGACATTCTGATCTACTTGGCCACTCACACCGTGCATGTGTCTCTGGTATGCAAGGTGCTTGGTAGACTGCTGGAGCATGACCTATACGTCAAGGCTGAGAAATGCCTGTTCTCTAAACGAGCCGTCTCCTTCCTGGGTTATCGCATTTCCACCTTGGGGGTGGTGATGGAGGGTGACCGCATTAGGGCCGTGCGTAATTGGCCGACTCCAACCACGGTAAAAGAGGTGCAGCAGTTTTTGGGTTTTGCCAACTACTACCAGAGGTTTATCCGGGGTTTTGGCCAGATAGCGGCTCCCATTACCTCAATGCTGAATGGGGGCCCGGTGCGGTTACAGTGGTCAGCAGAGGCGGACGGAGCTTTCAACAAGTTGAAGGCCCTGTTCACTGATGCGCCCGTTCATTCATAGTGGAGATGGACCCGTCCGAGGCTGGGGTGGGTGCCGTGCTATCATAGCGCTCGGGGACGCCACCAAAACCCCACCCCTGCGCTTTCTTCTCAAGGAAGCTCAGCCCAGCGGAGCGTAACTATGATGTGGGGGACCGGGAGTTGCTAGCAGTGGTCAGAGCTCTGAAGGTGTGGAGACACTGGCTTGAGGGGGCTAAGCACCCCTTTCTCATCTGGACCTTGGCGTGATCCTGGACAACACCCTGTCGTTCTCAACTAACATCAAGGCGGTGGCCCGTTCCTGTAGGTTCATGCTCTACAACATCCGCAGAGTGCGACCCTGCCTCACACAGGAAGCGGCGCAGGTCCTAATCCAGTCACTTGTCATCTCCCGTCTGGATTACTGCAACTCGCTGTTGGCTGGGCTCCCTGCCTGTGCCATTAAACCCCTACAACTCATCCAGAACGCCGCAGCCCATCTGGTGTTCAACCTTCCCAAGTTCTCTCACGTCACCCCGCTCCTCCGCTCTCTCCACTGGCTTCCAGTTGAAGGGAAGCTGGCTTCCCTTCCCGGTCGGGTGGCGCTCCGCGGTCGTCGTCACCGGCCTATTAGCTGCCACTGATTGTCTTTCCTCCCCCTCCTTGTAATGTTTATCATTTGCACCTGTTTGTGAATGATTAGTTGGGCTTTATTAGACAGCCGGCCCGCCTGTTTCTTTGTGTGGGATTAATTATTGTGACCTTCGGTTCTGTAGTAGAGGAACGTGTTTGTTCCTGGTCGTGTATTTCGGTTGTACTATTTTCGTCCCCGTGTTTGGGGCAGTTTGGTTGTGAGCACCCTGTGTTGCCGTTTTGTGCATTAAAGAGACTCCACACCCACGACACCCGGAGCGTTACAGTCATTACATTTTTGTCAGACGGTTATTGTCATGCAAAAGGCTGCGGTTCTAATGGTAATTTACTGTTCATTAACAAACACATTTAGCATCTCCAGGCCACCATGCACACCTACATTTAAACGGTAATAATAAATAAATTTAATATAGGCCAATGCCGTGGGCTCCCCAACCTTGTTCCTGCAGCTACCCAGTGCTTTATTTGGGAAACCAAGTGAAATATGTTCAGGAACATTGATAGTAACATGTTTTCAAAATATACTGTATTTCACTAAACTGTTGACAGCCCGTCTGCGCGCTCAATAAATAAATACAGGATTGAGAGGAGATGGTAACGCATGGTGGGGAGATATTCTGTATAGCTAAAAAGGTAATGTCATGTTTTACATGTTTCAACCTGCTGTTGAACTTCATAATTGAAATTGATGATCACAGTAAGGTGAGTTTTTAAGTATGATAGGCCTACTGTTTTGATAAGTGTTTGATGGGATTTTCATTTGCATTTCCACTGATGTCAGTGGTTAGAGGGACAATAGAGCCCTGAGAACCAGGCCATTATGACCTGATGGTTGTTGGCAAGTTGGGTACTACCAAAGCAGGTCCAGAGTGCATAAAAAGGAGATTACCATGACAACTGCCACATGGAATTTGACTTCGGTCATGACCGCAGGTGTGGCTTTTTATGGTCACTACAACAGCCCTCATGGCCCAGTTTCAACATCTCCAAATCATACAGCAAATGAGGTCGTTTTTGTTATCATAAAAAGTGAACGGAGGCGGGTTTGTAACGCGCAAGTATAGTAGGGCTCAGATTTATCAATTAACATGCCTATGTGTTGTGTGCCACAGTTTGATAAACACACATGCTAGAATCTCCACATGCCAGAATTTAGTAAGAAATGTATTCATGGTTGATAAATGAGACCCCTGGTCTCCTGCACAGCACAAGGTTGTGTTAGCCTGCTGAAATAAAGTAGGGGCATTGGTTTGTGAAGCTAATACAACTATTCAGGTCTCAGATAAGGCTGCTTACTACCCACATTGCAATGGCAAACAATTGCTCAGATGCCATCCAGACCTGGGTTCAAATAGTAACAAGAAGTCTTTCTTTCAAAAGGCAAACGTTTCCATTTAGCAAAGGATGAATACGGTTTATTTGAAGGGACTTCTATTCTGCTTCAATAACGAAGTATCATACATAAACCCTCGTTTGGTTTCAATGAGGAGCCACTGCAGGAAGTGATGCAGTCCAGAGGTAACTTGGATTCCTGTGTGTCCTGGAGCTCATGGCAACAGAGATATGATGGTTGAAAACACCCCCCAAAAAGTTGTAGCCAACAATGCAAGGATATGCCAGGAGTGAGCAAAGATATTCTATCCGGAATCATCATGACCCACAGTGCACTACAAATTTCAGAGCAGACTTAACCTCCATTCGTGGGGAGTATCGACCCTGCTTTAATTAACAGAGGCTGAAATATCTAGGAACACTTTTGGGCCAGAAAATGATCCACTAGTGCAGAGCTGACAAAGCATCAATGCAAATAGAATACAGTTTTTATTGACCATTTATACACTGTTCAGTGTTCATATAAGGACGGCCTCAAACCTCCTGACAGATTAGATTGAGGACGTGGATATGGATATGGACTCCGTAGTAGTGAAATACATCCATGACTTCTGTACCTGTACTGACCAGCCTGCATCTGTCTCGGATGTGCATCCTGACTCACTGAATTTCCCCTGACCCAAGGAGACAGGTCACCAGGGAGAGGACTTTGCAGCAATTAGGCAAAGGGAGATTTTACTCAGCAGAAAACAACTCATTAAAAAAAATCATATTACACAGTGTATTGGTTGGATTAATGCATGCAAATGCTATGCTAATTGCGGTGGAGTAAATTTCTACAGCAGATGGTTTCTGTATTGTTGTAAAGTAGCCTCCGATGGGCGGCAAGTCAGATGGCAGCGGAGGTGTGTGTGTGTGAGTGCCTGTGTGAGAGAGAATGAGGCTAAGTAAACAACACCTACTCGCTAACATGTGACTACAGGGGATGGCTAATGCCAGCTAGTGGGCTTGAGTGGCCAATGTTAAACAGCAACATTTTTCACTTGTAATCACGCTTTCAAAGGGACCTATGTGAACATATAATATTGGTGTGTTAACATTGACATTACTATTAGCACATTCTTAGAGCAGGATTTAATCAGCCCAGAGTATAAATATGCTTCTCAATTCCTTAAAGACCCAGTGCAGTCAAAAAAACATGATTTTCAAATATATATTCAGTTGAAGTCGGAAGTTTACATACACTTAGGTTGGAGTCATTAAAACTTGTTTTTCAACCAATCCACAAATGTCTTGTTAACAAACTATAGTTTTGGGAAGTCGGTGAGGATATCTTCTTTGTGCATGACAAGTAATTTTTCCAACAATTGTTTACAGAGATTATTTCACTTATAATTCAGTGTATCACAATTCCAGTGGGTCAGAAGTTTACATACACTAAGTTGACTGTGCATTTAAACATCTTGGAAAATTCCACAAAATGTCATGGCTTTAGAAGCTTCTGATAGGCTAATAGACATCATTTGAGTCAATTGGAGGTGTCCCTGTGGATGTATTTCCAGGCCTACCTTCAAACTCAGTGTCTCTTTGCTTGACATCATGGGAAAATCAAATCAAGAGAAATCAGCCAAGACCTCAGAAAAACAATTGTAGACCTCCACAAGTCTGGTTCATCCTTGGGAACAATTTCCAAAAGCCTGAAGGTACCACGTTCATCTGTACAAACAATAGTACGCAAGTATGAACACCATGGGACCACGCAGCCACCATACTGCTCAGGAAGGGGTCGCATTCTGTCTCCTAGAGATGAACGTACTTTGGTGCGAAAAGTACAAATCAATCCCAGAACAACAGCAAAGGACCTTGTGAAGATGCTGGAGGAAATCTGTACAAAAGTATGTGTATTCACAGTAAAATGAGTTCTATATAGACATAAACTGAAAGGCCGCTCAGCAAGGAAGAAGCCACTGCTCTAAAACCGCCATGAAAAAGCCAGACTACAGTTTGCAACTGCATATGGGGACAAAGATCGTACTTGTTTGATCGTACTTTCTGATTAAACAAAAATAGAACTGTTTGACCATCGTTATGTTTGGAAGAAAAAAGCTTGCAAGCCGAAGAACACCATCCCAACCGTGAAGCACAGGGGTGGCAGCATCATGTTGTGGGGGTGCTTTGCTGCAGGAGGGACTGGTGCACTTCACAAAATAGATGTCATCATGAGGCAGGAAAATTACGTGGATATATTGAAGCAACATCTCAAGACATCAGTAACTTAAAGCTTGGTCGCAAATGGGTCTTCCAAATGGACAATGGCCCCAAGCATACTTCCAAAGTTAAGGTATTGGAGTGGCCATCACAAAGCCCTGACCTCAATCATATAGAAAATGTGTGGGCAGAACTGAAAAAGAGTGTCAGTTACACCAGCTCTGTGAGGAGGAATTGGCCAACATTCACCCAATTTATTGTGGGAAGCTTGTGGAAGGCTAGGTTTGACCCAAGTTAAACAATTTAAAGGCAATGCTGCCGAATACTAATTGAGTGTATGTAAACTTCTGACCCACTGGGAATGTGATGAAAGAAATAAAGCTGAAAGAAATTATTTTCTACTATTATTCTGACGTTCACATTCTTAAAATAAAGTAGTGATTCTAACTGACCTAAGACAAGGCATTTGTACTAGGATTAAATGTCAGGAATTGTGAAACTGAGTTTAAATGTATTTGACTAAGGTGCATGAAAACTTCTGACTTACTGATATATATATATATATATATATATATATATATATATATATATATATATATATATCACACACACACACACACACACACACACACACACACACACACACACACACACACACACACACACACACACACACACACACACAGTTGAAGACGGAAGTTTCTCTCAACCAGCTTCACCTGGAATGCTTTTACAACAGTCTTGAGGGATTTCCCACATATTCTGAGCACTTGTTGGCTGCTTTTCCTTCCCTCTGCATTCCAAACCATCTCCATTTGGTTGAGGTCGTGGGATTGTGGAGGCCAGGTGATCTAATGGAGCACTCCATCACTCTCGTTCTTGATGAAATAGCCCTTAAATTGCCTTGAGGTGTGTTGGGTCATTGTCCTGTTGAACAATTAATGATAGTTCCACTAAGCGTAAACCAGATGGGATGGCGTATCGCTGCAGAATGCTGTGGTCACCATGCTGGTTAACCTTTCACACGTACCAACAGACGGGTGTGATCATTCTAAACTTTTGTATGTTTGTATGTATACTACCGTTCAAAAGGTTGGGGACACTTAGAAAAGCTTTCATTTCTCAGAACAAGAATAGACTGACGAGTTTCAGAAAAAGGTGTTTTGTTTCTGGTCATTTTGACCCTGTAATAAAAATATAAAACTGAAATGTCTTGTCATAAGTATTCAACCCCTTTGCTATGGCAAGCCTAAATAAGCTCAGGAGTAGAAATGTCCTTTACAAGTCACATACAGTGGCAAGAAATGTATGTCAGGACTCTGCTTTGCTGCCTCAGGGCCTGGACAGCTTTACAGTCATTGAAAAATGAATTTTCAAGTTTATCAAGACATTTTGCAGGAGAATGTAAGGCTATCTGTCCACCAGTTGTATTGCTTCTTTAATCATCACACCTGTTTTCAGCTGTGCTGACATAATTGCAAAAGGGTTTTCTAATGATCAATTAGCCTTTTAAAATGATAAACTTGGATTAGCTAACACAAAGTGCCATTAGAACACAGGAGGGACGGTTGTTGATAATGGGCCTCTGTACACCTATGTAGATATTACATTCAAAATCAGCTGTTTCCAGCTACAATAGTCATGTACAACATTAACAAGTCTACACTGTATTTATGATTAATTTGATGTTATTTTAAATGGACAAAAAATGTGCTTTTCTTTCAAACACAATACATTTCTAAGTGACCCCAAACTTTTGAACGGTAGTGGGTCGCTCTGGATAAGAGCGTCTGCTAAATGACTTAAATGTAATGTAAATGTGTGTGTGCATACACATACATACACACACTACCAGTCAAAAGTTGGGACACACCTACTCATTCCAGGGCTTTTCTTTATTTCTAATATTTTCTCCATTGTAGAATAATAGTGAAGACATCAAAATTATGAAATGACATGGAATCATGTAGTAACCAAAAGTATATAAAAAAATATTTGAAATTCTTAAAGTAGCCACCCTTTGTCTTGGTGACACACTCTTGGCATTCTCTCAACCAGCTTCATGAGGTACTTACCTGGAATGCATTTTAATTAACAGCTGTGCCTTCTGTGGAATTTATTTTCTATACAATTAATAGCAAAGAGAAACGACAGTCCATCATTACTTTAAGACATGGTCAGTCCATACGGAAATTTCAAGAACTTTGAAAGTTTCTTCAAGTGCAGTTGCAAAAACCTTTAAGTGCTATGATGAAACTGTCTCTCATGAGGACCGCCACAGGAAAGGAAGACCCAGAGTTACCTCTGCTGCAGAGGATAAGTTCATTAGTTACCAGCCTCGGAAATTGCAGTCCAGATAAACGCTTCAGAGTTCAAGTAACAGACACATCTCAACATCAACTGTTCAGAGGAGACTGTGTGAATCAGGTCTTCATGGTTGGATTGTTGCAAAGAAACCACTACCAAAGGACACCAATAAGGAGAAGAGACTTTATTGGGTCACAAGCAATGGACATTAGACCATTGGAAATCTGTCCTTTGGTCTGATTAGTTGCAAATGGTTTTTGGTTCTAACTGCCATGTCTTTGTGAAACACAGAGTAGGTGAACGGATGATCTCCGCATGTGTCGTTCCCATCATGAAGCATGGAGCAGGTGTGATGGTGCTTTGCTGGGGACACTGTTTGTCTTTAGAATTCAAGGTACACTTAACCAGCATGGCTACCACAGCATTCTGCAGCGATACACCACCCCATTTGGTTTGCGCTTAGTGGGACAATCTTCTTTTTTTTTTTTTACAGGAATATGACCCAACACACCTCCAGGCTGTGTAAGGGCTATTTTACCAAGAAGGAGAGTGACGGAGAGCTGTATCAGATGACCTAGTCACCACAATCACCCGACCTCAAACCAATTGAGATGGTTTGGGATGAGTTGGATCGCAGAGTGAAGGAAAAGCAGCCCCCAAGTGCTCAGTATACTTGTGAAACCTTGAATGAGTAGGTGTGTCAAAAAACCATTGACTGGTACTCTATATAGTACCAGTCATAAGTTTGGACACACTCATTCCAGGGTTTTTCTTTATTTTTACTATTTTCTATGTTGTAGAATAATAGTAAAGACATAATTGTGGAGTCAAAAATATACCATTCTAATTTGCAAAAATTCCCCAAAACTTGTTTTTGCTTTGTCATGATGGGATGTTGTGTGAGGACTGATGGGGGGGTGACATCACCAGGCAGTAAATTAGTTACACGAATAAGAAAGAGTTCCAAACCGCTCTGCCAATAACAGCTAGTTTTCCCCTCCCCACTCAGACACCTCCCAAGACAGTCCTAGCAAAATGTTTGAGAAATTGCTATGTAGCCATTTTTCAGTCTTTTTGACCAATTTAATTAAAAACAATCACATTAAGGTACTTAATTCTTACCGAGAAATTATTTGATATTGAGATAGAAGAAACTGCTGCATTGGACTTTCTAATGCCAAATGATCAGTGTAGATATAATGGAGTCACTGGCATGTCCATATTGTGCACACCATCATCAATAAAATGTACATCTCATTTTCATGAAGAAACCACTGACCTCTTGGTTTTACTTTACCAGACACACCAAGGTGTAATGGAAAAATATGTACTTTGTATTTTATATTGTTGGTGCATCCGTCAGCAGTAGGACTAGGCTAGGCTGTTTATTAATTAATGTGTTTTTGTATTCTTATTAATACTGGTGTACATAGATGTGTACACATGCATAGGGCTTAGATCAAAGATTTCTCGGCCTGAAATATTATTGATAGGTCATTTGTCTTTTAAATTAGACGCAAAATTATTTTTCAGATGCAATTACCAGGGGTTTATTAATCATCCGTTACGACGGTTTCCTTTTTTTTTTACTTTAGCACAGTTTTTGTTCCTGAGCATGACAAATGGGGAATGAAAACACAGGCTGAATGGCAAAGCTGAATATGATGCAATGTTATATTAGTGTGTGGACTTGAGAACTACAGTGGCAAGAAAATGTATGTGAACCCTTTGGAAATACCTGGATTTCTGCATAAATTGGTCATAAAATTTAATATGATCTTCATCTAGGTCACAACAATAGACAAACAGTCTGCTTGAACTAATAACACACAAACAATTATACGTTTTCATGTCTTTATTGAACACACTGTGTAACAATTCACAGAGCAGGGTGGAAAAAGTATGTGAACTCTTGGATTTGTTAACTGGTTGACCCTCAACAAAATGTTTTCTGTAGTTGCGGATCAGACCTGTACAACGGTCAATAGGAATTTTGGACCATTCCTCTTAACAAAACTGTTTCAGTTCAGCAATATTCTTGAGATGTCTGGTGTGAACTGCTCTCGTGGTCATACCACAGCATCTCAAAACGTGTTGAGATCAGGGCTCTGACTGGGCCACTCCAGAAGGGGTATTTTCTTCTGTTGAAGCCATTCTGTTGCTGATTTACTTCTGTGTTTTGGATCGTTGTCCTGTTGCGCTTCAATTGTGGGACAGATAGTCTAATAATCTCCAGCAAAATGTCTTGATAAACTTCAGAATACAATTTTCTGTCGATGATAGCAGGCTGTCCAGGCCCTGAGGCAGCAAAGCAGCACCAAACCATGATGCTCCCTCCACCATACAGTTGGGATGAGGTTTTGATGTTGGTGTGCTGTGCGTTTTTTCTCCACACATAGGGTTGTGTGTTCCTTCCAAACAACTCAATTGTAGTTTCATCTGTCCACAGAATATTTTGCCAGTAACATCCAGGTGCACTTTTGCAAACTTCAGATGTGCAGCAATGTTTTTTTGGACAGCAGTGGCTTCTTCAGTGGTGTCCTCCCACGAACACCATTCCTGTTTAGTGTTTTACGTATCGTAAACTCGTCAACAGAGATGTTAGCATGTTCCAGAGATTTCTGTGATTTCTGTAGCTGACACGCTCAGATTCTTCTTAACCACATTCTGCGCTGTGCTCTTGCAGTCATCTTTGCAGGACGGCCACTCCTAGGAGAGTAGCAACAGTGCTGAACTTTCTCCATTTATAGACAATTTGTCTTATTGTGGACTGATGAACATCAAGGCTTTTACCTTTGTAACCCTTTCTAGCTTTATGCAAGTCAACTATTCTTAATCTTAGGTCTACTGAGATCTCTTATGTTCAAGTCATGGTTCACATCAGGCAATGCTTCTTATGAATAGCAAACTTAAATTGGGATATTTTTTATATAGGTCAAGGCATAGGTCAAGGCAGTTCTAACCAACATCTCCAATCTCGTCTCATTGATTGGACTCCAGGTTAGCTGACTCCAATTAGCTTTTGGAGGAGTCATTGGCCTAGGGGTTTACATACTTTTTCCCAACTTAGACTGAATGTTTAAATGTATTCAATATAGACAAGAAAAATACAATAATTTGTGTGTTATTAGTTTAAACTATGTCTATTGCTGTGACTTAGATGAAGATCAGATCCAATTTGATGATCAATTTATGCAGATATCTAGGTAATTCCAAAGGTTTCACATACTTTTTCTTGCCAATGTACTTCTATTATTCATACTGGAAATATATTGTAGAAAATTCAAGGTTAGCCTTTTTTTAACCTTTATTTAACTAGGCATGTCAGTTAATTAAGAACACATTCTTATTTTCAATGACGGCCCAGGAACAGTGGGTTAACTGCCTTGTTCAGGGGCAGAACGACAGAATTTTTACCTTGTCAGCTCGGCAATTCGATCCTGCAACTTTTCGGTTACTGGCTCAACGATCTAACCACTAGGCTACCTGCCTTGCAAAGATTCAACCAACCCCTGTTTTTTTTCAAGATTAAGCACATAACCACAACCAAGAGAATTAACTCCCTTTGGCCTCACAGGCTGTGCAATCCCATTTCTGGCACCAATGTATGGAATTCTGAGGATAGCCCAACCAGGACTTGAATCTCTGGGAAGTTCATAATGCACTTAAAGGTTGTTACAATATCTGAGGCTTATAACATGTGAGAAGGCTAGCACGACTATTTTGCCCAACCCCCATTTCTTTCAGATGTGAAAACATACCTTCTTTGAACTGATGTGAACTAGAGGGTAAGTTTTGTTCACCATAATAAAATAACTGTACTGATCCAACTCTTCCCTAGACCTGAGGGGTAAGAATGGAGCCTAGAGTGGAGTGGAGCCCCCAACATTTATGGGAAATATATAATTGTTCTCTTCAGTGCTATTCTTGACATCCGCTGAAAGACCCTCTCTCTTCCCGCCCCATGCATACAGTGGGGCAAAAAAGTATTTAGTCAGCCACCAATTGTGCAAGTTCTCCCACTTAAAAAGATGAGAGGCCTGTAATTTTAATCATAGGTACACTTCAACTATGACAGACAAAATGAGAAAAAAAAATCCAGAAAATCACATTGTAGGATTTTTAATGAATTTATTTATATACACTCTCAAGTGTATACTGTATTCTATTCTACTATATTTTAGTCAATGCCACTCTGACATTGCTCATCCTAAAATGTATATTTTTTTCTTAATTCCATTCGTTGACTTTGTGTGTATTGTTGTGAATTTTATTAATACTACTGCACTGTTGGACCAAGCATTTCACTACACCCGCAATAACATCTGCTATGTATGTGACTGATTTTGATTTTGAATGGCCTCTCTGAAAAGCTCAGTGACTTTCAACGTGACACCGTCATAGGATGCCACCTTTCCAACAAGTAGTTTATCAAATGACTGCCCTGCTGGAGCTGCCCCTGTCAACTAAGTGCTGTTATTGTGAAGTTGAAATGTCTCGGAGCAACAACTGCTCAGCCGCGAAGTGGTAGGCCACACAAGTTCACAGAACAGGACTGCAGAGTGCTGAAGCCTGTAAAAATAGTCTGTCCTCGGTTGCAACGTTCACAACAGAGTTCCGAACTGCCTCTGGAAGCATAATAACTGTTCATCGGGAGCTTCGTGAAATGGGTTCCCATGGCCGAGCATGTCCTGAACATGTGGCGACTGCGCACGCAGCATGTGCGATCACCATGCGCAATGTTAAGCGTCGGCTGAAGTGGTGTAAAGTGTGCTGCCGTTGGACTCTGAGGCAGTGGAAACGCATTCTCTGGAGTGATAAATCACACATCACCATCTGGGAAAAAAAGACGGACGAATCTGGATTTGGCAGATGCCAGGAGAACTCTACCTGCCCGAATGCTTAGTGCCAACTGTGAAGTTTGGTGAAGAAGGAATAATGGTCTGGGGCTGTTTTTCGTGGTTCGGGCTAGGCCTCTTAGTTCCAGTGAAGGGAAATCTTAACACTACAGCATGCAATGACATTCTCAACCATTCTGTACCCCTTTCCTTTTTCAGCCTGACAATGTCCCCATGCACAAACCGAGGTACATACAGAAAAGTTTTGTTGATCGGTGTGGAAGAACTTGACTGGCCTACACAGAGCCCAAACCTCAACCCCATTGAACACTTTTAGGGATGAATCTCCCAACATCAGTGCCCAACCTCACCAATGCTCTTGTGGCTGAATGCAAGCAAGTCACCGCAACAATGTTGCAACATCTAGTGAAAAGCTTTCCCAGAAGTGTGGAGGTTGTTATAGCAGCAAAGCGGGGACCAACTCCATATTAAGGGCCATGATTTTGGAATGAGATGTTCAACGAGCAGGTGTCCACATATGTTTGGTCATGTAGTGTATCTGTGCCCAACAGAATCCATATTTATTTCAATTGACTGATTTCAGTCAATTGAACAGTAACTCAGTAAAATCTCTGAAATTGTTGCACGTTGCCTTTATACACTGCTCCAAAAAATAAAGTGAACACTTAAACAACACAATGTAACTCCAAGTCAATCACACTTCTGTGAAATCAAACTGTCCACTTAGGAAGCAACACTGATTGACAATAAATTTCACACGCTGTTGTGCAAATGGAATAGACAACAGGTGGAAATTATAGGCAATTAGCAAGACACCCCCAATAAAGGAGTGGTTCTGCAGGTGGTGACCTCAGACTACTTCTCAGTTCCTATGCTTCCTGGCTGATGTTTTGGTCACTTTTGAATGCTGGCGGTGCTTTCACTCTAGTGGTAGCATGAGATGGAGTCTACAACCCACACAAGTGGCTCAGGTAGTGCAGCTCATCCAGGATGGGACATCAATGTGAGCTGTGGCAAGAAGGTTTGCTGTGTCTGTCAGCGTAGTGTCCAGAGCATGGAGGCGCTACCTGGAGACAGGCCAGTACATCAGGAGACGTGGAGGAGGCCGTAGGAGGGCAACAACCCAGCAGCAGGACCGCTACCTCCGCCTTTGTGCAAGGAGGAGCAGAAGGAGCACTGCCAGAGTCCCGCAAAATGACCTCCAGCAGGCCACAAATGTGCATGTGTCTGCTCAAACGGTCAGAAACAGACTCCATGAGGGTGGTATGAGGGCCCAATGTCTATAGGTGGGGGTTGTGCTTACAGCCCAACACCGTGCAGGTCGTTTGGCATTTGCCAGAGAACACCAAGATTGGAAAATTCACCACTGGAGCCCTCTGCTCTTCACAGATGAAAGCAGGTTCACACTGAGCACATGTGACAGACGTGACAGTCTGGAGACGCTGTGGAGAACGTTCTGCTGCCTGCATCAACCTCCAGCATGACCGGTTTGGCAGTGGGTCAGTCATGGTGTGGGGTGGCATTTCTTTGCGGGGCCTCCATGTGCTCCCCAGAGGTAGCCTGACTGCCATTAGGTACCGAGATGAGATCCTCAGACATCTTGTGAGACCATATGCTGGTGCGGTTGGCCCTGGGTTCCTCCTAATGCAAGACAATGCTAGACCTCATGTAGCTGGAGTGTTTCAGCAGTTCCTGCAAGAGGAAGGCATTGATGCTGTAGACTGGCCTGCCCGTTCCCCAGACCTGAATCCAATTGAGCACATCTGGGACATCATGTCTCGCTCCATCCACCAATGGCACTGCTTTAGTCCAGTTCTGGGAGGAGATCCCTCAGGAGACCTGCCGCCACCTCATCAGGAGCATGCCCAGGCATTGTAGGGAGGTCATCCAGGCACGTGGAGGCCACACACACTACTGAGCCTCATTTTTACTTGTTTTAAGGACATTACATCATGAATCAGCCTGTAGTGTGGTTTTCCACTTTAATTTTGAGTGTGACTCCAAATCCAGACCTCCATGGGTTGATAAATATGATTTCCATTGATAATTTGTGTGTGATTTTGTTGTCAGCACATTCAACTATGTAAAGAAAAAAGTATTTAATAAGAATATTTCATTCATTCAGATCTAAGATGTGTTATTTTAGTGTTCCCTGAATGTTTTTGAGCAGTGTATTTTTGTTAAGTGTAATAAAAAAAAAATCTATATCTGAGTTTGGCTGTGTTCTATACACTGACGCCTGACCATACCGGTTAAAACAGGCTATTTCTTTAATGTTAAAGGTTTGATGATCTCTTTTTTCCCCCATTATTTATTATGCCAGCCAATGTGTGGTGGATATAGCTTTGTCCATTTTTATATAATCCATAACATTTCTAGAACTCTCTGAGGGGTTCTATTTCCTCAATGTCATCCCTGCTCTAACCATGCACAATGCCAAGCAGATTTCTGGAGCTTTCACTATTTTGCATAGAGCTTGGTATTTAGATTTCCTTTCTTGGCTGTAATTTCCCATTGGTGAATTTTCTGTGTTTCAAATGGCACCCTATTCCCTTTTACTGTACACTTCTTTTGACCTGGGCCCATAAGGCTCTAGTTAAAAGTACTGCACTTTTTAGGGCAGTGGTTCTCAAACTTTTCACAATTTTGCTGTAACCCTGAACTAACTCACCTGATTCACCTAGTCAAGGGCTTGATGATTAGTTGACCATTTTAACCAGGTGTGCTAGCTGGAGAATAGTTCAAATAAATGGAACGGCTGGGGGCCCCCGAGGAGAGAACCCATGATATGGTGCCATTTGAGACGCATCCTGTGTCATTTCTATATTATTCAATTACATCTTTACACTTGTCAGGAAATTAATTGCCTGAAATCCATCTTTAAAATCAACACAAGGCAGCTTTAAAGCAGCCTGAACAAAAAGATACTTTCACATTCCCAACAGACATCTACCAAATTACTTTTTTAATGACAAATAGTGGGATATGAAAGCCTGATTTTGTGCTACTGTGGCAGGGTTGCTGGATTATTGTCAGACCTATTGGAAAACCCATGTTGTATTCTGAACCCAGAATTCTCTCACAACCCCAAGTCCATAGCGAGCCCAATGCTTATTTTTCTTAAGCGTCTTTACCTGAATGAGGGATATGATGGATACAATATTAGAAAACATAGTAAACTACTGGTTCTCACACATTACGAAACATAAACCTGGCATGATTGAATCTGTACCACTGCCCTTTAAAAAAAAAGGAACATAAGTAAATGTGTGCCATAACTGTCACTTTTACTCCCACTCCCCGGTGCTCAACATCACTAGTTGTCTCTTCATTACGCACACCTGTCACCATTTGTTACGCGAACCTGCACCTCATGATACTCACCTGGACTCATCACCTTCCTGATATCCCTTGGTTCTTTCCTCAGACGTTATTATTTCTGTTTCTTGTTTGGTCCATGTTCATTTATTTATTAAATTCCCTTGCGTACACGTTACACAACCCTTGTTTGGGGGGGTACAGTTCATATAAGGAAATCGGTCAATTGAAATAAATAAATTAGGCCCTAATCTATGGATTGTGCCTGACCGTGAATACAGATAACCATCTGTTCATCACAGATGCCTTAAAAACAGTAGGAGTGTAGATCAGAAAACCAGTTAGTATCTGGTGTGACCACCATTTGCCTCATGCAGCGTGACATCTCCTTAGCATAGAGGGGATCAGGCTGTTGATTGAGGCCTGTGGAATGTTATCCAACTCGTCTTCAATGGCTGTCTGAGGTTTCTGGATATTGTCGGTAACTGGAACATGCTGTCGATCCAGAGCATCCCAAACATGCCCAATTGGTGACATGACTGAGTATGCAAGCCATGGAAGAATTGACAAGGGCCCGTGCATTATCATGCTGAAACATGGCAGGGGTGGATGAATGGCACAACAATGGTCCTCGGGATCTTGTCACGGTATCTCTGTGCAATCAATTTCACATCGATAAAATGCAATTGTGCTAGCCAATACCATAACTACAATGCCACCATGGGCCACTCGGTTCACAACATTGACATCAGCAAACCGCTTGCCCACACAACGCCATACATGCGGTCTGCCATCTGCCTGGTACAGTTGAAACCAGGATTCATCCGAGAAGAACACACTTCTCCAGCATGCCAGTGGCCATCAACGGTGACCATTTTCCCACTGAAGTCATTTATGACACCAGTGAGGAGGGTGAGAATGCAGAGCTTCCCTAACATGGTTTCTGACAGCTTGCGCAGAAATTCTTTGGCTGTGCAAACTCAGTTTCATCAGGTGTCTGGGTGGGTGGCTGGTCTCAGATAATCTCGCACGTGAATTAACAGGATGTGGAGGTCCTGGGCTGGCGTGGTTACATGTGGTGTGCGGTGTGCGGTTGTTAGGCCGGCTGAACACTGCCAAATTCTCTAAATGACGTTGTGGTACAGAAATTAACATCTGGTAACAGCTTTGGTGGCCATTCTTGCAGTCAGCATGTCAATTGCACTCTCCCTCAACTTGAGACATCTGTGGCATTTTGTTGTGACAAAACTGCACATTTTAGAGTGGCCTTTTATTGTCCCCAGCACAAGGTGCACCTGTGTAATGACCATGCTGTTTAATCAGATTGTTGATATGCCACACCTGTCAGGTGGATGGATTATCATGGCAATATATAAATGCTCCCCAACAGGGATTTAAAATTTGTGCAGAACATTTGAAGGAAATAAGCTTTTTGTGCATATGGAACATTTCTGGGATCTTTTATTCAGCTCATGAAACATTTTTTTCAGTGTAGAAAACGTATAGCCATAAATGCACATCAGAACAATCCATTGAGCATTCTAACCTTGAACACCTTCACTGTTCCAGTTGAAGCCACACTTGCTGTTCTTGAGAGTGGCTTATAAAATACCTCCAAATACCTTCAACAGTTGCGGTCGATACACATCTCTTCCATCATGGTGGAGTGCAAAAGCATAATGTAATCCACAGTGGTTTCAAAATAGCAACTCCACTCTCCCTTTCTTTTGATGGTACATACAGTGGGGCAAACAAGTATTTAGTCAGCCACCAATTGTGCAAGTTCTCCCACTTAAAAAGATGAGAGGCCTGTAATTTTCATCATAGGTAGACTTCAACTATGACAGACAAAATGAGAAAAAAATGCAGAAAATCACATTGTAGGATTTTTATGAGTTTATTTGCAAATTATGGTGGAAAATAAGTATTTGGTCAATAACAAAAGTTTATCTCAATACTTTGTTCTATACCCTTTGTTGGCAATGACAGAGGTCAAACGTTTTCTGTAAGTCTTCACAAGGTTTTTACACACTGATGCTGGTGTTTTGGCCCATTCCTCCATGCAGATCTCCTCTAGAGCAGTGATGTTTTGGGGCTGTTGCTGGGCAACACAGACTTTCAACTCCCTCCAACGATTTTCTATGGGGTTGAGATCTGGAGACTGGCTAGGCCACTCCAGGACCTTAAAATGCTTCTTACGAAGCCACTGCTTCGTTGCCCGGGCGGTGTGTTTGGGATCATTGTCATGCTGAAAGACCCAGCCACGTTTCATCTTCAATGCTCTTGCTGATGGAAGGAGGTTTTCACTCAAAATCTTATGATATATGGCCCCAATCATTCTTTCCTTTACACAGATCGGTCGTCCTGGTCCCATGCTTCACAGTAGGTATGGTGTTCTTTGGATGCAACTCAGCATTCTTTGTCTTCCAAACACGACGAGTTGAGTTTTTACCAAAAAGTTATATTTTGGTTTCATCTGACCATATGACATTCTCCCAATCTTCTTCTGGATCATCCAAATGCTATCTAGCAAACTTCAGACGGGCCTGAACATGTACTGGCTTAAGCAGGGGGACAGGTCTGGCACTGCAGGATTTTAGTCCCTGGCGGCGTAGTGTTCCTGATGGTAGGCATTGTTACTTTGGTCCCAGCTCTCTGCAGGTCATTCACTAGGTCCCCCCCCCGTGTGGTTCTGGGATTTTTGCTCACCGTTCTTGTGATCATTTTGACCCCACGGGGTGAGATCTTGCGTGGAGCCCCAGATCGAGGCAGATGATCAGTGGTCTTGTATGTCTTCCATTTCCTAATAATTGCTCCCACCGTTGATTTCTTCAAACCAAGTTGCTTACCTATTGTAGATCCAGTCTTCCCAGCCTGGTGCAGGTCTAGAATTTTGTTTCTGGTGTCCTTTGACAGCTTTTTGGTCTTGGCCATAGTTGAGTTTGGAGTGTGACTGTTTGAGGTTGTGGACAGGTGTCTTTTATACTGATAACAAGTTCAAACAGGTGCCATTAATACAGGTAACGAGTGGAGGACAGAGGAGCCTCTTAAAGAAGTTACAGGTCTGTGAGAGCCAGAAATCTTGCTTGTTTGTAGGTGACCAAATACTTATTTTCCACCATAATTTGTAAATAAATTCATAAAAAATCCTACAATGTGATTTTCTGGATTTTTTAAAATAATTTTGTCTGTCATAGTTGAAGTGTACAATATGAAAATTACAGGCCTCTCTCATCTTTTTAAGTGGGAGAACTTGCACAATTGGTGGCTGACTAAATACTTTTTTGCCCCACTGTATATAGGGCAGCATTCTCTAAGGTGCAGGGTTGACTAACCGGATGGTAGTCGGCTAGTGATGGCTATTTAACAGTCTGATGGCCTTGAGATAGCTTCTATTTTTTAGTGTCTTGGTCCCAGATTTGATGCACCTGTACTGACCTCGCCTTCTGGATGGTAGCAGGGTGAACAGGCCGTGGCTCGGGTGGTTGATGTCCTTGTTTATATTTTTGGCCTTCCTGTGACATCGGGTGCTGTAGGTGTCCTGGGAGTGCAGGCAGTGTGCCCCCAGTGATGCGTTGGGCAGACCGCACCACCCTCTGGAGAGCCCTGTGGTTGCGGGCGGTGCAGTTGCCGTATCAGGTGGTGAAACAGTCCAACAGAATGCTTTCAATTGTGCATCTGTAAAAGTTTGTGAGGGTCGCACTCCATTCTACTGCCAATGTTTGTCTATGGAGATTGCATGGCTGTGCTGTGTGCACAATTGTATACACCTGTCAGTAACGGGTGTGGCTGAAATAGGGGTGTCCACATATTTGTATATATATTGTACTGTATATATTCAAAAAGTAGGGGCGTGGATCAGAAAACAAGTCAGTATCTGTGACCACCATTTGCCTCATGCAGTGCGACATCTCATTTGCATAGAGTTGATCAGGCTGTTGATTGTGGAGTGTTGTCACACTTCAATGGCTGTGCGAAGTTGCTGGATATTGGCGGAACTGGAACACGCTGTTGTATATTCCGATCATGAGCATACCAAACACGCTCAATGGGTAACATGTCTGGTGAGTATGCAGGCCATGGAAGAACAGACATTTTCAGCTTTCATCAATTGTGTACAAATCCTTGCAACATGGGGCATTATCATGCTGAATAATGAGGCGATGGCGGCAGATGAATGGCACAACAAGTGGGCCTGGATAAAATTCCCATGGATAAAATTAAATGTTAGTTGTCCGTAGCTTGTGCCTTCCCATACCATAACCCCACCATGAAAATCTCTGTACACAACATTGACATCAGCAAACCACTTGCCCACACGACACCATACACTTAGTCTGAGGTTGTGAGGCCGGTTGGACATACTGCCAAATTCTATCAAACGACTTGAGGTAGCTTATGGTAAAGAAATTAACATTAAACTATCTGACAACAGCTCTGGTGGCCATTCCTGCAGTCGGCATGCCAATTACACTCTCCCTCAACTTGAGACATCTGTGGCATTGTGTTTGGTGACAAAACTGCACATTTTAGAGTGGCCTTTTATTGTCCCCAGCACAAGATGCACCTGTGTAATGATCATGCCTGCCATGCCATGTCACACCTGTCAGGTAGATGGGTTATCTTGGCAAGAGAAATACTCACAAACAAGATTGTAAACAAATTTGTCCACAACATTTTAGAGAAGTTAGCTTTGTGCGTATAAAACATTTCTGGGATTTTCTTTTCAGCTCCTGAAACATGTGACCAACACTTTACATGTTGCTTTTATATTCAGTGTAAATACACAATTTTATAAAACAGCGTGCATGAAATGCTTGGCGACCTACTAAATTCCTGCAGTCTCTGTAATCCAGTCAGAAATGCCGCAATGACCCAAAGGTGGTGTCAGGGACAGACAATAACGCACTAAAAAGTTACACACACACGTGAGATTTACGTTTAAGGAGAACTTAACATCCAAGATTCTATTACTACTTCACTGCAAACCAGGCCTAGCCCAATTGTAGCACCTGTGATCTATTACTACTTCACTGCAAACCGGGCCTAGCCCAATTGTAGCACCTGTGATCTATTACTACTTCACTGCAAACCGGGCCTAGCCCAATTGTAGCACCTGTGATCTATTACTACTTCACTGCAAACCGGGCCTAGCCCAATTGTAGCACCTGTGATCTATTACTACTTCACTGCAAACCGGGCCTAGCCCAATTGTAGCACCTGTGATCTATTACTACTTCACTGCAAACCAGGCCTAGCCCAATTGTAGCACCTGTGATCTATTACTACTTCACTGCAAACCAGGCCTAGCCCAATTGTAGTATCTGTGATCTACATCTGTTTATATTAGTTGCTATGCTGTTAGTAAGCAGTAATATATTACGGCAGTGTTACATTACAACACCTAATAGGAAATGCACATGCGCACAATTGTGCAGGGGCTGTAGAGCAGAGAGGTATTTTACACTAAACGAAACTCCTGTCTCCTGCCTGGTCATTTCTCCACAACACAAATATTACAGTGACGACGAGGTGATTAAGCTTCTTAAACGGACATTGCTTGAAGGGAAGAATGTTGTGTGAGTAATGAAACTCAAAATTATTATGTAAATCGGCAGTTATCTTTTTTTTTTCGCCAGTCATGAAGGCTAAGCACGGCTAGCAGGTACAGTGTTCAGGAGCTGCCAAGTAAGCAAGCTTTATTGGAGTCCAGAATAGCGACACTGCCCTCTGGTGGTTAAATAAACCTATCACTGAACCCATTGATATTATGCGATCTAAGTGGAGAAATATTGTTTAAAAAAAGGAAGAAACGTTGCAGTGAATGATGTAATTGCAGAAATCTCTGAAACGAAGAAAGTGAAGAATTACATGACAATTCAGAAAATTAAGGAATATACAAGTAAATGAGGAAACTGAACAATTAACTGTGAAAATGGCAACCATTGGTCGAGTACCAGAGTTTGAGGCTACAAAATAGGATTTTGATTCCTATTTAGAGCGTTGGCTGGCTGCAAATGAAATCAAAAATGAAAAGAAAGCAGACATATGTCTCAGTATTTTGGGTCCAACTGAGTATGGATTGCTGAAAGGTCTCATTGAACCAATAAAAGCAGTGGAGTTGACCTATGCAGAACTGACAAACTATTTCAAGGTATTTCAAGCCAATTCTGATTGCAGAACGTTTCAGAATCAAGGGGAAACCGTGGCTGATGTCATGTCTTTGGCTATGCCTGATTAAGTGATATGACATGCTATTCTATTAAATAACTTCTCCGTAATTAATATTACCTGATTGAGCTAATCATGTAAATGTAATTAACTAGAGAGTCGGGCACCACAAAATAATATTTATAGAGCTGTTATCTTCCGAATAAACTCTTAAAGACCTAGTAATATTTTACATCAATAGCAATCAATATTAATCGTCATCTTAATTCAGTCTCATCTGAAAGTTGTAAATTCTTAGTTGTCTGCACGAACCCTGGCTAGTTGAATCAGCTATACAAAATTGGGGTTAATTATTTATTTACTAAATACCTAACTAGAATTACACATACACATATTTAAATCATAACTTTTGGAGGGTGGATCAGCGTAATATAGCGGAAAGAATGTTGCTTCCAATGTAATTGTCTGCATCATTTCCAATCCCCTATATTTTTGGGGTAAATATATATATCCATACACGTATGCATATATACACATATATACACACATACCTATATAGACATACATACTTTTTAAAAGAATATACCTTTATTATTATTCCCCGCAAACCCTTCCGCCGATCCCCCAATTGGAATAAACTAATAAACACTTCTGCTTCTACCTTCAATCCATACATCTTATACACACTCTACATTCAGTCTACTTTACAATAGTTCTCTCTTGTTTGTTCTTAGTCCTTCCTCTATTTCTGATGTCCATCTAGTTTGATTTCTATTTGTAACTATGCTATTTCACAAAAGCTCCGAACCTATATACATTCTACAGATCCCTTATGCCCTACATTGTTTATCTTGTTATTAGTCCCACCCTTCAGCTTCACTCAACCCCTCTCATCTGTATCTCAACATCATCCATTTCGGATTTCTATTTGCCATATATTTTTCAATTTAACCTTCCTATTCTCATAGCTTCTACAAATTGTAAATTAAAAATCAACCTTTTTGCTAAAATAATTATTATATTATTGATTGATTGACTATGGCTTTTCAAAATCACCCAGTATTTCTATCTGTAGTGTTAGTTCTAGGAAAATGTTGCAATTTTTCAGCCATTCCTGGACCTGTGACCAAAAATGAGCTACATATGGACAATACCAAAATAAATGTTCTAATTACTCTGTTCACAGCAGAATCTGCAGAGCTGGGAAGATTGTATCCCCCATATATATAACATTCTATTAGTTGCAAGAATTTTGTATAGTAATTTATATTGAACATTTTTAAGTTTTGAATCTGGCGTTGTTTTGCATATCAATTCATAAACCATGTGCCATGGAATGGGTACATCGAAAATCTCTTCCCAACAATTTTGCAATTTATATGGCACAGCCGTCAGTTATTTGGTCCTTAAATGAAATTGGTATATGTTTTTATTTATCACACTTTTCTTTAACCATTTATGTTCTTTAATACAGGGCCGACATACAAGTTCCTTACTTTTTTCCCCTTCTACTTGCCTCTTACATGTTTGTGGTAATGCTGCAATTAATTGGTTGTAATTGTGGGTAGAGCAGACGTTTCCATATGTCTGTATTAGCTGCATGTGTGACATAACTCCACCAGTCCTATTTATGATATCATTCACTAAATGTATACCTTTTTTTTAAATTTCTTCGATAAATACCGTTTTTTTTTTATCAATTGGTATATTTGAATTTAACCACAATATTTGTTGTACTATTTGTTCCGTCCTTTCAGGTGGATTAAATTGAAATTGCAACCAACTTTCTAAGGCTTGTTTAAAAAAATAAAGATATTTTGGAGATTATTTCCTTTTCAAACAACCGAAAGTGAGCAGGTGTAATCTGAATAAAGGGGAAAAGGCCCTTCCTGAATATAGGATGAGACATTCGTACCAATTGACTAGAGAACCAGTTTGGATTTAAGTATAACTTTTGTATGACTGATGCCTTTAGTGAGAGGTCTATTGCTTTAATATTTAATAATTTCTGCCCACCGAATTCATATTTGTTATATAAATAGGCCCTTTTAATTTTATCTGGTTTGTCGTTCCAAATAAAATTGAATATTTTTTTGTTCATATAATTTAAAAAGTAGGTCACTAAGTGTAGGCAAAACCATAAGCAAATAGGTAAACTGTGATATAACTAAGGAGTTAATCAGTGTGATTTTTCCACAAATAGATTTTCCTTTCCATGGTGGCAAGATCTTATCTATTTTTGCTAACTTTCTATAAGCATTTATTGGAGTGAGATCATTTCTTTCCTTTGGGATTTGTATACTGAGTATGTCTACATCTCAGTCAGACCATTTCATTGGTAAACTACATGGTAATGTAAAATGTGCATTATTTAGTGATCCAATACGTAATATGGTACATTTATCATAATTTGGTTTTAATCCAGAGAGGATAGCAAAAGTATCTAGATCCTCTAAGAGGCCGTGGAGAGACTCCAATTGTGGTTTTAAAAGAAAACATGAATCATCAGCGTACAATGACACCTTAGTTTTTAGGCCACGGATTTCCAATCCCTTAATATTATTGTTTGATCTAATCTTTGCAGCTAACATTTCGATGTCAATAATAAAAAGATATGCCGATAGTGGACAACCTTGTTTAATCCCTCTAGATAGTTTAAAACATTCTGAGATGTAGCCATTATTTATTATTTTACACCTAGGGTTACTGTACATAACCATAACCCATTTTATAAGAGATTCCCCAAAATTGAAATATTCTAGGCATTTATATATAAACTCCAGTTGTACTTTATCAAAAGCCTTTTAAAAATCAGCTATGAAAACCAGGCCTGGTGTCCCTGATATTTCATAGTGTTCTATTGTTTCCAGTACTTGTCTTATATTATCTCCAATGTATCGTCCATGTAAAAAACCCGTCTGATTAGGATTAATAATATCTGACAATACTTTTTTAATTCTGTGTGCCAAGCATTTTGCTAGGATTTTTGCATCACAACACTGAAGTGTAAGAGGTCTCCAATTTTTTAAATGGACTGGATCTTTATATATACCACTTGGGTCCTGTTTCAGTAATAATGATATCAGACCTTGTTGCGTGTGTGATAATCTACCATTTATATAGGAGTGGTTAAAACAAGCCAACAATGGTCCTTTGAGTATACCAAAACAAGTTTTGTATACTTCCACTGGTATGCCATCCAGCCCTGGAGTTTTCCCATCCTTAAAGGCCCCAATTGCCTCAAGCAGTTCCTCCTCTGTAATTTGGCCTTCACATGAGTCTTTCTGTACAGATATTAATTTTACATTATTATTAGGAAAAAAATCCATACAATTAGTTTCAGTTAGTGGAGATGGAGGAGTCTGAAATGAAAACATATTCCCAAAGTACTTTACTTCCTCCTTCAAAATATCATCCGGTGAATCATGCGTGACTCCATCATTTGTAACAAGTTTTAATACATTTTTGGGGGTAGTAGCATTTCTATATTGAATATTGAAAAAGAATTTGGTGCATTTTTCCCCATATTCCATCCAGTTCGATTTATTTTTATAATATATTACACTAGATCTTTCTTGAATAAGTTCCTCCATTTCTTTTTGTTTTTCCTTATTCTGTGCCTCTACAGTACCGTTTTTATTGTTATCTAACTGTGCTGTTAGTCCTTCAATTTCCTTTGTTAATATGGACTCTTGATTTAAATTGCTTTTGCTTTATAGATGAGTACTGTATTGCATTGCCTCTAAAGGCACATTTAAAGGTGTCCCATACAGTAAGGGGATCTGCTGTACCTATGTTATGTCTGAATAAGTCAGTTATAAATTCTTCTGTCCTAGTTCTAAACAATTTATCATCTAGTAGGCTTTGATTAAATTTCCAATATCCTCGCCCACGTGGAAATTCTGTAAGAGTAATATATATGCCAATTATGTGATGATCCGACTGCATTCTGTTCCCTATCAACACTAACTTTTGGTGCCAGAGAGAATGGTATAAGAAAGTAGTCAAGGCGACTAGCTTAATTAAGCCTCCGCCATGTATATCTCACTAGGTCAGGGTATTTAAGCCTCCATATATCCACTAATTCCAATATATCCATGACATTCATGATTTCCTTAAATGCCTGAGGGTGATAGTTTGTAGTGTGATTTCCTTTCTGGTCCATAGAGGTATTTAAGACCGTATTAAAATCCCCCACCATAATAATATAGTCTAGTGTTGCTTGTAGAGTTGATAGATTCTTATATATATTTTCAAAGAAGCTTGGATCATCACTATTCGGACCGTATAGGTTAATAAGCCATATCTGTTTATTGTCCAATAACATATTTAAAATAATCCATCTACCTTGAGGATCTGTTTGGACAATTTGCACATTTGGATAAAAATTATTGTTAATTAAAACCATCACCCCTTTTGAATTTCTTTGCCCATGGGAGAAGTATATTTCGCCCCCCCCCACAGTTATTTTTCCACAAAACTTCATCTAAAACTGTTGAATGGGATTCCTGTAAACAAGAAATATTATATTCCTTCTCTTTTAGTCAGGTAAATACTGATTGTCTTTTCTTAATATCTGCTAGGCCATTACAATTGTGACCGGCTATACTTATTTCACCACTTACTATAATGAGACAACTTTCAATTCTATTTATCAAAATATATGTTTGTAAACGTCCCATTAAAAAGTAACATGATGATGAAGTGTCTATATAGCTGTACCATGATCTTTGCCTTTCTACTAAGTAAACCTCCAATTGGTCCCTACTATTCCACCCGCTAAAAGCCCTCCTCATCCCGAGTTGGTTTGTCATCCCAATGCCCGGCAAACCACCCTCGACCACCCTCGACCCCGTATCCCATAACATCCTTTGGAAAGATCACACAGTGCTATTTACCGAATTGAAGTAGATTAACTGCCAAATGCATTTCCATCGCCCTCACCACGATTTGTATTTTATATATATATATATATATATATCTGTGGATCATCCTCTATTGTCCCTAACATCTTTTACTTCTTCGCAACAGTTGTGGGATACACACATACACACTCAACCCATACCCCTAGACAGCCATAAGCTCACTTACTCAACAATTTCACCACCCCAGAGCCCAACTCAAGACAGGTCTTGAATTACAAATGTACTCGCAGTTGCAGCTGCACGAGAAGGCCTGCAAGACCGCACAAAAAATTTGGCAAAAATTAAGAGATTTTATGTCACATCCTAGATGATGGAGGTCAAATGTACACCTCTACCCTGAAACCCCCACAATACGGTCACCCGTATTGACCATATTCCCAAGCATCTCCATGCAGTCCATCTTTGATTCTGTGCCACTAGGGTCACAATAAATACCCCCTCTCTGAATGTCCGAGTGTGACCCCCTCCCCATAGGTTACTGCAGCTAGTGTTGCCAGCACTGCCACTGCATGGGTGGGGGCACCCCACCGGAATCCCCACCGGCTAGGTACAAGGTCGTCAAGGTTCTCATTAGTAGCTATGAGAATTTCCCTATATAGCATGCTCTCCCTTTAGGGGGCTTTGGCTTTGCAGGACCAGCCCTGCCAAGCAGGCTCAGAATCTTGAGGGGGCAGTGCTGCTTTTGGTCTCTGACCATCATTTGGCTGCATACAGACCACTTACAGCATGCACATAAAACAGTTAGGGAATTCTGAGTCTCTGGGTCATTCAGGTGGGTGTCTAGGGTATAGGGTCATGGACCATACCATTAAAATTGGATCATAAATAAATAATTAGATATTTATTTTTAAAATGTAGTTCCCCATGATAGGACAATAACAAATTACATGTATCATTTATTTTAAAACTGTTCCACCATGATAGGACAATAAATAAATAAGACCTATAATTCATTATAAAAGTATATTCATCATCTGAACAGCATTGAAAGCCCGCTCATACCCCGGCCTACAGCAATACATTGGCTCTGGGATATGCAACCATTTCATTACTCACTCAACTTACAAACATAACAAATCAAAATAAACATACACCACACCATTCACACATACTGTGCTTTCGGTTTACTTCGTTTTTATCTTCGCTATGTTGAATTAGTAATTAGTTCATTTAGTTATATGTGAAGATATATAGAAAAGCTATATTTGTTATTGTATTGTTACAATCCATAACCAGGCTAGAATTGTGTTTATTTTCCTCATCTATTTTCCTCATCTTTGTATCTCTGAACAACTGGTTATCAATATATACTTTAAATCATAACTTGATTACACATTACGTCATAAAGGAAAACGTCCCTAGCGGGCGGAACAGATATGACAGCTTGTTACACAAAAGAAAAGGGGATGGGTTTGAGTCAAAGAGCGGGAAGACTGAGGAACAAAGGGAAGAGGCTGTGCTATCATAAATACAGTATTTTATGCATTCTAAATTACTGCCCATTTGGAAAAGGAAAATGCAATAAATATTTACTCTGAGCTGCGCTTCGGTAGGTTGGTGGTAGATGGAAGGCCGTGTTGCCCAACCAAGTCCTTAGAAGAATGTCTCTGGTGGTTAATTGGAAACGTTGTAGTAACGTCGTTGTGTGATAGACGGGATACTCTGTCTGTTCCATCCTAACCCTCGTTTGCATCTGCTGTTGCTAACTCAACGGCTAGAAGGTATCGCTTCTGTAGTGAATAAGAGTTCAAAGTTCATACCATTTGCAACCAAAGCTCACGCTGATGTTGGCTTCATTCTGTAGTTATTATCTGAACCATTCTGACATATGTCATCTTATCACTGATGAGAATGTCTCAGATGACAACCGAAGTGACATCATATTCATTAAGTACCACCGCATATGTTCAATTGATCGGATTATCAGAATATAGTTCATTTCCCCCCACCTTCTGATGTTCCCAGAATCTCTATGTTAACCATTGGTTTTGCAAATGTAACCTCAGTAGGGTAGAGAGAGGAAAAAGGGGGAAAGAGGTATGTATGACTGTCATAAACTAACCCCCCCAGGCCAACGTCATGACACTGACTACATCCTTGCTTTGGAAAGGCTGGCAAGTGCATGTGAGTTTGCATGATTTCTTGATGATGCTCTTCGAGACAAGTTTGTATGTGGTCTCATAGGTGAAGCATATCACAGAAGGCTTCTGTCAGAGAAGGACTTGATCTTTTTAAATAGCCTGTGATATCGCACTTGCCCAAATGGGTACTATTGAGCTATAGGGACATGCAGAATTTCAGAAAGGTGTTCACAAGGTCAGTGATGCACGTGGTGAAAAAGGCTCGTCGTCACACTTTTCTCAGTCCCGTCCTCAAGATTACACAAGAACAAAGCAGTCCACATCACAAAGGTCTAAGCCAAGTTGCTACAGATGTGGAGGAGATAATCATCAACACAGTGGATGTCGATTCCAAAATGAAAAGTACCACAATTGTGGAAAGGTTTTACATCTACAGAGAGTGTGTAAAGCTCCAAAATGCATGGCAAAAGCACACAAAGTGTCAGACGCAGCACAAGAAGAGGAAGGTACAACTGAAACAGCTCAACAACAAAAATATGGAATCTATCTCAGCATGGAGTTAGCGGAAAACCAGTGAAAATGCAGCTGGACACCGGCGCGTCTGTATCACTTGTTCCAGAAAGACTCTACAAAGAAAAACCGAAAGAGTGCCCTCTTCAGCCAGCATCCATCAGCCTTTCTTCATACACTGGTGACGCTATTCCTGTGTTAGGGCAGATCCAGGTACCAGTCCAGTATGAGGAGAAGGAGTGGATGCTACCGCTTGTTATTGTTAAAGGATAAAAGTCTGCCTTGCTGGCTACAAAAGATAAAGTTGAACTGGGGAGAAATCTTCACTCTGAAAAATGACAAACCAGTGAGTCAGGCTACACTAACATGCTGGAGAAGCACAAATAACTTTTCAAAGATGGCTATGGCGAAACACAAGACTTCACAGCATTAGTCAGAGTGCAAGAAGGAACCAAGCCTGTCTTTCACAAACCACGTCCAGTTCCCTATGCTCTTAAGGAAGCAGTAGAGAAGGAACGGGACCACCTACAGAAGAAGAACATCACAAAAGTATTGAGGAGCGACTGGGCTGCTCCGATCATTACAGTGCCAAAGACAAACAAGACCGTCAGAATGTGCGGAGACGACAAGGTCACAGTAAATCGCTGCATACAGAGGAATATCACCTACCAAACGCTGAAGATCTGTTTGCCTCGAGCTGGTGGGAAGGTTTTCAGTAAGCTGGACCTGGCATTCACTTATCAGCGACTGAAGCTGGATCCGGAGTCAGAACAGTATCTGACCATCAACACACACAAGGGGCTATTCAGATTCAAATCGCTTGGCCTATGGAATGTCGACAGCTCCAGCGATATTCCAACATACAATGGATCAGATTTTGGACGGTATAGACAATGTTGTGTGCTTCATGGACGACATCCTTGTGTCAGCACCAACCATTGGAGAGAACCTTGTAGTGCAGAGCGGAGGTCATTTTTGGGGCTTCTGAATTATTACGGAAAGCTTTTGGCAAACTTGTCCACAATGTTGCATCCGCTTCACCAACTGCTGCAGGCCGATTTAAGGTGGAATTGGTCCCCACAATACAAAGCAGCATTCAAGACTTGCAAACAGCGATGGCTAAAGAGCAAGTGGCTTGCCCACTACGACACAGAGTTGAAGCTGAGGCTCGCGTGTGATGCATCTCCATACAGGAGGAGCCGTCATCTCACATGTTCTGCCGTCAGGTGAAGAACACCCGATTGCATTTGCATCACGGAAAAATTATGCTCAAATTGAGAAGGAAGCCCTGAGCATAATATTCGGAGTGAAGAAGTTTCACAAATACATCTACAGAGGAAGTTTCAACTGCTGACAGATCACAAGCCTCTGTTGGCCATCCTTGGACCAAGATCAGCCATACCAACCCTTGCTACACTTCAAATGCAACGTTGGGCTCTGATTTTCATAGCCTACGACTATGAGATCGAGTACAGATGATCCAGTGATCATCTGGATCCAGTGATCATCTGGATCCAGTGATTATCTGGATCCAGTGAATGCAGATCTGCAAATGCAGATGCACTAAGACTACCATGCAATGGTGACTCCAACAGTGAAGATGATAGAGCAGTCATCCAGATCTCTCTCATCGACAAACTGCCCATATCTGCTTCAGACATAGCAACGGAAACGAGGAAAGACACAGTGCTTTCCAAAGTCTTGGACTTAACGCTAGGCGGTTGGCCAACCTTCATAGATGATGAGAACCTTCATCAACAAGAACGACCAGGTGTCCACTGATCAAGGATGTGTTCTGTGAGGATCAG
This sequence comes from Oncorhynchus keta, assembly GCF_023373465.1. Classification (NCBI taxonomy): domain Eukaryota; kingdom Metazoa; phylum Chordata; class Actinopteri; order Salmoniformes; family Salmonidae; genus Oncorhynchus; species Oncorhynchus keta. The sequence goes on along the minus strand of NC_068430.1, from coordinate 49,791,786 downwards.
GGGGGGGTGGTACATCACAAATTCTAGAGGAGACTGTCATCTGACCTGCATTAGGGACATCCAGGGATCACTCGAATGAAAGCACTCGCCCGCAGTTATCTGTGGTGGCCTGGACTGGATCAGGACATTCAACAGCATGTTCTATTTTACCATTATTTAACTAAGCAAGTCAGTTAAGAACAAATTCTTATTTCCAATGACGGCCTAGGAACAGTGGGTTAACTGCCTTGTTTAGGGGCATATCGACAGATTTGTACCTTATCAGCTCGGGGATTAGATCTTGCAACATTTCGGTTACTAGTCCAACACTGTGCTACGCTGCCGCCCCACTGCTCATCTTGTGAATCAGTTTGCAACAAGCCTGCTGCTGCACCTCTTCATCCATGGTCCTGGGCCGAAACACCATGGGAACACATCCATGTGGATTACGTCGAGATTGACAAGCAACACTTCCTTGTTGTCGTCGATGTCCATTCCAAGTGGGTGGAAGTGTTCCCTACTCAACTGACCACAGCTGAGAAGACCATCAATCCAAAATCAGCCATACCAACCCCATCAACCCCATCAATCCATCAATCAACCATCAATCTTCTCAGACACCTGTTCGCATCCGTTGGATTAGTCAAGGAGCTCGTGTAGGACAATGGCCCTCCTTTCACGGCAAACGATTGTGAAATGTTCCTCAAGAACAACGGAGTCAGGCACATCCTGTCACCATCTTACCATCCGGCATCAAACTGAGCATTGGAGAGAGCCGTGCAAACAATTAAGAAGGCCTGGACTAGACTCGAGGTTCAGTCTGTGCCCACCCACCAAAAGCTTCCCTGGTTCCTGTTTACTTACTTAACACACCACACAGAGTAACGGAATGTACACCAGCTGAACTGTTTCTGAAACTCCAACCACGTACCCATCTGACGTTGTTGAAACCAGACTTATCAAGCACTGTAGCAAAGCAGAAGGCAGAAGCTTCAGCAGAAGAAAGCTCATGACAGACACTCAAAGACTGTCAGAGAATTCAAAGAGGAAGAGAGGGTGAAGGGACGCGATTTCAGACACCTCAAGTACCTGTGGAACTCAGGTGTGATCTTGCAACGCAGAGGACCTTTGACTTACCAAGTCCAAATTGGTCATCGCCATGTCAACATTCATGTGGATCATCAGCTACGTCCAACGCTCCAGCAGAGACATGCCGAGAGAACAAGAACAATAACGACCCACAGGACTATGCTCCTGACTGTGGACGTACGGGAGAGACAGAGCCTGACCTTCCACTTGGCCCACCACCAGAAACCCAGGAGGAGCGGAGATATCCTATTCGACAGCGAAGGGCACCTCAAAAGCTTGACCTGTTTCAGGAGGTAAGACGGTAATAATAATAATATATAATAATAATAATAAACGGTAAAGCAAAACACTAATATTTCCTAGATAAAAGGAAATAAAAAAGGACATTACCTGGGTTAGTTATTAGGACACAAATTCCATCTTCGGGGCAGAATAATCTTTGCTGGGCTCTGAAAAGTCTGAAAAGTCTGCTTCAAACCAATAGTTGAAAAATGTTTAAGAATGCATTGTTCAGCTATTGCATTAGTAGTTCCCTAACATATTTACCTTGTTCTCTGGGTTAACCTGTTCAACCTATGGGGGCGCTATGTCATTATTGGATAAAAAGACGTGCCCGTTTTAAGCGCAATATTTTGTCACGAAAAGATGCTCGACTATGCATGGAATTGACAGCCTTGGAAAGACAAAACTCTGACGTCTCCAAAACTGCAAAGATATTATCTGTGAGTGACCCAAAACTAATGCAACAGGCGAAACCAAGATGAAGTTTCATACAGGAAATGCCCCAGATTCTGAAGGCGCTGTGTTCCAATGTCTCCTTATATGGCTGTGAATGCGCCAGGAATGAGCCTGCGGTTTCTGTCTATTCCCCGAGGTGTCTGCAGCATTGTGACGTGTTTGTAGGCATATCATTGGAAGATTGACAATAAGAGACTACATTTACCTGGTGTCCCGCCCGGTGTCGTGTGTCTATAGGTCCATGCGCGTTCCATTTCTTCAGAAGAGAAAGTAAAATGCCACGATGGATTTTATCGTCGATAGATATGTGAAAAACAACTTGAGGATTGATTCTAAACATCGGTTTGCCATGTTTCTGTCGATATTATGGAGTTAATTTGGAAAAAAGTTTGCGTTTTAATGACTTAATATATATATATTTATTTTTCCCTCCCCAAATGTGATGAAAAAAACGGAGCGATTAGTCGACACAAATAATATTTTTTGTAAAAAACGGAACATTTGCTATCTAACAGAGTCTCCTCATTGAAAACAACTGAAGTTCTACAAAGGTAAATGATTTTATTTGAATTATTTTCTGTTTTTTTGGAAAATGTTGCATGCTGAATGCTAACGCTACATGGTACGTTAGCCATCGATACTGTTACACAAATGCTTGTTTTGCAATGGTTGAGAAGCATATTTTGAAAATCTGAGATGACAGTGTTGTTAACAAAAGGCTCAGCTTGAGAGCAAATAGATTAATTTCATTTCATTTGCGATTTTCATGAATAGTTAACGTTGTGTTATGCTAATGAGCTTGCGGATAGAGTTACACAATCCTGGATACAGGTTTTTTTTCGTAGCTAAACGTGACGCAGAAAACGGAGCGATTTGTCCTAAACAAATAATCTTTCAGGAAAAACTTAACATTTGCTATCTGAGAGTCTCCTCATTGAAAACATTTGAAGTTCTTCAAAGGTAAATGATTTTATTTGAATGCTTTTCTGTTTTTTTGTGTAAATGTTGCCTGCTGAATGCTAACGCTAAATGCTATGTTAGCTATCAATAGTTACACAAATGCTAAATTTTGAAAATCTGAGATGACAGTGTTTTTAACAAAAGGCTAAGCTTGAGAGCAAATAGATTCATTTAATTTCATTTGCGATTTTCATGAATAGTTAACATTGCATTATGGTAATGAGCTTGAGGCTGTAGTCACGATACCGGATCTGGGATGGCTCGACGCAAGAAGTTAAACACTATGGGGGAGGAGTGTAGCATCTGTGATATACATATGTTTATATTAGTTACTATGCTGTTACTAAGCAGTTATGTATTACGGCAGTATTGCGTTACTACACCTAACAGGAAATGCACATGCGCACATGATAATAAAGCATAATAGCCTACACACGGTTCAGAGACCCACACATGATAATAAAGTCATAGAACCCCCCCCCACTGAGCGACGCAGTCTGGAAACGCTGTTCTGTCCACCCCACATAACCTGCACTGTATTTAGAAAACTATACATTCTAGAAACATTTAACAAGACTAGGCCAATGAAAGAGGACATAGACATAACATTGAACATTTAAAAACACTTAGCTCTCCCAGCTGACGGGACCCCCCATGGGGTCTAGGAGTGTGCACCACCCTTGCGCCGGTCGGTGTGGCAGACCAACAGTGGATACCTATCCATGGTGCACTGAATAGGCCACACACTGGACAGGAACAACTAGGCTGTACTCAGATTCAGGGTGATCACTGTAGGTTTTGGCCTGATTAATTATGTAGAATAGAGGAGCACACTACTCTCAGTGCGCTCTGTTTACAAACACTGATAAAGCTTAGCTAATTAATTTCCATGTCGAAGAGCATGCTCCAACACACAGAGCGGTCTGTTCCCAAAAGTAGGGGAGATGGCTCACACTCCTAGCACCACTGTCTTATCTGGTTCCCCAAATTCCACCTTACTACTTGTCTTTGTCGCCAGCTGCCCTACCCAGCAGCAAACAACAACCTCCCCCTGTTAAGGTGAATGCAATACAGATACTTGCCAAAGCTACAAGCGCAATGTCCAAAGCACAGCTCCCCCACCCAGACCTGCCTGCTTCTTCTGTGGGTTGTATGGCTTACTACAACCCAAAAATATGTTTTGCCGCCACCAGCTGGACGGGTTGAAACCCCCCTAGAAAAATAAATCCATACATAATAGGGTAACTAACTTAATCCACCCTAATAGAAATAGTACATTGCCAAAACAAACAAAACTCCCACTTCTTCCTTTTAATTCTCCATATCTCCCTTCTCAGGCTCTACGACCTGAAGGTGTTACGGCTTGTGCCAATAATCCATGTAAATCTTTCAGGTCCAGGAAGCGCTGCCATTATTTACCATAGCTATAAAGGCCAAAGTATTAACCTTTAAAATGGCAAGATACTGATAGTGAAAGGCAACCCCTGTAGCCTGCAGTGTAGGCCTATCCACCACCATGGACACCTCTGATGCACTATTCAAACCCTCAACCCTTTTCACAGCTGCTGCATATGGTTCCCACCGCAATTGCAACATATCACTTATTCATCACTTTTATGACAGCTATGGTCTTTTCTGTAAACACTTGGTACATGACCAAAACAGACCTGTCTGTGCTCTCAGCTCTGCCTTTTGTCAGTTTCCTAGGCAGAGATTTGCAAGCAGGCACAGGTGTGAGCAATTAGTTCATGCTTTGGTGACATCCTCCATTACATGCTGTCCCACAGCTTCACCACAGTATGAAATGCAATCAAATGCCTTCTATAAAAGGCATAATGTAGAACCAAATATGCATGTAATTTAATGAACATCTTAAATTACTATATTTTCATGAAGTTGATTATAAAATCTTGAAGTCTAGTAAAAAAACGAACTACTGGAAATGTTTACTTTACCAGCGCATAGACCAAATTAATTAACCTTGTGAGGAAAAGTTTTTTTTTCAGGAATAAATGGTCTGGAATAAACTGCAGATACTAATTAGTATATAATTACTATTGTGTGACAGTGTTTCATCATACAGTTACCCATTGCTCATTCCACTTTACCAACAGTGGTGGCTTCTCCACTCTTTCTTTGTTAGGAATTAAATATTTGTTTGAGCACCTCAGCCCCTCTTTAGTCTTTCCTCTCTGCATTTAAATGATGTCAGTGTTTGAACACACACTGGCATTTCCTCTGACTAATTCATATGAATGCTTCACACTAAATAGTTGAATCAATGTTTTCACGTCATTTCAATTAAATTACATTTAACCAACGTGGAATAGAAGTTGAATTGACGTCTGTGCCCAGTGGGTTAGAACTGAAATGCTGGGTGACATCTAGCTGTGACTGCGTCTCAAATTCATGTGGGTTGCCAAAGTATATCTGAAGTCACAACCTCATTTGTCAAATTAGCTATATCATAGAGTGATATGTAACAGCTGTCATTTCAGCTTGATCAGCTTAAAAAGGCACTGCTGTGGTCAATCCAACGTCTGCGTTGGCCTTGCAGCATTTACATACCTTTGTACTTAAAAAAAAAAGATTTAGTCTACTTAGTTATTGTGACTAAAATATCCTTAATTCTTGTCATGTAAAAGAATGATTTAGTCTTAGTGTCAAAATTACAAAAAGAGTGGACCATTTTAGTCTTTCATGCCCTTTTTGAGTTACATCACATTTCTATTGCCTCAACCTATAGTAAACATAAATAACTGACTTCCATGAGCACAAACATGCATAGCCTTGTCCTACCAACATGTTTTCTGCATCACATCCTATTATCTTACCTACAGCAGAAATGTGAGAAACACAGTATAAGAATATATATACAAATTATCTGGCCATGTAAATTTCTTATTCAGCCTACATAGTTAGTTATCACACATTACATATAAAACAAAGACGCAGAAGCGCAGCGAGGCAGCAGCATAATCATCAGATGATGCCGCAAAGTACCTAAGCAATCCACAGAAAGTAGAACAGTGGCTATTGACTGTTTCGTCCAGTGATGTAGTCAAGTCACAAAACCTAGAGTCCATATCGAGTCCCAAGTCCCCTGTGCCCAGAATCCAAGTCGCTATGGCGGAAGTCCGAGTCAATGTGCTCGAGTCTTGTCACTGGGTCCAAATGAACTCAATGTAAAGTTATTTACCCAGTCAGATATAGTATAGTGGCAAGAGGGATTTAGTCATTGTTTGCGATCCATTTTCTTTTCCTTCTTTGCCACCAAATGTTTGCATATAGGCTCAGTTTTGCAATGGAGCACAGCCATATCTGAACGTTCCAAAACGTTGTGTCCTGCTAAATGTGCCCTAGGTTGTTTGCTAGAGCTAGTTAATGCGGTAACATGACTGAACAAGGTGTAGCCTCAACAAAATGGTTAACAGTCCAGTTCGCAAGTAGCCTAGTATAATTATAAGAACAGCCTGCCAATGCACGATAGAAATAACAAATATATAGCGCAGGTATTATGGGTCATATCTTTTGAACAATAACGGCTAGAATAAACTGTTTTCTCTGATCAAAAGAGGGAGACTTGGCTAGTACGTTGGCTATAGAACCTGTCTATGGGATGGTGATATTTTCTGATGTAGGCTAGGCCATGTGTGGTGGATCATTCACCTTGCTGTCAGTGTTGCCAACTCCTCGGTAAGGAAAGTAGCTATTGGCTGTCCTAAAAGTCGCTAGAAGTCGCTAAATGACGCCATCACCTAATTTGCATAATTGGCCAAGCATGTAATTGTGATGGACGCTGTAGGTGAGAGGAATAATGTCGTGGGATAGACAAAAAAAGTGAGTAAAAAACACCCTAAATACGTTTAGAACTACAAATGAACTTTCTTCTGACGTTTTTTATTTTTATTTTGCTTATTTCACAATTCCAACCCTCCTTTATCTGGGCTTGGGACCGGCAAAAGTGACCCAAAAGAGACACTCTGGCAGAGTTACTTAGTCTATTTTATTTTTGTTTAGTTTTCTTAATTTGGTTTGGTTTTTAACCTTATGGTCCACTTAGGAGCCTAAAACAAGTCACAGTAAAACATTATGATTTTGAACCATAACATTTTTGTTTACAATCTAAATGGACCAAAAAGAGACAATAGAAAAAACTGTCAATGTGAGAAAATTATAGTAACAAGTCTGGCCCTAATTCAGGTTAATTGTTTTGTTTTTCAGACCCCTCCTCCACACACGCACACTTTGTGTTGGCTCACAGAAAGAGTGGGTCATTGTCATTTTGGTCAAGGCTCTCTATGACAGGTTCAGTAACTGAGGGAGCTGACTTAGGGTTTTAAATGAGTAAGCAGCTGATGTGCCAAAAAGCTGCAAAACATTATCAGGCAGCTGGTGCTCATAGCAAGCCTCACCAGACAGCTTCAGTCCATATCAAATCTACAGGATGGAGTTAAGGGTCTGCAAGGACATCCGATTTCTAAGTTTGCTTTTTACCACACTCATCTGGCTGAACACTCTCTCGACATCAGCATTCGAGTGTGGCAAGGACAACACAGACACAGCAGCCATGGCAAGTTCTTGAAATGGGCTGATATCAGCTGCATCCCTGAACTTCCAAATCTCACTCCAGAAGCCCAGTGTGTTTTTGTCTCATTCCATTTACTAAGATGGATGGCACGCCATTGCTGGACAATCTTGTCTATTTCTCCAGGGCTCTTATTGTGCTTTAGAGTTTCCTCCACATTGAAAACTGACATGTACTGCAATGCTTCGATCTTGTCTGGCAGTCTCACCCTCAACTCATTAGTGAGGGAGATGGTGAAGGCTACACACCGCTTTCGGACATTGTTTTCATCCTCAGGCGCAAGGTGGAGCTCAGCTGCCTTTGACTCAAAAAGGTAACCAAGGTACGGTTTGGGACTGATGTATCCATCTATTGGCCCTTTGAGTACACGAGTAGTAGTTTCTTTGGAGCAATTAGATGATGAAGGCCTGATTCATGCAGTGTCCTCTGAACAGCTGATGTTGAGATGTGTTACTTGAACTCTGTGAAGCATTTATTTGGGCTGCAATTTCTAAGGCTGGTAACTCTGCAGTAATGATAACTCTGGGTCTTCCTTTCATGTAGTGTTCCTCATGAGATACAGTTTCTAAATAGCACTTGATGGTTTTTGTGACTGCACTTGAAGAAACTTTCAAAGTTCTTGACATTTTCTGGATTGACGGACCTTCATGTCTTAAAGTAATGATGGACTGTAATTTCTCTTTGCTAATTTAAGCTGTTTTGCCATAATATGGAATTGGTCTTTCACCAAATAGGGCTATCTTCTGTATGCCACCCCTGCCTTGTCACAACACAACTGACTGGCTCAAACGCATTTAAAGAAGGAAAAAAATTCAACAAATTACCTTAACAAAGCACACCTGTTAATTAAAATGCATTTCAGGTGACTACCTCATGAAGCTGATTGAGAGAATGCCAAGAGTGTGCAAAGTTGTGATCAAGGCAAAGGGTAGCTACTTTGAAGAATCTCAATTATAAAATGTATTTTGATTTGTTTAACCGATTTATAGTCACAGTTGTGCATATACCCCCTCAAGCTGATACGACGATGGCACTCAAAGAACTTCAGTGGACTTTATGCAAACTGGAACCACATATCCAGATGCTGCATTTATTGTAGCTGGGGATTTTAACAAAGCAAGTTCTATCAACACATTGACTGTAGCAGTTGCACTGCTAAAACACTCGACCACTGCTACTCCACCTTCTGAGATATCTACAAGACCCTCCCCCGCCCTCCCTTCGGCAAATCTGATCACTATTCCATTTTGATCCTCCCTTCCTATAGGCAGAAACTCAAAAAGGAAGTACCCATGCTAAGGACTATTCAATGTGACCAATTGGAATTCACGCTTCAAGATTGTTTTGATCACGCGAACTGGGATATGTTCCGGGTAGCCTCCGAGTGTCACGACTTCTACCGAAGTCTGTTCCTCTCCTTGTTCGGGCGGTGTTCGGCGGTCGACATCACTGGTCTTCTAGCCATCATCAATCTATTTTTCATGTTCCATTTGTTTTGTCTGGTTGTCGCACTCACATGGTTTCAATTGATTAAGGAACTTGTTAGGATGTAGAGGTAATGGAGGACTGCCTCCTTGGTTACTAAGTCACAACCATACAAACACTACCTACAACAGGTCACAATGCGGAAGGCTTGAACTCAAAAGCAACCAGTGGAAAGTTAGCAATTACCTCAGTTGCTCTTCAAGACCATATGGCACGAAACTTACTGCTTCAGAATTTGTCACTGTGTGACCCTGTGAAAACAAGATGGTGCTTAAGAGCCTCCACAAACACACTGCAAACGGAACCATGGAACTGTGAAACAGAAAGGGACCCAGCAACACGATGGAGAGGAGAAAGAGTATGTGCTTGACCCAGCAGCTCCACCACTGACATTGGCCCAGAAATTGGGTTTGGTGCAGTCCCCGGACAGGAAACTGAAGGTAGATGAATGGAGTCGGGTCGAGGCCTATTCATGAAGGGGACTCCAGGCAGCCCTGTGTGATCTGCAAGGAGGAGTTTTGCTTACAGACTCAGGTTTTCCTCTCCTGCTCCCATGTGTTTCACAGAGCCTGTCTGCAGGCCTTTGGGAGGTTTTCAGGCAGGAAGTGCTGTCCTATGTGCAGGAAGGAGCAGTGTGAGACCAAAGTGATCCACGATGGAGCTCGCCTCTTCAAAGAGAGGTATGCCATCAGAATTCAAGTGTGTTTGCTATGTTGTTCAGAAGTGGTACGGACATATGAGGGAAAAAATTCCCCCAAAAGACAACAAGACAAAACAAATGGAACATGAAAAATAGATCGATGATGGCTAGAAGACCAGTGACGTCGACCGCCGACTACCGCCCGAACAAGGAGAGGAACCGACTTCGGCAGAAGTCGTGACACCGAGAATAACATTGGCGAATACACTTATACGGTGACTGAGTTTATCAGGAAGTGTATAGGATATTTTGTACCCACTATGACTATTAAATCCTACCCAAACCAGAAACCATGGATAGATGGTAGCATTCCCGCAAAACTGAAAGCGCGAACCACCACATTTAACCATGGCAAGGTGACTGGGAATATGGCCGATACAAACAGTGTAGTTATTAACCCTGTAAGGCAATCAAACAGGCAAGTGTCAGTATAGAGACCAAGTGGAGTCGCAATTCAACCGAGCCGTATGTGGCAGGGTCTACAGACAATCACGGACTACAAAGGGGAAAACCAGCTACGTCGCGGACACCGAGGTCTTGCACACCAGAATGTATTCTATTCTAGTTTCCTGAAATTGAGACGTTTTGAGAAATGGGTAAAATAAAGTATGTTTCTATAACTTCTTCGGGATAGGGGGCAGCATTTTCACTTTTGGATAAATAGCTTGCCCAAATTCAACTTCCTGCTACTCCTCCCCAGAATATAAGACACAGTGGGGCAATAAAGTATTTAGTCAGCCACCAATTGTGCAAGTTCTCCCACTTAAAAAGATGATAATTTATCATAGGAACACTTCAACTATGACAGACAAAATGAGAAACAAAAATCCAGAAAATCACATTGTAAGATTTTTTAAATTCATTAATTTGCAAATTATGGTGGAAAATAAGTATTTGGTCACCTACAAACAAGCAAGATTTCTGGCTCTCACAGACATGTAACTTGTTCTTTAAGAGGCTCCTCTGTCCTCCAGGCTCATTGGAAGATTACCTGTATTAATGGCACCTGTTTGAACTTGCTTTATCAGTATAAAATACACCTGTCCACAACCTCAAACAGTCACACTCCAAACTCCACTATGGCCAAGACCAAAGAGCTGTCAAAGGACACCAGAAACAAAATTGTAGACCTGCACCAGGCTGGGAAGACTGAATCTGCAATAGGTAAGCAGCATGGTTTGAAGAAATCAACTGTGGGAGCAATTATTAGGAAGTGGTAGACATACAAGACCACTGATAATCTCCCTCGATCTGGGGCTCCACGCAAGATCTCACCCCGTGGGGTCAAAATGATCACAAGAACGGTGAGCAAAAATCCCAGAACCACACGGGGGGACCTAGCGCCGACAGAGATGGCCGCCTCGCTTCGCGTTCCTAGGAAACTATGCAGTTTTTTGTTTTTTTACGTGTTATTTCTTACATTGGTACCCCAGGTCATCTTAGGTTTCATTACATACAGTCGAGAAGAACTACTGAACATAAGAGCAGCGTCAACTCACCATCAGTACGACCAAGAATATGACTTTCGCGAAGCGGAACCTGTGTTCTGCCTTTCACCCAGGACAACGGAATGGATCCCAGCCGGCGACCCCAAAAAACGACTTCGAAAAAGGGCAAAACGAAGCGGTCTTCTGGTCAGACTCCGGAGACGGGCACATCGTGCACCACTCCCTAGCATTCTCCTCGCCAATGTCCAGTCTCTTGACAACAAGGTTGATGAAATCCGAGCAAGGGTAGCATTCCAGAGGGACATCAGAGACTGTAACGTTCTTTGCTTCACGGAAACATGGCTCACTGGAGAGACTCTATCAGAGACGGTGCAGCCAGCTGGTTTCTCCACGCATCGCGCTGACAGAAACAAACATCTTTCTGGTAAGAAGAGGGGCGGGGGCGTATGCTTTATGGTTAACGTGACGTGGTGTGGCCGAAACAACATACAGGAACTCAAGTCCTTCTGTTCACCTGATTTAGAATTCCTCACAATCAAATGTAGACCGCATTATCTACCAAGGGAATTCTCTTCGATTATAATCACAGCCGTATATATTCCCCCCCAAGCAGACATATCGATGGCTCTGAACAAACTTTATTTGACTCTTTGCAAACTGGAATCCATATATCCAGAGGCTGCATTCATTGTAGCTGGGGATTTTAACAAGGCTAATCTGAAAACAAGACTCCCTAAATTTTATCAGCATATCGATTGCGCAACCAGGGCTGGAAAAACCTTGGATCATTGCTATTCCAACTTCCGCGACGCATATAAGGCCCTGCCCCGCCCTCCTTTCGGAAAATCTGACCACGACTCCATTTTGTTGATCCCTGCCTACAGACAGAAACTAAAACAAGAAGCTCCCGCGCTGAGGTCTGTTCAACGCTGGTCCGACCAATCTGACTCCACACTCCAAGACTGCTTCCATCACGTGGACTGGGATATGTTCCGTATTGCGTCAGACGACAACATTGACGAATACGCTGATTCGGTGTGCGAGTTCATTAGAACGTGCGTTGAAGATGTCGTTCCCATAGCAACGATTAAAACATTCCCAAACCAGAAACCGTGGATTGATGGCAGCATTCAAGGTGAAACTGAAAGCGCGACCACTGCTTTTAATCAGGGCAAGGTGACTGGAAACATGACCGAATACAAACAGTGTAACTATTCCCTCCGCAAGGCAATTAAACAAGCTAAGCGTCAGTATAGAGACAAAGTAGAATCTCAATTCAACGGCTCAGACACGAGGTATGTGGAGGGTCTACAGTCAATCACGGATTACAAAAAGAAAACCAGCACCGTCACGGACCAGGATGTCTTGCTCCCAGGCAGACTAAATAACTTTTTTGCCCCTTTGAGGACAATACAGTGCCACTGACACTGCCCCTCAAAACATGCGGACTCTCCTTCACTGCAGCCCAGAAAACATTTAAACGTGTCAACCCTCGCAAGGCTGCAGGGCGGTATCCCCAGCCGCGCCCTGCAGACCAGCTGGCTGGTGTGTTTACAGACATATTCAATCAATCCCTATCCCAGTCTGTTTCATGATTCAAGAGGGCCACCATTGTTCCTGTTCCCAAGAAAGCTAAGGTAACTGAGTTAAACGACACACTGCACTCACTTCCGTCATCATGAAGTGCTTTGAGAGACTAGTCAAGGACCATATCACCTCCACCGTACCTGCCACCCTAGACCCACTCCAATTTGCTTACCGCCCAAATAGGTCCACAGACGATGCAATCTCAACCACACTGCACACTGCCCTAACCCATCTGGACAAGAGGAATACCTATGTGAGAATGCTGTTCATCGACTACAGCTCGGCATTTAACACCATAGGGCCCTCCAAGCTCGTCATCAAGCTCGAGACCCTGGGTCTCGACCCCGCCCTGTGCAACTGGGTACTGGACTTCCTGACGGGCCGCCCCCAGGTGGTGAGGGTAGGCAACAACATCTCCACCCCGCTGATCCTCAACACTGGGGCCCCACAAGGGTGCGTTCTGAGCCCTCTCCTGTACTCCCTGTTCACCCACGACTGCGTGGCCACGCACGTCTCCAACTCAATCATCAAGTTTGCGGATGACACAACAGTGGTAGGCTTGATTACCAACAACGACGAGACGGCCTACAGGGAGGAGGTGAGGGCCCTCGGAGTGTGGTGTCAGGAAAATAACCTCACACTTTACGTCAACAAAACTAAGGAGATGATTGTGGACTTCAGGAAACAGCAGAGGGAACACCCCCCTATCCACATCGATGGAACAGTAGTGGAGAGGGTAGTAAGTTTTTATTCCTCGGCGTACACATCACAGACAAACTGAATTGGTCCACCCACACAGACAGCATTGTGAAAAAGGCGCAGCAGCGCCTCTTCAACCTCAGGAGGCTGAAGAAATTCGGCTTGTCACCAAAAGCACTCACAAACTTCTACAGATGCACAATCGAGAGCATCCTGTCGGGCTGTATCACTGCCTGGTACGGCAACTGCTCCGCCCACAACCGTAAGGCTCTCCAGAGGGTAGTGAGGTCTGCACAACGCATCACCGGGGGCAAACTACCTGCCCTCCAGGACACCTACACCCCCCGATGTTACAGGAAGGCCATAAAGATCATCAAGGACAGCAACCACCCGAGCCACTGCCTGTTCACCCCGCTATGATCCAGAAGGCGAGGTCAGTACAGGTGCATCAAAGCTGGGACCGAGAGACTAAAAAACAGCTTCTATCTCAAGGCCATCAGACTGTTAAATAGCCACCACTAACATTGAGTGGCTGCTGCCAACACACTGACTCCAGCCACTTTAATAATGGGAATTGATGGGAAATTATGTAAAATATATCACTAGCCACTTTAAACAATGCTACCTAATATAATGTTTACATACCCTACATTATTCATCTCATATGTATACGTATATCCTGTACTCTATATCATCTACTGCATCCTTATGTAATACATGTATCACTAGCCACTTTAACAATGCCACTTTGTTTACATACTCATCTCATATGTATATACTGCACTCAATACCATCTACTGTATCTTGCCTATGCCGCTCTGTACCATCACTCATTCAAATATCTTTATGTACATATTCTTTATCCCCTTACAATTGTGTCTATAAGGTAGTAGTTTTGGAATTGTTAGCTAGATTACTTGTTGGTTATTACTGCATTGTCGAAACTAGAAGCACAAGCATTTCGCTTCACTCGCACTAACATCTGCTAACCATGTGTATGTCACAAATAAAATTTGATTTGATTTGAATGACCTGCAGAGAGCTGGGACCAAAGTAACAAAGCCTACCATCAGCAAGGCCATTGAAGATGAAACGTGGCTGGGTCTTTTCAGCATGACAATGATCCCAAACACACCGCAACAAAGGAGTGGCTTCGTAAGAAGCATTTCAAGGTCCTGGAGTGGCTTAGCCATGAGGGAGTTGAAAGTCCATGTTGCCCAGCAACAGCCCCAAAGCATCACTGCTCTAGCGGAGATCTGCATGGAGGAATGGGCCAAAATACCAGCAACAGTGTGTGAAAACCTTGTGAAGACTTACAGAAAACGTTTGACCTCTGTCATTGCCAACAAAGGCTACATAACAAAATATTGACAAACATTTGTTATTGACCAAATACTTATATTCCACCATAATTTGCAAATAAATTCAGGCCTCTCATCTTTTTAAGTGGGAGAACTTGCACAATTGGTGAATGACTAAATACTTTTTTTGCCCCACTGTATGCATATTATTAATATATTTGGATTGAAGACACTCTGAAGTTTCTAAAACTGTTTGAATCATGTCTGTGAGTATAACAGAACTAATGTAGCAGGCAAAACCCAGAGGACAAACCATTCAGATAAAAACATTTTTAGGTCACTGTCTATTCAATGATGTTTCATTGGGAAACCAGATTTCTAAGAGACTTGTTTGCAGTTCCTACCGCTTCCACTGGATGTCACCAGTCTTTTAGAAATTGGTTGAGGTTTGTGGTGCCATCCTGTTAGAAGGTAACAGATTATTTTATTACAATGGTTAAATTGGATTTTCATTGTGTTCAATGGTGTTATTTGCCCCCTAGTGGCGCTTTCTGGTACTTAGAAAGACGACGCAAACAGGAAGTACAGAATTTGTTTTGCACGCATAGAAACAGCTACAAACATCGCTACGGTGCAGGTCTTTCAATGTAGTTATTTATTGTCAAGCTTCAGCCTTGGAAAAATATTTGTTTGTAAGTTCGATTCAAGCATTTAGCTAATGATGATAATCTTGTTATTGATAGAGTTGCTTACATATCAATGTTGGTTGCATTTACTCACAAATTGCAATGCCTTTAATGTATGTCGTTAGCTGTATTACTTTGCTCATGCGTCATGCAAACGAATTGTAAAATATACAATACTGTAGTTTTGTTACTGTTTCTAGTGTAATATGCTTTGTTATTCTACATAGATGGTTATACATTATTAGAGTAATGAAAGGAGCCAATTACCATATGGTTAACAATTAGCTATATGGTTTGGCATCATGCCAGATGCATGGTACCTTAGCGCGTGCTTTGTATTTATACAACTCCAAATGTTTAATGTACAGCTACAGTATGTCGGTGTGAATTGAATACTAAAGTATATTATTTTCTGCATTTTGCAGTTTCACAACATAAACGTTTACAATATATTCATTCAAGAAAAGTCACGCCTTGGGAGTTTTATTGAAGACTTAGTTGTTAGCTATCTGTCTAGTTTTGCATGGGAACGCAACTCAAGGGCAGAATAGTGAAAAAACATCATCACAGCGGGCTCAAGCACAAGAATAACTGCACACGGTGGTTATGTTTCTACGTTCATCAGCCAACAAAGCCTCTTATCCTAGGGAAGAACAGCAGTCTACGATGCAACAACCAGAGCCTGGTGTTCAACAGAGAGAGATGGAAGAGCCTCTTCAGCACATTGGGACCAAGTCTCAATCTACAAGATCAAGGTCATCAAAACAGTCAAGCAGATCCTCAACGGCGAGTTCTGCAGCCATCAAAGCACGCGCCAAGGCGGACGCAGCACGCGCACAAGTCTCTTATGCTGAGAAGGAAGCTTCTGTGATGAAACAAAAGGCAGAAATAGAGGCCAGCTTGTTGAAGCAAAAAGCTGACCTAGAGGCAAGTTTACATGTTCTCCAAGTTGAGAGAGCAGCTGCTGCTGCGTTGGCTGAAGCTGCAGCCTTTGAAGAAGTTGTAGGATCAGAACGCAGAGAGCATCGCAAAGAACTAGACACAGCCCTTAAGTCCAACGTACATGTGAGTATGTGCAAGCGTCCCGCCTATCCCAGAGAGGATAACACTCATCCCGTTGGACCGAGCCCAACCAAAACAATACTCCTCCCCAAATCGTACAGTCAAATTGTGACCCAGGGCTACACACTGGCTAAACACTAAACACAAAACATATTGACTGGCCACCCTTGAAAGACAGTCGGCTACCAAGTTGTCCTTACCACAGACATGTCTGATTTCAAGGGGAAACTCCTGCAATATCTGTAGTAACTTTCCTCTTGTGATTTTTCTCAGTGGAATGGCCTCAGGGAAAATTGTCAGCGACCATAATAGTCAAGAGAAAAGGACTGAAACCTCGCAAAAGGAAGTGACTTCTCTTGATTGCTTTTTGCGTAAGGATAACTACTGGGTACTTTGTTTGTGAAAGTAGTTTTGTGTCAAGACAAACTCATCTGCTTTCTCGAGGGAGATTATTGTGCTCATAAATGTAAGTAGTAACCCTTTCATGAAGGCAATTATTGAACTGCTCGAAGAAAAAGTGTCTTACAATCAAATGAAATGTATTTATATAGCCCTTCTTACATCAGCTGATATCTCAAGGTGCTGTACAGAAACCCAGCCTAAAACCCCAAACAGCAAGCAATGCAGGTGTAGAAGCACAGTGGCTAGGAAAAACTCCCGAGAAAGGCCTAAACCTAGGAAGAAACCTAGAGAGGAACCAGGCTATGTGGGGTGGCCAGTCCTCTTCTGGCTGTGCCGGGTGGAGATTATAACAGAACATGGCCAAGATGTTCAAATGTTTATAAATGACCAGCATGGTCGAATAATAACAAGGCAGAACAGTTGAAACTGGAGCAGCAGCACAGTCAGGTCACAATCAGCCCTTGCTTTGACAGGAAGCCAGTGTAGAGAGGCTAGCACTGGAGTAATATGATCAATTTTTGGGGTTCTAGTCAGGATTCTAGCAGCCGTATTTAGCACTAACTGAAGTTTATTTAGTGATTTATCCGGGTAGCCGGAAAGTAGAGCATTGCAGTAGTCTAACCTAGAAGTGACAAAAGCATGGATTAATTTTTCTGCATCATTTTTGGACAGAAAGTTTCTGATTTTTGCAATATTACGTAGATGGAAAAAAGCTGTCCTCGAAATGGTCTTGATATGTTCTTCAAAAGAGAGATCAGGGTCCAGAGTAACGCCGAGGTCCTTCACAGTTTTATTTGAGACGACTGTACAACCATTAAGATTAATTGTCAGATTCAACAGAAGATCTCTTTGTTTCTTGGGATCTAGAACAAGCATCTCTGTTTTGTCCGAGTTTAATAGTAGAAAGTTTGCAGCCATCCACTTCCTTATGTCTGAAACACATGCTTCTAGCGAGGGCAATTTTGGGGCTTCACCATGTTTCATTGAAATGTACAGCTGTGTGTCATCCGCATAGCAGTGAAAGTTTACATTATGTTTTCGATTAACATCCCCAAGAGGTAAAATGTATAGTGAAAACAATAGTGGTCCTAAAACAGAACCTTGAGGAACACCGAAATTTACAGTTGATTTGTCAGAGGACAAACCATTCACAGAGACAAACTGATATCTTTCCGACAGATAAGATCTAAACCAGGCCAGAACATGTCCGTGTAGACCAATTTGGGTTTCCAATCTCTCCAAAAGAATGTGGTGATCGATGGTATCAAAAGCAGCACTCTTACTCTTATCCAGACACCATACACACACTCACTAAATCACATCCAATATCACAGACAACCTACTCAGATCTACTACATACATAATATCTTGACTCAATTTTCTAACATCTGTGGCATTGGCTCACAGGCGAAAAGGCAAGGGAATAAAAAAGCAAAAAGAACATGAAAACACCAGTTGCTTTGTGCAAATTACTAGAACCGTTTTCTTTAATTCTAAACATCAAACATTTGAAATATCTATTTTTGACTGTCATGATACCTTTTTATAGCAGTAACTTAACAAGCACAACTTATGGTAAATGTAGACTGACAATAGTATCTAGCTTTGGTTACGGGTGAAATAAATATAGCCAGTTATAATTGTAACGGCTTAGCAGATAAGAAAAGACGATCAGTCTTTAAGTGGCTAAAAGAAAAGGATTATGCATATACTGTTTCCAGGAAACCCTATGCAACGAGTACACTGGGAGTCGGGATGCAAGTTCAGGGAGTGCATAATTTAATAAGCAGAACAAGAAACATAAACAGCGCACAGACAGGAAACAGAAACAATGATGCATGGGGAAGGAACCAAAGGGAGTGAAATGTGTAGGGAAAGTAATCAAGGAGGTGATGGAGTCCAGGTGAGAGTCATGATGTGCTTAACGGTGGTGACAGGTGTGCACCATAATGAGCAGCCTAGTGACCTAGAGGCAAGAGAGGGAGCACACGTGACAGTACCAGCTCCCCGACGCACTGCTCTAGCCGCAGAAAGCCGAACAAGATGACGATCCGCGGACGGATAACCTCTGCTAAGGCGGGAGCATGATGACCTAGAGCGCCGGAGAAAGAGCATACGTGACAGTTCCCCCAAATTGGCAGTGACCGTACCCCCCCCCACTCAATTAGTATTTGGTAGAATTTTCTTTAAATTGTGTAACTTGGGTCAAATGTTTTGGGTAGCCTTCCACAAGTTTCCCACAATAAGTTGAGTGAATTTTGGCTCATTCCTCCTGACAGAGCTGGTGTAAAAGTCAGGTTTGTAGGCTTCCTTGCTCGCACATGCTTATTCAGTTCTGCCCACACATTTTCTATAGAATTGAGGTCAGGTCTTTGTGAGGGCCACTCCAATACCTTGACTACTTAAGCCATTTTGCCACAACTTTGGAAGTATGCTTGGGGGTCATTGTCCATTTGGAAGACCCATTTGTGACCAAGCTTTAACTTCCTGACTGATGTCTTGAGATGTTGCTTCGATATATTCACATAATTTTCCATCCTCATCATGCCATCTATTTTGTGAAGTGCACCAGATCTTTGTCCCCATGTGCAGTTGCAAACTGTAGTCTGGCTTTCTTATGGTGGTTTTGGAGCAGTGGCTTGCAGAGCGGCCTTTCAGGTTATGTCAAAATAGGACTCATTTTACTGTGGATATAGATACTTTTGTACCTATTTCCTACAGCAACTTCACAAGGTTCTTTGCTGGTGTTCTGAGATTGATTTGCACTTTTCGCACCAAAGGACGTTCATCTCCAGGAGACAGAACGCATCTCCTTCCTGAGCGGTATGACGGCTGCATGGTCCCAGCCAAGCACAGACACTTGCATACTATTGTTAGTACAGATGAGCATGGTACCTTCAGGCATTTGGAAATTGCTCCCCAGGATGAACCAGACTTGTCTACAATTTCTTTCCTGAGGTCTTGGCTGATTTTTAATTTCTAAATGTATTTCAATTTTATTTTACCCCTTTTTCTCCCCAATTTCATTGTATACAATTGTTTTTAGTAGCTACTATCTTGTCTCATCGCCACAACTCCCGTACGGGCTCGGGAGAGACGAAGGTGGAAAGTCATGCATCCTCCGATACACTACCCAACCAAGCCGCACTGCTTCTTAACACAGCGCGCATCCAACCCGGAAGCCAGCCGCACCAATGTGTTAGAGGAAACACCATGCACCTGCCCAGCAAGTCCTGCGCGATGAGACAAGGATATTTAGCCAAACCCTGCCTAACCCACACTGCCTTGCCCCACGGAAATTCATCCATAGGCACACCTCCAAGCGCCCTTTGAGGCCTTGGCTGATTTTTTTATGTCAAATTATGTCAATTAGCCTATCTAAAATTAGTCAATTAGCCTTCTAAAGCCATGAACTAATTTTCTGGAATTTCCCAAGCTGTTTTAAGACACAGTCAACTTTAGTGTATGTAAACTTCTGACCCACTGGAATTGTGATACAGTTAAATAATCTGCCTGTAAAAAATTATTGGAAAAATGACTTGTGTCATGCAAGAAGTAGATGTCCTAACTGACTTGCCAAAAGTATAGTTTTTTAACAAGACATTTGTGAAGTGGTTGAAAAACGAGTTTTGATGACTCCAAGCTAAGCGTATGTAAACTTCCGACTTCAACTGTATATAGTATAGGCTGTTTATAGCCCTTATAGTCTTTATCAGCCCGGATGGGTTTAGTAGTAGTGCTGCTGCCCCTAGACGACATATTCCCCTGGAGTCAACAGTTCGGCCCCAGTTCCGCCACTCACTTTGTCTTCTGTGTCCTTCTCATCTATCTTTCCATCTCATACTCTGATCTCTAACTGTGAATAAAAATTCAATTTACCCTAAAAATATATATTACTCTATTTAGCAAAATGTCATACAGTACTTGCTGGAGGTCAGAGTGGGGTGGAGTAGGGGAAAGATCAACATGCAATGAAGCACTGCACAGTATTGATCACAGACTCTGACATACCTCCACGGAGTCATAAAAACAGCTATTGAAGGCTTCCATATAGATTTTAAATGGCGGGCCAAAATTATAGCCTAATCGTGAAACAATCAGCAGAAATAAGAGGCTGCTGCAGCTGTTGAGTCCTCTTCAACCTTTTGAACTTTTAGTAGAGGGGAATCAATTGATTCTAACTTGTTCAGCCAAGCACAGACACTCCTACAACATAAACAAACTGTAGGTGCCCAGACATTCTTGAAAGGCTGTTCAGTACAGTGGAGGCTCCTCAGAGGAGGATGGGGTGGACCCTCCTCAGTGAATTTCTTAACTTTTTTAATGTTTTACAATTTTAATTTATAATTTTTCGATAAAGCTATACTAAATATAATCATGTCACCAAATAACTCATTAAAACTATTTTGCAAAGAAGGTCTACACTAGCCTCAACAGTACTCTGTAGGGTAGCACCATGGTGTAGCAAGAGGACAGCTAGCTTCCGTCCTCCTCTGGGTACATTGACTTTAATACAAAACCTAGGAGGTTCATGGTTCTCACTCCCTTCCATAGACTTCCGGACTTCCAGAGGGCGTCCTCCAGCCTATCAGAGCTCTTGCAGCATGAACTGACATATTGTCCACCCAATCAAAGGATCAGATAATTAATCTAGTACTGAAAGCATAAGCTAAAAAGCTACAGCTAGCTAGCACTGCAGTGTATAAAATGTGGTGAGTAGTTGATTCAAAAAGAGAGAAATACAATAGTTTAAAAGTTTTGAACAAATTAATTTCTTCCGAAATGAATGAGAAGCAAGAGAGAAATAGAGAGATTGTCATCTTTTTTTCAGTTTCACTTACTTAGCTAGAAAAATGCAGCTAGCTAGTTTAGCCTACTGAAACACCCTGCTCAAAAAGAGGGATGCTATGTTAGCTAGCTGGCTATGACTTTCCAACCCAACACTGGAACTCTTCCAAGTCATGGTATGCTTTTGGTATTACTAATATATTGTCAACGAGGCCTGCCGGTGTAACTGCTTACTGACTGTACACTAACGTTACTGAATGATTTGTAATGGGTTTACTAACACATTATTTCTATTAGCTATGCTAACTATGGTGATACTTTAGCTAATATGTTGACAACAATGTAGGCTGTGTAGCGGTTTGGCTTGGAAAGGTTTTTTCGCCTGGTCACATATAGCTGATGTGTTGTGCATTGAAGTTCACAAGTGAAGTGAAGGGAAGAGGAGGAATACAATGTGGCTGTGAAGAGAGTGAACTGTGTTTACGTGTGATCAGAGGTGTATTCATTCTGCCGATTCTGCCAGAACAAAATGGGGAAGAACATACCTGAATTTGTCCAATAGAAACTCTTGTTTGCAACTGTTGGACTATATCAGGCAAAAGTGTGCAACGCGGTATTGAATGTCTGTCCCCTCATGTGTTTCTTGACCTGTGTGGACCTACTATCAGACCTCAGGATAAGACCCAGATGCAGTCAGCTCGAAGTATCAAAAGTTTATTATAAAAACAGGGGTCTGGCAAATGATAGGTCAAAGGCAGGCAGAGTTCAGCAATCCAGAGCAGAGTCCGAAATTTACAGAATGTCAGGCTCAGGGTCAGGGCAGGCAGAATGGTCAAAACCGGGAAAACAGGGGCTAGAGAGAGAACAGAGGTACGGGAAAAATGTTGGTAGGCTTGAGGGGACAAGACAAACTGGCAACAAACAAATGGAAAACACCGGTATAAATACAAAGGGGATAATGTTGCAAATGGGCGATACCTGGAGGGGGGTGGAGACGAGCACAAAGACAGGTGAAACAGATCACGGTGTGACAGTACCCCCCTTCTGGGGACGCGACATGGCTTCCTACCTAGGCACATATCTGGTTGACCGGGGTGCCGACGATGAAACTCAGCGATGATGGCCCGGAGGAGAGGTGCTGGGTCCAGGATGTTTCTAGCGGGGACCCAGCACCTCTCCTCTGGGCCATAACCCTCCCAGTCAACTAGGTACTGGAATCCCCTGCCCCACGGCCGAACCTTCAGGAGGCGCCTCACCATGTATGCCAGTGAGCCGTCGATGAGACGTGGGAGAGGGGTGGGCCTGGAAACAGGAGATAAAGGGCTGTGAGACATAGGTTTAACCCTAGACACATGAAAAGTGGGATGTATACGGAGGGCACAGGGCAACAGAAGATGAACAGCAGAGAGCTATTAATCTTGGGGAAAGGGACAATTAAACACTGGGGACAGTTTGTGGGACTACCCGAAGGGGCAGATCCCGAGTGGACAACCATACCTTCTCCCAAAGATGATATAGCGGGGAGCTTGAGAAGAGCGGACCGAGAAGAGTGGCCCAAGCTTTCTTCCAGGCACGCCGACAGTGGCGGACGAACATCTGGGCAGAGGGTATGTTGACCTCTTGCTCCGGGAAGAGCAGAGGCTGATAACCCACGGAATACTAGATAGGTGAGAGCCCAGTAGCCGAGCAGGGAAGGGTGTTCCCAGGAATACTCCACCCACACAAGTTGCTGGCTCCAGTTGGTGGGGTTGGCCGATACGAGTTGCTGGCTCCAGGTGGTGGGGTTGGCCGATACGAGGCACCGACGAGTTCTGATTGGCATGCTCTGACTGGCCGTTTGATTAGGGATGAAACACGGAGGACAGGCTGGCCGATGACCCAATGAGTGTACAGAACGCTTTCCAGGACCGGGATTAGAACTGAGGACCACATCCATGGATCATGAAGACGTGCTGCACCATGAGCTGGGCTGTCTCCTTGGCAGAAGGTAGCTTTGGGAAGGGAATGAAATGGGCGGCTTTGGAAACCTGTCCACCACCATGAGGATAGTGGTGTTTGCCATCAGACGGAGGGAGACCAATGACGAAGTCCAGGGATATACTATGTGACCTGGGACAGTGAGGGACAGGAAGACATTGAAAGAGGCCAGCTGGAGATTGCCGTGGAGTCTTGTTCTGAGCACAGACGGTGCAGGCGGCGATGAACACGGAGACATCCGGAACCATGGTGGGCCACCAAAAGTCCACAAAGGCCAGGGTTCGACGGGAGCCAGGGTGGCAGGCAAGCCTGGAGGAATGAGCCCATTCCAAGACCGGGGAGTGGGCAGCGTCTGGGACAAACATCCAGTTAGCCGGGCCCCCCAGGAATGGTTCACCTCAACCTGGTTCTCTATTCCCCAGACGAGAGTAGAAGCCAGGCATGCGGTAGGAAGAACGGTCTCGGGGTCCGAGGGTGTATAAGCGGGGCAATAGCGGCATGAAAGCATGTCTGGCTTAACATTCTTAAATCCCAGGCGGTAAGAGATGGTGAAATTGAACTGGGTGAACAACAGGGCCCAACAAGCTTGTCTGGAGTTGAGAAGCTTGGTGGTGTGGAGATATTCCAGGTCTTGTGATCTGTCCACACTATGAATGGAAGTTTCACCCCCTCTAACCAGTGTCTCCACTTCTCCAAGGCCATCTTCACCGCCGGTAGTTCTTGGTTCCCCATGTCATAATTCCTCTCCATGGCATTAAAGCAATGTGATGAGAAGGTGCAGAGGATGCAGCTTAAGGTACAGGGCAGAACGCTGGGACAGGATGGCCCCCACTCTGACATCAGAAGTGTCTACCTGCACCACGAACTGACAGGGTGGTTCCGGATGGATCAAAATGGGAGCTGTGGTGAAGTGATGCTTAAGGTCCAGGAACGCCCGGTCAGCAGCTGGGGACCATGTGAGAGGTGGTCTTGGGAGAGGTGAGTGTTGACAGGGGGGAAGCCAGGGTGCTGTAACTCTAGATAAAACGGCAATAGAAATGGGCAAATCCTATGAAACGTTGCAGCTGCACTCTGGACATAGTTTGGGGCCAATACACCACTGCTTTCACCTTTCCCGGATCCATCTGCACATTCCCAGCAGTGATGATGTATCCAAGAAAGGAGATGGTGGAGAGATAGAACTCGCATTTTTCAGCTTTGACAAACAGCTGGTTCTCCAGGAGACGCTGGAGGACTTGTCAGACGTGGTGAACGTATTCTTGAGCCGAGCCGGAAAAGACAAGGATGTTGTCAAGGTAGACTAACATGAACCGGTTCAACATATCCCGGATAACGTCATTAACCAGGACATGGAACACAGCAGGAGCATTGGTCAAAGCGAATGGCATCACCAGGTATTCATAGTGTCCGCTAGCAGTGTTGAAGGCTGTCTTCCATTCGTCCTCTTCCCGTATCTGTACCAGGTGGTAGGCATTGCGCAGGTCTAACTTAGAGAATATAGTGGCCCCCTGCAGCAGCTCGAAAGCCGAAGCGGTGAGTGGTAGCGGTTCTTAACCGTGATGTCATTGAGGCCCCGGTAGTCGATGCAGGGGCACAGGGTTTTGTCCTTCTTCTCCATGAAGATGAACCTTGCAACAACAGGGAAGGCAGAAGGACGGATACCCCCTACTGACCTACACTACTCATAGAACACCTACTCATTCAAGGTTTTATTTTATATTTACATTTTCTACATTGTACAATAATAGAAGACATCAAAACTATGAAATAACTCAAATGGAATCATGTAGTAACCAAAAAAGTGTTAAAAAAAAATACATATCATTTATATTTCAGATTCTTCAAATAGCCACCCTTTGCCTTGAGGACGACGTTTGCACACTCTTGGCATTCTCTCAACCAGCTTCACCTGGAATGCTTTTCCAACAGTGTTGAAAGAGTTCTTACATATCCTGAGCACTTGTTGGCTGCTTTTCCTTCACTCTGCAAGCCAACTCATCCCAAACCATCTCAATTGGGTTGAGGTCAGGGGATGGTGGAGGCCAGGTCATCTGATGCAGCAATCCATCACTCTCCCGTACCTGGTAAAATAGCCCTTACACATCCTGGAGGTGTGTTGGGTCATTGTCCTGTTGAAAAACAAATGATAGTCCCACTAATCCCAAAACAGATGGGATGGCGTATCGCTGCAGAATGCTGTGGTGGCCATGCTGGTTAAGTGTGTTGAATTCTAAATCAATTTCAAACAGTGTCACTTGAAAAGCACCCCCACACCATAACATCTCCTCCTCCATGCTTTATGGTGGGAAATACACATGCAGAGATCATCAGTTCACCTCCACCGCATCTCACAAAGACACAGCGGTTGGAACCAAAGACCTAAGAACAAATTTCCACCGGTCTAATGTCCATTGCTCGTGTTTCTTGGCCCAAGCAAGTCTCTTCTTATTATTGGTGACCTTTAGTAGGGGTTTCTTTGCAGCAATTCGACCACGAAGGCATGATTCTCCTCCGAACAGTTGATGTTGAGATGTGTCTGTTACTTGAACTCTGTGAAGCATTTATTTGGGCTACAATTTCTGATGCTGGTAACTGTAATGAACTTATCCTCTGCAGCAGAGGTAACTATTGGTCTTCTATTCCTGTGGCATTACTCATGAGCGCCAGTTTCATCATATCGCTTGATGGTTTTTGCGATTGCAAAAATTATTTGAGCTATTCTAGCCATAATATGGACTTGGTCTTTTACCAAATAGGGCTATCTTCTGTATACCAACCCTACCATGTCACAACACAACTGATTGGCATTAAGATGGAAAGAAATTCCACAAATTAACTTATGAGAAGGCACACCTGTTAATTAAAATGCATTCCAGGTGACTACATCATGAAACTGGTTGAGAGAATGCCAGTGTATAAATCTGCCATCAAGACAAAGGGTGGCTATTTGAAGAATCCCAAATGTAGAACATTTTGATTTTTTTTTTATTACTACATGATTCCATATGGGTTATTTCATAGTTTTGAATTCTTCACTATTATTCTACAATATAGAAAATAGCAAAAATAAGTAGGTGTTCTAAAACTTTTGACCGGTAGTGTAGGTTGTAAACTTCATTCATAGGCTAGGTTGTAGCAACTTCATAATGGGTATAGGGAACATTTGAGTATGATGTCATATCCTAAACCTATCGCTGTTATATTGAACTGGGTGTATGGAATATGAATGAGAGTCATCCAAAATGCCTTAATAGAAATAAGGCCATGCTCATGAAAATAAATGTCCTCCCTCATCTTAAACGGCACCGAATGCCACTGGTTCAGTACCAATAGGTGGAATTATAACAGTGTACCTATCATACATACACATACTACATGTATGCATGTGTTTGTGTGAGCTGTGAGAGTAACACTGTTAAATCTAACTAACAGAAAAGGGCTAGCTTTTGACTACATATACTTTGTTTACTTCCTAATTGAGCTACCCTTGGAAAAATCCCATTTGGCTCGTTCAAGAGGTTTATTTCCAATTCTAAGCAAAACCCTCGCTGCCCCATCTCAGTAACCAGCCAGACATTGACTGGCTGCTCGCCGCTGCTAATTGCTCACAGATAGAGTAATTGAGTGGTCTCAAGGGCTCCATTCAGCACCCCAAGCTTCAACACGGTCAGCGCCACGTCGATGTCTGCCTCAGGATTAATGAGCTAGCACTACACCCAGTGCATGGACCTCCTCCGCTTTCCTGGGCTTCCGGTCCTGACACACAGTGACAGCACATGACGGGCCCAGAGGAGAGATTAATGGAGCACAGGTCATGCAGACACCTTGGCCCATCCCTCAATCACTCACAGGGGTCCCGCAGGGCAGTGGTTCTCAAACCTCTCCCTAGGGACCCTCAGCCAATTCCCTCTATTTGGTCTATTCCAGAGCTAGCACATCTGATTCAACTTGTCAACTAATCATCAAGCCCTTGACGAGGTGAATCAGGTGCACTATTTGAGGGTTACAACAACATTTTGAGACTTCTGGGGTCCCCAAGGAGAAGTTTGAGAACCACTGTCCTAGGGGACCACCCAGGGGCCTGGGAGATGTACAGCCGCCGGGAGGCCCTAGAGAGATAATAGAGGGTTCAAAATGCGCTAATTGTGATTTTGGCCACAGGCTGGGGAAACTGCCCCCAGTTTTGGCCATACTATGAATACTGTTGGACGAACACTGTTTGACCAAAATTGTGAATACTTTGAGGTTGTGATGAAATATGACTACAACTTCTGATGTAACTTTAGAATATGTACTGTATCAATATGAGACGAGAGAAAATATCAGAAATGATGCACACATTCTGTAGTATAGTTTTTTAGATGCATCTTTCCAGTGATTTCTGTTCTCCTGTTAATGTGCTAGTCCAAAATGTTCATTTCATTTGAGTCCTGGACCCCAGAGAGAACAGAGTGTCGGTGGAAATATATTTCCTTGGCGCATTGGCCTGACGCATTATTGTCAGTTCAAGTGCAGGCCATCAATCATGGGGAATGGCGCTCCACTTTTTTGTCTCTCTCCCGTCCGGCACAAGATCCGTGTTTAATCACAACTTGGCCCCCTTCGCCCCAGCCATCTTACAACATAACGGATGGGCTGCTGTCTTTGCACAGATCACAGAATCTCGGGAGGAAATGCAGTGTCCTGTTTATCACCTTCAAGCGCCACACTTCCTCCTAAACTTTTCAGCTAACAGAGAAAAATGTGGAATATATCTTGTCAACACTTTGTTGACACCAGGCCATCATTGCTGGAATGCCTTGTTAATGAGAGAGTGGAAGGTTGTTTTTCCTCCAGTTCCGAAGCAACGAGACCATTGCAGGTATAACACAGCAACTGTATGCAATCTAAGAGCAAAGCATGCTGGAAACCCAAGCAATTTATTCCCATTATTCAAATGAAAATCTCTCCACCTGTACTATGCTTGAACATTTTCTTAGATGGGTGGACTCTATGATAGACTCTTTGAATTTCATATTTATTATTTTCTCCCGTTTGAAATGTACATTATTATTATTGACCTAATAAAGCAGCTTTCAGTTTAGAGGTGATACTGTTGTCTAAAATGAATGCAAGGCAGGAGTGGAGGACATTTCACCTAATTCTCTATCCATTCTCAGTACTTATATCTCAGTGCTTATATCTAAATTTCAGACTCAGCCATATGACATATGAATTTACCAAAACGGCTGTCAGGGAATAGAGTAAACTGCACTATGAAAATTTTGCCATTGAAAATGATGTTTTAGCTTGTCTATTGTCAATATGTCAGTTGCAGGCCAAGTACTGTACATGTATTAGCATCCACATTGGCAATCAGTTTGGATCTTGAAATATCTGATGATATAAGTATACATGTCCATATTAGGACAGCCTCAATCGTCAGAGATTGAGGATGTCCTAATATGGACACCGTATTTGGATAAAAAACCATAAAGTTCATTCAATGTACATGTGAGTTACAAGTTTCCAACTGACTAGTGAGATTAATTTTAGGATTCATTAAGCTTATGACAAGATAATCAATAAAAAGGTTCAAACTTGTTAAATTTCATGTCAAAAAGTAGATAATGCCTAAATGGACATACCCAAAAGGAATTATTTATAATGAAAGGGCCATAAACAATACCTAGTCATGCTTATGTAACAGTATAGACTTTACATCTGTCCCCTCGCCCCAACCTGGGCGTGAACCAGGGACACTCTGCACACGTCAACAGTCACCCTCGAAGCATCGTTACCCATCACTCCACAAAAGCCGTGGGGAACCACTACTTCAAGGTCTCAGAGCAAGTGACGTCACCGATTGAAACCCCACTAGCGCGCACCACCGCTAACTAGCTAGCCATTTCACATCGGCTACACTTATTCTACCAGAAAGATTTTTTTAAACTCACCTTTCTGGTAAAAATAGTCATACATTGCTGAGATGTAGTCACTTTTGAGGACACACGCTCAAGTGCACAGTATAAATATGAAAATATTATTATTTTCCCTATTCAAAAAAAGTTGGGGAATAGGGCTTGACATGATTTAGCAACAATCAATTTATAAACAACTTACTATAATATTTCACCTTTCTTATAACTAAAATAAATATTATGATACTTAGTGACAGTACAAAATTGGTACCATTTCATATAACTGACGACAGAGCATTTTCTTCCCAGCTTCCTCTGAGTGACATAGAGACACCATTAAAATGCCTGCTGACTCGTTACCACCTCAGCTTTTTAAGCATTCCGTCCCTCTGTGACCAAGACAAGGTGGTATTGTTTCAATTCTATGAAATTATTTGGTATTTTTTCATGTTGAGGGCTCTAAATTAATCTGAGAACATCACAGCGAGATGAGACCGCTTTTACTGCAATCGCTGGGTCTCCCGTTTCATATGCCTTATTGTAAGCAGAATTGCCAGGTTCACAGGCAGAGAAAATCAAACCTTTGCCTGGATTGGCAAGAAACTTTGACTGTGTTGCTCCCTATGTAAATGAGGTGTCAGATTTCACATACTGCATCTCAGATGAAAGCAGAGAGAGGTATGTGAAGTGGGACAACCAGAGCTTTCACGGACTGCACAGAAATTGATGTTGCACCGTTCACAGAGCGCTCTAGAACCGGTTAGAACCGGTCCAGAACCGCTGAAAGTCCCCTAAATACACTCTTATAAGAAAAGGTGCTATGTATAACCTTAAAGGGTTATTTGGCTGTCCACATAGGATAACTTCTTGACGAACTCTTTTGGGATCCATTTCGAACCCATTTCACAGAGGTTCTACATGGAACCCAAAAGAGTTATACCTGGAACCACAAAACCATGTCGTGGAATTAACGTTAAAAGGGCAGGCAGCTAGTTGAGACCACAAACCCTTGCTCTTTTCTGACACTGAAGGTTACATTCATGTTGGAAACGCATGAAACAAAATAAAGGTTACTTGACATCCATAGTGGATTTTACTGAACAAAATACAGACGGATTTAACTTTTCCAGAAGTACTTACATTTACATTTACATTTAAGTCATTTAGCAGACGCTCTTATCCAGAGCGACTTACAAATTGGTGCATTCACCTTATGACATCCAGTAGAACAGTCACTTTACAATAGTGCATCTAAATCTTAAAGGGGGGGGGGTGAGAAGGATTACTTATCCTATCCTAGGTATTCCTTAAAGAGGTGGGGTTTCAGGTGTCTCCGGAAGGTGGTGATTGACTCCGCTGTCCTGGCGTCGTGAGGGAGTTTGTTCCACCATTGTGGGGCCAGAGCAGCAAACAGTTTTGACTGGGCTGAGCGGGAACTGTACTTCCTCAGTGGTAGGGAGGCGAGCAGGCCAGAGGTGGATGAACGCAGTGCCCTTGTTTGGGTGTAGGGCCTGATCAGAGCCTGGAGGTACTGAGGTGCCGTTCCCCTCACAGCTCCGTAGGCAAGCACCATGGTCTTGTAGCGGATGCGAGCTTCAACTGGAAGCCAGTGGAGAGAGCGGAGGAGCGGGGTGACGTGAGAGAACTTGGGAAGGTTGAACACCAGACGGGCTGCGGCGTTCTGGATGAGTTGTAGGGGTTTAATGGCACAGGCAGGGAGCCCAGCCAACAGCGAGTTGCAGTAATCCAGACGGGAGATGACAAGTGCCTGGATTAGGACCTGCGCCACTTCCTGTGTGAGGCAGGGTCGTACTCTGCGGATGTTGTAGAGCATGAACCTACAGGAACGGGCCACCGCCTTGATGTTAGTTGAGAACGACAGGGTGTTGTCCAGGATCACGCCAAGGTTCTTAGCGCTCTGGGAGGAGGACACAATGGAGTTGTCAACCGTGATGGCGAGATCATGGAACGGGCAGTCCTTCCCCGGGAGGAAGAGCAGCTCCGTCTTGCCGAGGTTCAACTTGAGGTGGTGATCCGTCATCCACACTGATATGTCTGCCAGACATGCAGAGATGCGATTCGCCACCTGGTCATCAGAAGGGGGAAAGGAGAAGATTAATTGTGTGTTGTCTGCATAGCAATGATAGGAGAGACCATGTGAGGTTATGACAGAGCCAAGTGACTTGGTGTATAGTGATAATAGGAGAGGGCCTAGAACAGAGCTCTGGGGGACACCAGTGGTGAGAGCGCGTGGTGAGGAGACAGATTCTCGCCACGCCACCTGGTAGGAGCGACCTGTCAGGTAGGACGCAATCCAAGCGTGTGCCGCGCCGGAGATGCCCAACTCGGAGAGGATGGAGAGGAGGATCTGATGGTTCACAGTATCGAAGGCAGCCGATAGGTCTAGAAGGATGAGAGCAGAGGAGAGAGAGTTAGCTTTAGCAGTGCGGAGCGCCTCCGTGATGCAGAGAAGAGCAGTCTCAGTTGAATTACTAGTCTTGAAACCTGACTGATTTGGATCAAGAAGGTCATTCAGAGAGAGATAGCGGGAGAGCTGGCCAAGGACGGCACGTTCAAGAGTTTTGGAGAGAAAAGAAAGAAGGGATACTGGTCTGTAGTTGTTGACATCGGAGGGATCGAGTGTAGATTTTTTTCAGAAGGGGTGCAACTCTCGCTCTCTTGAAGACGGAAGGGACGTAGCCAGCGGTCAGGGATGAATTGATGAGCGAGGTGAGGTAAGGGAGAAGGTCTCCGGAAATGGTCTGGAGAAGAGAGGAGGGGATAGGGTCAAGCGGGCAGGTTGTTGGGCGGCCGGCCGTCACAAGACGCGAGATTTCATCTGGAGAGAGAGGGGAGAAAGAGGTCAAAGCACAGGGTAGGGCAGTGTGAGCAGAACCAGCGGTGCCGTTTGACTTAGCAAACGAGGATCGGATGTCGTCGACCTTCTTTTCAAAATGGTTGACGAAGTCATCTGAGGAGGAGGGGAGGGGAGGAGGATTCAGGAGGGAGGAGAAGGTGGCAAAGAGCTTCCTAGGGTTAGAGGCAGATGCTTGGAATTTAGAGTGGTAGAAAATGGCTTTAGCAGCAGAGACAGAGGAGGAAAATGTAGAGAGGAGGGAGTGAAAGGATGCCAGGTCCGCAGGGAGGCGAGTTTTCCTCCATTTCCGCTCGGCTGCCCGGAGCCCTGTTCTTCAATCGAATAATAGCCAAAACCAATAAAATGTCACTGTCAACACTGGAAAGGAGGACAAATGAACTCAAAATGTACTTAGAATGTGGCCATGGCAGCTAGTTCTCTTTAGTACACTACAAATTGCTACAGTGCTAAAGGAATGGTGCTATCCTGTGCTGAAATAGGCATTTAGTAGCAAGGACCTTGAACTATGAGTGGATTGCCTTTTGGAGGCTCCCACTTAGCAAGAATATGCAAAGCTGCCATCAAGGCAAAGAATGTTTGAAGAATGTCAAATAAAATAAATTAAATTTGTGTTAACACTTTTTTGGTTACTACATGATTCCATATGTGTTATTTCACAGTTGTGATGTCTTCACTATATTATTCTACAATGTAGAAAATAGTAAAAAATTAAGAAAATCCTTGAATGAGTATGTGTGCTAAAACTTTTGACAGCTAGTGTATGCATTTATAAATGCATTTTCAAGTGGATGAAATGCTGTCAATTAAATTGTAATGTTCTGCTTTTGAACCCCCATCAGGATTATGATATTGTAGTTTTCCATATCTCTTGATATAAATCTCCAGACACTACAATACAATGTTATGTTTTAATGTACAATTCATTCTATTTCATAAAAGAAGCACAATGCATCTGGAAAAGGATACAAGTGTGCATACTTTAGCCCCACAATGTCACCTTTCTTTGACATAATACCTTTAGCCCTCACCATTCCGACACATCTGACAGAAAGTCCAAAAGGCTATTTTGATGTAAACCCTGGTGGCAGTTTCTCAGCCCTGTTGGTGTACTCTTTCCCGTCATGCTGTAATGACTGTCTGCCCTCTGTATCAACCCACCCAAGGCTGATCAACCATGGAAATAACTGACACTCGCAAACACACACATATAGACACGAGCATGTTGCACACACACCCACATGCACGCACATAGGCACGTACACAAACAAACATACATACATACCAGATGTATATTTTTGACCCATAAAACAAATAAAATGTGATGTATGTTAGCATAATTACGTTGAAATATTTAGGATATTAGTTTTCTAACTCACTAACACATTCATTTTTTTCTCAATAAGCAATTGATCCCCCCTACTCAATGAATGCTGTCAGTGTTAAGCAACTACTGCTCTTTTCCTTTTGATATCCAACACCATTAATCTCTCCAAGGAGGTTTCCTATGAAGCTCCATGATTCTAGTGCTACAGGCAAGAGTGCTCTTTGCTCCGTTGTTAGACATGCTATAGGGAGGAAACAGGATTCTAACCATTACCTACTTCCGGGCAAAATGTGGGCTGTTTACCATGGCCTGGAAGCAGGGCTTCGAACCAATATTATGTTAAATTATTCCGTTCTGAGCAGAATCCCTATTTTTTTCATTCTGTTCCAGTGTTCTGACCAGTAAAAAAGTTCTGAACCGTTTCGAATCCAAATAACGTCACAGTTCATCTAGATTAGATTAGATTCAACTTTATTGTCATTGAACAAGTACAAGTACAGTACAACGAAATGCAGTTAGCATCTGACCAGAAGTACAAATAAGAGAATGCAAAAAATGTACAAGTAAAACAATTAATTACAATGTATGTTATTAAGTGGGATGTATAAATATACAAATGGTAAGTCTAAATGTGCAATGAAGGCAAATTGAAAGTGCAAGGAGGCATGCAACTGAAACTCATGGATAGTAGTAATGAGGTTACTGAGGTAGACATGTACATGTACAACAGAATAATGTCCTTAATCAGACTTTGCAAAGTAATGTCAGAGTCCAGTAGTACTGTGAAGAGTGCAAAGAGAGTAGTGCAACAAGGTCCCTGAGAGGCAGTAATAAACGGTGGGCGGGTGGATATGGCTAGTGCCATGTCACAGTGTTCAGCAGGGTTACAGTAGCTGGAAAGAAACTGGTCTTGAGCCTGCGGGAACGTAGAGACCTGGTAGGAGAGAAAACAGTTTGTGGCATGGATGTGAAGGATCCCTGATGATGCCCCGTGTACTACGCAGACACCACTTGCGCTGGAGGTCTGCGATGGCAGGGAGCTGGGCACCAGTGATGTGCTGGGCGGTTTTCACCACCTGTTGCAGGGCCTTCCGGTCGGCCACGGAGCATCTGCCAAACCACGCTGTGGCGCAGTTAGTCTGAATGCTCTCGGCCGTGCAGCGGTAAAAGTTCACCAGGGTCGAGTTCCTTATTGTACATTTTTTTATCGTTAGAACCTTTGTAGGAGCATTGATAAATTCAGCCTTATCCTAAAATGAAAGATTTTTTTCTAATCCATCTACATGCAATAGCCCATAATGACAAAGCAAAAACAGGTTTCTACTCAATACTCTGTTGAAGCAGTGATTACAGCACCAAGTCTTCTTGGGTATGACGCTACAATCCTGGCACACCTGTATTTGGGGAGTTTCTCCCATTTTTCCCTGCAAAATCTCTTAAACTGTCAGGTTGGATGGCGAGCATTGCTGCACAGCTATTTTCAGGTCTCTCCAGAGATGTTCGATTGGGTTCAAGTCCGGGCTCTGGCTGGGCCACTGAAGAACATTAGGGACTT
Source organism: Oncorhynchus keta (assembly GCF_023373465.1). Classification (NCBI taxonomy): domain Eukaryota; kingdom Metazoa; phylum Chordata; class Actinopteri; order Salmoniformes; family Salmonidae; genus Oncorhynchus; species Oncorhynchus keta. Next base: position 49,756,640 of record NC_068430.1, on the reverse strand, counting down.
GTCCCGAAGCCACTCCTGCGTTGTCTTGGCTGTGTGCTTAGGGTCGTTGTCCTGTTGGAAGGTGAACCTTTGCCCAAGTCTGAGGTCCTGAGCACTCTGGAGCAGGTTTTCATCAAGGATCTCTCTGTACTTTGTTCCGTTTGTCTTTTCCTCGATCCTGACTGTTCTCCCAGTGCCTGCCACTGAAAATCATCCCCACAGTATGATGCTGCCACCATCATGCTTCACTGTAGGGATGGTGCCAGGTTCCATCAGACGTGACACTTGGCATTCAGGCCAAAGATTTCAGTCTTGGTTTCATCAGACCAGAGAATCTTGTTTCTCATGGTCTGAGAGTCTTTAGGTGCTTTTTGGCAAACTCCAAGCAGGCTGTCATGTGCCTTTTACTGAGGAGTGGCTTATGTCTGGTCACTCTACCATAAAGGCCTAATTGGTGGAGTGCTGCAGAGATGGTTGTCCTTCAAGTTGTAAAAACATCTCAAGGATGATCAATGGAAAGAAGATGCACGTGAGCTCAATTTCAAGTCTCATAGTGAAGGGTCTAAATACTTATGTAAAAAGGTATTTCTGTGTTTTACTTTTAAATTAGCAGAAATGTCTAAAATCCTCTTTTCACTTTGTCATTATGGGGTATAGTGTGTCGATTGCTAAGGACTTTATTTCATAAAATCCAGTTTAGAATAAGCCTGTAACATAACAAAATGTGGGGGGAAAAGTGGTCTGAATACATTCCGAAGGCACTGTATTCATGAGGTGTAGCCTAACATGTGCTTAATGATGTGCCAAAACTGTGATTTTGTGAATTTTTAGGGTAAGCGTTAGAATCAGTTGCCTCAATATTTGCAATCTCTCTCTGAGAGCTGATCCGTCATCAGCATTGTGAAATAATTATGTTAAGGTAACATTTAAATGGAGAAATCAGTTCTGCCTTTATTTCAATCCTATCAGTATTGACATATGCTCCAATGACGCACTTAGCGACCGTTCTCTCTGTGGGGTGTTTTGGGAAACTCATGTTACATCTTTGACCATTTGTAGGAACGATGCATCGTTAAAACACGAGTAAGCCTAAATTCTCCCGCTGTCGGGAACCTGGGCCCTATTCTGGAACACTAGAGATCACGTTCCTTCCATTACGTTTCATTCCTCCAAAAATGTTGTTCCTTTTTCGGTTGTCTGTTCTTTTCCCTGAACCGATTCCAACCCCTGCCTGCAGGGGAGTGGGGTATTGAACGTGTCCATGGTTGGGCTCCAGAGACTGGAGTAGCTGGAGTAGTATTGTGGGCTCCTGACTCAGGATGTTAACATGGCTCCTATGGCCTCCAGGCTCATGTTGAAGACAGGCAGTGAGCATAATTGGTTTGGTTGTCAGGGCTGATCTCCCAGCTTACTGCTCAGAACACTATATCCAAAGATGTGGCAATATGGGTAGTACATGTGTGTACATTACTAGAGCCTGTATTTGTGTGGGTGAAAGGATGCAATGCTTGAGCACAGTGGTGTTTTTAAGTAGGCTATGCTAAATAAACAATGATGCCAGGTACATTTGCATAATGTTCTTAAACACTATTAACACACAAATTAGTTTACCTGCCAGTACCCTTCTGCATAAATAGTATATTAACAATGTAACATGCCTCCAAATGAGTGTGTTCAAGACCCATTTGGAGGCACATTATAAACAATGGCAAAGAGATCCCCTGGGGCGAGATGCTCAGTGGCGTCCCTGAAACATGTCACCGCTAGATGAAGCATAAAGTTCTACTGCAGCTGGTCCCCCTAGGCCACAGTAAGATGGTTCAGTGACTCTCCGGTCTGGCATTGATTTTGCTGAGGAACGCTCATTTCCGTTCTCTTATATCAAGGTGGAGTTGAGTTTTGATGTGTTCGTTTGATTTGCTAGCAACAACCTTGAGTCACCATCAGTTGATATAGTTGTATACTTGTAAAAATGTCAATTATGAAAATGCTTACCTGTACCTATGTTTATCCTGTACAACCACAGTCCTTCCACGGGGTTTTGAAATTCATACTTTTAATTTAAACGTTTATCAAATACAACCACCAACTCTTTCCTAATTTAAGTTGCTCAATTGAATCTCAGTTTACGTACTAGTGTCAAGGCCGCTACGTCTCCAGTTAAGCAACACAACCTGGGTTGTTTATATTTTACTGGCCAGCAGATCATGAAATGTATTACATTTATGATAAAGAAGATAAGCTATGTGCAAATGTTCCGAAAATATTAGCTCTGCGATGAGTATGCGCTGTTGCTGTCAGCGTGCGGCCATCGGCTTGTATACATTTGGAGTTATTTGATTTGCATGTCACTGTGGATATAGGAGCATCTGCTTTAATGTATGTAAATGTTTGTTTATTCCTAGAATTGTGAGTACAGATGCTCCTTCCCTCAGCATAATTCTCAGAAAAACTGGTGTGAGTCAACAAACATAATTCAGTGATATCACTGCTATCCCAAAGGGGTTGGGAAGTTTATCTACACTTTATAAAAACTTTCATGAATAAGTCATTATAAATTCTGGTCCCCCTTTATTTGAAGTGCATTTTATGAATGCTTCATAAGGCATTCAGATAGCCTTCATAATCACTACATAAATGTTTATAAATACAAATACTTGTAAATGATTACGCATTTTATAAATGATTATGAATTTAAATGATTTGATCCTCGCTATATGAGCCACACAATTTCCACCAAGTGAGTTGCATGCTTTTATGAAAAGTTTACATTATTTTTACATATTAAACAGCATCATTGTCAGAGTATTAATACTTCAAAGCTTCTCTCAATTAGCTATTTAATAGCCAACTTTAGTCAGAAAAGTCCAAATTTCCCCATTTCTAACTGGTTTGTCAATGGTATTCATCTAGTCAAACCCACTTATTTGCTGCCATCCAGAAGAGTGATGGAGGTCTTTACAGATCCTAAAAGCATGTAAATATTTTAGGGGGCTCAGCAGTAACTAGCTTAAAGCAGTCAGAGGGACTGTATGCAGCAGATCTATATTCGCTCTCTCTTGCTCTCTCTCTCTCGCTCTCTCGCTCTCTCTTGCTCTCTCTCGCTCTCTCGCTCGCTCTCTCTCGCTCCTTTTCACACAAACAAACACACATAGTTGCGCACGTACACACACACACACTGACGCACACATGACATACACACACTGACGCACACATGACATACACAACTCCACTCTTTTTATTAGTTGCTCATAGGAGTAATATATTTTCAACATATATTGCGGTTCTTACTGTATTGGCATTGAGAATTGACACAATACACAGGGAATGTAAAGAGGCCTTGTCATGGCCACCACAAAAATCATTGTGAATGCAATACATTTCTTGTGTGGATGCTTCCATGGATACTGTACTGTGGAACTCCCTAAAGTGCGTCAAGGCTTTATTGATCATTTCTCATTTTTCAATATGAAAATGTATTTACAGTCATAAGTCTTAAGTTCCGTTGTCCCTGCCTTAAAGCAAAAGCATTGTAATAATGATTAGGTGCAATAATTTCCGAATTCATTGATATCCCAAATATTGATTACTCTCACAGATTGCGGTAACAGCACAAACATGGTAAATATGATATAATGGATGCTTATAGATCCATGACACATTATACAAATGGTGGTCCTAATTTCAGCACAGGCTTTACTCCGTCACAGATGTGAGTGGGTTGCAGGTTTCCCTGAGTAGGGTATACTGAGGTATACAGAGTAAGCAATACGTGCAGACTGTAGAGCTGACTTGGCTTGAAGCTCCATCATATTCTTCATACAAGTTGCTGGCAGTCTTTTCATTTTTTCAGAGAAGTTGTAAAAACATTTATGTATGTACATTCATACTGCATTGATTTTGATTTGTTGTTGTTGTTGATGATGATGCAGAAGATTAAAGATAGAATGCTTTTCCTGGCAACATTATGTTCTCCTATATATGTCAAATATGTCTCGTACTGTACAAATAAGAGTGAATGTTATCATATGCTCATATGTTTGTACTGTCTGTCCAGTACCAATAATATGGTTGCACCTATTGTATGTTCTGATGGTCTGTTGGATGGAGATGAATCACTTCCTTGTAGGAAGTGTTCTTAAAAAAAGGATATATTCCAAAGATTGATCATACCCATTATGAACTCCATTTCATAAAGAGAGTAATAGTAAATACCTATTATAAGAAAAGAACAGTACCATTAGACCTACCCACACGTAATACCTTCTCACCCACTGCTCCGGGCATGTGAGGTTGCCCATTAAACTTAAATTAATATGTATTGATTTACTCCGAAACCAAATACTAATGAACACCATTTGGCTGATGTTTTAGACACAGTTTTTGCTTTTCAGAGTGAAGATATTGATTTGGGAGTGTAAGATGAAAGAACCTTTCTAACTATACCATACATAGTAGAGTAGCCACATTTCATTTAGACACATCTCCCTGAGAAAAATTGGTAACACTTTACTTGACACACAGCGTCATAACACGTTATGACACGGTCAAAACAGGTTATGACACGGTCATGTCATAATGTATTTGTCACATACACATGGTTAGCAGATGTTAATGCGAGTGTAGTGAAATGCTTGTGCTTCTAGTTCCGACAATGCAGTAATAACCAACAAGTAATCTAACCTAACAATTCCACAACTACTAACTTATACACACACACGTGTAAAGGGACAAAGAATATGTACATAAAGATATATGAATGAGTGATGGTACAGAACGGCATAGGCAAGATGCAGTAGATGGTATCGAGTAAAGTATATACATATGAGATGAGTAATGTAGGGTATGTAAACATTATATTAAGTGGCATTGTTGAAAGTGGCTAGTGATACATTTTTTCCATCAATTTCTGTCACGCCTTGGTCTTAGTATTTTGTGTTTTCTTTAATTATTTGTTCAGGCCAGGGTGTGACATGGGGTTATTGTATTGTCGTATTGGGGTTTTTGTAGGCATTGGGATTGTGGTTGATTAGGGGTGTGTCTTGTATAGGCTTGGCTGCCTGAGGCGGTTCTCAATCAGAGTCAGGTGATTCTTGTTGTCTCTGATGGGGAACCGTATTTAGGTAGCCTGGGTTTCACTTTGTATTTCGTGGGTGATTGTTCCTGTCTCTGTGTAGTTTCACCAGATAGGCTGTAATTAGTTTTCACGTTCCGTTTGTTGTTTTGCATTTGTAGAAGTTATTTCATGTATCGCGATTGTTTCATTAAAGACATGAGTAACCACCACGCTGCATTTCGGTCCGACTCTCTTTCTGCAAACGAAGAACGCTGTTACAATTTCCATTATTAAAGTGAGCTGGAGTTGAATTAACAGGTATTAACAGGTCTGCCTTGTTAAAAGTTCATTTGTTGAAGTTATTTCCTTTGAGCCGATCAGTTTTTTTGTGACAAGGCAGGGGTGGTATACAGAAGCTGGTCAAATACCAAGTCCATGTTTGAACAGCTCAAATAAGCAAGGAGAAAAGATATGGTCAGTCAAATAGGGAACATTTCAAGAAGTTTGAACGTTTCTTCAAGTGCAGTTGCAAAAACTGCAAAAGTCTAAATATGTGTAATGACAGTATTATGCTCATATTATGACAGGTTATGACAAGTTATGTCAGCTGTTAGGACATGGTTATCACCGTGTCATAACATGTTTTGACGCTGGGTGTCAAGTAAAGTGTTTTCAGTCTGACTATGAACTTTTTATTACCTCAGGACATTATTGTGACTACATAAACACACTGTTTTGTTAGTGAAGTATGTAAGGGTGTGAAAAGGATTGGAACCATCAAGTTCTATTTAACAGAAAAAAAACACAAATGGTAAATGAAAAATTGAAAATGAATGGACAAGGACATTCTCCCCAAAAAGAGTTTGATTTCCACATTCCACAACAAATACAATTTCTTCCCCTTAGGGCCACCACATCTCCATTATATTCTAAAATATGAACAGCAGTGTTTATAATTGCTTTAACCTCTATCATTGACAAACAACGTCAATTCAATGCTGAAGATAGGTTAACAATTCATCCCAATTGCAATCTCCATATTATTCTGACGAGAATGTATTTGTTTCACGATGGTGAAGAGAAAACATCCAGAGGAAAATAATCAGTCTTTGGGGATATCAGGTTTGTGTGTCACGCCCTGAGTTGTTTCACCTGTCCATGTGCTTGTCTCCACCCCCTCCAGATGTCTCTTATTATGTATTTATCTCTGTTTCCTGTCTCTCTGTGCCAATTCGTCTTGTTTGTCAAGTCAACCAGCATTTTTGTGTCTCAGCTCCTGCTTTTCCCAGTCTCTCTTTCTCGCCCTCCTGGTTTTGACCCTTGCCTGTCCTGACTCTGAGCCCACCTGCCTGACCACGCTGCCTGCTCCTGACCTCGAGGCTGCCTATCATCTTGTACCGTTTGGACTCTAACCTGGTTACGGAACCCCTGCCTGTCCTCGAGCTTGACTAGTTGGTGATGTGGACACCAAGGAACTTGAAACTCTTGACCCGCTCCACTACAGCCCCGTTGATATTAATGGGGGCCTGTTCGGCCTGCCTTTTCCTGTAGTCCACGATCGCTCCTTTGTCTTGCTCACATTGAGGGAGAGGTTGTTGTCCTGGCACTACACTGCCAGTTCTCTCACCTCCCTATAGGCTGTCTCGTCATTGTCGGAGATCAGGCCTACCACTGTTGTGTCGTCACAGCAAACTTAATGATGGTGGGAGGGAGTACTTGAGGGGACTAAGTACACAACCCTGAGGGGCCCCAATGTTGAGAATCAGCGTGGCAGCCGTGTTGTTGCCAGAAGTTATTTTCGGTCATAAGAGACGGAAGCAGCAACATTATGTACAAAATACGTTTTCAAAAAAGTTACAAACAATGCAAAAAAAGTAACAAAAAAGCACAGCTGGTTAGGAGCATGTAAAACATCAGCCATCCTCTTCGGCGCCATCTTAACTTAGATGGATAATGAGCGAGTTTGTTCTGTGACGAATGCATGTAGCGGAATAATGCCATTATTCATTTTCCTTCTTTCCATTTAGGAATTGCTTTTGTTATGTACAGAAACATCAACAATATACATTTGGGTTACATATAGTGCTATTGCAGCATTAATGCAACATAATTTCAGCAAACAACAATAGCACAAAGGGCATCTCTGCTTTATTCTGAAACCTCTTTGATCTTGAAATGGCAACAACAACCTAAGTACTACCAAATGGATGCCACAATTTGAACGAGTCATTTGGTCCAAATTGGGTTCAGATATTCTTCGAAGTCAGATGCTGAGAAATCTGACTGCCGATAGGTACTTAGCACAGTAGGAGACAGTTCCTTCTCTTGCTAGAACAAAATACTTACATGCTGCGTACCGACCTGGTACCGACGAACCTGACGTTTCTACTTGTAGAGCACTTCCACGTGGGGGAGCTGACATAAGCAATATGATTTGGAAGATGGAGGAAGCTGAGAAGGAGCTTGAATCTGATGGCGGTGGAAATAAGGATGAATATACTTTTGTCTTAAAGAATGGAAAAAATAAGCAAGATGAATGTGGCAAAGGATCTTGTATCTGGTAGGATGTTTTCTGGGAGTATTGGTGCCTGACTTGGTGAATCAAAATGGTGAAAAAAGCTTTGGGTAAAGTGCAATCGGTGAAGATCATGAGGAATGCACTTGATTTCATGTGTTTATGCTGATCAGAAGGAATGTGTTGAGTCGATGATTCTCCTGTGTGATGCTTTGAGCTACGGAGCAGGGCACCTGTCAAAGGAGTAATATCTGGAGTGTCAGAGGAAGGTGACATTGAAATACTATTCCTGGAGTGGTCAATGTTCGTAGGCTGAATCATGTGGTTAATTGCAGGAATGAGAAGAGTTTGTCTGTTCTTGTGTTTCTCGATGTGGATTTCCACCTGACCCGAGTGCAGCTGAAATGTGTGTACTATGATGGACATCCACAAATTAATACATGCCATACAAAACGTAACATATCATACTAATTAGAGTGTCCCAGATTTACATGTTCCTGAGTCCAGGTTGTGAAACCTCAAATCTCCTGCTATGACACTATGAAATATCACATGGAATCATATAGTAACCAAAAATGTGTTAAATAAATTGAAATATATTTTATATTTGAGATTCTTCGAAGTAGCCACCCTTTGCCTTGATGACAGCGTTGCACACTCTTGGCATTCTCTCAACCAGTGTCACACCCTGACCTTAGTTATCTTTGTTTTATTTATTATTTTGGTTAGGTCAGGGTGTGACGAGGGTGGTATGTGTGTTTTTTATATTGTCTAGGGTTTTTTGTACATCTATGGGGTTTTGGTTTGTCTAGGTAAATGTTGGTCTATGGTGGCCTGAATTGGTTCCCAATCAGAGGCAGCTGTTCATCGTTGTCTCTGATTGGGGAGCAGACCCAATAAAACAATTTGGGGGGGTACACGAGGAGATTGCATGAGTCAGGTAGGAGACCTGAGCCAACTCCTTGTGCTTACCGTGGGGTGTTATCCAGTGCGCTATTCTAGCCCTGTGCGCTCTATTCCAGCTCCTCGCATTTGCCAGGCTAGAATGGGTATCCAGCCAGGACGTATTGAGCCAGATCTATGTTCTGGATCTCCAATGCATCTCCAAGGTCCAGTGTATCCTATGTCTCCTCCCCGCACTCGCCCTGAGGTGCATGTCACCAGCCCAGTACCACCAGTGCCAACACCACGCACCAGGCTTCCTGTGCGCCTCCAGAGCCCAGTACGCCCTGTTCCTCCTCCCCGCACTCTCCCTGAGGTGCGTGTCCCCAGCCTGGTACCACCAGTTCCGGCACCATGCACCATGCCTATAGTGCGCCTCGGCAGTCCAGTACGCCCTGTTCCTCCTCCCGCACTCGCCCTGAGGTGCGTGTCCCCAGCCAAGGTACCACCAGTTCTGGCACCACGCACCAGGCCTACAGTGCGCCCTGTTCCTGCTCCTCGCACTCGCCCTGAGGTGCGTGTCACCAGCTCGGTACCACCAGTTCCGGCACCAGGCCTATAGTGCCCCTCGGCAGTCCAGTACGCCCTGTTCCTCCTCCCCACACTCGCCCTGAGATGCGTGTCCCCAGTCCGGAACCTCCAGCGATGGTCCCCAGCCCGGAACCTCCAGCAACGGTTCCCAGCCTGGGGTCTCCAGCGACGGTCCCCAGTCCAGAACATCCGGCGATGATCCACACAGCGAGGGTCCCTAGCCCGGGGCCTACGCCTACGATCCGTAGTCCAGAGCCTCTGGCGATGATCCATGGGTCAGTGCTTTTAAGACATGAACTTTAAGACATGAAGTTAATCTGGAAAATGTCAAGAACTTTGAACGTTTCTTCAAGTGCAGTCGCAAAAACCATCAAGCGCTATGATGAAACTGGCTCTCATGAGGAACACCACAGGAAAGGAAGACCCAGAGTTACCCCTGCTGCAGAAAATAAGTTAATTTGAGTTAATTAACTGCACCTCAGAAATTGCAGCCTAAATAAATGCTTCACAGAGTTCAAGTATCAGGCATCTCAACATCAACTGTTCAGAGGAGACTGCGTGAATCAGGCCTTTCAGCAATGGTCCAATTGCTGAAAAGAAACCACTACTAAACTGACACCAAAAAGAAGAAGAGACTTGCTTGGGCCAAGAAACATAAGCAGGTGGAAATCTGTCCTTTGGTCAGATAAGTCCAAATTGGAGATTTTTGGTTCCAACTGTCGTGTCTTTGTGAGACGCAGAGTAGGTGAACGGATGATCTCTGCATGTATAGTTCCCACCGTGAAGCATGGAGGAGGAGGTGTGATGTGTGGGGTTGGTTTTTTGCAGGGAGCGCATCCTCCGCATTAGAAACGTGCTGCTTTCACTACCCCATTCTAGCTTCTGTCTTAGCTGAGAAAATGGCCGTGTTACTTTCATACCGTGTTGCTTTCGTTCCGGCTCTCCTTTAGCACAACATAGCTAGCTAAATCTGTCCTTCTGCCCCTGAACAGGCAGTTAACCCACTGTTCCCTGAAAATAAGAATGTGTTCTTAACTGACTTGCCTGGTTAAATAAAGGTAACAAAAAAAAAGAATAAAATAAAATAAAAATAAAAAATACAGGAAGCCAGTGTAGAGAGGCTAGCACTGGAGTAATATGATCCAATTTTTTGGTTCTAGTCAAGATTCTAGCAGCCATGTTTAGCACTAACTGAAGTTTATTCAGTGCTTTATCCAGGTAGCCGGAAAGTAGAGCATTGCAGTAGTCTAACAAAGAAGTGACAAAAGCATGGATTATTTTTCTGCATCATCATCTTATTATTTTTGCAATGTTACGTAGATATGCTGTCTTTGAAACAGTCTTGATATGTTCATCAAAAGAGAGATCAGGGTCCAGAGTAATGCCGAGGTCCTTCACAGTTTTATTTGAGATGACTGTACAACCACCAAGATTAATTGTCAGATTGTTTCTTGGGACCTAGAACCACCAGCCATCCACTTCCTTATGCCTGAAACACAGGCTTCCAGCGAGGGCATTTTTGGGGCTTCCGCATGTTTCATTGAAATGTACAGATGTGTGTCATCTACATAGCAATGAAAGTTAACATTATGTTTCCGAATGACATCAACAAGAGGTAAATATAGAGTGAAAACAATAGTGGTCCTAAAACGGAACCTTGAGGAACACCAACATTTACAGTTGATTTGTCAGAAGACAAACCATCCACAGAGACAAACTTTCTTTCCGACAGATAAGATCTAAACCAGGCCAGAACTTATCCGTGTAGACCAATTTGGGCTTCCAATCTCTCCAAAAGAATGTGGTTATCGATGGTATCAAAAGCAGCACTTAGGTCTTAGAGCACGAGGACAGATGCAGAGGCTCGACATTAAAAGGTTATTTACCACCTTCACAAGTGCAGTCTCAGTGCTATGATGGGGTCAAAAACCAGACTGAAGCGTTTTGTATACATTGCTTGTCTTCAGTAAGGCAGTGGGCTGCTGTGCAACAGCCTTTTCATCATTTTTGAGAGGAATGGGAGATTCGATATAGGCCAATTTTTGATATTTCCTGGGTCAAGGTTCGGCTTTTTCCAGAGGTTTATTACTGTCACTTTTAGTGAGTTTGGTACACATCTGGTGGATAGAGAGACGTTTATTATATTCAACGTAGGCCAAGCACAGGAAGCAACTCTTTCTGTAGTTTATTTGGAATAGGGTCCAGTATGCAGCTTGAAGGTTTAGAGGCCATGATTATTTTCATCATTGTATCAAGAGATATAGTACTAAAACACTTGAGTGTCTCCCTTGATCCTAGGTCCTGGCAGAGTTGTGCAGACTCAGGACAACTGAGCTTTGGAGGAATACGCAGATTTAAAGAGGAGTCCGTAATTGGCTTTCTAATGATCATGATCTTTTCCTCAAAGAAGTTCTTGAATGTATCACTGCTGAAGTGAAAGCCATCCTCTCTTGGGGAATGGTGCTTTTTAGTTAGCTTTGTGACAGTATCAAAAATTCATTTTGGATTGTTCTTATTTTCCCCAATTAAGTTGGAAAAGTAGGATGATCGAGCAGCAGTGAGTGCTCTTCGATACTGCACGGTACTGTTTTTCCAAGCTAGTCGGAAGACTTCCAGTTTGGTGTGGCGCCATTTTTGTTCCATTTTTCAAGAAGCTTGCTTCAGAGTTTGGGTATTTTCTGAATGCCAGTGAGCTAGTTTCTTATGACAAATGTTTTTTGGTTCTAGGGTATTGCACAAGGTTAAATTGAGTTCCTCAGTTAGGTGGTTAACCTGGCTAGGACTCCACAAATGGTTATGTTAGGTCCCCACCAAGCCACAGAAAAACCCAGCCATTTTTCCAGCCTAAGAGAGGAGTCACAAAAAGCACAAATAGAGATCAGATTAATCACTAACCTTTGATGATCTTCATCAGATGACACTCATAGGACTTCATGTTACACAATACATGTATGTTTTGTTCGATAAAGTGCATATTTATATGAAAAATCTCATTTTACATTGGCCCGTTACATTCAGTAGTTCAAAAACATGTGGTGATTGTGCAGAGAGCCACATTGAATTCACAGAAATACTCATTATAAATGTTGATGAAAATGTAAGTGTTATGCATGGAACTTTAGATACACTTCTCCTTAATGCAACCGCTGTGTCAGATTTCAAAAAAACTTTACAGAAAAAGCATAATCTGAGTACGGCGCTCAGAGCCCAAACCAGCCAAAAGAAATATCTGACATGTTGCGCAGTCAACATTAGTCAAAAATAGCATTATAAATATTCACTTACCTTTGATGATCTTCATCAGAATGCACTCCCAGGAATCGCTGTACCACAACAAATGTTTGTTTTGTTCAATAATGTCCATCATTTATGTCCAAAAAGCTTCTTTTGTTAGGGCGTTTGGGTAAACAGATCCAAATGCGCAAAAAGTTCAAAAAGTTATATTACAGGTCGAAGGAACTTGTCAAACTAAGTATAGAATCAATATTTAGGATGTTTTTATCCTAAATGTTCAATAATGTTCCAACCGGAGAATTCCACTGTCTGTAGAAAAGCAATGGAACGAGAGATACCTCTCATGTGAACACGCGTGACTGAGATCGAGGCTGCTGCCAGACCCCTTAGTCAACAGCTCTCATTCGCTCCCATTTCACAGTAGAAGCCTGAAACAACGTTCTAAAGACGGTTGACATCTAGTGGAAGCCTTAGGAAGTGCAAAATAACCCATATCCCACTGTGTATTCGATAGGGACTAAGTTCAAAAATGACAAACCTCAGATTTCCCTACTTCCTGTCTGGATCTTTTCTCAGGTTTTTGCCTGCCATATGAGTTATGTTATACTCACAGACATCATTCAAACAGTTTTAGAAACTTCAGAGTGTTTCCTATCCAATACTACTAATAATATGCATATATTTGCATCTGGGACTGAGTAGGGGGCAGTTTACTCTGGGCACGCTATTCATCCAAAAGTGAAAATGCTGCCCCCTATCCCAAAGAAGTTAACACATATTTGTACTCTGGTAGGCGGAGGGAGTCTGGATTGGCATCTTGGAATCTTTGGGTTCTCCGAGAATTTATAGCACAACTTTTGATGATCCTTGGTTGGGGTCTGAGCAGATTATTTTTTGGCGATTGCAAACGTAATAAAATGGTGCTCCGATAGTCAAGGATTATGAGGAAAAACATTAAGATCCACAACATTTATTCCACGGGACAAAACTAGGTCCAGAGTATGACTGTGGCAGTGAGTATGTCCGGAGACATGTTGGACAAAACCCACTGAGTCGATGATGGCTCCGAAAGCCTTTTGGAGTGGGTCTGTGGACTTTTCCATGTGAATATTGAAAAGTCACCAAAAATTAGAATATTATCTGCCATGACTACAAGGTCCGATAGGAATTCACAGAACTCAGTGAGGAACACTGTATATGGCCCAAGAGGCCTTTAAACAGTAGCTATAAAAAAGTGATTGAGTAGGCTGCATAGATTTCATGACTAGAAGCTCAAAAGACGAAAATGTATTTTTTTTGTAAAAAAAATCATAAATGTTAGCAACACCTCCACCTTTGCGGGATGCTTGGGGGATATGATCACTAGTGTAACCAGGAGGTGAGGCCTCATTTAACACAGTAAAATCATCAGGCTTAAGCCATGTTTCAGTCGGGCCAATCACATCTGTGATTAGTTAATTGATTATAACTGCCTTGGAAGTGAGGGATCTAACATTAAGTAGCCCTATTTTGAGATGTGAGGTATCACAATCTCTTTCAATAATGGCAGGAATGGAGGAGGTCTTTATTTCAGTGAGATTGCTAAGGCGAACACCGCCATGTTTAGTTTTGCCCAACCTAGGATAGCTGACTACACTGACTGTGCTAGTGGCAGACTCCACTAAGCTGGCAGGCTGGTTAATAGCCTGCTGCCTGGCCTGCACCCTATCTCATTGTGGAGCTAGGGGAGTTAGAGCCCTGTCTATGTTCGTCGATAAGATGAGAGCACCACTCCAGCTTGGATGGAGTCCGTCACTCCTCAACAGGCCAGGCTTAGTCCTGTTTGTGGGTGAGTCCCAGAAAGAGGGTCAATTATCTACAAATTCTATCTTTAGGGAGGGGCACAAAACATTTTTCAACCAGCGATTGAGTTGTGAGACTCTGCTGTAGAGCTCATCACTCCCCCTAACTGGGAGGGGGCCAGAGACAATTACTTGATGCCGACACATCTTTCTAGCTGATTTACACTATGTTGCACTTGGTGACCTCTGACTGTTTCATCCTAACATCGTTGGTGCCGACGTGGATAACAATATCCCTATACTCTCTACACTCACCGGTTTTAGCTTTAGTCAGCACCATCTTCAGATTAGCCTTAACAACGGTAGCAAACAGCCCCCTGGCAAACAGTGTATGATCTCTGGATGATTCGTTTTAAGTCTAATACTACGGGTAATGGAGTCGCCAATGACTAGGGTTTTCAATTTGTCATAGCTAATGGTGAGAGGCTTCGGCATCTCAGACCCCGTAACGGGAGGAGTAGGGACCAGAGAAGGCTCGGCCTCTGACTCTAACTTGCTGCTTAATTGGGAGAACCGGTTGAAAGTTTCTGTCGGCTGAATGAGCGACACCGGTTGAGCAATTCCTACAGCATTTCCCTCCAGAAGCCATGAGAAAGTTATCCGGCTGCGGGGACTGTGCGAGGGGATTTATACTACTATCTGTACTTACTGGTGGTACAGACGCTGTTTCATCCTTTCCTACACTGAAATTACCCTTGCCGAACGATTGCGTCTGAAGCTGGGCTTGCAGCACAGCTATCCTCGCCGAAGGACGATCGTTCTCCGGTATATTATGAGTACAGCGACTGCAATTAGAAGGCATCATATTATAATGTTACTACTTAGCTTCGGCTGGTGGAGGTCCTGATGAACCACAACCAGATAATGCGTCCGGAGTGAAAAAGTTGAATGGAAAAAATGTTGAACGAGGGAAAAACAAGAAATATAAACGATAATTAAAAAGTAAAAGACGTAAAGTTGTCAGGTAACAAAGTAAGGTAAGCAATAAAACGCACAGCAGCACGTAAACAAGTCAGCAATTTGTGACTGGAAATGACTGGTGTGGGGTGCTTTACTATATGGCCTGTGATGCCAGTGTGATGTTCAACTGGGAAATGTACGGAGTAAACTCCACCTATGGCTTCCTCTACAATGTTCTTTCCCCATCATCAGTGTTCTCCTATCACAGCCATTAAACTCTGTAACTGTTTTAAAGTCACCATTGGCCTCATGGTGAAATCCCTGAGTGGTCTAGGAAGGACGCCTGTATCTTTGTAGTGACTGGGTGTATTGATACACCATCCAAAGTGTAAGTAGTAACTTCACCATGCTCAAAGGGATATTCAGTGTCTGCTTTTTTTTTACCAATCAGTGCCCTTCTTTGTGGGGTAATGGGAAACTTTCCTGGCCTTTCTGGTTGAATCTGAAATTCACTGATCGACTAAGGGACATTAAAGATAATTGTATGTGTGGGCAGTAGCAGTGCATGGGTAAAACCACCAGGGAAGTCACATTACAATCTACTGTATGTGTTGTGATAATTGCGTTGTTTGCGCTATAACCTAGATCATATGCCTAGACACCGTGATATATACTGTAGGCATAAGGTCGAGACAATAAGAAGAGAGTAAATTCAATCACACCTTTGTTTCATTACAAAACCAGAGAGCAACATCTGTCCTGTGAAGTCCACAAAACATATTGCATGTAACAAACAGTTACATGATCTACAGCAAGGTCAAGAGAGGTAATGTTTCTGACATTTTCGGACTACTAAACAACTATTGATATAGAACCACGGAGAGTTTCCGCAAGTCGCAAAGAAAACAGGTGCTGCCTCCACTATTCCAGCACCATTTCAACTTCAACATTATCTATTCACCTACAGTATGCTTTGTCTAATACAGTGACAACTAAAAGATACCAAAAACGATTTAGTCCAATCAACGTAAGCTAAATATGATGTGGCTGTCCATGGTACTGATTTGTGTGTGTGTGTGTGTGTGTGTGTGTGTGTGTGTGTGTGTGTGTGTGTGTGTGTGTGTGTGTGTGTGTGTGTGTGTGTGTGTGTGTGTGTGTGTGTGTGTGTGTGTGTGTGTGTGTGTGTGCAAGTGGAAAAAAACATGTTGACTCACCCTACTTGTGGAGAAATGCCAATGCTGTCCTCCTCTTTCATGTTGCCTTAAACAGTCTATTCCTCTGTCATACAGTACACACTTTTAGTTTTTGTTGTCTTAGGCTACCTGGCTAAAATACTTGCTTGCTAGCCTAACTTCCTTGGGCAACAATACTCCAGGCCAGCTAGTTAACATTAGCATACTACATCTAGCTACACATTGAACTTCCATTCTCTCAGGCCAGGGGCACAATGTATGAAATTATGGTTGGATCAAAATCGCCTTTATAATCATTAGCCAGTAAGGAGAATTATGTAAAACCACAAGGCCAAATCCCTATCGCTGATTGGCTATTATATTATATTTTTGTTATTAAGGGAGGCCAAATCCTGGCTGGCTTCCCTTATATTCAATGCTATGGGCAGCAACAAGTTAAGTTCTTCCACACCGATCTAGACAAACCATTTCTGTATGGACCTCGCTTTGTGCACGGGGGAATTGTCATGCTGAAACAGGAAAGGGCCTTCCCGCCCCAGACCTTTATTCCTCCTCCACCAAACTTTACAGTTGGCACTACGCATTGGGGCAGGTAGCGTTCTAGATTCGTACGTCGGACTGCTAAATGGTGAAGCTTGATTCATCACTCCAGGGAACGCGTTTCCACTGCTTCAGAGTCCAATAAAGGCTAGCTTTACACCACTCCAGCTGACGCTTGGCATTGTGCAGGGTGATCTTAGGCTTGTGTGCGGTTGCTCGGCAATGGAAATCCCTTTCATGAAGCTCCCAACCAACATTTCTTGTTCTGACGTTTTCAGCACTTGGCGGTCCCATTCTGTGAGCTTGTTGTGGCCTATCACTTTGCGGCTGAGTCGTCGTTGCTCCAGGATGTTTTCACTTCACAATAACAGGCACTTAGTTGCCTGGGGATACTCTCGCAGGGTAGAAATATGACAGACTGACTGGTTGGAAAGGTGGCATCCTATGAAGATGCCATGTTGAATGTTACTGAGCTCTTCAGTAAGGCCATTCTACTGCCAATGTTTGTCTATGGTGATTGCATGACGGTGTGCTTGATTTTATACACCTGTTAGCAATGAGTGTGGCTGAAATAGCGTTTCTTTCTTGGCAATTGTTGGGGGAAGCATGGCTTCCCTTGGCATCCATGAATACACACCACTGGTGTGGGGTACAGAGATGAGGTAGTCATTAAACAATCATGTTAAACACTATTATTGCAGACAGGGTAAGTCCATGCAGTTTACTATGTGACTTGTTTTACCTCTGAACTTATTTAGGCTTGCCATAACAAAAAGGTTGAATACCTATTGACTCAAGACATTTAAGCTTTTCATTTTGTATTGATTTGTAAAAATTTCAAAAAACATCATTCCACTTTGGAATACATTACGACAATATTGTGTAAAATAATTAAAGTACAAAAATGTTGAATTTCCCACAATCCTCTGAAAACAGAGCCAAGTGGCACGATTGGAAGTGGAAGAAAACTAAAACCAGACTTCCCATGAATTCAATCACTCAATTTTCTCTATCTTTGGTTATCCTTAAAAAATATAATTACATTTTGAGAAACATATTAAGTTGGATTTATTCAGATTTTTGGAAAGTGAAATTAACAAATCAATGAAACGACTTTCATGTCACCGAAGTCGAAGCCTCTCCTTGTTCGGGCGGTGCTCGGCGGTTGACGTCACCGGTCTTCTAGCCATCATTGATCCATTCTTCATTTTCCATTGGTTTTGTCCTGTCTTCCTACACACCTGGTTTCAATCCCATTCATTACCTGTTGTGTATTTAACCCTCTGTTTCCCCTCATGTCTTTGTCAGGGATTGTTTGTTATTTCCGTGTTTTGTATTGGTGCGCGACGGGTCCTCGTACCCACTTTGTTTTATTGTTTACATTTAGTGTTCGGAGTATGTTTTGTTTATTGTTATTAAATAACTCCATTACACTCAGTTTGATTCTCCTGCGCCTGACTTCCCTGCCACTTATACACACACGACTCTGACGTTGCATTCATTTTTATTAAGTATTTGTTGGTCATTTAAAAAATTAAAAAAATTCAGAACAGAATAATTATTTACAGTGTGGCTGTGTAGTGTATGCAATTCCAATTAAATGTTCCATCTGTGGTGGTTAATTTCTGTAATTTCTGTATTATCAAATGAGGAGAGACAAACTTATCACACAAGTCAGAGTTATACTTAAACTGAATGTTTATTAGTGAGAGCTTCTCAATAGCAATGGCTGGTCGACGAATCACGCTGAGATGATTCGTTGAGAGCCCCGAAACAAAGGTATTTTATAGCCCCTTTCAACCTACATGACGAACAACAGATCTATAGAATGGGTCACAAGGTTTAAGATTTTTATGAAAGATACCTATAATACATAGCAGACAGTATCTGCTGTGTCAACAATTTTCATTGTATAGAGACCAGTGTCTGTCGCTCCGACTCCAAACTGGAACCATCTCTCCCTGGTACGGTATAGAACAGAAACATTAACTCTTGCTCTGGAATGCCCTTTAGGTTTTATCACCCAAAAGACATTGTAAATCTCCTGCCAGTGTTATCTCTCAGAGGCCCATCCACTGTAGAACACAAACACAATAGTTAACAATACTCTATGTTGCATAAAACAACCATTTGATGCAATAAAAGTATTATAACAATCTTGCAATTTTGCTCTCACACATCTTACTGACCCAGAAATCGAGTGTTCAATCCCCGTTTCTACCTTTCCCACCTTTGTCTCCTCCCGTTTCTAATCTGTCTAAATAAAGCGTTGAAAAATATGGCCCTACATATGCCCTTATCATCAATCAACATGTAGGCTGTAAACTATTTGCATTTCTTGAAGATGTGATTGTATGATAGACAAAGTCTGCAAAACAAGTCATATCTTTGTTTTAATGCTGCCTGAAACCCCAAAAAAGTGTTTTCAAAACACTCTTAAAAATACAAATATTCAAGTATAGTCAAATATTCTTTGGGCGTTTCAGAGTATCTCTATTTTGTTATATTCAACAGGTTGGTCTAATCCTGAATGGTGATTGGTTAATACCGCATTCCAGCCGGTGTCTATTCCAGAGGTTAACACCGGCTAAATCGATGACGTTAAAATGCTTATTTACTCTGTTCCATCTGATTATGCTGTGTCATCAGCCATCTGATCACTGTGTCATCAGCCCAGCCAGGCAATTTATAAACTTGATCTCCATTATAAAAAGCATCTCAACATTATTTCACATTTCTTTTAGATTAACATTTAGTTTTCAACAGTGGAGATTTGTATAAACCTTGCTGTCGGTCTTTCCGACATTTGCAACATTGAATTTGAATATTGAAACAATCTCCAGCAGTCCCATAGTAATGAAAGTGTCGGGAGTCGGGACGAGACAGACAGACAGGCATCTTTTCTCAGCCAGTCGAAATCATGAATCAGCTGAAAAAAGGTCAAAAGAAACAGTGCAGCTAGTTTGCAGTCATTCCAGCTTCAGTTTGAAGTGATTGTGTTAGCTGTGTTGTTGGCTATTGTAGTTAATCTGAACAACAGTGTCCTGATGAGAGAGAGCACATTTTCTATGTCAGACGAAATCACGCCTCATTAGCTTATTGCTATGGATGCATCTAAATAAATGTAACTTGTAAACAGCTTTAAAACAAATGCTAATGAAGCTATTGTTGTTATTCTGCTGCACTGTTTGACGTAACTGTAAATTAGCCAGCTAGCTAGCAAGCAAGGGATAAGAACGTTGCCAGCCAATGTGCAATGGAACACTTAGAATGAACGACTGGGTCACGTCCATAGATACAGAACAAAAAGACTGATCGTCTGGTTCGCGTCCCTGGCAACTGAATCGATAGAACGCACGACCAGTTGGCTTGGGTAGAAACCCTATTTCTGTGTCGGGACTATATCTTGTGGATGGATGAAATGGTATGAATAAATTAAAGTAATAAAATATGTAACCCATTGTATAAAAGTGACAATGCTAACAACACCCGTGCCAATATACACTCCAACAAACACCGGCTTCTCGGGCATTACCACTTAATTGAAGCACATTCTGTGTATCATAATTTACATTGGGTTTACATTCAAACACCCACCAAACACCAGATCTCAGATTAGGTGCACTACTTTTCATGGATTCATTACACAACTTTTCATTAAGCAATTGTTTCAAAGGCTTTTTGTCCCTTAACAATAACAGTAAACAGCATTTTAAGAGGTGAAGCATTTCTTTGATTATATTGAGGGAGGGTAGAGTTTGTGGGCGTGTATTGTGGAGTCAATTGTGAGTCTTGAGATTACTGCTAAATTCATGGTTTTGAGCTAGGATTCAGGAATGTGGTTGGGGGGGGGGGTTAAAGTTACTACACTATTCATGAAATAAATGTTACCCACTATATAATGTAATAATCAACCCATAATGTAATGACTATTATATAATAACATTATGCACAAAAACATTATGTGATGCATTCAGCATATTTATTACAGTATTGCAGATTTATTACATAATTCAGCATTTATGTAAGGCTATAATTCTACACATTTGCCGCTAGAAAGGTTACTAGCAAGGTTACTTAGATAGCTACTGTAGTTGCCGTGGTAACCAAACAAACAGATTGCAAATTTACATTTACATTTAAGTCATTTAGCAGACGCTCTTATCCAGAGCGACTTACAAATTGGTGCATTCACCTTATGACATCCAGTGGAACAGCCACTTTACAATAGTGCATCTAAATCTTTTAGGGGGGAGAAGGATTACTTTATCCTATCCTAGGTATTCCTTAAAGAGGTGGGGTTTCAGGTGTCTCCGGAAGGTGGTGATTGACTCCGCTGTCCTGGCGTCGTGAGGGAGTTTGTTCCACCATTGGGGGCCAGAGCAGCAAACAGTTTTGACTGGGCTGAGCGGGAACTGTACTTCCTCAGTGGTAGGGAGGCGAGCAGGCCAGAGGTGGATGAACGCAGTGCCCTTGTTTGGGTGTAGGGCCTGATCAGAGCCTGGAGGTACTGAGGTGCCGTTCCCCTCACAGCTCCGTAGGCAAGCACCATGGTCTTGTAGCGGATGCGAGCTTCAACTGGAAGCCAGTGGAGAGAGCGGAGGAGCGGGGTGACGTGAGAGAACTTGGGAAGGTTGAACAGCAGACGGGCTGCGGCGTTCTGGATGAGTTGTAGGGGTTTAATGGCACAGGCAGGGAGCCCAGCCAACAGCGAGTTGCAGTAATCCAGACGGGAGATGACAAGTGCCTGGATTAGGACCTGCGCCACTTCCTGTGTGAGGCAGGGTCGTACTCTGCGGATGTTGTAGAGCATGAACCTACAGGAACGGGCCTGTAGATTTAGCTAACCAAACCATTAGTCCTAGCTTGTCATTATGAAAATACAATTCAACAATGTCAATAATATTTTCAAATTGACTTTTGCTTTCAAAAGCAGCTCAAATAGAGCTGAATTCTACCGTTAAGCAATAAGGCCCGAGGAGGTGAGGTATATGGGCAATATACCAAGGCTAAGGGCTGTTCCTAGATACAGTATGAATAAATTAATCAAAATAGCATTTGATGCAAGTATGTAAATAAGCCAATCGGAAACAAGTATTCAACAATGTCATGGTATAATACATCATAAATTAAAAAGTTAGCACATTATTAGCAGCTATTATATTATTGGCAATTATTACATTATCAGTTGCTACACACCTCCTTTCCCCAAGCTAAAGGATTACAACACTGGCATGGCCAATAACATGCGGGAGCCACAGCTCTGAGACTACTCTTGGAATTCTAATAGCATACAGTAGGTTTGTATTCAGCGCTTGTATTCTAATCATTTGTTCTACTCAATATCGGCTTGTCATATCGGTTAATGTTGATGGATGATATGTGTGGCCTTTGACACCACGGATTGTGAGGGAGATGTTGCTAGTCATAAAAAATAAATTTAAAAAATCACCCTGACCACATAACAACAACAGGAAGGATGTCACGAAATGCTCTTCTCATAACAGGATTTTACACATACATTTGGATGTATATCCAGATTTACCACTCTGGACCTACAACATTATTACTACAACGCTAATCCCCTGAAGCAATGTCTCCTATGCCTGCAATAACAAACATGTCATAGCATTTCATTAACTGTCCTACATATCCGTGATGTTCCTATGCTTGCAAAAAAGTATGGGTGCATGCCATTTCTTGAATTTGTAATACATTTCAAATCACATTTTAAACTACCTGCTGTGACACAATAGGGATGCATGTTTACTTCATTGTGGTCTGACCAGAGACGGACTGGGTGGGACCAGGCATTTCCAACACACCTACCCATTTTACTCTCTCAAGGCACCCACACTGTCCCCTTTTGGGACCCCACATTATTACCCAAATTATAATTATTCTGTCCAAAATCCCCAATTAAGACCATCCCACTGGGCTAAAGCTGGACCAGCCCATCTGGCATTTGCCCAAACTGCCCTAATGCCAGTCCATTTTTAGGTCTGACTCATATCATGGGAGGAAAGATCCCCCAAAAGGCTGTGGGTTAGTACTGGAACAGGTGTTACTTCATTGCATATCAACATTACAGGTGTCGTTTAGGGAGATGTGGAAGTGAATACCATTAAACAACATCCCAAATCAAATGAGCAATGAAGCAAGGATAGCATGTAAGATGTATTTGTGTAACCTTTATTTAACTAATATTCATAGTCCACACAACCTGCACAATCTATTTTACTATCTATTTTATTTCAGGTTAGTAGGAAAAAGGTCGGTTAAATAGTAATTGACACAATGTCACTAACCAATATGTATTTTTTAGGCCAAAGCTTTTCTGGATCCCTCTTCCCAACAGCTAAAGGTCCCAAAACTTCTGTGCACTTGCATGATTCTCTATTATTATTATTGCTCTACTCTACTAACAGATCTGTTAATGTCTGCAAGATTTTTATTTTTATTAACCCACTTTTCTCCCCAATTTTGTGGTATCCAATTGTTTTTAGTAGCTACTATCTTGTCTCATCGCTACAACTCCTGTACACAACCCAACCACTGCTTCTTAACACAGTACGCATCCAACCCGCAAGCCAGCCCTCCTGGCCCTCCTGCAGAGACACCGTGCACCTGGCAACCTTGGTTAGCGCACACTGCACCTGGCCTGCCACAGGAGTGGTGCTTGATGAGGGGCCAACCCCTCCCTAACCCGGACGACGCTAGGCTAATTGTGCATCGCCCCACAGACCTCTCGGTCGTGGCCGGTTATGACAGAGCCTGGGCGCGAACCCAGAGTCTCTGGTGGCACAGCTGACGCTGCAGTACAGCGCCCTTAACCACTGCGCCACCCGGGAGGCTGCAAGATTACATGATGATAGTATTTTACATAACAGAACCAAATATAATAGTAACATAGCAAGTGCATTGCAACCAACGGGAAGAATGTGCTACATATTACGACTGGATTTTAAAAAATGCTACTAAGGGGATATTACATGCACCTGCGTTGTAACGTTCGTCGTTAAGGGTCGACCAAGGCGCAGCGTGATTTGAGTTCATCATATTTTATTAAAATGTGAACCAGCAAACAAACAATACAACGAACAAAAAGCTTTGTTGTGCAAAAATACATGCAACCAAACAAAGACAAGATCCCACAACTGAAGGTGGGGTGAAAGGGCTGCCTAAGTATGATCCCCAATCAGTATGATCCCCAACCACAATAGACAGCTGCCTCTGATTGGGAACCATACTAGGCCAACAAAGAAAACATAGATATACAAAAACTAGAGTACCCACCCTGACCTAACCAAAATATAGAGAATAAACAGGGATCTCAAAGGTCAGGGCATGACATGCGTGTTAAAGCTAACTTGGCATACTCTCAACCAGCTTCTGTATTGACTGACCTTCATGTCTTAAAGTAATGGTGGACTGTCATTTATGTTTGCTTATTTGAGCTGTTCTTGCCAGAATATAGGACTTGGTATTTTACCAAATAGGGCAATCTTCTGTATACCACCCTTACCTTGTCACAACACAACTGATTGCCTCAAAAACATTAAGGAGGAAGAAATTCCACAAATGAACTTTTAACAAGGCACACCTGTTAATTGAAATGCATTCCAGGTGACTACCTTATGAAGCCGGTTGAGAAAATGGCAAGTGTGCAAAGCTGTCAAGTTAAAGGGTGGCTACTTTGAAGAAACTCAAATATATACTTTGTTATTTCATAGTTTTGATGTCTTCACTATTATTCTACAATGTAGAAAATACAAAAAAATCAAGACAAACCTTGGAATGAGTAGGTGTGTCCAAACCTTTGACTGGTACTGTATAAACTTTTATTATATACTGTAACTCAATCATGATTGACTTGATTTAGTTACACATTTCAAATACTAACTACTAATACTAACATACTAATCCCCGATCTTGATAAGAAATTACCACACCAGACAATTTTATTTTAAAGACAGTTATTTGATTGGTTTCCAATTTATATAATCCATTAAATACAAGAGTAAGCTACACCAACATTAGTTTGGTAAAACAAGGAAATACATTATTGCAGTTGTGCATAATGATTATCAAATAGATAAATCGCCCTTAGTGTGCTCAAAAAGTAAGACAAAGTTGTTTCCGATGATAATACCCACCAGAGAGCGAACATATCTTGAAAGACTTTGGTTGCAAGCAAGACTAAGGTAATGCCGACATCAGCTTTTAGGGAGCGGTAATGATGTGACCAATAAATGGTTGCAATTGAGATCAGCTATGCAGGTGAATTTAGCGCATATTGATGGTCTAAAAAGAAATCAGCAGGCGATAATCGTCCCATCGATGTTTGCAATAGGCCCAGTATAATGTTTCGCATACTCCGTCTCTTTTCATCTTTCATAATGGCCCTGTCGGAAAATTGTTCTCTTCCATGCTATTTCAAAGCAACAACACTCTCAAGTATAGCTAATGTACCAGTAGTTTGTCGTCATCTTCACACAAACACATTTGGGAAAGCTATACTTGAGAGTTGCCAGGTTTGTTTTCACGTATGACTAAATTGTCATTCATAATAATCATGCTTTTCAATCCTTTTATCAGGAACATTGTGCATTTCTGGGCAACCACTCCAAGGAATTAGATTTCACTGCCGATCAGCCAACATGAAACAAATAAATGAGTGTTTGTTACATTTATGTAAATTGTTTTCTTTGATTTCTAACCATAACAAAGTTTTTCATAACAAATAACTTTTTCTGTTTGTAATCCAACCACATAACAACCAGAATATGGCATCCCACAAAGTTTTGATATTGTCATGACAGACTATACCTGGTTGTAACAGAGACCCGTTGGTTGTAATCTGGTTGCATAATTTCTTTTCAACCAGAGACCAGCATGAAAGTCATTATGATGTCACATGGAACATTTTTCACAGCAGGCAATGTTTGGATCTGGTATTTTGTTGGCTTTTTAAACTGCAAAGCGATATTTGGAAATACATTTTCCATCAATGCGCAAGGGTACACATGCAGTGGTCGCAACAAGGAGACAGCTGCGCAGGTAGATGGAGCAGAAAAACATTGACCCAGACAGCAACAGTCATCTGCTTAATGGATATAACCAACAACACACTGTTTCAAACTCACTGGAATGATGAAAGAACAGTCTAATCACAGGTAGGTTCAGTGGACAAACTGCCAACCAATGGCACTCCAGTCCTCACTGGTGCTTCACACAAAGCATCGGAAGAAACCACGCCTGAAACACTTGACCTACTCCTGCCAATAGAAACTTGTGGCTTTCCCTTCGCCACATGCCGTCTGCAATGTTGAGTCCACCATCAATTATTTACAGATGTTGTGGGAAGAGTAGTTTAATACTTCCTTTAGCGAGGTTTCTATAAAGGTTATATATATGAATTGCTTATTTAAGGTATTAGTTGACCTTGCACTAGTCCTTATAGATATGATATTGATCATCCTGTGGATTTTATTTGAAATCTATATGTTGTTTTATTGTGTTGGTTTATTATTGAGCTGTGCCTTTTAAAATTCCCTGTCTCATACAGATCCGTACCAGGTAATTATCTTCTCCTGCAGACTGGAATGAATCCCAAATGGCACTCTATTCACTAAATAGGGCTTTATGGGTTCTGGTCAAAAGTAGTGCACTGTATAGGGAATAGGGTGCCATCTGGGACACAACCTGGCATGGCTGCGAGAAGATGTTTATGGGTGGGGGTGTTTATCTTCGAGAAGAGTTAGGGGGTGCGGAGATAAATTGCACTGCCCAGACATTATTGACCATGTGAGAATTGGCCGCTTCTCAAAGCAATTTAGTTGACGGTGCTATATTATGATGGTAACATTCAATTCAACAAATCCTCAAGCTTCATTACAGTGTAAAAGTGATAAACTTTAGCCTACCACAGGGGCGGGACTGGAACCAGATATAGGCCTGGGAATTTCAAGTGAACCAGTTCCCGCGACTCAGCAGAATGATGGCATGGCGCCGTGTTCTGCTGTACTCCCTTAGTGTAGCCTGTAGGTCTGTCAATAGCGGGCCAAATAATAAGATAGTAAATTGAATTCTAATCACAGGTAGGTTCAGTTCTGTCATATTTGTCAATTTAAGAAACCATTCACCCCATTGAGTCTACGTTGAGTCATATCTCAAAATAGAGTCGGCATTTTCATCCAAACCATAGAAGACTGTCCTACCTTACATGGTTAGCAGGTGGCGCAGTAGTGACATTTTCTCTGCAACCCTGTCAATAACCCCCATCACTGTCAAGGGCCAGCAGTATCTCTTTCTCTGTAGCCATCAACATGAAACCCTCCAAGTGGTCTTGGAACATAGTCTGTTCTTTACGAACTTCCGAGTAGAGAAACTCCTTTCACATACCAATTCAGTGACAGACATAGTGAGGATGAGTATTTAAGTGTGTTATTTCTATCCAGTGTATGCTGCTGCATCTGTTCTCCCTGGCCCTGTTGTACTCGACCCTGCCAAAGGCACATCTACAGGCTGACTGATTTGGGAACAAGAAGCATCTCTCTAGCTACACCTATTGGCAGAGCCAGGCTAGGCCTACGGAACATGTCTGCCTTGTGAGACCGTTGCCGTTTCTCTCAATTTCTCCGCACCAGCTTTTCTTTTCCTCTCCATTATGACAACACAAGGCTCAGAATAGTTATTTGAATATTTGGAAAACATGATTAAGACACTGAAGATGGAACAAATATGAAAAGAACTTTGCTAAGGCTATTGACCAAACCCGATATAATGCCAGGCGAGTTCAATTAGGGAGGGGTCACGCAGGTCCGATGAGAACAGTCCCGCTCTTCCGGACGGCCAGTCTGCCTCTGGCCTACCATATTGTTTCTCACTATCCAGTCTGTGGACAGGCGCCGGTCCATGGGATGTTGCTGGCTGGTTGCCATGCACAGAGGCTTGTTATGAAATTAAACTGAACATCTTTACTTCAGATCAACATGTTAACAACTCATCCAATCATCACATCTCCGTTCAGGCACAACGTGCCTGCTCCATTCTTAAAACCTCTTAGGGATTGCGGACCGCTAGTGGTCCACCTGCGACAACATCCGGTGAAATTGCAGAGTGCCAAATTCAAAATAAGAAAACCGTAATATTAAACATTTATGAACATACAAGTGTCTTACATCATTTAAAAGCTTAATTTATTGTTAATCCAACCTCTGTCAGGTTTCAAAAGGCTTTACGGCGAAAGCATACCAGTCGTTAATCTGAGGAGAGCGCCTCACATCAAAATACTTTTTCAACCAGCACAGGTGTCACAAATATCGGAAATATCGATAAAATAAATCACTTACCTTTGAGGATCTTCCTCTTTTTGCAATCCCAAGGGTCCCAGCTACACAATGAATGTTTGTTTTGTTCGATAAAGTCCTTCCTTATATCCAAAGTCAGTTTAGTTGACACCATTGATTTCAGTAATCCACTCCTTCAACATACATATACAAAGGAATCCAAAAAGCTCCTGGTTAACTTCGTCCAAACAAGTCAAACAATGTTTCTAATCAATCCTCAGGTACCCTAATATGTAAATAAACTACAATATTTCAGACAGAAAGAACGGTGTTCAATAGAAAAGGAATAATGAAGAGCCTATCTTTCCTGATGAGAACACCTTGGATAAACTACAACTAATTGTTTTTCAAAAAAACAAGCCTGAAACCCTGTCTAAAGACTGACATCTAGTGGAAGCGATAGGAACTGCAATCTAGGAGCTATTTTTTTTGTATATCCCATGGGCCTGCATTGAAAGAAAAAAAAAACAATTCCGGATGGATTTCTCTGATTTTTACCTGCCATATCAGTTCTGTTATACTCACAGACATTATTTTAACAGTTTTAGAAACTTCAGAGTGTTTTCTATCCATTGCATATCCTAGCTTCTGGGGCTGAGTAACAGGCAGTTTACTTTGGGCACGTCAGTCATCTGGAAATTCAGGATACTGCCCCCTAGCCTTAAGAAGCAACAGTATTCAATACTCAACTGAGCTACAACACCATATTACAGATCAGTGTTCAGGGGTGTGGCTGGTGCCAGGGTAACTGCCAGGGGAACTTTCACTCTGAGACGTGTCATAACTTGCCTTGCTGCAGCAGGCTTGTTCTTTTGTTTGGCAGAGGCAGTCCAAAGGGAGTTTCAGTTCCCTGCAGAAGACACCCCAATTGTGGAGTGCTTGGTAGCCCTGATTTGGAGTAATGTAATGCACAGAGCCACATCAAAAGGTTGTCCCTCAGTCAAGTAGGCCCGTATTCCTTCCTTCAGGGTAGTTTTCAAGCATTCCACCCCAGCGTTTGCTTGACGGTGGTACACAGTCATCCGGATGTGCTTTGATGGATTGCTTTTCAAGGTACACACACAGATCATTCGAGACAAACTGGGGGCCATTGTCTGTCATAATGCTGCTGGGCAATCCCCCACTAACAGAACAGTTTATCCAGTGTTTGGATGATCATCTGTGAGGTGATAGAGGACAACGGCATGGCTTTTGCTCATTTCGAATGCAAGTGATGAATGACCAGTTGGTATCTTGCGTGTGCAACTCTCCTCAGATATCCAGGTCCAAGTGGTCCGAGGGAGCCTTTGGCCATTCCACTGGTGTCAGGGGTGAAGTAGTGGGTCTGCCCAATGTCCAACTCAACAGGCATGCTGTGCTGTCCTTCACAAGGGACTCAATGTCTCTGTCGATATTTTGTCACCAGAACGTGTCCCTGCATCGTTGCTTCACCTTAACGATGCCCAGCTGCCCCTCGTGTGCCATGCGAAGCACTTGCGCTTTCAGGACCTCTGGAATCAGTGTGTGATGTCCTCTGGCGATGCACACTTCCTCCCAGCATGAGAGCTCATCTCTCACCCTGTATAATGGCAGTAGGTCTCTGTCCACCATAGCAGGCCATCCTTCCCTGATGTAGGTGCAAAGCTCATCATCCTGTGGTGCCTGTCTGAGTGCATACATTGTGACTTTAGCATCCCATGGGCCATGTAGCATGTGGACTCAGTTGTTGTTATCCCCTTCTGTTGCACACCATTGATGCAGGTGAGATAGTCCTGGACACAGGTCAGCCACAGCATTGTGGCGTCCCGGGTGAACTCAAGATCTAAATTTTACTGGTTCAGACGGTCTGCCCATCTGAAAAGTCAGAGGCTTGTGTTTGGAGCCCCGGGACGCCACAACGTTGTGGCTGACCTGTTGCTAAACTCGGCCATCCGCACCGCCAAATGTTACAAATACACAGAGGCTTCTTGTGCAACTAAAATGAATGTCTTTACTTCAGATTCACGTTCACATTTTAACAACTCGTACAAAACTCACGTGTCCAATCCTCACACCTCTGTTCACACACAACGTGCCTGATACATTCTTAAAGCAACGGTATTCAATACTCAACTGAGCTATGACACCGTACACAACAGTTCCTGCACAGCACATTTCCAGTATTAAATGAACACTGACACTGTTAAATTTAAACACTAGTCCAATGTTTATATGGGTCCACACTTTTCAGTGCTAAATTAACACACTGCTTAGTGTAAAGCGTTATTTGCATATTTCCCAGAGTGCCTTTCCTTTCGAGTGAACTGTTGAGTTACCACCAATGACTGTATTTGTTAGTGACAGAGACATTTTCAGTCCTGTGGCCTTCATCAAGTGAGATCCTAAGCAAATATGCTATAACTAAAATAAACATCTACCAAATATTACCCAAATGTCTAGTCTGAAAGGATGTCATGTGCCCAGTGGGTGGCTATTAACGCCAAAACGGGGGTTATTTTACACGATGATTGTTAATTTAACACTTACATTAACTCCGTAACACCTGAATCATACACTTAAAAATCAACACACTAATGAACACGGGTTCCAAAAGGGTTCTTTGGTTGTCCCCATAGGACAACCATTTTTGCTTCCAGGCAGAACCCTTTTGGGTTCCATGTAGAACCCTCTGTAGAAAGGGCTCTATGTGGAACCCAAAAGGGTTCTACCTGGAACCAAAAAAAATGGTTCTCCTATGGGTACAACCGAAGAACCCTTTTAGGTTCTAAATAGGACCTTTTTTTTAAAAAAAAGAAGAAAAAAAGGAGTGTAACTAACACTGGCCAATTTGCTATGTGAGACAATTTTTTTATTTTTTAGCACAATTAGCACAGTAATTAGCACAGTAATTTCAACATTTCTACAAGGATAGTTTTAATGTCAGCTGTCCCCAAGGAAAAACATCATAACTTGTCGGTCCCTGACACAAGAGCAGAATAAGGCTACATCATTAACTCAATTTAGAAAATGCAGATTGAACCTTTATTTTGCAACACAAGTTGACATGGGTTACTATGGCAACAACTACAGATGTTCATTTCACCTAACATTGACAAGAATAACAATTATAAAAGTTGGTCCACAATATTGATAACCTCTGATTAGCTCAAGTTTCAATGTCATGTGCACAAGTACAGTGAAATACCTTTCTTGCAAGCTCTAAAACCAAAAATGAAGTAATCGATATCAATATAGTACTAAAAATAACATAAGGTAGAACAAGAACATACAAGAAATAAAAATAAGAATAAGAACACGAGTAGTAAGTAAGCGATATACAGGGAACGCTCCAATACGATATTTACAATGTGCAGGGATACTGGAGTGATAAAGGTAGATGTGAATAGAGCCATTATAAAAGTGTGTGAATGACTAGGTGGTGATTAGGCATCGGGATGTAAGAAGCAGCAGTGTATATGATGATTGTACAGTCTTGGCCAAAAGTTGAGAATGACACAAATATACATTTTCACGAAGTCTGCTGCCTCAGTATGATGGCAATTTGCGTATACTCCAGAATGTTATGAAGAGTGATCAGATTAATTGCAATTATTTGCAAAGTCTCTCTTTGCCATGCAAATGAAGTGAATCCCAAAAAAACATTTCCACTGCATTTCAGCCCTGCCACAAAAGGACCAGCTGAGATCATGTTCGTGAATCTCTCGTAAACACGGGTGTGAGTGTTGATGAGGTCAAGGCTGGAGATCACTCTGTCAATCTGATTGAGTTTGAATAACAGACTGGAAGCTTCAAAAGGAGGGTAGTGCTCAGAATCTTTGTTCTTCCTCTTTCATCCACGGTTACCTGCAAGGAAACATGTGCCATCATCATTGCTTTGCACAAAAAGGGCTTCACAGGCAAGGATATTACAGCCAGTAAGATTGCACCTAAATCAACCATTTATCGGATCATCAAGAACTTCAAGGAGAGCGATTCAATTGTTGTGAAGAAGGCTTCAGGGCACCCAAGAAAGTCCAGCAAGCGCCAGGACCATCTCCTAAAGTTGATTCAGCTGTGGGATCAGGGCACCACCACTACAGAGCTTGCTCAGGAATGGCAGCAGGCAGGTGTGAGTGCATCTGCACGCACAGTGAGGCAAATAATTTTGAACAATGGCCTGGTGTCAAGAAGGGCAGCAAAGAAGCCACTTCTCTCCAGGAAAAACATTAGGGACAGACTGATATTATGCAAAAGGTACAGGGATTAGACTCCTGAGGACTGGGGTAAAATCATTTTTTCTGATGAATCCCCTTTCCGATTGTTTGGGGCATCCGGAAAAAAGCTTGTCCGGAGAAGACAAGGTGAGCGCTACCATCAGTCCTGTGTCATGCCAACAGCAAAGCATCCTGAGACCATTCATGTGTGGAGTTGCTTCTCAGCCAAGGGAGTGGGTTCACTCACAATTTTGCCTAACACAGACATTCTTAAAGATTGGAACCAACACATCCTCCAAGAGCAACTTCTTCCAACCATCCAGGAACAGTTTCGTAATGAACAATACCTTTTCCAGCATGATGGAGCACCTTGCCATAAGGCAAAAGTGATAACTAAGTGGCTCGTGGAACAAAACATCGATATTTTGGGTCCATGGCCAGGAAACTCCCCAGACCTTAATCCCATTGATAACTTGTGGTCAATCCTCAGGAGGCAAAGAGAAACCCACAAACTCCAAGCATTGATTATGCAAGAATGGGCTGCCACCTGTCAGGATGTGGCCCAGAAGTTAATTGACAGCATGCCAGGGCAGATTGCAGAGGTCTTGAAAAAGAAAGGTCAACACTGCAAATAGTGACTCTTTGCATCAACTTCATGTAATTGTCAATAAAAGTCTTTGACACTTGTGTAATTACAAGCATTTCATTTCCGTATTCCATAGTAACATCTGACAAAAATATCTAAAGACACTGAAGCAGCAAACTTTGTGAAAATTAATATTTGTGTCATTCTCAATTTTTCACCATGACTGTATATAAGCGTGTGTTCAGAGTCAGTACAACTGTATGTATGTGTGTGTGTGTAGAGTCCTGTGAGTGTGCATAGAGACAGTGCAGAAATACAAAGGTGAACTCAGATGTAGCCAGTCTTATGGCTTGGGGATAGAAGCTGTTTAGTAGCCTGTTGGTGTTAGAATTGATGCACCGGTACCGCTTCCCATGCAGAAGCAGAGAGAACAGTCTATGGCTTGTGTGGCTGGAGACTAACCATTTTCCGGGCCTTCCTTTCACACCGCCTGATATAGAGGTCCTGGATTGCAGGGAGCTCGGCTCCAGTGATGTACTGGGCTGTCCGCATCACTCTCTGTAGTGCCTTGTGATGAAGGGTGGTGCTGTTGCCATACCAAGCAGTCATAACTTTTTGGGGATTTGAGGGCCGATGACAAACCATTTCATACTCCTGGGATTGTATCTGATCTATACCAGACATTACATCCAGCACAGGTTACAAGTATAGTCTCCTGAACATGCAAAATAGCCAATATTCACTTATTTGATGAAAGCAAAATAACTGTGAATGAATTAATTCATGAAATGTCATTGCATGAAATTAGCATACATTGTGAGCGGGGACCCCAAATTTGCCTGTCAAAGGTCCACTCATCCAGTGATCAAACAAAGCCCATCTGACAGCTTGCTCACACTTATCCATCTATTCAGGATTCTGATAGCATGCCTTTCATCAGTATCAAACCATTACACAGACTACACTAAGACTTGTTATGGTAGGAAAAGCAGCTTGCTACATCGAAGTTGATGTCTAAATTATCTGATCATAAAACATTGTCGTATTTTTTTTACTTTCAAAAGCCAAGAGGAAAAATACATTACAATTATATATTTTACTTAATAAGGACTGAATGATCAGGCTACCATGCTTTGCTAGGACAACGAGATACAACTTCAATTAGCACTGACGTGTGAAGCGAGAAGTGTCAAAGCCTTTGAGCCCAACAAATGGCAGGCTACCCCACCCAGATCCAGAGGCCTTGAAGCCCCCTCCTGCTGTTCAAAGACCATCCCCTGGCATTTTCTACAAGAAATCTGCCTCCAGAATTAAAAGCTTCTCCCAAGTGGTTGACACCAACTCCCATTGCCTGCTGCACTGCTGCTTTGATTCCACCTGGCGATCTGTTCACCGTCTGCCCTGGCCAGTCTACCCCAAACCACACTCTAACCACAAGAAGTTCTGGAAAACGGTTAAAGACCTGGAGAATAAACCCTCCTCCTCACAGCTGCCCATGTCCCTTAAAGTTGACGATGTGGTTGTTACTGACAAGAAGCACATGGCTGAGCTCTTTAATCACCACTTCATTAAGTCAGGATTTCTATTTGCCTCAGCCATGCCTCCTTGCCCGTCCAACATTTCCTCATCTCCCACCCCTTCTAATGCGACTATCAGCGATGCTTCTCCCTCTTTTTCCTCTGCCCCGCTACCAAGTTTCTCCCTGCAGGCAGTCACTGAGTCTGAAGTGCTAGAGGAGATCCTGAAACTTGACCCCAAAAAAACATCTGGGTCAGATGGTTTAGACCCCTTTCTTCAAGGTTGCTGCCCCTATCGTCGCCAAGCCTGTCTCCTTTCTGGGGAGGTTTCCATTGCTTGGAAGGCAGCCACGGTTTGTCCTTTATTTGAAGGGGGAGATCAAGCTGATCCTAACTGTTATAGGCCTATTTCTATTTTGCCCAGTTTATCAAAAGTGTTGGAAAAACCTTGTCAATAAGCAACTGACTGGCTTTCTTGATATCTATAGTATTCTCTCTGGTATACAATCTGGTTTCCATTCAGGTTATGGATGTGTCACTGCAATCTTAAAAAGGTCCTCAGTGCGGTCACCATTGCCCTTGATTCTAAGCAATGTTGTGCTGCTATTTGTATCGACTTGGCCAATGCTTTTGATAAGGTAGACCATTCCATGGACCGGCTAAGGAATATTGGTCTCTCTGAGGGGTCTTTGGCCTGGTTTGCTAACTACCCCTCAAAGAGAGGGAAAATATGCCGTCTCAGCCACTGCCTGTCACCAAGGGAGTACCCCAAGACTCAATCCTAGGCCCCACTCTTCTCAATTTACATTAACATAGCTCAGGCAGTAGGCAGTTCTCTCATCCATTTATAAGCAGATGACAGTCTTATACTCAGCTGGCCCCTCCCTGGATTTTATGTTAAATGCTCTACAACAAAGCTTTCTTAGTGTCCAACAAGCTTTCAAGCTTCAGAGCTTGAGGTAGTCACCTCATACAAGTACTTGAGAGTATGGCTAAACAGTACACTGTCCTCTCAGAACATATCAAATCTGCAGGCTAAAGGTATTTCTAGACTTGGTTTCCTCTACCGTAATCGCTCCTCTTTCACCCCAGCTGCCAACTAACCCGGATTCAGATGACCAACCTACCCATGCTAGATTACGGAGACATAATTTATAGATCCGCAGGTAAGGGTGCTCTCGAGTGGTTAGATGTTCTTTACCATTCGGCCATCAGATTTGCCACCAATGTTCCTTATAGGACACATCACTGCACCATATACTCACCTGTAAAATGGTAATCTCTGTATACACATCAAAATACCCACTGGTTGATGCTCATTTGAACAACCCTCTCAGGCCTCACTCCCCACTATCTGAGATATCTACTGCAGCCCTCATTCTCCACATACATCAGTTCTGCCAGTCACATTCTGATAAAAGGTCCCCAAAGCACACACATCCCTGGGTCGCTCCTCTTTTCAGTTCACTGCAGCTATCGACTGGAACGAGCTGCAAACACTCAAAATGGACAGTTTTAACTCAATCTCTTCATTCAAAGACTCAATCATGGACACTCTTACTGACAGTTGTGGCTGCTTTGCGTGATGCATTGTTGTCTACCTTCTTGCCCTTCATGCTGTTGTCTGTGCCCAATAATGTTTGTACCATGTTTTGTGCTGCTACCATGTTTTGTTGCTACCATGTTGTTGTCGTCATGTTGTGTTGTAATTTGTTGCTGCCTTGCTATGTTGTTGTCTTAGGTCTCTATGTCGTGTTGTCTCTTGTCGTGGTGTGTATTTTTGTCCTATATTTATATGTTATTTATTTTTAATCCTTGCCCCCGTTCCTGCAAGAGGTCTTTTGCCTTTTGGTAGGCCATCATTGTAAATTTGAATTTTTTTTTAACTGACTTGCCTAGTTAAATAAAAGGTTCAATAAAATATCTTATCATCATTTTATATCTCGAGGAAAGGCTGCCCTTTCATTTGTGTCGATCGGCTTATCCGTAAACTGCAGAGCAATCATTGACGACCACAGCACACCGAGAGGTAAATGCTGAGTGCCTTTGAGTTCTTCATTGCCAGTAATCTTAGCAAGACACCGCATAGATCCTAGGTCAACCTGCAGAGACACTCAACTAACAATGTTCCTGCTTCACTGTGACATTCCCTCCATCCCAAATGGCACCCTATTCCCAAAAAAGTGCTCTACGTTTGACCAGAGTGGGGCACCATTTTGGATGCACAGAGTTCACTTGTTATTTTCCAGGGGAAATAGTTAGAAAAATTAGGTACAAAATGGAATAGTAAGGCCTATGACAACAAAGTCATGTCTAAGGCAGTTTTTTTTTTATTACTCTCATGCCACCCTGGAAATAAAAGGTGCACACTATTGTGCAAATGCTTCATACAACTGGCACTAGTATGGTAGCTTGAGAGATTTGAACAGATGAAGGCAATCTCAAATATTATATTCCAGGTATAATTATTTATATTGATTTAATCAGTCTGTCCATGGCAATATAAACTCAGCAAAAAAAGAAACATCCCTTTTTCAGGACCCAGTCTTTCTAAGATAATTCATAAAAATCCAAATAACGTCACAGATCGTCAAGGGTTTAAACACTGTTTCCCATTGTTACAAATCCCTTTTGGCCCGACAGTCTAGGGGGGATGGTAAATAAGACCCGTAACATAACTCATGCAAATTCTAATAGTGACAAAGTAAGTGAGAACAAAATAACTACGACAACTGAAATCTACCATCAAACTCAAGGTTTATTTGTAAACACACGGTAATGGGGGAAGCAGGAAAAGGGACTGAGCTGGACCCAAGGAAAGAAACAATAAGTATGAAAATAAAAAAAAACTAAGCTAGACTAGCCTACTTTAACAGCTAACTAACCAAAAAAAATACAGTGGGTGGTCCGCCCAGTTCTAACTAGTTTACTTAACAGTCTACCGACGGGTAGTGTATACCCATGGGCGACTTGTCTTGGTTTCCCCTTTTCCCACCAGCAATCAAACAAACACCATAACCAAAAACAATACTCACAGGTGATGAAAGTGCTATGGAGGTGCTCAAACAAAAGAGAGGTTAATACACAAAGAGAGGTTAATGCACAAAGAGAGGTTAATACACAAAGAGAGTGACACAAAGAGAGTGACACAAAGAGAGTGACACAAAGAGAGTGACACAAAGAGACCTACAGACATGGAATTTACAGAGAGATTGAGCTCGAGAGCAGACAACTGATGGGGTTTTTAAACCAAGGGAAAGGAACTGTGATTGGGTAGGAAACAGGAGGAGGCGTGTCTTCTGATTGATGATTGGATTGGTGACTGATTGGGGAGTGATGATTCTCACCTGTGAGGGGAGAAGGAGAGAAAAGAACACAGGATACACACACGCACACACACACACACAGACACAGGATACCTGTATCTGTAACACCCATGCTTGTTCAATGAACCATAAATAATTCATGAACATGTACCTGAGGAACAGTCGTTAAGACACTAACAGCTTACAGACGGTAGGCAATTAAGGTCACAGTTATGAAAACTTAGGACACTAAAGAAGCCTTTCTACTGACTCTGAAAAACACCAAAAGAAAGATGACCAGTGTTCCTACTCATCTTTTATTAATTTATTTAACTAGGCAAGCCAGTTAAGAACAAATTCTTATTTTCAATGAAGGCCTAGGAACAGGCCTTCTGCTCCATTCTGCTCCTTGTTCAGGAGCAGAATGACATACTTGAACCTTGTCAGCTCGGGGATTTGAATTTGCAACCTTTCGTTTACTAGCTCAACGCTCTAACCGCTAGGCTACCCTGCTGCCCTATTTTGCATGCACTGAGTTCACTGCGTGAACATGCCTTAGGCATGCTGCAAGGAGGCATGAGGACTGCAGATGTGGCCAGGGAAATAAATTGCAATGTCCATACTGTGAGATGCCAAAGACAGCGCTACAGGGAGACAGGATTGGCAAATGATCGTCCTCGCAGTGGCAGACCACGTGTAAACATCACCTGCACAGGATCGGGACATCCGAACATCACACCTGCGGGACAGGTACAGGATGGCAACAACAACTGCCCGAGTTATACCAGGAATGCACAATCCCTCCATCAGTGCTCAGACTGTCCGCAATAGGCTGAGAGAGGCTGGACTGAAGGCTTGTAGGCCTGTTGTAAGGCAGGTCCTCACCAGACATCACCGGCAACAACGTCGCCTACGGGCACAAACCCACCATCGCTGGACCAGACAGGACTGGCAAAAAGTGCTCTTCACTGACAAGTCACGGTTTTGTCTCACCAGGGGTGATGGTCGGATTCACGTTTATCGTCGAAGGAATGAGCGTTACACCGAGACCAGTACTCTGGAGTGTGATCGATTTGGAGGTGGAGGGTCCGTCATCATTAGTCATTTAGGTCAACATTGGATCATTCAGAGATCCTCACTGAACTTCTGGAGAGAGTTTGCTGCACTGAATGTAAAGGGGCTGAATAATTTTGCACGCCCAATTTTTCAGTTTTTGATTTGTTAAAAAAGTTTGAAATATCCAATAAATGTTCCACTTCATGATTGTGTCCCACTTGTTGTTGATTCTTCACAAAAAAATACAGTTTTATATCTTTATGTTTGAAGCCTGAAATGTGGCAAAAGGTTGCAAAGTTCAAGGGGGCCGAATACTTTCGCAAGGCACTGTATCATAAAAAAAAAACATGGAACCCAAACACAAATACAGGGGTTGCGTGTTTTATTTTAGACCATTCAATGCATTCTTGACATAGATTTTATTGGAACAAACAAGCATCTGACTGTTCCGGTTCCGGTTGGAGCGAGCGGTCGCATTCGCACTTCGCTCTACAGGTTGTATAACTTTTTCATTACATTTCATTATAGTACAACGGTTGATTTGTCTAATCTTAGCAATTCTTCTTAGCTAGCTACATAGCCGTCCTTGTATCAGAGATAATTGCATAATTATCGTATTTCGTCGCCCTAACGTAGCCTTCACTGCTATTCGCCCAGGAGCTAGCAAACGCTAGCTAACGCACACAGATTAGCATCACTGTAGTGCTATTCACTCAACTGTACGACTTGACTAGTTCAGTGTTAGCTAGCTACATAGCTGTCTTTGTTTCCAAGATAATTGTGTAGTTTAGTGTGTGTAGCCTTGGAGTGATTATCTTAATTCACTGAGGTTCGCTAGCCAGCTATTTGTCGTCCTTAACGTAGGAGACTCTGCTAGCTAGCCAACAGCTAACAGCTAACAGCTAGCCAACGTCTACTGAATAGAACCCAACAACCCGGTCGCATTCACAGGTAGTATCACATTTTCATTTCATTACAGTACAACGGTTTGATTTGTTTGATCGTAGCTAGCTACATAGCTAGCTACATAGCCGTCTTTGTTTCAAAGATAATTGTGTAGTCTAGACCGATTTCCTAGGTTAGCTAGCCAGCTATTGTCGTTCTTTTAACTCAACGTAACGTAAACAACACTGCTAGCTAACCAGCTAGCCCCCGAACAGCAGCACTGTAGAAATTATTACACTCAACGGAACGACTTGATTAGTGTAGTGTCAACAACGCAGCTACTGCCAGCTAGCCTACTTTAGCAGTACTGTATCATTTTAATCATTTTAGTCAATAAGATTCTTGCTACGTAAGCTTAACTTTCTGAACATTCGAGACGTGTAGTCCGCTTGTCATTCCAATTTCCTTGCATTAGCGTAGCCTTTTCTGTAGCCTGTCAACTATGTGTCTGTCTATCCCTGTTCTCTCCTCTCTGCACAGACCATACAAACGCTCCACACCGCGTGGCCGCGACCACCCTAACCTGGTGGTCCCAGCGCGTACGACCCACGTGGAGTTCCAGGTCTCTGGTAGCCTCTGGAACTGCCAATCTGCGGCCAACAAGGCAGAGTTCATCTCAGCCTATGCCTCCCTCCAGTCCCTTGACTTCTTGGCACTGACGGAAACATGGATCACCACAGATAACACTGCTACTCCTACTGCTCTCTCCTCGTCCGCCCACGTGTTCTCGCACACCCCGAGAGCTTCTGGTCAGCGGGGTGGTGGCACCGGGATCCTCATCTCTCCCAAGTGGTCATTCTCTCTTTCTCCCCTTACCCATCTGTCTATTGCCTCCTTTGAATTCCATGCTGTCACAGTTACCAGCCCTTTCAAGCTTAACATCCTTATCATTTATCGCCCTCCAGGTTCCCTCGGAGAGTTCATCAATGAGCTTGATGCCTTGATAAGCTCCTTTCCTGAGGACGGCTCACCTCTCACAGTTCTGGGCGACTTTAACCTCCCCACGTCTACCTTTGACTCATTCCTCTCTGCCTCCTTCTTTCCACTCCTCTCCTCTTTTGACCTCACCCTCTCACCTTCCCCCTACTCACAAGGCAGGCAATACGCTTGACCTCATCTTTACTAGATGCTGTTCTTCCACTAACCTCATTGCAACTCCCCTCCAAGTCTCCGACCACTACCTTGTATCCTTTTCCCTCTCGCTCTCATCCAACACTTCCCACACTGCCCCTACTCGGATGGTATCGCGCCGTCCCAACCTTCGCTCTCTCTCCCCCGCTACTCTCTCCTCTTCCATCCTATCTTCTCTTCCCTCTGCTCAAACTTTCTCCAACCTATCTCCTGATTCTGCCTCCTCAACCCTCCTCTCCTCCCTTACTGCATCCTTTGACTCCCTATGTCCCCTATCCTCCAGGCCGGCTCGGTCCTCCCCTCCCGCTCCGTGGCTCGACGACTCATTGCGAGCTCACAGAACAGGGCTCCGGGCAGCCGAGCGGAAATGGAGGAAAACTCGCCTCCCTGCGGACCTGGCATCCTTTCACTCCCTCCTCTCTACATTTTCCTCCTCTGTCTCTGCTGCTAAAGCCACTTTCTACCACTCTAAATTCCAAGCATCTGCCTCTAACCCTAGGAAGCTCTTTGCCACCTTCTCCTCCCTCCTGAATCCTCCCCCCCCTCCCTCCTCCCTCTCTGCAGATGACTTCGTCAACCATTTTGAAAAGAAGGTCGATGACATCCGATCCTCGTTTGCTAAGTCAAACGACACTGCTGGTTCTGCCCACACTGCCCTACCCTATGCTCTGACCTCTTTCTCCCTCTCTCTCCAGATGAAATCTCGCGTCTTGTGACGGCCGGCCGCCCAACAACCTGCCCGCTTGACCCTATCCCCTCCTCTCTTCTCCAGACCATTTCCGGAGACCTTCTCCCTTACCTCACCTCGCTCATCAACTCATCCCTGACCGCTGGCTACGTCCCTCCCGTCTTCAAGAGAGCGAGAGTTGCACCCCTTCTGAAAAAACCTACACTCGATCCCTCCGATGTCAACAACTACAGACCAGTATCCCTTCTCTCTTTTCTCTCCAAAACTCTTGAGCGTGCCGTCCTTGGCCAGCTCTACCGCTATCTCTCTCAGAATGACCTTCTTGATCCAAATCAGTCAGGTTTCAAGACTAGTCATTCAACTGAGACTGCTCTTCTCTGTATCACGGAGGCGCTCCGCACTGCTAAAGCTAACTCTCTCTCCTCTGCTCTCATCCTTCTAGACCTATCGGCTGCCTTCGATACTGTGAACCATCAGATCCTCCTCTCCACCCTCTCCGAGTTGGGCATCTCCGGCGCGGCCCACGCTTGATTGCGTCCTACCTGACAGGTCGCTCCTACCAGGTGGCGTGGCGAGAATCTGTCTCCTCACCACGCGCTCTCACCACTGGTGTCCCCAGGGCTCTGTTCTAGGCCCTCTCTTATTCTCGCTATACACCAAGTCACTTGGCTCTGTCATAACCTCACATGGTCTCTCCTATCATTGCTATGCAGACGACACACAATTAATCTTCTCCTTTCCCCCTTCTGATGACCAGGTGGCGAATCGCATCTCTGCATGTCTGGCAGACATATCAGTGTGGATGACGGATCACCACCTCAAGCTGAACCTCAGCAAGACGGAGCTCCTCTTCCTCCCGGGGAAGGACTGCCCGTTCCATGATCTCGCCATCACGGTTGACAACTCCATTGTGTCCTCCTCCCAGAGCGCTAAGAACCTTGGCGTGATCCTGGACAACACCCTGACGTTCTCAACTAACATCAAGGCGGTGTCCCGTTCCTGTAGGTTCATGCTCTACAACATCCGCAGAGTACGACCCTGCCTCACACAGGAAGCGGCGCAGGTCCTAATCCAGGCACTTGTCATCTCCCGTCTTGATTACTGCAACTCGCTGTTGGCTGGGCTCCCTGCCTGTGCCATTAAACCCCTACAACTCATCCAGAACGCCGCAGCCCGTCTGGTGTTCAACCTTCCCAAGTTCTCTCACGTCACCCCGCTCCTCCGCTCTCTCCACTGGCTTCCAGTTGAAGCTCGCATCCGCTACAAGACCATGGTGCTCGCCACGGAGCTGTGAGGGGAACGGCACCTCAGTACCTCCAGGCTCTGATCAGGCCCTACACCCAAACAAGGGCACTGCGTTCATCCACCTCTGGCCTGCTCGCCTCCCTACCACTGAGGAAGTACAGTTCCCGCTCAGCCCAGTCAAAACTGTTCGCTGCTCTGGCCCCCAATGGTGGAACAAACTCCCTCACGACGCCAGGACAGCGGAGTCAATCACCACCTTCCGGAGACACCTGAAACCCCACCTCTTCAAGGAATACCTAGGATAGGGTAAGTAAGGGTAAGTAATCCTTCTCACCCCCCTTCTCACCCCCCAACAAGATTTAGATGCAAGTGGCTGTTCCACTGGTTGTCATAAGGTGTATGCACCAATTTGTAAGTCGCTCTGGATAAGAGCGTCTGCTAAATGACTTAAATGTAATGTAAATGATAAAGCATTCGGTTTGTTCTTTGTGAGCGCTTGGTACATATTCACACTATGAAAGAAAATATGTCATTAGTATAGCTTGCATTTGTATTTTCCTCCGATTTATAAGACTACACTATACAGTGCATTCTGAAAGAATTCAGACCGCTTGACTTTTTTCACATTTTGTTACGTTACAGCCTTATTCTAAAATGTTTTTTCCCCCCTCATAAAAAACACATTTACATAAGTA
The DNA here is from genome assembly GCF_023373465.1 of Oncorhynchus keta. NCBI lineage: Eukaryota > Metazoa > Chordata > Actinopteri > Salmoniformes > Salmonidae > Oncorhynchus > Oncorhynchus keta. The sequence continues at coordinate 49,713,218 of NC_068430.1, read as the reverse complement.
TTCAGACCCTTACTCAGTACTTTGTTGAAGCACCTTTAGCAGTGATTACAGCCTCAAGCCTTCTTGGGTATGACGCTACAAGCTTGGCACACATGTATTTGGTGAGTTTCTCCCATTCTTCTCTGCAGATCCTCTCAAACTCTTTCAGGTTGGATGGGGAGCGTAGCTATAACAGCTATTTTCAGGTCTCTCCAGAGATGTTCGATGGGTTCAAGTCCGGGCTCTGGTTGGGCCACTCAAGGACATTCAGAGACTTGTCACTGAACCCGCTCCTGCATTGTCTTGGATGTGTGCTTCTGGTCATTGTGCAGTTGGAAGGTGAACCTTCGCCCCAGTCTAAGGTCCTGGGCTCGCTGGAGCAGGTTTTCATCAAGAATATCTCTGTACTTTGCTCTGTTCCCCAGATTTGTGCCTCAACACAAACCTGTCTCAGAGATCTACGAACAGTTCCTTTGACCTCATGGCTTGGTTTTTGCTCTTTTTGCTCTGACATGGAACCATACAGATGTGTGCCTTTCCAAATCGTGTCCAATCAATTTAATTTACCACAGGTGAACTACAATCAAGTTGTAGAAACATCTCAAGGATGATCAAAGGAAACAGGATGCACCTGAGCTCAATTTCGAGTCTGATAGCAAAGTGTATGAATACTTATATTAGTAAGGTATTTCTGTTTATTATTTTTAATACATTTGCAAACATTTCTAAAAACCTGTTATCGCTTTGTCATTATGGGGTATTGTGTGTAGATTTTGATGTCTTCACTATTATTCTACAATGTAGAAAATAGTAAAATAAAGAAAAACCCTTGAATTAGTAGATGTATCCAAATTTTGACTGATACTCTATGTGGACACCCCTTCAAATTAGTGGATTTGGCTATTTCAGTCAAACCCGTTGCTGACTGGCAGTGGCGACCTGTCTTTCAGGGTAGGTGTGGCAGACCCCGACATTGAGCCCCACATTTTTTTGGGTTGCCTGTTTTGCATGTTATTTTGGCATTAATACGTGTCCCATATCAGTTTGCAAACAATGTCAAATCATTAAGTTAATAAAGCTGCATACAAACATGGTCTCTTTTTTGATGTCTTGAGTATGGCAGCTACAAAATGCAGATGTTTCAGCCTACCTCTGTGCTTTCTGTGGTGGTGGGAAAATACGGAGCGCAGGGGTTGGTAATGTTCTATTGATGCCCCTTGGCAGCACCCCAAGCCCCTTGGGTGCTGCCATAGTTACATTAGACAACTGGGAACTCTGAACTCTGAAAGTGCCCATCCACGGTCATTGGCCACAGATAAAATTACATCAAATCACGTTATATCTACAGGAGCTTTGATTGGACTGATCATGTCAACATTATACTTTCAAAATCTTAGCTAGCAAGCTAGCAGTCATCATCATGAATCAAGTCGACAATCTACTGGCAAATACTTTTTAATCCTTGTAATTTGAAGATAAATAATGAAGAGAAATTATAGATAAAACGTATCGGTGCTCATTGGCCATTGGCCATAAACATTACACAACAAGTTGGAAATCGCAAATTCAACAATGAGTGGTTTGGAATTCATTAGTGGTTAACTGCAAGCAGTGAAAAGCAATCACTAGCCTGCTATTCAGTGGAGTGGCTGTGTGATCCCAAGTATGATTTCTGCCGTGCTCAAAACAACTATTAACTAGGAACAGGGAAATCTGAATTCAGTGAGTTCAAGACAACTGAGAACTCGGGAAAAAATGTGCTCCAACTGGGAAAATAAATTTTGAACTGCCTTCCAACTTGGAATTGTAAGTCGGGAAACCGGGCCTCATTCTAGAGCTACGACCTGAAGATTACTGACGTCATCATAACTTGACATTGTTTTTTTCAGTGTTCCCAGTTGTCTTGAAAACTCCATAAATCCAGAGAATGCCAGACTTTCATAACAAAGTTTGATGACAAAATTTCCCCCACGAAGGACCACCGCACCACCTTCCTGTTCATGTGCGCACAGCACAACAAGGTGAGTCCAAAAATGTATTGTATGCTGCTGCATAAATTATGTAATATCCCAGGGTGATATGTATACTCTATCTAAGATAGCAGTAGTTAGTGTATGTTGTAAACTGTTAGTAGCCTGTATGCCTCACCCTAATAATTTGGTCTATTTTCCCCTCTTAATTTTACCTACTGTTCTGACTTGGTGGTACACATGTAGCCTATTCGGTAACCTGTTTTAGAGAAATGTAATCATTGAATATTGTAAGAGCTTTCATTGTCTGCATATAGGCCCCCTTTATTTATCATATGGTTCTAACTTGGTGTACAGGGAGAATACTGTAAGAATGGTTCTGAATTCTGACGCTGTACATTTCAAAAGTGCTGAACAAATAGTTTGCTCGCTCATTAACTGACTTGCCTAGTAAAATAAAATAAAAATAATTGTTTTGCTTTTTAATGGAAATTCCAAAGTCAGAAATAGTGAACATTAAAATTGCCAAAATACTTCAAATATTCAATTGTCTCTGTCAGGTTCACATTGGGTAGACATTAATAGAAAAATAGGAAATGACTATCAAATAATACAATATTTCAGTTGTGTATTTTACTTAGTTAGTTACTTAGTTTACTTTTGATTTAATTCCTTAAAGTCCTCATCTCTGCTCAGACAATAGCAGCCAAACAATGTTATCTCTGTACTCCCAATACTGTTCTGTCTTTTGTTATTCTATTTAGCTAGGCTAGCTGCAGAGCTGTCTGACACAATTATTTTACTAGTTCTTCAAAGAAGACAAGGCATACTTTCATGAACAGTCCCTCTCTCTCATCGTTGTGTACATTCCTCTCTGTGTATCTAACCTAGAATAACATGAGCAAAAGTGTATCCACCTGCCTGAACATAAAAAACTGAATTGAATGCTAAATAAATATGTTTAATAAAATATCATGGTGCCCCAAAAATAAATCAGTGCATAAATGAAAGGTGAAAACAAAACACAAATGTTTCGGCCTCAGGCCATCATCAGTGTGAATCGTTGGCACACACACCTGGCTTGTATTAGGATAATTGCATATATCACATGATCAAGCAAGAACACACATAAAAAAATATATGAATCAGTACAATAGAATAGTAGGGTCCTTGTCCACTACCTTGTATGCAAAGCCTACAGACAAGGACAGTATACTTCATGCCTCTAGTGCACATCCCACATTTCTGAAGGAGGGATTACCGTACACACAATTTCTGAGACTGAAGAGCATTACTGGTAAAACAGACCTTGAAAATTAGGCTATGAAAATGTATAGACCATTTGAGGTCCGCTTATACTGTAAATAACGGCTTGATGATGCTCTCGGTAGAGTACGTACCATTGATGAGACCTCAACCAGAAGGGATACAAGTTTGTTTTTTAACATTCATGTGTCTGTTCCACTACATATTCTCCTTTGAGTGATGACATCAATGAAGTGGTTTAGAAACATTGGAATGTGCTCACGGCTAATCCTGCTTGTCAAAAGATTTTCTCTGACCCTGCTCTCTTTTCACACTACAGTGTCAGGAATGTCAGGGACTTTATTGTTCGGGCTGACACTCATGTCCCCCTTTAAATAAATGATGGAAGACTGGATGAGGTGGCTGGCTTCTACCCCTGCCGTAGTTGTGTGACATGTAGGGATTCCTGTAAAAAAAAAGTTAGCGAATTGAGCAGCTTTGCCACTGGCAAACAATACACTATCAAACAGTTCCTTACATGCAGCTCTTCTAACGTCATATACCTTATCCCTTGCCCATGCATTAAGCAATACGTGGGCAAAACCCGTAGACAGATAAGAACAGGCATTATAAAACACAAGAGTGCTGCAAGGGGAAATTACCCTAAATCCCCTATTGCACCTAACTTTTCAGAGTCCGGTCAACCCGTCTCCTCCATGTCCTTCTGTGCTATACAGCAGATAACTTTTGCGTAACAATGAAGAATTGTTATTGAAGTGTTTTCTGTAACTGGTATTTTGCCTCCCACTGGTGTTCAATACCCCCATCTGGTGGTATCTCTAGCTCTATACTCTTACAATCCTGTGTTATTTATTCTGAGGAAATGTTCAAATGGCATTTGTAAAAGCAATAATTGATGATATTTCTCTGTCTGCTTTTGTATATTTTGTATAAAATATATATCATGCACTCTATTGTACGAGGTACTGAATCATAGATTTAACATCTTTATTTTGCGTTCAAGCCTCAGTATTGGATGTATTATTTTTCTTGACAGTGTGCGAGCCTCCATCTCTTCCATTGTAGTTAATTATCACGTTTCTGCCCTGAACTAGGTTGAATATTTGCTTAATGAAAACTACAACTCCCTTCAGCCCAGCGTCCCACATATTTTTGTTGTTGTTTATTTCTCTGGGCTCGCCCCAAAAAATTTAAGTAATTTAACTGAAAAAACTAAACGCAATGTTGGTTAATCGCTCCAGTGTCTGCTAAATTACTCAAAATGTAAAAATACCCTTCATGGAAGGCAGTGGTGTATATTCAATGGAAGCATGCTTCTCTCTGGGCTTCACATTTTCATTCAATTCACAAGAGGCAGAATGTATCTCAGAGGAGAACGCATCCAAACGAGTGAAACAGCGCCCCTCTGTCTCTCTATGTGTAGGTCATCAATCTGATACGGTCTGGTCCAAACGAGTATGACATTGTTGCCGCAAGTAGCATTGAATGCAAGGGAAGCCAGCAAGCATTTGGCCTCCCTTGACAAAAAAAAGTATAAAAAGTTAGCCAATCAGCATTGAGCTAAACTGAGCGAGCTCAACTGTGAATGGTGGCGGAAAAAAATGTGTCAAGAGAAGCCAACTTGTATTTGGCATCTCTCCTATCAAATCTCTTTAAGAGCATACGTCCTTCACAGAAACAACTTGAATTGTTGCATCTCGTTGTGTGGTTGTCCTCCAGTGGCTAGCTAGCTAGCAAAAATTGTCCCTTTCCTAAATTAGCCATGGATGGAGATGTGGTTGTGGTTTGACTTAATTCTCCGTACTGGCCAATGATTATAACAGCGATCCAACCATTAATTCATACACTGGCCTGAATGGATAGAAATTCAATATGTACAGTAGCTAGATGTAGAAGGCTAATATTAACTAGCTAATGTTGTCCATGAATGGAAGTTAGGCTAGCGAGCAAGCATTTTAGCCAGGTAGCCTTGGACAACAAAAAATAAGTGAACGCACGTACACGCGCAAACAGAAATCAGAACCATGTACAGCCACATCATATTTAGCTTATGTTGATTGGACAAAAAAAATGTTGATATCTTTTAGTTGTCACTGTGTTAGACTAAGCAGAGGTGATTTGATTATGTTGAAATGTTGAAGTTGAAATGGTGCTGGAATATAGTGGAGGCAGCTCCTGTTTCCTTTGCGACTTGCGGTAAACGCTCTGTCGTTATAAATCAATAGTTGTGTAGTTATCTGAAAATGTCAGAAACATTAACTTGCTTAACCATGCTGTAGGTCATGTAACTGTTTGTTTTATGCAATATGCGTCAAGGACATCACCGGACATGTGATAAAACAAAGGTGTGGTTGAATTTATTCTGCCACTGTCTTCTTATTGTCTCGACCTTTAGATCACAGTCACAAGGCATATGAATTAACAGCAAACAACGCAATTATGACAACACACACAGTGTAGGTTGTAATATGGGGGCTTGGCTTCCCCAGTGTTTTTACCAACACACCACTACTGCTGGAAGGAGATTACAGCTCTTGTAAAGCAGAATGGCAAATCATTGCCATTTTGCACACTGTTGACAAAATTTTACCAGACAGCTTGTTTCATGGGGCTTTGACTCCATCTACTGGTCTATCTCACCATTCAGGTCTACCCAATATGTCACCTACATCCTGCTTGAAACATGCAACAACAAATATTTTCATATGATTATACCAGTGTACCTTTTATTTACAAATATGACAGTCATGGGCTGCATGTTAGATTTTTTGGGGAGGGGAAAGTAAGCCCTGCACTCTCCAGGGCAGAGGGTTATTGGAGGACAGCTGCTGCACTAACAAACTACACTGCTATCTACAAGCTTACAAACCGATGCTGCCATCTCTTGCAACTTCTGGCTGTATGACCAAATAAGAGTATTCAATAATTTCAAGAAGAATTCAACAGTTAAAAACATAGTTTTGTCATCTTAAAGTCCCCCGACCAATAGGTGTCACCGTTTTGTTTATGACCTTCCCAAATTTTTATGAATAAACTCCAAATAACGTCTGATATTCGCTATATTTCATTCGTTCGAACAATAAAACATGATTATGTAGACATTGTCGATACATATGACACAACATCGGCTGTCAAACACGTGTATAAACACGTGGCAATGTTGTATAAACACTTCTTGTGTAATTTTCTGTAGGGAAGGGGAGGGGCAATGGATCCAGCAGCGTTCCGCTGTCTTTTGAGGCATCAGAAGACAAGAAGATGGCGGCACTACGAGTGGTCGTGCTATCGGGGACTGGACGAGCCTTACTATGCACGCCAAAAATGATTAAGGCTCCTCGGGTATGATGACATGTTAATGTTGTTTTTGAGTTTGTTCGTTTCTAAAAAATGCTTCCAAAGCCACCCTGACAGCTAGCCGGGTAGCTAGCTAACACACAAGGTCACTCGAGCAGTGATTATGTTACCCAGTGTGAGGTAGATAGCTGCATGTTGAAGTGCAACTCAGTGTGCGAAGTAACTTTGCTACATTTGACGTGATGGATGGTTGATAATAGAGATGTTACGTTTGATACCGGAGCATGCGTTGAAATTGAAAAGCAGTTGACTTTAAAATCAAAGCAGAGTTCCGATGCCGGTATCACCAACCTGGTCTCATAGCATTTCGTAATACTCTGTACATAAATCCGAGACATCCATTTAGTATAGTGTGTATCAGTACTTGACTTGGACGGGAGTTCACCTGAGCTGAGTTACGTAAACGAACTCACTCTTGTACATCGCCTTGGTCCGTACGATGTACCTTATTTTTCCGCCCCAAAAACGTAATACTTCGATAGCGCGCCGGACCTCCGGCTAGAAGGTCGAGGGTTCGAGAACTGCTCCCTGCTATTTCATTACATTAACATTGTAAAGCACAATTTCTCTAACAAAATCCAAATAAACGACGAGACCTCAACGCTCCCCGTTTCTGTATGATTTAAGAAGGCAGTGAGCTCCGTCGGTTGTTTTGAAAAATAGCGGGTCGGGGAGCGAAACTAATGCGTGATAGTGAGGAGATGTCGTGTGGGGAAACTGCTTTTTTTTACTCGATCTGTCCAACTTATCGCCTCTAAAATGTAAATAAAACACTATAAGTAATTATATAATGTGTTATTACATACCTATTTCTAGGTTTGTGTCGAATTTGAATCTGGTTTTTAGAGCAGTGCTAAAGTGATCTTCAGAAGGTAAGTAAGTAGTAGTAGTGGCTTTTGAGAGTCGTGATTGCTTGCAGTGATGACGCAAAAAATGACTAGGTATCCATCCCCCTTACCCCTGTCCTCTTGTTTTCAATTGGTAGAGAGAAGTGCTTACACCTGGTGGTGAGAGATTGTAAGACAAATAATTGCTTTATGCGTGCTGTATGTTACAGCATGACACGTAACGGTGGGTCAACTTTAAACTTTTCTCCAATACTATAGAGCTATTACCATGTCGATCAACTTTTGAATAGAAACTTAGTTCACACCCCAGATTTCGAAGTCAACACAGTCGCTACAGTCCCATTAGTTTTCTTTGCAGCCTAGTTTGAATGTCGCGGTTGCGCACATTTGTACGGAATGGGGTGAGTTTACCTTACTGGTGTTGTGCTGAAAATTTCCCCCCTGACAGAACCCCCACCCCCTTCGCGTGAACGCGCACGCACTCAATTCTTCATTGCTGCGACTTGCTTAGTTGTTGAGATTTCTGATCTGCGTTTCATTAGATTTTTTTTTGGGGGGGGGGGGGGGTTATTTATGGATTAATACACATGAACAAATAGCCAAACCGAAAACTGCAGACATTACTAGTGCCTCCCTGCGATCAAACCGACATAAAAGGAAACGCAGCCGAACGTGATCAGAAATTTCAACTAGCAAGCATGTCGCAGCAATGAAGAATTGGGTTTCGGCACAACACCGGCACCACACGTTCTACTTCTTGATCTCCTGTTCCTTTTATTGAATATTAGCTCAAAAGCATTGTGGAGGTCCTGCACCTAACTATAAACAGTACTATTTCAGTCCAGGTCAAGCACGGGTATTAATTTAATTTTGTCCATCACCCATTTCATATGATATGTTACAAATTAAAATTACTATGAATTCTAGCTAGGTGGCTAACGTTAGCTGGGCTAGGGGTTAAGTTTAGGAGTTAGGTTAAGGATTAACTTAAAGTGTTAGCTAACAAGCTAAGTAGTTTAAAAATGGCTAAAATGCTAAAGTTGTTGATTATGAAATACACTGATTGTTTAAAGCAAAACTACCAAAACTATTACTGATGGTGAACCTGAACAATCAAAATAAAATCTATTGTATGCTCCGTGCTGCATGTATATCCAGATTTGTCTCCGGTAGCACTAGCTTTTATTCCGGTAAAACACAATTTAACAGGGCATAGATTAAAATAACATAGCAAATTATAGTTAGCTTACGCTCTTTTGTACATTGCGCTGTAATATACAATTTACCTTATTTTAGCACCCAAAAAAAGATGAATACCATTGTAAAGCTGAATTTCTTCCCTTTCCAGCAAGATCAATGACAAGACCATGTTGCCGTCTTCATGATTGAAGAAGACAATGAGCTCTGTCGGGTCTTTTTAAAAATGGCAGGTGGGGAAGTGACACCGACTGCATGATAGGGAAAGGGGGAGATAAGCCTTGTGTGCAAACTGCTTTTTTTCACCTGATCTAACTGTTCACCGCTAAAATGTAAATAAAACACTATAAAGAGTTTATATAATGTGTCTAATAATCTCTGGTCTTCTGGTCAGACTTTGGAGGTGCGCACACCACCCACTGCTTCAGTATATTACTCGCTAATGTCCAGACTACATAACAAGGTAGATGAAATTTGGGCAAGGGTTGCTTTCCAGAGAGACATCAGGGATTGTAACAATCTTTTCCATGGAAACATGGCTCTCTCGGGATATGCTGTCAGTGTCGATACAGCCACCTGGATACTTTATACATCGCGCCGAAAGTAATAAACATCTCTCCGGGAAGAAGGGCGGGGTGTATGTTTCATGATTAACGACTCATGGTGTAATTGTAACAACATACAGGCACTCAAGTCCTTTTGTTCACTTGCCCTAGAATTCCTCAAAATCAAATGCAGACCGTATTATCTCCCAATTGTTCTTGATTATTGTCGTATATATCCCCCTCAAGCCGATACCACGACGGCCCTCAAAGAACTTCACTGGATTTGATAAACTGGAAACCATATATCCTGAGGATGCATTTATTGTAGCTGGGGATTTTAACAAAGCAAATTTGAGAACAAGGCTACCTAAATTCTATCAGCATAATGACTGTAGTACTCATGGTGGCAACTTTGGATCACTGCTACTTTAACTTCTGCAATGCATACAAGGCCCTTCCTCCTTTTGGCAAAACTGACCACGACTCCATTTTGCTCCTCCCTTCCTATAGTCAGAAGTTCAAACAGGATGTACCCATGTTAAGAACTATTCAATGCTGGTCTGACTAATCGGAATCCACGCTCCCAAGATTGTTTTGATCTCGCGGACTGGGACATTCCGGGTAGCCTCAGAGAATAACATCGACATATACGTTGATTCGGTGCGTGAGTTTATAAGGAAGTGCATGGGAGATGTTGTACCCACTGTGACTATTAAAACCTACCCTAACCAGAAACCATGGATAGATGGCGGCATTCGCACCAAACTGAAAGTGCGACCCACCGCATTTAACCATGACATGATGATTGGGATTATGGCCAAATACAAACAGTATAGTTATTCCCTCCGCAAGGCAAGCAAGCGAAATGTCAGTACAGAGAGATTGGAGTCGCAATTCAACGGCTCAGACACGAGACGTATGTGGCAGGGTCTAGAGACAATCACGGACTACAAAAAGAAAACCAGCCACATCACGGACAACCTCTTGCTACCAGACAAACTAAACACATTCTTTGCCCGCTTTGAGGATAGTGCCACCGACGTGGCCCGCTTCCAAGGACTGTGGGCTCTCCTGCACTGTAGCCGACATAAGACATTTAAACGTTTAAACATGTTAACCCTCGCAATCCTCAGAGCATGCGCTGACCAGCTGGCTGGTGTGTTTACCGACATATTCAATCGCTCCCTATCCCAGTCTGCTGTCCCCACATGCTTCAAGATGGCCACCATTGTTCCTGTACCCAAGGAGGCAAAGGTAACTGAGCTGAATGACTATCGCCCCATAGTGCTCACTTCTGTCATCATGAAGTGCTTTGAGAGACAAGTCATGGATCATATCACCTCCACCGTACCTGTCAGCCTAGACCCACTTCAATTTGTCGCCTAAAACCCTCCAACTTTTGCAGATGCACAATTGAGAGCACCCTGTCGGGCTGTATCACCACCTGGTATGGCAACTGTACTGCCCACAACCGCAAGGCTCTCCAGAGGGTGGTGTGGTCTGCACAACCCATCACAGAGGGCAAACTACCTGCCCTCCAGGACGCCTACAGCACCCGATGTCACAGGAAGGCCAAAAAGATCATAAAGGACACCAACCACCCAAGCCACTGCCTGTTCACCCCGCTACCATCCAAAAGGCGAGGTCAGTACAGGTGCATCAAAGCTGGGACCGAGAGACAGAAGCTGTTTTTCAATCAAGGCCATCCAACTATTAAACAGCCATCACTAACACAGAGGCTGCTGCCTACATACAGACTTGAAATCATTGGCCACTTTAATAAATGGATCACTAGTCACTTTAATGTTTACATATCTTTCATTACTCATATCATATGTATATACTGTTTTTTATACTATCTATTGCAGCTTGCCTATGCCGCTCTGGCATTGCTCATCCATATATTTATGTATATATTCTTATTCTATTCCTTTACTTAGATGTGTGTATTAGGTAGTTGTGGAATTGTTAGATATTATTGCACTGTCGGAACTAGAAGCACAAGCATTTCGCTACACTGGCAATAACATATGCTAACCATGTGTATGTGGCCAATAATATTAGATTTGATTTTAAGAAGTACACGGCAGCTTTTGAGAGTCGTGATGGCTTGCAGTGGTGACTCAAAAAAATGAATGTATTCAGTACAATTGATTAGTGCGGCGTTTCAAACTCAAGACACCCTCGTCCACTCACTCTCGCCTTATGCCCTTGGGGGAATCCCCATCACCATCTTGGACGTCGGTCCAAACAATTAGCCAAACGAGAAGTTCGCAACGTAAGCCCCTCAGCCCTCGTTTTTGATTGAGTTTGCGAGTGTACAATTATGCACACTTCGGGGCTTGAAACGCCCCATAATTCAATTTGCAATGATTGTACATCCGCTAAGACAAGTCTGCCAACAGGTCCGTTTTTTCCCCAGCTTTTCTCCAATATTATCGGGCCATTACCATGTCAATCAACGCTTGAATATAAGCGTAGTTCACACCGCAGATGTTGATGCTAACGCAGTCGCTACAGTCCCATTTGTTTTTATTGCAGCCTCGTTTGAATGCAGTGGTTGCGCAAATTTGTATGAAATGGGGTTAGTCAACAGTACATGGGTTTACTCAACTAAAACACAATATCACACAAGCCTTTTTAGGGTTTGAATGCTGAAGGTGCCACGTAGATATACAAGATCAGGAACAGGCCGTCTACAGTTTGACCAGGCTACTGATGTTGCCTGTGGTTGATCGGCATCCAAAATGACTTAGATCAACAATGACTCAACACAGTTACATGCAGTTCGACACTGAAGGAGAAAGCATCGGTTGTCACAAAATATTAGGTATTTTCGTAAGGTAGAAAGATTATAATATGAGCAAACTGTTTTTTGTAAACTGGCGATTTGTAACGTTTTGATTTTCCTGACATGCATGCTACGTTTGGATCGGTTTGGGGTCTGCTGACTGATGCACTTGTATCTAATACATTTGAATCAGGGACCGATGTGAATTGTCACATCCCTACACTATTAGTTACCTACCAAGCTAGAAAGGAAGACCCAAGTAGCCCGCATTGAGATGGTAACTGAGCCAGAGCAGAGGTAGTTAGAATTTTACATAGCTAACGTTGTTCGGTGGCTCGATAGCCAGTTTGAAAACAATTGATTAGAAACTTGCTAACGTTAGTCAGTATTTTGAGGCTGCAAACTGGGAAACGTCCTCCTAACTACTTGAGCTTGTTTCTCTGTGTTTCGTGTGTGGTTATCATTATCCCTGTGAAAGGTATTCATTGCCAGCCAGTATAGCAAATTGATATCCTACCGACTTCATGCAACTTCATTAATCACTAGCTATGCTATCTATGTTGCTGTTTGCCTACCCGAGTCCTCTTGTGATGCTAGAAGGCTGACTCCTTTGCTATCTGTTGTGAAACCCAGGATAGAAGGGCAGTTTCATAAGTGCTTAGTTGTATGCCTTTGCCTTGACATGGGATGCATATTCAGTGATCTCATGAACCAACAAAGATTGACCACAATATTACGGTTATTTTGGTTAAGGCAAAAATGATGGCGACGAATACCTCAAATGAGCAAATCGACGACAAATGTCAGTAGCAAGCTACATTCATTCTATGTCAACTCTCTTCCTCAACAGGCCAACATGTCGTTTGCCAGTCTACCCAGGTCAAAGAAGGTGGCCTTGACAACATTGGGTGTGTTGACAACTGGAGGGGCCGGACTGGCTCTGATGCTGCAGCAGTCGGTTAAGGCTTCAGACCTGGAGCTTCATCCCCCCAACTACCCCTGGACCCACAGCGGCATGCTGTCAGCCCTCGACCACGCCAGGTACTAACTAACTCCTAACCATGAAGGCCAATTACAATTACATCATATGATATCACCAAGGCTTTTTCCAGTGCTAGCAATTTGATTTGAGACATTTAGAATTTTAAGGAAATATAATTTTTCTTAAGGGATCTTATTACATGCTAGATCATATTTACCTGAAAAGGAGGACTGGATGTAATGTCTGTTATTCTTTATATTGCAGCATTCGCCGTGGATATCAGGTGTACAAGCAAGTGTGTTCAGCGTGTCACAGCATGGAGTACCTGGCCTTCCGTAACTTGGTCGGAGTGTCGCACACAGAGGCCGAAGTGAAGGTTTTGGCTGAGGAGGTAAGGGTTTGTCCTTGGCCATTAGATTAAACAAGGTCATGGCCTTACAGATGACTGTCAGTCACTGGCTAGAACGTGTCCTTGGGCACAGTTCTAGGATCAGCTTTTCCAAATCCTAACTTTAACCATTATGAGTGAAAAATGAAAAGCTGACCTATCAGTTTCTAGGGACGTCTTGGTCCTTCTCCATGTCACTGACCACTGTCTGTTCTCTGCTCAGATTGAGGTGGTGGATGGCCCTGACGAGTCAGGAGAGATGTTCACCCGTCCAGGAAAGCTCTCAGACTACTTCCCCAAGCCATACCCAAACCCAGAAGCTGCCCGTGTGGCAAACGGGGGAGCCTTGCCCCCAGATCTCAGCTACATTGTCAATGCCAGGTACCCTGTTGCTCACTCCAGGGCAACGTTCTCCAACCTTTTCTAGCAGGAGAGCAACAGCAAAAAAGTGTAACCTGTCACAGAGCTACTAATTTTTTGGGTAGCTTTCTAATAGGCATGTTCTTCTCTCCTTCCCTGGGTCCTTAGTGCACTACTTTCTCTTTGACACTGTTTTCTGTCAATATACCTGGTAAAATAATCTGAATATGTTCTGTTTTTCACTCAACATTACAATTGTTCATAGAGAAACATTGGATGTTCTGAGTACATGCCAATGCTTAAACCACATCAGAATACTTGTTTTCTTACAGACCTAAAAAAAAAACATGATTTTACAAATTCCCCTTAAATTGCCCATTTAGCGTGTGAGGAATGTGGCGGTCTAGTGATGGTTCCGCACTGCTGCTGCTCATTTCATGGCAAACTTTATAAATAACACATAATAGATACAAATGATACACTTCTGCCTGGTAAGCCTACGTTGCAGTTTACATTTGAATTGATAAGGTTTTTGGGAAAGTATCTGTCAACTTACACGATGGGTATCACATCAACTGGCTACACACGGAGTGATAGACAAATGTACTCACCACACAGGTGGGCAATATTGCTGGAAATTAATTGGCAGATAGTTTTAGGTTTCGCTTTTTATGCCAATAGTGGCTAACCAGCGTTGGGATAATGTTAATGGTACTGATTAGATGGGAGCTTGCGGTGTCTGATACTTGTACGATTTGTTTATGACAGTTTGCGGTGGAAAATGTATGTATTTTCAGAATTGTTTGGCGAGCTACTCATAGGTGGGCTGCGGGTTACCGGTAGCTTACGATTGACCTGTTGGAGACCCATGCTCCAGAGTATCTGGTGATTTGGGAATATCGACAGTAAACGAAACGTTAGATTCAAGGTAGAATATATTGTAACCTTTACTTCACCAAAAATCTTTTTAAGTGTGTATAAAGCAGGATAATACTTTTGTAAATCCACAACAAGACACTCCAATGCTACCATGATATTGTACCTTGGCTTGCAAGTGCTATGTCCTAAGTTGTTTTTCTCCATTGTTGCAGACATGGAGGTGAAGACTATGTCTTCTCCCTGCTGACAGGCTACTGTGAGCCCCCTGCTGGAGTGGAGGTGAGAGAGGGCCTCTACTACAACCCCTACTTCCCTGGCCAGGCCATCGGCATGGCTCCCCCCATCTACAATGAGGTCCTGGAGTTTGAGGACGGTCAGTAGGATTCCCTCTGCTAGGGATCACTAACTTGAAATAATATAATGATAAATCGATTCAGAAAGTGCTTTTTTTTTTTTTTTTTTTTTGCAACGCTCCCAAGACTCCATTTTTGACCCTTGACATGCCAGACTGAATGTCTAGGTTCTGGTTATAGATGAATAGACTAAGGGCTCCCGAGTGTCGTAGCGGTCTAAGGCACTAGTTCGATTCCAGGCTGTATCACAACCGACCGTGATTGGGAATCTTATAGGGCAGCGCACAATTGGCCCAGTGTTGTCCAGGTTAGGCCGGGGTAGGCCGACATTGTAAATAAGAATTTGTTCTGAACTTACTTTCCTGGTTAAATAAAATGATTTGCTATTGGATATTTACTGAACAAAAATAAATGCAATTCAAAGATTTTACTGATTTACACTTCATATAAGGAAATCAGTTAATTTAAATTAATTAATTAGGGCCTAATCTATGGATTTCACATGACTGGAAATACAGATATCCATCTATTGGTAAAAGATGGCTTATAAAAAAAAAAAAAATAGGCGTGGTTCAGTATCTGGGTTGTCCACCATTTGCCTCATGCAGCACGACATCTTAATCGCATAGTTTAGGCTGTTGATTGTGGCCTGTGGAATGTTGTCCCACTCTTCAATGGCTGTGCAAAGTTTATGGATATTGGTGGGAACTGGAACACGCTGTCGTACACACTGATCCCAAACATGGTCAATTGGTGAGTATGCAGGCCATTGAAGAACTGGGACATTTTAGCTTCCAGAAATTGTGCACAGGTCCTTAAGACATGGGACCGTGCATTATCGTGCTGAAAAATGAGGTGGATGAATGGCACGACAATGGGCCTCAGGATCTTGTCACGATATAAAATGCAATTGTGTTCATTGTCTGTAGCTTATGCCTGCCGCTACTATAACCCCACCGCCATGGGCCACTGTTCACAACTTTGACATCAGCAAACCACTCGCCCACACAACGCCATACATGTGGTCTGCGGTTGTGAAGCCAGTTGGACGTACTACCAAATTCTCTAAAACGAAGTTGGAGGCTGCATATGGTAGAGAAATTAACATTACATTCTCTGGCAACAGCTCTGGTAGACATTCCATCAGTCAGCATGTCAATTTTACACTCCCTCAACTTGAGACAACTGGCATTGTGTTGTGACAAACCTGCACATTTTTAGTGGCCTTTTATTCTCCCCAGCACAAGGTGCAATGATCATGCCCTTTTAATCAGCTTCATAATATGCCACATCTGTCAGGTGGATGGATTGGCAAAGGAGAAATGCCCGCTAACTGGGATGGAAACAAATTTGTGCGGAGAATTTGATACATTTTTGTGCGTATTAGAGGTCGACTGATTATGATTTTTCAACACTGATACCGATTTTATTTGTAATAATGACAATTACAACAATACTGAATGAACAATGAACACTTATTTTAACTTAATATAATACATAAATAAAAATCAATGAAACATGTTCCATTTGGTTTAAATAATGCCAAAACAAAGTGTTGAAGAAGAAAGTAAGTGAAAAAATTAAAAAAGCTAACATTGGGCCTCCCGGGTGGCGCAGTGGTTAAGGGCGCTGTACTGCAGCGCCAGCTGTGCCATCAGAGTCCCTGGGTTCGGGCCTAGGCTCTGTCGTAACCGGCCGCGACCGGGAGGTCTGTGGGGCGACGCACAATTGGCCTAGCGTCGTCCGGGTTAGGGAGGGCTTGGTCGGTAGGGATGTCCTTGTCTCATCGCGCACCAGCGACTCCTGTGGCGGGCCGGTCGCAGTGCGCGCTAACCAAGGTTGCCAGGTGCACGGTGTACCCTCCTTCGCTGGCTTCCGGGTTGGATGCGCGCTGTGTTAAGAAGCAGTACGGCTGGTTGGGTTGTGTATCGGACGCATGACTTTCAACCTTCGTCTCTCCCGAGCCCGTACGGGAGTTGTAGCGCTGAGACAAGATAGTAGCTACTACAACAATTGGATACCATGAAATTGGGGAGAAAAAGGGGTAAAACATTTTTTTTTTTACTTTAAAAAAACTTCCTTTTAACATGAGTCTTCAGTATTCCCAGGTAAGAAGTTTTAGGTTGTAGGTATTATAGAACTATTTCTCTATACCATTTGTATTTCATTTCCTTTGACTATTGGATGTTCTAATAGGTTCTTTAGTATTGCCAGCCTAATCTCGGGAGTTGATAGGCTTGAAGTCATAAACAGCACAATGCTTGAAGCATTGTGAAGAGCTGCTGGCAAACGCAAGAAAGTGCTGTTTGAATGAATGCTTATGAGCCTGCTGCCTACCACCGCTCAGTCAGACTGCTCTATCAAATTATAGACTTAATTATAATATAATAACACACAGAAATACGAGCCTTGGGTCATTAATATGGTCAAATCCAAAAAGTATAATTTCGAAAACAAAACGTTTATTCTTTCAGTAAAATACGGAACCGTTCCGTATTTTATCTCACGGGTGGCATCCATAAGTCTAAATATTACTTCTACATTGCACAACCTTCAATATTATGTCATAATTATGTACAATTCTGGAATATTAGTTTGCAACGAGCCAGGCGGCCCAACTGTTGCAATGAACGTAAGAGAAGTGACACAATTTCCCTAGTTGATATTGCCTGCTAACATGAATTTCTTTTAACTAAATATGCAGGTTTAAAAATATACTTCTGTGTATTGATTTTAAGAAAGACATTGTTTATGGTTTGGTACATTCGTGCAACGATTTTGCTTTATTCGCAAATGCACTTTTGTTAAATTGTCCCCCATATGGCGGAGTTGGCTGTCTTTATTAGGAAGAAATGGTCTTCACACAGTTCGCAACGAGCCAGGCAGCCCAAACTGCTGCATATACCCTGACTCTGTTGCACAGAACTCAAGAAAAGTGACACAATTCCCCTAGTTAAAATAAAGTCATGTCAGCAGGCAATATTAACTAAATATGCAGGTTTAAAATATATATACTTGTGTATTGATTTTTAAGAATGGCGTTGATGTTTATCGTTAGGTACACATTGGTGCAACAACTGCTTTTTTCGCAAATGCGCTTGTTAAATCACCCGTTTGGCAAAGTAGGCTGTGATTCAATGATTTAACAGGCACCGCATCGATAATATGCAACGCAGGACAAGCTAGATAAACTACACATGGTTGATGATATTACTAGTTAACTAGTGATTATGTTAAGATACATTTAATGCTATAGCTAGCACCTTACCTTGGCTTCTTGCTGCACTCTCATAACAGGTAGTCGGCCTGCCACTCAGTCTCCTCGTAGAGTGCAATGTAATCGGCCATAATCGGTGTCCAAAAAATGCAGATTACCGATTGTTATGAAAACTTGAAATCGGCCATTCTGATTAATCGGTTGACCTCTAGTGTGTATGGAACAATTCTGAGATCTTTTATTTCGGCTCATGAAACATATGTTGCATTTATATTTTTGTTCAGTGTATTCCACATCTTGCATTTTTGTCATTAACTTCTTGACGCACCCATCCCTTTAGCGGGATAATTTTCATCAACACCCGCTGAATTGCAGCGCGCCAAATTCAATTACTAAAAATATTTAATTTTCATGAAATCACAAGTGCAATATAGCAAAACACAGCGTAGCTTGTTGTTAATCCACCTGGCGTGTCAGATTTCAATACAGCTTTTCGGCGAAAGCATAACAAGCATTTATGTAAGAACATCTATCTCAGTAGACAAAATATTAAACACTAGCAGCCAAGTAGATTGGTCATGAAAAGCAATAGATTAAATTGCTTACCTTTGATCTTTGGATGTTTGCACTCAAGAGACTCCCAGTTACACAATAAATGTTCCTTTTGTTCCATAAAGATTATTTTTATATCCAAAATACCTCCATTTGTTTGGCGCGTTATGTTCAGAAATCCACAGGCTCGAGCGGTCACGACATTGCAATCAAAAATTCCTAATAGTATCCGTAATGTCCACAGAAACATGTCAAACGTTTTTTATAATCAATCCTCAGGTTGTTTTTAAAATATATCAACCGGGACTGTTGATTTTTTTTCAATAGGAGAGGGAGAGACAATGGCTGCCCCACTCTGTTGCGCATGCAAAACTCTGCGGACACCCAGCTATCCACTGACACAATGTTATCTTTCTCGCTCATTTTTCAAACTAAAAGCCTGAAACTATGTCTAAAGACTGTTGACACCTTGAAGCCATAGGAAAAGGAATCTGGTTGATATCCCTTTAAATGGAGGCAAGGCATCCAATGGAACAGAGCTTTCAGGAAAAACAGCGCTTCCTGGTTTGATTTTCCTCGGGTTTTCGCCTGCAATATCAGTTCTGTTATACTCACAGACAATATTTTGACAGTTTTGGAAACTTTAGTGTTTTCTATCCTAATCTGACAATTATATGCATATTCTAGTTTCTGGGCCTGAGAAATAGGCAGTTTCAAATGGGTATGTTTTTCTTTAGCCATAAACTAAAATCCTGCCCCCTACACTCAAGAAGTGAATCTTAGTCAGTGCGTTCATCGAAAGTAGAGAAGACGATCACATGTCACAGTCATTGGAAGTAAAACCTTCCATTTACATGTGTTGACAGGAACCCCAGCCACCATGAGCCAGGTGGCCAAGGATGTGTGCACCTTCCTCCGGTGGGCGGCCGAGCCTGAGCACGACCAGCGCAAACGCATGGGCCTGAAGGTAAGCTGGCAGGGAGGTGCCAACCACTGCCATAATAGAAATGGTTGTAATCAGAAATGTATTTGCAACCTAGGGTGTATTCAATAGTGCAAACTGTTTTTCAATAGAATATGTTTAACAATGAAAACAGATGTTTGAAAGGAGTCACTAAGTCAAATCCCCTGTTTTGGATTTGTCTTTTTGGCCCTTGCTTCCAAATTGCTCCCTTTCTACATTACTCTCATCACAGTTGACATTGACCCCATCTCACTCAAACAATTTATTCCCCCAGCTGCTCATGGGCTCTGCCATCTTGATCCCCCTGGTCTATTACATGAAGAGGCACAGGTGGTCAGTGCTGAAGAGCAGGAAGATCGCTTACAGACCCCCAAAGTAAAGACGTGGACAGCTGCATTCTGACTGCCCATGTTGCTTCTCGGCTAAAATTCTGACCCCTCTGATTTGCGATTGTCCTTTAAAAAAAAAACACATGCATTTATGATATGGTTGCCCTAATTCACTTTCTGGGTGACCTCTCAATTAGTCATTTTCTGCCAACGGGAAAGGATGTAAACACAACCTCTATACTGTTTTACTGTACAAAATAAATTATCGAAAGAAACGTGTCCAGGTTGTTGTCTAATGGTTAACCTGTTCTTTGATGGGACTCAAGTCCTGCAACCTTGTGCTGTTGGGAATCTGTCACATCATGGGTTCTCTACACTTTGTTGTGTAAATATTGAATAAACACTGGTGTACCGAATAAACCATGTTATAACCTCTGACCATGTTCTGCAATGCACCTATGCCACAAATGTCTTGTCTTGATGTGGTTCATACACTTTCTACACATTTTAACATTTAATTTTCCTTTTGTTTGCAAAAACCATACCGCAAGTCTCCTGGCCAGAAGATAATATCGTCAATATAGGGATTCTTAAAAGTCTGGATAATCCTTGTCCAGCAAGGAAAATTTATTTTTATAGTTGAAAACTGTTGCATTATTTGAGGTTAATTTTTACATTTAAGGTGAATTTTATAAGGGGAATGTTTTGCTTTTGGAATTGTTTATTAATTTCTATGTCGGCTCGAGGCCGGGAATTGCCCTTGTCCAGAGCAAAAATCCTAATTTCAAACTCTGTTCAATTCTAAGAACTGGCTATTAATAACTGCAAAAAAGGATCTAATGTAGTTTCTTGCAATAGCCCTCTGACTTTTGTCTAAAATCCTAAATACATCATGACTGAGCATGGCTTATTTTTAACAATTTTATATATTTTTGGCTTATTTGTAACAATTTTGAATTCACCATGATCACATCCATATACAACTCCAACTGCCTGAGATGGGATCTGCATTTTGGTTCAAATGTTTATTTTAAGGTTTTTAGAGTCGAAGCAATTTAGGAAAAACAAAATTGCTACTTTGTATACATACACCTTGAATGGATAGAATTTGTCAACTCTGTAAAACATCTCTTGTCAGATTGTATTCTAAACGTCAGCTCGCTGAAAGATCAGAATTGTTATTGGAGATTTTCAAATGAATCATTTCATAGTTTACAAATGTTTATATTGAACTTTTATTTTGAGGCAATATATCTTGAGTATTTGTTAACTTCGTCACTGATGGCTACCCCCTTAAGATGTTCTTTGTCAACGTATGCTTACACTATTGATGTATTTGCTGTGCTAGATCTAAGGGATAATGTTTCCTTTATAAATGTTTTCAGTTCTGAATCTAGAAAAACATGCCAAAATGCTAACAAAATTAGCCCTGAAGCATTATATAGCGCTATACAATAAAACAAGTTTGGATATTTGAATAATCTAATGTTAGAATTAAACCGCAGCGTATGTTTACTACTGAAAACGATTTTCTAAAAGCCAATTTATGCTTGATCTGAAATGTGGTTGGAGGATGTGACTCAATCGCGGAGCTTCAGAAGCCAAATCAAGCTCCATAAAGCTCCGCTATGCGCCTCTCAAATGTTGTAACTTTGTGGAGGGCTACTTAGAGCTTTGCTTTGACATGATTGGTTGGTGGTGCGTGAGGTCCTGTATAAACACCGCCAGCCTGCTCATTATTAGGCGGCAGATTGATTAGGGCAGCCTTTTCTGAGCTAAATTGATCCAGACGCACCACCACCACATAAAACCTCATAATTTTGCCCCAAAACAATCTCTCAACCAGTAGCATATGTATTTTTTAGGTAAGCGCTGATGCCGCCCTTTGGTAAGCAATGCCCATTTTGTCAAAGGCACAAAATATTTTGCTTGTCCATTCCCAGCGCTCCACGGGCGTTCTGTCCCCCCCAAAAATGAACATAAATCTTGTATCAGATATAGAATATGGTATAAATGTGGCTTTTTTCTGGAGCCAACAGGCTGGACATAAAGTGTATGACAACGTAATGAGGACCTACACTTTTTTACATCATGCAGGTTTCTCCGATCAAATAGCCTAACCTAATTGGCGCTCAATCAAATAAAAAAATGCACTGTTAACAAACATATCATAAAAACATGACAGGTCAAAGTAAAATGGACAGTATGGAATTGACAAACACAAATTATGTCCAGGTGTTTCACCCTATTGTCATGATCAGTGGTTTCAAGTTTGTATCTGTACATTTTTGACAAGCTGATCATAGCAAAAAATAAAATACCTCTGCATTTCCCGCTGTGTAAACACATTGCAAATAGGCTCGCGATAACTCTTGAAAAAGTTGGGTACCTGATATTCAGAGTTTAAATAGCCACATTTATTTAGCCACGGGAATCCGAATGAATAAAGCCAATACACAAACGGTGGGCCTAAAACATGGACGGTTGCAATTTGGTGCAGTCCAGACAGGCCTTGATTTCAACGTCCAATGACAGATTTTTGGTCCGGTCCGCACCAAATCTGAACCAATCATAGACGTCTATGTATGGTTCAGACTTTGTCCGGTCTGGACAAGACTTGATTTGGCCCAAACATAAACGTCTATAAATTACTTATTTTCAACTTTCATTCAGAACTGAAAATGAACCGGATTTCAACATCAGGAAAATACATATTTTTCAACGTCCGGAAAATGCCCTTTCAGCGTCCTGGAAAATAAACATTTTAAACATACGGGGAAAAAAAACGTTCCCCCTTTCATTCAGAACCTAAATTTAACCTAACTTCAGGGTCTGGAAAATTCGTATTTTAGACGTATTTTCAACGTCATTTTGCTTACTGGAACTATTCTAGTTTTGCAGGGTGTCATTTTTGGTCTCGCCAATGGCGGTAGAACGGCAAGGACCAGCCCTGTGTATAAACTAACTCCCTTCCTAGACAACTTCCTTCACAACAGCTCTGCAAATAGCAATAAGTATGAATGCCCTGCCTTCTACTGTAAATACTGCATGGCCAATGCAGACATCAGATTGACCATGAAGCGCCTTTAATTCTGCTAGTTTATACAAAACTCCCAAATTGTAGTCAATTGTAGACCCTTGTGCGGTCAACGCTGATTGGTTCCTTACGCATGCACGCCTTGTGTACCGGAAGTGAATGTCGAGGACTGATGTGTCAGGAATTCTTTCAGCCGATGGTATGAAAGAAGATGGACACACTAAATAAACTGAAACAATTTGATGCATATCCGAAAACGCTTGAGGATTTCCGAATTAAAACATGCGGTGGAGCTACAGGTGAGTATTTTTTTGTGCAGAGTTCTAGTTACAAGCATAACACTAATATTATCCCCAATTGCTAGCAGTAGCATAACCCATTCATAGACGCTAACTACCTTGAGCGCCTATATTGACGATATTATCTTTTGGCCGGCGAACTTTTGTTAAGAGCCCCGATGCTCGTTCTGAACGTTAAAACGCATCGCTTGCGGTACGGTTTTTGGAAACGAAAGGAATGTACCTTTTCCTATCACCCAGAAATAATCTTACATTACTACACATTTTATTGTTAGGGTTCCCACACAGCCTTATTTTCATGTTTAGAGCGCTTGTTTACGGAAAACAGACAGAAGGCAGAGGCGTACAACTAAGTCTCCGAACACCTGTGTGTTAACGGAAGAAGATGCCACAAACGTGTTGTCACTGAAAAATACTGTCAGCTGCAACTGTTAAAACAGCGTACAGTAAGTGTATATTTAGCATTTGTGAAATTATTTTTATGTGAGGGCTTTATACGTTTATAGAACCGTACCGTAGTTGAGAATCGATTCATGTCTGTATGGTAGTATTGGCTGTTTTGTCTGCCAGAGCCAATTCGCTTCTAAACAGAACATGTAAGGTCCTTGGACTATAGAGTACCATAGTATGAGTGTAATACCCATCAAACCTCGCGGTCAAACAGGGAAATGGTTACAATCGTTTTTCCACCATTAATTTATTTTTACCATAGGGGATTCTAGAACAATTTTAATAAGGTCTGTGTTTCATGTAGGTTTATCCTGGCGTGACATTTTGAAAACCGTGTAACTCTCTCAGACATGGTGACTTATCTATTTATTTGCCTGTACCCACAACAAATGAAACACAAATTAGCTGCTAATGTGGTATTCATTAAGAACTACAAATGACATGATGATCTGGAGGAGACTGCCGAATTGAGACAATGGTAAAAATCTCTGGATTAAATATCTAATGTTAGCTAAGTTTAGTAATTCATACATTGGCTACATTTCTTTATATTTATCTCTTAGCAAAGGTGCAAGCTAAAGATGATGTGCAGGAGCTTGCAGTGATTTGTTTTGATGCTAATTAGTATTTTCCAATCTGGATTTATTTTTGTATTTTTTTAAATAGAGCTGAATATCTTGATAAAATTCACCTTGTCGGAGAGAGATTTACATGGTTATCAAAACGTCACTCCAGGGTAAGCCTACATGAAGCATAGACCTTATGTTAAGTGTTTCTACATCTGGGGGGGAAACGGATGACTAGCTACAATAGTTTGCTAAAAATCAATGGGATTTGGTGATATTCTGACATGCATTTTTGTCTTTACCCCTTTTACAGTCACCATCATAAGTGGTCTCATCATGTTGATCCTGTTCTTCTCAGAGTTGCAGTATTATCTCACTAAGGAGGTGAGTTCATGTGATTTCTTTCTGAAAATAGTCAGGTACACTAGTGCAGGTATGCCAGCCAGGTATGTGGTTAAGAAGCTAGCTCTAGGGCCTCCCGAGTGGCGCAGTGCATCTCAGTGCTAGCTGTGCCACTAGAGAACCTGGTTCGAGTTCAGGCTCTGTCGCAGCCGGACCACGACCGGGAGAACCATGGGGTGGCGCACAGGGTCATCTGAGTTAAGGGAGGGTTTGGCCAGCAGGGATGTTCCTGTCCCACTGCGCACTAGTGACTCCTGTGGCAGACCGGGCGCAATGCACACTGACACGGTTGCCAGTTGTACGGCGCTTCCTCCGACACATTGGTGCGGTTGGCTTCCGGGTTAAGCGGGAATTGTGTCAAGAAACAGTGCAGCATGGTTGAATTGTGTTTCGGAGGATGCACGGCTCTCGACCTTCGCCTCTGTACAGGAGTTGCAGTGATGGGACAGGACTGTAAACTACCAATTGGATACTATGAAATTTGGGAGAAAAAAGGGGGTAAAATAATAATTAATAAGTGGCTTGCTCTGTGTGGACCACACTGAACGATTCTCTACGGGAGAACAGGCAACTAGGAGAACAATGGAGTTGAGTGGCGAATTGTGAGAGCGGACTGGAGTTCTAACATCGCATAAAATAACATTTTTATCAAAAGCATATTTCAGCACCCAAAGAATAGCTTGCATTTACACTAGTCGCCGCTCAACTCCATTGTAAATCGTTGAGTTTAGTCGGCTAGGAGAACAGGGAACTAAACATCTAGCTTGCTACTCTGTTTAGGTTCAAGCTTTGCATGTCACACTTATTCTAGTTTGTAAACACTTAAGACAGACAGTGGTATTCAAACTTTCAGCCAAGCCCTTTGCAATTTAAAAAAATGTCTAATTAAATATCAAGTAAAATTTTGGTCTGATTAATCAGGCTCTAATGCATGATTAATTGGTATGTACAGCCTGAAACATTGGAGTGCAAAATTGTTTAAATGTTCCTTACAAGCCAGAATGTTGAATAAAATTACATTTGAACTTTACTGGTTGTCTGTGCAACTGGTAGAGTAAGGAAAGTATTGCTTACCCAACTTTTTAAAGAGCTGGTAGGTTTGCCACTGCCAGCTGAATGTGAGGGAATGTAATTCAGTAGTGTTTACATCGGTTGTGTCAGTAGATTTAAAATACACACCGGAAATACAAGCCAACAGAACTATATACCTACCAGCTCTCTAAAAAGTAGTGTAAACAATACTTTCATGTGGATATGTTGTAAAAAAAAATGTAGGGTGGCTGCAGGACAAGCCTCACAGACAACCGTCAGAGTACATAAAAATACCTATATATTCAACATTTTGGATTGTAAGGAACATTTACATGATTTTGCACTTCAATGTTTCAGGCTGTATAAAAACAATTAATTGTGTGTTATAGACTGATTAATCAGACAGTTAATTTCCACTCCATTGCCACCTGGGCAACTGGGAATAGTAACATTTCAATGGTGGTTGAAGTGCTAAAATACAATGACTGGCCTATTTGAGTATGATTAGAATATAACAAATGTTGTGTTTTTCTTATTAAGCCATCTGTCATAACTTTTACCCACAATTCTTTGAAACTCCAGCTATTGGGCCCGGTCCACACTTTAAGTACACTGCTTTATGACTTGCAAAAATTAATATCGTTCTGCCAACCCAGGTCCATCCTGAATTGTTTGTGGACACATCACGAGGAGACAAACTGAAAATCAACATTGATGTGATATTTCCTAACATGCCATGTGCCTGTAAGTAACTTTAGAAAAAGACTTGTGTTCAGACCTAGCATGCATCATCACATTAACTTACATGTGCACAATTAACCCCTATATGTGCTTGTTTATATGAAATTATAAACAAGGACGAGGAACAAAATATGACATTTTATCTGAATGTGTAAGGTTAGGCCTACTTCAACTTAAAATCTTCGGTAATCTCTTTAGGGTAATTGCACAGATGTACATGAAGCTATAGGGTAATTGCACAGTTGAAGTATATGCCATTTGTAACACCACCTTGTCCTTCAGATCTAAGCATTGATGCCATGGATGTTGCTGGAGAGCAGCAGTTGGATGTGGAACACAACCTGTTCAAGCAAAGACTCGACAAGGAGAGCAATCCTGTCACTACAGAGGCAGAGAAGCACGGTAACCATCTTGTTAATTAGCTTGCTTGCAATGTCATTATATTTCTTGAAGAGCATTCTATACCTTGGAGAGCAGTGCGGTTCTCCCTCATAGGGAAATATAAGCTGTATGAATTGTATTAAATAGTTCATGTTTTTCACTCTGTCATGGAATTTGTTTTGTCATCTCATGTAGATTTGGGACAAGAGGAAGGTGACATTTTTGACCCCAGTAAGCTAGATCCTGAGCGCTGTGAAAGCTGCTACGGAGCAGAGATGGAAGATTTGAAGTGAGTTTCCAAGACATGAATGCCTTCCAAGGCATTACAGAACATAGAGTGCATCTACTACACCATCTTCCCATGATGGAAAAGGGGGTTTCTCTGTCAATTTCATAACTAAAATCCCTTGACTGTGAAATTGGACTTGCTACAATGTATTTGAGGTTTTGTTTTAAAATATGACTGCCATCCCACCTTTTTAAGACCTTATATATTTTTCAGAACATAGACCATGAATGAATGAGATTATCTATTGTCCAAAATGTTAATGTGACATTGACATATTTCCTGTGCTTTTCTTGTAGGTGCTGTAACACCTGCGATGATGTACGAGAAGCCTATCGCAGGCGGGGTTGGGCCTTCAAGAACCCCGACACCATTGAGCAGTGCAAGAGGGAGGGCTTCAGCCAAAAGATGCAGGAGCAGAAAAACGAGGGCTGCCAGATCTACGGCTTTCTGGAGGTCAACAAGGTAACTAGTCTTCAACGGATAAGTTGGCTAAGTTCATAATCAAAAGAATAGTCAGTACTCGCACTCTGATTTACACTCCAAGGGGATGTTTTATTTAATGGCTGACAGTTGGGGCGGCAGCGTAGCCTAGTGGTTAGAGCGTTGGACTAGTAACCGGAAGGTTGCAAGTTCAAACCCCCGAGCTGACAAGGTACAAATCTGTCGTTCTGCCCCTGAACAGGCACTGTTCCTAGGCCGTCATTGAAAATAAGAATTTGTTCTTAACTGACTTGCCTAGTTAAATAAAGGTAAAATAAAATAAAAAAATGGTTGACAGTGTTTAAACCATTGCCTGGTCTTCAAATGGTCAGGATAAAAACAACATGATTTGTTAGAAACAACAACAAATGAATCATCACTTTTTGGGAGCATAATTCTGTGTGGTTATTTAAAAAGAAATAGGAATGGAAGAGTACTGTAACTGGAAGTTATATTTTGTGAGGTGCTTTAATGCATTTATATACATTTTCAATCTGTAAATATTACGTTCATTGTCTGTCTTTAAACTCTTTGTTTTTTTGTTAGGTGGCAGGAAATTTCCACTTTGCCCCTGGAAAGAGTTTCCAGCAGTCCCATGTTCATGGTAAGACCTGCATTTTACTATCCTAAGTGTGGACAACCCAAATCTGATTTTCTTTCTGTATCCAATCTTTTTTTCTGACTGTCCACAAATTTGATCAGATTTGTGCATTCATACTGATCTGAATTGGGCTGCCTATGTAAACGCAACCCTGGTCGAAATGGGTTGGTCCCCTGGTCTTATATCAATTATCCAAGGAAAATAAGAATTATTTTACCCATGACAGAAAGTCAATCCTCTGAATTGCATAAAGACAAATGGGTAGCAGACTGATTTGGGTTGGGAATCGAAAAATTGCTTACTTGCTACCAGAAACACCTTGTGATTTATTAAAACAGTCTGTCTCAGACCTGGTACAGACCCTTTTGTAGTGTAGTTTGCCCCTAGCACATTCTCAGACGATAGCAAGGAAAGACCAATGTTAACCGGTAAGTTCACTTGCAAGTCACTAATGCCAGTAGGCATTTCTAGTGCATCCATAACTAATCTTTCCAGTAAATCCTTTTGTAAATGGTGCATGTTTTTCTTTTTCATCGTTCCTTTCGTTGTCTTATGCTAGACTTCTTCCGTTCTTTCCTAATAGGATCCGCTGCAGTCTCAGTAATTCATTTTAGCTTTTTTTTCTCATGAAAACATCTGATCTTTATGGCAGAGGTGAAAATGTGTCAAACTAAGTAGCTCTTTTTTTCTACATATAAACGTAATGTTTTGACTGTAAATGGATAATTGACTCACTTGCTTTATCATTGTTGCCTACTGATAACACTAACATACTAATCAAGTTATTTTGCATTGACACTTACACTCTGGATAAAAATGAATGTCAAATGTATTAATTTGTTTGGCATACTGATTGCAAAACATTTATTGCAATGGATTTTACAAATTAAATCATGTTACTCGGCTTGACAGAAGTCTGAATTGCACTCCAACTGTGGAAGCGGGCATAATAACAGAAGTCGTTACTATAAATATTCTTCCTGATGTAACTGTGTGACAATACAGGCATATTTGTCATTGAGGCACTGTTGTAATTTCATTTACCCTAATAACTTATTTCTCAAGAATTGCTGATAGAGTAGCATGGTACATAACGAGATGAAGTTGTAGGCCCAAAGTACTATACTCTCAACTTGCTTGGAGGCATTGAAAGGTTTCTTTTGTCATAAACATCAAACATCATGTACAGAAAGTATAGAGCAGAAGGATTCACCAGCTCAATGCTGATTTTATTTACTAGACTAGTACTACTGTCCATGTCTGCTTAAAGGCAGAAATAAGAGACAAGAATCCCTTTTTGATAACAATTTGGCCATATATGAAATACCAGATGTGATGAACCCCCTTCAGAGGCATATTGCCTTTGGCCAGCCTCTTTTTCTATGTAGCCCAACATGCGTCATATAGTGACTCTTCTCTCTTCTTTCTGCAGTGCACGCTGTGGAAAGTAAGTCCATCTTTTGTAGCTTTTATTTTTGTAGTAAACGTCCCCCCCTTACCCTGGTCCCAGATCTGTTTGTGCTCTTCTCTACTCCCTTGCTGTCCTTGTCAGGACAATGAGTTGACGTAAGAGCACAAACAGACTGGCACTCAGGCCACATCCCTCCCTTCTAAATTGATCCAGTCAAATATCAAACTTTGTTTATGAAGAGGTTGTCAGTCAGAATTGACCCTGTTATTAAATTAAAGCCTAGCGAAGACGACCAAAGCTGCTTCTAACTTGTGGTTTAAAACAGTCCTTTTGAATAACCAGCATGTGATTGTTGGTTTGATCTTTATTGGAGTAATCTAGATCACATTTCAGAGGCGCTAAACAATTATAACTTGTAATGGGAGAGTCGTAGATTGAGTAGTAAGCCCTCATAACTGCCAGAACATAACTGATGATGCTATCAGATCACAGCATTACTAACATCTTGTCTCAAATTATTTTCAGTTCATGATCTGCAGAGTTTTGGACTAGACAACGTAAGTACATTTGACAAATCTTGTCTTGCCCAGGCAATGTTCTCCATACACGTGAGCACTTATTTGTGTTGTCCTACAGATCAACATGACTCACTTTATCAAGCATCTGTCCTTTGGGAGAGACTACCCTGGTATCGTCAATCCTTTGGATGGTACAGATGTTGCAGCACCACAAGGTTAGTCATCCCATTTATCAAAAGCCCCACACCAAACATTTGGCCTACTACCAGCAATTGAAATCACAGCATTTATTGACATTTCTCCATCGTTCTGGGACAAAGTGTGACATGGGAATGAGTTATGACAAAAGTCCCACTATGTAATTTTCAGTAAGTATGGTAGGTGGTCTCAGCAGCGGATGCCCATCCCAATGGACATAAATGTACCAAATGTGCCTCCACTCTGCATCATTGTCTTCCCAACTCCTCCCATCAGCTCTCTGCCTCTCATGCCAACCCTGAGGGAAGAAAAAATACAGCATTTGAACAAAATGAAAAAACAATAGTTCTATTGAACAAACCACAATATGCAGTGTGGATGCCTGCGACAAAATCATGTAAAGAAATATGATGCCCAAACACACTATTGTATTCTTACAAAGTGTATTGCATTTCAGTGTAGGATTACTTGTAATAGGTAGATAGCTAGACGTTGGGTTAACTTAACTAACCTTAGACAGGAAAAGGTTCCAAACATGGCACCAGCTGCCATCCCAACAGCGAAGCCCATCATGAATCCCATTTTAAT
Organism: Oncorhynchus keta; assembly: GCF_023373465.1. Taxonomy (NCBI): domain Eukaryota; kingdom Metazoa; phylum Chordata; class Actinopteri; order Salmoniformes; family Salmonidae; genus Oncorhynchus; species Oncorhynchus keta. Next base: position 49,682,251 of record NC_068430.1, on the reverse strand, counting down.
TCTGTCAATGCAGGCTGGCTGTTGCTGGCCATACGGTCCTACTGCCACTGGCATCTGTATTGAAAGAAAGCACAACCATCAAAATGCATGGCAGGTTCATGAATCAGTTGCGCTAGCTAGGCGTTTGTAGCTAGCTTGCTACGTCGTAAGACTACACCAGTGGCTAAGCTTAAACGGCAAGTTAAGCTCGCGGAGTTAGCTAGCTAAACTATCAACGTTATTTGCACAAGACAGACATTTGCCACCGAAAACAGATTGATATGTAGCTAATGTCACGAACGTTGTCCACCCTTTATCTCGAGCTTCTGTTTACCCAGCTAGCTAGCTGCGTTTTGGCTAGCTAACTGGTTTGCATGTCACCTAGGTCAGGCCTTGAAGACATTTGAAAAGATAGTTAACGCCCGACTACATATATTTTTCTATCATCACTATTATTCACTCTAAGCAGCACTTACCTTGGTTTATTGCGTAATGTGAGTTATCGGTCACTAGAGAAGAAACCCCTTTTCGATGAGACGAGGTAGTTTGGAATGCTGTACTAACAGGCGGCCATTACTTGAGAGGATTGCGAAACCAACGCAGTGGAGACAAAGATCAGTTCGTGAACGATTCGTTTTTCTGAGTGAGTCGTTCATTTTAGTCGTTCCTTTGACCTGCTAGCTGCAATGAATTCTACAGCAGGATTCAAACGCGTTCCGAACAACAACTCTGTCATATGTGCGCAGGAAAATAGATAATGCTGCAGGCAGCATAGAGAACAGATTTTGTAAATGTATTTTACCTTTATTTATCCAGGTAGGCTAGTTGAGAACGAGTTCTCATTTACAACTGCGACCTGGAATAGATAGTTGATAGCATGGTGCAAAAATGAATGCAGTTGACTATTGAATATTATGATGGACACAGCTTTGAAGAACCATAACATACACAGACTCTGCTCAACAAACTCGAGAACGAATCGTTTGTGTTCCTGCATTTCGCGAATGAATCACACTCACGGCAGTCAAGCAATAATGCATTTCGCCAAGAGTCATTCACGATCTAGTCCTTTTGCGGCCAAACTAGATCTCCGTTTCAAATGTACCAATAAATAGTCGTATTTGTAAGCTTAGCATTCAACAAATGTACATTTGTTTAAAGCACGCTTCTACAAGTGTCACAAATGACCGCTCCAATAAACCCCTAATGGTGAACGAGAGGCTTGTAGAATTATGACTATTTCGGGGGTGGGGGGTGTGTTCAACGATAGGGGTCCACCGTGCTCTGGGCATTACTGACTCAAATGAACGAAGTTAGTCAACAGATTCGTTCTTCTGACTGGACGAGTTGAAAAGATCCGAGTCAGTAAAAAATAAATAACTTCCGGTCACTTGATGGGTTGACCCGATAGAAATGATCCCTTTTGTGAACGTCGAGAACCGAATCACATCTGTGAAAGGATATACTGCAAATTTGAGCCCCAGGCATCGATTATCTGGAGATAAGTTATACTAACATTCTCTGAAGATGGTAATTCTTGACTGATTTTTTTTTTTGTAGATCAAAATGTATTTGTCACATGCGCCGAATACAACAGTAGTCCTTACCATGAAATGTTTACTTACAAGCCCTAAACCAACAATGCCGTTTTTTAAGAAAATATTTACTAAAAAAGTTTTTAAAAAGTAACTGGTAGTAGAGGTCCTGGATGGTAGGAAGCTTGACCCCAGTGATGTACTGGGCCGTACACACTGCCCTCTGTCGCAGGCTTGTGGTCATATGCCAAGCAGTTGATATGCCAGGCGGTGATGCAACCAGCTCTCGATGGTGCAGCTGTAGAACTTGTTGAGGATCTGGTCTCCTGAGTGGGAAAAGGCATTGTCGTGCCCTCTTCACGACTGTCTTGGTGTATTTGGAACATCGTAGTTTGGTGGTGATGTGGACACCAAGGAACTTGAAGCTCTCGACTCGTTCCACTACAGCCCCGTTGATGTGAATGTAATTTTGTCATGTAAAAAATGTATTTGAACTCTCATTTCACAATCTGAGATAATGGTAGGCAACGTTTTAGGCTTTACATTAGACATATGCTATTTTTCTAAGCACTGAATGAAGAGTTGTTTGTGAGCCAAGTGAATGGCTCTTTTAGGTGAACAGAGCAAAAAGATCCTGCTCACCAAAAAGACTCAGAATGCTCATTGGTGTGTAGCCTGCTAATTATGTGGTGTCAATCTATAGCGCCACCCTGCGTTCATGCTGAGTGAAATGTTGCATTTCTGCAGACTACATGGGCTCTGCTGCTACACATTACAAAACAATCACTTGTTTTATTCCAGCATCCATGATGTATCAGTACTTTGTGAAGATTGTCCCAACCATCTACGTGAAATGGGATGGAGAGGTGAGTATACATTAGACATGACAGCTGTGAAATGAACTCAGGTGGGTAGTTATTGACCGTACCAACACATTTTAGCTATTTGATGGAGTTAATTTAAATGTGATATAGCTATAAAATAAATTAAGGGAATTAATTGTTGTATATTTCCCTGTGCATGACTGTTTATGCATGCTAAGAAAGGTACTTAGGCTTCATGGACAAACAGGGAAGTCTTTTGTATTGCTTGTGTCTTACAGGTGGTTAAAACAAACCAATTCTCTGTGACCCGACATGAGAAAGTAGCCAATGGGCTGATCGGAGACCAGGGCCTACCTGGGGTGTTTGTATTATATGAACTCTCCCCCATGATGGTGAAATTCACAGAGAAACAGCGGTAGGTAGCTTAAAACAAAATTGAAAATCCATATACAGTTGAAGTCAGAAGTTTACATACACCTTAGCCAACTACATTTAAACTCAGTTTTTCACAATTCTTCACATTCTCTTCAAAATTCCCTTTTTTAAGTGAGTTAGGATCACCACTTTATTTTAAGAATGTGAAATGTCAGAATAATACTAGATAATTATTTATTTAAGCTTTTATTTCTTACATCACATTCCCAGTGGGTTCAGAAGTTTACATGCACTCAATTAGTATTTGGTAGCATTGCCTTCAAACTGTTTAACTTGGGTCAAACATTTCGGGTAGCCTTCCACAATAAGTTGGGTGAATTTTGGCCCATTGCTCCTGACAGAGCTGGTGTAACTGAGTCCGGTTTGTTGGCCTCTTTGCTCGCACATGCTTTTTCAGTTCTGCCCACACATTTTCTATAGGATTGAGGTCAGGGCTTTGTGATGGCCACTCCAATACCTTGACACCATTGTACTTAAGCCATTTTGCCACAACTTTGGAAGTATGCTTGGGGTCATTGTCCATTTGGAAGACCCATTTGCAACCAAGCTTTAACTTCCTCAAATCAAGTTTATTTGTCACATGCATAAACATCTGCTAACCATGTGTATGTGTAGCGAAATACTTGTGCTTCTAGTTCCGACCATGCAGTAATATCTAATAAGTAATATAACTTAACAATTTCACAACTACCACCTTATACACACAAGTGTAAAGGAATTAATACGAATATGTACATAAAAATATGAATGAGTGATGCCCGAACGGCATAGGCAAGATGCCGTAGATGGTATAGAGTACAGTATATACATATGAGATGAATAATGTAGGGTATGAAAACATTATATAAAGTGCCATTGTTTAAAGTGGCTAGTGATACATTTAATTACATCAAGATGGCAAGATGCAGTACATGGTATGGTGTACAGTACATACATATGAGATGAGTAATGTAGGGTATGTAAGCATTATAAAGTGGCTAGTGATATATTGATTACATCAATTTATCCATTATTAAAGTGGCTAGAGTTGAGTCAGTATGTTGGCAGCAGCCACTCAATGTTAGTGATGGCTGTTTAACAGTCTGATGGCCTTGAGATGGAAGCTGTTTCAGTGCCCCGCTTTGATGCATCTGGACTGACCTCACCTTCTGGATGAGGTGAACAGGCAGTGGCTCGGGTGGTTGTTGTCCTTGATCTTTTTGCCCTTCCTGTGACATCGGGTGTTGTAGGTGTCCTGGAGGGCAGGTAGTTTGCACCCGGAGATGGGTTGTGCAGACCTCACTACCCTCTGGAGAGCCTTACTGTCATGGGCGGAGCAGCTGCCGTACCAGGCGGTCATACAGCCCGACAGGATGCTCTCAATTGTGCATCTGTAAAAGTTTGTCAGGGTTTTTGGTGACAAGCCAAATTTCTTCAGCCTCCTGAGGTTGAAGAGGCACTGCTGCTCCTTCAACACCACGCTGTCTGTGTGGGTGGACCGTTTCAGTTTGTCCGTGATGTGTACGCAGAGGAACTTACATCTTTCCACCCTCTCCACTACTGTCCCGTCAATGTAGATACGGGGCTGCTCCCTCAGCTGTTTCCTGAAGTCCACGATCAGCTCCTTTGTTTTGTTGACATTGAGTGTGAGGTTATTTTCCTGACACCACACTCCCGAGGGCCCTCACCTCCTCCCTGTAGGACGTCTCGTCGTTGTTGGTAATCAAGCCTACCACTGTAGTGTCGTCTTAAAACTTGATGATTGAGTTGGAGGTGTGCAAGGCCACGCAGTCGTGGGTGAACAGGAGAGGGCTGGGAACGCACCCTTGTGGGGACCCAGTGTTGAGGATCAGCAGGGTGGAGATGTTGTTACCTACCCTCACCCTCTGGGGTGGCCCGTCAGGAAGTGTAGGACCCAGCTGCACAGGGCGGGGTCGAGACCCAGGGTCTCGAGCTTAATGACGAGTTTGGAGGGTACTATGGTGTTAAATGCTGAGCTGTAATCAATGAACAGCATTCTTACATGGGTATTCCTCTTGTCCAGATGGGTTAGGGCAGTGTGATGGCGATTGCATTGTCTGTGGACCTATTGGGGCGGTAAGCAAATTGGACTGGGTCTAGGGTGTCAGGTAGGGTGGAGGTCCTTGACTAGTCTCTCAAAGCACTTCATGATGACGGAAGTGAGTGCTACAGGGCGGTAGTCATTTAGCTCAGTTATCTTAGTTTTCTTGGGAACAGGAACAATGGTGGCCCTCTTGTAGCATGTGGGAACAGCAGACTGGGATAAGGATTGATTGAATATGTCTGTAAACACACCAGCCAGCTGGTCTGCGCATGCTCTGAGGATGTGGCCGGAGATGCCGTCTGGGCCTGCAACCTTGCGAGGGTTAACACGTTTAAATGTTTTACTCACGTTGGCTACAGTGAAGGAGAGCCCGCCGGTTTTGGTAGCGCGCTTTGTCAGTGGCACTGTATTGTCCTCAAAGCAAGCAAAAAAGTTGTTTAGTCTGTCTGAGAGCAAGGCATTGTGGTCCGTGACGGGGATGGTTTTTCTTTTGTAGTCCGTGATTGACTATAGACCCTGCCACATTCCTCTTGTGTCTGAGCCGTGTAATTGTGACTCCACTTTGTCTCTATACTGACACTTAGCTTGTTTGAATGCCTTGCGGAGGGAATAGCTACACTGTTTGTATTCGGTCATGTTTCCTGTCACCTTGCCCTGATTAAAAGCAGTGGTTCGTGCTTTCAGTTTTGCGCAAATGCTGCCATCAATCCACGGTTTCTGGTCAGGGAATGCTTAGTGGTTAGAGCGTTGGACTAGTAACCGGAAGGTTGCAAGTTCAAACCCCTGAGCTGACACGGTACAAATCTGTCGTTCTGCCCCTGAACAGGCTGTTAATCCATTGTTCCCAGGCCGTCATTGAAAATAAGAATTTGTTCTTAACTGACTTGCCTGGTTAAATAAAGGTTACACTTTTTTTTTTTTTAAATAGACGCTGTGGGTACAACATCACCGATGCACTTGCTAATAAACTCACTCACCGAATCAGCGTATTCATCAATGTTGTTGTTCGACGTTATGCGGAACATGTCCCAGTCCACGTGATCGAAGCAATCTTGAAGCATGGAATCCGATTGGTCGGACCAGCGTTGGACAGACCTGAGTGCCTGTGCTTTCGTCTACCTTGTTGTCAAGACACTGGACATTGGCGAGTAGTATGCTCGGGGGCAGTGCGCGATGTGCCCGTCTACGGAGCCTGACCAGAAGACCGCTCCGTCTGCCCCTTCTACGGCGTCGTTGTTTTGGGTCGCCGGCTGGGACCCGATCAATTGTCCTGGGTGGTAGGCCAAACAGAGGATCCACTTCGGGAAAGTCGTATTCCTGGTCGTAATGTTGGTGAGTTGACATTGCTCTCATATCCAATAGTGCCTGTATGTAATAAAACCTAAGATTTTCTGCGGTAGCATTTTAAGAAATAACACACAAAAAAACAAAATACTGCATAGTTTCCCTGGAAAGCGATGCGGCTATCTCTGTCAGCGCCGAGGAGTCACTGATGTTTTGAGATGTTGCTTCAATATATCCACATTATTTTCCTCCCTCATGAAGCCATTTCTTTTGTGAAGTGCACCAGGCCCTCCTGCAGCAAAGAACCCCCATAACATGATGCTGCCACCCCCGTGCTTCACGGATGGGATGTGTTCTTCGGCTTGCAAGGCTCCCCCTTTCTCCTCCAAACATAACGATGGCCATTATGGCCAAACATTTCTATTTTTGGTTCATCAGACCAGAGGACATTTTGCCAAAAAGTACGATCTTTGTCCCCATGTGCAGTTGCAAACCGTAGTCTCGCTTTTTTATGGTGGTTTTGGAGCAGTGGCTTCTTCCTTGCTGAGCGGCCTTTCATGTTATGTTGATATGGGACTCGTTTTGCTGTGGATATAGATCATTTTGCATCTGTTTCCTCCAGCATCTTCACAAGGTCCTTTGCTGCTGTTCTGGGATTTATTTGCACTTTTCGCACCAAAGTACATTCATCTCGAGGAGACAGAAGCATCTCCTTCCTGAGAGGTATGACGGCTGCGTGGTCCCATGGTGTTTATACTTGCAAACTATTGTTTGTACAGATGAATGTGGTACCTTCAGGCATTTGGAAATTCCTCCCAAGGATTAACCAGACTTGGGGAGATCTACATTTTTTTTTCTGAGGTCTTGGCTGATTTCTTTAGATTTTCCATGATGTCAAGCAAAGAGGCACTGAGTTTGAAAGCAGGCCTTGAAATACATCCACAGGTACACCTCCAATTGATTCAAATGATGTCAATTAGCCTTTCAGAAGCTTCTAAAGCAATGACATCATTTTCTGGAATTTTCCACGCTGTTTTAAAGGCACAGTCAACTTAGTGTATGTAAACTTCTGACCCACTGGAATTGTGATACAGTGAATGATAAGTGAAATAATCTGTCTGTAAACCATTGTTGGAAAAATGACTTGTGTTGTGCACAAAGTAGATGTCCTAACTGGCCAAAACTATAGTTTGATAACAATAAATTGGTGGAGTGGTTGATCAATTTGTTTTAATGACTCTAACATAAGTGTATGTAAACTTCCAACTTCAACTGTAGCATTGTCATTGTGTAGCCTATTTAAATAATAAGATGTGTGTTACATCTAACATGTTTGCTCTTTTTTCAGATCATTCACTCATTTTCTCACAGGAGTGTGTGCCATCATAGGGGGTGTTTTTACAGGTGGGCACCTCTGCATTCAGACAAACAAAAGGGTGTAATGGGTTTGCTAAAGATGTTGCATAAAGCTTATTTCATTATTAAATGTTTTTTTAATTGTTATCACTGGGATAGCGTACACAGATGTTTTAACTTTCCCATTTTACAAATACAGTTCACATAGAAAAAACATTTTTCACTCACTAAATCTTCAATATAATTTAATCTAGTTTATAATTAGTGATGGCTTTCTCAGTTTGGAGGTACCATGCAGTATTGGAGGTAATGTTTTTCATTTGTTGGAATTAACCATATGGACAGTGGTTCTACTGTATGTGTGTCAGAGATGTGTCATTTTATATACTGTGTCTTGTATCTTTTTCCCAGTGGCTGGACTCATTGATTCATTGATATACCACTCTGCAAAAGCCATCCAGAAGAAGATTGAACTGGGCAAAGTATCTTAGTGGAGTGTTTGACACGAGCAAACCAGCCTGTTCATCAGTCTCCGGAGGGGCCTATCTGGAAAGGGGAAGTGACTACAAACTGACTCACGCTTCCTAACATGGCAAAAACCACTAAGAATCTGAAAAATCTCCCTCAATATGGAAAGGAACTTTGACTGCTGTGTCTCCCATGTTGTTCGTTTTACATCCCCATCCATAGAAAGAATGAAAGACAGAATCACTGACCAGAAGAGGGACTTAACAGAATTTTTTTGAACTCATTTGATTCATCCCCAGTCCTTACAAACTGATATTTTATTTTGCCAATCTCAGCTACCCTAAACATACTTTAGTGGCCAGTGGACATATTTATCCTTGTTTATCCCAAGCCTTAATTTCTAAATATGTACCCTTCTTTTACATGTGTATTGCTTCCCCATCACAAATTAAGTATTTGATATGATATGCGACCCGGGCAGGGTGAATGTGGTTTTTTAACGTGTTCAGGGGTGTATTCATTAGTGCAAACTGAAGCAAAAAGTTTGGCAATGGAAACGGGAATCTCTTATTGGACAAGTTCAGGTAGGTCCCTCCCCGTTTTGGCCTGTTTGCTTCTAGTTGGTTCTTAGTGAATACCCCAGAGTGATGGAAAATTCTGCCTGTTGTTGAGGACTACTTGAGGAGACTGGATTATGCAGTTTAATAATGTTTTTGTTCATTTGTTGTGATTGCACATTTTGAGATCCTATTCAGGGGCCTGGGTTGAGTGAAGGAGTGTGTGTGTGTAAGAGTGCACACGTGTGTGAGCGCATGTGTTGTCTGGTGCTGTGCACAGCCTATTTTGTGTGTGGGAGAGATGTATTTATATGTTGATTGTCCCAAACTGTTTTTAAAATGACAAATAAATGTTGAATACACCAGCCTGTAATGTAATGATTTGTCTGACATTTTGTGTACACAATGTGTCCTCTGTCCAATTCCTGTCTCAGGAACAACCACAAGTGACAGATTTCAGAGATCTAGAACCCTTAACTGAAAAATGTATGGAATTTATTTTAACTCACTTGCTTATGGCTTGCTTTAGCTCTTTGCCCTTCATATAATTGTATACAGCTGAAGGGGACCATTTATTTGGGTGAGGGGTTTCTTATTGAACACTTCTTAAACTGGCTGGTTTGAGCCCTGAGTGCTGATTGGTTGACAGCTGTGGTATACCACGGGTAAAATACATTTATTTTAACTGCTTTAATTACTTTGGTAACCAGTTTGTAATAGCAATAAGGCACCTTGGGGGTTTGTGACATATGACCAATACACCACAGCTAAGGCCTGTGTCCAGGCACTGTGTTTCGTCGCGCTTAAGAACAGCCCTTAGCCGTGGTATATTGGCCATATACCACAACCCCTCGGGCCTTATTGCTTAAGTATTGTACGTGACTTTATTTTCATCCCTCTTCTGGGCCTTGACTAATTGACTTCTTCTCTAGTGTGAAGTACTTAGTCCATCATTACAATAAAAATATACGGGTCCTGTTATACAAGTTAGACCTTACGGTATACTCTGTTGCGAAAGGACTACTGATATCTGTGGAATGTCAGTGATAATGTCACTTCCTCTCCAAGCTCATGTGCAATAGCTTAAGGACAAAGAGGTTACCAACCAAATGATAATTGTAGCTGTATGAGCCTATAGCGGTCTCTTTTCAGTGATATCTTTGTCGAAGTAGGCTACTGTTCAATATCCTTTCCAAATGAGCTGGGGATTTGTTTCAGCCACAAGGGGGAGCACCGGTTCTTTCAATATACCCAGCTAAGTACGCTAATAATTGTGGGAATTAAAAAAATGAGTGAAATACCATCCTAGACAGCTGAATAACATTATTGTGAGTAACTTCCTGTATATGTGTCACAGCCACGTATCTATGAGCCATCTTGCTCTTGAATGGCTTATTTTTAAACGGGGGCCCAATGTTGACCCACAATATGCCTGTACAAATGCCTTATTCCGTAGTTACACTCATACAATGCTAATTCCCTGGGGAGTCTACAGCTGGAATTGCATTTCCATTGCATGTATTCACTGGAAGCTCGGCCTCTAACTCCCACATCCTGCCGTTTGGATTGTGATGCAATCATCCACACAAGAGCATGAGGGGCGCTAAGCAAACGGCTTTGAAAAGTTGCGGATGTTTTTTTTAGCTTAGCTGGGAGCTGTATGAGTCTGGTGAAAGGAAAGGCAATGTCAGTGAATCTGGCTCATGCCCATCACGGCCGGCGTATTTGGAGTGTGGGAGAGGATAGGATTGTCTATGGCACGATTCAATGACCACTATTTCAAATGGATACTCAAAAAGAAGTGATTCACAACCTCTTTTAGTTAATAAACCCCCAATCACAATTTGTTCTACCCAAAGTGCAACTGATCATTCAGCCTATGTTCTTATGAGTCTTGCCAAGTACCCCCTGTGGATAGGCCAGGTACCCCCTGGGGTACTAGTACCCAAGGTTGAGAACTACTGCTCTAAGGCATAAGTATAGGGGGTGGAGAAAGAAAGGGAAAGTATAGGCCTATAGTGTAGGGTTTAGCTGACATGAAAAAAGGTGCTGTTACAACTTTGACTTCAAATAAATGCGCACTTGGTAGTACAAAGATTCTTTACTGTACAGTAGTAGTGCAAAATCTACACTGGCCAGTCATTTTATAGTGGAGGTGATTGTGGAGTTTAGACCAACAACAACAAAAGTTCTGCCTGGACGAGTGCTGCATATCAAGCGCTTACATCATTGGAAATCTATGACAAGGATTTGGATCCATGACAAGCATCGCTATGACAATAGATTTTCCAGGATAATTAAATCGCATTTAAAGTGCTATTTGACTTCGGGCATCCTTGCAATCTTTTTTATTTATTTTACCTTTATTTAACTAGGCAAGTCAGTTAAGAACAAATTGTTGTTTCCAATAACAGCCTAGGAACATTGGGTTAACTGCCTGTTCAGGGGCAGAACGAAAGATTTGTACCTTGTCAGCTCGGGGGTTTGAACTTGCAACCTTCCGGTAACAAGTCCAACGCTCTAACCACTATGCTACCCTGCCGCCTATGAGGCTAATCTTGAACTAATCACTAGATGGGGGACTACATAAAGTGACCAAACCACAGATTATTCAGACTTCATCCACTCTTCTAAACAGAGGGCAGAGGGTTCGGAGAGACAGAGAAAAGAGAGGTAGTGGGGGGGTGAACATTTAAAAACAGCTTACTTACCCTTAATTCTCAATGCATTCCTCATTGATTGCTGTGTTTCAGGGATGCAAGAGAGCATTCAGGCCAGCAATTGAACAGTGGATAAGAATCAAGCTGTATTGATTGGCAAATGGTCTTGGGTATGCGCATGAGTGGGGGAGACATGGGTAGCACCCAGGTGTGATGGGGGCAGGGGTACTCTGCTGCAGCATTGAATGTCATAAAATAACTGTAGGGGATGGATGGTGGTTGCTGTGAACTTCTTTTGACCAGAGCTCTAAGGGCACTCGACAAAAGTAGTGCTCTATATTGGGACTAGGGCGTGTTCCAAATGGCACCCTATTCCCTATATAGCAGACTACTTTTGTCAAATGCCTATAGAGCTCTGGTCAAAATAAGTCCTCTATGTAGGGAATATGGTGCCATTTGGAAAGAACCCAGTGACTCTCTCCTCATATAGCAGCAAATTACAGTCGAGATACAGTCAGGTGCAAAAGTAGGAGAGTTTATGTTCTTAGAGAGCTTATGTAACAGAGATAAGAACGTGCCATAAGCTCACTTCACAGCTAGCTTGAAATGTTGCCAAATGGAGCTATTGAATTTAATTATTTTCAATATTTCAAGTGATTGGTACATTGTCAAGTAGGACTGTCATGTTTGTTTCCAATCACAAGACCACTGGTTCAAGTCTGGTATGGGGACATGGAAAGTCGAGGAAGCTATAGTGTTAGCCAGAGGTGTGGACTTGAGTCACACAAAATTGGTTACAAAATTGAGCTACAATTGGTCGCTTAAATCCTGCCTGATGTTACTGCTGTTCCTAAAACCATTGGCATACATTAGCCCACTGTAACCACACAGAGTGTGTGTGTTAAGGTTGGGTGACTGTGTACAAGCCTACATCGCCAGATTGCTCCCCATAGTGATCCTTGATAGTCGATCACTATGGGGGGGTCTTTCTCATGGCTCCCCATGTATTTCCATGGAAATATAACATTTATTTGGAAAGTAATAAATATATAGATATTTTAAAAGCATTCATGATTTGTGTAAATGTAATATACTAACTATTACTCTTAATAAAAATATGAAATGGTATTACATTTGGTGAAGAGCACATTATGACTTGTTTAGGACTCAAAACTCAAAGTTTAGGACTTGAGACTTGACTTGAGACTTGACTTGATACTTGACGGTCTTGACTTGAGACTTGACTCGGGCTTGCCTGTCTTGACTTGGGACTTGAGACTTACTTGTAAAACAATGACTTGGTCCCACCTCTGGTGTTATAGCAGCACACTGATGTCAGTTTCACTTACAGCTTTTCATTTCCCCCCCATTCTTCATATAGATTTATTTGACACAACTAACTCTGCTTGATATAGGCAGAGAAGGGACACCGTTGTTCCATTTTGACATATATTTTTTTCCACTCCTATATTACTTCATTTCAGAATAACTTTTACATGGATTCCGTTTTTACATGAGATTGAGGACATTTGTCAGCAGGCTACGCTTCTTATATGAGCCAAGGGCTTAAGTAATGTAAGCCAAGTTTTTATGCTACATAAAGAGTAAGCTCAAATGCCATTTAGGTAATTGCAACATAGAAATTACGATAAGTTATTCTCGTAATAAAGAAATGGAAAGCTATGGCAAAATGCTAAAGAGCATACATTGTTTTCATCATTTGGAACTATTTGGAACCGCATTGCAAGGCTAGAGTGTCCAGCAGTGCTAGGCTGGAGTGTCTGGTGGGCCCCTCTTCACTCTTAGTGTGAAACAGGCTGTGAAATGTTAGGAGTTCAGTGGGTCATGAGAATATTGGCTCCCTGACCCTCCCATTCTTGAAAGGACTTAGGTGAACTTTCACAAAAAAAAAATCTTACTCTCAGAATAATTTGTTAAATGGAATTCATGCAGCTTTTTTTTTGCATTTTATTGATATTGGACACATTTTATACATATTCATATGAATGATTGATATCCAATCAATTTCTGTCATCATGTGCAGTGCTATCCATAAATCCAGTTTTCAATGCTGCCAATATTTCCGTTTTCTTGATTGTCCATAATTGAGTTTCATAATGAATTGAGGCTCATAATAAATTGAATCGGCAAAGCCCCTATGTGCATAGGCAAGCCATATTTTGGCAAGCCATATTTCATCGGGCCCATATAGCAGCACACACACTGTTAAATTTCATGACACTCGTGGCAGCTGGAGTTTGCCATATAAGACTGGCCCCAGTGTTTCTCAGAACTTCGCCCCATGAATGACTGGGGTTGTGAATGTCGCTGGCTCGCATGGTGTCAGGTTTTGGGTCAAGTGCGGGCACCAACTGACTAGTGCTTTGCCCTATATGGCGAGGACTCTCATAGCGCTAGGCAGCAATGTGCCACGCTGAACATACAGTCATAAGACTCCTCTGGCATCTGGAACAGCTCTCCGTTCCCTCTCTTTTTCCCTCCCTCCCCCTTTCTTTTCCCTCGTTCTTTCTCTCTGTCTCTATCTATGTCAGAGCAGTCCTAAAAATAAATACTATGGTATTGCTCCAGACTCTGAGTTCTTCCACCACTAGTAACCTCTCTCTTTCCATCTCTCTTTCTCTTTGCTCCCACCACCCACACTCTATCTCTCTCTCTTTTCCCCCCTCTCTTTGCTCAGCCCTTTTTCTCACCACAGTTGCAGAGTTCCTAGTAATATTTCCCGTAGGATTCACAGAAGAGCGCCTTTACTTTCCAAAACTCCTGCAGCCCTTTTTTTCACTTTCACCCACATCATCACACATGTGTAATCCATGTGACCTCCCCTGCAGCCCTGTCTGTCTGTCTTCCTCTTCTTTACTTCATCTCTCCTCCAGTCAGGAGCACTGTTTCTCTCTTTCTCTGTGTGTATTTGTGTGTGTACTGGGCGCAGCTTGGGAACAGTGCCCTCACCCTGAATGTTCTATATAATAACTCAATAAGGGAATCTATGTGTCTGCCAACGAACACATTCATGAATTAGTTGATTCATCAATATGTCTTCTTTGGATAATTAACTGTTTTTGTTGGGAGTATATACTGTGAAATAAATATGATACTATGATATTGTGAATGATATATTTCAATGTGTGGGTATATTTAGATGACCACCTATGTTCCATATGCTACAATTATGTGATTTCTTGGGACCCAACCTACGAACTGTAATGACAGCTTGTAACTTGAGTCCCATGTAGTCCAAAGGCTCCTCTATCAACTCCCAACTCTGAGAAACAGGGAAGTCTTATAGTGAGAGACACAGTAAGTGAGGGGGGAACTCCATGTGCACAGAAACAGATGTTGAGCTCAGCAACTGGGGGCCCTGTGTGTGTGTGTGTGTGTGTGTGTGTGTGTGTGTGTGTGTGTGTGTGTGTGTGTGTGTGTGTGTGTGTGTGTGTGTGTGTGTGTGTGTGTGTGTGTGTGTGTGTGTGTGTGTGTGTGTGTGTGTGTGTGTGTGTGTTTACGTGCGTGTGTGTGTCTGCGCTGCAGGGGCCGGCTGATTGCGAATAAGTCAGGGGTCTGTTTCTCATTCCAACACAGTGCCCCTCTGTTCCTCTTGTGGTGTCTCTCCATGGTAAGAAGGGAGTAGGGGTGGTCACTAAAACGTCCTGAAAACTTGGTGTACTCACTGACCTTTAATACTAATGTCCCATCTCCTCCTTTGTCACAACTGCTTACAAATGCTCATAGTAATTATTTTTGAGCTAAAGCTGCAATTTTTAAACTGGATGAAGAAATATATTTTTTAATCAACTTAAATCAAGATGGCGCATACAAAAGAGTAATATTTACATTTACCCTAGACAAACTATAGATCGTACCGTACATACTGAGTCTTTTGACACATTTAAAAGCCCTGTTCTTTTAAGATCGAGCCTATGTTAAGAAAATGAGGAAGCGAAAATGTCAATGTGGCCTTCAGTTGTAACAGTTTAGACGCTTCCTTCCTCTTCATTTCTCTTACCTTGTCATTGTTCTTTTTTCCCCCTGTTCTGTGCACTTCCCATATCTTAGTAACATGACCACCATAGACATGAAGTTGAACAAGAGAGTTTATTTGGGCCAGAATCTTACACACTCTTTCAGGCAACACAAGAATTGTCCAAGCTCGTATTGACATTAAAGGCGCACTCCTTAATGAAAAATAAATAAATAAACGGCAGCCTCTTGGTTTGCTACAAAGCTAAGGGCTGCAGCTGGAGAAATGCACACTCAAATTCATAGATGGCACAATGGAGGAACTGACCGTCCATGGGGTCACAATGATAATTTTCATAAGTGACATTCTCGAGGAATCAATTGATATATCTCATTAATTTAAAAAAAATCTAAAATGGCACAAGTGTTTTTTTCACCTCATTAAACTTTGTCCAACAATAGACAATTTGATGTTGCGTCTGACATTCCCTGTCTCCTCTGGAGAAAGCAAATTCCAAAGGACACGTATGGGCCTATTCATTTGTGCTTAATTTCCCAAGAAGAATCAGTTGCATGCTGCCACCAACGAGATAAGGAAATCCAGTGTGGTAATCTGTAGAGGAAGACCCTGGATCACTCTGTAGTGGTATCTGTGTCCCCCACACAGCCCCCTATCACAAAGCCACAAGCAACACAACCCATTTCCCCCGAACCCCTGCCCATAGCAGACTCGTTGAGGCCGGCAATGTTGAAATGGCAGATTTCTTTAAAAGAACAGAAACGTTAACTGGTGGTTTTCATCTCAAACCCCTTCCTGGTCACCGCCCTCCTCCTCTCTCCTCACTGCACTATCGGGGGACACAGAGGAGATGTCACAAGGTTGCGAGGGACCCTTCCCTCACCAAAAAAAGGCAGCAAGGCTGAGGGTCAGGAATCGTTCTCCGTGTCTTACAAAAACTGACTTGGCAGAAGGGTCACCCTTTTCTCAGAAACGGTCGGCATCTAGAGAACACTGACATGTGGCATGTTCCCTTGCCTCTATGGTGACATTGTGTCACATTGTCCTACTCATGCTTTCATTGTCCTCACAATGCAAAGGGATAGAACATATGCACATGGCACATCCAATGGCTTTGTGCAGGGGAAATATCCAAGTATTCATCAGCAAATAAGAAATCTATTTTACGAAATATCTCAAATGTGTTTATTGTGATAATATATTCAACCCTTACATCTTCATCAGGTCATCACATTGCACATCACTGTCCTATTACTTTTTGATATGTATTCAACATAAAGATTTTGTTCACAGACACAAAGGGCAAAGTGAATTGGGAAACGCCTCCATGTTCTTCTGTGTTGTCTGGGGTATATTCAAGGTTTCACTGCAAAGAAATGGCCACATTGACCGCAGCAGCAAGTGGAGCACCAGTACAGTGTCTGGGAGCCCCAGTACGGTAAATGGCTCTACAATACCCTATCTGTGATTATGTCAACTGCATTATCCCAGCTGTCATCCATTATAACTTTCTCTATTCATGTGTGCAAATAAAGATCAGTAGCCTTTGTCTGCTAAGTCATGTAAACTCCTACCTACCTCACCCTTGCTACACAGCTATATGCACAATCAGCATTTCACTCTCCGACATTGTCCAGTTCCAATATGGGATGTACAGTTAACAAATGTCTGTGTACATTTTGTGACAAATGATTTCCGTTGAACCATTGATATCATATTGGAACAATGACAGTCTTTGTTTAATTCACATGATTCTGCGCTAAGACCCTATAACAAACTGTTCTATTGTGTCTCCATATCCTTTTATATACTCTTAGAAAAAAGGTACTATGTATAACCTTAAAGGGTTTTTCGGCTGTCCCCATAGGAGAACCCTTTGGAATAACCCCTTTTTGGTTGCAGGTAGAACACATTTGGGTTCAATCTAGAACCCTCTGTAGAGAGGGTTCTATATGGAACCAAAAGGGGTTCATCAAAGGGTTCTCCTAGGGGGACAGCCAAAGAACCCTTTAGGGTTATAGATAGTACCTTTTTTTCTAAGAGTGTAGGCATATGGGAGCTATTGCTGGGTTAGCTGCCTGCCAGCAATGCAATCGGGTGGACTTTAATATATTCCCAAAAGAGACTAGTTTCTCTGATGTATACCACAAAGCATGACAACCACACATAGCGCCCACCACATAAAAACAGGCCCAAGTGGAAATGTACACCAAAATTCACCCACCCCACCTCAAAAAAAAGTTTATCCATTACACAGAACTAAACTTTTTTCTACTATTAAGTCACTGACAAGAAAATGTTAGGATGTTACAGACCTCAAGCTAAGACAAGCATCCTAGAATATTTAGATAATTGGCCCTCAGCTAGAGATGTTCTCACAACTTATTCTAAGGATTCTGAACAACTTGAATAAGGATTCTGAACAGCTTGAACAAGTAGTCTCTGTTCTCTCATAACATAATGATAACTCAAAATTTATTTCCATAGAGCAATTTTCTGTCTATAAACTTTTAGCAAATGGAAAGAGGACAGTCTATTGGCTTTCATGTGCTTGTTCCAGTGATGTAACCAAACCATTATCCAACCCTGTCACGTTCATTGGTAGTTGGAGTCCGGAAGTAAAGTTTTACTCTTAATATATTTGGCAAGCGTTTGTGGAAAGATCCTCAGCGTGTTGTATTGGGAATGGCATACGCATTGAAAGTAGATGGATAAAAGTTATTGAATTTATTAAGATCTAAGCCATGGTCCATTGATAGAATACAGTGTTTGGTATAAAGTAGCCTACAGTACCAGAATAAAACTCTACATTTCAACAAGAAATGGGATTTAAAAAAAACTTGTAATGTAATTGAAATATGAAATAGGCCCATGCATCATGTGGTTTGTAGTGAGCATTCAGAGCTCATTCAGTTTCTACTACAGGCTACACTGGTTCAGTGGGCCAGTCTGACAGCAGAGTTAATTCAGTTTCTACTACAGGCCACACTGGTTCAGTGGGCCAGTCTGACAGCAGAGTTCATTCAGTTTCTACTACAGGCTACACTGGTTCAGTGGGCCAGTCTGACAGCAGTGTTCATTCAGTTTCTACTACAGGCTACTCTAGTCGTGGGCCAGTCTGACAGAAACTTCTAGGTGGCACATTAACCCACTCTTTCAGTTCACCCATATTAGCCTGGTTGAGCAAGAGCCAGCAGCCAGTCAGTCCTCCTAACAAAGACTGATCTTAGCTCATATAGACAATATTGTTCATGCTTTTTGAGGTAGCCTACTGATTGGCACACTGATTACACATGACTGAATGTCAATGAAGATGTATGAAAGTGGCCCATTGACATAATTCCTATAGTTTTTCAGAAATTAAGGCATTATTTTACTTTTTAAAATTAGGGTAGATTTGTATTGAAAATCTAATTTAAAAACCCATGTAAAATCAAAAAGAAGTTGATTGTTCGCATAGAGTATATTGCAAAGTGATTAAATTCCTAACTTCTGTCCTTAAACAATAGATTGTGTCTGCAAAAGTCCACTTTGTAGTCTGGACCAATTGTAACAGATGCAACTCAGGCTGTACATATTTCTTGTTCTACTAGGCAGTACATTCCCCAAAGAGTAAATGGCGAAGCGAGAGAGGTAACTGGGCCCACAATCTGTCTTCTCCAGCAGGGGACTTTCTTTTCCGCTCACTGAGCGAGTTTTTGTATGGAGGTCAATGAGAGAGTGTAGAATTTGGTTTAAAAAAAAAACATGTCACGGTTTATTTTCTACGTGTGGCTTATTTGATCGAATAGAAGTTTCACAATGATTAGATTGTTACGAGTGTACTGATATAAGTAGGAGACGTGACATCCCGTCAACTTTAAGGGAAAAAAAACACTTTATATAGGAGTTGTGCTTGGTCTTCACTAGTTACCACAGCCACAAAGTCTAAACCCAGTTTATATCTACAATGCATCTTCTTAAAATGTGATTTAAAATCTAACCGTAACCACACTGCTAACATTATGCCTAACCCTAACCTTGAAGTAGAACTAAAAAGCAAATTTGAGTTTTCACGATTTTTTTTCACCAATTTAGCGTTATCTTTACTTTGTGGTTGTGCACGCGTATCTGCCCTCTTATTGGCTAGAACGGTCCCACCTGATCTTTTCTTCTCCCGACTGCATTCCATTTTTGAAGACGTTTCTTTACATTGTTCAGGCGGCCACCACAGTATCTGGTCAATGTAATGGATCATCTAATCTGTGATTCCCTAACGAGTTTTGCTTTTCCTCATGTAACTAATGTGAATACTATAGTAGGGTACCCTCTACTTCCATTTTCGCAAGGTTAAACCGTGTAAATCATTACTATGATTTGGTATTTTAATTAATAGATTCGGCATTATAGTTTGGGCGTTTCGTTTTGTTGGGTGTAAAATGCACGCAAATAATTTATAGTGCGTTCCTGGGCTGGCTGGTGTATTGCTTTGAAATGTCCAACCT
Source organism: Oncorhynchus keta (assembly GCF_023373465.1). Taxonomy (NCBI): domain Eukaryota; kingdom Metazoa; phylum Chordata; class Actinopteri; order Salmoniformes; family Salmonidae; genus Oncorhynchus; species Oncorhynchus keta. The sequence goes on along the minus strand of NC_068430.1, from coordinate 49,662,631 downwards.
GGCCATAAACTCATTCCCATATGCCCATATCATAGTACGGAAGATGCCTTATTATTCTTAATATTATTGCTGCTGCTAAGAACCAGACGAGACACCCGGCATTTGTGAGAACACACGTGTATATTTGTACCCAGCCCGCCTCCATTTTCTTGGAATTCCTTAATGCGCATTGAGAGTAGATCCATCCGCGTCTCCAGACGGTATAGACCTTTCCTTAAACACGTTTTGCGGTGTGTGTTTTGTCCCCGTATTTTCCGAGCAGATGCATACGTATTTATACCAAATTAACATTATAAAGGCAGTAGAATATTTAAAATCTAATGTCCCATATTGATTGTTACGTTTTGGCGCGATTTTGGGCTGTGGAAGGATACTGCTGTGCTGTTGTAGTATATAGTGAAATCTGTCTCGCCGCCACACCCACCCACAGATCGATCTGGTATAGTGCGTGAGGTATGGTAGCTTGATTAAAACGCAGTGGACCTTCAGTACTTTTAGATACAGCAGAATAATTACATTAGTTTATCTCCGTTTAAATTTAGTTGGAATTTAACAACTCACGAAGAAAAGGCGTCGTCTTCATTTTCTCACCCCCTGAAAGAATAAAGGTAAGAGTTTATATTTACAGCGTCAGAGTTTAAATCACATGGGTTTTTTCACGTGTTTTTTTTTCACATGCCGGTAATTTAGCTGGATTTCTTTCGTAGTTTGTCTAATTTTCTCGCTATCAGACATTTAAAACACTTCTATTTCAAAAGAGATTACAGAATGCACGAAAGGGTAATTTATTATGCATGAGTGATTTTTAGCTTCAATTCTTTATTTTGGCAAACATTTTTAATGTGCAACTGTCAATGCAAGCGAGGCTACATTGTATTTTTTTTATAAATTCAGATTAAATAATCAAATGAAATGTCCAGGTTGAACGCCCATATGTAACGTTAGCCTAGTTTTGCCATAGTTATTATCTGTTCTGCCAGCCTACTGCTTGTTTATAGTAACTGCACCACTTTAGCCCTTTAAAACGTCTACTGGTATTTTAGCCACGATTTACGATTGAGTTCAGAGGCGACAAGTGTGGGCGGGCTGGATCGCCGTAGTTTTTCAGCACCCATCTGCGGTATTTAAATGTTCAATTTAAAGTCAGCTAGTCAGCTAACTGTCGTAGATACATTGTAGTTGATTGATATACATGTACCTGTTATATTTCTGAAATGTTATTGTTAAATACTACCAAATTTAAACATTTTGTCCCCCAATCCCCCCTTTTCCGTAAATTGTGCGTTCCTATATTATAGCCAGCCTACTTATGCTAAAATATTTATTTGATTCTGCTGAGCTATTTAATTTGTTACAATTATTATCTTTTATTTAAAAAAATATATTGTTGAATTGTCGAGAAGGAAACGAAAAGTAGCATTTCGTTTGATGTGTATATCCCGTACATACGACTAATACAAAACTTGAAAATGTGAATCTGAATGGGAGAGATGTTGAACTTTCCCTGAGGAAAATGTTAATTTGGAGACTGAGCTCCCCAGCTGTTTAAATTATGTCATGAGGATAACATCTGGTTGATGACCACCCTCATTGGGGCGGGCAAGGATGTAAACATAAATAAAACGTTGTGCTTGCAGTTGGAGTACTAAGAGCATCACTAAAAAGTTTTGAGAACTCTCATCACACTTAGTATTTTGCCCACTTTGCGGTGGGTGGTGCGTTCTGAACTGCATTCTACTGTTCTCTTTAACACATTTTTATTTTCCCTCTTCCCAGAGTCAGCCAAAATGCTGCAGAGTTTCTCTCAGTCGCAAGATTGGTTCTACTCGGAGCCTCTCTTATTTGATGATGAATTCTGCCAGAGCTTGATGAAGGACCTACAGTCGCTCCCCACGCCACCCCAGTCCCCTCCGATGAAGGCTGGACTCAATGCCAAACCACTTTCCAAGGAGGACCAGTTGAGCTACGTCTCTGATATACTCCTGGAGGATCAAGACCCACAACTAAATTGGAATTTTGACATTTTGTACGATGGCAATGCAACCGTGACAAAGGACCAACAGCCAGAGGAGTCTGACGACTGTTTGTGGCATTGCCTCGGTGATAAGTCTATGGAGGAGAAGCTATCGTCTGTGCTCTCCAGCAGCCCGCTCCTCTCAGACATAGACACAAGAATCTTTGAGGAAATTGCTGGCTCCACACTGGACTGCCACACCGCGGCACTCGCGTGCCAAGCTTTGGAGAATGAGGATTTACTATTGGACAGGCATGACCGTCAGGAGCAAGGCAGCGAGTCGACCTCCGACTACGGCTCGGCGGGAGGCGAATTCTCAACTTATTGGAGCAGTGCTAGCGATACTGGTGAGTTGGTCCTCATTCTTGCCTAAGCTGTGCTTGTAAATTAAAAGGTTACAATAGCATGCGAGTTATTTGCTTTAATGTTAAGAGGAACTGTTAGAAAGTGACTTTAGGCCGTTTGACATCGGTAGTGACCCCAGTTGTACAATAGTGGGCCTCCTCATGCATGCTTTTTAAAGGGAATTTTAAATTAGGACCATGTTTTTCTTGCACCGTTCAATACTATTTCTCAAGAGCTTCTAATGAAATTAACAAGTTAGGCTATCTGTTCTACAAGCTTGCAATACAAAATGATAAACAACGTAGAAGGAAAGTTGTCAACATTGTCTCGAAGTTGCCGTTAAAAATGTGGTAGTCTAAAGCCAAGGCATCTGAATTGCAGTTGTTCAAATGTTAGCGGAAATGACTGCTAACCCAATCTCTTGTGGATTCTCTTCTCCACAGAGGAGGAGATAGACGTAGTGACCGTGAAGAGGACTGCCAGCCCCTCCCAGTTGGCAGAGGAGAGCCGGCGGCAACGGCGTGCCATCAAGCGCCAACACCTGGAGATCCAGCTGCAGCACAATTACGCTGCCCCCTGCCCCACATCACCCCTCCGCCTAGAGCTCTCGACCGCCTCAAACTCTCACCACAAGCGCTCCCGGGTCTCCGACTCACACAGACACCACCAACACGGCTCGTCGGGCCGCTCATCCTCGTCCCGCCACTACCTCAGCAGTCACCACCAGTCCAGCTCCTCTAGGCAGTCGCCGGACGTGGAGGACGAGGAGGAGAGGAGGCATACCCACAATGTGATGGAGAGGCAGCGGCGCAACGAGCTGAAGAACTGCTTCCTGCGGCTCAGGGACAACGTACCTGAGCTGTCCAATAACGACAAGGCCTCCAAGGTGGTCATCCTGAAGAGGGCACGTGACAGCATCCGCAGCCTGGAGCTTGAGGGCCAGAGACTGAACGCCAAGCGAGACAAGCTCCGAGACGGGCAGGAGCAGCTCAAAGCTAAACTGGAGCAGCTCAGGAGGTAATGGTGGGACCAAGGAGATGAGGTGTGTAACAAACATTTAGAGACATTTAAATAAACCAGTTGAGAAGACCTGACTAGACTTCAGACTTAACGTTGCGCACACTCTGCATGGTGGCATCAATCTCCTGCAGTGACTGTTCAAGAAGAAGTGAATGTTACTGAAACAGTTAAATGTGGTTTAAAAAAGTTTGGTTTGGAGCAATAGGGCCACGTTCAGCCCAGTAAAATAATTTTTGTCTTTGTCCTAGCGATTTGCCAAAGTCATTGTTCATAAAGTAGACTACATGTAACAGTCTACATCAAAGTGAGCAGCCATTTGTTACTGAAACATGGAACTTGAATAAGGTTTCGTCCACATTCCCCCATATGTTATCAACTTGGTTGTTCTCTTGCTGTGGTTTTTTATTTTGGGCTGGATCCAAAGTTTGAGTTCTAATAAGGGGTTGAATGTAATGTATTCCAATTATTGCCATTAATTGCAAAAAAAATGTAATGTCTAAACACATTTACCCAATTAGACTTCTTCTTTTACTCTCAAACTTTAAAGCCCCGACCTGTTGGGTTCTCATGCCTTGAAACTCATTCTGTTGTCGACTCGTAACTGTACAATGTTTTATAAGTTTTGTTAAAAGCATATGATTTACTGTACCTACCTCGACCAGGTCTCTGACCTGACAATTTGTTTGGTTTCTCAGAAGCAACGATATAGATTTCTTTGTATATTTTTTGTTTATTATGTAACATAAATTATTTGTATTTTTTTCTTGGTTTATTTGCAAGTAAATAGTTCTGTTCATCAGCGGACTTTGTTTTTATAATGTAATAAAGAATGGACAAATCAGTTTATTTGTGTTATTATACAGACTGTGATACCTTGCATCGTGTCAAGGTGTATGTATATGGTTTGCTTCCAAGAAGACAGCTATTGAACAATCAGTGTGCGGTACTTATGTAGGAGTTTATGGTATTTGGGTCAAGGTGCGTGGGTGAATGATTGACAGTTGTGAAGGTCGCACAGTACCAGATTGAAAAGTACCAGATTTTCAAAGCCTTGTCAAAAGATAATCCCAATTTTTATCTCAAGCTGAGGTGTGATTGATAACACAAGCAATAATTTGCCTGTCACACTTTGAAATTATATACAAAGTTCAGTGTGCTTAGATGGAGAGACACTTTACCTTTCTTACATGAATACACCCAACCACCTGCCTAAGACCTAGATTCATATGACCTCAGTTCTTCACTTTGACATTTACCGCATGACCGTCAACATCACAGTACTGAAAGAAAACAGATTTATTTAACATTGTTTCCTTGCATGGGAACCCTGGATCCTGACCACCTACAGAAGTTATTGTAACAGCAAATGAAAGCGCAACCCGCCCACCCCATTCTCCAGATCTTGTACTAACCTGCTTGCTGCTGTAGTTTACTTTGAGAATCTAGCTATGTATCTAGCTAGCTCTGGTTCTCATGACACACACCAATGTTGCATAACTCGGAGAGCGAAGTAGTGAACACATGTCACAAATGGCACACAGCCCATCTGTGAACTATTACCTACAACAACCTACAACTTGGAGGGTGCAGGGTGGGCTTTATCTTTAATGTCTGGCCAAGAGTTACCCTACTGACCGATTATGATGCTTTTCGTGCCTGGATGTGTCAGAAGCACAATTGTCAGCTGTCTGTCTAGTGCCCTGGGGCTAGTCCATGATTACATTTACATTTAAGTCATTTAGCAGACGCTCTTATCCAGAGCCACTTACAAATTGGTGCATTCACCTTATGACATCCAGTGGAACAGCCACTTTACAATAGTGCATCTAAATCTTTTAAGGGGGGTGAGAAGGATTACTTTATCCTATCCTAAGTATTCCTTTAAAGAGGTAGGGTTTCAGGTGTCTCCGGAAGGTGGTGATTGACTCCGCTGTCCTGGCGTCGTGAGGGAGTTTGTTCCACCATTGGGGGCCAGAGCAGCGAACAGTTTTGACTGGGCTGAGTGGGAACTGTACTTCCTCAGTGGTAGGGAGGCGAGCAGGCCAGAGGTGGATGAACGCAGTGCCCTTGTTTGGGTGTAGGGCCTGATCAGAGCCTGGAGGTACTGAGGTGCCGTTCCCCTCACAGCTCCGTAGGCAAGCACCATGGTCTTGTAGCGGATGCGAGCTTCAACTGGAAGCCAGTGGAGAGAGCGGAGGAGCGGGGTGACGTGAGAGAACTTGGGAAGGTTGAACACCAGACGGGCTGCGGCGTTCTGGATGAGTTGTAGGGGTTTAATGGCACAGGCAGGGAGCCCAGCCAACAGCGAGTTGCAGTAATCCAGACGGGAGATGACAAGTGCCTGGATTAGGACCTGCGCCGCTTCCTGTGTGAGGCAGGGTCGTACTCTGCGGATGTTGTAGAGCATGAACCTACAGGAACGATGTCATGATATCCACTCCTTGGTTGTGTTCATTAGGGCACACACAAGAAAATGTTTTTAAACATTTTTGCAAAGAAGTCCAGGCTGTACCTCCTTGTTTCAGTCCATTTTTTTCCCCCGTTTGGTGATTAATAAAAATTACCCTGGCTGCCAGGAGTCCGGTAGAGCTGGCTGAAGGCTCTTGATACATCCCTGGGCAAGTCACTGACTGCCAGTGGTGATATGAGGTAGGTGTGCAGGTTTTGGTGACTTCGAATAAGTGTAGCTTCTCTGAGATAAACGGGGCAGAAGATAATTGTTGAGTTACATTACTGACAAAAAGTGCACTACATGTGGACACCTTTAAATGAGTGGATTCGGCTATTTACGCCACACCAGTTGCTGCTGACGGATGTTTAAAATCGAGCACATTTTTTAAAAATTTGACATTTATTTAACTAGGCAAGTCAAGTAAGAACAAATTCTTATGTTCAATAACAGCCGAGGAACAGTGGGTTAACTGCCTGTTCAGGGGCAGAATGACAGATTTGTACCTTGTCAGCGCAGGGATTTGAACTTGTATCCTTTCGGTTACTAGTCCAACACTCTAACCACCAGGCTACCCTAGCCATGCAATCCATTGGCAGTAGAATGCCCATACTGTGACTTTCACCATGGCACCATTATAGGATGCCACCTTTCCAACAAGTCAGTTTGGCAAATTTCTGCCCTGCTAAAGATGCCCCATTCAACTGTAAGCGCTGTTATTGTGAAGTGGAAATGCCTAGGACAACTGCTCAGCCATTTTGGGGAAGGCCCTTTCCTGTTTCAGCATGACAATGCCCACATGCACAAAGTGAGGAACATACAGAAATTGTTTGTTGAGATCGGTGTGGAAGAACTTGACTGGCCTGCACCGAGCCATGACCTCAACCCCATCGAACACCATTGGGATGTATTCGGATTCCCACTGCCAGCCAGGCCTAATCGCCCAACAGTGTCCGACCTCACTAATGCTCTTGTGGCTGAATGGAAGCAAGTCCCCGTATCAATGTTCAAACATCTAGTGGACAGCCTTCCCAGAAGAGTGGAGGCTAGTACAGGAGCAAAGGGGGGACCAACTCCATATTAATGCCCATGATCTTGGAAAGAGATGTCCAACGACCAGGTGTCCACATTCTTTTTGTCATGTAGTGTGTCATACATTCTTAGAAATAGCCACGCCTTTGATCGAACAATATTCCTAACAAAATTCTGCATTTTATGCCTTGATAGTGTGCAGTGCCTGGCCATGCAGTCATGAGTGAACAGGGAATACGGGATGGGACTGAGCACGCACACCTGAGGGGCCTCTGTTGTCACCTACCCTTACCACTTGAGGGCGGCCCATCAGGAAGTACAGGATCCAGTTGCATTGGAAGGTGTTTAGTCCCAGGGTCCTTAGCTTAGTGATGAGTTTAGAGGGCACTCTGGTGTTGAACGCTGAGCTGTAGTCAATGAGTAGCATTCTCGCGTAGGTGTTCCTTTTGTCCAGGTTGAAAAGGGCAGTGTGGAGTGCAATAGAGATTCCATCATCTGTGGATCTGTTGGTGCAGTATGCAAATTGGATTGGATCTAGGTTTTCTGGGATAATGGTGTTGATTGTGAGCCATGACCAGCTTTTCAAAGAATTACATGGGTACAGACGTGAGTGCTTCGGGTCGGTAGTCATTTAGGCAGGTTACCTTAGTGTTCTTGGGCACAAGGACTATGGTGGTCTGCTTGACACATGTTGGTATTACAGACTCCGGCAGGGACAGGTTGAAAATGTCAGTGAAGACACTTGCCAGCTGGTCAGCGCATGCTCGGCGTACACGTCCTGGTAATCCGTCTGGCCCAGTGGCCTTGTGAATGTTGACCTGTTTAAAGGTCTTACTAACGTCGGCTGCGGAGAGACATGATCACACAGTCCTCTGGAAAAGCTGATGCTCTCTTGCATGTTTCAGTGTTACTTGCCTCGAGGCGAGCATAGAAGTCATTTAGATCGTCTGGTAGGCTCGTGTCACTGGGCAGTTCTCAGCTGTGCTTCCTTTTGTAGTCTGTAATAGTTTGCAAGCCCTGCCACATCCAACGAGCATCGGAGCCTGTGTAGTACGTTTCGATCTTAGTCCTGTTTGATGGGTCATTGGAGGGCATAGCGGGATTTCTTATAAGCGTACATGTTAGTCCCGCTCATTGAAGCGGCAGCTCTACCCTTTAGCTCAGTGCGAATGTTGCCTGTAATCCATGGCTTCTGGTTGGGGTATGTACTAGAGGTCGACCAATTATGATTTTTCAACATAGATACCGATTATTGGAGGCCCAAAAAAGCAGATACCGATTTTTAAAGAAAATGTATTTGTAATAATGACAATTACAACAATACTGAATTAACACTTATTTTAACATAATATAATACATAAATAAAATCAATTTAGCCTCAAGTAGATAATGAAACATGTACAATTTGGTTTAAATAATGCAAAAACAAAGTGTTGGAGAAGAACGTAAAAGTGCAATATGTGCTATGTAAGAAAGCTAACGTTTAAGTTCCTTGCTCAGAACATGAGAACATGTGAAAGCTGGGGGTTCCTTTTAACATGAGTCTTCAATATTCCCAGGTAAGAAGTTTTAGGTTGTAGTTATTATAGGACTATTTCCCTCTATACCATTTGTATTTCATTAACCTTTGACTATTGGATGTTCTTATAGGCACTTTAGTATTGCCAGTGTGACAGTATAGCCTCCGTCTCCTCGTTCATCTCTGGGCTCGAACCAGCAACACATCGACAACAGCCACTACATTGAAGCAGCGTTACCCATGCAGAGCAAAGGAAACAACCACCCCAAGGCTCAGAGCAAGTGAAGTTTGAAACGATATTAGCGCGCGCTAACTAGCCAGCCATTTCACTTCAGTCACACCAGCCTCATCGGGACTTGATAGGTTTGAAGTCATAAACACCGCAATGCTTGACGCACAAGGAAGACATGCTGGCAAAACGCAGGAGAGTGCTGTTTGAATGAATGTTTACGCGCCTGCTTCTGCCTACCACCGCTCAGTCAGATACTTAGATACTTGTATGCTTGTATTCTCAGTCAGATTATATGCAACATAGGACACACTAGATAATATCTAGTAATATCATCAACCATGTGTAGTTAACTAGTGATTATGATTGATTGTTTTTTATAAGATACGTTTAATGCTAGCTAGCAACTTACCTTGGCTTACTGCATTTGCGTAACAGGCAGTCTCCTTGTGGAGTGCAACGAGAGAGAGGCAGGTCGTTATTGCGTTGGACTAGTTAACTGTAAGGTTGCAAGATTGGAACCCCCGAGCTAACAAGGAGAAAATCTGTTGTTCTGCCCCTCAACAAGGCAGTTAACCCACTGTTCCTAGGCCGTCATTGAAAATAAGAATGTGTTCTTAACTGACTTGTCTAGTTAAATAAAGATTAAATAAAGGTGTAAAAAAAAGAAACGGTGCCCAAAATACCAATTTCCGGTTGTTATGAAAACTTGAAATCGGCCCTAATTAATCGGCCATTCCGATTAATCGGTTGACCTCTAGTATGTACGTACAGTCACTGTGGGGACAACGTCCTTGATGCACTTATTAATAAAGCCAGTGACTGATGTGGTGTACTCCTCAATGCCATAGGAAGAATGCCGGAACATATTCCAGTCTGTGCTAGCAAAACAGTCCTGTAGCTTAGCATCTGCTTCATCTGACCACTTTCTTATAGACTGAGTCACTGGTGCTTCCTGCTTTAATTTTTGGTTACAATGGGTTGGATTGTAGTAACAAGGGCATTTCCATGTAAACATTTGGTGGCAAATGAAAGCGAAGAGTCTAGAATATATAGTGCATTACTGGAGAAAAACATTTGAATTTGTTTAACTATCAACCTTGTACCTTCGTTTGTCCCAGGTAAATCAATCGAATTCCCAATCTTCCGGCGCCGACAGAGATGGCCGCCTCGCTTCGCGTTCCTAGGTTTTACAAGCATTTCGCTACACTCGCATTAACATCTGCTAACCATGTGTATGTGACAAATAACATTTGATTTGATTTGATTTGAATAACATAATTCGTCAAGCTTTTACAGAGCACAAAGTTCATGCTAATGTACCTTTTGCCCCTGCCATCATTATCACAAGATTGCTCTCAAAAGACCAGTGGGTCTGAATGGGTCCTCAACCCCTGGCACTTTTTCACCCTCTCGCTTTCATCTTTTGTGTTTCAAGTCAGGAGAGGGAAGACTCCAAAGTCTGCATCACTAAGTAGGATGCCTTCCTAAAATTGTGCTTCTGAAAATGTGGGATATTGTGCTAGTGGCCATTGGGGTGGGGGGTCAGGATGGATGGTTGGTTGGCATGTGATGTGATGTTCCTTAGGATGTTCTTTCAGATGCTAATGTTTCATTGGTTTCAGGACTGATTCCTGTGTGACTGTCTGCAGACACAGAGGTGGGAAGTAGGGTGGAGGGGGAGGATACACTACAAGGTGTTGGTACACAACCATCCAGGAGCATTCAAGCACTCATTTTAGGAGTCAAACATTTGCCTTGTGTAGTATAGTAAGTGTGAATCGGGCGTGGTAAAAAGTGAGAACAACCACTCAACAGCGGAAAGCAGCTACTTTTCAATAATATTTTTACTGTTGACATTTAGCAAGCAAGCAGGAGTTTAGTTTAACAATTTACACAGGGTATCAAACCAGGTATGCACAGTAAAACTGGTTATTGCAAGTGTCCCATCCCCAAACTTTAAGCACCCTAAGAGAGATCAAAGCGTGTCTTTGTACCCACTGGACACAAACTGGTTGAATCAATGTTTTTTCAATGTAATTTCTCAGTGTATTGTGACATGGAATCTACATGGAAAATACATTGGATTTTTAAAAAAAGTAATCAACATTGTTTAGACGGTTACATTTCAACCACAGGATGATGTCATCATGGTAACCAATTTTCAATTTTCTACTTAAAAAGATGAGAGAGGCCTGTAATTTTCATCATAGGTACACTTCAACTATGACAGACAAAATGAGGGAAGAAAATCCAGAAAATCACATGAACTTCTTTGCAAATTATGGTAGAAAATAAGTATTTGGTGAATAACAAAAGTTTATCTCAGTACTTTGTAATATACCCTTTGTTGGCATTGACAGAGGTCAAACGTTTCTGTAAGTCTTCACAAGGTTTTCACACACTGTTGCTGGTATTTTGGCCCATTCCTCCATGCAGATCTCCGCTAGAGCAGTGATGTTTTGGGGCTGTTGCTGGGCAACATGTGACTTTCAACTCCCTCCAAAGATTTTCTATGGGGTTGAGATCTGGAGACTGGCTAGGCCACTCCAGGACCTTGAAATGCTTCTTACGAAGCCACTCCTTCATTGCTCGGGCGGTGTGTTTGGGATCATTGTCATGCTGAAAGACCCAGCCACGTCTCATCTTCAATGCCCTTGCTGATGGAAGGAGGTTGTCACTCAAAATCTCACGATACATGGCCCCATTCATTCTTTCCTTTACACGGATCAGTCGTCCTAGTCCCTTTGCAGAAAAACAGCAACTCAGCATTCTTTGTCCTCCAAACACGACGAGTTGAGTTTTTACCAAAAAGTTATATTTTGGTTTCATCTGACAATATGACATTCTCCCAATCTTCTTCTGGATCATCCAAATGCTCTCTAGCAAACTTCAGACGGGCCTGGACATGTACTGGCTTATGCAGGGGGACACTTCTGGCACTGCAGGATTTGAGTCCCTGGCGGCGTAGTGTGTTACTGATGGTAGGCTTTGTTACTTTGGTCCCAGCTCTCTGCAGGTCATTCACTAGGTCCCCCCGTGTGGTTCTGGGATTTTTGCTCACCGTTCTTGTGATAATTTTGACCCCACGGGTGAGATCTTGCGTGGAGCCCCAGATTGAGGGAGATTATCAGTGGTCTTGTATTTCTTCCATTTCCTAATAATTGCTCCCACAGTTGATTTCTTCAAACCAAGCTGCTTACCTATTGCAGATTCAGTCTTCCCAGCCTGGTGCAGGTCTACAATTTTGTTTCTGGTGTCCTTTGACAGCTCTTTGGTCTTCGGCCATAGTGGAGTTTGGAGTGTGACTGTTTGATGTTGTGGACAGGTGTCTTTTATACTGATAACAAGTTCAAACAGGTGCCATTAATACAGGTAACGAGTGGAGGACAGAGGAGCCTCTTAAAGAAGAAGTTAAAGGCATGTGAGAGCCAGAAATCTTGCTTGTTTGTAGGTGACCAAATACTTATTTTCCACCATAATTTGCAAATAAATTCATTAAAAATCCTACAATGTGATTTTCTGGATTTTTTTTTTCATTTTGTCTGTCATAGTTGAAGTGTACCTATGATGAAAATTACAGGCCTCTCTAATCTTTTTAAGTGGGAGAACTTGCACAATTGGTGGCTGACTAAATACTTTTTTGCCCCACTGTATACTGGTGTGCAAAAGAGCAGAAAATTAAATAAAAACAATATGGGGATGAGTTAGGTCGATTGGATGGGCTATTTACAGATGGGCTATGTACAGTTGCAGCGATCTGTTAGCTGCTCAGATAGCTGATGTTTAAAGTTAGTGAGGGAGATATAGGTCTCCAACTTCGGCAATTTTTGCAATTCGTTCCAGCCATTGGCATCAGAGAACTGGAAGGAAAGGTGGCCAAAGTAAATGTTGGATTTGGGAATGACCAGTGAGATATACCTCCTGGAGCGTGTGCTTCGGGTGGGTGTTGTTATCGTGACCAGTGAGCTGAGATAAGGCGGGACTTTACCTAGCAAAGACTTGAAGATGACCTGGAGCGACAAATGTGTAGCGAAGGCCAGCCAACGAGAGCATACAGGTTGCAGTGGTGGGTGGTGTATGGGGCATTGGTGACAAAACAGATGGCACTGTGATAGACTGCATCCAGTTTGTGGAGTAGAGTGTTGGAAGCTATTTTGTAGATGACATCGCCAAAGTCGAGAATCGGTAGGATAGTTAGTTTTACGAGGGTATGTTTGGCGGCGTGAGTGAAGGAGGCTTTGTTGCAAAATAGGAAGCAGATACTAGATTTAATTTTGGATTGGAGATGTTTAATGTGAGTCTGGAAGGAGAGTTTACAGTCTAGCCAGACCCCTAGGTATTTGTAGCGAACGGTTTAAAAGCATGCATTTTGTTTGACTAGTTTTGTATAGCAGTTGGAAGCCAAGTAAGGAGTGTAGTATGGCATTGAAGCTCGTTTGGAGGTTTGTTAACACAGTGTCCAAAGAAGGGCCAGATTTATACAGAATGATATTGTCTGCCTAGAGGTGGATCAGGGAATCACCCGCAGCAAGAGCGACATTATTGATATATACAGAGAAAAGAGTCTGCCCGAGAATTGAACCCTGTGGCACCCCCATAGAGAATGCCAGAGATCCAATCAACAGGCCCTCCGATTTGACATCTGTCTGAGAAGTAGTTGGTGAACCAGGCGAGGCAGTCATTTCAGAAACCAAGGCTGTTGAGTCTGCCGATAAGAATGTGGTGATTGACAGAGTCGAAAGCCTTGGCCAGGTCGATGAAGACAGCTGCAAGGTATTGTCTTTTATTGATGGCGGTTATGATATCGTTTAGTACCTTGAGCGTGGCTGAGGTGCACCCGTGACCAGCTCTGAAACCAGATTGCATAGTGCAGAAGTTACGGTGGGATTTGAAATGGTCAGTGATCTGTTTATTGACTTGGCTTTCAAAGACTTTAGAGAGGCAGGGCAGGATGGATATAGGTCTGTAACAGTTTGAGTCTAGAGTGTCACCCCCTTTGAAGAGGGGGATGACCGCTGCAGCTTTCCAATCTTTTGGGATCTCTAACAATAAAGAGAGTTTGAACAGGCAAGTAATAGGGGTTGCAACAATGGTGGCGGATTATTTTAGAAGGAGAGGGTCCAGATTGTCTAGCCCAACTGATTTGTAGGGGTCCAGGTTTTGCTGCTCTTTCAGAACATCTGCTATCTGGATTTGGGTGAAGGAGAAGCTGGGGAGGCTTGGGCAAGTTGCTGCAGGGGGTGCGGAGCTGTTTGCCGGGATTGGGGTAGCCATAGAGAAATGCTTATTTAAATTCTCGAATATCGTGGATTTATCGGTGGTGACATTGTTACCTAGCAGTGGACAGCTGGGAGGAGGTTCTCTTATTCTCCATGGACTTCAGTGTCCCAAATCATTTTGGAGTTGGAGCTACAGGATGCAAATTTCTATTTGAAAAGCTAGCCTTTGCTTTCCTGACTGCCTGTGTGTATTGGTTCCCGACTTCCCTGAAAAGTTGCATATCGCAGGGACTATTCGATGCTAGTGCAGTCCGCCACAGGATGTTTTTGTGCTAGTCGACGGTGGTCAGGTCTGGAGTGAACCAAGGACTATATATGTTCTTAGTTCTACATTTTTTTGAAAGGGGCATGCTTATTTAAGATGGTGAGGAAGTTACTTTTAAAGAACGACCAGACACCCTCGACTGACAGGATGAGGTCAATGTCCTTCCAGGATACCTGGGCCAGGTCGATTAGAAAGGCCTGCTCACATAAGTGTTTTAGGGAGCGTTTGACAGTGATGAGGGGTGGTCGTTTGACCGCGGACACATATCGGATGAGGCAGTGATCGCTGAGTTCCTGGTTGAAGACAGTGTAGGTGTATTTGGAGGGCAGGTTGGTTAGGATAACATCTATGAGGGTGCCCATGTTCACAGATTTGGGGTTGTACCTGGTGGGTTCCTTGATAATTTGTGAGATTGAGGGCATCTAGTTTAGATTGTAGCATTGCCGGGGTGTTAAGCATGTCCCAGTTTAGGTCACCTAACAGAACGAACTCTGAAGATAGATGGGGGGACATCAATTCACATGTGGTGTCCAGGGCACAGCTGGGAGCTGAGTGCAGTGAGAGACTTATTTGTGGAGAGATTAATTTGTTTAATTAGAAGCTTGAACTGTTTTGGCATAGACCTGGAAAGTATGACAGAACTTTGCAGGCTGTCTCTGCAGTGGATTATAACTCCTCCCCCTTAGACAGTTCTCTCTTGATGGAAGATGTTGTAGTTGGGGAGGGAAATCTCCAAAATTTTGGTGGCCTTCCTAAACCAGGATTCAGTCACGGCAAAGACATCAGGGTTGGCAGAGTGTGCTAAAGCAGTGAGTAAAACAAAATTAGGGAGGAGGCTGCTGATGTTAACATGCATGAAATCAAGGCTTTTTCGGTTACAGAAGTCAACAAATGAGAGCGCCTGGAGACACGCAGGGCCTGGGTTAACCTCCACATCACCCGAGGAACAGAGGAGGTGTAGAATGAGGTTGCAGTTAAAGGCTATTAAAACTGGTCATCTCGTGCATTGGGGACATAATAAAAGGAGCAGGGTGTGGTAGAATAGGTTCAGGGCATAATGTACAGACGGGTATGGTAGGGTGCGGGTACAGTGGAGGTAAACCCAGGCAGTGAGTGACGATAAGAGAGGTTTCATCTCTGGACGCAGTTTATGCTGGGTGAGATCACCGCATGTGTGGGAGGTGTGACAAAGGAGTTATCTGAGGTATGTTGAGTGGGACTAGGGGCTCTGTAGTAAACTAAAACAATGATAACAATCCTAAACAACAGTATACAAGGCATATTGACATTTGAGAGACATAAAGCGAGGCATAAAGCAATCACAGGCATTGATTGGGAGAGCTAGCTAAGACAACAACGGGTAAGACCACAGTTAATCAGCTAAGACAACAACAGGTAAAATGGTGATTAATGGGCAGAGCGGGTCAGTTAACTACACACAGGGCCTGAGTTCCTTTTAACACGAGACTTCAATATTCCAAGGTAAGAGGTTTGAGGTTGTAGTTAATATAGTATTTATAGGACTATTTCTCTCTATACCATTTGTATTACATACACCTTTGACTATTGGATGTTCTTATAGGCACTTTAGTATTGCCGGTGTAACAGTATAGCTTCCGTCCCTCAACCAAATCCCAAAGACTGGACATGCAGTGGAAGCGGTAGGAACTGGAAAACATGTTCCAAAGAAATATCGTTTCCCAATGAGAACTCACTGAACAGACAGAGACCCCCAAAAAATAAAACATCTGAACGGTTAGTCCTCTGGGTTTTGCCTGCTACATAAGTTCTGTTATACTCAGACATGATTCAAACAAGTTTTAGAAACTTCAGAGTGTTTTCTATCCAAATCTACTAATAATATGCATATCTTATATTCTTGGCATGAGTAGCAGAAAGTTGAAATTGGGTACGCTATTTATCCAAAAGTGAAAATGCTGCCCCCTATAACTTAAGAAGTTAAGGCTATTTTGCAAACTAATGGAACAGTATTAATTCAACCTTAAAATGAGTAACAACCATGGGCACATTTTGAGGTTACTGTGACTAAATGTCTTATGTAATCATAGAAAGTGCATGTTCAAGATACCATGCAGGTCTATGGAGCTCTTCACAACTGCTATAAGTGGTTGAAAGCGCACTAATAACACATTTAGAATTCAAAAAAACTTCTTGCTGTATTTGAGGGAGTGAATAAAGGTTGAAATCGAAATGCTCAATGCCTCAACCATATAGTACTTACCTTTCAGTACCTACATTACCTACATTTCAGTTGAAATGACATCGTGCAAGGGCGAAATTGTGGTGTAGATATTGGTGGGGATGAACAGTATATACAAGATGCTAAAACAAAAGAGCACATTTCCTCCAATTCTACACAGTTTGACATATCTTATTATGCTTCTCTTGAGGTGTATTTTAAGGAGTATATGTAGGGGTATTTTGACAACACATTGTAAGTGGAAGAAAACCCCCTGCCCCCGCTCAGCTGAGGAGAGTGGACAGATCTGGTGTGAAAAACTGGGTTAATCTGTTAGCTTAAGAGGCCTATTGGACAAATTCTTTGGCCACTATACCTATTTTCCAGACTGGCTTGGAACCCTTTTTACCACAAGGAGCCCTGCTGATCCACGACGACATAACGGCAAGAGGGGGCTACAACAGACTTCCTCCGTCGCGTCGTCCCTCTAAGGCCCTTCAGCTAGCCCCGGCCCCCGCTAGCAGCCTGAATCGCCGGGTCTCCGGCCCGCAGAGCCACTCACTGGACCCCTATGATCACTCGTCCATTGTTGTTTTGTTTAGTAATTGCCTTATTTCACTGTAGAGCCTCTAACCCTGCTCAATACGCCTTAGTTAACCCTTTAGATCCACACATGCTGTGACCTCACCTGGTTTAAACAATTTCTCTCTATACCATTTGTATTTCATATAGCTTTGACTATTGGATGTTCTTAGAGGCACTTTAGTATTGCCGGTGTAACAGTATAGCTTCTGACCCTCTCATCGCCCCTGCCTGGGCTTGAACCAGGAACACATCAACAACAACCACCCTCAAAGCATCGTTACCCATCGCTCCACATGCCGCGGCCCTCGCAGAGCAAGGGGAACAACTACTCCAAGTCTCAGAGCGAGTGACGTTTGAAACGCTATTAGCGCGCACCCCGCTAACTAGCTAGCCATTTCACATCGGTTTCACCAGCCTAATCTCGGGAGTTGATAGGCTTGAAGTCATAAACAGCCCAATGCTTGAAGCACAGGGAAGACCTGCTGGCAAAACGCAGGAAAGTGCTGTTTGAATTAATGCTTACAAGCCTGCTGCTGCCTACCACTGCTCAGTCAGACTGCTCTATCAAATATCAAATAATAGACTTAATTATAACATAATAACACAGAAATACGAGCCTTTGGTCATTAATATGGTCGAATCCGGAAACTATCATCTCGAAAACAAGACGTTTACTATTTCAGTGAAATACGGAACCGTTCGGTATTTTATCTAACGGGTGGCATCCCTAAGTCTAAATAATGCTATTTCACACATTATGAGGCTGAGAGAATATGGTGCCGTTTTAAAGCTAATTTCCTGCAAATCTGCACATTTTGACATGAGAGAACATGTTTCAGTTTTAAAGTACTTGTCCAGTGAAAATCTCACTTTTAAAAGTTAATATTCTGTTAACTCTTACTCAAATAATGTTGTTGACTCATCCTATTTGTGGCCAAAGCATAAATTGAAGAAAAAAAATATTTAAAAAAACCTACCTCAAGCTTGCTGTTTCAAAAATGCCTCATGGAGGATGAGCTGGCTATCTACTTGCATTAATATTTTTAATGACTGGTATACGCCCACACCATTCTGTTTTTGGGGTATGCCCACTCCAATCCAACACAGAAAAGCTGCTTTTTTTTTACATAATTGCAAACTTTTGAAATGAAAACTTTCAAACATATTGTAATTAATTATAGGTCATATTTCATAATTCTCGAAACACTGGAAACAGATACTTTAAAGCTAATTTCCTGCAATTCTACACATTTGGCCATTGCTGATATGTTGATGTGCTATTTATTTGATTTTAAATTAATTATTGGGTGGGATGAATCAAGCTGTTCTGAATATTGCGGGGGTGGGGCATGTCCCCCCCCATCCCCTGTGTCAATCTGGGAGAGTGTATGAAATGCATATACATTTGGGGTGTAAAATGCATCACACCTAGTCATTGTGATGGATTAGTCCCGTTGGAGCATGCCCTCTGTGATTTTGCCTGGCTTTGACTGGAGACTGCAGAAGAGGGGAAGGATTAGCTCCCAAGCAAGCTACACAGGCCTTATGCCCTGTTGATGCCTCACTGAGATGATATGTGATTCCAAAACAGATTATCTGAAACAAATGATCTGAAATGATTGTGGGCTCCCGAGTGGCGCAGCGGTCTAAGGCACCTCAGTGCAAGAAGCATCACTCTATCACATTTTATTGGTCACAAACACATGGTTAGCAGATGTCAATGCGAGTGTAGCGAAATGCTTGTCCTTCTAGTTCCGACCATCTTTGACTATTGGATGTTCTTTATAGGCACTTTAGTATTGCCAGTGTAACAGTATAGCTTCCGTCCCTCTCCTCGCCCCTACCTGGGCTCGAACCAGGAACACATCGACAACAGCCGCCCTCGAAGCAGCTTTTACCCATCGCTCCACAAAAGCTGCGGCCCTTGCAGAGCAAGGGGAACAACCACTCCAAGTCTCAGAGCGAGTAACGTTTGAAACGCTATTGGCGCACACCCCACTAACTAGCTAGCTATTTCACATCGGTTACACTAGCCTAATCTCGGGAGTTGATAGGCTTGAAGTCATAAACAGCTCAATGCTTGAAGCACAGCGACGAGCTGCTGGCAAAATGCACGAAAGTGCTGTTTGAATAAATGCTTACGAGCCTGCTGGTGCCTACCATCGCTCAATCAGACTGCTCTATCAAGTCATAGACTTAATTATAACATAATAACACACAGAAATACGAGCCTTTGGTCATTAATATGGTCGAATCCGGAAACTATCATCTCGAAAACAAGGCGTTTATTCTTTCAGTGAAATATGGAACCGTTCCGTATTTTATCTAACGGGTGGCATCCATAAGTCTAAATATTCCTGTTTACATTGCACAACCTTTAATGTTATGTCATAATTAGTCATAATTAGTATAATTAGGTGGCCCAAACTGTTGCATATACACCGACTCTGCGTGCAATGAACGCAAGAGAAAGTACACAATTTCACCTGGGTAATATTATATGCTAACCTGGATTTCTTTTAGCAAAATATACAGGTTTAAAAATATATACTTCTGTGTATTAATTTTAAGAAAGGCATGGATGTTTATGGTTAGTACACATTGGAGCAAGGCAGTCCTTTTTCACAAATACACACCGCATCGATTATATGCAACGTAGGACTCGCTAGATAAACTAGTAATATCATCAACCATGTGTAGTTAACTAGTGATTATGATTGATTGATTGTTTTTTATAAGATAAGTTTAATGCCAGCTAGCAACTTACCTTGGCTTCTTACTGCATTTGCGTAACAGGCAGGATCCTCGTGGAGTGGAATGTAATCAGGTGGTTAGAGTGTTGGACTAGTTAACTGTAAGGTTGCAAGATTGAATCCCCGAGCTGACAAGGTAAAAATCTGTCATTCTGCCCCTGAACAAACATTCCTAGGCCGTCATTGAAATTAAGAATGTGTTCTTAACTTACTTGCCTAGTTAAATAAAGGATAAATAAAAAAATCTTCCAAATCGGTGTCCAAAATTACCGATTTCTGATTGTTATGAAAACTTGAAATCGGCCCTAATTAATAGGCCATTCCGATTAATCGGTCGACCTACCTACTTACGGTTGTGGGCGGAGCAGTTGCCGTACCAGGCAGTGATACAGCCTGACAGGATGCTCTCGAATGTGCATCTGTAAAAGTTTGAGTGTTTTTGGTGACAAGCCAAATTTCTTCAGCCTCCTGAGGTTGAAGAGGTGCTGTTGCTCCTCCTTCACCATGCTGTCTGTGTGGGTGGACCATTTCAGTTTCAGTGATGTGTACGCCGAGGAACTTCAAACTTTCCACTTTCTCCACTACTGTTACGTCGATGTGGATAAGGGGGTGCTCCCTACATTCCCTGGTTCGATTCCAGGCTGTATCACATCCGGCCGTGATTGGGAGTCCCATAGGGCGGCACACAATTGGCCCAGTGTTGTCCGTGTTTGGCTGGGGTAGGCTGTCATTGTATATAAGAATTTGTTCTTAACTGACTTGCCAAGTTAAACTAATTTTAAAATATTTTTTTTGTATTATATAAACATTAACTAAACACTTTTTAAAATCTCTCTTTTACCTTCTTCTTGGTCTCAACTCACTTTTACACAATATAGAACTTTAAAATGCCATCTTTTGCCTGAAGTTCCATGCTGTGAATTCAGCTTTGGCATTTGGCCACAGGTTGACAACCCTGTCAATCTATAACATTATTTTGTTTTTCTGACTCTTAAAGATGACCGAAATTTGAGTAGAGAAGTAGAACTGTGGTGGGGGTAGTTGCTGTCCCTTCGTAATAGTGTAAAAGTGGCTAAAGGTTGTCCCTTTCACTGGTGTGACTTGTGGTGTTTAGAGCAGCTAGGGCCATTTGCTGATGAAGACAGGCTATTGGAGAACAGGGGTAGAGGCTGAGGTTAGATGGTGGTGGGGTTGCACTTTTGCATGCTATTTTATATTTGTTTAACCCCCCCCTTCACCAGCAACCCCCTAAGTCACTAAAACATGAAAGAGATTTTAGTGAATTTCAAACAGGGCCCAACAAACACTTCTCTAAAATCCTTCATTTTCTCCCTCCCTCCTCCCTGCGAACAGGGCCCTAACATGTCAACAAGAGGTTTTTTAAATGGAACCTGTCCGTGTAGCATTGGCTGGACTGAATGACAGAGATAATTGAATAGAATGTTTCCTCTTCCATTTTTGCATTGGTTTTGGGTGGAATTCATTGGATAACATTTTCTAATTCATTCCGATCTAGAATTTTAAAGCTATTATTTTACTCTCCTAATTCATGTTCAGTCAGTAGTTAACACAAACTTCCATTATACAGAAGGGCAAAAAAGTATTTAGTCAGCCACCAATCGTGCAAGTTCTCCCACTTAAAAATATGAGAGAGGCCTGTAATATTCATCGTAGGTACACTTCAACTATGACAGACAAAATGAGAAGAAAAAAATCCAGAAAATCACATTGTAGGATTTTTAATGAATGTATTTGCAAATTATGGTGGAGAATAAGTATTTGGGTCACCTACAAACAAGCAAGATTTCTGGCTCTCACAGACCTGTACATTTATATTTAAGAGGCTCCTCTGTCCTCCACTCGTTACCTGTATTAATGGCACCTGTTTGAACTTGTTATCAGTATAAAAGACACCTGTCCACAACCTCAAACAGTCACACTCCAAACTCAACTATGGCCAAGACCAAAGAGCTGTCAAAGGACACCAGCAACAAAATTGTAGACCTGCACCAGGCTGGGAAGACTGAATCTGCAATAGGTAAGCAGCTTGGTTTGAAGAAATCAACTGTGGGAGCAATTATTAGGAAATGGAAGACATACAAGACCACTGATAATCTCCCTCGATCTGGGGCTCCACGCAAGATCTCACCCCGTGGGGTCAAAATGATCACACGAACATTGAGCAAAAATCCCAGAACCACATGGGGGAACCTAGTGAATGACCTGCAGAGAGCTGGGACCAAAATAACAAAGCCTACCATCAGTAACACACTACGCCGCCAGGGACTCAAATCCTGCAGTGCCAGATGTGTCCCCCTGCTTAAGCCAGTACATGTCCAGGCCCGACTGAAGTTTGCTAGAGAGCATTTGGATGATCCAGAAGAAGATTGGGAGAATGTCATATGGTCAGATGAAACCAAAATATAACCTTTTGGTAAAAACTCAACTCGTCGTGTTTGGAGAACAAAGAATGCTGAGTTTCATCCAAAGAACACCATACCTACTGGGAAGCATGGGGGTGGAAACATCATGCTTTGGGGCTGTTTTTCTGTAAAGGGACCAGGACGAAAGATCCGTGTAAAGGAAAGAATGGGGACATGTATCGTGAGATTTTGAGTGAAAACCTCCTTCCATCAGTAAGGGCATTGAAGATGAAACGTGGCTGGGTCTTTCAGCATGACAATTATCCCAAACACAGCAGTGGCTTCGTAAGAAGCATTTCAAGGTCCTGGAGTGGCCTAGCCAGTCTCCAGATCTCAACCCCATAGAAAATCTTTGGAGGGAGTTGAAAGTCCGTGTTGCCCAGCAACAGCCTCAAAACATCACTGCTCTAGAGGAGATCTGCACGGAGGAATGGGTCAACATACCAGCAACAGTGTGTGAAAACCTTGTGAAGACTTACAGAAAACATTTGACCTCTGTCATTGCCAACAAAGGGTATATAACAAAGTATTGAGATAAACTTTTTTTATTAACTAAATACTTATTTTCCACCATAATCTGCTAATAAATTCATTAAAAATCCTACAATGTGATTTTCTGGATTTTTTTTCTCATTTTCTCTGTCATAGTTACAGGCCTCTGTCATCTTTTTAAGTGGGAGAACTTGCACAATTTGTGGCTGACAAAATACTTTTTTGCCCCACTGTATGTGGTTGTAGCTATACATCGTATGATTTGTTTGGGCCAAATGTATCATACAGCTGTAGACTATATAGTTGTATTTTCTCCCATGACACACCGTAGCCCATTGGTGGGATGATAATTTAACTGAGCAGGAGACAGTTATTAGTTGTGTACAAAGACAGGTGAGGAGGAGTCAGCTTTGGGGTATAATGTTCTGCACGGAGAGTGTAGAAGCAGGTGTGTGTGCATGCATGTGTGAAGACCGTGCTACCGAGTATTTCCTTTTGAAAGCTAGTGTGTGACTGATTTATGAAGGAGCAATCCACAGAGAGTATCAGAAGACTTGAGGGTGCAAAGGTCCCCATTGAATTCCACAGAGAAGTACACTGTTCTCAGAACATGACTAGAGAACATTTGGAGATGAGTGGGAGGCTCATCTGACAAGACGAATGATATTAACGGTGATGCTCAAATGCAATGAGCTACAGGGAGACCCACTGCCTAAGAGCACTCCTCAGAACAGTTTAAGGAGGAGGCCCTGGATGGGGGATGGTAGAACTTGGTTTTGGAGCCCTGAACTGCTCCAAATATTCATTGTCGCTAACTTTTTATTTACGACTTGGTTTGAGGAATGTATTGCCTTTATAGAAATCCATAGATCATCTATGGTACTTCTAAGGTATACTGATAGTGGAGAACGCCCCTGTTGACTATGTAATGATGTAATAAGTGCTCTTAATTATGATAATCCATATTGACTGAAAATATAGATTGATGTTTCTTTAACTCTTGTCTCATTTACACATTGATTACTAGAGGCAAAGCCAAATTCCGTAGCTACAGTTTCAAGTTTTATCCACTACTATAATCAGTGTTGACCACAATGAGTAAGTCAATGCATAGTGATTCAAGATAATGGTGATTCAATGACAAAAAACACACATTAACATTCATGAACAGCCATTCACTCTACTTAACAAATCGTTGTGTCGAAAGGAATGGATGAGTGCCTTCAATGTCCTTTCAAGGAAGTCAAATGCTGGAGCCAGTGCTCTGTGTGTGTGTCTCTCACAGACATAGGTCTTTGTCCCCTGATGTCTTTGATACCCCTGGAGGTAAGCTCATTGCCGCTGGGTCAAAGAGCACTAATCCAGGAGAGATCACTCAGGGCCACAGGAGGGAGGCCTGGGGGGTTGGTGGGGGTCATCTTCTAATGAACCCAAATCCTCCACAGGTTAAAGGTCAGTCTGTATCCACTTTCCCAACACAAAAATGACCTTTCTTATGCCAACATGAAATCTCTTTTTCATTCAGATTCTTACCGTCATCACCTAATGGGCACCTAATCAGCACAGGAAATAGTTTTTAGTCCTATATATTGGATACACATGGTATACATTGTCCACCAAAATGCTTACTTGCAGGTTCCTTCTTGACAATGTATCAACAATAAAAGCATATAAAATATAACAATACGAACATAAAGTGACTCAGTAGAAATTTGATTGGAATAACATATTTTTAGCATAAGTATAATACAGGAAGGCAATTTATAGTCCAATACTTACACATATTTTGGGAAAGGGGGGTATGGAGGGCAAATGTTTAAATTGTGCAATATTTAGCAATCATAAGTCTAGTAGCAGCAGTTGTGATGTGTGGGTGTGTGCTTGAGTGAGTGCATGTCAGTTGAGGATGCCTGGTCATTCTTTAAAAGTAACTTCCTCACCATTTTAGATAAGCATGCTCCGTTCAAAAAATGCAGAACCAAGAACAGATACAGCCCTTGGTTCACTCCAGACCTGACTGCCCTCGACCAGCACAAAAACATCCTGTGGCGGACTGCAATAGCATCGAATAGTCCCCGCGATATGCAACTGTTCAGGGAAGTCAGGAACCAATACACGCAGTCAGTCAGGAAAGCTAAGGCCAGCTACTTCAGGCAGAAGTTTGCATCCTGTAGCTCCAACTCCAAAAAGTTCTGGGACACTGTGAAGTCCATGGAGAACAAGAGCACCTAAGTATTTCTCAACGGCTGGCCATGCCTTCCGCCTGGCTACTCCAACGGCCAACAGCTCCGCCCCCCCCCCCCGCAGCTCCTCTCCCAAGCCTCTCCAGGTTCTCCTTTACCCAAATCCAGATAGCAGACGTTCTGAAAGAGCTGCAAAACCTGGACCCGTACAAATCAGCTGGGCTTGACAATCTGGACCCTCTATTTCTGAAACTATCCGCCGCCATTGTCGCAACCCCTATTACCAGCCTGTTCAACCTCTCTTTCATATCGTCTGAGATCCCCAAGGATTGGAAAGCTGCCGCAGTCATCCCCCTCTTCAAAGGGGGAGACACCCTGGACCCAAACTGTTACAGACCTATATCCATCCTGCCATCCTGCCCTGCCTCTCTAAAGTCTTCGAAAGCCAAGTCAACAAACAGGTCACTGACCATCTCGAATCCCACTGTACCTTCTCCGCTGTGCAATCTCAAGGTACTAAACGATATCATAACCGCCATCGATAAAAGACAGTACTGTGCAGCCGTATTCATCGACCTTGCCAAGGCCTTCGACTCTGTCAATCACCATATTCTTATCGGCAGACTCAGTAGCCTCGGTTTTTCGGATGACTGCCTTGCCTGGTTCACCAATTACTTTGCAGACAGAGTTCAGTGTGTCAAATCGGAGGGCATGCTGTCCGGTCCTCTGGCAGTCTCTATGGGGGTGCCACAGGGTTCAATTCTCGGGCCGACTCTTTTCTCTGTATGTATCAATGATGTTGCTCTTGCTGCGGGCGATTCCCTGATCCACCTCTACGCAGACGACACCATTCTATATACTTTCGGCCCGTCATTGGACACTGTGCTATCTAACCTCCAAACGAGCTTCAATGCCATACAACACTCCTTCAGTGGTCTCCAACTGCTCTTAAACGCTAGTAAAACCAAATGCATGCTTTTCAACCGATCGCTGCCTGCACCCGCATGCCCGACTAGCATCACCACCCTGGATGGTTCCGACCTTGAATATGTGGACATCTATAAGTACCTAGGTGTCTGGCTCGACTGCAAACTCTCCTTCCAGACTCATATCAAACATCTCCAATCGAAAATCAAATCAAGAGTCGGCTTTCTATTCCGCAACAAAGCCTCCTTCACTCACGCCGCCAAGCTTACCCTAGTAAAACTGACTATCCTACCGATCCTCGACTTCGGCGATGTCATCTACAAAATGGCTTCCAACACTCTACTCAGCAAACTGGATGCAGTCTATCACAGTGCCATCCGTTTTGTCACTAAAGCACCTTATACCACCCACCACTGCGACTTGTATGCTCTAGTCGGCTGGCCCTCGCTACATATTCGTCGCCAGACCCACTGGCTCCAGGTCATCTACAAGTCCATGCTAGGTAAAGCTCCGCCTTATCTCAGTTCACTGGTCACGATGGCAACACCCATCCGTAGCACACGCTCCAGCAGGTGTATCTCACTGATCATCCCTAAAGCCAACACCTCATTTGGCCACCTTTCGTTCCAGTACTCTGCTGCCTGTGACTGAAACGAATTGCAAAAATTGCTGAAGTTGGAGACTTTTATCTCCCTCACCAACTTCAAACATCAGCTATCTGAGCAGCTAACCGATCGCTGCTGTTGTACATAACCTATTGGTAAATAGCCCACCCATTTTCACCTACCTCATTCCCATACTGTTTTTATACTGTTTTTATTTATTTACTTTTCTGCTCTTTTGCACACCAATATCTCTACCTGTACATGACCATCTGATCATTTATCACTCCAGTGCTAATCTGCAAAATTGTAATTATTCGCCTACCTCATGCCTTTTGCACACATTGTATATAGACTCCCCCTTTTTTCTACTGTGTTATTGACTTGTTAATTGTTTACTCCAGGTGTAACTCTGTGTTGTCTGTTCACACTGCTAAGCTTTATCTTGGCCAGGTCGCAGTTGCAAATGAGAACTTGTTCTCAACTAGCCTACCTGGTTTAAATAAAGGTGAAATAAAAAATACATAAATAAATAAAAAAATGTGTGCTAAGGTGCGGAGAATCAGAGCATGTGGTCAGTCCAGTTCAAGTGTTCAGCATTCTGATGGCTTGTGGATATAAACTTTCTGAGACGGTTGGTATCAAACCTCATGTTCCGATAGCGTCTGCCCAACGGTAAGGAAATGAACAGCTCATGACTGGGGTATGTGGGGTCCTTGATGATGCTGCGGGCCTTCCTCAGGCACCGTTTCAAGTCCTGGATGGGTGGGAGCAGGGTACCAGTGATGTACTGGGCCGTCTTCACCACCCCGCTGGAGAGCCTTATGGTCATGGACGGACCAATTCCCATCGAAAGGAGGGATGGGAAGCCAGAGGTGGACTGGTCACTGTTACAGATGCATTTAGGAAGAGTCACTGTTGGTAACACTCTTTACATAGTGCTGGGTTAATACAGAGAAGCTGTGTCATAATGTCAGCTTTTGACCGCTGTAGACTGTTTCCTTCGCAATTTCTTTTTGGTCAGGTTTAAAATGTTACGTGGGGGGAAATGATTTCTAAAGGAACACCATACAAAGAAACAGAATGAAGTGAGATTCAAATTCTGATTCCCGATATCACCTCTTATATCAAATTTTTACTTTGTGTCAAAGTTTTCTTATCACAAAACTCATCCAATAACTTTCACACACCCCAAATAGTGTTGTTCAACCACTTTGCTGAGGAAAAGGTATGTTAAAAAGTCAACCTTTTTTGTGATAATTTTATACCAATGATAGGTAATACATTAAAGGGGTCTCATACCAGAGCAACTTTATATATTTTTCATAGGTACATAGATTTATATAGAAGCCTATAACAATTTGATCATTTAATCTGAACAAATTGTCCTGTATTTACATCAAAATAGAATGGATAGTGGTACGCACGGTAAATTAATAAACACAATGCATGTGGTACAATCATAACTTTGTTATCACTGTTATTTCCCTATAGCTATACTGTAAAGGTGTTCATATTGTTGTTTTACTGTAGTGTTAGGAATTGTTATATTTAGGCATTATCTCCAAATGGTTAAGGTAAAGGTTTGGGATAAGCTGAAAACAAAAACAACTTTCTATCGCTGGATTCGAACATGCAACCTTTGGTACCAGAGGCAGATATTTACAACCAGCCAACATCCCCCTTTGGTACCAGATGCAAATCCCTGTCCACAACACCCTTGCAATAACGAAACCTACTTGAATGTAACAGCGCTCATTATTGCCCCTAGTGCCCGGTTTCCACGCCATCTCCCGACGTCCTCAGACATGGAGGAATGTCGAATTCTGACTTGTATCACGGGTGACCTGGCTGGCAGATTTACCACATGCACACAAACATGGTCACATACGAACACACACACACTACACAGTAGCCGCCTAAGAGACATTCCAGTTGTATTTGGGGCTGAGGTGCAACTGATGCCTATTCTTCAGTGGAGCGGCAGAGTCTTCCAGGAAGGTCCTTTGTGAGGGAGAACTGTGTTGTTGGTAGGGCCCCACTCCTGAAGGAATAAGGAATTTAGAGTGGTCGTCTCCCTCACTGTGGGAAGCTGATCCTCTGGGCACACTGTGTGTGGGTCCCCGCCACTGAGATTTCTCCTCCCCGACACAAATTTATGCAAATGTTTAATCGGAGCTGACATTATTTGATTTGGGAACTTCCAAACGAGTAACTTCCCTTGAGAATATCATACTGTGTAGAACGCGTCCACGAATGTAGCTTCAAACCTAAAATGTATCTAAGGTTTTATCAAAACGTCATGTGACATTGTCTGTGGCTTTCATGAGCTGCAGGTGAGACCCATTTGAACGGTGTAGAACAAAAGACAAATGGGTTTATGGTCTTTCAAAGTGTTTGTTTCGGTTTTGTTGTTCTTGGTAACCATTAAGGGAGGTTGGGTAGGGAAGCAGAGAGAGCTGCTCAGCGGTACACAGATATGCCAGTTGGACCAGTGCCTAGTTGTTGAAAGGCTGCTCAATGCAATGCTTGTACGGAAGCTCACAACTATATTTGTGAGAGGAATTTCCCAGTCAAGTGAACCTTTCAAGTGCCCTGAGTCAGTGAGCAGGAGAAAGTGAAGGCTTTTCCCCCACTAATGTGTTGTGTCAACAAGCAGTCCAGGTTAAAAATACAGGGCTGAAAGTACATCCATCATGCGTTTCCTGTGATTCACCAGGAGAATTTTGCACAAGACTAACGCCCCTTTTAGGTGTCAGTTTGCCAGTAAAGATAAAGAACAAAAGGAAACAATAGACGATCATATAAAATCATGATGCTCTTTATTGATGTGTAATAAGGTGCGTGGGTTGTTGAATGAGTTTGTGTTTATGTGCGTGTTGGAGGGTGTGTGATTGTTAGGGAGCATGTGCAAGACTGTTTGGTTAGTTGGATGCCTACATTTGTATCAGAAAGTTTTGTTTGAGGATGCGTGTTGGTATATGGATTGGTAGATACATATGAATGTGAGTGTGTAAGAAATGAAGGTTCTATACTATGTCCATTTGAGCATGTGAGAGTTGCAGAGCACGTGTAGTTGTGCCTGAGTGTGGGCATGAATGTGTGTCCTGAGTAGGGTCCACCAAGCTAATGGTCTGTGACAGCATCAGACCGCGGTCTGTCAGCTTTACCTGCAGGGGGGCTGAGCAGGCACCGTGGGCCGAATAAAAGATGTCACTGGAATCTCCCTCCCCTTGGGAAATGGACAGACCCAAAACCCCTCGTCCTTAATCCCTTCCACACATAATGAAAGGGTTAAGGTGTGCAAGCGGGGGAGGGGATGTTCTTCCCTGCACCCTTTGTTTAAACTAATACAGTAATTGGATGTCATAGATAATAATCATCTGGATAATAATCATGAAATGACTGAAAAGACAGTAATTCAACCATGCAAGACTTCAGTAGTATCCCTGATTTTCTGGCTGCCAACATATTGTTCAAATGAGAATAGGCTTTTGATCATTTAAAAACCAGCTAACGGTTAGACAAGAAAGCATTAATGACATTGCTACAAAGGACATTTCTGTATGGCTCCATTCAGAAGCAATGTAAAGGGAAGCGATTTAGAAGCATCAATCATAAAGTCTATATGAATGCTTTTAAGTTTAGGAGTTTAGGAAGCGAGTGTGTGTATACGGGAAGCGTACCCGTATGCTGTTTGAAAATGGCACATTTGGGAACTAATAAGTACCAAAATTGGAACGTAGTGGCTATACATGACGTCAGACAAACGTTCTAAACTTGAGCACCAAGTGTGACAAGAAGTTGCCCCCATCCCTCCTGGTAATTAGGCAACTTTTGTAAATGTTTTGTTGTCTGAGTGAGGGAAATGCTGTAAATTTAAGATGACTCAATGTATTTAGAAAGACGAGACGTTGAGGATTATAATATATATTGCTTTGATGTCATACAAGCAAGCCAATCACCTGGTAAAGTGCACGTTTGGACTCCATTTCCAAATCATATATATGTACATATACAATGTTGAATTTATGATCACTAGGTTTGATGTACAGTTACAAGATGACATGTCGTCATACACTGGGTTGTTCCGAACAGATGTTTTTTTATTGTGAAGAAAATTTGTGGTACACACACCTGAATGCACACATGACTCCTTTCTATGCGCACCAAAATTACGATCTGTTTCTCTGAATTGCTTTTTGAAAGCCTAACACTGTACCAATGTACAGTAGAGCTTGTGGCGCTTGACATTTAGAAAGGTTTCCACTCGTAAACCTACAGCATCAGTAGCCAGCTAGCTCAGCTGCAGTCATAAGTTGTTTGTATTTTATAACTTAGCTAGTCATGTTGGCAAGCTTCAAATCATGCCCAAATCATGTAAACGACAACAGTAATTGTGTGATGGCAGGGATGCAGAGCTATGTTCCAAATGAAACAATTAGAAGTGTGATTGCTCTAGTTCCTCAACAGAACAGCTAAGAGAGCAAAAACAAAAGTACCTTATAGTTGAAAACTTGAGTCATAAAAGTGCATTGAAATTGCTTAGGAACTGTGCACACTTTGGAGAGGTGTGTGGCCACTTGGTGGACACCAGTTAGTTCTCTCACTCAAACCATTGTATTTTCATATCTCATTGTTAACAATATAGCGAAAAGTACAGTAAATGTAAAATGCACATAAAATCAACAGTGTAATGTTTGGATTCGTTCTTGTGTTGTGTACTCACATTTGGTCTAATACTTTTCCCATTATCTCCAAACTGTTCCCTTTTAATTGCTACAATTATTATGCATTTTCCAATTTCTTCTGTAACAAACATTTCAATTTAGCCCTATCCATATAGGCCAATTCCCACGAGTGTAAAGGGTTAAGCTGAAGCCCATAACTAGTTCAGCATGACATCCCTTTGCCGCCTCTGCGACAAACAGAATAATTAACACAGGAGAAGAACAACAGAGCCACATACAATTCCAGGGACCTGGTTCCTGACAAACTGATGACGGGCCCTGGCAAAAAGTAGTGCACTATATAAGGTGCCATTCGGAACTTAGCTTCGCAGTCAGTCAGTAGTGTGTGAGTGAGAGGGAAAGGGGATGGGCTAACTCTCCGACAGCCAACAGTACCGAGTTGACACGTGGACTTGAGGTCTTGTGTTCACAGCATAGTACTGAAAAACAGAAAAAACAAAGTTGCACTGCTAAGAACCTCCAACTCTCTTTCCCCTACTCATAGCTAGCAATTTAAGCAAAGAGTAGTCTAGATTGCTGCAGTTGTCAGTGTTGTTTTGTGTTCACACAGAATACAGTTTAAACTGCAAATCGGAACAATATCTGTATGAAACAGGTAAGGACTTCAGAACATTGACCAACAGCAAGCAAATGCAATCACTCTCCTTCTATGGATATTCAGTTCCCCACCTTCCAGATGTGTTTATGCTTTGTGTACACTACACACGAGGAGCTCCATAACCAACTTGTTTATGTACATTGTGATGTACATAAATGCCAGGGAGTTGTAGACTAGGGAGAGGTTATAAAATAGTGAAACCGCTTCTGACAAGACATTCTAAATTACCTAGACCATCCCCCGTGCTCCACTCATTTATTATCTGGGCCCAGGGTGCTTGTTAAGGACATTCCTTCACTAAATTGATGCCTTTGGGTCCATCTGAACCACCATATTTAATTAAGGCAGTAACAAGGACAAAGAAGCAGAGGAGTGTGTGTGTGTGTGTGTGTCTAAAACTTAACCACAACAGCCTCAACTTCACATACAGTACTTTCTCAGAAAAAGTAACCACTGGATACTTGGAAAGGAATCTTTTTAAAAGACAGAGCAAGGTCATTTGTCTTTTACGCTACCAGTCATATTACTTTATAAGGTTGTTTAAAAAGGCAAGTTATGAAATGCGACCAGACAGTAATGTTTCTTAGGTATATCCCAAATGGCACACTGTGGGCCCTGGCCAAAAGTAGTGCACTATATAGGGAATAGGGTGCCATTTGGGACAGAAATGTTATCAGTACATTGAATTTTAATTCTGCATTAAATCAAATTGTATTGGTCACATATCAGATGTTATTGCGGGTGTTGTGAAATGCATTGTGTTACTAGCTCCAACAGTGCAGTAGTATCTAACAATTCACAACAATACACACATCTAAAAGTAAAAGAATAGAATTAAGAAATATATCAATATTAGGACGAGCAATGTCGGAGTGGTATTGACTAAAATACAGTAGGATACAGTATATACAGTACATATGAAATGAGTAAAGCAGTATGTAACAATTATTATAGTCACTAGTGTTCCATTATAAAAGTAACCAATGATTATTAAAGTAACCAATGATTCCATGTTTATGTACAGTTGAAGTCGGAAGTTTACACACCTTAGCCAAAGACATTTACTGCACATACCGTCTCATTCTGTTAAACTCTGTTTTTTTAAAAATCCCCAGTGCAGACCACGGGTTGTCCCTAGCTGCCATTCTGTTCTGTTATGTGACAGCACATCATGAAAATCTATATGATTAATTACTGTAGTCTCAGAAGAGAACTTGATATTTCCCAGAAAATGTATCAGAACAAGCTTTCACAATCATCAATAATAAATTCAGTTTAGTATAGCGACTGTCAACCTAACACCTTAGCCGTTACATCAAGAGATTCGAACCTATTGACAAGGTCACTAGGTGTTGGGTAAGTCGCTACCTTATAATTGCCCATTCTCTAGAAGTCTATTTTCCAAAGAATACATCAGACCTGCAATGAAAGAGTTTGGCCGAATTTTATCATGGTGTGACAGACTGGGTTTAAACTGGTCGTCTTCGTGCCACAATACTGTTACTAGATGTTTACGGCGCTATTTTGAATGTGTTAAACGTGTTGACAAACCCCAGAAGCTGCGTTATGCAGTCAAATATTGATTGATTTGATGTTTGTTTGCATTCTATCTTTCGTAGATACAGACCAGGGGCTCGATTCAATCCGTAATCTCGAAGTTCAGCACTACGGCCCGATTGAAATTTAAAGGCAATGTTCCCGCGTTCATTTAAATTTCAAGCTCGCTTAATTAAGCGCTGAACTTTGGCGATACTGATTGAATCGAGCCAAAGGAGTATTATTGAATTTTGATGTGATTTGAAGTGCAATTCACTACAATTGTGTTATGGCATTAGTTGAAAAGATAAGATACGACATAAATCCTCCAAAAAGGGACATTTTATTGCATCAGCCAATACAACAATAAATGGGTCTTTCTATAAATAATGGGGCCAATGTGTAACATTGCGATTGTCACGAGTCCGACCGAGGGTGTTTCCCCTTCCCGGGCGGTTGGCGCTCGGCGGTCGTCGTCACCGGCCTATTAGCTGCCACTGATTGTTTTTCCTCTCCCTCCTTGTATGTTTAGTGGTAGCACCTGTTCATGATTAAATCAGCTAATTAGTTTGTCTTTATTAGACAGCCGGCCCGCCTGGTTGTTGTGCGGGATTATTGCAGTGTAACCTTCGGCTCTGTTGTTAGAAGTACGTGTTAGTGCCTGGTCGTTACGTTTTCTGTTGTACATTCTCATTCCCTGTGTTTGGGGCCGTTACTATTGTGAGCACCCTGGGATGCGTTGGCACTATTAAAGACGCACAGCTTTGCACTCACTGTCTCCTGCGTTTGACTCCACACACCTACGACACCTGAAGTGTTACAGAATCCCGCACCTAAATCAAATCGAATGGAGTCAGCAGGAGCAGCAGCCAACCCTCTCCCATCGATGGAGGAACGGGTTCTCCACCACACCACCATTCTCCATCGGATCGGATCCGCGATGGATCAAGTGATGGAGAGAATGGACCGATGGGAGAGGAGTGGTCTCCTCTCTCCACCTTCGGCACCCCGACTCCGGTCTCCCCATCACTCGACTCCAGCACCCTTCGTCTGACGCTACCGAGGGCTTATGATGGAGCGGCGGCGGGTTGCCAGGGGTTTCTGCTTCAGCTGGAGCTATACCTGGCCACCGTTAGACCCCCTCCCTCAGGAGCGGAGAGGGTGAGTGTCCTCATCTCCTGCCTCACGGGTCGTGCTCTGA
Organism: Oncorhynchus keta; assembly: GCF_023373465.1. NCBI lineage: Eukaryota > Metazoa > Chordata > Actinopteri > Salmoniformes > Salmonidae > Oncorhynchus > Oncorhynchus keta. Next base: position 49,628,225 of record NC_068430.1, on the reverse strand, counting down.
GTGGGCGAACGCAGTCTGGAATGGCCCAGACTCAGCGCGGGAGCACTACCCAGAGTTTTCCTGCCGCTTCCGTGCCGTATTTGATCACCCTATAGACGGCCGAGCGGTGGGAGAACGACTTTTCATCTCAGGCAGGAGAGGAGGAGCGCCCAGGATTACGCGCTGGAGTTCCGGACCTTGGCAGCCGGATCTGGGTGGAACGACAGGGCCCTTATGGACCACTACAGGTGTGGTCTCCGAGAGGACGTCCGCCGGGAGTTAGCGTGTCGGGACACCACTCTGTCACTGGATCAGCTGATTGACATGTCCATTCGACTGGACAATCTGCTGGCTGCCCGCGGGCGTTCAGAGAGGGTCCTGTGCGTTCCACCACCCGGCCCCTCCGCTCCCATTCCGATGGAGTTGGGAGGGGCTGCGCCGAGGGGTACCGGAGGAGGAGGCCTTCCCTGCACCAACTGTGGTCGGAGAGGACACACGTCTGATCGGTGCTGGGGGTCCGTCTGGGAGTAGAGATGGCAGGCGGAACGCTTCTCGGTCACCCCAGGTGAGTCAGCATCAGACTCACCCAGAATCCCTTGTTGGCCATATGTTTGTCTTAATCTCTTTCCTTCACTTTTTCCCTCTTCCCAGCATAGGGCGCTAGTCGATTCAGGCGCAGCTGGGAACTTTATGGATCGCGGACTCGCCCTTAAGTTAGGGGTTCCGCTGGTGCCGATAGATTCTCCTTTCCCCGTGCACTCCCTAGATAGCCGGCCATTAGGGTCAGGGATGGTCGGGGAGACCACGGTCCCACTGGACATGGTGACGCAGGGGAATCATAGGGAGCGTATCAGTTTTTTTATTATTGATTCGCCTGCGTTTCCAGTGGTGCTGGGGACTCCTGGCTGGCCCGGCACAATCCTAAAATTTCGTGGAGACAAGGGGTTCTCCAGGGGTGGTCAGAGGAGTGTTCTGGAAGGTGTTTGGGAGTTTCCATCGGTGCCACGTCGGTGGAGAGTCCAGACCAGGGTTCCACGGTGTGCATTCCCCCGAGTATGCCGATTTGGCAATCGCTTTCAGTAAAGTGAAAGCGACTAAATTACCACCTTATCGACCGGGAAGGGATTGTACGATAGATCTCCAGGTAGACGCTGCGCTTCCCAAGAGTCATGTGTACCCGCTGTCCCAGGAGGAGACGTTGGCAATGGAGACATATGTCACGGAGTCGCTGGGACAGGGGTACATTCGGCCCTCCATTTCACCCGTCTCCTCGAGTTTCTTTTTTGTGAGGAAAAAGGAGGGAGGTTTGCGTCCGTGTATCGATTATAGAGGTCTAAACGCCATCACAGTGGGGTATAGTTACCCTCTACCTCTCATCGCTACGGCGGTGGAATCGTTCCACGGAGCGCAGTTCTTCACAAAACTGGATCTCAGGAGCGCGTATAGTCTGGTGCGTATTCGGAAGGGAGACGAGTGGAAAACCGCATTTAGTACTACATCCGGCCACTATGAGTACCTCGTCATGCCGTATGGGTTAAAGAATGCTCCAGCCGTTTTCCAATCCTTTGTAGACGAGATTCTCAGGGACCTGTGCGGTCAGGGGTGGTTGTTTATATCGATGACATTCTGATCTACTCGGCCACTCACACCGCGCATGTGTCTCTGGTGCGCAAAGTGCTTGGAAGACTGCTGGAGCATGACCTATACGTCAAGGCTGAGAAATGCGTGTTCTCTAAACGAGCCGTCTCTTTTCTGGGATATCGCATTTCCACCTCGGGGTGGTGATGGAGGGTGAACGCATTAGGGCCGTGCGTAATTGGCCGACTCCAACCACGGTAAAGGAGGTGCAGCGGTTTTTGGGTTTTGCCAACTACTACCGGAGGTTTATCCGGGGTTTTGGCCAGATAGCGGCTCCCATTACCTCACTGCTGGGGGCCCGGTGCGATTGCAGTGGTCAGCACAGGCGGACAGGGCATTCAACAAGTTGAAGGCGCTGTTCACTGAGGCGCCCGTGTTGGCGCATCCGGATCCCTCTCTAGCATTCATAGTGGAGGTGGACGCGTCCGAGGCTGGGGTGGGTGCCGTGCTATCACAGCGCTCGGGTACGCCACCAAAACTCCGCCCCTGCGCTTTCTTCTCAAGGAAGCTCAGCCCAGCGGAGCGTAACTATGATGTGGGGGACCGGGAGTTGCTAGCGGTGGTTAGAGCTCTGAAGGTGTGGAGACACTGGCTTGAGGGGGCTAAGCACCCTTTTCTCATCTGGACCGACCACCAGAATCTGGAGTATATTCGGGCTGCAAGGAGACTTAACCCACGTCAGGCAAGGTGGGCCATATTCTTCACCCGGTTCCGGTTTACTTTGTCTTATAGACCGGGCTCCCAGAACGTGAGGGCTGACGCACTGTCCCGCCTTTACGACACCGAGGATGGGTCCACCGAACCTACTCCCATCCTTCCCGCCTCTAAGCTGGTAGCCCCAGTGGTATGGGAGGTGGACTCGGACATCGAGCGGGCGTTACGGGCTGAACCCGCGCCTCCTCAGTGTCCAGCGGGGCGAAGGTACGTGCCGCTTGATGTTCGGGACAAGCTGATTCGGTGGGCTCACGTCCTACCTCCTCGGGTCACCCTGGGGTGACGAGGACAGTGGGGAGCCTTCAGGGGAGGTATTAGTGGCCTACGTTGGTTAAGGACGTTAAGGGTTATGTCTCCTCTTGCTCAGTGTGCGCTCAGAGTAAGGCTCCTAGGCACCTTCCTAGAGGGAAGCTACAACCCTCCCTGTTCCACAGCGGCCATGGTCACATCTGTCCATAGATTTCCTGACCGATCTTCCGCCGTCTCAGGGGAACACCGCGGTTCTAGTGATTGTGGATCGGTTTTCTAAGTCCTGCCGTCTCCTCCCGTTGCCCGGTATCCCTACAGCCCTGCAGACTGCGGAGGCATTATTTACCCATGTCTTTCGGCACTACGGGGTGCCGGAGGACATCGTTTCTGATCGGGGCCCCCAATTCACGCCTCGGGTATGGAGAGCGTTCATGGAACGCTTGGGGGTCTCTGTCAGCCTGACCTCCGGTTATCACCCCGAGAGTAATGGGCAGGTGGAGAGATTGAACCAGGAGGTGGGTAGGTTTCTGCGGTCGTATTGCCAGGATCGGCCAGGGGAGTGGGCACGATACATTCCCTGGGCTGAAATGGCTCAGAACTCACTACGCCACTCCTCTACTAACGTGTCCCCATGGCATCCGAGCCAGACCGAGGCTCCTGCGGTGGAGGAATGGGTACAGCGCTCCAAGGAGACCTGGAGGGCCGTCCAGGAGTCTCTACGACAAGCGAGTGGACGGCAGAAGAGGAGTGCTGACCGCCACCGCAGTGAGGCCCCCGTGTTTGTACCGGGGACAGGGTCTGGCTCTCGACCCAAACCTACCTCTCCGCTTGCCCTGCCGGAAGCTGGGTCCGCAGTGTGTAGGGCCCTTTAAAGTCCTGAGGAGAATAAACGAGGTGTGTTATCGATTACAACTCCCTTCCTATTATCGAATTAACCCCTCGTTTCATGTGTCTCTCCTCAGGCCGGTGGTAGCTGGTCCCCTGCAGGACAGTGAGGTACCGGAGGTCCCCCCCCTCTGGACATCGAGGGGACCCCGGCGTACACGATCCGGGCCATTCTGGACTCAAGACGCCGGGTGAGGGGCCTGCAGTACCTCGTGGACTGGGAGGGGTACGGTCCGGAGGAGAGGTGCTGGGTACCGGTGAGGGACATCTTGGATCCATCCATGTTGAGGGATTTCCATCGCTCCATCCGGATCGCCCTGCACCTCGTCCTCCGGGGCGACCTCGAGGCCGGTGTCGGCGCGCTGCGGGAGCCGCGCGTCAGGAGGGGGTACTGTCACGAGTCCGACCGAGGGTGTTTCCCCTTCCCGGGCGGTTGGCGCTCGGCGGTCGTCGTCACCGGCCTATTAGCTGCCACTGATTGTTTTTCCTCTCCCTCCTTGTATGTTTAGTGGTAGCACCTGTTCATGATTAAATCAGCTAATTAGTTTGTCTTTATTAGACAGCCGCCCGCCTGGTTGTTGTGCGGGATTATTGCAGTGTAACCTTCGGCTCTGTTGTTAGAAGTACGTGTTAGTGCCTGGTCGTTACGTTTTCTGTTGTACATTCTCATTCCCTGTGTTTGGGGCCGTTACTATTGTGAGCACCCTGGGATGCGTTGGCGCTATTAAAGACGCACAGCTTTGCACTCACTGTCTCCTGCGTTTGACTCCACACACCTACGACACCTGAAGTGTTACAGCGATGTACATTGAAAAATGGTTTTAAATTTAAAAATGTTTTTAATGCGGTTCCACATGTGAATATATGCATATTGACTCATAACTCCACCTATACAACATGACAACACCTATACAACATTAACAATGTTAATCCTTTAAGCAGCGTTCCTACATACATTGGAAAGTCAAATTCAAGGACTTTTAGGGACTTTTTCAAGCTCTTAATTGTAATTTTCATTGACCTCAATGTTATACAATTGTATAATTTATATAACTGTACATACAGTGCCTTTGGAAAGTATTCAATGTATTGACTTTTTCCACATTTTGTTATGTTAAATCCTTATTCTAAAATATACTTTTTTTTAAAATTCCTCAGCAATCTACACACAGTAACCCATAATGACAAAGCGAAAACAGATTTTTAGAAATGTTCGCAAATGTCTTAATCATAAAAAACAGATGTCTTATTTACTTTAAGTATTCAGACCCTTTGCTATAAGACTTGAAATTGAGCTCAGGTGCATCCTGTTTCCATTGATCATTCTTGAGATGTTTCTACAAATTGATTGGAGTCCACCTGTGTAAAACCTCTTAGGGAGGCTGCGAATTTTCGCAGCTTTTTGTTAAAAATCGCGCAACATTTCAGCGCCCTGCTATTCATGCCAGGAATATAGTATATGCATATGATTAGTATGTGTGGATAGAAAACACTCAGACGTTTCTAAAACTGGTTAAATCACGGCTGTGACTATAACAGAACGTGAGTGTCATCGAAAAGTGCAGGAAAATCTGATCACTGAAAATGGGAAAATATATCCATGCGCAACTTCAACCAATTGTTAAAAGTGACCCACGTTAAATGGGGCCGAGGTTGCAATACCTACAGCTTCCACACAATGTCAACAGTCTTGTCATTTGTCTCGGATTTGTTTCTTGGTCAAACCGAAACAAGGGAGCCGATTTCTTCCGGTCTCCGACAGGATGTTTTGGTTGAGAAATATCCGGACATGATTTCAAGACGTGGAGCTAAAGAATAAACATCGCCCCGTGATCATTTTGATAGATTATTAACGTTTGCTAATACCTAAAGTTGCATTACAAAAGTATTTCGAAGTGTTTTGTGAAAGTTTATCGTCAACTTTTTTAATTTTTAAAAATGACGTTGCGTTATCAAACTCGGTTTTTTCCTTGATTACACAGTCTTTATAGATCGATATCTAGGCTATATATGGACCGATTTAATCGAAAAAAGACCCAAATAAATGTTTATGGGACATCTAGGAGTGCCAAGAAAGAAGCTTGTCAAAGGTAATGAATGTTTTATATTTTATTTCTGCGTTTTGGGTTGCGCCGGCTGCCGCAAAATCTGTCGTGTTAGGTGACGTTGCATAATTTTGGGGGTACATGCTATCAGATAATAGCTTCTCATGCTTTTGCCGAAAAGCATTTTACAAATCTGACTTGGTGGATAGATTCACAACGAGTGTAGCTTTAATTCACTACCTTGAATGTGTATTTTAATGAAAGTTTAATGAAAGTTTGAGTTTTATCAAAAACTATAGGTGGCGCTCTGAAATTCCGCTGAGTGATGTTCCTGCATGGGAACTGTATTCTGCGTCATCCTTAAGAAGATTTATTAAGATTGGACATGATCTGGATAGGCACACAACTGTCTGTATTAAGGTCCCACAGTTGACAGTGAATGTCAAGCCATGGAGTCGAATGAATTGTCCGTAGAGTGTTTGTCTCAAGGCGCAGATCTGGGGAAGGATACCAAAACATTTCTGCAGCACTTAAGGTCCCCAAGAACACAATGGCCTCCATCATTATTATAAATGGAATAATTTTGGAACCACCAATCGGAGGAGAAGGGCCTTGGTCAGGGAGGTGACCAAAAACCTGATGGTCACACTGACAGAGCTCGAGAGTTCCTCTTTGAAGATGGGAGATCCTTCCAGAAGGACAACCATCTCTGCAGCACTTCACAAATAAGGCCTTTATGATAGAGTGGCCAGACGGAAGCCACTCCACAGTAAAAGGCACATGACAGTTTGCCTTTTTGGAGTTTGCATAAAGGCACCTAAAGACTCTCAGACCATGAGGAACAAGATTCTCTGGTCTGATGAAACCAAGATTGAGCATTTTGGCCTAAATGCCAAGCATCACATCTGGAGGAAACCTGGCATGGTGGTGGCAGCATCATGCTGTGGGGATGTTTTTCAGCATACGGAAGTGTTTAAAAAGTACACCATCTTTCAAAAGTTTGGGGTCACTTAAATATGTTCTTGTTTTTGAAAGAAAAGCATTTTTTGTCATTAAAGTAACATGAAATTGATCAGAAATACAGTGTAGACATTGTTAATGTTGTAAATGACTTGATTTTTTTATTTTATGGAATATCACATTTTATTAGTCACATGCGCCGAATACAACCTTACAGTGAAATGCTTAATTAATTATGCGCCCCTAACCAACAATGCAGTAAAAATACGGATAAGAATAAGAAATACAGTGGGGCAAAAAAGTATTTAGTCAGCCACCAATTGTGCAAGTTCTCCCACTTACAAAGATGAGAGAGGCCTGTAATTTTCATCATAGGTACACTTCAACTATGACAGATAAAATGAGAAGAAATACAATCCAGAAAATCACATTGTAGGATTTTTAATGAATTTATTTGCAAATTATGGTGGAAAATAAGTCAATAACAAAAGTTTCTCAATACTTTGTTATATACCCTTTGTTGACAATGACAGAGGTCAAATGTTTTCTGTAAGTCTTCACAAGGTTTTCACACACTGTTGCTGGTATTTTGGCCCATTCCTCCATGTGAATCTCCTCTAGAGCAGTGATGATTTGGGGCTGTTGCTGGGCAACATGGACTTTCAACTCCCTCCAAAGATTTTCTATGGGGTTGAGATCTGGAGACTGGCTAGGCCACTCCAGAACCTTGAAATGCTTCTTACGAAGCCACTCCTTCGTTGCCTGGGCGGTGTGTTTGGGATAATTTTCATGCTGGAAGACCCAGCCACGTTTCATCTTCAATGCCCTTGCTGATGGAAGGAGGTTTTCACTCAAAATCTCACGATACATGGCCCCATTCATTCTTTCCTTTACACGGATCAGTCGTCCTGGTCCCTTTGCAGAAAAACAGCCCCAAAGCATGATGTTTCCACCCCCATGCTTCACAGTAGGTATGGTGTTATTTGGATGCAACTCAGCATTCTTTGTCCTCCAAACACGACAAGTTGAGTTTTTACCAAAAAGTTAAATTTTGGTTTCATGTGACCATATGACATTCTCCCAATCTTCTTCTGGATCATCCAAATGCTCTCTAGCAAACTTCAGACGGGCCTGGACATGTACTGGCTTAAGCAGGGGGACATGTCTGGCACTGCAGGATTTGAGTCCCTGGCGGCGTTGTGTGTTACTGATGGTAGGCTTCCATTTCCTAATAATTGCTCCCACAGTTGATTTCTTCAAACCAAGCTGCTTACCTATTGCAGATTCAGTCTTCCCAGCCTGGTGCAGGTCTACAATTTTATTTCTGGTGTCCTTTGACAGCTCTTTGGTCTTGGCCATAGTTGAGTTTGGAGTGTGACTGTTTGAGGTTGTGGACAGGTGTCTTTTATACTGATAACAAGTTCAAACAGGTGCCATTAATACAGGTAACGAGTGGACAGAGGATCCTCTTAAAGAAGAAGTTACAGGTCTGTGAGAGCCAGAAATCTTGCTTGTTTGTCAGTGACCAAATACTTATTTTCCACCATAATTTGCAAATTAATTCATTAAAAATCCTACAATGTGATTTTCTGGATTTTTCTTCTTGTTTCGTCTGTCATAGTTGAAGTGTACCTGTGATGAAAATTACAGGCCTCTCTCATCTTTTTTAAGTGGGAGAATTTGCACAATTTGTGGCTGACTAAATACTTTTTTGCCCCACTGTATAAGTAACAAGTGATTAAAGAGCAGCAGTAAAATAGCAATAGCAAGACTATATACATTGGGGTACCGGTACAGAGTCAATGTGCTGGGGCACCTGTTAGTTGATGTAATATTTATATGTAGTTAGAGTTATTAGAGTGGCTATGCATAGATTATGAGACTATATACGGGGGGCATAGGCGTACAGAGGCCCATTATCAGCAATCATCACTCCTGTGTTCCAATGGCACATTGTGTTAGCTAATCCAAGTTGATCATTTTAAAAGGCTAATTGATCATTAGAAAACCCTTTTGCAATTGTTAGCACAACTAAAGACTGTTGTCCTGATTTAAAGAAGCAATAGAACTGGCCTTTAGACTACTTGGGTATCTGGAGCATCAGCATTTGTGGGTTCGATTACAGGCTCAAAATGGCCAGAAACAAATAACTTTCTTCTGAAACTCGTCAGGCTATTCAAGGCTGAGAAATGAAGGCTATTCCATGCGAGAAATTGCCAAGAAACTGAAGATCTCTTACAACGCTGTGTATTACTCCCTTCACAGAACAGTGCAAACTGGCTCTAACCAGAATAGAAAGATGAGCAGGAGGCCCCGGTACACAACTGAGCAAGAGGACAAGTACATTTGAGTGTTTAGTTTGAGAAACTGAAGTCTCACAAGACCTCAACTGGCAGCTTCATTAAATAGTACCTGCAAAACACCATTCTCAACATCAACAGTGAAGAGGCGACTCCGGGATCCTGGCCTTCTAGGCAGAGTTGCAAAGATAAAGCCATATCTCAGACTAGCCAATGAAAAGAAAATATTAAGATGGGCAAAAGAACACAGACACTGGACAGAGGCCAGCATCCCGGAGTCACCTCTTCACTGTTGACTTTGAGACTGGTGTTTTTCAAGTACTATTTAATGAAGGTGCCATTGGAACACAGGAGTGATGGTTGCTGATAATGGGCTACTGCACGCCTATGTAGATATTCTATTAAAAATCAGCCGTTTCCAGCTACAATAGTCATTTACAACATTAACAATGTCTACACTGGACATTTCTAAGTTACCCCAAACTTTTGAACGGTAGTGTAGGTCATTACCGCTTTAAGAAAAATACTTTTTTTAGGCCTTGCATTGATATTCAACTTTATATTAAATTCTAAAATATGTGAGAATAATGTTGACATAACTTGACTAAATAGATTGGATGCATGCATGGCAATTTTTCTGTAAAGCCATGAATAGCAGTATAATTAATCTCACCTTTAAAATTATTTATAAGTGAAATGTTTTATGAACTGAAACAACTTATTCTCAGTTCTAGCATTTCTGGTAAATCATACCGGATGTGATTCATACAAGTAGAGGTGTCACTTACACATTGTGGTTTCATTTTACCACCTCTAGTATCTTGTAACTGCACTCAGCTACCCTGAGACCATTCATTCACTATCTATGCAGACAGTATTTATAGACGTCAAGTCATACAGAAACTGGCCTTTGGTTTACAACTCTTAACGGTGCATTTTCCCTTTTCAGAGTACCTCTTCAGCAACAAACCCATGACAGAGGCATTAGAGTAAGAGGAGATGTTCAATGAGAAATTGATTGATAAGATACTACATTTGAGGGGATAATTCATGACAATTGTTAATTTTACTACACAACCTTGTCCTTGAAAGTCTACATCTAAGAGATATGTAGCTGCAGGGTGAAGTTTCCCCTAGGTACAGATCTAGGATCAGCTTCCCCTCCCCGCAATCCTCCAGCATCACTTCAAATTGTGATTTTTCCTTTTCATACAGTATACTCCACTTCACATTTTTCCGTCAGAGCGAGCTAAAAACAACGTAGGGGTTATCCCTGATACAATGGTTGGGCAAAATATACATCTGGTGGAAATATTGTAAAGGAGAGTGATGTCATGAGATGATGCTGCCTGCTGCTGTGAAGCTAGACAGGAAACAGTCATTCTGATCTAAGCACCGGCATAGATTTCACCTTTTACAATTTCCTCTCAAGCAATAATACAAAAACAAAAAAAAGAGATTGAGCCCTTGTAAATCTTTTGCTTTTGAAATTGAAGAATGTCTTGGTGCACTGATCCCTGTGTGTCAAAAAAATTATGAAACTTTTGATTTGTCTACTTTATATTAATGAATACCCTTTTTTTGTTTTTAGACTGGCCACAAGAGTACACCAACATTTTATCCAGTAATTATTTGTTCTGAAGAACCAACATGATATGATGGGTATTCTTACTCAGATACACTCACAACTACACTGAGCTTGTTATGTTTCATAAATGCTGAAAGAACATTGTAGAGCAATACTGTGCAAGAGCAACACTAAATAAGTGGGATTGCTTTTTTTTGCCCGTTTGGTTGTGACATTGCTAGTCTGCTAGTTTTTCCTTGCCTCTATATTTGACTGATCATCTGCCAGGATTGGTTCAGATGACACTTTGGGAATATCATTAAAATACTCTAAACTGATTTTGAGCACTATAACAAGAACTTGTCACAATCATGACTTCCAAAATCAAACTTCCAAAAACATCATGAGACCAACATTTCACAGGCAGGTATTATTACTGTATGCAACCACTCATCTCCTCCACAGCATTTGGTGGACCTAAAGGAGCCATGATGTTACATGATGGAAATCCCACAGACACAGCCTCTCCCCCTACCCATGGCTCTGTACAGTACCTCACTGCTCTGAGTGTGGTTGGTTTCTCTATGCGACACAGCCACCACGCTCCACTGATTCTCTCCACTGTGGGGTTAGCTAAGGATTTCCCCTTGATGCACCTTCTTGCACCCAATGTGACTCATTTCTGTTTTCTCAAAATGGTGGCTTTGACCTGTAAAGGCGTCTGTCTCCATCTTCAGACCCCCAGATGGGTGTCACGCTTTCATGTATGTGGAAGGGAGAGGTGTGAGAGGCATAGTGGAAAGGGGAAAGTTTCAGGGAGGTCAATATGAGTAGGATGAAGGCATACTAGCATCTCCACAGGGGAGGCGAGATGCAAAACAGGAAACAAAGATGCACGGCTAACGCCACCTGTGTTATGGTGGGGGATGCAGTGACTAAAGTGTTTATTTGCTTGCTTCTTGACTTTTTGTCTTTTTTTTGTGTGTGTCCTGTAATAAATAAAAAAATAATTAACTTTATACCCATAAAGCTCTATAACTGGTAAAGACACCTGGGTTCAAGAACCCATAAAGGGTTGGATAATCCTTTTTTCACTCTTTGTACTAAGTTGGCATACCCACACACCACTGTCAGTAGTAGGCATAGTTACCGTACAACCAAAGTCCCCTTTTCCTCTTTTGCGCTTCCCTAAAAGACTATTGTCTTGGACCCCTTACCATACATGTACATTAGTATGCGGTAAATTGCCGCATGCTCCTCTGGACGCCCAGAATAGCTAGTTTGTGGGTGTGCTGGCAGCATATAGCAGCACGTTCGATTGTGTGTCAATAATTCAGCATAGTAAGTTTGTATGAAGGTCTGGTTATTAAATGGGTAAATAGTTTAATCCACTCTCCATTCCATGAATTTATTCACAGGTAAATAGTAATACACTCTAAACTGCTCTGGTGACAGACTTTGCTGCCCTGTTTCCAATAGTCCACGTGAGAGGACCTATTCAAGTAAGTAAATACATTTTAAAAATGTTTTTAAAAAACAATGTATTATTAGCTAACAACAGAGTGTAGGCTAACTCAAATGAGCTGCTAACGTAACTAGCTAGGTATCTAGCCAACTTTACATACTGTATAGCTAGCTAGCTATCTTCATATTAGCTAGCTAATTTGATGTATTTATCATTGTACAAAACAAACTCCAAATGCATTTGTAGGTAGCTAGCTAACATCTATGCAGGAGAGTGAAAGGATAGCAACCCCAACTGTCAAAGTGAAAGAGTAGGCTATCTTCGGGATCCATGTCCCTTCCACGGGACGGTTGAGCAAACGTAGGCTAATGCGATTAGCATGAGGTTGTAAGTAACAATATCATTTCCCAGGACATAGCCATATCTGATATTGGCAGAAAGCTTAAATTCTTGTTAATCTAACTGCGTTGTCCAATTTACAGTAGCTATTACAGTGAAATAATACTATGCTATTGTTTGAGGAGAGTGCACAGTTTCAAACATGAAAAGTTATTAATAAACAAATTAGGCACATTTGTTTGTCTTGATACATTTTGAACAGAAATACAATTGTTCATTGGATCAGTCTAAAACTTTGCACATACACTGCTGCCAGTGTATGTGCAAAATCTAAATCTAAATGGCAGCTGGGCTGGAATAATACATTATGGCCTTTCTCTTGCAGTTCAAAGATGGTACAAAAGAACGATTGGTTTATCTTTGTATTATCTCTTACCAGATCTATTGTGTTATATTCTCCTACACATTTCCACAAACTTCAGTGTTTCCTTTCAAATGATATCAAAAATATGCATATCCTTGCGTCAGGGCCTGAGTTACAGGCAGTTAGATTTGGGTATGTCATTTTAGGCAAATATTGAAAAAAATATCTTCACATCCTACTTTTTCGAAGAGGGTGCTGGCAACACCATGGACTACGCTTATGTACAACCTAAGGCTCTTTTAAGAGCCATCCACATTTTTTTATTTTTTTATTTAACCTTTATTTAACCAGGTAGGCTAGTTGAGAACAAGTTTGCATTTATAACTGCGGCCTGGCCAGTGTGACACAAACAACAACAGATTTACACATGAAATAAGCAAACATAGTCAATAACACAATAGAGAAGTCTATATACAGTGTGTGCAAGTGAGGTAAGGCAATAAATAGGCCATAGTGGCTAAATAATTACAATTTAGCAAATAAACACTAGAGTGATAGATGTGCAGAAGATGAATGTGCAAGTAGAGATACGGGGGTGCAAATGAGCAAAACAAATGAAATAACAGTATGGGGATGCGGTAGTTGGATGAGCTATTTACAGATGGGCTATGTGCAGTGATCTGTGAGCTGCTCTGACAGCTGGTGCTTAAAGTTGGAGAGGGCGATATGAGTCTCCAGCTTCAGTGATTTTTGCAATTCGTTCCAGTCATTGGCAGCAGAGGACTGGAAGGGAAGGCGGCCAAACAACGAATTGGCTTTGGGGAAATATACCTGCTGGAGCGCTTGCTACGGGTGGGTGCTGCTATGGTGACCAGTAAGCTGAGATAAGGCAGGGCTTTACCTAGCAAAGACTTACAGATGACCTGGAACCAGTGGGTTTGCATATATCAACTGCACTTATTAAATTCCCAGTTTCTCACCCATTGATTTTTCCACTTCTTAGGTGAGGGTGATGTTTACATAAGGGTAATGTCTGTACAAAAACAAGACAAGCTCTTTTAAGAGTCACAATTAGACACCCTATAACCCACACTTACACTCATGTATCAATCTGATTGATAGATTGTGTAGTAAGCAGGCTCAGGCTCCTTCCACCTTCAAAATAATTGGCAAGTGGACCAATCATGGAGAATAGTAAGACACTTCATTATTTATATAACTATGCTATATTGTTTGTCCTTGTGTGTATGGGCATGTTTTTCTTGTATAAAGTTCTTTGCAGCCACTTAGTGTGGACACCAGGTGAGGCAACAGACACAGATTCCTGTTGAACACTTTTGCTCATTTTCTCAATAACAGTCTCTCTCCTTCACTTCATCCCTCTTCTCCCTAAATCTTCTAGGTTATATTAGCTGTGTCCGTGAACCCCTCTCACATCTGAACTGGCTACATAGAAGGCACAGCATGATCAGATGTGAGAGGTCACTTGGTTCGGTCAACAGGAAGTATTCTTAAAGACATGCTTTACATTGAAGTACAGAGAGATGTAGTAGTCCCAGAGTGAATGATCCAAGGTCAGTTTTGCATTTCACCTGATGATTATGATGACTGACAGTATTTGAATTTAAAAAAGCAAGGCTTAATCATGCTCTCTCTTGTCTGCAGGCATGCTTGGATGTGCGAGAGGATGTCAACCCCTTCGCCACCTCACCCGCTCTTAAGATAACCTTTGGGCCAACTTGGGGCCCAAGGCTGGTTAGGAGACACCGCTAGAGACACTATTATGTAATTGTGATGAATTGAGAGAATATTAAGTTTAGTAGCACTGTAATTCATTAGTCATATGCTGTCTTCCCTGCTCCTCTGTTCTTACCACTTTCCCTTTCTGTCTTTTACACTCTCACACCTCTCTCCCCACCTCTTTCTTCCTCTGTTTTTATCATGCACACCAGATGTGCATTGAAGTACAGATTGAACTTGTATTTGTAATATCATATTAGATTATAATATTTTATAATGCATGTATTATGTATTTATAACACTTGGATAATGAACTTCTTTCAATAAAGCGTGTCACATTCTCTACTGGTTGAAATTAAGTCTCATTTGATGAAATACTACACCTATACTTCTATCAGTACATGAAGGAAATTAGATATTGAGATGAACCGGTTTTAGAGTATTTACATGATGCACAGGAAGTGTTGGGTACTGCTTTATAGATTCTGTTTCTGTATATATTAATTACAAATCAGCCTTTAACTAGTTAGATCATGTTTTTAGTCTATTGCATAGTTACAATGTGTAACCATTGATGTGTATAATTGTAGTACATACATGTAAAAACAGCATCAATCAAAGACTGGAGTTTGATACTCCTGGTATTGAATATGACTGAAAAATAATGTCTCACAGACATTCATACCTGAACTGCACCTTTATTTGCCAAGGTAGAGTACATAATCAGTGAGTATATTCAATCAATGTACAGGCTACAATGTGGGGATCTCATGCTTCGTAATAACGACTTGCATCCTTGGCACAATAAAGTTATTGTATATTCTACTCAATTCATATGCTTCATTAATGCCATTCAGACTGTTTTGAAGTCAACACAACTGGCTTTGATGGCTGAGGTTCATAGCTAGGTTCTGAATTAATATTTATACCAAACGTTTTAGGTTCAAACACAGATCGGCTACATAGCTAGCTATACATCCATAGGCGTACAGATATTTTTATCCTCCATTACACAATAAGCAAGAAAATAGTTAGCTAGATACGTAACTTTAGCTGCATTGCATTGCAAATATCAACAAGGCAAGCTTACAAAATTATACATTCAATTTGCAGTAAATTCTTTAGCTAGCTAGATTATTTACATCCGCTGTTTCACAAGACGACACACTGGTTTGCTGGTTTTCTCAGGAGTCCCGAAAACATTAAACAACACAAATTACGCGGCACCACATGCTAGCGTACACGAAGGGTTCCTGTCAGCTGGCTGAAATGTCCTGAATCACAAAGATTATTCTTTGAGTATCATTATGACTAACTGCTGAAATGACAAAAACAACATACAACAATAAATCCTTCAGAATGGCTGGATTAGGATTAGGAAAACAACACTAATAGCCAAAGCAAGGTGGTTTCACAAGGGACAATGGCAGTTGAAGGATCTTACTTTTCTTACTATTTCTTAACAGCCAAATATCATGTTGCCTGGGAGCTGTTTGCCTACAGGCCTGCATAGTTAGGAAGTCTGTTAGGAACGTGCTAGACCAGGGTCTCACACTTAAGTCATCACCTCATGTGAACGGTGGAGTTTATCTCCTGGAAAGATAAGATGTTCATTTCAAAGAACTGGGAATGCTGCAGGCTATTCACACATGCAAATACATTCAAATATTTTACAACGACAGTAAACTATTGCACAACCCACAAGAATCACAGTTCCTGTTCCTTTTTGTGGGAACAAAAATACATTTTTGAGGAGATTAAATATTTTGAAAGATGTTATATTGAAATTCTTATGAAAACATTGAGATGTTCCAATGAAAATACTTTACTTATAGACAAAAAGCTATAATGCATTATCATGCACATCATAAGATGTGAAGATATGCATGACCCTCTTATGTTCTATTATAATCTTATAATGATCCTTACCAAATAATAACCATCTTATATTATTATTTCAATAATAAGACATCATAAAGGCTCATACACACTTACAAGTAAAGAGCAGTAGACATGTTAGCTTTACAATACATGTAACCATATTGCCCATAACAACTGCCCAAATAAGAGACTAAAATATATCTAAGCTGTCCCTATATTTGTCTTCTTATTCCAGGAAAGCCAGGGTTTTTATTTTTACCAGGAGTAGCGTAGCGTATAGCCATGGTTTGTTTGTCTCTTGTACACTGGCCTGCCGCCTGACATAACTGTGGACACTGTGACGCAAGCTGACCCTCTGACTGAGGTTTCCAGGGAAGGGAATGAGGAGTGAAGTGTGCAGAGGCAGCATGTGTGTCATTGGAGCTGGACAGTGTCACTCTATCCTACAGTATCAGCCCTGGCAGTGGCAGTGTGTCCACTCAGCCCGAGACGATTCTGAGTAAACAACACCATAAAGGGAATAGGGTGCAATTTGGGAAGTAGCCTTAGTGCCAGGTTTACAGGGCCATACAAAGATGCAGTCGAAGCTGTATGGGCCTGTTGTGAAGGCTGAAAGGGACCGTATCATTTTGGTTTCATGTCTGTATTTAAGCCATGCAGTACTCAGACATATTGCTCAATATCCCAGTGGGCATAAGAATGGTCAAACTATTTATTTTGATCTAACCTTTATTTAAGCAGGGTGGAGTCCCATTGAGACAAAGGTCTCTTTTACAAAGGAGCCCTGAAATACACAAAAAATATAAAATAGAATACAAAACACAATCATAAAAATACTCAACCAACAATCTGAATTGTCCAAAAGGCACTAATGTATCCAACTGTAAGGGTATTCTGAAGATTGTTACATACTGTAAGTAAGGTGCGAAGAAACTAAAAGCTGTTTTACCTAAATTTGTAGTGACAGAAGGAATTTCACGAGTTAGTGTAGATGATGTCGCCACAGTCTACGACTGGTAAACAAACGAGAATGAAATTGGATCAGAAAAAAACTTTGGTTGTGGTAATAAAAGTGTAATCATGAGTTGCTTGATACTCAGTCTTCCTCATTTCTGACTCAGTCCAGCAGCCCATAGCCCTCCAAGCCATTTGGTCCATATAATGTGAGTTTTATTTGTTTCTGGTATGTGGTGACTGGGTTACCACATGTGAGGTAGGGGTGGGGGAAACTTGACATAGGGAACACACTGTGAAATGTGCAGGAGAGTGACAGGGGGCAGCTGAGGAGAAGGGAACATAAAATCAACAAAAAAAAGGCCAATACAAAAGCCTTTCAAGGCCCTACAATATGTGCGTGTGTGTGTGCATGTGTATGTGTGCGTACATGTGTATGTGTGCGTACATGTGTATGTGTGCGTACATGTGTATGTGTGTGCATCTTTGTGTTTGAGCGGACATATGTTTCTGTCACCATCCTTTTACATGGATGAATTGTTTTTTTGATTAAGCTGAAAACTTTGTGATTCATAAACAGTTGTATTGCATGGCCAAGTAAATGTGATTTCTCATATGGAAATAGGTTTGGGTAGTTTGCACATGACTAATCGTTTAACAAACGGTTTCCAGAGAAGGCTGGTATTCACATAGGATTAAACTCTGCCAATGGAGAACAGGAGATAGATTGAGGTATTTTATTTTAGATAGCAGGGAAAGTTTTTCGTCATGCAATAAAAGGCATTCAAGTAAACATGTCTGTCCGCTTATCTGTCCATCCATCTGTCTGCTTGCTTGCCTGCCTGCCAGCCTGTCTCTGTCGGTTATCTAGGTTGTAATGAGCGCTGACCCGACCAATAAATGCGATAGTAAAAGTTCCCTTTCCTGAAAAAAGGGGCACCGTTTTTTTTTACTGAGATCCCGCACATGAAGCCTGTAATATACTGACTATGCCATCAACAGTGAAAAACAGGAAATTACTCATTTCAAACCACTGAATTCCAACACCTACAATAAGGAAGGACGAATAACTAACTAAAGAACTCCAGTGGGTCTGTGCCCAGTGATCATCAATGTTTAGTGTAGCCCATGCAGCCTAAGATATGACAGGAATTCTAGAAGACACACTGCTAAACTTTGTGATAGGATGAGCACCAATTAACCTCTACAGGACCGGTGTGTCCCCCCACCCACCTGAGGTTGCATGAGGTTGTAAGTAACATGAACATTTCCCAGGACATATACGTATCTGATATGGGCAGAAAGCTTATATTCTTGTTAATCTAACTGAACTGTCCAATTAACGGAAGCTATTACAGTGAAAGAATGCAATGCTATTGTTTGAGGAGAGTGCACAATTATGAACTTGAACATTTATTAATAAACCAATTAGGCACATTTGCGCAGTCTTGATACAACATTTTGAACATATGCAATGTGCAATGGTTCATTGGATCAGTCTAAAACTTTGCACATACACCAACATCTGAATTGCACCTGGGCTGGAAAAATACATTATGGCCTTTCTCTTGTATTTCAAAGATGATAGTACAAAACGAAAACTGCATGTTTTTTCTTTGTATTATCTTTCACCATATCTAATGCGTTATATTCTCCAACATTAATTTTACATTTCCACAAACTTCAAAGTCTTTCCTTTCAAATGCTGTCAAGAATATGCATATCCTTGCTTCAGGTCTTGAGCTACAGGCAGTTAGATTTGAGGAAGTCATTATAGGCGAAAATGGGATTAAAAAGGGGTGGATCCTTATTAACTCGTAATTCAATATCAACAACAGGGCATTCCTGCCTCTCTGTAAGCCTATAGAGAAAAAACATCTTGAATGAAAAAGGTGAAGAGGAGAAGAGACCTCACTTGATTGTGCATGTCGATTAATCATAGTAACAGATTGTCTCTGGGTTGAATGAATGATAGTGAATATACACTACACTGGTCTTATTCTGTATTCTTAATAGGAGGCATACATACCATATACCACATTGTGCAGAAGTCACTCCATCTTCGGACTGGCTATAGGTGGAAAGGTGAGCATCAATAGGCACTTGCTCTACAGGAGGCTCGGATTAGGAACACAAAGAGTAGAAAGGAGGAGGAAATCTGCCAATCCTCTTAGAAATAAAATGTATTTTGTATCGACTTAGCCAGCCTACTTTCCCTCTCATCATCAAAATGTTATTTATTGCACAAAGTCTTTTCAAGCTGTAACCTCAGTTGACAATAATTACTAATACCGTGTGAGAGAGGAGGCATTGATAACACGTTCTGTAGTCTGTAGGTATTTAAAGCATTATGATGCAGTTATAATGCATTGTAAGAAGTTAGACAGCATTATACCTGCTGACTTTAAGTGTTATTGAGGCATTTTACAATCTGATATATTTCAGAAAATAAGTAGGGGAGCATCACTCCGTCAAGGGAAATATAGTATTATTTCAAAATATAACACTTACTCATTTCAGGGTTTTTCTTTATTTTTACTATTTTCTACAATGCAGAATAATAGTGAAGAAATCAAAACTATGTAATAACCAAAAAAAGTGGTAAACAAATCCAAATAAATGTTATATTTGAGATTCTTCAAAGTAGCCACCCTTTTCCTTGATGACAGCTTTGCACACTCTTGGCATTCTCTCAACCAGCTTCACCTAGAATGCTTTTCCTAAAGTCTTGAAGGAGTTCCCACATATGCTTAGCACATGTTGGCTGCTTTTCCTTCCAAACCATCTCAATACATTGAAAAATCTCAAATATAAAATATATTTTGATTTGTTTAACACTTTCTTGGTTAGTATATGATTCCATATGTGTTATTTCATAGTTTCTACAATGTAGAAAATTCTCTAAATAAAGAAAAACCCTGGAATGAGTAGGTGTGGCCAACCTTTTGACTGATATTGTATTTCAGGATGGTGTGTAATCCCGTGAAATAATCCACATTTATTTAAAGATGACAGTTTTGAAAACATAGCTTGCCCCAAAAAAGTGGGTATGGGGTAAGTTGAGCCGCGAGTTAAGCCAATTTTGTACTTTATTAAATATAACTACTACCTTTTTAAAACCATTTCAACCATTTCGCTTTTCAGTCTTATAATAATTTTAAGCATCTTTTAACACAGGCTTAACACCTAACAAACACTTTGTATTTTTTTTTTATCAATTTCTAACATAGGCCAGGCCCTGTTGTTACCTCATATCCCAGTGATAATGCCTTGCATTACGCCTGGGAAGAAAACATTACAATTTTCTCAACTTGCCATTGGCTCAATGATTGGCTCATTGGTTCAATTTACACCAAAGGCAAACATTTGGACTATATTAGCCCACAGAGCTACAATGATGACTTTCACGCTTGGTTTAGGACCTCATATTGAAGCTTATAAACCCCAACTGATGTGTATCTTAAAATTATCTACTTTGGTTTATACAAGCATCATGAAACCTCTAACACAATAAATTATTTTGACTTGATAAATCAGTTTATTCAACCATGTGTTTTTCTCCCTTCAGACTCCATGAATGATGACCTCTTCCTAAAAATGTAGTTCAATTACGAATTTTGTGTATGGTTTCAGAGAAACCAGGGTGGCTACTTGAGCCCACCTGTCCCTTTTTTACTCACTTCAAATCACTTTTTCCCCACTCACTTGAGAGAGAGAGAGCTCATCAATTGTTATGGGATATGTGCTTTCACTCTCTCAATGGACTGAGTGCATGGCGTTAATCAGTGGATTACATTTACATTTTAGTCATTTAGCAGACACTCTTATCAAGAGTAACTTATATGCTAACCAGACCGCTCGGGCCTGTGCGTCCCCATGCACCATGCATGTTGATTTTGTCCACCCACACCAGACGTGATCAAATCAAATCAAATGGATTTATATCGCCCTTCGTACATCAGCTGACATCTCAAAGTGCTGTATAGAAACCCAGCCTAAAACCCCAAACAGCAAGCAATGCAGGTGTTGAAGCACGTTGGCTAGGAAAAACTCCCTAGAAAGGCCAAAACCTAGGAAGAAACATAGAGAGGAACAAGGCTATGAGGGGTGACGAGTCCTTTTCTGGCTGTGCTGGGTGGAGATTATAACAGAACATGGCCAAGATGTTCAAATGTTCATAAATGACCAGCATGGTCAAATAATAGGTCTGGGACAGAGTCATCATGCCAAGTAGTCCTGAGAGGCATGGTCCTAGGGCTCAGGTCCTCCGAGAGTGAGAAAGAAAGAGAGAAAGAGAATTTAGAGAGAGCATACTTAAATCACACAGGACACCGGATAAGACAGGAGAAGTCCAGATATAACAAACTGACCCTAGCCCCCCGACACATAAAATACTGGAGGCTGAGACAGGAGGGGTCAGGAGACACTGTGCCCCCATCCGATGATACCCCCGGACAGGGCCAAACAGGAAGGATATAACCCCACCCACTTTCCCAATGCACATCCCCCACACCACTAGAGGGATATCTTCAACCACCAACTTACCATCCTGAGACAAGGCTGAGTATAGCCCACAAAGATCTCCGCCATGGCACAACCCAAGGGGGGGTAGAGGCAGAGAATCCCAGTGGAAAGAGGGGAACCGGCCAGGCAGAGACAGCAAGGGCGGTTCTTTGCTCCAGAGCCTTTCCGTTCACCTTCACACTCCTGGGCCAGACTACACTCAATCATATGACCCACTGAATAGATGAGTCTTCAGTAAAGACTTAAAGGTTGAGACCGAGTTTGCGTCTCTCATATGGGTAGGCAGACCATTCCATAAAAATGGAGCTCTATAGGAGAAAACCCTGCCTCTAGCTGTTTGCTTAGAAATTCTAGGGGCAATTAGGAGGCCTGCGTCTTGTGAGCGTAGCATGCGTGTAGGTACATTATAACATTTTAAAATCACATTTTAACAAAATGGTGGGCTGGGCCAAGACTGATCAGCTCAACTAACCATTAAAAATAATAGTTTCAGTCAATGTAAGGTCAATGCAAACACACAATATAAAACGTTTATTTACCAAAAAAAGTATTTAGGCAGCCACCAATTGTGCAAGTTCTCCCACTTAAAAAGATGAGAGAGGTCTGTAATTTTCATCATAGGCTAATATCATTCGTCTTGTCAGATGAGCCTCCCACTCATCTCCAACTGTTCTCTAGTCATGTTCTGATGGAACAGTGTACTTCTCTGTGGAATTCAATGGGGACCTTTGCACCCTCAAGTCTTCTGATACTCTCTGTGGATTGCTCCTTCATAAATCAGTCACACACTAGCTCTCAAAAGGAAATACACTCGTTAGCACGGTCTTCACACATGCATGCACACACACCTGCTTCTACACTCTCCGTGCAGAACAATATACCCGAAAGCTGACTCCTCCTCACCTGTCCTTGATCACAACTCATAACTGTCTCCTGCTCAGTTAAGTTATCATCCCACCAACGGGCTACGGTGTGTCATGGGAGAAATTACAACTATGTAGTCTACAGCTGTATGATGCATTTGCCCCAAACAAATCATACAATGTATAGCTACAACCACATACAGTGGGGCAAAAAAAGTATTTAGTCAGCCACCAATTGTGCAAGTTCTCCCACTTAAAAAGATGAGAGAGGCCTGTAATTTTCATCATAGGTACACTTAAACTATGACAGACAAAATGAGAAAAAAAATCCAGAAAATCACATTGTATGATTTTTTATGAATTTATTTGCAAATTGTGGTGGAAAATAAGTATTTGGTCAATAACAAAAGTTTATCTCAATACGTAACCTTTGTTGGCAATGACAGAGGTCAAACGTTTTCTGTAAGTCTTCACAAGGTTTTCACACACTGTTGCTGGTATTTTGGCCCATTACTCCATGCAGATCTCCTCTAGAGCAGTGATGTTTTGGGGCTGTTGCTGGGCAACACGGACTTTCAACTCCCTCCAAAGATTTTCTATTGGGTTGAGATCTGGAGACTGGCGAGGCCACTCCAGGACCTTGAAATGCTTCTTACGAAGCCACTCCTTCGCTTCCCGGGCGGTGTGTTTGGGATCATTGTCATGCTGAAAGACCCAGCCACGTTTCATCTTCAATGCCCTTGCTGATTGATGGAAGGAGGTTTTCAATCAAAATCTCATGATACATGGCCCCATTCATTCTTTCCTTTACACGGATCAGTCGACCTGGTCCCTTTGCAGAAAAACAGCCCCAAAGCATGATGTTTCCACCCCCATGCTTCACAGTAGGTATGGTGTTCTTTGGATGCAAATCAGCATTCTTTGTCCTCCAAACACGACAAGTTGAGTTATTACCAAAAAGTTATATTTTGGTTTCATCTGACCATATGACATTCTCCCAATCTTCTTCTGGATCATCCAAATGCTCTCTAGCAAACTTCAGATGGGCCTGGACATGTACTGGATTAAGAGTTTATTCGGAAGATAACAGCTCTATAAATATTATTTGGTGGTGCCCGACTCTCTAGTTAATTACATTTACATGATTAGCTCAATCAGTTAATATTAATTAATTATTTTATAGAATAGCATGTCATATCACTTAATCCGGCATAGCCAAAGACACGACACTGGTTATGCTATTGGGTCTGACCAACGCTCCAACTGTGTTCCAGGCCCTGGTTAATTACATTCTCCACAACATGTTGAACCGGTTCGTGTTCGTCTACCTCGACGACATCCTCGACTTCTCCCGCTCAGCCCAAGAACACGTGCTCCACATTCGACAGGTCCTCTAGCACCTCCTTGAGAACCAGTTTTCTGTGAAAGAGGAAAAGTGTGAATTCCATCGCTCCACCATCTCCTTCCTTGGTTACATCATCGCTATGGGTAATGTGCAGATGGATCCCGGAAAGGTGAAAGCGGTGGTGGATTGGCCCCAACCTATATCCAGAGTGCAGCTGCAACGCTTCCTGGTTTTTGCCAATTTCTATCGCTGCTATATCTGGGTTTACAGCACCCTGGATTCCCCCCTTTCTGCACTTACCTCTCCCTATGTTCCATTCACGTGGTCCCCAGCTGCTGACCGAGCGTCCCTGGACCTCAAGCACCGCTTCATCACAGCTCCCATATTAGTCCATCCCGACCAATCTCGTCAGTTCGGGGTGGAGGCCAACGCTTCGGATGTCGGTGTGGGGGCTGTCCTGTCCCAACGGTCTACCCTGGACCTTAAACTGCATCCCTGTGTCTACTTCTTAACGCCACGGAGCGGAATTACGACGTGGGGAATCGTGAGCTTCTCACTGTGAAGATGGCGTTGGAGGAGTGGAGGCACTGGTTGGAGGGAGCGGAACATCCTTTCACTGTGTGGAAGGATCACAAGAACATGGAATATCTCCACCACCAAGCGTCTCAATTCCAGGCAAGCTCGGTAGGCCCTGTTTTTCACCCGGTTCAACTTCTCCCTCTCCTATCGCCCGGGATCAAAGAATGTCCATTATTCGAACTGTCTGCATCTGGGTCTTTTCCTGAGCTGTGATAGTGTTACCTTAGATTGTAAACTGTCATGGTCAAAACATATAGATTCAATGATTGTAGAGATGGGGAGAGGTCTGTTCATAATAAACAGATGCCATGCTTTTTTGACACCACACTCCAAAAAGGCAAGTACTGCAGGCTCTAGTTTAGTCTTATCTTGATTATTGTCCTGTCATGTGGTCATGCTGCAAAGAAAGACCTAGTTAAGCTGCATGTGTCCCAGAACAGAGTGCCACATCTTGCTCTTCATTGTAATCAGTCTTTCCTGGCTAAAAGTTAATGAGAGACTGACTGCATCACTTATTTTTATAAGAAACATTAATGTGGATACATTCCAAATGGTTTCCATAGTCAACTTACACACAGCACTGACATACCACCAGGTGTCTTTTCTCAGTCCCCAAATCCAGAACAAATTCAAGAAAGCATACAATATTATATAGAGCACGGAACTAACTTCCATCGCACATTGTTTAAATGAACAGCAGACCTGCTTAAAAAAACAGATAAAGCAACACCTCATGGCAAAACACCTCACCCCTATTTGACATAGATATTTTGTGTGTATGTATTGATATGTAGGCTTTGTGTGCCATTTTTACATTTCTGTCCTTGAGCTGTTCTTGTCTATTAATATTCTGTATTATTTCATGTTTCATGTTTTGTGTGGACCCCAGGTAGAGTAGCTGCTGCTTTCGCAACAGCTAATGGGGATCCTAATAAAATACCAAAACAGATATGTATGACAATAACTTAAAATAAAAGGTGACATTTTGTACTGTCGCCTCATATGAAACATTTGATCTTAACTATAGAGCCAAATTTGCAAATTGTATTTTCACTGTCCAAATAAATACGGAGGGGAGTGTAGATTCAAAATCTTGAATAAGGAACTGCATACAAAGTCTCCACAAGGGTTGGGGTCAATTCCATTTTAGGACATTGAAATTAAATGGAATTGAACCCCTCTTGTCTCCCCTCACAAGACTTATGGGAGTCGCAAAGGCACAGGCACGTAAAAGCACATGCTGGGTTGAGGAGGTGATAGGCCAGCCCAGGGGACAGTCAGTGATGTGCTAAATTGCACTACTGTCACTCTAGTCAATGAAGTGAGAGGCTCCTGTAGTAACAAGCACCAGGAGGGAATCCCACCCCTTCATTCACCATCTAAGACAAATGTTTGGACAGCACTCTCCCCCTTCAGATGTTGGCTTCAGTTTTTTTCAGAGCATGCTGTTATTTGTGAGAGCATATGGTTGTTAATGGGTTAATGTGGAGGAGGGGGGTAAGGGGAAGAGGGCAGTTTATGCATCACTCTCTGCACTGATTTGTGGGGCATGTGTGAGCTCATGTTCACAACAATAATTTAATTTACCAGACTGTTATTGGAAATGAAATCATCTATGATATTGAAATCTGAAATTATTGCAGTAACAGGAAGCCAGCAGAACCATTGTAAAAACATACTGTAATATTTAATGGCAGCTCCTTGCTTTGGCCAAACAATACACCACGCCCATGGACGTTAGATTCTTCTCCGCAATGAGTCTGAGTATCGCCCCAACGATTTCAAGAACGCAAACACATTCTAACCGCTCTGATTGGTCCCAGAAACCTATGTGTTGCACCAGAGCCAAAACACTTGTGGGTAAAGCAGCATTTTGAACATTCGAAATTGGCTTTGACACTCTGATTGGTTAGAGATGATCAAATCGCTGATGACTTTGTTTTGTTCATCACCGCTCATTTTGACATCACCACAAACAACTTAATCGATGGCAGTCTCAGACTGAAGTATGTAGCAAACAGAGCAGCAGAAGAATTCAGTTTGAGCCATCAGGCAAACTGTAATACATTTGGGAAAAGTGGTTATTCAAGAAAACAAGATCAAAATTTCACAATTTAAAGGTGGACTATACAGAAATCGCTCCGCCATTTCCTAGTTACAACAATTTCAGTTTTTGTGACAAAACAAGCATACATTGTGTGGAGAATCATTGTACCACCTAAACCGCTGTGAAATATATTTTCCATAACCAATTTGTTTTTATTTTCAACTATTTGAAGATGGTGTTCAAAACCGAAAGTAAAAGACGCAAAAATTAAACGGGAAGCATAGAAGTAGCGCACATAGAACAGATCTACCGCTTCTTAGTCTTGCTTTCAATGGAATGAAAGATTTAACACACACATTTCTATGTGAATTTGGTTGGGTCGCCCAAAAAGTTACATATTGTAGCTTTAACGTTTAATATCGGCCATTCTAATATGTTAAGAAAATTATTTCAATATATTTCAATGTACAATATTGCAAACTGTGTACAGACATGATGAAAATGTGACTAAACTACCCTGCAACATCATATTAATAGTTTATGCATCTTCAACACATCTTTTATATGTTTTGTATACATTTACAGGGGGTTCAATTGTTCAAAAGTTCATCCAATGTATTTAACTTTAAAAGGTCATGTGGACATTTAATGAGCAACTAAGACCGATAATCTACCTTTTTCAATAGTCAGACATAGCGGTGTCGTGGTGTTCTGAGGTGTGTTGATGATGAACACTGCTTCCTGCTCTACTTCCTGTTATTTATGAGGCATTTGATGTATACTTCACATGAATCTCACCTTCATGACCTTGCTCTCTCTCTCTCTCTCTCTCTCTCTCTCGATGATGATGATGATGATGAAATACTAGACTCTAGTCGTGATTTACAGCTGAGAGAAGTACAGAGCAAAAACACCTTTGAAAAATGTCTGCTGCGAATGTTCAAGTTGGACGTCCAGTTTCAAAGCAACAACTAAACCTCCTAACTGTTAGCAAGTAGCCTAGCGGTTAGAGTGTTAAGCCAGTAGCCAAAAGGTTGCTGGTTCAAATACCCAAGCTGACAAGATGAAAAATCTGTCAATGTACC
Organism: Oncorhynchus keta; assembly: GCF_023373465.1. NCBI lineage: Eukaryota > Metazoa > Chordata > Actinopteri > Salmoniformes > Salmonidae > Oncorhynchus > Oncorhynchus keta. The sequence continues at coordinate 49,600,702 of NC_068430.1, read as the reverse complement.
CTTGAGCAAGGCAATTAACCCTAATTTGCTCCGGGGGGGCGTACTACTATGAGTGACCCTGTTCAACAACCCATTTCACTGCACCTATCCAGTGTAACATTGTTATGATTTTTGCATAGCATGGTGGGTTGGGGTGGAAAATCCTTTCCCCCTTTTGGGCCCCATGGACCTTACAGAGGACGCAGGCCGTGAGGCAGATTTTCTAAGAATCCCTATGGATTTACAGAATAGACTGAATGGAATTCCTCCACCAGCTATTTCTCACACACATCCACAGTCTAATCCTTTCATCTTTAAACCACTTTTCAAAGTTTGGGTGCAGTTCATCTGTCATATTCTGAACTTCCTTGAACTTAGAGTTTAGGTAGAGTTTATTGGAGCATGATAGATGGTAGACAGGGGAAAAGTGCAGACATGCTTGTTGTTTGTTGCCCAAACATATGGAGTGACAGCAGCCATGGAAACCTGACCTCACTGTTGTGGCCTGTGGTCAACCCGACCCGACCTTACTACTCCCACCCAGAACATGAACGTCACTGTAAGTGTAGGCAAACACACAGAGGAGGCCTGTTTAACCTGTCGGCAGTTTCCAGCATGGTTGTCTCAACAATAGCTGAAAAACTTGTGAAAAACAACTTCAAAGTGTCTTGTCACTTTGGGTCTTCACAGTAAACTGCCCAAAAACAACTGACGACTTCTCCAGTTATTTGCTACAATGCCAGTCAATACCATTTATCCTATTATGTAACAACACTCCTAATTGGGCATAGTCGGCGTATTTACATTAGAACATACTGAATCAATGGTATTTACTCTTTTGAGTCATTGCGGATATGCTCTTGTAGGGGAGACCAGGGTTGGTTGTCTCATGCCTCATTCACATTAACCATAAGCATTCCGTTACATTGAGCCAAATGTCATTCGTTTGAATGGGGACCGTTCACAATGGAGAGGAATCGCAATGACCCCTTGTGGTTGAAGGTTCAGTTGCGAGACGGACGCTGCACACTTGACATTTTCCAAATTGTGCTTGTTCGTCAGTCCGGACAGAGTCCGTCGAAGAACAGGAAGTTACCAAACCACACAAAAATATGAAAATATGTGTTTTTGACGATGGGTTTACAGGGATAGCTAGCAACAATTACCCATTCCTATAAGTGAGTATTATTTTAATAGTGTGTTAAAAAATAATACACAGTGGCTGATAAGCTAATTATCCTTTATGACTGTTGCCTCCTGTTTTAGTTTATTGTTATGTTAATGACTTTTGTTTTTTAATGTTAATTATTAGGGGGAGGTCGCTAGCTACAGTATAGGCATAGCCTAGCTTTTAGCTAGCTAGCTGCTCTGTAAGATAGCTTGACTTGCTACTGTAGAAGGTTATAGAAAAAAGTAACTAAACATGTTTTATTAATGACTGAAACAATATTTCTATTGTCTTGAATGAAAAGGTCATATTTTGCAATCTCCCAAAATAAATGTGATCTCTGACGAGAGACTTGGATCTCTTACATCTTGTCATGCTTTGTGAAACTCTATCCTATGCTCTCCGTCCAGTAGCAGAACGAGATTGCATGAATTTGCCACAATGTAAAAGGGGCATCAGGGGTTAGTTGTCACGATGCTAATTACTCCCTGCCTAGATCAGATTAGTGTTTTTTTGTCAGAAATCTTGTTCTGGAGGCTGCTCTGCCCCAAAGGCAGAAATTATGTGATTGTTTGACTCTAGGGTGGAGCTTACATTTCAAACAGGCTGCATGCTCTGAGAGACCATTTCACTAGACTGCTACTGGAGTGAGTGAGCATTTCTTTGTGATTTTTTTGTTGTTGTAATAACTATATTTCTCATTTGATAGCAGTTTCTATACTGAATCCAAAGCAAAATCATTAGCTTAGCTAGCTAGCAGTACTAGCCTAATCGGGAATCCACATTTAACAAAGCTTTGTTTAGCAAGAAAAGGGTAACTATGTTTTTTTTTTTATCTGTAAATTGTAAATTAAACCAGACTATTGATTGCATTGTATAGCTAGCATAAGCTAATGCTTTTCTGTGATAGTATCTTCCCTGGAGGCAGCACAATTCATACCTTCTGCCCTCGGGGTTGCAAGAACATTGCTTTCTCACCTCCATCTCATCCCCTCTGAGGCCGCAAAGCCAACAGTATCACTCATTTTGCTATAGCTTTCACTGTATCCCTGACCTAGCTCATCATAATATTTCTACTACTCTACATTGTATTTTTGTTACACTGTTTATACACAACTCATATTTATTTATACACTGGCTCCTTGATATAGCTTACTGTAATAACTACTGCTGTACATATAATTCTTATCATGACTCAGGGTGAGACCCAGATACAGACACGTGAGGCAGATGGTTCAAGTCTCAGAGATTTATTGAGTCCACAGGGGTAGGTACGCCGACAGCGGCGGACAAACATCTGGGCTGCTCAGGGAAGAGTGAGGGCTGATAACCCACAAAGGCGGAGAGACCAGCGGCCGAGCAGGGAAGGCATGGGAAGGCATACTCCACCCACATGAGTTGCTGGCTCCAGGTGGTGGGGTTGGCGGAGACAATGCACCGAAGAGTCGTCTCCAGGTCCTGATTGGCACGCTCCGACTGGCCGTTAGATTGAGGATGAAACCCGGAGGACAGGCTGTTCTGAGCACATACCGTGCATGCAGCGACGAATGCGGAGACATCAGAAACCAAAGTGGGCCACCAAAAATGTTATCGGAGGAAAGCCAAGGCCCGGTGGGAGCCGGGATGGCAGGTTAGATTAGAAGAGTGAACCCATTCTCGGACTGGGAATCCGCGAAGAACAATCGGTTATACAGCGGGCGCATTGGTCAGTCCGAATGGCATAATCAGATACTTGCAGTGGCCTCTAGCTTTGTTAAAGGCTGTCTTCCATTTGTCTCCTTCCCATATCTGGACCAGATGGTAGGCGTTCCAAAGGTCCAACTTAGAGAATACAGTCGTCCCTTTGAGAGGCTTGATAGCCGAGGAGAGAAGTGGTAGCGGGTAACGGTTCTTTACCGTGATGTCATTAAGGCCCTGGTAGTTGAAACATGGGTGCAGGGTTTTGTCCTTCTCCATAGAGATCCCTGCGCTGGTAGGGGAGGAAGAAGGCTGGCCCCAGAGAGTCCTCAATGTACCCTTCCATGGTCTGAACCAGACAGGGAATAAAGCCAGACAGGGAATAAAGCTGCCACTGAGGCTGTATAGTGCCAGGGAGGAGGTCAATGGCGCAGTCATAGGGTCGATGCGGAGGAAGAGATGTGGCGCTGGCCTCATTGAAAACCTCCCAGAGGACCGGATACTCTGCGGGAATGGCTTTACCCAAGCCTACAGGAAGATTCCAGGGGCGGGCTGCGCTGCCTTGAGGCAATGCGTGTGGCAAAACGGGCTCCAACCCATGATTGAACCCGTAGCTCAGTCGATCAGGTGTTGTGCCTCTGGAGCCATGACAACACCAAAACCACAGGTGCATGAGGATATTCAATGAGTAGAAACTGCATGAACTCACTGTGATTCCCTGACACTCGCAGGTTGATAGGAATCGTACTGTGAGTTACCCTGCCAATAGAGCGTCCGTCCAATGCTCTGGAGTCCATGGGAACGGAGAGGAGCTGTGTGGAGATACCCAGCTCCGACACCAGGGTAGTGTACATCAGCCCAAGAGTCTAGGAGTACCCGGAAAGATTTACTCCGGTCGCCCCACAACAGGTTAGCATGGAGAGTAGTACAAGTAATGTGAGATGGGATACTCCCTGTACCAGAGTACTCATACCTACTGATGAGCCTAGGCTTTTTACTGGACAGCTGGATATATAATATCCTGAAGTTCCACAATACAGACCGATTTTAGAGCTCAGTCTGCGTAAACAATCCTAAAGGGACAATCTAGCCCTGCCCAGGTGCATGGGTGCCGGAGGAGGCGAGTCCTCAATTATTTCTAAAGGAACTCAGGTGAAATTGGATTCTCTTGGGAGTGCTTGCGTCAGAGATTTCCAGGGATCTTCGGAGGTGAGGGGAAAACAGTGGACAGGCATGTGTGCCCAGGAACAGGCCTCCTCTCCCTACTGTGTTCCTGTAGTCGCCTATCAATCCTTATGTTCAAGGCTCCCGGGCTGCAAACTCGTCCTTAATTCCCTCTGATAATCCATGATGAAACGTGTCAAACAGGGATTCCGGGTTCCAGGCACTAAAGTGCGAAAGTCGACCGCGTATTCTGCCACACTACGGGAGTCTTGACACAGTTGAAGTAGCTTCTGAGCCGCCTCTCTCCCAGACAAGAATCAAACACCTTCCTTAGCCACGAAATCCTCCAGACTAAGGCGAACGGTGGATTGTTGCTCCCACACCGCTGTAGCCCAGGTGAGGGCCTTCCTGGACATCAGCGTTATAAGATACTCTATCTTTGAATGGTCTGACGGAAATGAAGAGGGCTGCAGCTTGAAAATGAGTGAGCACTGGGAGAGAAACGCCCGGCAGGTTCCGGGATCCCCAACGTGGCGCTCTGGAGGAGGTAAGTGGGGTTCTCGGGAAGCACCACTGATAGTGGGTTACTAAGAGTCTGGGAGGTTTCCGTTGTGGCTTGCTGCCTAATAGATAGTCCGCAAACTAGTTCCAACAATGCACTGACAGAATGGTCATGGTGTTCCGCCAATGTATGTAATCATTCCATAAGGTTATGTAGTAACTCCTTGTGTCTTCCAACGGTGGCTCCTTGTGAGGAGACAGTGTTGCACAGCTGGTCTGAGTCTGCTGGGTAAGTCATGGCCAGTTTGTACTATCATGACTCAGGGTGAGACCCAGATGCAGGCACGTGAGGCAGATGGTTCAAGTCTCAGAGATGTATTGAATACACAGGGGCAGGCCAAAGGCATGTCAAGGACAGACATGCGCTCATAACCCTGGTAAATAGTTGGCAGGCAGGCAGGCTCAGGGTCAGGATAGTCAAAAGGTTGTAACTGGGAAGACTGGAACAAAAACCAGAAAGAGGAAAAAACACAGGGAAAAACACTGGCAAGACTTGACGGGACAAGACGAACTGGCAACAGACAAACAGAAAACACAGGTATAAATACACAGGGGATAAAGGGGAAAATGGGAGAAACCTGGTGGGGGGTGGAGACAAGACAGGTAAAACAGATCATGGTGTGACAATTCTTAGCTGATCTTGTGTAAATTCTCCTGGTGTACATACATATCATCTTTACCCCTTCCATGTTAATTGTTTTACTGCATTTTTAGGAGCTAGAAACATAAGCATTGTGTACGCAATCAATAAACTTTGATTTTGTTTAATTTATCCTTCTTGGAGGAAGAACAATAAAAAGGCACAGGATGCCTTTCTTTCATAGTATCTTTCCTGGAGGTGCTACCCTGCCCTCAGGGTAGCAAGAACATTGATTACTCACTTCAACCTTGTATTACTCCTCAAATAGTTTATTCCATACTACAACATTGCCTTCCTCAGAGGCAGCAGTGTTTTAAAGGTAGCTTTTCTGCCCTAGCAACGTCTCCTGAGACAGCAATCATTTTAGAACATAACTTTAACCTTATCTTACCTAGAGGCAGGAGAATGAATACCATGGCATTATTCCATAGTTCTTTCCCTTATAGGCAGCAACATCTATTGTATATTGACTGAGATGGTACACCTCACTCCCGCAGAACAAGGGAGAGAACTGTTTGCTGTTTGGAAAGTTTTGAAAGTCTATTGAAAAATTCTTAGTAGCTAGCAACCTTTTGAGTTTGGATCCTGCGACACGGTTGGCATCAGTTACTGGGACTGCTACTATCTGTCCGGTGATCCTGCTGACCAAGGTCTGATGAGCTGTTTGGAGATAGATAACTTCCTATCAAGCTAGCAGGGTTTTCTTGAGGGCTTGAACGCAGCCTGCGACGCGGTCAGCCATTGTGGATTGTCCCGGACTTGTGTCTGTCTAGATCCCTACTGTTTATTGTTGTTTTCAATATTTTCTGCGACCTGCCCTGTCTGGAAGTGCGTGGAGTAACAGCGTAATCTACATTGCTACCATGACAAAAAACAAAAACAGTGGTGTCGCTCTATCACAGGTGAAGGATCTTTTAAACTAACAAAAAGTGTTCTTTGTACTCATCCAAATGTATTGATCACATTTTTTTTGTTCTAAAGCTGTATACATACCCATTTGATGCAGTGATCACAGTATAGTGTCTATATTTTTTATTTATTTTATTTCACCTTTATTTAACCAGGTTAAAGTTAGTTGAGAACATGTTATAACTTACAACTGCTACCTCGCCAAGATAAAGCATAGCAGTGTGAACAGACAACAACACAGAGTTACACATGGAGTAAACAATAAACAAGTCAATAACACAGTAGGAAAAAAAGGAAGAGTCTATATACATTGTTGTGCAAAAGGCATGAGGAGGTAGGCAAATAATTACAATTTAGCAGAAAAGTAAAAGTTCCAAAAGCTGGGTCTAAAAATATATTTTGCTTAGATGATGTTAAAAATATTTGTTGGTCTGATCAAACTAAAATCAAATCAAATCAAATCAACATATTTAGCAGATGTTATTGCGGGTGTAGCGAAATGCTTGTGTTCCTTGCTCCAACAGTGCAGTAGTATCTAACAGTGCAGTAGTATCTAAAAACAATTCACAACAATACACACAAATCTAAAAGTAAAAGAATGGAATTAAGAAATATATAAATATTAGATTGAGCAATGTCGGAGTGGCATTGACTAAAATACAGTAGTACAGAATACAGTATATACATATTAGATTAATAAAGCAGTATGTAAACATTATTTAAACATTATTAAAGTAACTAGTGTTCCATTATTAAAGTAGTCAGTGATTCCAAGTCTATGTCTATAGGGCAGCAGCCTCTAAGGTGTAGGGTTGCGTAACCGGGGGGAAGCCGGCTAGTGATGGCTATTTAACTGTCTGATGGCCTTGAGATTTTCAGTTTCTCAGTTCCAGCTTTGATGCACCTGTACTGACCTCGCCTTCTGGATGACAGAGGGGTGAGCAGGCTTTGGCTCGGGTGGGTGATGTCCTTATGACCTTTTTGGCCTTCCTGTGACATTGGGTGCTGAAGTTATCCTGGAGGGCAGGTAGATTGCCCCCAGTGATGCGTTGCCTACACACTTGTTATTTAATTGGCTCATTGTGTCAAAACTCTACACACAAGCCAAATAAGACACACCACTTGGAGAAAACATCTCACTTCTATGTCAAAATGAAACTCTGCAATCGAAACCTAACAATCCTTTTTCAAAATGGCATCTTGCAACAAAATTATACACACATGCACCATTTAAATTACTCTTTCAAAGCAGCAACACACTGATGTACTTAATACAAAACACTGCTGTCTTTAATACTTTGCATACCTTTTACATTTTCTCATACAGGTTCTGTGAAAGATTGTTCCAGTACAGTACATCTACTCACATTTCAATGAACACAAAAATAGAAAGGCTTCAGAAAAAAATATATTAAGCTTACTTTTTTTGCCATTGCAGGTTTTTACAACAACAACAAAAAATGCAAAGAAAAGTTGAATTACGATACAATAATCAATACACTATGCAACTGTAAATTCACAGAAACAAAAATAATTACAGTAAAATTACACTGCAATGGTAAAAAAAATAGTATTGTAAGGGAGGGGGTGGATGGTTTATGGATCCCACCTTCTGTTAGGATCTGGCCACATCACCTCATCCACAGGCAGCAGGGAAAATATCTCCTTGCATGCCGTATCCAACCCTGGACTGACCCCACCTCAATGTCTCCGTATGCCTCTTCCGTTGCTTGCAGAAGAGGCAGGCGGGGTGTGTGATTGGCGGTCATACACTTTCCAACGCCAAGCCGAAAATAATTCCTCAATCAGATTGAGAAATGGGGAGTAAGGGGGCAAGTATACAACTGTGAAGTTATTGTGGTTGGTGAACCAGTCCCTGACCAGAGCAGCCCGGTGGAAACTAATATTATTCCAGATGACAACAAACCTGGGCTGCTCTAGTCCGTCCTGTACAACTGCATTATGTAATGCATTCAGAAATATGATTATGTGTGCAGTATTGTAGGGACCTAGGGTGGCATTGTGATAGAGAACTCCTTGCAGACTAATGGCGCCACACAAGGGGACATTTTCCCCGCGCTGCCCAGGGACATTCACAACGGCTCTTTGTCCTATAACATTTTGGCCCCGATGCCTGGTTTTAGCTAGATTGAATCTAGCTTCATCAATGAAAATGAACTCATGAGGCTGTGCAGCTGCATCAAAGTCCAGGACTCTCTATAACAGAAAATGCGTATGGTGTAACTCAAAACACAGGACTGCAATGTCTACATTTTCACACAAGAATGGAGTGGGGGGTGGGTTGGGTCGGAAACAATCAGTCAAAACTACAAGCTACAGGCAAGGCAGGTGCCCCCACGGAAAACCCTCCCCCACCCCCGAATGGGGGCACCTGCTTAGGTCACATACTGCTTTGTTTGAATGTATCTATGTAGTGTCAATAGGACACAATCTACTGCCATTACTGTATTACAGTATAGTACAGTGACACTTACTTGCACGTAGTCATAGCGAAGGTGTCACGCTGTTCTTCTCAAATGGAACCCTGTACAGCTGCTTCGTCGTAAGTTGGTGTTGACGCAAGATGCGGCAGTGTCGACATCCTGACACGGTTGATATTATGGAATGTTGTGTGATTTGCGTTTATTTTCTCTCGTAGTTGATGTAGGCGGATGGTGTTGTTTGCCAACACTAGATTGACAATGGCCAGTTCCTGTTCATGGGGGAACAGACGTTGCCTTCCACCCTCAGGAGGTCGTCTGGCAGTTCTGTAGAAAATGCAAGAATATGATGTCATTAGGTAATTTTTTACATACTGTACTGTCATACTACTTCACAGCAGTATATCTATTTATTTTTTTCACTGAGGAGCATAGACCTAATATTGTAGGACTACATTGTATTGTACTGTGATGAACAATTATGTGCAACAATTACATAGGTACAGTCTAGTGTAGAAAGTTGAAGACATACCTGTTCTCCAGTCTAAATGTCTGTATTAAGGATGCTACTGTGACTCAGGTTGGATTGGACTCTCTACCAGGCCATGATTTATGACATGGTCCACCAAAGTGGACCTAATGTCGTCGGAAATATGTGTCCGTCTATTGCCTGGTCCCCTTCTTTGTTCTTGTCCTCCTCCTCCTCTCTCTCTCTCTCTCTCTCTCTCTTCCTCTTCCTCTACCTCTTTCTCTTCCGATTGCTCTCACTGCCTCCATGTTTGCAAAGTTCTCACAAAAGTGGTGAGCTTACCTGAGGTCTATTTGTAGTGCTAAGGCTCAGATTAATTGGTGTTCAATTACTGTGTAAGTGTTTTCATTTGTGTGTGTGGTTGTTGCCATTTTCAGGTATGCTTTGCATTTTGAATAAAAGAGTTTCCCCAATGATCGCAAGAGATTTCATTCTTGAACGAAGTGTCTAATGTAAGAAACAGTGTGTAGTGTTTTGCAAGCGCGTTGCAGAATTGCAAACAAAGTGCAAAGCAGAAAATGTGTTTGTACCTTTGGTGCCTTTGTTTAAGGCATGGTTACAAAAGTTAAGGTTTTGATGCTTTTGTCTAAGCATTCACTTTCAGTGGGTAAGCAATCGGCAAAAACTGCAATAAGAAGCATCCAGATGCTGCACTTGATGAATTTATGAAATGTGCTTCTTCCAATTATTGATAAACATGCACCTAAGAAACTGACTGTTAGAACTATTAAGGCTCCATGGATTGATGAGGAATTCAAAACCTGTATGGTTGAAAGAGATGGGGCAAAAGGAGTGACTAATAAGTCTGGCTGCATATTTGACTGGCTGACTTACAGCACATTGAGTAATTGTATGACTAAATTCAACAAAAATAAAAGGAAACAGTATTTTGAAGCCAAGATCGATTATATAAAAATGATGGAAAAAAACTTTTGATTATATTATGGGCAGAAAGATTAATTTAACTCCATCTTTCATTGAATCAGATGGCAGGAAATGCCAACAATGAACAGTGAGCCATCGTAGTCATGCATAAAAAAATCTAATAATGAATGAAAATGAAAATTGCAAGTTAGCGTGGGAGAGGAGGAAAAATTATTGTTATCGATCAATAATGACAAACCTCCTGGCATTGACAACTTAGATGGAAAGCTTTTGAAGATGGTAGCTGACTCTTATAGCCCAAATATATCATATATTTAATCTGAACCTAGAGGAAAGTCTTTGTCCTCACGCATGGAGGGAAGCTGAAGTCATTCCGTTACCCAAGAGTGGTAAAGCGGCCTTTCTGGTTCTAACAGCAGACCAACTGTACAGTATCAGGTTGCTGCCGCTCTTTCGGCATGTTTATAGAGAAGGGCACTCAACATGTACAGCACTGATACAAATGACTGATTGGTTGAAAGAAATTGATAATAAGAAGATGGTGGGATCTGTACTGTTAGATTTCAGTGCAGCCTTTGACATTATTGACCATAACCTGTTGTTGGGGAAAACGCATGTGCTATGGCTTTTCATCTTCTGCCATATTGTGGATTCAGAGCTATCTAATAGAACTTAGAGGGTTTTCTTTGATGGAAGCTTCTCTAATGTCAAACATGTTAAGTGTGGTTTACCACAGGGCAGTTCTCTAGGCCCTCTACTCTTTTGTATTTTTACCAATGACCTGCTACTGGCATTAAACAAAACATGTGTGTCCATGTATGCTGACAATTCAAACATATACGCATCAGCAACCACAGCCAATGAAGTCACTAAAAACCTTAACACAGAGTCAGTCTGCTTTGGAATGGGTGGCCAGTAATAAACTGGTCCTGAACATCTCTAAATTTAAAGCATTGTATTTGGTACAAATAATTCCCTAAGTTCTAGACCACAGCTGAATCTGGTAATGAATGGTGTGGCTGTTGAACAGGTTGAGGAGACTAAATTACTTTGTGTTACCTTAGACTGTAAACTGTCGTGGTCAAAACATATACATTACCAGTCAAAGGTTTGAACACACCTACTCATTTTCTTTATTTCTTTATTTGCACACTCTTGGCTTAACCCCAGAGAGATAGAGAGAGATATACCGGTGGCATGCTATGACACCAACATGCATTTCTTTATACAGATGACTACTGTGTCTGTTATATAGATATAGAAGATCAGATTTGATTTGTTAATGTTCAAACCAAATATTTTGTATAAAGATAAACATTATATTGTTATATTATAGGAGTAACTCGGTAGGCCTGAAACAGTCTTCAAATCAAATCAAATTTTATTTGTATAGCCCTTTGTACATCAGCTGATATCTCAAAGTGCTGTACAGAAACCCAGCCTAAAACCCCAAACAGCAAGCAATGCAGGTGTAGAAGCACGGTGGCTAGGAAAAACTCCCTAGAAAGGCCAAAACCTAGGAAGAAACCTAGAGAGGAACCAGGCTATGTGGGGTGGCCAGTCCTCTTCTGGCTGTGCCGGGTGGAGATTATAACAGAACATGGCCAAGATGTTCAAATGTTCATAAATGACCAGCATGGTCAAATAATAGTAAGGCAGAACAGTTGAAACTGGAGCAGCAGCATGGCCAGGTGGACTGGGGACAGCAAGGAGTCATCATGTCAGGTAGTCCTGGGGCATGGTCCTAGGGCTCAGGTCAGTTGAAACTGGAGCAGCAGCATGGCCAGGTGGACTGGGGACAGCAAGGAGTCATCATGTCAGGTAGTCCTGGGGCATGGTCCTAGGGCTCAGGTCCTCCGAGAGAGAGAAAGAAAGAAGGAGAGAATTAGAGAACGCACACTTAGATTCACACAGGACACCGAATAGGACAGGAGAAGTACTCCAGATATAACAAACTGACCCTAGCCCCCCGACACAAACTACTGCAGCATAAATACTGGAGGCTGAGACAGGAGGGGTCAGGAGGGGCCAAACAGGAAGGATATAACCCCACCCACTTTGCCAAAGCACAGCCCCCACACCACTAGAGGGATATCTTCAACCACCAACTTACCATCCTGAGACAAGGCTGAGTATAGCCCACAAAGATCTCCGCCACGGCACAACCCAAGGGGGGCGCCAACCCAGACAGGATGACCACAACAGTGAATCAACCCACTCAGGTGACGCACCCCCTGCAGGGACGGCATGAGAGAGCCCCAGTAAGCCAGTGACTCAGCCCCTGTAATAGGGTTAGAATCCCAGTGGAAAGAGGGAAACTGGCCAGGCAGAGACAGCAAGGGCGGTTCGTTGCTCTTCCTCATCTCAAGTTCAACTGTCGGAGTCAGTTGGAGTTTACTTCCTTCGTATCACAGGCATGCATGCGGTAGCTAAAGCTTAATAATAGCCACCGCATACCAAACCTTCACAACGTTTATAAACTTTGTGAGGGTAATATCAAGAGGAAGTCAAGACATTGTTTATTGGGAAAATACGAGCAGAAGAGCAAATTTAAACCAGGGACAAAATGTACTACCCTCCCCTGTGCCACCCCAAAAACCACACAACCCTCCCCAAAGCAAAAATATACGTTTGCGGCTCCGGACAGACGGGCGGCTCTGGCGGCTTCGGACAGACGGGCGACTCTGGCGGCTCCGGACAGACGGGCGGCTCTGGCGGCTCCAGACAGGAGGGCGGCTCTGGCGGATCCGGACTGGTGGGGGACTTGGTTCTGGGAGCATGCACAGGACTCACCAGGCTGGGGAGACATACAGACGACCTCTTGCTTGGTCGAGGCACCGGATACACATTGCCATGGAGGCGCACTGGCAGTCTCGACCGCATAGCTGGTCCCCCATTTCTGGCTGGATGCCAACTTCCACCCGGCAAATGCGGGAAGCTTGCACCGATCACACTGGCCTGTGAATACTCGGCCGAGACACAGTAATGCATCACCCCATAGCACGGGGCCTGACCTGTCACTTGCTTGCCCCAGTAAGCACGGGGAGCGGGCTCAGGTCTCCAACCTGACTATGCCACACTCCCCGTGTGCCCCCTCCCAAAAAATATTTGGGGCTGCCTCTCGTGCCAACTCCTCTTAGTGTTGCCGCTCAGCCTTTGCTGCCTCCAATTCCTCCCGTGGACTGCAATACTCCCCAGCCTGTGCCCAGGGTCCCTTGCCTTCCAGTATCTCCTCCCATATCCATTTCTCCAGATAACGCTGCTGCTCCCCGCCACGTTGCTTGGTCCATTTGTGGTGGGTAGTTCTGTCACGGCCGTTGGTGGAAGAAGGTGAGGACCAAGGTTCAGCGTGGTACGTATTCATCTTTTATTAGTTGAACTGAACACTGAATAGCAAAACAATAAAGAGAACAACCGAAACAGTTCTGTCTGGTGCAGACACAAAAACAGAAAGCAACTACCCACAAAACCCATGTGGGCAAGAGCTACCTAAGTATGGTTCTCAATCAGAGACAACGACAGACAGCTGTCCCTGATTGACATAGAAAAAAGCACATAGAATGCCCACCCTAGTCACACCCTGGCCTAACCAAAATAGAGAATAAAAAGCCTCTCTATGGCCAGGGCGTGACATTCTGCCTACGTAATAATACATTTGAAGTAATCTAGTAAGGTTACTGCTTCCTCAGGGGAGGTTACTATGGTATTATAGCTACCTTGAAAACGCTGCTGCCTCTGAGGAAGTCAATGTTATAGAATAGAATATACTTTGGATTTTTGTTGCATCAGAGGAAGATTTATTTGAGTAATTTAAAAAAATCTGCCTCAGAGTAATCTATGGCAGAAAGAATTATACAGTTGGCTTTTCTGCGTCAGACAGGATAAGGTTGAAGTGAGTAAGCAATATTCTTGCTATCCCGAGGGCAGATAAGCAGAGAACTGTGCTGGCTAATTATTTGGCTATGTTAGCACAACGGTTGCTAAATGCAATGCCTAAAACATTTTAGCCAACACTTACTAGGAGAGTTTATAGATTGATGAATCAGAATACAGCAACAATTATTTTCACTAATAGCAGATAACAAGGCTATTGAAAATAATTTTGCTAGCTTTCTTACCACCACCAGGTAGCTTGCTAGCAGGTTATTTAGTGAACGAAATATTAAAAACTTTATTTGTGAGATTAGCATAGAAACAACTTTCAAATGAGAAATATAGTTATCTACAAAAACATGCATTAAAGCAACAACAAAAAATGTTTGCTCACTATAGCAGACTGGTCAAATATCCTCTCAGATTATGCAGCCCTTTTAAAATGTTAGCTTTGCCCTCACCATTGAGGCAACCAATCACATGTTTTCATGTTTTAAATGTAAGCTCCGCCCTCATCATTGAGTCAATCGATCACATAATTTCTGACAAAGGGCAGAGGTGCCTCCAGAATAAGATTCATGAAAAATGCTAAACTGCTAATCTAAATGGCGCTGTGTAATAATTTTAAGGTTAAAATGTATTAATTCTTTGAAATAACTTATTCACCTAGTCAATTCATGTCAGCATGACAAAATGTTGAGGTGAGGGGAATTTGTGTTTTTCATAGGTGTAAGTAAAAAAATGTTTTTTTATTTTCTTTGTAAATTAGAGAATTTTAGGATTATCCATGAACAATTATGTTTGTTGAAAAGAGGAAAAGAAGAGCTACATTTCAAACCTGTTTCTGAATTGTAATGTACTTTACTGTACTAAACTCTCATGTACTGCACTGTATTGTACTGAACTATACGGTTGAATAATGTACACAGAGCCGTCAGAAAGTTCACACCCCTTCGCCTTTTACACATTTTGTCGAGTCACGGCCTGAATTTAAAATGGATTAAATTGATATTTTGTGTTACTGGCCTACACACAATACCCCATAATGTCAAAGTGGAATTATGTTTTTGTTTTTTTACAGACATTGTATATCCATTTGTGCATGATGAAGTTATTAATGACATTAATTACACTATAAAGATACAGGCGTCCTTCCTAATTCAGTTGCCAGAGAGGAAGGAAACCACTCACCAATGGTGACTTTAAAACAATTAGAGTTGAGGATGGATCAACAACATTGTAGTTACTCCATAATACTAACCTAAATGACAGAGTATAAATAAGGAAGCCTGTACATAATACAAATATTCCAAAACATGCATCCTGTTTGCAATAAGGCACTATATACAACGCGTTATGTTTGTGTAACAGGGTTATATTGGTGATTCCCCTTGCCACTTTATTGTTAAGCCAATGGGTTTCTGGTTTTATTTTTGTCTTGCCTTCGCCTACTCAACATGGCATCTTATTGTGCGGGTTTGCGTAGCTTGCTTACGAGGGAGGATGTTTCAGTTGGAATCGTCCCAGTGAACAAGCACCAAACCAGTTGTTGGTTGCAAACCACTGTACGTCAAAAGTGATTTTTATACTCCCAAGTAATGATATAAATATACAATTTATATCAATTTGTTTGTAAATGTTATTAGAACACCACACATAAGATGTAGCGTTTTTTGTTGAATATTTGTTGTGCATTTTGTTGTGGAGAATTCCAGCTAATACTAGCTAGCAACATACCGTGTCTGGTGGGGGGTTCGTATATTTTGTACAGTGCGTGAGTGCAGAGTTGGATGGTGAGCCAGCCGTACATTGCATGACGTGCAATTTTGTGCTGTTTCTATCAGGAACATTGTTCAAAACATTATATTGTAATTGCTGGATTATTTTGGTAATCGTTCCAGTGAACAAGCACCAAACCAGCGTGCGTGAGTGCAGTTGGATGGTGAGCCGTGCATTTTGTGTTGTTTCTATCAGAATAAATCTCCATGACTGGTGTTACAAGTTGGAGTTTGTGTCGATGATTGATTGTACACAACACAAGAAGAGTACTGTTACATTTCGGGCAATCGAACAGAACACATCACTGAGTACCACTCTTCATATTTTCAAGCATAATGGTAGCTGCATCATGTTTTGGGTATGCTTGTCATCGGCAAGGACAAGGGAGTTTATTTTTTTAATAAAAATCTATGGCAATTTTTTAAATAAAAATAAACTGTATAAATCTAAGCACAGGCAAAATCCTAGAGGAAAACCTGGTTCAGTCTACTTTCCAACAGACACTGGGAGACAAATTCACCTTTCAGCAGGACAATAACCTTAAACGCAAGGCCAAATATACTCATGAATTGCTTACCGTGATGACATTGAATGTTCCTGAGTGGCATGTCTAGTTTTCACTTAAATCGACTTGAACATCTATGGCAAGACTTGAAAATGGCTGTCTAGCAATGACTAACAAAGAATAATGTGCAAATATTGTACAATCCAGGTGCGCAAAGCTCTTAGAGACTTACCCGGAAAGACTCACAGCTGTAATTGCTGCCAAAGGTGATTTAACATGTATTGACTCAGGGGTGTGAATACTTAGGTAAGATTTTTTAGTTTCATTTTAAATAAATTTGCAAAAATGTCTAAAAACATGGTTTCACCATTATGGGGTATTATTGGGTGTAGATGGATGAGGGAAAAAAACATAAAAAGGCAATTGAATACATTTTGAATTCAGGCTGTAAAACAAAATGTGGAATAATTCAAGAGGTATCAATACTTTCTGAAGGCGTCAGTGTGCCTTAATTTAAAACAAAATATAGAGAAGCACTCAGTTGAAGATTATGCACACTGACGCTGCCTTGTCTGCGAACCTCAAAGTGCATGCACGTGCATCTCAGATGGTATTTTTGTGTCTCAAATGCTATGTGTGCGCACAACCTGTAGACGTTTGTTGGTTGCGTCCATTGCAGCAGCTTTGTTCCAAGGCGTCAGTTTGCAACACACATACCAGTCGGCGCACTAGCTCTGGTATAGGGCGTTATGCTAGCTACTGTTGCTTGTGCAGCTAGCTATTACACACTAGCTAGGCTAGCTAGCGAGTACAGACTAGCTAGCTACTGTAGTACACACTAAAATTTTGCTTTACACAATCCAACCCAGTTTAACCATATTGTTCAGGGACATTGGAACTGCCAGTATACAATACATTCCAAGTTCCCTTCATTGCCTCCCTCTCACACACATATTTGTTCTGTCTCACCCACATGTCATATGTTATTATCAAGGCATAAAATGCTGAATTTTGTTAGGAATATTGTTTGATCAAAGAAAGGCTTGGCTATTTCTTAAGACTCTGTATTTTATGTATATTGCTTCATTTCCTGTTAATAAGTAATAAGCTACTAGCAAACATTGTGACAACCAACCCCATATTGTGTGTCAACCCACCCCACAATGACACTGGATGTCACAAGTGAACAGATTGTGTTTGATGGCTTTTAACATAATGTTGGAAAAAGGACAATATGAGGATAAAGGGGGCCCCCATAAAAAGGGCCCCCATTTCAACCCAAGACCTTGGTCATTTCTCCTAAGATTGAAAAGAGCCTTGTAAGATATACTGGTGTTGAGAAACACACACAAGTAAAACGTGTGACGATTCACTTGTTGTTAAGCAGAGCTCCAGCAAATGACCTGATTAAGGAGAGAAGAAACATCCCATGGGAAATGGAGGTT
Organism: Oncorhynchus keta; assembly: GCF_023373465.1. Lineage (NCBI taxonomy): Eukaryota > Metazoa > Chordata > Actinopteri > Salmoniformes > Salmonidae > Oncorhynchus > Oncorhynchus keta. The sequence continues at coordinate 49,583,147 of NC_068430.1, read as the reverse complement.
AGCTTTTGACTTGCTTGATTGTATTGTACACAAGACAGGCTGTTATCAGACGAAAACATATATATTTTTGGTTCTGAATCTAGATTAGATCCTTGACAGGTGACGTGCAGTTCACTGAGGAGATTCTGAAAAGACAGACGAGGAATGTTGTTGAGGATGGTGGTTCAACTAAAAGGTGGTCCCATTTCCTTTCTAATGCCATTACTCGTCTTCAAAGCCCCTCTCTGCATTCTGGGAATTGAGTTTCAGTTGAGCATGTTGGCAGTGGATGAGGATAAGCTTCCTGTCCCAGAGCCGAGTGAGGAGGATATCTAATCCAACCCTTATGCAGGGCGATTACCATCCCCAGAAAGTGTCTGTGTTTTGATTCACGTGTCGATTTCACCCCTTCTCTCTGGTAGCGCCACTTGGCCAGATGGCACTGTGACTGTAGGTAGCCGAGCCTAAACTAATGATAGTCTCTTGGAAATTCCCATAGGGATCTCTTCCTCTCTTCCCCATTCCCTCATATTCTGTAAGTCAGTGTCCTCCAAACACCTTGCAGGCTTGTAAATGACTGTAAGGTGATACAAAGGACACATGAGTGCGCTTGGCCCACTTTTTTATGACTCTTTGTGACTGTAAACAACACAGAGGAGTTGCACTGAAAAAGGGGGCCATGTTGCCACCTCTCCTGGTGCAATGTGTGATAAGTTACCGATTTGACATTTCATTGCCAGGACACAGGTGTAAGATGGCACACATTTGGAAAGGTGTGTGTGTAACAGGGGGTGTTGTGTGTATATATTGACTTCTGAAGAGAATGCAGAACAGATCAGTCTCAACAGTTTATACATTGTAAGTTATTACTCCTACACTATTATGGGATTTCCCAAGCTTTATCTCTGAGGCATAAAATCGGTGGTGATGTCAGTTACAGAGCAAGTCCATACCATGTACTTTCTAACAGCCTCAGATTTCTGAAAACTGGGGGACCCCAGCCAAGTCTATGAGTCTCTACATGTTGCCAAATCTCTCAACCTTTTCTCACTGCTCTTTTCTTTCTTCGTCCCTCATGTGAAAAATGTTTTGGCATGAATCACGGTTTCGACTCCCCGGGTCTGAGCAGTGTTTCTGTCCGTGTTCGTGTGTGTGTGTGGGGTGTGATTTGGAGGGAGTATGACACGGATCTGGATTGTGTTAACCTTACAGGGAGAGAGGTATCACTTTAAAGGCTTTGGCGTGGGAGGGAGCTGCCCGCCAGTGTCAACACGTCCCACAACCCACTTGGGAACGCCATTTCCATCCCGTACCCACACTGCCACAGTCATGTTCCTCCTGTTACTCAGTGAGTAACCCTGCGATCGCATTTCACCGCTAAAGCTGCCTGTGCTTTCACATACATGCAAACAAACACACGCGTGCACGTGCACGTACACACACACGTGCACGTGCGCACACACACACACACACACACACACACACACACACACACACACACACACACACACACACACACACACACACACACACACACACAAAATCGCACACACACAAAATCGCACACACACACAATAAATGCACACACATACTGTACACTCACACATATAGTACATTCAGACAGTACAGAGAGAATGCATTTTCTCATGACAGTAAATGTCACATCCTGACCTTAGTTCCTTTTTTATGTCTCTGTTTTCGCTTGGTCAGGGCATGAGTTGGGGTGGGCATTCAATGTTTTTGTTCTATGTTTTGTATTTCTGCTTTTGGCCTGGTATGGTTCCCAATCAGCGGCAGCTGTCAATCGTCTCTGATTGAGAACCATACTTAGGTAGCCCGTGTTCCCACTATGATTTGTGGGTAGTTGTTTTCTGTTTAGTGTATGTCACCTTACAGAACTGTTTCGTTTCTTCCGTTCACTTTGTTATTTTGTTTCGTGTGTTCAGTGCAAATAAAGTAACATGGACACTTACCACTCTGTGTATTGGTCCGATCCTTCATACTCGTCGTCAGACGACGAAGAGATCCGTTACAGTAAAATAATATGTACTTGTTATCTGCATCATTTGTTCTTTTGGCAGGATTTCTTGATTATCGGCATGCTTTTGTGCTAAAAATAAAAACACTCCAATATGCATATTTGACGTAAAAGTTTCGGGAAATATTGCATTTACATTTTTATAATCTCCACAACAAAATATTTCTGCAACAGTGTGGCAGCAGTGGTGCTTTATATGATTGTTACTGTGTGAGAGTAAGTTAACACGTGAGCGTAATTTATCCTGAACAAAAATATAAACGCAACAATTTCAAAGATTTTACAGTTCATATAAGGAAATCAGTCAATTGAAATAAATCCATTAGGCCCTAATCTATGGATTTCACATGAGTGGGCATAGGCCCACCCACTGGGGAGCCAAGCCCAGCCAATCAGACTGAGTTTTTCCTCCAAAAAAAGTGCTTTATTACATACAGATATACCCCTCAGCTTCATCAGCTGTCCGGGTGGCTGGTCTCAGACGATCCCGCAATTGAAGAAGTTGGATGTGGAAGTCCTGGGCTGGTGTGGTTACACGTGGTCTGTGTTTGTTAGACCGGTTAGACATACTGCCATATTCTCTAAAACGACATTATGGCTTATGGTAGAGAAATTAACATTCAATTATCTGGAACAACTCTGGTGGACATTCCTGCAGTCAGCATGCCAATTTCACGGTCACTCAAAACTTGAGACATCTTTGTTGTGTGACAAAACTGCACATTTTAGAGTGCCATTTTACTGTCCCCAGCACAAGGTGTAATGATCATGCTGTTTAATGAGCTTCTTGATATGCCACACCTGTCAGGTGGATGGATTATATTGGCAAAGTAGAAATGCTCAGTAACAGGGATGTAAGCAAATTTGTGCACAACATTTTTATGCGTATGGAAAATGTATGGGATTTTTTATCTCAGCACATGAAACATGGGACCAACATTTTACATGTTGCACATAATTTGCAAATAAATTCATAAAAAATCCTACAATGTGATTTTCTGGATTTTTTTCCTAATTTTGTCTGTCATAGTTGAAGTGTACCTATGATGACAATTACAGGCCTCTCTCATCTTTTTAAGTGGGAGAACTTGCACAATTGGTGGCTGACTAAATACTTTTTTGCCCCACTGTAGGCCTTGGCTGAACTGTATAGGATCCACGCATCCGTCCCATGCTTCTGTGCACTTTGTGACAGACCCCTTCCTTAGCAGGCTCTCTCATGTGCCAACATTAATTTCTCCCTGGAGTTGTTTGACTGACACAGTTATTTCCCTACACAGCATGATACATTTTTCCCACTGTAATTCGGTAGGATGAGAAGGCTTGCAGACAATATCTCGGGGTGACTTTTTGTTCTCGTAGAGAGCAGATTTTTTTGCCGCTACAGAAGACATGTTGTTGAAAGGCAAGTTGTGATTTAAAGGGTTTTAATTAAATATTAACTAACACTAGCAGTTTGTCCTTGTATTGACATACTTATATGCAAATTAATATGTATTTTATGCATTCATGTTCCTGCAAAAAAAAAAGCCAAGGATACAACAGCTTAACTCAATTCCTTACAGGTTCTGGAACCAAGGCCAGCACCGCATATCCAAACAGATACGTTTTTGTGAGTCAGTCCCCTTGAAATACTTTCACAGTGAGTGACTCAGTCCTGTAGCTTTGTGACATTTAGCACTAAAAACACTACAGCCCTCTCTTTGCCCACAGGTATGATGGCATGAGTCAAGCTGTATGGGAGAACAATGCCCATAAGTCACTATGCTCAATTTAAGACTTTCAGCTCAATACCATTAATCTTCTACACTTAGAGTGTTTGGAGAGAAATATGCTCAGCTAAAGGGGGTTCTTTTTCAAAGGAGTATAAAATCTGATATATTGGCATTGCTCATCATGGTGATTCAAGAGAAAATGTTCTGTCACACGTTTGTCTGTTTTATGTTGAAGTAGAGATCGCCAAGACAGCTGGCTTCTTCGACACAAGACACAAGTCTCCGAAATAGTTGTGACCACATCCTGCAAGAGGAACACAAGCACCTCTTTCATCGTCCTTTGTTCTTTCAAGGAGAATTTCATTTTGTTTCACGTAAACTGCTATTTGAAGTGCATTGAGTGCAACGTTGCTCGAGACATACTTGTTGACTTTTGATCTGCCAAACTAGAAATATGATTTTGGAGCAACATAGTAATGTTTTAATAAACCAAATTATAATTAAGTGCTTCCTTATCTGCAGACTTGAATCACTTGTTTATCTTTCACATCAGAGGAAACAGAACAAGGTTGCCAAATTGCAGTAAACACACTGCAACTCAAACCTGACCCCATCCAAAGCCATAGAAAGCCATTCACTAGTAGATGGTTGGCTGTGTGTATTTAGCAAGGCTGTAAAAGTTGTGAATTACTCCCAGTAAATCAATCAATCAATCAATCAATCAATCAATCAATCAATCAATCAATCAAATATATTTATAAAGCCCTTTTTACATCAGCAGATGTCAGTGCTATACAGAAACCCAGCCTAAAACCCCAAACAGCAAGCAATGCAGATGTAGAAGCATGTGCTAGGAAAAATTCCCTAGAAAGGCAGGAACCTAGGAAGAAACCTAAAGAGGAACTGGGCTCTGAGGGGTGGCCAGTCCTCATCTGGCTGTTACGGGTGGAGATTATAACTTCAAGATGTTCAAACGTTCATAGATGACCAGCAGGGTCAAATAATAATCACAGTGGTTGTAGAGGGTGCAACAGGTCAGTACCTCAGGAGTAAATGTCAGTTGGCTTTTAAATAGCTGAGCATTCAGAGGTCGAGACAGCCGGTGCGGTAGAAAGAGAGAGAGAGAGTAAAAAATAGCAGGTCCAGGACAAGGTAGCACGTCTAGTGAACAGATCAGGGTTCCTTAGCCACAGACAGAACAGTTGAAACTAGGTCAGCCACTGAATAACTCATTGAGGAAATTATTTTATTTTATTTTCACATTATCTAATGGATGCAGTGTAGGGTTTAAGTAGAGAGCACCCTTTTGAGCCTTTTGAAATCCTTAGATATTTTCCCACAGGAGTGGGAGAAAGAGGAATTGTGCAACGCCGTTGGAGCCGCCACGTTTCTCAACACTGAGTGAGAAAACCCTGCAGGATAGGCTACTGCTGTGTAAACTGTGACTCAGAAATTTTAGGGCGAGGCTTTTTAGAAGTCCTTACATCTCTATTCAAACCTGCCAGAGCTGTCACGCTTGAACTCCCCTGTGCTCAATAGTTCTACATGTCAGACTGTTCCCTCTCATTGTGGGCACACTCAATACTCGTTACCATCTGTGTCGGCCAGTGCCAGGGTTAATGCGGGCACTCTGTTGAGGGGAGAACAGCTTATAATAATATCCGGAATGGAGCAACCATGTGTTTCATGTATTTTATACCGTTCCACTGAACCCGCTCCAGTATTTACCACGAGCCCGTTCTCCCCAATTAAGGTGCCACCAACCTCCTGTGTAAGCACGCTCATCTAAATTATATAGCTAGCTGACAGACTCGATTGAGAGAGCCACAGGCCAGAGTGTGGTTAGCAGTAATTGGTGAGATCCCGTGGGAGCAGGCAGCTAGTGGGCTGGGTGCCTGAAGACCTACGCAGTTAGCAGGCTGATTCATGCCTTCAGCATCAGAGAAAGAAACAGCCCTTCAGTCAGTACCACCAGCACAAATGCAGACGCAAGTCTCTCACCACCAACATCACTGACCTCCTCCTTAAGGCTGGAATAAACTTACGCAAATACATTACACCTAGTCAACTGCAGAGAAGGTTAGGGGTTAAGTGCTACAGAAGTTGTGCCATTTATTGGCACCTTTTCACTTTTCTTAAATAATTCCCCATTTCTTCTCAAATAAGTACAAAATGAAATCAAGTATTTTCTCCCTCCTGAAATTCAAAACTTGATAGCTCACAATGGACGGGATGTCAGAGAACGGATTCCACTGGTTGATAGGAAGATGCATTGATTTAAAACTGTAATGCGCTGAGCTTATAGGACCTTATGGAAAATGTGTTGCTGAGGAGATGCATATATGTACAAAATGTCCTGACTGTAGCTTAAACGGAACAGGAAATATACTTGTTTTATATCAGTTGATTACTATAATGCCCACCTTGGCGTAATCATTTTGTAAAAGCCATAGCTCTACGGCAAGACGCATCATTCATGCATCATTCACGAAGTTTAGTCAAAATCTGGCCAGTGGTGTCTGAGATATTGAATGTGACTAATGTACATACTAACGTTCGTATGTATGGAGACAGATCCATAGTCGTCGTCCCCAGATTTCATTGTGGAGGACAATAACAACATCTCATAATGAATGAGATTGCATGGACAGAGGGGACCTGATCATAGATCAATATTACTCTGAGAAGCTTGATACATATGGGGCCTAGATCATGATCAGAAACATAAGTCAATATGCTATTAATCAGCTAATTATCCTGAAACAATATGTAATTCATAATCATCAGGTTGGTTAGTCATAAGTTACGACTAACTGTAACTTATGACTAACCATATAACATGTAGCCCAAAGACATCTATTAAAAACACCAGCAATATGCACTACTGTTCAAAAGTTTGGGGCACAACATAAAACAACATAAAATTGATCAGAAATTCAGTGTAGACATGGTTAATGTTGTAAATGACTATTGTAGCTGGAAACTGCTTGCAGCTTCATTTAATAGCACCCGCAAACACCAGTCTCAACATCAACAGTGAAGAGGCAACTTCGGGATGCTGGCCTTCTAGGCAGAGTTGAAAAGAAAAAGCCATATCTCAGACTGGCCAATAAAAATAAAAGATTAAGATGGGCAAAAGACCAGCATCCCGGAGTCCCCTCTTCACTGTTGAGGTTGAAACTGGTGTTTTGCGGGTACTATTTAATGAAGCTGCCAGTTTAGGACTTGTGAGGCATCTGTTTCTCAAACTAGACACTCAGATGTACTTGTCCTCTTGCTCAGTTGTGCACTGGGGCCTCCCGCTCATCTTTCTATTCTGGTTAGAGCCAGTTTGCGCTGTTCTGTGAATGGAGTAGTACACAGCGTTGTACGAGATCTTCAGTTTCCTGGCAATTTCTCGCATGGAATAGCCTTTATTTCTCAGAACAAGAATAGACTGATGGGTTTCAGAAGAAAGTTATTTGTTTCTGGCCATTTTGAGCCTGTAATCAAACCCACAAATGCTGATGCTCCAGATACTCAACTCATCTAAAGAAGGCCAGTTGTATTGCTTCTTTAATCAGAACAACAGTTTTCAGCTGTGCTAACATAATTGCAAAAGGGGTTTCTAATGATAAATTAGCCTTTTAAAATGATAAACTTGGATTAGCTGACACAACGTGCCATTGGAACACAGGAGTTGCTGATAATGGACCTCTGTAAGCCTATGTAGATATTCCATAAAAAAATCTGCAGTTTCCAGCAACAATAGTCATTTACAACATTAACAATGTCAACGCTGTATTTCCGATCAATTTGATGTTATTTTAATGGACAAAAAATATGCTTTTCTTTCAAAAACAAGGACATTTCTAAGTGACCCCAAACTTTTGAACGGTAGTGTATTACATACGGTCCTATTCCCATAAGAGGCAGGTCAAGTGTTTACCCAAAGTTTTACTGCGTGATATTATGTGGCCTAGGAGCAACATAGTGCTATCTTTTGTAGGTATATGTGTGATAACGTTCTGTTTGATAGGGTGAGTCACTCAACGGCTTAAGGGTTTTCCATTTGCAAGTAGTCTGGTAAACTCTCAGCTGCCAGTGTTTGTATAAGGAGATAAGAGGTACTTATACACCTGCACAGGACAGGTATACAGAAAGCCCTCTGGTCAATGGATATATGGATACACCGGAGGAGAAATACACTTCATCATCTGACCTGGGAAGTGTTGGAATAGTTTAAAAATGCATCCATCCTTCCTTTCTTCCTTAAAGTAATCACAGGTCTGACATGTCCGCATTGGTTAAATAAAACCGAGAGACCCTTGCTTTCACATATCCAATCATGTTTGATCTGTGATTGCTCCAATTAGTGGAAAAAGGGAAGGAGGCATTCTAACCGTATTCAAACACGGCCAAGGGTTCAAATACTATTTGTGTTCTTTCAAATATTTGAGTGTTTGATTGAACCTGCCAGGTCGAGCCTGATCTAGATTTCCAGATGGGCAAGGGTTGTACTTGTAGAACTATTTAATTGGTTCCATTGTGTAAACAATGCAGACAAGGTGGTTGAAAAATTCAAATCGACACTGCCCTGCCCTATTTCAGAACCAGCCTCTGTCGGGGTTCCCATCCCCCCTTTTTTTACCTCCCTTTTCGTGGTATCCAATTGTTAGTCGTTACTGTCTTGTCTCATGGCTACAACTCCCGCATGGACTCGGGAGAGGCGAAGGTCGAGAGCCATGCGTCCTTCGAAACACAACCCAACCAAGCCGCACTGCTTAACACAGCGCGCATCCAACCCGGAAGCCATCTCCCTTTCTGACACACATAAGGTGATGGTGACCTACGGAAGTGACAACCCATTGAACTGTGATGGATCAGTACTGTTAAGGTGTAGAGCCACGCCTTTGAACTGTGATATAGTACTGTAGAGGCCCCCTCAACCATGTTGATACCTAATCTGGACCAACAGACATGCACCTTATCTCACTGACCTGGCCCAGAGGAGTCAGTCCATTCATGGTGAAAAAACATGAACGCACACAAGTGTTGGATGTGTTAGCCCAGTGTGGACCTGCCGACTTAAGACTCAAACACCATATCACACGTGCAGTTAGTTACACGTCATCATTCATTCATTATTTATGTTACCTGGCTATAGGTTATGTATCATGAGTAGGCTTATACCAGTGGAGGTCAGTGCCCTTTAAGATGTGGGAGGACACTTTTTAATGAGCATGGCCTTATTTCTATTACAGCATATTGGATGAGTGTCATTCATATTCCATTCACCCAGTTCAATGTAACAGTGATAGGTTTAGGCTACTACATGATACAGTGCCTTGCGAAAGTATTCGGCCCCCTTGAACTTTGCGACCTTTTGCCACATTTCTGGCTTCAAACATGAAGATATAAAACTGTATTTTTTTTTGTGAAGAATCAACAACAAGTGGGACACAATCATGAAGTGGAATGACATTTATTGGATATTTCAAACTTTTTAACAAATCAAAAACTGAAAAATTGGGCGTGCAAAATTATTCAGCCCCTTTGCTTTCAGTGCAGCAAACTCTCTCCAGAAGTTCAGTGAGGATCTCTGAATGATCCAATGTTGACCTAAATGACTAATGATGATAAATACAATCCACCTGTGTGTAATCAAGTCTCCGTATAAATGCACCTGCTCTGTGATAGTCTCAGAGGTCCGTTAAAAGCGCAGAGAGCATCATGAAGAACATGGAACACACCAGGCAGGTCCGAGATACTGTTGTGAAGAAGTTTAAAGCCGGATTTGGATACAAAAGATTTCCCAAGCTTTAAACATCCCAAGGAGCACTGTGCAAGCGATAATATTGAAATGGAAGGAGTATCAGACCACTGCAAATCTACCAAGACCTGGCCGCCCTCTAAACTTTCAGCTCATAAAAGGAGAAGACTGATCAGAGATGCAGCCAAGAGGCCCATGATCACTCTGGATGAACTGCAGAGATCTACAGCTGAGGTGGGAGACTCTGTCCATTGGACAACAATCAGTCGTATATTGCACAAATCTGGCCTTTATGGAAGAGTGGCAAGAAGAAAGCCATTTCTTAAAGATATCCATAAAAAGTGTTGTTTAAAGTTTGCCACAAGCCACCTGGGAGACACACCAAACATGTGGAAGAAGGTGCTCTGGTCAGATGAAACCAAAATTGAACTTTTTTGGCAACAATGCAAAACGTTATGTTTGAGCGTAAAAGCAACACAGCCCATCACCCTGAACACACCATCCCCACTGTCAAACATGGTGGTGGCAGCATCATGGTTTGGGCCTGCTTTTCTTCAGCAGGGACAGGGAAGATGGTTAAAATTGATGGGAAGATGGATGGAGCCAAATACAGGACCATTCTGGAAGAAAACCTGATGGAGTCTGCAAAGACCTGAGACTGGGACGGAGATTTGTCTTCCAACAAGACAATGATCCAAAACATAAAGCAAAATCTACAATGGAATGGTTCAAAAATAAACATATCCAGGTGTTAGAATGGCCAAGTCAAAGTCCAGACCTGAATCCAATCGAGAATCTGTGGAAAGAACTGAAAACTGCTGTTCACAAATGCTCTCCATCCAACCTCACTGAGCTCGAGCTGTTTTGCAAGGAGGAATGGGAAGAAATTTCAGTCTCTCGATGTGCAAAACTGATAGAGACACCCCAAGGGACTTACAGCTGTAATCGCAGCAAAAGGTGGCGCTACAAAGTATTAACTTAAGGGGGCTGAATAATTTTGCACGCCCAATTTTTCAGTTTTTGATTTGTTAAAAAAGTTTGAAATATCCAATAAATGTCATTCCACTTCATGATTGTGTCCCACTTGTTGTTGATTCTTCACAAAAAATACAGTTTTATATCTTTATGTTTGAAGCCTGAAATGTGGCAAAAGGTCGCAAAGTTCAAGGGGGCCGAATACTTTCGCAAGGCACTGTACTCAAATTGTCCCTATACCCATCATGAGGTGTGCTAGAAGTTTACAACATAGGTGCACACAGGTAAAGAGAAACATTTGAGGTGACAGACAGTGACACAGGGACAGACTGACACATTCAATACTGCATTGCACACTCTTGCCTGCATCTAGCTGATGTAGGGTGTAATCATTAGTCCAACAGTTGCAAATGAGACTTTCTATTGGACAAATTCAGGTACGTTTATCCCTGTTTTGTTTGTTTCTGTTTAAGAAATGTTTTTCAACAGAATCAGCGGAATGAATACACCCCTGATCACGTGTTAACACAGTTGACTTTCATAGCAGCCTTCTCGCATTGTATTCCATCTCACATCTACGCGCTCTCCTTCTCTCGAAAAAACCTTTCCAAGCCAAATTATATCATAACCTCTACACGGCTTACATCGTTGTCACCATATTAGCTAAAGTAACATCCTAGTCAACGTAGCTAACAGAACTAACGCCTTAGTAAACCGCTACAATCATGCAGTAATGTTACAGTGTATAGTCAGTAAGCAGTTTTGCACTTACACCGGCAGGCCCTGGTGGCAATAAATTATTACAACCAAAAGCCTTACCTTGACTTAGAAGAGTTCCAGTGTTTTGTTGGATAGACATAGCCAGCTAACTAACACAGCATCTCTCTGTTTGAACAGGATGTTGAGTAGGCTAAACTAGCTAGCTGCATTTGCTAGCTAAGTAAGTGAAACAAAAATAAAATGACACTCTTGCTTCTCCTTAATTTGTTCAACTACTCACTGCATTTTAGGCACCGCAGTGCTAGCTAGCTGTAGTTTATGCTTTCGGTACTAGATTCATTAATTTACTCTTTGATTGGGTGGACAACATGTCAGTTCATGCTGTAAGAGCTCTGATATCTTGGAGGATGTCCTCCGGAAGTTGTCATAATTACTGTGTAAGTCTATGGAAGGAGATGAGAACCATAAACCTCCTAGGTCTTTGTATTGAAGTCAATGTACCCAGAGGAGGACAGAAGCTAGCTGTCCTTCAGCTATACCACGGTGCTACCCTACAAAGTGCTGTTGAGGCTACGGTTGACCTTCATTGCAAAATAGTGTGTTTTAATCAATTGTTTGGTCATGTGATTATTTTTAGCATAGTTTTATCCCCCAAAATATAAATGTTCCTGTTTAACATTTTTATTTTTATGAATTTCACTGAGTAGGATGGTCCTCCCCTTCCTCCTCTGAGGAGCCTCCACTGGCCTATACTATACATCTTCATTCCAGTTTCATCCCTACAGTGAGAAAATCTGCACATACACACATGTGCAAGGGCATGTTAGATGTGTTATCAATGTATACCCAGCAATGTCTACCGTGCATGTAGTTACACATTATACAACCTACAGTCACTACAAGACATTAACTGCACATAATTACGAGTGCATTATAAACATTGTTAATTTGTGACACTTCTATGATCAAAGGTCTCACCAGATCTGTTTGCTCTGTATCCATAGGAGTTGGTTATACAGCACACACTGATCTGAGACCAGGACCTCGATGCAGCCGGTATAGGTGTTGCACAATGACCCTCTAGTGTATTCTATGGAAAATGATTATGCAACAAGCATGTCATGTCAGCGGAGACACGAGGTGTGGCGAGCCTGCCTGGAGTGACTGTTGTCAGGGAGCCTGATAGGAGTGGAGTTGTGTTTCATCATCCATTGATGGCTGTCCTCTTGACATCTGATATCAGTTGGCTGCCTGCTGACAGGGAACAGTGCCATGGACCCTCGTACTCTCTTGGTGCCCTTCGGACACACATAACAACACGGCAGGGTGACCAGGCAGCAGTGGAACAAACATGAAATGATTGAACTCCCTGACCCTGCGAGCTTTATAGCTCTTGTGTACTAGACTACAGCACAACATCATACCCCCTGACACTTTATTAGCCTTCTTTGTTAGACACATGTTAATTAGCGTCTGTGGAGGTCGCCTTTTAGGACATCTGGCGTGCAGAACATTTCCAGAACTCGCACAGACACGAGTTTGAAAATGTAATAATGGTTATCTGGTAGTTTGTCATGGGTCTGAGTGATTATTATGGTCGCTCAGACTTATTTATATGGCAGATATTCATCAGAATCCGTTTGATATCATAATTACAGAACATTCAGGGGCAGAAATGACACTTCTATTTGGAACCAAGCCATCTCGCTACTACATTATTGCATTTAGTGTTGCAATGCAATGGGCTGTGCCATAAATGTGCTGTTAAAACGTAACTGTTTGAACTACATAATAAAAAATGGATCTGCTAAGTGCCAGAGAACTTTGTGATTTTATATTTCAAATCCCCCATTCCAAATGTTCAATTTGATTCCACACCTTGCTCACCAACTGGCCCCTGCACACCTAACCGAGATCCGGTGTTGATAAGAGGAGCAGATAATTGTTTTTAAAATCATTTTAAAAAGCTGATGAAAACCCGTAAAAGCTTGTGAACCAGACTAACAATTTAAGACTTGAAGTGATATAAAAGGTGAGGACAGCGGTCAGTCTGGTTGACCAGTTTAGTAAAAACATACAGGCACAACTCGGATTCACCAACGTACAAAAAGTGCAGTAGGATCAAGAAGCTACTCCAAGGCTAAGCTGAATGAGGGGGGGGGGGGTCGAGTGGGTCCACCAACCGCAGTGGTTTGGACCCGTTGGACATGCGTTCTTCTGAAGAAGCGTTAATGATTAACCCCTTGTTTAACTCTGCCGCATCCCACTTCAAAAACGCTCGGCTTCTTTGGTTCTACGGAAACGGGAGAATGCCAGTGGTTGGAAATAGAGATTAGAGTGCCCCGTTAGCTGGCATCATGGGGGTGAACAAACACCGTCTGTTCACTTTCCCTGGGGTTCCCAGGTCCAGAGCAAGCAGACCAGGCGCCAAGCGGCCAGAGACACACGGGCGACATCAGAGAGAAAACAGTCAGTAAGCCAGTCATTCTGTTTGCTCTCTCTGATCCATTGCGAGGTCATGTTTGACATAGCCATAATGTGACTCTGCACTGGATTGGGGTTTGAGCTCAGTGAAGAGGATCAAATGAGTTCTGAGGAATTAGATTAGACATCAAAATGACCTGCCCAAACAAACATAGCTAGATATGACTCTTTCTCTCCAATAATACAATTAAAGTCTGTTATGACTCCTAATGACATGTGTAATGTTAATCTCTTATGTTCAAATACAGTGCCAGTCTGAGTTGAAAGAAAAGCACTGGTACTCCCAATTTAGGAGTACCAGAAAATAGAAGCAAGACGTTTTCCATGTAGTAATGGAGTAACTATGATGCTAACGAATCACTCGCTGGTTTCTCTAGGGCACTTGGAAACAACGATACAGCAAAACCTTATCATTACAACAATTATTATATGGGAGATTTTTTCATAGTCCCGCAGTGCTCTCACAGTAAAGCTCCTGGTCACACAGCAAAATATTTAGTCTCACTTTAGAGCCCTGCTTTTGCCTGCACTGCGCCACTTCTCTTTATACTCCTGTGTGTGTGGGTGTGTGTGGGTGTGTGTGTACATACTGCATGTACAGTATGTGTGAGTGTCTCTTCATATGTAAATATGTTCTGTAATGACAGGGCCGTTCTGCCAGGCTCCCTCCTCTTCTTCCTCCTCCTCCTCCACTCGGAAGACCGCCAGCTCAGTCCTGGAGGGCGTCTGAGGTTTCTGACTAAGCTCAGTTTCTGGTAAAGGGCCGCCCTGCTCACAGCCTCCCGCGCCCTGGCTGCTGCTGCTTTGGATGTAGCAACTTAGCCGTGCAGCTGTAGTTTCTTCTTAACCCTACACATAAACAAGAACATTACAGAAGCCATGTAGCAATGGGGAGACAGAGCAGGAGGGGAGGGGAGCGGCCATATGGAGTCTACTGTGTCTCTGTAGTACAGTTAAAGGGACATTACATACCACAAACAAACTATCGTCAGATTTTTTCAGATATATCCAAAGTAGTATTAAGTCAAGATGAGTCCAAAGACCTTGTGACCTGTTATGCTCTTCGGGCGCAGCAGCTATCCTAGTGGTTAGAGCATTGGACCAAAATGTATTACATTTTAATGTGGCATGAACACAACCAGTCATGATGATTTCATCGTATTGTTAAAAAAAAGTAGGCTGCCTTGAAAGAAAAACACTCATTAAATAATGTACATTTCGTGTCTCTCCATGTTTCATAATTTCCCTTCAACTCTCACATTCTTATTCTCTCTCTCTCTCTCACACACACACACACACACACACACACACACACACACACACACACACACACACACACACACACACACACACACACACACACACACACACACACACACACACTTGAATCTGACCTTACAAATCACACAAAGATATGTCAAATTTCCCTTCAACCCTCACACTCTTATTCTCTCTCTCTCACACACACACTTTTGAATCTGACCTTAAAAATCACACAAAGATATGTCAAATCAGGTAATGCCAAATTTAAGTATGAATTAAGTATGCTTTCAAGTGATTGAAATGCATTATAGAGGTATTGGAAAATTCAGGAAAGCAGAAGGAAGATCATCAGGCAATTATTGTGTATTTAATCTTTCTTAGAACAGACAATCACATACAGTGTCTTCAGAAAGTATTCACACCCCTTGGCTTTTTCCAATTTTTTTTTGTCTTACAGCCTGAATTTAAATTTGATGAAAGGGGTGTGAATACTTGCTAGAGGCACAGTATATCAGTGGAGCCACTCCAGCTTCACCTATGACTGTCATTCAAAATGACCCATCAGCACTGTCATTTGACCACATTCTGTCTTAGATATGGCTGTGTAGGGAGGTGGAAGGGAAGAGTGGTTTTAGCATTTTTAAACCCGTTGAATTTCACTGAAAAGGCCCTTGGGGTTAGAGGGGTGGGGGGTGGTTTATGTTAAGCACTGTCTCTCTTGTTGAGCCCTGAAGGCAACAGCATGAGTGAAGAGAGAGGGGCCTCTGAGGGGCCCACCTTATCCGTGTGTGTGGAGGCCACACCTGGGAGCGCTCACGTGCTGCTCAACTGGTGGGAAAGTGGTGGGAGTGTTGACAGACAGCCCAATGATAAGGAGGAGGGAAAGAGAAAGAGAGAATGAGGAGGGGGTGGGAGGAGCGGGAGGGAAAGACAGTACAACTTGCAGAGTAGGACAGATAGTGATCAGGTTGTCATTCGGGGAGGTGTGACTTGGGCTACACATGTGCTTTACACAACAAACTACAACGGACTCTCTCGGGGCTGGTTGAGTTTTGTTTTCTTCATGTCATAGAGTCAGTGCTTCTTTGTTTTTGAGCACATTCTGTTTGAATGTAGAAAACTGAGGGAAACAGTAGATAAATTACAAAAAGCAAGTAAATTCTCCATTTCGATATCTAGGCGGTTTCTATTTAATTTCACTTTTATTTAACTAGGCAAGTCAGTTAAGAACAAATTGTTATTTTCAATGAGGGTCTAGGAACAGCGGGTTAACTGCCTTGTTCAGGGGCAGAACGACAGATTTGGGGAGAAGGGTCTAAGCATGCAACCATAAACTATAATAGCCGTGTTAATTCAGCAATGATACAGAACAATGTGGAAAACCGTTAATATAACGTCAGTGATTACAATCCACTATAATACAAGTCTGATGAATGACTAAAATGTAACAGTGAATAATAAGTCCATTATCAAATGCCCTGCACAGTAATTTGGCCATTCATAAAATTTAAACAGACCAAATAACGCCAGGAAACCGGAAACGTCTGAGGAGGCAGGAGTTAAAAAATTGCTCTACTCCCGGCTTTGGGGTTCCTGATCTGTTTCTTTCCTTCCCCCACCCGGTTCAGAGGAAGAGGGCGCGCTCGGAAGAATGTGTCCCTGGCAGAACTCCAGGGATTTGCATAGAGCTGGCGGGAAACAGTTCCTCCCTTTGTCAGAACTGTACAGCAGCCAGGAATTCTCGCCCAGCTGCTAGTTCCCCCAGCGCTGGCCTCCTATTGGCTACAGCTTCGCGGGCTTTCTCCAACCATAAATCGGCACATTAAAGTACAAAAGGTCATTGAGGCCAAGGGGCGTGACCGAACACAACCCTCCTCAATCTTACATTTGAAAACCCTTGCAAGATAACATGAGCACTGGGACAGAAACAAAGAGATACCGGGTCTGGAATTGAACCAAAAAGGCTGGCAGAATAACAAAGATTTTTTACAACTAAACCAAGATAGACCACAGGCTGTTGTTTCCAATGGGAAGAAATGAGTCATAGCGGGCAGAACAAGCAAGGAGGTGGGCATTCTAGCATACATCTCCATATTTCTGTGAGGGAACTTCTGCTCTGTGTAGTGCGCTTGTGCAATAACTCAATTCGCCTTTGCACTTCTTCTAAACAACATATTTAAAGGTTTTGCAAAGGGTAAAGTCTGCAAAACGTAGTCCACTCTGTTCATAACATATTTTGGTTATGGGAACAAAAAACTGTATTGAAATCCAATGTTTCATCAATGAGAAAATTGTCAAAATGCATCTCTTTCCATCTTCTCCCACTGCCGGCCAGTGGGCTTTCTCTCACTACCGTATTTGGTAGTGAGTGGAAACCGCAAGTGGATGCTTCACATTTGTTCATCCGGTGAAATATCTGTCTCATTGTTCTATCTGTGATAATATGGTCCTTTCAATGGCCGATTGTTTGCTTTTAACGAATCCTGTCTGACGTGTCTCATTGCTTTTTGGTCCACATTAATAAACGTCATAGGGCTATATGTGTCACGGCCAGGTCATTGACAGTGCTAAGCTGACAGCTACAAAACACCTCCAGACTAACATTATGAGGGCATCTAGCGGCTAAACCAAGACATGACACCAAAACCACAATCATTTATAAACAGACTTTTACTGTGCTTTGTCCACTCTTGTTAGAGTCTCCCTAAAGTCAAAGAAAACAGCCATTTCAAATGGGCACACAATGGAGCCCTCTATGCGGGGGACATGCCAGAATCAATTGCCTCAGGATAAGTAGCGAGTTTTCAGCTTCGTTTCAAAAGGAAGGCCCCTTACGTGGCTCGGCGCAACACAAGGTGGCACGTTACCATGGTGAGGGTGGACAGAAAAGCACAGGGCAGGCAGAGATTTGGCGGGAAGTGCTGCCACAAAGTGCTGCTTTTGTTGACTTTGTTTCTGGACTGGAGGAAGTCAGAACGGTTTCCGTTATATCTGGTTGAGGAGACGTGGCCACGTCAATGATTAGATACCGTAAATCACATTTATTAAGCCTCAAGTGTTATCCCAGTGCTCATGAAAATGTTTCATCTTGTGTGCCTACGCAATCTCACAGAGAAATAAATTGACAGAGAAAATGTCATGACCTTCTCATTTGTCACACTGGATAAAGTCCAAGACAGAGTATGTATCCCTATTAGTCAAACATATCCAACCTGACTCACATATATCAGAACAACAAAACATTTGAATATATCAGAAAAACAAAACATTTTAAGTTAGAAAACCCCCCAGCAGGGAACAACTTAGAGAGCCCCCCGTAAATATCGGGACAGTGAATAATATTTTCTTATTTTGGCTCTGTACACCAGCACTTGGCTATGAAATGATACAATGACTATGAGGTTAAAGTGCAGACTGTCAACTTTAATTTGAGGGTATTTTCATCCATGTCGTATGGATAGGGATCAAAAGTATTGAGACAAATTCATAATGTGTATTAAAGTAGTCAAAGGTTTAGCATTTAGTCCCATATTACTAACACTCAATAATTACATCAAGCTTGTGACTCTATAAACTTCTTGGATGCATTTGCTTTTTGTTTCGGTTGTGTTTCGGTTGGTCCTTCTGTAGCTCAGTTGGTAGAGCATGGCGCTTGTAACGCCAGGGTAGTGGGTTCGATCCCCGGGACCACCCATACGTAGAATGTATGCACACATGACTGTAAGTCGCTTTGGATAAAAGCGTCTGCTAAATGGCATATATTATTATATTATTATTAGATAATTTTGTGTCCAATAGAAATGGTAAAATGGTAAATAATGTATTGTGTCATTTTGGAGTCTGTTTGATTGTAAATAAGAATAGCATATATTTCTAAACACTCCTACATTAATGTTGATGCTACCATTATTACATATAGTCCTCAATGAATTGTCAATAATGACGAGTGAGATTACAGATGCACAAATATCATACTGATCAAAATAATAATTTTATTGCCTTAGTACCTGGCTCGAAATGATAAATCATCCCATCAGTGTCATATCACGTACAATATATGGAAACAGCTAGGCAATGGGGACTGTCTAATTGTTGTGATTTTTTTTAACAGTATTTCAGACATGCAGAGAATGAAGTTGGGTTACTTTTACATAGATTTGGGTTACTCCTAAGTCATCTCCAACATTGTGACTTTCTATTACAGTTTTTCTCAATCGTGTACAAACATTCTTTGGAACTGTGGTTGAACATATCTACAGCACAACGACAATGATCAAATGCTTAAATACATTTGCAGAATGTCTGATCATGTTCTTGCCTTTGTACCTCGATTGCATATCTTAAACACACTTATGCAAAACGTTAAAGGCAATTGTCATCAATGAAAACAAATTTCGCTGTAAAGTGTTTTGCTCACGGAATATTAAGACGTGGTTTTCACCAGAAGAGAAAGGGTTGCAAATGTGTTCACTGTTTACAGAAATCAGTAAATAATACTGCACAAAATTGAAAATGGCTTTATTAGTTATAATATAAGGAAAGAGCTAGGCAATGGGGACTGTGTCATTTTAATGTTTTTTTTATAACATTGCGGATATGCAGAGATGCAGAGAAGGAAGTTGAATGACTTCCATTACAGAGCTTTGCTTTAGTGTGGATTGAGGTCTACATTCCATTCATATGAGTTCTGTTCCTCCACTTTTGAACCTGTTTCCTCCAGCATCTTCACAAGGTCCTTTGCTGTTGTTCTGGGATTGAGTTGCACTTTTCACACCAAAGTACGTTCATCTCTAGGAGACAGAACGCATCTCCTTCCTGAGCAGTGTGATGGCTGCATATACGTATACTGCTTATGATGGACTCAAAAATGAGCTCAGATGCATCCTGTTTCCATTGATCATCCTTGAGATGTTTCTACAACTTGATTGGAGTCCACCTGTGATAAAGTAAAATTGATTGGACATGATTTAGAAATGCACACACCTGTCTATTTAAGGTCCCACAGTTGTCAGTGCATGTCAGAGCAAAAACCAAGCCATGAGGTCGAAGGAATTGACCGTAGAGCTCCGAGACAGGATTGTGGCGAGGCACAGATCTGGGGAAGGGAACCAATAACATTTCTGCAGCATCGAAGGTCCCCAAGAACACAGTGGCCTTAAATGGAAGATGTTTGGAACCACCAAGACTCTTCCTAGAGCTGACTGCCCGGCAAAAACTGAGCAATCGGTGGAGAAGGGCCTTGGTCAGGGAGGTGACCAAGAACATGATGGTCACTCTGACAGAGCTCTAGAGTTCCTCTGTGGAGATGGGAGAACCATCTAGAAGTATAACCATCTCAGCAGCACTCCACCAATCAGGCCTTTATGGTAGTGGCCAGAAAGAAGCCACACTGTAAATGCCACCTGACAGCCCACTTGGAGTTTGCCAAAAGGCACCCAAAAGACTCTCAGACCATGAGAAACAAGATTCTCTGGTCTGATGAAACCAAGATTTAACTCTTTGGCCTGAATGCCAAGTGTCACGTCTGGAGGAAACCTGTCACCATCTCTACTGTGAAGAATGGTGGTGGCAGCATCATGCTGTGGGGATGTTTTTCAATGGCAGGGACTGCAAGACTAGTCAGGATCGAGGGAAAAAATGAACATAGCAAAGGACAGAGATATTTGATGAAAATCTGCTCCAGAGTGCTCAGGAGTTCAGACTGGGTCGAAGGTTATCCTTCCAACAGGACAACGACCCTAAGCACACAGCCAAGACAACGCAGGAGCGGCTTCGGGACAAGTCTCTGAATGGCCCAGCCAGAGCCTGGACTTGAACCCGATCAATGTACACACAATATGGGGTATTTTGTGTAGATTGTCGAGAAAAAATAAATAAATAATCAACTTTAGAATAAGGCTGTAACGTAACAAAATGTGGAAAAAGTCAAGGTGTCGGTATACTTTCCAAAGGCACTGTATGTGTGTAACACTGGAGAAGGGACACTTCATTGAACCCACTTGTGGGAGACGCAATTTTGACACCAGTGAACACTGTGGAACTTTGGCTTAACACCACCATGTTTATGCACCCCTTGGGGGTACTTCTGTCACAATGAGCCTCACTCGGTTTAGGCAGTAATATGCATTGCGGTAACCGGCTTTCACCCAGAGCTGAAGCTGATTAAACATCATGATCATTACACAGGTGCACCTTGTGCTGGGGACAATAAAAGGCCACTCTAAATTGTGCAGTTTTGTCACAACACAATGCCAGAGATGATTCAAGTTTTGAGGGATCGTGCAATTGGTATGCTGACTGCAGGAATGTCCACCAGAGCTGTTGCTAGATAATTTAATGTTATGTTCTCTACCATAAGCCACCTCCAATGTCGTTTTAGAGAATTTGGCAGTACATCCAACCGGTCTCACAACCACAGACCATGTGTAACCACGCCGGCCCAGGACCTCAGCATTGGCATCTTCACCTGCGGGATCGTCTGAGACCAGCCACCTGGACAGCTGATGAAACTGAGTATTTTTGTATATAATATAGCCCTTTTGTGGGAAGTTTAGTTTCAATGAATGTATTTGTTTTGAGAAGGCAACTACATTTTCAAAATGCATTTATTGTTTCACAAAAAGCTACAGATGTCTGTGTCTTGAGAACACTGTTGTAAAAACATTGCTCCAAGAAATGTTTGTATGCGATTGAGAAAAACTGTAAAGAGCTTTGATTTGGTGTGGATTTAGGCCTATACATTACTATCAGTTGTGTTCCTCCACTGTATTCACCTTTCCTTATTTATTTTCTGGAATGTGTTCCTGTGGACCAATGGAAAGTCCCCAAAATTCTGAGCAAACCATCCTTTGTATTCAATACATGGAATTCGATTGTGATACTGATGAATGAATCCTGCTTATTTGTATTTTTATTAACAGGGATATTCCATTTGATGTGTATTACATTGCCGAAATATGCATAAAAAGAGGGTAATAGCACATAACTCTGCACCTTTGGATAGTTGTACTTCCAATCATGAGTAAATTATGTCAAAGAAAATGTATTGATCTACTGGGATTTTCTTTTGTCTGCATGGACTCAAGAGATAAACATGGTTGTGTTCATCTTTTTGCAGGCAGTCGTGTTCTTTTGTTGAATGTATTTGCAATTTTGACAGTATAATATGAATGTATTTATGTTTTGAGGAACAACTACATTTTGAAATTACATTTACTGTTTTGGATGTCCACAGATTTCGGTGCCTTGTGGAGTCGGTATTGAAAATGTTGAACTACATTACAATAGACTGTCCCATAAAAAAAATCTACCATAGTGTACTATAGTATATACTGTGGCCTAAAAATGAATGCATGTGTACCATGACAATGCAAACAATGGCAATTATTTATCCATATTACTCTACTGTGCAATGACAATCACAAACACAAAATCTGACATATCATGGTGGAAAGCTGGAAATCATACCATGAATAAGATCATTTTATTTATGAAAATAAATCCTGGTTAACACCCTCATACCTACATGAAAACAATACCTACATTTACTTAAGAATACTACAGTACTTACTTTATAGTTATGTAGTGCACTGTATTAAACTGTAGTATACTTTAGAATATTATACTACATACTATATTGATATGCTAATATTTAACTTGCATATTGTATACCCTGCCCATTCCCCGTATCCCAAGAGAAACCTACATGCCAAGTATAGACCAAGGTTTCCTCAAGGAGAAAGCCCCCACTGCTATGTCAAAGTCAATAAAAGAAAAACAATATAGTAAACACTACAGTAATGGCCACAAAGACAGAAACAGTATATTACAGTAAATACTATAGTATATAAATATAGTAATACTACAGTATTTATACAATATAATACTATAGTATTTTTTCATGTGGACTGGGCTCTCTCCGACACCTCTTGCCCTTCCTTTCCCAAAATCTTAACTGATCCAATCTGGGACACAGTCACTCTGTCATCAATTATGTGTCACAGTGCGTACCACTGCCAAGGCTTCTTCCAGTAAGAGGGTCAGCTTGCTCATCGGTTCCATCCGATCGGAGGTTGCTAGTGACCGCGCCATGACAAAGACAATGATGACAACAGAAGCAAAAATACTCTCCTTTGCTGCCCCGTCCCAATTAAATTCAGATGAGTTCATTCAAAAGTAAACATTGACTTTACAATCGAACTCGCAATAACATGTGTGTACAGCACATATCACAAACAGGTCTACACAGAGTGATAAGCATGGGTGTGTTCATATTGGACAATAAACAGTCAAAATAGAAGCATTTGACCACTGTAGTTTTCAGGCAGGTAGGGAAAAGGGGTAGTTTAGCCTTTCTGTCTGACTCAATATCATCATAGAAAGCGAGAATGAGTACACACATACAGCAATAGAGACAGAGACAAAGAGAGACAGCGAGAGTGAGTGAGCGTGGCGTTTCACCTCCAGAGGACTTGTTGTTGTGATAAAGACTAACAGGTCAGATGATTCATACAGCAACAATAAAGCAGGAAATGAAGGATTAACGGTCACATCATATATGGTCCTTTGAAAGTCTTGCTGTCAAGATCAAATTGCCATTTTGAAAACAGTGTCAAGGTTTTTAATTGACATCCAAAGCGCTAAAAGAAAGATCACATTTCATGACACTATATTGTTTCCTTTACAAAGGCTGTTAGGTGGGAATACCCCAGTTGAGACAGATGCCTCCATTAATAACTTCATTATGTTAATCTGTGACAGAAATTATGGTATTCAATCGCTGACCTAAGATTACACGCTCATATTGTCATTCGGCAATCAGGTTTATCACTCTGATCGTAATCTATACATTTTCTCATTGTGCTGCACCCCTTCAAAATGTCAAAATGTCAAAAGCTCAAAATACAGCTTGGGTAACTGAAGAAAAAGTATTTATACAGTGGGGCAAAAAAGTATTTAGTCAGCCACCAATTGTGCAACTTCTCCCACTTAAAAAGATGAGAGAAGCCTGTAATTTTCATCATAGGTACACTTCATCTATGACAGACAAAATGAGAGAAAAGAAATCCAGAAAATCACATTGTAGGATTTTTTATGAATTTATTTGCAAATTATGGTGGAAAATAAGTATTGTCGATCTGTAGAAGTTTGTGAGTGCTTTTGGTGACAAGCCGAATTTCTTCAGCCTCCTGAGGTTGAAGAGGCGCTGCTGTGCCTTCTTCACAACGCTGTCTGTGTGGGTGGACCAATTCAGTTTGTCAGTGATGTGTACGCCTAGGAACTTAAAACTTACTACCCTCTCCACTACTGTCCCATCGATGTGGATAGGGGGCTCCCTCTGCTGTTTCCTAAAGTCCACAATCATCTCCTTTGTTTTGTTGACGTTGAGTGCGAGGTTATTTTCCTGACACCACACTCCGAGGGCCCTCACCTCCTCCCTGTAGGCTGTCTCGTCGTTGTTGGTAATCAAGCCTACCACTGTAGTGTCGTCCGCAAACTTGATGATTGAGTTGGAGGCGTGCGTGGCCACGCAGTCATGGGTGAACAGGGAGTACAGGAGAGGGCTCAGAACGCACCCTTGTGGGGCCCCAGTGTTGAGGATCAGCGGGGTGGAGATGTTGTTACCTACCCTCACCACCTGGGTGCGGCCCGTCAGGAAGTCCAGTACCCAGTTGCACAGGGCGGGGTCGAGACCCAGGGTCTCGAGCTTGATGACGAGTTTGGAGGGCACTATGGTGTTAAATGCTGAGCTGTAGTCGATGAACAGCATTCTCACATAGGTATTCCTCTTGTCCAGATGGGTTAGGGCAGTGTGCAGTGTGGTTGAGATTGCATCGTCTGTGGACCTATTTGGGCGGTAAGCAAATTGGAGTGGGTCTAGGGTGTCAGGTAAGGTGGAGGTGATATGGTCCTTGACTAGTCTCTCAAAGCACTTTATGATGACGGAAGTGAGTGCTACGGGGTGGTAGTCGTTTAGCTCAGTTACCTTAGCTTTCTTGGGAACAGGGACAATGGTGGCCCTCTTGAAGCATGTGGGAACAGCAGAATGGGATAAGGATTGATTGAATATGTCCGTAAACACACCAGCCAGCTGGTCTGCGCATGCTCTGAGGACGCAGCTGGGGATGACGTCTGAGCCTGCAGCCTTTTTTATTTTTTAAATTATTTTACTAGGCAAGTCAGTTAAAGAACAAATTCGTATTTTCAATGACGGCCTACGAACAGTGGGTTAACTGCCTGTTCAGGGGCAGAACGACAGATTTGTACCTTGTCAGCTCGGGGATTCGAACTTGCAACCTTTCAGTTACTAGTCCTACGCTCTAACCACTAGGCTACCCTGCATTGCAGGCTGCCTTGCAGGCTACCCTGCCTTGCTACCCTGCCTTGTTAACACTTTTAAATGTTTTCCTCATGTCGGCTGCAGTTAAGGAGAGTCCGCAGGTTTTGGTTGTGGGCCAAAAAGTTATTTAGTCTGCCTGGGAGCAAGACATCCTGGTCCGTGACGGGGCTGGTTTTTCTTTTTGTAATCCAGGTTTGACTGTAGACCCTGCCACATACCTTTTGTGTCTGAGCCGTTGAATTGTGACTCTACTTTGTCTCTATACTGACGCTTAGCTTGTTTGATTGCCTTGCAGAGGGAATAGCTACACTGTTTGTATTCGGTCATGTTTCCGGTCACCTTTCCCTGGTTAAAAGCAGTGGTTCGCGCTTTCAATTTCACGCGAATGCTGCCATCATTCCACGGTTTCTCGTTTGGGAATGTTTTAATCGTTGCTATGGGAACGACATCATCAATGCACTTTCTAATGAACTCACCGAATCCGCGTATTGGTCAATGTTGTTTTTGGACGCAATGCGGAACATATCCCAATCCACGTGATCGAAGCAGTCTTGAAGCGTGGAATCAGATTGGTCGGACCAGCGTTGAACAGACCGGAGCTTCTTGTTTTAGTTTCTGTCTGTAGGCAGGAAGCAACAAAATGGAGTCGTGGTCAGATTTTTCGAAAGGAGGGCAGGGCAGGGCCTTATATGCGTTGCGGAAGTTAGAATAGCAATGATCCAAGGTTTTACCAGCCCTGGTTGCGCAATCGATATGCTGATACAATTTAGGGAGTCTTGTTTTCAGATTAGCCTTGTTAAAATCCAATGAATGCAACCTCAGGATATGTGGTTTCCAGTTTGCAAAGAATCAAATAAAGTTCGTTCAGGGCCATCGATATGTCTGCTTGGGGGGGAATATATATGGCTGTGATTATAATCGAAGAGAATTCCCTTGGTAGATAATGCGGTCGACATTTGATTGTGAGGAATTCTAAGTCAGGTAAACAGAAGGACTTGAGTTCCTGTATGTTGTTGTGGTCACACCACGTCTCGTTAATCATAAGGCATATCCCCCGCCCCCCTTCTAACCAGAAAGATGTTTGTTTCTGTCGGCGCGATGCGTGAAGAAACCAGCTGGCTGCACCGATTCCATTAGCGTCTCTCGAGTGAGCCATGTTTCCATGAAGCAAAGAACGTTACAGTCTCTGATGTCCCTCTGGAATGCTACCCTTGCTCGGATTTCATCAACCTTGTTGTCAAGAGACTGGACATTGGCGAGTAGTATGCTAGGGAGCGGTGCGCGATGTGCCTGTCTCCGGAGCCTGACCAGAAGACCGCTACATTTCCCTCTTTTACGACATCTTTATTTTGGGTCGCAGGCTGGGATCCATTCCGTTGTCCTGGGTGGAAGGCAGAACACAGGATCCGCTTCGGGAAAGTCATATTCCTGGTCGTACTGGTGGTGAGTTGACGTTGCTCTTATATTCAGTAGTTCTTCCCGACTGTATGTAATGAAACCTAAGATTACCTGGGGTACAAATGTAAGAAATAACACGTAAAAAAAAAAAAAAAACTGCATAGTTTCCTAGGAACGGGAAGCGAGGCGGCCATCTCTGTCGGCCCCGGAAGTATGTTGTAACATACTAGTGTTAAAAACTAATCAAAATATATGAGAGCTTCGCATACTCTTGGCATTCTCAACCAGCTTCACCTGGAATGCTTTTCGAACAGTCTTGAAGGGGATCGCACATATGATGAGCACTTGTTGGCTGCTTTTCCTTTACTCTGCGGTCCAACTCATTCCAAACCGTCTTAATTGGGTTGAGGTCGGGTGATTGTGGAGGCCAGGTCATCTGATGCAGCACTCCATCACTCTCCTTCTTGGTAAAATAGCCCTTACACAGCCTGGAGGTGTGTTGGGTCATTGTCCTGTTGAAAAACAAATGATAGTCCCTCTAAGCGCAAACCAGATGGGATGGCGTATCACTGCAGAATTCTGTGGTAACCATGAGGGTTAAGTGTACCTGGAATTGTAAATAAATCACTGACAGTGTCACCAGCAAAGCACCCCCACACCATCACACCCCCTCATTCATGCTTCATGGTGGGAACCACACATGCAGAGAACATCCGTTCACCCACTCATCTCACAAAGACACGGCGGTTGGAACCAAACATCTAAAAGGACAGACCAAAGGACAGATTTCCACCGGTCTAATGTCATTTGCTTGTGTTTCTTGGCAAGTCTCTTCTTCTTATTGGTGTCCTTTAGTAGTAGTGCTTTCTTCGCAGCAATTCGAGCATCAAGGCCTGATTCACACAGTTTCCTCTGAACAGTTGATGTTGAAATGCGTCTGTTACTTTAACTCTGAAGCATTTATTTGGGCTGCAATTTCTGAGACTGGTAGCTCTAATGAATTTATCCTCTGCAGCAGAGGTGACTCTGGGTCTTCCTTTCCTGTGGCGGTCCTCATGAGACAGTTTCATCATAGCGCTTGATGGTATTGCGATTGCACTTGAAGAAACATCAAAGTTCTTGAAATTCTCCAGATTGACTGACCTTCATGTCTTAAAGTAATGATGGACTGTCATTTCTCTTTGCTTACAGTATTTGAGCTTTTCTTGGCATAATATGGACTGGGTCTTTTACCAAATAGAGCTATATTCTGTATACCACCCTTGTCACAACACAACTGATGCTCAAACGCATTAAGGAAAGAAATTCCACAATTTCTTCTAAACTTTTAACAAGGCACACCTGCTAATTGAAATGCATTCCAGATGACTACCTCATGAAGCTGGTTGAGAGAATGCCAAGATTGTGCAAAGCTGTCATCAAGGCAAAGGGTGGCTAATTTGAAGAATCTCAAATATAAAACATTTAGATTTGTTTAACACTTTTTTGGTTACTACGTCATTCCATGTGTTATTTCCTAGTGTTGATGTCTTCACTATTATTCTACAATGTAGAAAAAAGAAAACCCTTGAATGAGTAGGTGTGTCTCAACATTTGACTGGTACTGTATATTTCGTGATATCCAATTGTAGTTACAGTCTTGTCCCATCGCTGCGGACTTGGGAGAAGAGAAGGTCTGCCGCACTGCTTCTTGACACACTGCTCTCTTAACCCGGAATTCAGCAACACCAATGTGTCAGAGGAAACACTGTCCAACTGGCGACCATGTCAGGGTGCATGCGCCCGGCCCATGAGTTGCTAGAGCGCAATGGGACAAGGGCATCCCGGCCTGCTAAACCCTCCCTTAACCCAGACGACGCTGGGTCAGTTGTGCGCCGCCTCATGGGTCTCCAGGTTGCGGCCGGCTGTGACACAGCCCGGGATTGTACCCGGACTGTAGCGACACCTCTAGCACTGCAATACAGAGCCTTTGACAGCTGCACCACTCTGGAGGCCCCCACTGAGGAAAAAGTTAAGGATTTTAACTACTTAGGTACAGTGCCTTTGGAAAGTATTCAGCCCCTTTAACTTTTTCCACATTTTGTTACGTTACAGCCTTATTCTAAAATGAAAAAATATATTCAGAAATCTACACACAATACCAATAATGACAAAGTTAAAAGGGGTTCTTAGAAATGTTTGCAAATGTAATAAAAATGAAAAAATAGGAATACTTTATTTACATAAGTATTCAGACCTTTTGCTATGAGACTCGAAATTGAGCTCAGGTGCATCCTGTTTCCATTGACCATCCTTGAGATGTTTCTACAACTTGATTGGAGTCCACCTGTGATAAATGCAATTGATTAGACATGGTTTGGAAAGGCACACACCTGTCTATATAAGGTCCCACAGTTGACAGTGTGTCAGAGCAAAAACCAGGCCATGAGGTCGAAGGAATTGTCCGTAGAGCTCCAAGACAGGATTGTGTCAAAGCACAGATCTGGGGAAGGGTTCCAAAAAATTGCTGCAGCATTGAAGGTGCCAAAGAACACAGTGGCCTCCATAATTCTTAAATAGAAAAGGGTTGGAACCATCAAGACTCTTCCTAGTGTTGGCCACCTAGAAAAACTGAGCAATCAGGGGAGAAGGGCCTTGGTCTGGGAGGTGAACAAGAACCCGATGGTCACCCTGACAGAGCTCCAGATTTCCTCTGTGGAGATGGGAGAACGTTCCTGAAGGACAACCATCTCAGCAGCACTCCACCAATCAGGCCTTTATGGTAGTGGCCAAACGGAAGCCACTCTTCAGTAAAAGGCACATGGCAGCCCACTTGTAGTTTGCCAAAGGCACCCAAAAGACTCTCAGACAATGAGAAACAAGATTCTCTGGTCTAATGAAACCAAGATCGAACTCTTTGGCCTGAATGCCAATGTCTGGAGGAAACCTGGCACCATCCATACGGTGAAGCATGGTGGTGGCAGCATCATGCTGTGGGGATGTGACAATGCAGGAGTGGCTTCGGGACAAGTCTCTGAATTTCCTTGAGTGGCCCAGCCAGAGCCTGGACTTGAACCCGATCGAACATCTCTGGAGAGACCTGAAAATAGCTGTGCAGCAATGTTCCCCATCCAATCTGACAGAGTTTGAGAGGATCTGCAGAGAAGAATGGGATTAACTCCTCAAATAAGCTTGTAGCGTCATACCCAAGAATCGCTGCCAAAGGTGCTTCAAGAAAGTACTGAGTCAAGGGTTTGAATACTTATGTAAATGTGATAGTTTTTATTTTATTTTTTATAAATTAGCAAACATTTCTAAAATCCTGTTTTTGCTTTGTCATTGTGGGGTATTGTGTGCAGATTGATGAGAAAAAATGTGGAAAAAGGCCAAGGGACTGAATATTTTCCTAAGGAACTGTACTTCTCACAGTAGCAAGAGGACTCCGTATGGTGGTGTTGTTCTTCGTAGGGTATTGATGATTAAGTGATACTGCCTCGGAGTACGGTTGTCCCCTGCTGAACGAAGATGGTTGTCCTATTCAAGCCGTGTCGATAAGTGAATCTGTGCCATTTTAATGAATGCATCTCCATTGAATGAACAAAGGAAGAATAGCCAGTTTCATATATCATCATTTCCACTGATGCTATAAAAAAAATACTTGATCGGATGATGGAAAATGTACAATAACGTTGGATAAGTAAGTTAGCTACTGTGAGGATATCCGAGACATCAGCCACAATAGACGAACAGATGCACTGGCCACAAGAAACTCAATATGATGCCAACACAAGGCACGAGCAATGACACGCACACCCACTTATTTAATCATAGCATAATACTGGTGAAGGAATCACAATAGGTTCCATTGACAGGTGCTCCGAGAGTGCTGAATCACGAGTCGAGCTAAAAATTCCCAAAGGATTAGTGCTGTTGGAGTTACACAAATAGGGCTGGGAGGGTGAGAGAGACAGTTCCCGGTTATGCTGGGGATCTGGAGGAAAGTTCAAGCTTGTATCTTTCTCTGTGTGCCTGCGGTTAGTACAGCAGAGGGACTGGGGAGAGCGCACAGAGCCAAAAGCAGAATTGAGTTGACTCACTCGTTGTTGACATAAACAGGCCCACATCAAGGGAATGACCACACACTGAGTCACCTCCGTTATACAGCAGCTCCAGGAGTGGCAGGCAGCGAGAGAGCACTTAACCCCCACTTATGCTGCAAGGAAAGGGGAATGTGCCTGGTGAGCTATCAGTTATCATCAAACAGAAATGGACTTCTGATTGGAGTTGAGAGGAAGTTAAAGATCTGCAGTAATTTCACTCAGATTTTACAAATTTACACAAATCCATCATTGAGAAAAAAATGGTCAGAATGACCAGTCCAGATTTGTTTGAATCAGACATCAGGGAATGGCTGGTATGCATCTTGTTGTTGGTCGACATGACAAGGTAGAAGTTGTCAGTAACCACTGACAGAGGGATTCAAAAATTCTGTAACGGATTAAAGACATGCTCCAGTACTTTGTCGACTAAGAAAAACTTTTTTTTAAACCTCCCGCTTTGGCATGGATGTGTCAATGTGTACAGTGCCTTCGGAAAGTATTCAGACCTCTTGACTTTTTCCACATTTTGTTATGTTACAGCCTTATTCTAAAATTGAAATCAATCAATCGACACACAATACCTCATAATGGCAAAGCAAAAACCCAGAAATATCCCATTTTCATAAGTATTCAGACCCATACTTTGTTGAAACACCTTTGGCAGCACCTACAGCCTTGAGTCTTCTTGGGTATGACACTACAAGCTTGGCACACCTGTATTTGGGGAGTTTCTTCCATTCTTCTCTGCAGATCCTCTCAAGCTCTGTCAGGTGGGATGGGGAGTATTGCTCTCCCATCTCCACAGAGGAACTCTGGAGTGCTTTCAGAGTGACCATCCAGTTCTTGGATCACCTCCCTGACCAGAGCTCGTCTCCCCCGATTGTTCAGTTTGGCCAGGCGGCCAACTCTAAGAAGTTTTGGTGGTTCCAAACTTTCTCCATTTAATAACGATGGAGGCCAGCCAGTGTGTTCTTGGGGACCTACAAGGCTGCATATTTTTTTTGGTACCCTTCCTCAGATCTGTGTCTTGACTTAAACCTGTCTCGGAGCTCTACGGACAATTCCTTGTACCTCATGGCTTGGTTTACTTTTTTTGTACAGTCAACTGTGGGACCTTTTAGACAGGTGTGACACTTTCCATGTCCAATAAATTGCATTTACCACAGGTGGACTCCAATCAAGTTGTAGAAAAATCAAGGATGATCAATGGAAACAGGATGCACCAAGCTCAATTTCAAGTATCATAGCAAAGAATCTGAATACATCTGTAAATAAGGTATTTCTATTTGTAATACATTTGGTAAAATTCCCCAAAAACATTTCACTTCCGTATTGTGTGTAGATTGCTGAGGAGATATATATATATATATTTTAAATAAGGCTGAAACATAACATTTGGAAAAAGTGAAGGGATGTAAATATTTTCCAAAGGCACTGCACATGCATATGAGGAGATTTACTGTTTAATTAACCTCAATTAGCCACAAAATCCAGTTTGAAAGTGACTTTTCTTGCAGCTGTGCAGTGTCATTTTCCCTACATTTCCCCCCCACGTGGGCCAGCCCCCTAACAATTCGAGTTCTAGACAATGAGCTCCAGCCCCTCGTATTTGAGTGACAGCTAGCAAGAGGCCTACCAAGCATTATCCAATGTGGCTGCCCCAAAGGCTCAGTGGAGACCGCAATTTTCAGGGGCCCACTTTTGGCTTGTGAGTGCTACTTTCAGAAGTACTGGCTAAAAAGTATACAAAAGTACTGGAGAATTTCTTTACGATTCGTATTTGGGGGTAGGGTAATCTGATGCTAGATCTGAAGTAGGATGGGTGCAATTTCTACCTGGAGACTCGATTTTGTAATGAGTACCGTGCTACTGTACATGCAACAAACACTCAAACTGGACAGTTTAATCTCAATCTCTTCATTCAAAGACTCAATCATGGACACTTACTGACAGTTGGGGCTGCTTTGTGCAATGAATTGTCTATACCTTCTTTCTCTTTGTGCCGTTGTCTGTGCCCAATAAATGTTTGTACCATTTTGTCATGTTGTGTTGCTACCATGCTGTGTTGTGCTGCTGCCATGTTGTGTTGCTACCATGTTGTGTTGCTACCATGCTGTGTTGTGCTGCTGCCATGTTGGGTTGCTACCATGCTGTGTTGTCACATGTTGCTACGTGCTTCTACACCTGCATTGCTTGCTCTTTGGGGTTTTAGTCTGGGTTTCTGTACAGCACTTTGAGATATCAGCTGATGTACGAAGGGTTATATAAATAAATGTGATTTGTTATGTGTTGCTGCTGCCTTGCTAGGTTGTCGTCTCCGGTCTCTCTTTATCTAGTGTTGTGTCGTCTCTTGTCGTGATGTTTGTCATAATTTTTTAAATTCATCCTAGCCCGTCCCCGCATATTTGCCTTTTGGTAGGCCGTCATTGTAAATAAGAATGTGTTCTTAACCGACTTGCATAGTTAAATAAAGGTTAAATAAATAAAATATGCCAATGGTGGTGTGTGATGCCTTCCAGTGGCCCAGAGTGAGAACACATGTCACATGGTCACGCAGCAGAGCAATAGCTGTGCAATCCCGCCCTACATGAGATCATCCCCCTCTTATATCCTGCCAGTTACCGTGCAGCGCTATCTGCTTAGTCATGATGCATCTGCTATTATTTGGCACGTTCCTAAGTTTAGAAGTTGCCGACGCCTGACAGATCTTACAACACATGGATAGGAATTTGAAGTATCAGCTAACCACATGTTATAGCAATTTATCAGTCAATGATGTGGCACGCACCCATTATCTAGTGTGTGTGTCAGTGTGTGATTTTTTTTGTCTGTGTACAGTATGAATGAAGTTAGAGGTAGTTTTTGCGAGCCAATGCTAATTAGTGTTATCGCAATGACTGGACATCTATGGGTATCTCTGTACACAGACATAAAAAATGGTATCCACAAGTTCATCTGACTCTTGGGACGTAGATAAATGGCCTTATTGCCAAAATCCCAGAGTAGCCCTTCAAACATATACAGATTAAGAAAGTCCTCACATAGCTTTGTTACTAGACTAGATGTAAACAAAACAGGTTACATCACAAAAATGCGTGTTCGACCTTTGTGACAAAAAACAAGACAAGGAGTAACTTTTTGAACGCATTTATATTTTAAAACCCACATTCCTTTGCAGTTAAGGCTTCAGCTTCACTACACAGGTGCATTTGTGACACATAGCAATGGAACGCTTTTACAACGAGAGAAACTATTTACAGAACTGGATCAACAGGAGGAGGGCTGGTCAGTTGGAGCTCTATGGGGCAGCTTTGGGGTCAAAATTGTCAGGAAAAGTCCATTTGATAATTTTCTAAATGTATTGTCAAAACTCAAAGTCTCAGCTTCTCACACACAGTCGGTGAGTGGCATTCGTAACAGACTAGAGAGCCCGGGTCCCAAATGGCACCCTATTCCCTATATACTGCACTACTTTTGACCAGAACCCATGGGCCAAGGTCAATAACTGGAACATGGCTTTTAGAACAGGGTTTGGCTCTTCAGTTAAGCTGATTAGTGGGGTGGGAGTGGGACTGTAGGTTGGCTGGGCCTGAAAAGGATCATTCAAAAATAACATTTTTACATTCATACAAAACTTCTTATCATTTCATCTCCTTAGTCTATACAACTGAATTTGGATTTCCTTCACTCAAACTGAGAGACTTCTCAGTAAAACACAAATCTTATCAGATAACATACAATTAACCCAACAGAGAGAGAGAATGTCCCAGCTCAGCTGCCCCATAATTTGACTATCCACGACCCCTGCTCATTCCGCTAGGGCATTGCCGCTTCATAATTTGGCGTTAGGGAGATATGCGCACTCTAATTACCATTCGCCGCCTAGAACGTAAACTTAAAGCTGTGGATCAAATGCAGCCCGATATTGCTTTAAAGCTGCTTGAGTCAGGAGGTGCGTTGTTGTATAATCCTGTCACAAAGGCCTCTACTACAGAGGCCATTGTAGTTCCTCTGGGAAACGGGCCTTTCTCCCAGGCAACATGAAGAGGCCAGAGGCAAGATGGGAGGGCGCACAATCGCTAAACTGGCCAATGGGGTCATTCCATGCACCCGGCAACAGGTGTGAGGCAGCAACTGGTGTCAGGTAATTGGGCCTCCTACACAAACCGGGAGGTTCAAAAGAAGAAAGAAAAAGGAGGGATGGGGGGGAATGTGAGACAGAGAAAAGAATAACCCAGCTGGGTGCTAGTCTCCTTTAATGTTGGGGGAGAGGGATATGCACTTTAGCGGAGGAGTCGGTATTGTATTATACCCCCCCACTCAGGATTTTTGAGGGAAGAGTATCTATGTGTAAAGGCTAGAAGGCCCAAACATTTAAAGTAGTTTGGTTAAGAAGAACACAATGGTAAACAAATTCTAAATGCAATGCCACATCACTTAAGTGCCTTTAATCAAATGATTTCACAACATCCTCCCCCACGCTGTGATTAACAGTTGGGTGGGGCTCACATTCTAGAAACAGCCCAAAACCACAGCAGGACAAACTTGTCACTCCACAAACAGCTAGTCTCCTCACATGACTTCTATGGTCTGTAAGTAGTTCCAACAGCTTGATTGGTCCGCAACATCGGTTTTCATATCATTATAAAAATGTATATTATTTCCTAAAATCTTAATTTGGCCAGTGAGTGCATCATGGTGTCAGGGGGAAGAGGAGTCAGGGGAGTTCATCTAGGCTGGGATTGGTATGTCACAACAGCACCATATGTTCCTCATAAAAGAGACTGATTACCTTAAAATAATGCTATTTTTTATAAACCAGATCTCCAACCTCAGATATCCTCCCTTGATCAAGTCTACCTATCAGAGATGCTATACTTACGGGGAACCGGGCCATCAGAAACTACACCACATCACTAAATCAATGTGCTTTGCAATGTGAAGAATATCTCAAGATACACGTGAGTTTACAAAAACAATGACACCTTCGTAAACTTGAGTTGCAGTCCTCCTCATCCCACACAATGGTGGCTTTACTTTCCAGCCCAACGATCTTACGGTACACATTAAGTCCTGACCCCTGCTATCAAAAGTCCCACAAAGCCCTTTGTTGAACCCATGACCCCTCTCTGCCATGCAGTGCAAGCCTCTGATTGGCTTAAACAGTCAAACTCCATCACAAGGGGCCCATTGCCTCCGCCACACAGAAGGTGAAGTGTGTGTTGAAAAAAAAAGTCAACTGAATAAATAGAAAAGCCAGCTCAAAGCATTTCACTGTGGACCTAACAGTACACTAGAGTGATTGAGCTAACTTGATCATCTTGAACGAGATACAGACGAGAAAGCTATATAGGTCTAGTCCTGTGTCCTTGAATCCAGTTGCACTGCTTTTTCGATTTGTTCCCCTCTAATGAACTGATTTAGAGCTGGGACACCACATGGGTGTAATTCATTATCAGGTACAACAGAAAACCAGCAGGTTCCGGACATCGTAGTGTACGAGTTTGAATACCCCTGATCCATGACCTCAAATGCTTTTATATAGCCAACACGCAACCTCGTATGTATAAACATCTTAATTACAGAGTGATAAAGAGGGCATATTCACCTACGAGTCCATCTGAGGAAGATTATAATAATCATTTTAAAACACAGTGCTGCTGGACATTTGATTAGAGAGATGGAAGCCTTTTACACCAGACGAAATGTCCAAAAAGGCAACATCCACCCCCACCAAAAAAAAAGCAAGAAAAACTAAAAGACAAGCAAGAACCGAAAAACAAAACGATGACAACCTACACTGGTAGGGAGGGACTCATTTGAAATGGCTGGGCGGGGGGATGAAGGGGGCAGATCGGTCGTTGGTCAGGGTCCGACGCAGTTTCACTCCCCGGATCATAGTGACCATGTGACCTCCGGCCTCCGAGGGCTCCTCCGCATCCTGCTCCTGGGCGGCAGGGGGCTGTTGGGGGGGCAGGCAGTGCCCGCTCTCCACCAGCTGGTTGGCAGTGCCAGAAGTATTGTGCTGTTGTTGGAGATGAGACTGCTGCTGAATCGGTTGCTGCTGTTGTTGTATGAGCTGCTGTTGCTGAAGCTGCTTTTGATGTTGGAGCTTCTGTTGCTGCTGCTGCTGGAGCTGCTGTTGGTACAGTTGTTGCTGCTGCTGTAGCTGTTGTTGCTGGAAACGTTGCTGTAATTGAAACGTTTGCTGCGGTTGTTGTGTCTGGGCTGTTGGTTGCACCTGATGTGTCTGGGGCTGCTGTTGATACTGCAGGTGCTGCTGCTGGTACTGCTTTTGCTGCTGCTGGTGCAGGGCGTACTGCTGCTGCTTGCTCAGCTGGTACAGCTGCTCCGAGCTACCCATGGGAACTGGCGCCTGGCCCGGGATCAGCGAGTAGTACGGTGATGTGGACGAAGAATGGTGCAAGGGCATGGCGCTCAGGCTCTGGGTCGATGTGCACAGGCTGTGCTTGGTGTGGACCAGCCCGTGGTCCACCTTCCAGCTCATGGCCATCCCGCCCTCTGGTGGCCCCATGTTCTCATTGCTCCCACTGTTCCCCCCTCCGCCGCAGTTGCCTCCCCCTCCTTCTACGCCCAGGGCTTTGAGGGGCACTTGGGGGGTGCAGATGGGGATAGGCACGCCGCCGCTGATGGTGCCGCGGCGGTAGGCAGGCTTGGAGGAGGGCTTGCGGCGGATGGTGGCAGTGTGCGATTGGCACAGGCCCAGCAGCTCGGGCTCAGCCAGCAAGCTGACTGTGGAGGCGGGTCGCTTGCTCTGGAACATCTTGCGGTACTGCAGGCTGAGGTCACTGTTGCGCGGGATGGTGGAGGACTTGTCAAAGTCAGGTGGGCCATGATGCTCCTCCTCGCCCCGGCGCAGGCAGATGTAGTCGTAGTCTGGTGGGTGGAGAAGGAGGGAGAGAGGGATGAGGGAGAGATGGATAAAGGAGGGGTGAGGAGGAGGAACGAGAGTAAACCTGTGGTTACTTAGAGTGGAGGAACACACAATGCATTTATTTCCTAACTGGAAAATAACATGGAAAGAAAGCAGACGCTTTGGACTGGGGTGGAAAATCTGACCTGATGCATTCCGTTATAAACCAAGTACTTTGTTGCACAAAGCTCTTCTACACTAAAGTACGTGAGACTGCATTGAAGACCAGAAATATTCGGTGGAGTCAGACATGTAAAATGTATTAGAGAACCACAGAAACTCAATGAGGCCAGATTTGTCCCAAACATTATAACCGAATGATGTCTGCATCCCAAATTGCACACGGTTCTCTATTTAGTGATCACCTTCTGACATAGGGCTTTGAATCACTGGCCAGTTTATGACCGGAAGTATAAAAAAAAATAATAATAAAAAAAATTTAAAAAAATTAAAAGGAAGAAAAAAAGCCGTATCTGAAGAGGAAGAAATTAGGGGGCGGAGGGGGTGTATATATGATAAAGGGTGAGTCACCACAAAGCGATGACCTGTTACCAGGCGATGATGGTAAACACACTAACGCAATTTCCAGACAGTACCACATACGCAAACACGTGCATACGCCCAATCACTCACATAAGAACTCCGCTCATCCTCTTAAGCAAAGGTTTTGTCTCTCCTTCACATGTCACACACACACACCAAATGTTCTACGCTAATGCTCTTCTTTCACTAGCAAAAGGTCATTTGATGTGATGACAACTCACACTAAATCACTGTGGATGATCTTGCCATTTCACTTGTAAGGAACAGAGAGGGACAAATCTAAACAGTAATGGACAAGAAACCTACCATAAAGAGGCAGCTCTTTACAGCTGAAAAATAATATAGAATTGCGTTGAACTTACATACAAAAAGAAAAACAACTTATTGTGAGCTTTTTCCACATTTTGTTACGTTACAGCCTCATTTGAAAATTGATTAAATAAATATACACACAAAACCCCATAATGACAAAAAAAAAAAATGGTGTGCAAATGTATTAAAAATAAAAAACAGAAAAAGTACCAAGTATTCAGACCCTTTGCTATGAGACTCAAAATTGAGCTCAGGTGCATCCTGTTTCCATTCACCATCCTTGCAAGGACCTATGTAAGGTCCAACAGTTGACAGTGCATGAGTGCATGAGTGCATGTCAGAGAAAAAAAAACAAGCCATGAGGTTGAATGAATTCTCCGTAGAGCTTCGAGACAAGATTGTGACGAAGCACAGATCTGCGGAAGGGTACTAAAAAAAATGTCTGCAGCATTGAAGGTCTTCTATACTCCTCAGTAGAAGGCACATGACAGCCGGCTTGGTGTTAGCCAAAAGGCACTAACCTGGCACCATCCCTACAGTGAAGCACAGTGGTGGCATCATCATGCTGTGGGGATGTTTTTCAGCGGCAGGGACTGGGAGACTAGTCAGGATCGAGGAAAAGATGAATGGAGCAAAGTACAGAGAGATCCTTGATAAAAACCTGCTCCAGCGTGCTCAGGACATCAAACTAGGGCGAAGGTTGACCTTCCAACAGGGCAACAACCCTGAGCACACATCCAAGACAACGCAGGAATGGCTTCGGGACAAGACTCTCAATGTCCTTGTGTGGCCCAGCCACAACCCGATCTAACATCTCTGGATTGACCTGAAAATAGCTGTGCAGCAACCCTCCCCATCCAATCTGACAGAGCTTCAGGGGATCTGCTGCAGAGAAGAATGGGAGAAACTCCCCAAATTCAGGTGTGTCAACCTTGTAGCGTCATACCCAAGAAGACTCGAGGATGTAATCGCTGCCAAAAGGTGCTTCAACAAAGTACTGAGTAAAAAACATTTCTAAAAACCTGTTTTTGTTTTGTCATTGTGGGATAGTGTGTGTAGATTGATGAGCAAAATACTTTTAATCTATATCGTAACAAAAAGTAAAAAGTCAAGGGATCTGAATTACGTTCTGAATGCACTGTTGGTGCCGTTACAATATGTATTACTATTCTCAAAATTCGATATCTATTGCGATTCAATACTGCACTGTTATGTTCCAAAGATATTGCACACTGTCTGCTGCAGAGAGACAAGAGAGAGCATGAGACAATTCGTTTTGATCAGTCATGAAAATAGAAGGGCTGAAAGCACATTGGCTCACTATTTAAAAATAATACTGAGGCCAAGCTACAGGATGAAAAATACCAGTTTTGGTGCAGGTCTAGCCGACTAGCGCTAGCTAACGCTACCTAGCAAACAAATATAGAACATGTAATATCATCCAAAAATAATATTGCGATATATAACTATCAATATTTTCTCCCATCACTAGGTAGCACTGCAGACAAAAGCGCATAATACTACCAGAGGCTACTTGCACAGGCTGATGCTGTAATAATGCTGTTGAAACAGGCACATTGATTAGACAACAGTGAAGACATGCTTCTGTTTTGGTTGTGAAATGACAGAAGTGACAGTCTTGCATGCGACAGACTGCAAAACAATCACAGACACATGTGCAGACAGACACACAGATAAGGCAGGTAGGCAAACAGATCGAAGAGTACAAATAGAGACCATACTTCAATCATGACACGTACACAGACAGACAAACAATACGACACAAATGCATTATAAGATCCCAGACAGAAACCGACTGAAAAACAGATCAGGCTGAGCCAGAGAGAGACAGACAGACATACAATACCAGTCAAAAGTTTGGACACACCTAATCATTCAAGGGTTTTTACTTTGTAGAATAAAGACATCAAAACTATAAAATTACACATATGGAATCATGTAGTAATCCAAAAAGTGTTAAACAAATCAACATCTATTTGAGGAATTCCCTTAACCGGCTTCATGAGGAATGCTTTTCCAGCAGTCTTGAAGAAGTTCCCACATATGCTGAGCACTTGTTGACTGCTTTTCCATCACTCTGCAGTCCAACTCATCCCAAACCATCTCAATTGGGTTGAGATCGGGTGATTGTGGAGGCCAGGTCATCTGATGCAGCACTCCATCCTTCTTGGTAAAATAGCCCTTACACAGCCTGGAGGTGTGTTTTGGGTAACTGTCCTGTAGAAAAACAAATGGATAGTGGGACTAAGCACAAACCAGGTAGGATGGCGTATCGCTGCAGAATTCTGTGGTGGCCATGCTGGTTAAGTGTGCCTTGAATTCTAAATAAATCACAGACAGTAGCTGTGTTCGAATACCCATACCAACATACTGTATACTACATACTATTAGTTCATTTAGTATACTGTAAACGATCGGTGTCCTTTCAGTTGAGCATACTCTACCGGAAGTTGATTATGTTGCTATGCAACCTCTTGCATAGCAAGTGTTTGTAAATACAATCTGGAGTGCCAGAGTGTGCTCTGGGAGTTCTTAAATTGAGCATTGTCAGATTGTCTATTTGTAAATTCTGAACGTTTCCCCTCTCAGATCGCACACTGGCCGAGGTGTAGGGTTGATCTGAGAGTTCTGACCATCACAACGGAAATGCAGTCAAGCACACACGCTAACTGGCTAGCTACTTCCAGACACAAATGAGAAAACACCTCACTGACCATTTTACTCGCCATAGCAGAGCTGATTAGGCTGTTTTCATGACACTGGCTAAATTAAAAACAGGTGTTGAGCGTTCGTAAATTCCTCAGTTATTCTGCGCTCTGGCACTCAGACGAGAGTGCTTTGAAATCGGAGTATATAGCCAGAGCGAATTTATGTCCATTGAGAACGCACAACAACTATACCACTTAGATATGAATGACGTGAATAATCAAGTCAATAAACATTGGGTAGTTAGATAGTGTATCGTTAATATACTGCCAAGTTCAATGTATTAGTAGCCAACTAACGAGGTAGCTAGCTAACATACCGGTAGTACCTATGTTGTAATGATATTCTATGTGGTTCATAAGGATAGCGAAGCCAACACATTGTCAGCCAACATAACGTGTAGCGTAAATCATTTGAAATGTCATTACAATGCTCAACATGTTCTCAACATTTGTCATATTTAACTCTTGGATCTAGGGGGTAGAACCTTCACTTTTTTCAACTTCCTGCTACTCATGCCAAGAATATAAGATATGCATATTATTCATGGATTTGAATAGAAAACACTGAAGTTTCTAAAACTGTTTGAATCATGTCTGTGACTATAACAGAACTTATGTAGCAGGCAAAACCACGAGGACAAACTGTTCAGATTTGTTCTCCCCCTGTCTCTGTTCCCGGAGTTGTCATTGCCCAGGGATATTTCTTAGGAACCTGTTTTCAGTTCCTACCGCTTCCACTGGATGTCATCAGTCTTTGGAATTTGGTTGAGGTTATTCCTTTGTGCAATGAAGAAGTAGGCCAACTAGGAACTGGGTACACTGTTGAGAGTTGCGCAAGATGTAAAAAGTATCGCTGGTTTGTTCATTCCTGTATTTGTATGCTCTCTCTAATTCTCTTTCTTTCTCTCTCTCGGAGGACCTGA
Source organism: Oncorhynchus keta (assembly GCF_023373465.1). Taxonomy (NCBI): domain Eukaryota; kingdom Metazoa; phylum Chordata; class Actinopteri; order Salmoniformes; family Salmonidae; genus Oncorhynchus; species Oncorhynchus keta. The sequence continues at coordinate 49,540,964 of NC_068430.1, read as the reverse complement.
GCCCTAGGACCATGCCTCATGATGACTCCTTGCTGTCCCCAGTCCACCTGGCCATGCTACTGCTCCAGTTTCAACTGTTCTGCCTGTGATTATTATTATTTGAACATCCTGGTCATCTATGAATATTTGAACATCTTGGCCATGTTCTGTTATAATCTCCACCCGGCACAGCCACCCCACATAGCCTGGTTCCTCTCTAGGTTTCGGCCTTTCTAGGGAGTTTTTCCTAGACACCGTGCTTCTACACCTGCATTGCTTGCTGTTTGGGGTTTTAGGCTGGGTTTCTGTACAGCACGTTGAGATATCAGCTGATGTACGAAGGGCTATATAAATAAATTTGAACACAGAAAGACCGTCTACAATTTGATCGATAATTAACGGTTAAAAATACCCAATGTTGTATTACAAAAGTAGTTTTGGCAAAGTTTATAGGCAACTTTTGAAATATTTTGCAGTGACGTTATGTTTTTTGTAAGCTGGTTTTTCTGGATCAAACGCGCTTTATAAATGGACATTTTGGATATATATTGACGGAATTAACCGAACAAAAGGACCAATTGTGATGTTCATGGGACATATTGGAGTGCCAACAAAAGAAGGCATAGGTAATGCATGTTTTATATTTTATTTCACTGTTTTGTGTAGCGCCTGCAGGGTTGAAATATGCTAACCCTTTTGTTTACTGCTGGTGCAGGCTATCAGATAATAGCTTCTTATGCTTTCGCGGGAAAAGCATTTTTAAAATCTGACATGTTGGCTGGATTCACAACGAGTGTAGCTTGAATTGAGTATCTTACATGTGTGATTTAATGAAAGTTTGAATTTTATAGTATTTTATTTGAATCTGGCACTCTGCATTTTCCCTGGCAATTGGCCAATTGAGACATTTGCGTCCCGCCTATCCCTAACTAGTTTTAAAGCAATTCATTTGTATCCGCACTTGGACTTCGGCTGCATATTTTCTGCAAATCTGAAAATGTTGTGAAGCCACGCCCATTTCCCAAAGAATTGCATTATGGGCCCTAAAAGTACGGCAATAGAATCCACTGCGTGCATACTTCGTATTTTGGTGAATGTAGTACGACATCCGGGAACTTTTGGCATATTCACTTTATCCTGTTAGTATGGGTATTCGAACACAGCCAGTGTCACCACCACCTCCATCCTTCAACGGTGGGAATCTGTTCCCAGACTCTGCTTCTCACAAAGATACGGCAGTTAGAACCAAAAATCTAATTTGGTTAATCAGACGAAAGATTTCCACCTTTCTAACGTCCATTGCTCGTGTTTCTTGGACCAAGCAAGTCTCTTCTTCATATTGGTGTCCTTTAGTAGTGGTTTCTTTGCAGTAATTCGACCATGAAGTCTTGATTTACGCAGTCCCCTCTGAACAGTTGATGTTGAGATGTGTCTGTTACTTGAACTGAAGCATTTATTTGGGCTCCAATTTCTGAGGTGCAGTTAACTCTAAACCTCTGGGTCTTCCTTTCCTGTGGCGGTCCTCATGAGAGCCAGTTTCATCATAGCGCTTGATGGTTTTTGCGACTGCACATGAAGACATTTTTTGAAATGTCCCGCATTCACTGACCTTCATGTCCTAAAGTAATGATGGACTGTCGTTTCTCTTTGCTTACTTGAGCTTTTCTTGCCAAATAAGGCTACCTTCTGTGTACCGCCCCTACCTTGTCACAACACAACTGATTGGCTCAAATGCATTAAGGAAAGAAATTCCCAAAATAAGGTACACCTGTTAATTGAAATGCATTCCAGGTGAGACTGTGCAAAGCTGTCATCAAGACAAAAGGTGGCTACTTTGAAGAATCTCAAATAAAATACATTTAGACTTGTTTAACACTTTTTTGGTTACTACATGATTTCATATGTGTTATTTAATAGTTTTGATGTCATAAATATTCTACAATGTAGAATATAAATAAAAAAAATAAAAATGAAGAAAAACCCTTGAATGAGTAGGTGTGTACAAACTTTTGACTGGTACTGTACACAGGCAGACAGAGGGACATGCAGACAGAGAACCCACCATTCCCGTGTGACCACAGGGGGATAAGTAGTGTCTTGTCAAAAGTAGCGCACTAGGTAGACCATAGGGTGCCAGGGGCTTGGTGGTGATGGTGAGCAGTGGTCACTACTAACCGTGGGAGGGGATGGTGTCCTCGGAGCAGGAGGGCGTGGTGGTCTGCGTGCTGTAGCCGCTGGAGCAGTGGAGGGAGTCGTGGCTGGTGCGGGGGGCCTCCGAGTTGAGCCCTCCGCCGAGGGCCAGGGCCAGCTGCTCCCGGGCACTCTGGGGCTATGAGAGGGAGGAAGATCATTGTTTAGAAGGAAAAAAGGGAATGTGTACAATGGAAGAGAATCCCTCCTCAACCTCAGTGTTCAGCTGACGGTGGCAGCAGAGGCCAAGAATTACACCCTAGTAAATACTGGTACATGCAATCATGCATGGGGCTGGGCTGCCCAACCCTCTTCCTGGAGATCTACCATTCTGTGGATTTTCAGTCAAACCCTAATTTAACACCTGATTCTACTAATTAGACTCTCAACAAGACTGAATCAGATATGCTAAATTAGGGTTGGACTGAAAACCTACAGGACAGTAGATCTCCAGGAAGAGGGTTGGGCAGCCCTGACTTAAGCTCTCACCTGTGTTTAAAAAAAAAAAAAAATTAACAAAGGTAATAACTGTTACTGCCAACACTTACATGCTTGTTAGACGACAATTAGTTACAGCTATTATTTACCCTGGAATAATGCCTAGGTAATGCAAGGTGTTGCCATCACTTCTGTGTGGAAATATGTCTTAAGTTATCCTACAATCAATTAAGTATAAATGGATTACCAAAAGTCAGGTTGGTTTGTCAATGATACACAAATGGAGGAAAGCACTGCACCGGTGCTTATTTGCTTTAATCATTGACCACATATCAAAGTACAAACTGATAAGCATTCTATGGAGGTGCGAGTGTGTGTCTCAGCTTGTGTGTGTGCAACTCTCTGTGTGGGTGTGTGAGCGTGTGCATGTGTCAGCTTGTGTGTGTGCGTGCGAGTCTCTGTGTGTGTGTGTGTGTGTGTGTGTGCTACCTTTCCGGATGTGGACAAGGCGCGGGCCCTCTCTCCGTGCTGTGTGTAGGAGTTGTGAGGAGGCGGCATGGCCGTGCCGTTCTCTGTGCCCGACCCGGTATGTCCCGACCACGACCCGCTCACCTCCTGAAATGAACACCAACAACATCAGATTGTGCCACTGCCAACTCAATGTACCAATAGTAGAGGTTGACCGATTAGCATTTTTCAAGGACCAAAAAAGCCGATACCGATTAAATCAGTCGAATAGTTTTAAAAAAAATGTAATAATGACAATTACAACACTTATTTTAACTTAAATATAATACATCAATAAAATCAATTTAGCCTCAAATAAATAATGAAACATGTTCAATTTAGTTTAAATAATGCAAAAACAAAAGTGTTGGAGAAGAAAGTAAAAGTGCAATATGTGCCATGTAAGAAAGCTTACGTTTAAGTTCCTTGCTCAGAACATGAGAACATATGAAAGCTGGTGGTTCCTTTTAACATGAGTCTTCAATATTCCCAGTTAAGAAGTTTTAGGTTGTTGTTATAGGACTATTTCTCTCTATACCATTTGTATTACATTAACCTTTGACTATTGGATGTTCTTATAGGGAATTTAGTATTGCCACTCTCCTCGCTCCTACCTGGGCTCGAACCAGGAACACATCGACAACAGCCACCCTCGATGCAGCGTTACCCATGCAGAGCAAGGGGAACAACCACTCCAAGTCTCAGTGAGTGACGTTTGAAACTCTATTAGCGCGCACCCCTCTAACTAGCTAGCCGTTTTACACCAGCCTAATCCCGGGAGTTGATAGGCTTGAAGTCAAACAGCGCAATGCTTGAAGCACAGCAACGAGCTTCTGGCAAAACGCACAAAAGTGCTGTTTGAATGAATGCTTACGAGCCTGCTGCTGCCTACCACCGCTCAGTCAGACTGCTCTATCAAATCATAGACTTAATTATAACATAATAACACACAGAAATACGAGCCTTAGGTCATTAATATAGTCGAATCTGGAAACCATCATCTCGAAAACAAGACGTTTATTCTTTCAGTGAAATACGGAACCATTCCGTATTTTATCTAACGGGTGGCATCCATAAATCTAAATAATTCCTTTTACATAATTACGTAAAATTCTGGCAAATTAGGCACCTGGCAACCTTGTGCACTGCGCCCGGCCCGCCACAGGAGTCGCTGGTGCGCGATGAGACAAGGATATCCCTACCGGTCAAACCCTCCCTAACCCGGCCGACGCTAGGCCAATTGTGCGTCACCCCACGGACCTCCCGGTCGCGGCCGGTTATGACAGAGCCTGGGCGTGAACCCAGAGTCTCTGGTGGCACAGCTGGCGCTGCAGTACAGCGCCCTTAACCACTGCACCACCCGGGAGGCAATCCAGAGATGTTCGATCTGGTCCAGGCTTTGGCTGGACCACACAAGGACATTTAGAGACTTCTCCCGAAGCCACTCCTGCGTTGTCTTGGCTGTGTGCTTAGGGCCGTTGTTCTGTCGCCCCAGTCTGAGGTCCTGACCGCTCTGGAACAAGTTTTCATCAAGGATCTCTGTACTTTGCTCAGTTCATCTTTCCCTCGATCCTGGCTAGTCCCCCCCCCCCTGCCGCTGAAAAACATCGCCACAGCATGATGCTGCCACCACCATGCTTCACCGTAGAGATGGTGACAGGTTTCCTCCAGACATGACAGTTGGCATTTCGGCCAAAGAGTTAAATCTTGGTTTCATCAGACCAGAGAATCTTGTTTAGTCCTTTGACTAAGGAGTGGCTTCCACCTGGCTACTACCATAAAGGACTGATTGGTGGAGTGCTGCAGAGATGGTTGTCCTTCTGGAAGATTCTCCCATCACATTTACACAAGGTGCCTTATGTAAAGGCGAGAGGAACTCTGGAGCTCTGTCAGAGTGACCGTTGGGTTCTTGGTCACCTCCCTGACCAAGGCCCTTCTCCCCAGATTGCTCAGTTTTGCCGGGCAGCCAGCTCTAGGAAGAGTCTTCGTGGTTCCAAACTTCTTCCATTTAAGAATGAAGGAGGTCACTCTGTTCTTGGGGACCTTCAATGATGCAGACATGTTTCAGTACCCTTCCCCAGATCTGTGCATCGACAATCCCGTCTCGGTGCTCTACGGACAATTTCTTTGACCTCATGGCTTGGTTTTTGCTCGGACATGCACTGTCAACTGTGGGACCTTATATAGACAGGTGTGCCTTTCCAAATCATGTCCAATCAAGTTGTAGAAACATCAAGGATGATCAATGGAAACAGGATGCACCAAAGCTCAATTTTGAGTCTCATAGCAAAGGTTCTGAACACTTAAGTAAATAAGGTATCAGTTTTAGTTTTTTACTAAGTTGCAAAACATTCAAAAAATCTGTTTTCGCTTCGTCATTATGGGGTATTGTGTGTAGATTGATGAAGATTTTTATTCATTTAATCCATTTCAGAATAAGGCTGTAACATAAAATGTGGAAATAGGGAATGGGTCTGAAAACTTTCCGAATGCACTGTATGCCTACAGCTCATGCAAAAACAAAACAAGCAGTGGCCTGTTTGATGTGACCGAGAAACAAAAGTCCACATGACAATATGTATCAGAGGTTAATGTATCTGGATAAGGCTGGGCTGTGCAGAGCAGAGGAAACAAACACTGAAGAACGGGATGTTGACATAAGGATGGGTACTGTGAAGGTCAGCGAGCCGATCACTGATAAGGACTGGAGGGAGTTAGAGGCACAGTAACAGAATTACACATTAGACCTCTATATTACAAAAAAAGCTATATAAAATTACTATAATTAGCACAGCTCTATTATATGGGTTAAAGAGTTATTGAGAGCAATGGCTTTTAGGAGTTTTTGGGCCATCGGCAGGGGCTAGTTGGGTTATACACTGCTAAAAAGAATAAAGGGAACACTAAAATAACATCCTAGATCTGAATGAATGAAATATTCTTATGAAATACTTTTTTCTTTACATAGTTGAATGTGCTGACAACAAAATCACACAAATTATCAATGGAAATCAAATGTATCAACCCAAGGAGGTCTGGATTTGGAGTCACACTCAAAATTAAAGTGGAAAACCACACTACAGGCTGATCCAACTTTGATGTAATGTCCTTAAAACAAGTCAAAATGAGGCTCAGTAGTGTGTGGCCTCCACGTGCCTGTATGACCTCCCTACAACGCCTGGGCATGCTCCTGATGAGGTGACGGATGGTCTCCTGAGGGATCTCCTCCTAGACCTGGACTAAAGCATCCGCCAACTCCTGGACAGTCTGTGGTGCAACGTGGATGGAGCGAGACATGATGTCCCAAATGTGCTCAATTGGATTCAGGTCTGGGGAACGGGCGGGCCAGTCCATAGCATCAATGCCTTCCTCTTGCAGGAACTGCTGACACACTCCAGCCACATGAGGTCTAGCATTGTCTTGCATTAGGAGGAACCCAGGGCCAACCGCACCAGCAAATGGTCTCACAAGGGGTCTGAGGATCTCATCTCGGTACCTAATGGCAGTCAGGCTACCTCTGGCGGCACATGGAGGGCTGTGCGGCCCCCCAAAGAAATGCCACCCCACCCCACACCATGACTGACCCACCGCCAAACCGGTCATGCTGGAAGATTTTGCAGGCAGCAGAATGTTCTCCACGGCGTCTCCAGACGGTCACGTGTGCTCAGTGTGAACCTGCATTCATCTGTGAAGAGCACAGGGCGCCAGTGGCGAATTTGCCAATCTTGGTGTTATTTGGCAAATGCCAAACGTCCTGCACGGTGTTGGGCTGTAAGCACAACCCCCACCTGTGGACGTCGGGCCCTCATATTACCCTCATGGAGTCTGTTTCTGACCGTTTGAGCAGACACATGCACATTTGTGGCCTGCTGGAGGTCATTTTGCAGGGCTCTGGCAGTGCTCCTCCTGCTCCTCCTTGCACAAAGGCTGAGGTAGCGGTCCTGCTGCTGGGTTGTTGCCCTCCTACGGCCTCCTCCACGTCTCCTGATGTACTGGCCCATCTCCTGGTAGCGCCTCCATGCTCTGGACACTACACTGACAGCCCCACAAACCTTCTTGCCACAGCTCGCATTGATGTGCCATCCTGGATGAGCTGCACTACCTGAGCCACTTGTGTGGGTTGTAGACTCCGTCTCATGCTACCACTAGAGTGAAAGCACCGCCAGCATTCAAAAGTGACCAAAACATCAGCCAGGAAGCATAGGAACTGAGAAGTGGTCTGTGGTCCCCACCTGCAGAACCACTCCTTTATTGGGAGTGTCTTGCTAATTGCCTATAATTTCCACCTGTTGTCTATTCCATTTGCACAACAGCATGTGCAATTTATTGTCAATCAGTGTTGCTTCCTAAGTGGACAGTGTGATTTCACAGAAGTGTGATTGACTTGGAGTTACTTTTTATTGTTTAAGTGTTCCCTTTATTTTTTTGAGCAGTGTATATAACTTCAAGTTGCAAATTTTACATTTCCAGTGGGAAGCAGGTCAAGTTATGGGCTGAAAGTAAATTAGCGAAAGCTGTTTTTCTCGCTCACACTTAGACACTGGATGCTTTCATTTTACACAACAAAAACATACGTTTCACACACACCCCACCATTACAGAGACATAGGGTACTTATATAACACTAGAAAGGCAGAGAACGTCACAGTGATTCAAAACTAATAAACAATGTACTGCCATTTTCTTTAACAAATCTATAAAACAGAGTCATTGTGAGAATCTCAATATCACTAACAGAACTGGTGTTACAACCACTTTTAGGATGGCATGTCATTTTCTGAATGGTTTTCCACCGCTGTCCCTCCGACAGTAGGGCCTGCTCCCCTCCTCCTCCAGACAGTTGAAAGTGCCACGCCCAGTTGATAATTTAGCACATATAACAATAGATTAAATAAATGAAGCATAGTATGATGGGGGAGAATGGGTGCGTTGATGAGCGAGGGGAAGCGAATAATGCATGGCTATTCTATTGTATTAATCGATTCTAATTCTAATCTCAAAACAGTACCCTATATCAGTCCAAATTTTGGTTAGCCGCTGATGTTGACACCAAGTAAATGCTGAACAGCTTTTCATATTTGGGAAAGTATTCATATCGGGCATGATGCTTGTGGAACCTTACGTCGGCAAGGAGAGAAATGTCACCATTGGGAAAATAAACCTTTTCTACTCTATAGGTCGGTGTGGATGTTTAACCTCAGATGGAACAGCTGTACTCGGTGAAAGGAGGAACTCCCTGCTGGCCTGTTGCAGGGGTCTACAACATGTTTAACTTGGCTGCTATCAACGCACGCATGTTGTTCAAGCAGTGCATGAACAAAACAATGAGCAGGAGAGAAGATTTCATCGCGAGTCTGGCACACAGGCTACGTACGTTAGAGATATGACGTCCAAGGCAGCAGAAAGAACCCCCAATACCCGTTTCAGCTGCAAGCAACTTGTTTGTGGGAAGTGTTGCAAGCAACTGAAATTGACAAAAATGTGTGTCAACTGTTAGGACAAGGAATAACAACTAAATGAGATTCAACTGATGACATTGCGTGAAGACGGACAACATACTGTAAGCACGAGCAAGACGACAAATAATGTATCCAATAACTGACAATTGACTGCTGTCATCGACAATTATAATGCCACTATTGCTTTTGTGCCGATTCCCACTATTCACAACACACTTGGCGCTTATACTGATGTTAACCCTACTAATATTTTCTTAATTTGACTGCACGTCTTGGTGGTTTGGGTATTTAAATTTGTTTTGTTGTTATAAAAAAAAGTGGTTACTGTGTTCCAACGTACATGCTTTTTGTTTCATTATGCACCACAAACATTTATTTTACACTTGAAATTCTGTGTCTTTAGTGGTTTTCCATTTTTAAATATAGCCTACAGTAACATAAATGAATGAAAATGTTATCCCCAAAAATGTGTATTCTAATGTCACATAAGACCTGAAAAATTAGAATTGATTTAATATATTCTATTGGAACAACTTAGAACATTGACGTCCAAAAGAAGTGTCAGTGGCACGAAGGGGTTCAACGAGGTCAGGTCTTTCTAGTGTTAAAACATACACATATATGCACCAAACGACAAAACACAAACACACAAGGTAAAGACTACACACTTATGTGGGGGCCAGAGTGGACGCCAGGGGGGGGTATTACAGGGGGTCATTAAGGCTTGAGTTCTCCCACGGCGGTGTCCGCGGCTGGCAGAACGGGCATGGGTGCAGTGGGCACCAGAGTGGAAGGAGGAGGTGAGCAAGCTGCCCTCGCTGAGAGCGTGCGGTGCCCCCAGCCCTCAAAGCAGGCCAACGGACTGGGTGAGCAGCACTACCCACGGAAGGGGGACGGGAAGGGATAGAGAGAATGATTTGTGTTTGAAGAAACGGGAGTGTAGAGAGTACTGTCTAACATGAGTAACTTAGGAAGGGGGCCAGACAGAGCAAGGTCTTTCTTTTAAATGGTTCACTGGGGTTTTCAAATAAGTTTAAAGTTTATATTCAACAGTAGTCAAGTTAGGAAAGGGCAACAGACTGAACCTATGATGCCGTGGACCGAACATTTTAACATTTTATTTTTAAACACAGAAGACAACATCACACAAACATCAACTACATCACACCTGCCCAGACGCACATGCTCACATCTTCCAGCGCCCGCATCACTCTCTGCCATAATATTTCAAATTACTTCCAATTGAGCCCCCTGGGCAAAAGTGCAGCAATGGGCCGATGATCGATGCATTTGGAAAAATTCAGCAGCCAAAGTAATATTGGGTCTGTCACGCTTCTGCATTGAGATGACATGGAGCACTTCAGAAGGGAGCTGTGAAAGTGTAGACAGCTGTGTGGATTACCTGTGCTGATTCCATGGAGGGTGGGCGGAGGTGAATGCCATCCAAAGAGGAGGTGATGGAGTCCAGAGAGGGGACGTGCCTCACAGAGTTGTAGTTACTGAGAGAGCAAGAGAGAGCAAGAGAGAGCGAGCGGGGGAAAAGTGTGTGTGTGGGAGAGCGCAAATTAATGAAAAAGAGACAAGCAGACATGAAAAACCTGCGCCATTTCTTCTGAAACTGAGCCAAACGACAGTGGGTGAGGCAAACGTCTGATCATTTGAATCTGTTTTGGTGCACTATGTCCTGCCCTATTCAAGCTCAGACATAACATAGAACACAAAATCCACAAAGAAAATCACAGCAGACATAAGTCACTTAGCCAACTCAACTGGGGGTGTGCCCCAAGCCACAAACTATCTTGAACGGGTACTATAGTAAGGCTACATCCCAAATGGCACCCTATTCACTATATCAGGGCTCTCCAACCCTGTTGCTGGAGAGCTACCGTCCTGTAGGTTTCGGTTCCATCCCTCTAGCACACCCAATTCTAATAATTAGCTAATTGATTAGCTGAATCAGGTTAGTTACATTTGAGGTTGGATCGAAATCTGAAAGGACAGTAGCTTTCCATGAACAGGTTGAGGGACCTGCCCTATATAGTGTACTACTTTTGCCCACTGGTCAAAAGTAGTGCACTATGTAGGAAATAGGGTGCCACCTGGGACACTAAATGTGTGAATGCACTCATGGATGTTGGTGTCCATGCTAATCGTTAAAATAGAAAGCCTGTCCTCTTTCATGGTCTGAATGCATAAATGCTCTGCTCCATCAACACCACAGGTTTTGACCGGCAGTAGTAGGTGCTTAAGTGGAAACTGAGTTTGGTCCAGAGAACACACTGTACTGGAAATGACCGTTCTATATGACTATACCATACGGCACGCTCGCTACTGTTGCTCGGTGGCAAATGTTTAAACCGTTGTTTGGTGTACATTATAGAAGTCATGTCACCTTCGGCCCAGCAAATAATGTAATGAATGTCATAAGCTACATCAATTACAATAGAGCACATATCAACACATTCAAATACACCGATAGACAGTTGTGTGCTTTTAGAGGGGGGTTCGGCTATGGTGCACTTGGGGATTTGATCCGTTTTGGCTGTGGCCTGGACAACCAGTAGACTCAACACACACACAACAAACACACATAGGCAATGGGATACTGACGCTTATTCCCGTCGCACATACAGTGAGATGCAGCTAAGAACGTGTGTGCATGTGTGCCTTTGCGAGAGTGCACGTGTTCTGTGCATGCCTGTACATGCTCTGTGTGTGTGTGTGTGCCAGGATGGTAAAAGAGACAAGACACCACGCATGTTTTTCTTCAGTTCCCTTGGCTCAACTTCCAGTGTCAACATTTTACTTTACTCAGTCGTCTGCGCTCTTCATCACCCCTTCCTCCATCCCTCTCCAAGGCTGCATCCCAAATGGCACCCCATTGAACCCCGTTACAAGAGCACACTTCCTAAGCTGGCTCCAGTCTGTGCGAAAGCACAGACACACCGAACTTCACTTAGCTGCTGCTACTATCCATTTGATACAGTTTTGCTTCCTGCACACTTCACCCTTCTTCCCCTCCTCCCACTTTGCCTATTTGGTGAGCTCTCTAAAATGTCAAGATGGCCCCAATGCAGTGTCAAAGGCAGCACATTTGGTGTGAAGCAGTGTGTGTGTGTGCCAATATGTCTACCTGAGTACATTGTGTAGAGGGTGTGTGAGTGTGCGCATGTTTATGCATGCATGTGTGTGGGTTTAGCTACCCGCTGATGCTGCTCGTGCGGGACAGTGTGTTGCTGGGGGAGGCAGGGGGCGTCTGGTAACTGTAGCTGTAGTCTGATCCCTTCAGATCCAGGATCACCTGTTCAGAAGTAGGGAGAAAAAGAGTTTCAATGTGGGAGAATGAGAATATGGATAAGTGGGAGTTTCTAACACTGCGTGCAAGTACGTGATTAAGTGCATTTGTGAAGGTATATTGATGTCAGTGTGTGTGCGGCATGAACAAGTGTGTGTGTCCACGTCTTTTTTGGTGAAAATATAGATGTCTGTGTCAAGTGTTTGGCTGTGTGTAAGAACCATCCATCGAACCTGTTCACTGGCCGGGGGTAGTTTGCTGGGCTCGGCCGTCAGGGTGCTCAGGTCTTCCAGGATGGTCTGCAGGTGGGTCACCTCTCCGAGCATGCTGATCTCATGATCCTGCACACAAACAACCACAGAACCCAGATCAGACACACAACCAATAAACAAAAAGCAGTCATCCCTATTCACAGATCTCAAATCAGTTGAGAGACACACAACTAAGAGGTAGAAATCACCCCTAACCATATGGAAATACAATTGATGACCAAAAGTATGTGGACAACTGCTCATCGAACATCTCATTCCAAAATCATGGGCATTTACAGTTGAAGTCGTAAGTTTACATACACCAGCCAAACACATTTAAACTCAGTTTTTCACAATTCCTGACATTTAATCCTAGTAAACATTCCCTGTCTTAGGTCAGTTAGGATCACCACTGTATTTTAAGAATGAGAAATGTCAGAATAATAGTACAGAGAATGATTTATTTCAGCTTATATTTCTTTCACAATCGCAGAGGGTCATAAATATACATACAGTCAATTAGTATTTGGTAACATTGCTTTTAAATTGTTTAACTTGGGTCAAATGTTTCAGGTAGCCTTCCACAAGCTTCCCACAATAAGTTGGGTGAATTTTGGCCCATTCTTCCTGACAGAGCTGGTGTAACAGTCAGGTTTGTAGGCCTCCTTGCTCGCACACGCTTTAATAGATCTGCCCACAAATTTTCTATAGGTTTGAGGTCAGGGCTTTGTGATGGCCACTCCAATACCTTGACTTTGTTGTCCTTTAGCCATTTTGCCACAACTTTGGAAGTATGCTTGGTGTCATTGTCCATTTGGAAGACCCATATGCGACCAAGCTTTAACTCCCTGACTGATGTCTTGAGATGTTGCGTCAATATATCCACATAATTTCCCTTCCTCATGACGCCATCTATTTTGTGAAATGCATCCCTCCTGCAACATGATGCTTCCAACCATGTGCTTCACGGTTGGGATGGTGTTCTTCGGCTTGCAATCCCCTCCTCCAAACATAACGATGGTCATTATCGCCAAACAGTTCATTTTTTTGTTTCATCAAACCAGAAGACATTTCTCCAAAAAGTATGATCTTTGTCCCAATGTGCAGTTGCAAACCATAGTCTGGATTTGTTATGACGGTTTTGGAGCAGTGACTTCCTCCTTGCTGAGCGGCCATTCAGGTTATGTCAATATAGGACTCATTTTACTGTGGATATAGGAACTCTGCCTAGAAGGCCAGCATCCCGGAGTCACCTCTTCACTGTTGATGTCGAGACATGTCGCTCCTACCAGGTGGCGTGGCGAGAATCTGTCTCCTCACCACGCGCTCTCACCACTGGTGTCCCCCAGGGCTCTGTTCTAGGCCCTCTCCTATTCTCGCTATACACCAAGTCACTTGGCTCTGTCATAACCTCACATGGTCTCTCCTATCATTGCTATGCAGACGACACACAATTAATCTTCTCCTTTCCTCCTTCTGATGACCAGGTGGTGAATCGCATCTCTGCATGTCTGGCAGACATATCAGTGTGGATGACGGATCACCACCTCAAGCTGAACCTCGGCAAGACGGAGCTGCTCTTCCTCCCGGGGAAGGACTGCCCGTTCCATGATCTCGCCATGACGGTTGACAACTCCATTGTGTCCTCCTCCCAGAGCGCTAAGAACCTTGGCGTGATCCTGGACAACACCCTGTCGTTCTCAACTAACATCAAGGCGGTGGCCCGTTCCTGTAGGTTCATGCTCTACAACATCCGCAGAGTACGACCCTGCCTCACACAGGAAGCGGCGCAGGTCCTAATCCAGGCACTTGTCATCTCCCGTCTGGATTACTGCAACTCGCTGTTGGCTGGGCTCCCTGCCTGTGCCATTAAACCCCTACAACTCATCCAGAACGCCGCAGCCCGTCTGGTGTTCAACCTTCCCAATTTCTCTCACTTCACCCCGCTCCTCCGCTCTCTCCACTGGCTTCCAGTTGAAGCTCGCATCCGCTACAAGACCATGGTGCTTGCCTACGGAGCTGTGAGGGGAACGGCACCTCAGTACCTCCAGGCTCTGATCAGGCCCTACACCCAAACAAGGGCACTGCGTTCATCCACCTCCGGCCTGCTCGCCTCCCTACCACTGAGGAAGTACAGTTCCCGCTCAGCACAGTCAAAACTGTTCGCTGCTCTGGCTCCCCAATGGTGGAACACACTCCCTCACGACGCCAGGACAGCGGAGTCAATCACCACCTTCCGGAGACACCTGAAACCCCACCTCTTTAAGGAATACCTAGGATAGGATAAAGTAATCCTTCTCACCCCCCCCCCCCTTAAAAGATTTAGATGCACTATTGTAAAGTGGCTGTTCCACTGGATGTCATAAGGTGAATGCACCAATTTGTAAGTCGCTCTGGATAAGAGCGTCTGCTAAATGACTTAAATGTAAATGTAAATGAGACTGGTGTTTTGCGGGTACTATTTAATGAAGCTGCTAGTTTAGGACTTGTGAGCTAACGGTTTCTCAAACTAGACAGTCAAATGTACTTGTACTCTTGCCCAGTTGTGCACCGGGGCCTCCCACTCTATTCTGGTTAGAGCCAGTTTGCCCTCTTCTGTGAAGGAACACAGCGCTGTACGAGATCTTCAGTTTCTTGGCAATTTTTTGCATGGAATAGCCTTCATTTCTCAGACCAACAATAGACTGACGAGTTTCAGAGGAAAGTCTTTGCTTCTGGCCATTTTGAGCCTTTAATCGAACCCTCAAATTCTGATGCTCCAGATACTCAACTAGTCTAAGGCCAGTTTTATTGCTTCTTTAAAACATAAGTTTTCAGCTGAGCTAACATAATTGCGAAAGGGTTTTCTAATGACCAATTAGCCCTTTAAAATGATAAACTTGGATTAGCTATCACAACGTGCCATTGGAACACAGGAGTGATGGTTGCTGATAATGACCCTCTGTAGATATTTTTTTTTTTTAAATCAGCCATTTCCAGCTACAATAGTCATTAACAACATTAACCATGTCTACACTGTATTTCTGATCAATTTGATGTTATTTTAATGGACAAAAAACATGCTTTTCTTTCAAAAACAAGGAACATTCTAAGTGACGCCACATTTTTGAACAGTAGTGTATGGTTTCTCCATTTAAATCTTTTCCTGGTTTTCAAATGGTTGTTTTTCCACTCAAAATTATAATTCATAATATAAAATTATAGTTCATAGAGTAACAACGAAAACAGATGTTTTCAGTCCATGTCAATGCATCTGAAGACAATCTTTTTTTAGGTCTAGAGGAAAAATATCATCAAGATTTTTTGTGTAATTCTCCTTTAATTGTGCATATGGCAATTTAAAGACGGCCCATGCAGAAATCGGTCCGCCATTTCCTGGTTGCTAAAATTTTAATAGTCCGCCTATTTTCAGTTTGTGTGACAAAACAAGTATAGTGTAGAGAA
This sequence comes from Oncorhynchus keta, assembly GCF_023373465.1. Lineage (NCBI taxonomy): Eukaryota > Metazoa > Chordata > Actinopteri > Salmoniformes > Salmonidae > Oncorhynchus > Oncorhynchus keta. The sequence goes on along the minus strand of NC_068430.1, from coordinate 49,525,402 downwards.
TCATTGTCCAATTTAAACCACTGAAATATATTTTCCATAATAAAACATAGTATTTATCTGTTTGAAGCCGGTGTACAAAACTGAAAGTTATTAACTCAGCAAAAAAATGTAAGTCCACTGTCAACTGCGTTTATTTTCAGCAAACTTAACATGTATAACTATTTGTATGAACATAAGGTGCAGCAACAGACAAACTGAACAAGTTCCACAGACATTATTACATTTCTGTTTGTCACATGTGTCCCTGAACAAAGGGGGGTCAAAATCAAGAGTAACAGTCAGTATCTGGTGTGGCCACCAGATGCATTAAGTACTTCAGTGCGCCGCCTTCTCATGGACTGCACCAGATTTGCCAGATCTTGCTATGAGATGTTACCCCACTCTTCCACCAAGGCACCTGCAAGTTCCTGGACATTTCTGGGGGGAATAAGTCCTAGCCCTCACCCTCCGATCCAACAGGTCCCAGACGTGCTCAATGGGATTGAGATCCGAGCTCTTCTCTGGCCATGGCAGAACACTGGCATTCCTGTCTTGCAGGAAATCACGCACAGAACGAGCAGTATGGCTGGTGGCATTGTCATGCTGGAGGGTCATGTCAGGATGAGCCTGCAGGAAGGGTACCACATGAGGGAGGAGGATGTCTTCCCTGTAATGTACAGCGTTGCAATTGCCTGCAATGACAAAAAGCTCCGTCTGATGATGCTGTGACACACCACCCCAGACCATCACGGACCTTCCACCTCCAAATCAATCAAGCTCCAGAGTACAGGCCTCGGTGTAATGTTCATTCCTTCAACGATAAACATGAATCCAACCATCACCCCTGGTGAGACAAAACCGCAACTCAGCACTTTTTGCCAGTCCTGTCTGGTCCAGTGACGGTGGGTTTGTGCCCATAGGCGACGATGTTGACGGTGATGTCTGGTGAGGACCTGCTTTACAACAGGCCTACAAGCCCTCAGTCCAGTCTTTCTCAGCCTATTGCAGACAGTCTGAGCACTGATGGAGGGATTGTGCATTCCTTGTGTAACTCGGGCAGTTGTTGTTGCCATCCTGTACCTGTCCCGCAGGTGTGATGTTCAGATGTCCCGATCCTGTGCAGGTGTTGTTACAAGTGGTCTACAAGTGGTTTAACTATGTCAAAACCCTTTACAGTGAAGAACTGTGAAGTTGTATTTTTACAAAGTATCATCGAAAGACAGGGTCCTGAAAGAGGGTTTCTTTTTTTGCTGAGTCTAAACTTAAAAATTGGAAGCATAGAAATAGAGTTCACATAACAGATCTACTGCTTCTTAGACTTGCTTTCAATGAGAATGAGAGATCTTTAATAACGTATGTGAATGTTGTGGGGTTGCCCAAAAAGTTACATATTGCAGATTTAAATATGCATCTAGTGAGTAACTGGGCCGGTCTAGTGATGGTTTTGTACTGCTGCTGCTCATTTCATGGCAAAGTTTGCCAATTAGTTATGAATGATATACTTCTGCCAGGTAAGCCATCTTTGCCTTTAACATTTAAATTAGGTTTTGGGGAAAGTATCTCTGTCAAGCCAAAACACTTATCAAATCAACTGGCTACACACAGAGTAATGGAAAAGCGTGCACACCACACAGACAGGAGCAATATTGCAGATAATTGGCAGATAGTGTTAGCCACCATTGGCTTAAAAAGCCAAACTTAACAGGGTTGTGATAATGTCAATGTTGCATTGATTAGATAATACCTGGGATCTTGTGGTGTCTGATACTTATGAGATTTATCCATGACAGGTTTTGTGGTGGAAAACGTGAAAATTGCTTGTACTTTCAGAATTGTTTGGCGAGCTACTCATAGGTGGGCTGCGAGCTACTGGTAGGTCGCGATTGACCTGTTGGGAGAACCTGTCCTAGGCTAACCAATTCTAAATGGCGCTAGCCGTTCACAAAGTAGGGTCATCACAAGTTACCACAGCCACAGTCATAAACCCTGCCTATTTCTAAAATGTTTCTAAAAAATGAAATTTTGAAACTAACCCTTAACCACACGCCTAACCTTAAAAAAAATCAATTTTGACTTTATGGCGGTGGTAACTAGTGACAACCGCAAAGAAGCCTAAGCAGAATATAGATGGCACAATTATTCCAAAACTGCAGCTCGTTGTTGGATTTCCCTACTTCAGTCAACCAGTCAACTTTGAATTGTGATAAAACTGTCGTCTTTTGGCAAGGAATTTAGCTGGTCTATCCCATCAAAACGTTTTTAATAGGCATTTATTTCTGTAGGCCTAACGGGAGCTTGTGTGCGCACTCAGCACGCGTGTGCAGAGGGAGCGGTCCGAACACAATTGAGTGAGCGAAACAGAGGGGAAAGGGAATTTAGGGAGAAGAACAGTGTGATGCTACTCACCAGCACGGGTTTGAGCATGCTGACAAAGGAGCAGTAGCGGCCCCTCTCCTCGATGAGCGCACGGCATGCGGCCCTCTTCTCAGTCTCCTCCAGCACAGCATAGCGTACGTTCACATCCTGCAGGGCGCTGTCCAACTGCCCGCGCACTTCATCCTTCCCTGGGGAAGCATAGGAGGGGAACCAAAGATGTCAGACAAAGCAGAAGGCTACAAGACAGGCACACAAAGCCAGTGGGCTGCTATAGCAAGTCAACAAACCCAGGATAGAAAACAATGCCCCATGCCCGAAACACATTTGTTGGGAGGGGGGCCAATCTGTCCTCACAACTTATTGAATAATATACAAATATTTTAAGACCAACTTTCCTTCCCTTTCTAATTGCAGTTATTTTCCCCCAAGCCTTTAAAGTAAAATTCAGACCACAATTGAGGAACTGTATAAAGAAGCTGGCCATATAGTAGAGTGGCTGCCATAACATACTTTAACCACTAGATGGAAGTATAACATTGATATTTCCCAGCAGGTGTAGAGCGTCTAAATAAAGAGGTTACCACATCAGCGTCGTTACAGCCTCCTCTCCTCCTCAGCTGTTATGTCAGCGTGCTCTCTGGGGAGACGCATGCTGCAAGCCTGTCAAGAGGTGGTGGACACTGGTATTTGGGTTCACTGGGCCAGAGTGAAGGCCAACAGCGTGCAGCATGAAGGCTGTGTGCGTGTTGAAGAATGCTGTGTGTGGTATGCAGGGGTCTTTAAAAAGAGACAACAGGGGGTGTGTGCCTGCCTACTCATCTCAGTTCAGCTGCCATGGAAAGAGGTTCCACATACAGCTGGCTGACACGCACACGCACACCGTAATACCTCAAACACACACCTGTAATGCTTAACAAACACACATACATACACTTACAAATTACATAACACATCTACACAGTATAACACACAATATGCTAACTGAATCCACTACTAGAGTACCTTATGATAAGCTATAGACCACACTATCTACCAAGAGAGCTCTCATCTATATTATTCGTACCATCGAGAGTATTCTGACAGCAGTTGCAATACCGGCGGTGATGCAACCTTGGCGCAACAGAGGGTAAGTGCGTACGGCCCAGTACATCACTGGGGCCAAGCTTCCAATCCAGGACCTATATAAAAGGCGGTGTCAGAGGAAAGCCCATACAATTGTCAGAGACTCCAGTCACGGCACCAGAGCATCAAGTCTAAGACCAAAGTCTCCTTAACAACTTCTACCCCCAAGCCATAAGACTGCTGAACAATCAATGAAATGACCACCGGACTATTACATTGACGACCCCCTCCCATTTGTTTTGTACGCTGCTGCTTTTTTCTAAGTGGCTCCCATTTTGGCTGTAGTGTTTTCATGTGCGTGGATGAGAGCACATTCTTTGTTGTTCATCTCCGGTAAAGACAATAAAGATTCTCCATCTTAAATAAACAAAATTTACGCATTAGGGTACCTGAGGTTTGATTCTAAACAGAGTTTTTGGGGATATAAAGAAGGACATAAAAATTACAATTTATGATGTAGCTGGGACCTTTTGGAGTGCCAACAGAAGATGATCTTCAAAAGGTAAGGCATTTATTATATCGCTATTTCTGAATTTCGTGGCGCACCTGCCTGGTTGAAAAATGTTTTTTCATGCTTTTGTAGGCGGGGCGCTGTCCTCAGATAATCGCAATGGTGTGCTTTCGCCGTAAAGCCTTTTTGAAAGCTGACACAGCGGCTAGATTAACAAGAAGTTAAGCTTTATTTTGATGTATGACACTTATTTCCATGAAGGTTAAATATTTCTATGTATGTATTTTGAATTTCGGGATCCGCAATTTCACCGGTTGTTGTCGAGGTGGGTCGCTAGCAGAACGCCTGCGCCAGAAAGGTTAAGGTCTACACTTGTTGCATTCACCCCCCACAATGCAGCAGCACACACAGAAATAGAATGAATAGATCAGGTTTGGTACCTTGGCAATTTGACTGGTAAACTCATTCATGGGTACACTTGCAATGGATTCCTGGTATTGTGATGCAATCATTTCCATGATAATGTAGAATGTTCATTCAAATTATGTTAACCGATGTGGCTCACGCGATGGAAAGCATTTTTTGTAAAGTCAGTTGAGGTGAATCATCAAATCACAGCACATATTGATGGGTACACTTCCTGCTTTTACCTTCTGCTTTGTTCCTGTGGTTACACTCACAATGGCCACCAGTTCAACCATTATGCCACCATTGATTTGAATGGGGATGCACCTTCTATTCAATCTATTTCTACGGCAGCAACTTATTATAGAGACCGCCGTCATTTGGGCTGGCCATCATCCAAAATTCCATGACCGTCACAGCCCTATTCACTTAGCAAGAAAACGTTGACCAAGGGGGTCGCCTCACTACTAATAATAATTTATTACATTGTTTGCCCAGAAAACCTTGTGTTATTACATACAGCCGGGAAGAACTATTCAATATCAGAGAGACGTCAACTTACCAGCACAACCAGCACTACGACCAGGAATACGACTTTCTCAAAAGCGGATCCTTTGTTCAAACCACCCAATGCATTCAAACAGTTGAGATGCTGCCCCAAAACAACGTCACCGCAGGAGAGGCAGACTGCTGTCCCCACATGCTTCAAGATGGCCACCATTGTTCCTGTACCCAAGGAGGCAAAGGTAACTGAACGAATATCGCCCCGAAGCACTCACTTCTGTCATCATTAAGTGCTTTGAGAGAATAGTCAAGGATCATATCACCTCCACCTTACCGGTCACCCTAGAGCCACTGCAATTTGCATATACCACCCCAATAGGTCCACAGACGATGCAATCGCCATCACACTGCCCTATCCCACCTGGACAAGAGGAATACCTACATAAGAATTCCTTTGCATTGGGTCTTGGGTCCTGGACTTCCTGACGGGCCGCCCCCAGGTTGTGAAGGTATGAAACTTCTCCACTTCGCTGATCCTCACATTGGGGCCCCACGAGGGTGCGTTCTCAGCCCACTTCTGTACTCCCTGTTTACCCATGACTGCGTGGCCATGCATGCCTCCAACTCAATCATCAAGTTTGCAGATGACACTACAGTGGTAGGCTTGATTATCAACAACGACGAGATGGCCTACAGGGAGGAGGTGAGGGCACTCTGAGTGTGGTGTCAGGAAAAAAACTCAACGTCAACAAAACGAGATGATCGTGGACTTCAGGAAACAGCAAAGGGAGCACCCCCCTATCCACATCGACGGGGACAGCAGTGGAGAAGGTGGAAACTGCACCGCCCACAACCGCAGGGCTCTCCAGAGGGTGGTGTGGTCTGCACAACATATCACTGGGGGAAAACTACCTGCCCCCCAGGACACCAACAGCACCCGATGTTACAGAAGGTCAAAAAAGATCAAGGACAATAACCACCCCGAGTCACTGACTGTTAACCCCGCTTCCATCCAGATGGTGAGGTCTGTACAGGTGCATCAAAGCTGGGAAAGAGGTAGAAGCTGTTTTTCAATCTCAAGGCCATCGGATTGTTAAACAACCAGCAATAGCACAGAGGTGGCTGCCTACCTACAGACTTGATATCATTGGCCACTAATGTTTACGTATCTCACATTGCTCATCTCATATGTATAATGTATACTTCACTATCTATTCTTTACAATCTTAAGACACTCACTGCTCATCCATATATTTTATACTTATACATAATATAGCCAGCTTTTTGGGTCGGCTTCTGGAATCAGTTCAAATGCGTTAAGTAGCCTAGTAGTTAGAACGTTGGGCCAGTAACCGAAAGGTTACTAAGATCAAATCTCAGAGCGGACAAGGTAAAAATCTGTCGTTCTTCCCCTGAACAAGGCAGTTAACCCACTGTTCCTAAGCAGTCATTGTAAATAAGAACTTGTTCTTAACTTCTTATCGCTGGGGGGCAGTATTGAGTAGCTTGGATGAATAAGGTGCCCAGAGTAAACTGCCTGCCACTAAGCCCAGAAGACATGCATATTATTAGTAGATTTGGATGGAAAACACAAGTTTCTAAAACAGTTTGAATGATGTCTGTGAGTATAACAGAACTCATATGGCAAGCAAAAACCCAAGAAAAAAAATACAATCTACAGTGAGAAATTTGGTCCGATTGCACTTCCTACGTCTTCCACTAGATGTCAACAGTCTTTAGAACCTTGTTTCAGGCTTCGACAGCTGACATTTATTCCCTTCACACACACACATATAACCCCTGTCTTTCTAGAGGACATGATCCTGAGCAGAAGTATGAAGGGCTTGAGATACCATGCATAGCCAAAAACACCGCAACATCAACTCCTCTGGGAGATGGAACTCTGGAGAACCTTGGAATTTTGGTGAAGTAACCTAAATTTGGCAAAGATGAGCAAACTTCTCCATTATAATTGTGCACGGTTTTTGACCAGGGCCCATAGGACTCTCGTCAAAAGTAGTGCATCAAGTAGGGAATAGGGTGCCATAGATGCAGCACGCCCTAAATCCAAACATCAGTCACAAAGATAAATGTTAACTGTTGTCAGCTGACGAACGAGATTGCACCCATTCTCTTGTCATTCAGAAGGATAAAAAAACAACAACTAGAAAACCATTCTCTTGCCAGTAGTCAACAGGGATATCCCATTGCGAAGAGCCTTTTGCTGTGCCATGCTGACTGGAAGAATGTATAGCCTATACAGAAAACTGTACGGGAAGTAAATCCATGATGTGCTGCTACACAATCATAATGGAATAGGGTGTCATTTGGGGGACACACGTTATCTGAGAGCCATGAAGGTAAATCAGGGTTAAGGCGCGGGGATGGATTGCACTCTCCAGAGAAGAGATACAGTCAGCTGCCCGTGTTTATTTATGGCTGGGTCTTGTGTTGGGGATGTGAGGGATTTTAAACAGGGAGAGAAAAAGAGAGACAGAGAGCAAATGGTGGAAATGGAGAGATGAAAAAAAAGAGAGTATTTAAGTCCCGGAGAGTGGTGCTCAGGCAGTGTACCTTGGATAATTACCGTCCTGATCAGAAACCTATATCCCGGTTGTTCCCAAAATGCTTGGTCTTTGTGAAAACTTGTGTGTATTCAGATTTTCGATCCAGATCTTCAGCCGTGATGAAAGTTGACAATATTTACTCTTGCATGATGTTTCAGTGAATAATGTCCAATGAAAACATAGGCTTTTTTCAATAAATAGTAGAGTGCCATATTGACAGCTGGAGTGTGATTGTATTCACATGGGGACTTTCAAGAGTATGTTTGTGATGATCCTGCAAAGTTAACTGGAACAAATGTTTCATAAACACACTTCTATTAAACAAATACATTTCCATTAACCCTTTACACTCGTACCGTATACTGTTTGATAATAGCAGATTTGAACACAGTGGCTGTACAATAACATGCTATAAATAACGGCAGAGCTCATCTTCTCTTCACAGAGCTGTATGGGTTTTGACTGACAGCCGTTCCGAACTTGAGCACTGCGCGCAACAAGAAGTTGCCTCCATCCCTCCAGCTAATTGGGGAACTTTTGCAAATGTTTTGTCTGATTGAGGGAAATGCTGTAAATTAAGGAGGACTCAACTTAGACATTGAGGAATTTAATGAATACAGCTTTGATCTCATACAACCAAGCCAAACACCCCAAATGTATCCAAATGTGCACTTCACATTATAAAACTATTGCCATATACAGTGTCAATGTTTATGATCACAAGATGGGCAATTATCAAGAAAATTTGCAGCAGAACTCCCACGCGAATCCACTCACAACTCCATTCTATGCGCATCAATAATGATCCGTTTCTCTGAATTGCCACATGAAAGTCTAACAATGCTGACCAAATCGGACCCTCGCGTTATTTTACCTGAAATGCACAAGGTCCTCTATTCCGACAATTAATTCACAGGTAAAAGGGAAAACAGTTAGTTTCTAGTAATCTCTCCTCCTTCAGTCGTCTGCGTCTGACTTTATATGACGGTTGGCAACCAACTTTAAAGGTGCATTACCACCACCACCAACTGGACTGTGGACTTAAGTTAATCTTTCAAATCACCCACTTGGGTATATCCTCCTAAAAACCAGTGAGGATATGGAAGAGGCGGGACTTGCAGCACATCAAAAATAGAACCAAGTTCTATTTTAGCACCTGGCTACATAGACGCTCACGAGCAGTTTGGGTGAAATTAGTGAATAACATGCATGTGTACATTTTATTTTGCAACGCTTGCGCATGAATCCCTGCCCCAGAACCAGTTCCCGCCACAGGGCACCATCTGCTTCTCCAAACTTGAAACGTTCGCAAAGCCTATGTATGCCAGGTTGTAAAGCGGATTGGTGTGCTTAATTTCACATGGTATGTCCCCGTTTTAAACCTTGTTATTCTGTTTCGTGCCTACTGACCACAACCCAGGTTTATATGGCTGTGACTCACTCAACATGGGGAAGTTGTCATGAATGGCCCAGGAGTAGTTTATCAGATTTAAAATGGCGAAACAGGTTCAACCATCAAGGGCAGGACCTGTACTGTAAAACCACAGCAGTGTGCCTCTACTCGTGTAAAAAGATTGTCCCCATGCTGTCATTCTTCCACCCTCTCACGCATCGCCAGAGACGTTGTTTTAGAGAATTTGTCAGTAAACTACGTGTGTGGCGTCATGTGGGTTTACTGATGTCAATGTTGTTAAGAGTGCCCCATAGTGGCGGTGGGGTTATGGTATGGGCAGGCATAAACTACGGACAACGAACACAATTGCATCACCTCATGTGTCAGCATGATAATGCACGGCCCCATGTCGTACACAATTCTTGAAAGAAGAAAATGTCCCAGTTCTTCCATTGCCTACATACTCACCAGACATGTCACCCATTGAGCATGTATGGGATGCTTTGGATCGGCGTGTTCCTGTTCCCGCCAATATCCAGCCACTTCGCACAGACATTGAGTGGGACAACATTCCACAGGCCAAAATCATCATGAGGCAAATGGTAACACCAGATACTGACTGGTTTTCTGATCCACACCCCTATTTTCTTTTTAAGGTACACATATATATACATATATATATATATATATATATATATATATATATATATATATCTCACACTGTATACAAATTTGTGGATGCCACACCCGTTGCTGACAGGTGAACAAAATCGAGCACACAGCCATGCAATCTCCATAGACAAACATTGACAGTAGAATGGCCTGACTGAAGAGCTCAGATATTTTCAACATGGCACTGCCTTGCTGCCCAGTCAACTAAGTACTGTTATTGTGAAGTGTAAACATCATGGCGCAACAGCAGCTCAGCTGCGAAGTGGTAGACCACACAAGCTCACCACAGAACAGGACCGCCAAGTGCTGTAGCGTGTAAAATGCGTATGTCCTCAGTTGCAACACTCTCTACCGAGTTCCAAACTGAGTCGGCAAGCAACGTCAGCACAATAACTGTCATGTGCAACGCCGAGCGTCAACTGGAGTGGTGTAAAGCTCGCTGCCATTGGACTCTGGAGCAGTGGAAACACATTCTCTGGAGTGATGAATCACGCTTCACCATCTGGCAGTCTGACGGACAAATCTGGGTTTGGTGGATGCCAGGATAAAGCTACCTGCCCGAAATGCATAGTGCCAACTGTAAAGTTTGGTGGAGGAGCTATAACGTTCTGGGGCTGTTTTTCATGATTTAGGCCCCTTAGTTCCAGTGAAGGGAAATCTTAAGACAACCGCATACAATGACATTCTAGACAATTCTGTGATTCCAACGTTGTGGCAAAAGGGGAAGGCCCTTACTCTTTTCAGCATGACAATGCCCCCGTGCATAAAGCGAGGTCCATACAGAAATGGTTTGTCGAGTTTGGTGTGGAAGAACTTGACTGGCCTGCACAGAGCCCTGACCTCAAGCCCATCGAACACCTTTGGGATGAAATGGAACGCCGACAGCGAGCCAGGCCTAAACACCCAACATCATTGCCCAGCATCACCAATTCTCTCGTGGCTGCATGGAAGCAAGTCCCTGCAGCAACTTTCCTACATATAGTGGAAATCCTTCCCAGAAGAGTGGAGGCTGTTATAGCAGCAAAGGTGGGACCAACTCCATATTAATGCCCATGATTTTGGAGATGGTCAAGTGTCCACATACTTTTGGTCATGTATTGTATATGTGACCAACAGATGCATATCTGTATTCCTGGTCATGTGAAATCCGTAGATTATGACCTGATGAATTTATTTCAATCAACTGATTTCCTTATATGAGCTGCAACTCAGTAGAATCAGACATTTTTGCATGTTGCATTTTTGTTCAGTATAGTTACAAAAGCATGTAAAAATGCTTATATGCTTTAACCCTTTACACTTGTGGGAATTGGCCTATATGGATAGGGCTAAATTGAAACGTTTCTTAAAGAAGAAATATGAAATGCATATGCATAAGCATGGCAGCAATTGAAAGGGAACAGTTTAGAGACCGTGTCCTCAACTTTGGTCTAATCATTTCCCCATAACATTTCACCTGACTCAAGACTAAATCCAGACATTACACTTTAGATTGTTTGTGCATTTTACATTTACTGTACTTGTCGCCGTATTTGTTGATAACGAAATCTGAAAAACCTTGGGACACATTCAGTAATAAGAATAATCCTGGAAAATGTTGGGTAGGTGCAACATAATACAAAACAATGACAAGGGTTTGAGTGAAGACTAATTCGTGTCTCCAAGTGGCCACACACACCTTTCCAAAGTCCGCAGTTCCTAAAGTCATTTCAATGTACTTTTATAATTCAAAGTAGTCTTCAACAATAAGGTGCTACTTTGAGCACTCCTAGCTGTGTCGTTAAGGAACTAGAGCAAGTACACTTGTAGTTGTTTTTTGTTTGGAACATAACACTGCATCACCGCCATTATACAATTACTGTTTACACAATCCAAAAACGTCCCATTTTATAAATTGCAATCTGGGTCAGGTGGGCTTTATTTGAAAGCTTGTTCTATTGCCAACATGGCTAGTTAGGTTCTAAAATATGATCTTAGTGTTACATGCTGACCACACCGCTCGCGTCGCAAAATAAATAAATAGACCGTGTGCATTTCAGGTAAAATAACAGCCGTGTTTATATCCCAGGACAAATTAGCTAGCAATAGCAAGCTAGCTAGCTAAATTGCTGTGAATGTTTCATGCGTTTCAACCTGTCCCCAAATTAATAAAGTTGGTTCAGAGTTCGTTTTGATATTTCAACCTGTGTCCTGATCACGTCGTGTGGATGAACAAAATCAAAATGCGTGCGATGGCGCACGCGTGTGCCTGGTCTAGTCAGCATGTTATACTTGCTTGAAGTGTGGGATAGGGAAGTCTGGGAACCTCAGGAAAGTCTCAACTAGTGCTGTTACGGTGACCATATTACTGCCACACCAGTGGTAACAAGTCATGACCGCTGTCAAATTCCACGTGACCCAGAGCCTCTGGGTTCGCGCACAGGCTCTGTCGCAGCTGGCCGCGACCGGGAGGTCCGTGGGGCAACGGACAATTGGCCTAGAGGCGTCCGGGTTAGGGAGGGTTTGACCGGAAGGGATGTTCTTGTATCATCGCGCACTAGCGACTCCTGTGGCAGGCCGGGCGCAGTGCCCGCTAAACAGGTCGCCAGGTGCATGGTGTTTCCTCCGACACATTGGTGTGGCTGGCTTCCGGGTTGGATGCGAGCTGTGTTAAGCAGCAGTGCGGCTTGGTTGGGTTGCGTTTCGGAGGACGCATGGCTTTTGACCTTCGTCTCTCCCGAGCCCGTATGGGAGTTGTAGCGATGAGACAAGATAGTAACTACTAACAATTGGATACCATGAAATTGGGGAGAAAAGGGGGTAAAATTCAACAATAAAAAATCAGTGTGACCGCATATTCACGGTAACTAAGCTTCTCCAAAACTGCACTCTGATACCGCTGAGTAGCCTACCAAACTTGCCAGTCGCTAATGGCATGGTACTCAGCGATCTATTGTCCCTCTAATCACTCTGACATTAATGCAATCGGAAATTAAATCCGTCACTTCATGAGAGCCCATGAGCTCATGTTGCACAACAATTTTATAGGCCATGCGCAATTGTGTGAGAAAACAGTTGATGGCCTCTATTAAAAAGAGGATCCCATCAGCTTTCTATAGGCAGACAGATACATATTTGTAGCCTATTCCTGCTTCTGACAAAACTTTCAGCAGGGTTCTGGTGGACTGTGTTGGTCATTTCCCCAAAACCACCATGTGTGCTGCAACTCATTTCCCTGAGGCCATTCCACTCAGGAAGATCACGTCTCCCAGCATTAAGACCCTGGTGAAAATCTGTTCAACGTTTTAACCTTCCATGGGTAGTGCAATCGAACCAGGGTTCAGATTTCATGTCAAAAGTCTTCCTGCAAGTGCTACAACAGATGGCTGCAACCCATTGCTCCTCTAGTGACGACCACCCAAAGTGTCAAGGTGATCTTGAGAGATTTCATTAGACTTTGAAGTCCATGTTGAGAGCTTACGGCTATAAATTTGAGAAAGACTGGGATGAAGGGGTCCCTCGTGCTGTTTGCAGCACAGGAGATTCAGGAATCTCTCGGTTTTAGTCCGAATGAGCTCGTGTTGCTTGGACATCACGTCAGAGGTCCTTTGAGCTTGCTGAGAGAGAGGTTGGTGAAGGGCGACACCTTAAACACAAAATCAAATCTGTTGGAGCACGTTAGCGCTTTCGATACAGATTGCACCGCACCTGAGCTTGCCAGTGAGGATCTGGAGAAGGCGCAGACAAAAAGTTTTGTACGATGGAAAGGCCCGAAACTGCACTTTCGATGTGGGTGACCAAGTCCTGGTTTTGTTTCCCGTTCTGGAGTTACTGTTGCAAGCTCACTTTCAGGCCCTTGCCCAAATGTGCAAAAAAAGAGAGAGAGAGGCTACACCAGAATGCAGGGAAAAATAAAAAACTGTCATGTCAAAATGTTTAAATCATAATTCATCCTCTACGATCCAGTGGAAAAGTGGTGGATGAAAAGGGAAAAGTGGTGGAAATCAGTAGTGTTTTCTGCCCGTAGCCACGGCTGTCACCGTGGACTATGGTCTTCCTCAAGAGCACCAGGAAAGCAATATACCCTGTGAGACAGCTGAGTAACTTACATTTTACATTTAAGTCATTTAGCAGACGCTCTTATCCAGAGCGACTTACAAATTGGTGCATTCACCTTATGACATCCAGTGGAACAGCCACTTTACAATAGTGCATCTAAATCTTTTAAGGGGGGGTGAGAAGGATTACTTTATCCTATCCTAGGTATTCCTTAAAGAGGTGGGGTTTCAGGTGTCTCCGGAAGGTGGTGATTGACTCCGCTGTCCTGGCGTCGTGAGGGAGTGTGTTCCACCATTGGGGAGCCAGAGCAGCGAACAGTTTTGACTGGGCTGAGCGGGAACTGTACTTCCTCAGTGGTAGGGAGGCGAGCAGGCCAGAGGTGGATGAACGCAGTGCCATTGTTTGGGTGTAGGGCCTGATCAGAGCCTGGAGGTACTGAGGTGCCGTTCCCCTCACAGCTCCGTAGGCAAGCACCATGGTCTTGTAGCGGATGCGAGTACAGATCGACCGATAATGATTTTTCAACGCCGATACAGATTATTGGAGGACCAAAAAAACACTGATACCGATTACGTCGGCCAATTTTTTATTTATTTATTTGTAATAATGACAATTACAACAATACTGAATGAACACTTATTTTAACTTAATATAATACATGAATAAAATCAATTTAGCCTCAAGTAAATAATGAAACATGTTCAATTTGGTTTAAATAATGCAAAAACAAAAGTGTTGGAGAAGAAAGTAAAAGTGCAATATGTGCTATGTGAGAAAGCTAACGTTTAAGTTCCCTGCTCAGAACATGAGAACAAATGAAAGCTGGTGGTTCCTTTTAACATGAGTCTTCAATATTCCCAGGTAAGACGTTTTAGGTTGTAGTTATTATAGGAGTTATAGGCCTCTATACCATTTGTATTTCATTAACCTTTGACTATTGGATGTTCTTATAGGCACTTTAGTATTGCCAGTGTAACAGTATAGCTTCCGTCCCTCTCCTCGCTCCTCCCTGGGCTCGAACCAGGAACACAACGACAACAGCCACCCTCGAAGCAGCGTTACCCATGAGCAAGGGAAACTACTAGAAGGCTCAAAGTGAAGTTTGAAACGCAATTAGCGCGCGCTAACTAGCTAGCCATTTCACTTCAGTTACACCAGCCTCATCTCAGGAGTTGATAGGCTTGAAGTCAAACAGTGCAATGCTTGACGCACAACGAAGAGCTGCTGGCAAAACGCACAAAAGCGCTGTTTGAACGAATGTTTAGGCGCCTGCTTCTGCCTACCACCACTCAGTCAGATACTTGTATGCTCAGTCACATTATATGCAACGTATAGGACATGCTAGATAATATCTAGTAATATCAACCATGTGTAGTTAACTAGTGATTATGATTGATTGTTTTTATAAGGTAAGTTTAATGCTAGCTAGAAACTTACCTTGGCTTACTGCAGTCGCGTAACAGGCAGTCTCCTTGTGGAGTGCAACGAGAGAGAAGCAGGTCGTAATTGCGTTGGACTAGTTAGCTGTAAGGTTGCAAAATTGGATCGACCGAGCTGACAAGGTGAAAATCTGTTGTTCTGCCCCTGAACAAGGCAGTTAACCCACTGTTCCTAGGCCGTCATTGACTTACCTAGTTAAATAAAGGTATTTAAATATATTTAAATAATATATATATATATATATATTATTATTTTTTTTTTTTTTTTTTTTAAATCGGCGCCCAAAAATACAGATTTCCGATTGTTATGAAAACATGAAATCGGCCCCAATCAATCGGAATGGCAGATTAATCGGTCGATCTCTACTCAATAGATTCTAGAAAACCTTTTGGCACACTTGTCTCCGGAGGAAAAAGGTGACATTGTTGAACTGCATTTTGAATATCAGGGTTTATTCTCAGATGTGCCAACTCCACAAATGTACTAGAGCATGACACTGATGTTGTGGACTCTGCCCCAATCAAACGTGCTTATCGACTGAACCCTGAAAAGACTGAAGCTTTGCAGTGAGGTGGAGTTCATGCTTGAGCACCGCATTGCGCAACATGGCAGTCTGTGGAGTTCGCCCTGTATTTTAATACTTAAGGCAGATGGCTCTCTGGGGTTTTGTTCTGAATTTCGGAAACTCAGTGCCTCTACTAAGTTGGACTCCTACCCTTTCCCGAGGTCGACCATTGTGTGGACCGTGTTTGCGCTGCTAAGTACATTAGCAAGTTCAACCTGCTGAAGGGATATTGGCAGGTCCCTCTAACTGAGCACGCCAAAGAATTGTGTGCTTTTGTAATGCTTGATAGTTTGCTTTCCTATCTTTGTCTTCCATTCAGGTTACAAAATGCTAAGAACCTTTTGGTCTCTGCAGTGGTGCTAGCGGCTCCGTATTTCTGTCGTCCATAGGTTTTGTACACCAATGCCAGCGATGTAAGAGCAGGGGCTGTGCTCCTACAGAAAGACAATAACAATTGAGCACCCTATGGGGTACTTTTCAAAGCAAGTTTTGTTTTGGGTCCTTCCAAGGGGATGAGAGTTATAGAAATGTACGTGATTTTACCTATGTTTTTCAAACTTCAGAATTTTAAGAAAGAAAATAAATATATATATTATGCACAGTAAATCAAATAAGGTGGCTTTTTTGTCTTGTATTTAATTGTTGACAGTTAGTAGACACCATGTTTATATTGGAGAACGCAAAGCATTTAAGTTGATAATGTTGTGAGATGGAAATTATTTTCTGTTTGATGTGAGCAAACTTGTCCAACAAAAATATAGGATATAGTTGTTGTCTTATGGGGAAGGTGTTACTGGCTCTGGTTTTCACATTTATATTTTGAGGTTGGAAGTTAGCACATGGGGCGCACCGATTGGTGTCACCTCGTTATGTGTTACACCTGTGCTGGTTTGTCATCTCATTAGTGGGAAGGGGTTTTACCTGGCAGGCTGACTACCTGTTATGCGAGAGCAGCAAGGAGCAAAGGTAAGGTGCTAGCTAGCATTAAACGTATCTTGTAAAAAACAATCAATCATAATCACTAGTTAACTCCACATGGTTGATGGTATTACTAGTTTATCTAGCGTGTCCCGCGTTGCATATAATCGATGCGGTGCATGTTCATTTATCATTGAACCACAGCACACTTCGCCAAACGGGTGACTTAACAAGCGCATTAGCGAAAAAAAGCACTGTTGTTGCACCAATGTGTACCTAACCATAAACAACGCCTTTCTTAAAATCAACACACAAGTATATATATTTTTAAACTGCATATTTCTATTCTGTGCAAGCAGAGTCATGGTATATGCAGCAGTTTGGGCCGCCGGGCTCGTTGCGAACTGTGAAGACGATTTCTTCTTAACAAAGACTGCCAACTTCACCAAACAGGGGATGATTTAACAAAAGTGCATTTGCGAAAAAAGCATAACCGTTGCACGAATGCACCTAACCATAAACACCAATGCCTTTCTTAAAATCAATACACAGATGTATATATTTTTAAACCTGCATATTTAGTTAAGAAATTCATGTTAGCAGGCAATATTAAACTAGGGAAATTGTGTCACTTCTCTTGCGTTCATTGCACGCAGAGTCAGGTTATATGCAATAGTTGGGCCGCCTGGTTCATTGCGAACTAATTTGCCAGAATTTTACGTAATTATGACATAACATTGAAGGCTGCGCAATGTAACAGCAATATTTTCACTTATGGATGCCACCCGTTAGATAAAATACAGAACGGTTCGTATTTGTGTGTGTTATGCTATAATTAAATCTGATTTGATAGAGCAGTCTGACTGAGCGGTGGTAGGCAGCAGCAGGCTCGTAAGCATTCATTCAAACAGCACTTTCGTGCGTTTGCCAGCAGCTTTTCGCAATGCTTCAAGCATTTATGTTTATATTTATGTTTATTTATGACTTCAAGCTTATTAACTCCCGAGATTAGGCTGGTGTAACCGATGTGAAATGGCTAGCTAGTTAGCGGGGTGCGCGCTAACAGCGTTTCAAACGTCACTCATTCTGAGACTTGGAGTAGTTGTTCCCCTTGCTCAGCAAGGGTGGCGGCTTTTGTGGAGCGATGCTTCGAGGGTGGCTGTTGTCGATGTGTTCCTGGTTCGAGCCCAGGTAGGGGTGAGGAGAGGGACGGAAGCTATACTGTTACACTGGCAATACTAAAGTGCCTATAAGAACATCCAATAGTCAAAGGTATATGAAATGCAAATGGTATAGAGAGAAAGTCCTATAATACCTATAATAACATCAACCTAAAACTTCTTACCTGGGAATATTGAAGACTCATGTTAAAAGAAACCACCAGCTTTCATATGTTCTCATGTTCTGAGCAAGGAACTTTTTTACATGGCACATATTGCACTTTCACTTTCTTTTCCATCACTTAGTTTTTGCATTATTTAAAACAAATTGTACATGCTTCATTATTTATTTGAGGCTAGATTGATTTGATTAATGTATTATATTAAGTTAAAATAAGTGTTCATTCAGTATTGTTGTAATTGTCATAATTACAATAAATAAATAAATATGTTTTTTTATTTAAATCAGCCGATTAAATCTGTATCGGCTTTTTTTGGTCCTCCAATAATCGGTATCTGTGTTGAAAAATCATAATCGGTCAACCTCTAGTCCAAGGTACCAGTTGTTGCTAGTCAACTTTCAGCGTACACCCCCCCATGAGTGTTTTTCAGAACCCCTCCTAACACCCCACCTGGTGCATTTTGGTTGTGGTCGGATTTTTGTTGTTTGTTCCCCTTCTGTTTGAGCGACATTATTCGTTTTTCTTGCTGGGGAACATAAGGGATTGGTTAGGGGTATTTCATATCTAGAGCTGTTAAATGTTCCAGATGGGATCAGTTCAGTGTTAGCCCCCATGCTGCCTAGCACCACTAAGACAGAGATATCCCAGGAATCTGTACTTCCCTCCTCTGATTGCTGCTCTACAGGGAGGCCTGAGGACAGCTTCCCACAGTGGCTCAGAAGGGTGAGTTAGCACTGAGGACACTGCACCACCCTCTCTGGTAACAAACAGGGCCCACTTGATGTGAAACACACCTAGACACACACGCCAATCTCAAATATGAGGACACTCCCCAGCACCGAACATTCCCACGAGGCATGATGTTACAACCACATTCACTTTAGTATAAAGCTACAGATTAGTTTAATTACCGCCATACAAGACCACCCATATTAACTGCACCGAGAACTCAAACAGAAACTGTTTGAGTTCTCGGTGCAGTTACACCACATTTCTACTTCACTTTCACAGGTAGTTAACTTGTTTCAAAGTTCTAGTGTATCATGTGTTCTTCTCAGAGTTTATACTCAATTCAATTAATCTTTCTCTGATTGATTAGGAACTAGGGTAGCATTCGTTCCATGTTTCCTAGGGATAAGAGGGTTTTGTCAGACTCCCAACTCACTTACTCCCCATCTGACCTCCCTGACCTTGTCTTTGGACCCAAGAGATCAAAAGTAATCTCTAAGACGCAGAGATACAGCTGCCCACATTCCTTCAGCGGTTCATTTCGCTAACAAAGCCCGACTCTACTCCACCTGTGCCTTTATCTAACATTCATGCACTACATGCATTGGAAATTTGTAGGCCATTCAAGTCTCAGGGTGTGGCATGTGTATTAGAAACTTAAAAGGGCATTGTTCAATTTATTAAACCGGGTCTCACTAGGTGATATGGGGGAAAAAATCCATAGTGATAATCTAAACAATCACAATAACGATATATCAAAGATGCCCATGTACATTTAGCATGTGATATGATTATGACATGGCTGTGTAAAACATCCTACTGAACGTGACCAAGAAAAGCAGCGTGCTCCTGTTCTGCTAAACAGCATTCGGTCTTGTGCATTTAGGTAGAAAATCGTATGAAAATATCATGGAATGCTAACCTCTGACAAATATATTGCGATAACAACAAAATGTTATCACCCAAGACAGAGTTCACCTTGTAACCTGATTGCAATCACCTCTCCCAGATGAACCCCATGGCAGAGGTCCTTGTTAACCTGGGGTTTCAAACTCACGGCCTGCGGGCCAAGTGCGGCCCTCAAGCCAATTCAATGTGGCCTGTGGTTGGCCCCTGTTATAAACCAAGGCCTCTGCTAAGGAGGTGGGTTTGGTTAAGGGAGAGGGGTCGAAGGGCACCCTAACCCAGATGATGTACACCTTCCCCCCGGGACTTCTCAGCCACATGGCCCATTTCCACAAGAGGAACGACTGCCTGAATTCGAGTCAGGGTTGCACATTACTGGATTTTATTGCACTTCCCTTTTTGAACTTCAAAAGGACAGTAGCTAACTAGTCAGTGTCTCTCTAAGCATTACATGCGACAGGGACTCATCCTAGAAAGACAAATACAGCCTTGAACTACGAAGTGGCCTTCCTAAATGTACACTTTATTTATTTCGCTCTGAGCTGCATTGAGCCAAGTTAAGTTACAATGAGTCTTGGCTGTTGCTGCTACTACACTATTCTGGTGGGATTATTTGCTGAACCTCGCCCGGCGGTTTGCCTCTTTTTCCAGATACGCTCTCTGTTTCAACATTGTCCAATGGGTCCTTTGTAGGGCAAGGCAGGGAGGGAGGGCAATGCGCTGCCAAAAATAATCATGGGACCAACAGACTGACCATACTACAGAGAGGACAACAAACGTGAGAAACAGTGGAAAGGAGCAGGGAAGTCAAAGTATTCATTCAGTTCAGGCGTGGTGGTGATCATATCGGCCTGTCTTGTGTTACAAAGCACCTTTGGACTGTGGAAGAGTTAGAATCCAGCATTTTAAATGGTTTGTGGGTTCAGGGTTCTTCATTTTAATAGGTGGAGGTGTGGCATACTAAAGAAAGCAGGGGCCTCGTCTTGACTTTACACGTGCTGGATTGGTGTAACGGATAATGACGATATCCTACTGACACCACTATCCGTCAGCCCCCCACCCCACCCTCGACCAGGTGTGTTGCTGCCTGATACCTTCCAACTGCACATTACCACACAATGGGGTTACACTACCCAACAATGAAGACTCAGCACTCTTAAATCAACAATGTTGAAAAACTCCATCAAATGTATGTATCGTCATATCAAAACTGCCACCAGACAGTCACCACATTTAAGGTCTAGGCTACATCATGGGAAATGTACCACTAAATAAATTCTTTAGGGCATCACACGCTGTGCTCAAGCTTTCCCTGCCCCCATCACTGCCTCGATGTTTAGTGTTACAAGGGGCAAAACTGAACTATTGAGACGAGATCCCATGTCAACCCTGTTGACAAAAACAATTCCTCTAACCCAGGCAGCTATCCACAAATGATTCTGATTGAGTGGGACCAACTCTCAACAGGGGGTGTTTCCTACACTTGTGTGCGGAGGCGCCTCCCTTAGACTCTAAGGCCTTGTTTATGGGGAACAATCAGGTCACAGCAACAGGCCTGTACAGTACGAGCCTACTACTGCCCTACATTTAGCATAGCTGAGAGGGAAATGGCATAGCTTCAGCTCAAAACCCTCATGCTTCTGCTCATCTCCCTGCCATCAAAATGCGCAGTGATACCATTAGCATACTAATCTCTTTTCTCTCAGATCAGCTTAACAATTCAACATCTTCTGCGCCTCACATACTGCTGGGCTCCCTCTCATCATCCGGATTGGCAGATCAAATCCCTCTCCAGAAAGAGAGCTGCTATGACGGGCTCTTCACATAGCGGGTGCTAGAAATGGCTAGTGTAGTCAAGTATCTACAAGTCTTAAATTGGGTAAAAGAAGCAGGAATGGCAAGGTTTACAGATCATGTTCACCTGTGGAATGACAACCTCAGACCATCAGAGGACAATTATATTAGTTCATCTTAGAACGCAAACCTCGTCTTTGCCTTTGGGTGACTGAAATATTGCGTTTGCCTTTAGGTGCCTTGGACTAGTTCAAACGGTAAGCCTTATTGCGCCTTTAGAAAGACTGCAGTCAAAGGAATAAAAGCCTCCCTGCCCACTTCATGTAGTTTGACTGTTCTATCCAGTAATGTCAGTTTATGGTTGCTTGGCTACCCATACTCCTTGCTCCGGCCAAACTCTATGCCATGTCCACGGACGTTTGTTTCTTTTCCAGAATGAGTCTGGATCGGAATACCTCGGACTATTTTGAGGATAGACCATGTGATTGGTCCCAGAAACCGATAGTCTGGGCCAGAGACAGAACACACGTGGGTAAAGCGGTGTTTTGAAAATTCGTCATGGACTTTGATACTCTGATTGGTTAGGGATGATCCAATCACTGCTGACATTGTTTTGTACAACACCCCTCATTTTGATGTCACCACAAACAACTTCAATTATGGCAGTCTCAGACTGAAGCATGTAGCGAACGATAGACCAGCGGAAGAATTCAGTTTGAATTGTCAGGCAAGGTTTATGGATCTCAAACAAAGAGCCTGTGAAGCCTTGAGATGGTAATATATTATAATAATGCATGCCATTTAGCTGACACTTATCTAAAGTGACTTAGTCATGCATATATACATTTTTCGTATGGGTGACGCCAGCGGGAATCAAACCCACTACCCTGGTGTTGCAAGCACCATGCTCTACCAACTGAGGACCACACTCTGTTACTGAGGACCAGATGGTGAGTGGTGAATAAGCTATAGAGAGGGCGTTCTGTCAGATAAGAGCAGTCCGCGCAGTCAAGCTCTGAGGAGTGTTTCCAGTCTACAGTTGACATCAACTCAGCCATAACAGGGCGAACTGGAGGCGTTTCTGCACTGAAGCTCTGAAGTGGGTTGACGCCACATAATAATGATAGACCTTTCATCGGCGATTGAATGTGCAAAGTCACAAAGACACATGTTCGTCATGCCTCTCCCACTTTCGGTACCCATATTTTCATATGATAGTTCTGCTGTTGCGATACCAAGAACTTGAGGAATAAACACAAATTCTCAGAAGACTGAAGCTCATAGTTCAGAGCCATAGGTCCGCGATAGTCAAGACATCATTACCAGCCTAGCATTTAAATGTCATAATGGGCATGTGTACTATCGCGTTTAATCTTTAGGCTAAATAATGATGTAAGACTGTTGTTATTGTCATATAATTTCACATTGGGAATAATGTCTACACCTTTACATCCTCATAGGGAGACTTAGAAAAAAGTCCTGAGCTAGAGCTAAACAAACCCAACCTGGCTGAAACAATACCATTTATGGAAGAGGAAAATGGTAGGTGTGGTGAGATGGTTTGGCGAAGGAGGGGCCCCGTAACAACCGCAGGCATGGAGAAAGCACATCATTGTCTCCTTTCACAATACCAGCTGTGATGAGGTAACCTGACCCTCTGTAATAAATGTTGCGCTGCTCGTTGCTATGCATCACACTCTCCATTCAGGTGTAGTCCAAGCCTTCCCCCAAACCTACACACTGGCCTAGATAAGAAAATACCCTTGGCAGAGTGTCACATCACACAGAACGTAGAAAGTTAAAAACAGATGCCCTTACCTTTCTTAACTTTCTTCTGTAGCTTGATTGTGTCTGAGGATTTTTTCTTGATGTCTGCTCGGGCCTTCTTGTATTCTGCATTGGGTTGACATGAGAAGATGCATCAAGTGCCAGGTAAAAAAAATTTGACATCTCAGAATGTACACTACATGACTAAAAGTATGTGGACATTTGCTCCTCGAACATCTCATTCCAAAATGCTGGGCCTAAACATGGAGTTGGTCCCTCCTTTGCGGTTATAACAACATCCACTCTTCTGGGATTCCACTAGATGCTGGAACATTCAACATATTCTTATCAGCAGACTCAGTAGCCTCGGTTTTTCTAATGACTGTCTTGCCTGTTTCACCAACTACTTTGCAGACAGAGTTCAGTGTGTCAAATCGGAGGGCATGTTTTCCGGTCCTCTGGCAGTCTATGGGGATACCATAGGGTTCAATTCTCGGGCCGACTCTTTTCTCTGTATATATCAATGATGTTGCTCTTGCTGCGGGCGATTCCCTGATACACCTCTACGCAGACGATATCATTCTGTACACTTCAGGCCCTTCCTGAAGGTAAAATTCCTTGGACACTGTGCTATCTAACCTCCAAACGAGCTTCAATGCCATACAACACTCCTTCCATGGCCTCCAACTGCTCTTAAAAGCTAGTAAAACCAAATGCATGCTTTTCAACCGTTCGCTACCTGCACCCGCACGCCCGACTAGCATCACCACCCTGGATGGTTCCGACCTAGAATATGTGGACATCTATAAGTACCTAGGTGTCTGGCTAGACTAAACTCTCCTTCCAGACTCATATCAAACATCTCCAATCAAAAATCAAATCAAGAGTCGGCTTTCTATTCCGCAACAAAGCCTCCTTCACTCACGCTGCCAAGCTTACCCTAGTAAAACTGACTATCCTACCGATCCTAGACTTTGGCGATGTCATCTACAAAATAGCTTCCAATACTCTACTCAGCAAACTACATGCAGTTTATCACAGTGCCATCCGTTTTGTTACTAAAGCACCTTATACCACCCACCACTGGGACTTGTATGCTCTCGTCGGCTGGCCCTCGCTACATATTCGTCGCCAGACCCACTGGCTCCAAGTCATCTACAAGTCTATGCTAGGTAAACTCCACCTTATCTCAGTTCTGGTCATGATGGCAACACCCACCCGTAGCACGCGCTCCAGCAGGTGTATCTCACTGATTATCCCTAAAGCCAAAACCTCATTTGGTCACCTTTCCTTCCAGTTCTCTGCTGCCTGTGACTGAAACGAATTGCAAAAATTGCCGAAGTTGGACTTTTATTTCCCTCACCAACTTTAAATATCTGCTATCTGAGCAACTAACCGATCGCTGCAGCTGTACATAGTCCATCTGTAAATAGCCCACCCAATTTACCTACCTCATCCCCATATTGTTATTTATTTACTTTTCTGCTCTTTTGCACACCAGTATCTCTACTTGCACATGATCATCTGATCATTTATCACTCGTGTTAATCTGCTAAATTGTAATTATTCGCTCCTATGGCCTATTTATTGCCTACCTCATGTCTTTTGCACACAATGTATATAGACTTTTTTTTCCTACTGTGTTATTGACTTGTTTATTGTTTACTCCATGTGTAACTCTGTGTTGTCTGTTACACTGCTATGCTTTGTTCTTGGCCAGGTCGCAGTTGTAAATGAGAACTTGCTCTCAACTAGCCTACCTGGTTAAATAAAGGTGAAATAAAAATAATAAGTGTGTGTGTGTATGTACCGTCTCCTACCTTTGGCATGGTCCTTGTCCAACTGACTGGCCACCTTCTTCCACTCCTCAATCTTCAGCTCCAGGGGATTGATCAGGGTATCTGTTAGTGCCCTGCAGTGGAACCCAATAAACCAGCTGTTAAATTACAGTCACACACCCAGTGGTTCACCTGGAGGTTTCACCAGAATGGTTGATAAGATTCAACTTCACCAAATTCAGAATTATCAATAATTGTAATTGATAGGTGGTCCTAGATAAATAGATAAATCAAGTCATCAAATCTACACACTATAGCTTGGGAAGCAAAGCAATTAAACTGAGCATACTCTCAGGTATGCTGTGAACGCCTCGTCACATACCCGGCATAGCCAGAGCTGTTCAGCCGTGACAGGTTAGCACACAATGAGTGTCTATGAATTGATGACATGAGATAGCACTTTGAACCAATTTCACTTAACCTCTCCCCACACACACGGCGTCTGGGAGAAAAACTAGACCAAAGTGATAAAGTTAAGAGATCTTATTAATGAAGCTGATAGGTTTAGCGGGTGTCTGTTAGTTCACCTTCCCTCTACTTTGTCTAATGGCCTATTCAGAGTTGAGCCCTTCTCTGGGATAGGCCTATGTACAGTAGGGTCAGTGGGATCTTCCAACTGAAGCTGGGCAGTCAATGACTTGACATTGCATAATGCAATTGAAGAAAGACACTACAGCAATGTCAGAGGCCAGGAGTGATGGAAATAATGGAGGGAGAAATAAGAAATGAGACTACTGGGATTTCCACTGAAGAGAGGTAAAGTACAGCCTGGGCTATATCCTTTTCCTACTATCATGTCGACCCGAACAGTACTGGCTCTGATATTTTCTTTTCACATGGTTCTAGCAACTATGGTTAATGTGTAACCAGGACAGTGAAGTACAGCTTGGCCCGGCTTGGTTTAGTAGTGTGCAAATGGTACCAGAGAGCAACAATCCAATCTCCTACTCATCCATCCACAACCGGAGTCCCATTACAGCCGTGTCCTAGGCTTAGAGAGCACTGGCTGTAGTACAACCGGTCCACAGTGCTGTTTTACAGCTGGACAAAATGTTAATTTGTCTGTCTCATTAGCACACAGAGCAACAGAGAAGACCCTAAGCAGGGCACAATTGGATTTGCTGGGGCTGAAGTAGGCAGGAATTGTGTTCAGGGTTGGAGAACAGCGTGAGGCGAGCCAGCCGTCATCCACTTGCCAAGTCAGCCAGGGTCATCATCCGAGGAGGTGAGAGCTCTCTGTGGTTTTTGGAGGAATGTCCGATACCGACTGAGTTCAGCACACAGGAAAACACATACAGCTGGAAATATTGAACACTAAGGCCATGCCAGAAACCAATCACTTGGATGAAAATGCAGGTCTGAGTTGATAATGCTCACTTTTCAGTGTGTGACAGAAATACATTGAGTATCAGAACAGCAACCATCTGATATATTAAATGTCAAAGAATGCTTCATGTCACGTTTTCAAATAGTCTGAAATGTTAAAAGACGGACGGCAGTAATAATATGCCCTAACCAAAAAAAAAAAAGGAAACAATGGGGGTTTTGCCTTAAGACTAATACTACATTAATGTCTTCCAGAAACCATGATTTATAGTTCCATCACTTACGTGGTGAAGAGCTTCAGTTTTGACTCGATGCTTCTGTGCCTCATGCACATTCTCGTCAAGGCCGAGCCGATCTCTTTTGTCGCCCCTGGAAAACAATGGAACAAAACAGAACAAACCTGTCAATTTCCAATTTCCAAACAATACCATATTATAAGCCTGATGAAGCCAAAAAAGTTGGATGTCCTCCAGCTTTCCCCCCCCTTTCCTGGTAAAGCCAATATTGCAAGTATAAATACAGTAATGTACATAGACAGAAGTGTAAAAAAAATCTTTGAGCAAGTGTTTTTTAGACAATATTGTTCTAGAGAATTCTGCAGTACGTCCAACCAGCATCACAACTTCTCAAGCGCAGGACCTCCACCTGCGGGATCGTCTGAGACCAGCCATCAGGACAGCTGATGAAGCTGAGGAGTATGTGTGTTTGTAATAAAGTCCTTTTGTGGGGGAAAAACTCATTCAGATTGGCTGGGCCTGGCTCCCAAGCAGGTGGGTGGCGTCCCTGCCCAGTATATTTTAATGGGGTTGTTTTCGTTCATTCAGAAAGATTTGCACAAACTGCCAGTGAGTTCGTTGCACCACGTCGATAGGGATTCCACAGCAGGTCTGTCACACAGCAGACTTATTGCTGTATTGAATTCAGATTTGACAGCAGACCAGCGCAGCTAACACTTCCACCCCGACTCCTTCCCGAAGGCTTTCGAGGTTGGTATGAAGCCTCCGACTGGTTTTGAACACACACTCCTGCTGTTGCCATGGGCTCCAGCGTCCGCTGGGGGGGTGATGACCTTGTCGAGACACCAACATCTGCTTTTGATTGCACTCATTTATCCACTTAATATTCCCAGCCCAATCCCAGGCAGGCCCAGAGAGGCCATGATGTCTACACTGTACAAATCCAGTCAGACAGACATATGGGGGGAAAAGACAGAACCCAGACAGATAGAGGCCTTTCCATTCTACAACATTAACACCACAATGACTATTCCGCAAATGGCATCCTATTCACTACACTGTAGGGAAAGGGGTGCCATTTGGGATGCACATAGTGACTCACTGCCCTCTGGGACAGAAAATGATCTCTTTAAACCACTGCAGAGATATAAATTGTCACACTACACATTTTTTTCAGACGTCATATGTCTTCCCAAGTTCATTAGGATGTGTCCAGTTGTATGATGGAAGCAAGCAACACTTGGTCCTGTTGCCTGTTTACATCACAGCAGGAACAGCAAAAGCAGCATCAGGTCTCCATCTGGACTACTCATTAGGAGGTTAAAGACCTCAGATATTAGCTCTATCAACCATATGAGCTTATTAGGACAACCACAGTACTATGGTTACGGCTTGCCAAAACTACAACAGAAAAAAGAGGCATTACTGAGTGCGGGACTTTCACTACTATTGCTTGTGTCATATCAAGCTTAACAGACTTTCTGGACATTATCGACTAACATTTCCATTGAAGAAAACAGACAAATGGAACCTGCAACTAACATTGGTCCTGCTAACCCAACTGTTGCAGGCTAGATAAGTCTGGAAGCCAGCCAGGATGTGAAAACCTCCCTAGTCGATTTCACCCTCGATTAGAAGCAAGGACAATTGGTGCCACCGATGGGGCGACTGACGTACTTGAAAATGCATTGGGTAATACGGCATATCAAACATGTCAACAACGCAGCACTGGATACATTTCCGCTCTGGCTGCATTAGGCTGTTCTGAGTGCTCTGGATCAGGTATTCATCAATGATCTCTGTACTTTAATAATAATAATATAATATATGCCATTTAGCAGACGCTTTTATCCAAAGCGACTTACAGTCATGTGTGCATACATTCTACGTATGGGTGGTCCCGGGGATCGAACCCACTACCCTGGCGTTACAAGCGTTACAAGCGCCATGCTCTACCAACTGAGCTACAGGACCACTCCGTTCATCTTTCCCTCAATCCTGACTAGTCTCCCAGTCTCCCAGTCCCTGAAAAACTTCCCCACAGCATGAAGCTGCCACCACGCTTCACCGTAGGGATGATATTGGCCAGGTAATGAGCTGGTCTGCTGGTTTCATCCAGATGTGCCGCTTGGCATCTAGGCCAAATAGTTCAATCATAATCAACGTCCCTCTCATGATCTGAGTGACCTTTGTGCTTTTTACTCTGACATGCACTGTCAACTGTGGGACCTTATATAGACAGGTGTGTGCCTTTCCAAATCATGTCAAATCAATTGAATTTACCACAGATGGACTCCAATCAAGTTGAAGAAACATAAGGATGATCAATGGAAACAGGATGCACCAGAGTTAAATTTAATCTCATAGCAAAGGGTCTGAATACTTATGTAAATAAGGTTAAATAATAACATGTCAAAAAACTGTTTTGCCTTGTCATTATGGGGTATTCTGTATAGAATGAGGAAGAAATTTAATTTAAATCAATTTTAGAATAAGGTTGTAACGCATCAAAATGTGAAAAAGTGAAGGTGTCTGAATTACAATCCGAATGCACACTATAGGGCGAGAGAGAAACTGAGTCACTCCCATCACACAGGGCCCAGTGTGGATTCTCCAGCCCAGCCCTAAACTGCAAAGCCCTCGTCCTGTCGGCCCAGAGCCTCAATAATAAATAGGCCATTGTAGCATTCTGTCACTGAATACAGAGCACTTCGTATGAGATGGCCCAGTTTGTTGTGCTGAAAGGGAAGATAATACTCCTTTCAGTGATCGAGGAAAACAAGAGGGAAAGAAGGACCCAGCAAAGGTTCATCCACAATCCCTAGTGATATTCCTCTCTCTTCTCCCCACCCTAACCCCTGGGCTAGACTGTGTGTCTCCTGCTGAGAACAGTGTTGAGATTATCAGCTGTATGAATGTGTCCCAGTTATCCCAATCCCTGCTAATGCTGGATCACCTGGGCCTCTCGCTGGCTCAGTAAGCCAACCTAGTAGCCCTATACACAGCCTCAACTGGCCACCAGTATCAGAGGGGTACAGATTATTATGACCACCCTCAGTTTCCCCATGGCAACTTTCACAACAAGGGAGATGGGAGAGCGTTGCTAAGGTTACAATGGGTGTAGTAGTAGGCTATTGTGGTTATTTCACTCCACCCATCAACCACTGTTTGAGGAGCATGCATCCTCCCGCTGAGCAACAGGTGATATTCCACCCAAACTGTTTGCCATGGGCTCTCCAATCCTGTTCCTGCTGCTACCCAGTGCTTCATTTGGTAAACCAAGTGAAATCTGTTCGGGAACATCGATGGTAACATGTTTTCAAAACAAAATATATTTCATTAAACTGTTCACAGCCCTTCTCCCTGCTTGCTTGAGAAAGGAATGAAGGCAAGCGAGGCGATGGAAACAGTGGTAGCTAAAGGTAACGTGTTAGCCTATTAATTATGAAACTACAAAAAATGACATGACTAGGCTATTCAAAATCAAAAATCACTATGATTGTTGCCCAACTCTGTAAGCCACCCTGCGAAATTAATGAACCAACAGCATCGCCTATGGATGTTTTTTTAACCATGAGTAATAGGCGGTAGGCTATTTACGGTAATATATATTTTACCTCTTGGGGATGTAATTCGAAAACATAATGTTAACTTTCACTGCTATGCGGATGACACACAGCTGTACATTTAAATTAAACACGGTAAAGCCCAAAATTGCCCTCGCTAGAAGCCTGTGTTTCAGACATAAGGTTAAACTCGGACAAAACAGAGATGCTTGTTCTAGGTCCCAAGAAACAGAGATCTTCTGTTGAATCTGACAATTAATCTTGATGGTTGTACAGTCGTCTCAAATAAAACTGAAGGACCTTGGCATTACTCTGGACCCTAAGCTCTCTTTTGACAAACATATCAAGACTGTTTCAAGGACAGCTCTTTTCCATCTACATAACATTGCAAAAATGAGAAACTTTGTCCAAAAATTATGCAGAAAAATGTATCCATGCTTTTGTTACTTCTAGGTTAGACTACTACAATGCTTCACTTTCTGGCTACCAGGATAAAGCACTAAATAAATTTGGTCATATTTCAGTTAGTGCTAAATAAGGTTTTACTACTAACCTACAAAGCAATAGAATCCTGACTAGAACCTAAAGATTGGTCATATTACTCCAGTGCTATTATCTATACACATATATATATAAAATGGCTTCTTGTTAAGGCAATTTTTGGGTCCATGATTAAGCAATAATTTTTACTACTAACCTACAAAGCAATACACCTGGTAAAATAAAACAATAACACCGACATTATGGGGTATTGTGTGTAGTGAAACTCAATTTAATACAATTTCAATTCAGTCTGTAACAACACTTGGTTAAAGTCGAGGGGTGTGAACTCTCTGAAGGCACTTTGTATATAAAAAATCTATTATTCAAATGTTGGCATCCGATCCATTTCGGATCGGCGTAATTGTTTGATATTGTGATGCGTGATTTTTTTTTCTGCTTGTTCATTTTTACCTTTTTTTAAAAAAGATTTGCATTTTGAAAAAACTGGTTCAGATTAATAAATATGCCTACAATAATAATAAAACAAATGATTAGAAATACAAAAAAACAGTTACAAAATTGCATCCTACCTGAAAAGCGAATTGCACAGTAGCAACGTTCTTATCTTTGTCCACTACAATATTAAACATGGTCCCTATAGACAACCAATCATAATAACCATAAAACCTAGCAGTCAAACAGTGAAATGGTTCCAATCACAAGTGAGGGGGAAGAAGATACCCTCAATGGCCCCAACAGGGGTCAGCAGCAATGTGGACGTTGAAGAAGTGTCTGAGGGGCAAGAAGAACAGAAGAGCAAGGCCACTATTGGACAAACAGTCAGAATGCCTGAGTGCGATTAACCTTTCTTCACTTCCCATCACCACATGTGAGTTGGCCTTGAGTAAGGGGTTATCTTTCGTCCCTGCTGCATCATGTTATGACTTTGACACCACAATAGAGTTTCAAAAATGATTTCGTACATTCAGATTTAGGGAGTTAATTTGTCCCATAAATGATAAGACTCCAAATGTGGATGTGTCAACTATGAGTAAGAAGTGTGTTCAGACTATGGGTGACAATAGAGAATGACATTGCCCATCGAATGAAAACCCCTTTGAGCTAAATCCACTTTTTGTCCACACAGACACAGACATACCTCCCTAGAAACATATTACAGATTAGTGGGAAAGGATGTCTCAGATTGAATAAGAAACAATAAATCTCCCTAAACAGAGGCAAGCATTGGACATTTAAAAAAATTATTCCAATTTATAATGCTGACAAGGGCGGAGCTGTGGTGTTGTTAAACCGTGATGACTATGTGAATGAGATCCGGGGACAATTGTGAATGAGATCCTGGGACCACTTTCTATCAGAAATTGTCACGTGACCCTACACCACTGTGCAAAGATGAGATTTTCTGCAAGCTGAAGTCTCTTACAGAAAGTGGAGACATGACGCAAACAAAATGAGTTCATGAAAGTGGACAATCCAATCAGGAGCGTCATTCATGCCTTACCAGAAATCCACAAACGACTGGATAAGCCACCAGGGAGACCTATTTTGGCCTTCATTGGTTCCATTGACCGAAAATATTTCTGCTTTTGTAGATTTTTTTGTAAAACACAGTCTGGTGTCACTCCTTGCATATATACGTGATGCTTTGGACATGATTAACATCCTCAAGACAATGCACAATACCAAATGGGGAGATGCTTATGGCTTGCTTTGATGTTGAATCACTGTATAGTAATATCCCCCACCAGGGAGGCCTAGAAGCCATGGCACACTACCTCAGTCAACGACCCACTGGCACTCTCCCTAGCACTGACTGTAATTGTTGAACTTGCTGAGATTGTTAATTTTTCAAAATGACATGTTCTTTCAACAGAAAGGAACTGCTATGGGTAGTAAAATGGCACCGAATTATGCCAATCTGCATGTTAAAAAGAAAAGAAAAAGAATGATTGTCAGCCCGAATAATCCATTCTTGCGCCATATTAGACTCTGGAAATGCTTGATTGAAGACGGATTTGTTCTATTCCAGGGCACAGCAGAGGAACTTCATCTATTCCACTCCAATACAAGCAGTGAACATTTGAAATTGACCCTCACATTTGATGTGCATGAAATAAGTTCTTAACATTTTAATTCAGAGGAATGTTTTTTTTTGTACGGATCTATACATGAAGCAGACGTACAGGAATTCCCTGTTACAGCTTCCACCCTACACCAATAAATTATTATTATTATATATTTTTTTAAATGTAAGAACCTAAAGAACCTTAGTCAATAGTCACATAGGGGGGATTTGTAGTAGACAGAGTGGCTATGTCAAACAAACCAACCATCCGGATGAGCGTTTCAGACTGCGGGGTAACCCAGAGTAATGGCTGCATGACACAAGGGAATGTTATAAAAATATGACCCAGGACGACAGCCCAAAGCTCTCCACCCTCCTGACCAACGCATTCAATGCTTCCTTCAGTATTCCCCACTAGGTAAACAGTTAGACCACATCATAAAAAATAAATAAAAACTGGTACATTTTTAAAGGTATAATTTTTGTAAATTATATCATAAATAGGACTGGTGGAGTTGTCACACATGTAGCTAACAGACATATGGAAATGTCTGCTCTACCCACAATTACAACCAACTAATTACCACAAAAAAGGAAGAGGCAGTAGAACGGGGAAAAGGGTAAGGAACTTGTCTGTCGGCCATGAACAAAGAATTGATAGCACCTTCATCGTTATAGGAATTTTTGTCCTCATCCCCCAGCTCAACCAAAATCTGGGACCGCTCAAACCGCAGAACCGAAAAGCCAAAATTACCCACTAAGAAACAAACATTTAAATTTGACTGCTAAAAATACCCTAATGGCTGAATAGACCAGGTTTGGGTTTGAAGTTTGAGGATGAGCAGAGGCTAGACTGGTGGGTTGGGAGTAAGGTGTGAACTGAACACTGACTACGCTAGGTAGCGGATTCATTGAATGTTATATCAAAACACATTGTAAAATAGGAGTGAGGTACTACAGTGCCAGTAATATCAGTGTCTCATAGCACACAGCTTATGCTATCAGATATTTCCACCATTTAATGTTCGGCGTTCTTCCTATAGTTAAATTCTGGTGTAGTGGTGCATGGGCCTGTAGAGTGTGAAGATCGATGGTACCATACAACACAATATGTTCTCCTTCTGGCAACAAAACACTCAAACTTGACAGTTCTCAATCATGGACACGCTTACTGACAGTTGTGGCTTGCTTTGTGTGATGCATGGTCTCTACCTTTGTGCTGTTGACTGTGCCCAATAATGTTTGTACCATGTTTTGTGCTGCTAACATGTGTTGCTACCATGTTATTATATTGTGTTGCTGCCTTGCTATGTTGTCTTAGGTCTCTTTATGTAGTGTTGTCTCTTCTTCTGATGTGTGTTTTGTCCTATATTTATATAGTATTTTTTTACATCCCAGGACCCTGTCCCTGCAGGATGCCTTTTGGTAGCACGTCATTGTAAATAAGAATTTGTTTTTAATTAACTTGCATAGTTAAAAAAAATAAAAAAAATACCATCAGCATTCTTTAATTCAACATTGAACACCGAAATGTTCATTTTAATAATGCAGAGATTCTCAATGCATGACTCATGTCAAATGTGGACCTTGGAATTCTTAATCATCAGGTTTACATGGATGATTCACATCCTTACACGCCAACACATTTTCCCCCCGTTACTTTGTTTGTTCCCTTCCTCCCTAAAGCCTCGTTTGAAAAACCTCTCAAACATTCCTATGTCTCTGATGACCTCCAGGAGGAGAATGCTATCAATCCATTCGGCTGGGCATGTGGCATTCTTACTCGTGTAGTGCAAGTTGGCCGACAAAGACAATACAGCACACTTCTTTGGGGCTGTGCTGGGAAAGGAATGAGCACATTTTCAAGTAAAGCCCCCCAGAATGTACATGAAAGCATTTGAAGTAACTAAACTAATTAGCTATGTTTATTACCGATCTCTAAGTAATATGACTGTGTCTGCACAACAGATGGAAAGCCAAAGTATGGGATACAGAGCTTGCCAACGGGTGGTTTTTCTGACAAATAGCCCCACAACACAACAGGGTGAGTAAAATGGGAGCCTGTCGGTCCCCTATTCCAAGAGGGGGAGGAGTTGAGTGGAGACCATAAAGGTTTGGCGCTGGAAAAGGGGAGGCCATAGTTTGGGTGTGTCTAAAACTGTTGGGGTAGAAGAACAGTGCAGGACAGAACAGGTTGGTAAAGTAATGCTTTTCTGAAACATGGCCACAGGTGATGAAGAGTGTGAAGTCAATGAGAGAAGAAAAAAACACCCATCCCTTCTTTAAGGTTGTCCTAGCACAAGACCTAGACTTTGAGGTGGATGGCCACGCCTTGTTATTAGGGGGAAGCTAGGCACTTCATCCAACCGACATCTGTCAAAATTTCTGTGAGATGAGCCCTGAGACAGGATGTGTGTAGCCCCGTGCCCCTCCTGTCAGCCCCAGTTTGGGATTCACTGGGCTACACGACTCACACACCTTAGTCACAATAAGCAACACGGAAATGGCTCCTGCAGCACAGCCGAGACATGTCAGGTCCTGCGTCTACTTTTAGAGGATAAGTAGTGCAAGTATTAAGACCATTTTAATTTTCCACATTGTGTTATGTTACAGCCTTATTCTAAAATGTATTAAATTATTTCTCATCAAATCTACACACAACACCCCATGACAAAGCAAAAACATGTTTTTAGAAAAGTTCAACAATTTTAAGGCAATGCTACCAAATACTAATTGGGTGTATGTAAACTTCTGACCCACTGGGAATGTGATGAAAGAAATAAAAGCTAAAACAAATAATTCTCTGTTAATCTGACATTCCACATTCTTAAAATAAAATGGTAATCCTAATTTACCTAAAACAAGGATTTTTTTTACTAGGATTAAATGTCAGGAATTGTGAAAAACTGAGTTTAAGTGTATTTGGCTACGGTGTATTAAACATTTGACTTCAACTGTATATATATATATATATTTTTTAAATGCATTATCACATTTACATACGTGTTTAGACCCTTTACTCAAATCTTTGTTGAAGCCCCTTTGGCAGCGATTACAGCCTCGAGACTCCTTGGGTATGACGCTACAAGCTTGGTACACCTGTATTTGGAAAGTTTCTCCCATTCTTCTCTGCAGAGCCTTTCTCAGATTGGATGGGGATTGTCGCTGCACTGCTATTTTCAGGTCTTTCCAGAGATGTTCAATTGGGTTCAAGTCCGGGCTCTGGCTGGGCCATTCAAGGACATTGAAATTGTCACGAAGCCACTCCTGCGTTGTCTTGGCTGTGTGCTTAGGGTAGTTATCCTGTTGGAAGGTGAACCTTCGCCCCAGTCGGAAGTTCTGAGCACTCTGGTGCAGGTTCCAGTCAGGTGAACTGTGATCAAATAGGAAGGCATGGGCCAGGTTCTACATCATTAAATTTCACCCCCAGCTGCATATTCTATGAGTCGAAACAAATAGTGCTAACATTTATATAGCGCGGCGCACAATTGGCCTAACGTCATCCGGATTAGGGTTTGGCCGGGGTAGGCCGTCATTGTAAATAAGAATTTGTTCTTCAATGACTTGCCTAGTTTAATAAAGGTTAAAACGATATCTCTACACACTGAAATTCTTGAAGGGATACTTAAGGATGTTGGCAATGAAGCACTTTATTTACTTCTCCAGTCAGATGAACTTGTGGATACCCTTTTTAAATCTGCGTGCAGTTTGAAGGAAGTTGCTAACTAGTATTAGTGCAATGTCTAACGAGCATGCTAGTAGATACAATAAACTTCCAGTCATTCCGATAACGCTAATTAGCATTGGCTAACAAAACGAACTTCCCTCATACTGGATGCAAAGACAAACATTGTATACATGAGACCATGTGACTCTCAGGAAGTAGATAATTGCAAAAATCCCAAAGTATCCCTTTAAGCCTCTCTATATGGCATTTATTTACTTTCAGGACATGACTCCAATTTTCTGACAAATGTAGCCAACATAGTGACTAGGGATTAAATGCAAAGGTTTAACAGCCGTTAAAAACATCCCATATAGCCTAACCCTGTGTTTCCCAACTCCAGTCCTCGACTACCCCCAAAAGTAGACCTTTTTGTTGTAGCCCCAGAAAAATCAGTTTCAATTCGCAGAAAGCATGGTTAACGTAAATTGAATCAGGTGTGTTTGTCCTAGGCTACAATAAAAATGTATACTGTTGGGGTACTCGAGGACTGGGATTGGGGAAACACTGGCCTAAAAAAACTGGAAAGTAACATTGTTAAATAAAGTAAATTCAAATATGTTACAACAAGTACTTTTGCCTAAGTGAAAGAAAATAATCCCCAGGTCATTTATGTTGAATCTTCTTTTGGGAAGCTCTCAATGCTGGTACTTTAGAGTAGTTACATAAAAACAGCCATTTATGTTGGCTTAAACAATTACGTAAATCAGTTTTGGAACCATTAGCACGTGAGCCATACAGACAAAAATGAACATTGGATGTTATCCACTTTTGTACTTGACATGTTACATCAAGTAATCCAATTACAATTTCGCTCAATCATTCCCTGCGGTAATAACTGTGGCAGGGATGGAGGATTGGGCTGATATGGATGGGTACAACTGACATTGAAAAAAGTCATATTTGTAGAACTTTTCATAGGAATAATACTCTAGAACTGCAAAGATTATTTTCCCTTGTATTACTTCAAGTTGTTCACTCATTTGTTATCACTTACACACTGTGCCACATTTCTTTTGTCTTTGTATGCCTCTATTTCGTCAAGTCACCTTTCCTTTACCCAAATAATTATTCTCCTCTGTAGCAACGAATTTTCAATGGATTCAATGGGTAGTGTTCAGATTTCTAGGGGCATTTCCTCCGCTTCCAAATCTGTGCCAAAGTGTCTTTGGCTGTGTTAGCAAGTTCAGCTGTTATCAGTCTCGTACTGGTGCTAAAAACAGACAATTGCCATAATGTTTGGCGTTTCATTACTCAATTAGGGTATATAACAAACCAAAACATTAAAATAATGTTATAGAAGGTAAAGTCAAAATCCAAACTAGTCTGTGGATGACTATCAGTATACAGTAAAAAAAACTACACGCCCCAGTGGCACACTGGTCTAGTGGCGCCATTTGAAACGCTGCCAGAGCTTCCATGTTCTACCTCATGTCAAACGTGTGAGAGAACCGCAGGATGCTAGCTGACTGCAGAAAACCTGATATCACGGTGCACACCTTAGAAAGAGGAGAGAAGAGAGGGAGATGGATGGACCGGGAAGTGAGATGAGAGAGACCGAGAACTAAAAACGTGTTTTAAAAAAACAAAGCCTTTTCCACAGAGAGATAAGATGTAAAAAAGTATGCATTCGTTCTTGTCTAGGCCAAAAGTTGCCATTTGAAATCACTTAAATCATTTTATGTAGAGAGTTTAAAGAGGGAAACAAAAAAAAAGGAGATGGTCACTTGATCAAGTGCATGTGGCCTATTTCTTCAGGACATGACTCAGAAGAACAACATTTCCTGGCTGTAATGCACCAACTCAACCACTTAGGTATGAATTGTGAAAGGGGCCAAATGAACAGTCTATGTTCTCATGTAATAATATATTTGAGGAAAGAAAACATTAAGCTATTTAATTTCCTTCCAGTTTCCTTCGTCATGTTGCCGAAGACAGAGAGAGCATTTGAGGCAGTGTTCAATGTGGCATTTCATTCGCCCGGCCCTGGCCTAACCAATGCTTCACGACCACAGGGCACATTTTCCAAGTCCAAGCCCATTCATAATGTGGTCATTGACAGCAGTGAACTACAAGACTGGGCTGCGGCAGAAGGGGGAGGCAGGCAAGCCTGTAGATCCAACCGCCGTTTTTCCTAAGACGGTTGCATTCTTTTTCATAGATACTCTACAGTAATACATTTTTTTTTTTATATAACAATACTCTATCATGAGCGGGGCAGTATGGTCTCTCCTGGTGTACACTTGAGCGCTTGTCTGTGTCGATAATTTCATGGATCCATGTCAGCTCAGCAGAGTGAGCTTTTAGGCATGATTTTTCTGGTTCCATTTTCAGTCATCGCCAGAGGTAATTGGTGTCTGACTAGGACAGCGTTACAGATGTGAGACACTGCCTCAAGGGTAAGAGGGAGAGATCCTCAGAACTCGTTTTCATGCTGATGTAAATATGTCTGATTCATTTGGCTAATGAGAGCAGTCTAATCATGTCTATCATGTAGAAAATACAATATAAAAGCTGCTGGGTATGATGACTTCAGATATGAAGCAGTAAGCATAACTGAAGATACAGAATACATGGCCAGGGGATGAATAAGGACAAGTGATATTTGAAGGCATTAAAGGAAAAGATGACTGTGGCAATGTAATTGTGCCTCAACAGAACATAGACAATGAGCAATGACTAGAACTTATCCAGTGACCTCCTGACTGGTTGACTTCGTTGAAAGGACACAAGTTAAATGGAAACAGAACTACGAGACTGCAAGTGGCCACTGAGTCACTTTAAAGCAGAAGCTTTGATGGGTGGATCCCGAGTCAAGTGGTAGGGAAGAGGAACATGGATGTTTCCTGTATCTCTGAGCGACTTGTGAAACTTCTTGCCCCTCTGCCTATTCTGGGCATAGCCATTGTCAAACCAAGCACACTACCGCTACACGAATGACTGACTGACACACTACAGCTGGGTGGGTGTAATTTCAAACCGGTTTCCATTGATAATTGCACTTACATTTCAATTAGAGATTATACAGTGGGGTACCAACAAAGTCATATTTTCAACTTTGCGCAAGAAAACACCGGGAAAGTGGATATCTGCAACACCTGCACAGCTGGTTAAAACCGGTCAAATCGCTTTTTAAAAAGAAAAACAATCCACCACCAGCTTTCTCCCACCTGGACTTGTCACCTATTAAGTCCACTTCCTATCACTAATCTATTTTTTTTGCGATGCATGTGGGTGTGGCACCCGGATTATCAATCTGGCTCGATCTGTTTTTTTGTAAATATGCACCGCACAGCTTGGACGAAGGAAAAGGCACCATGCAACCACAGCTATGCTGGCAGATTAGAGGGGCTGTGGAGGCTTCTGCTTTGTGCAAATCTAGATCATGCTGAATATAGGCCTCTGGCAACACCCTGATGCAACTTCACCACTAGTCACTCCTAGTTCTCCTGCTAGGAACAACTTACTCCTTCCACATTGCACAGACTAAATCCTGCAACTCGCCTGTGTTTGCAGTGTTTTATGAAGCAGTTATAATCAAACTGAATAAATGGAATCTTCTGGGGTTTGAGAAATGTTTATTTTTAATGACACCAATAGTGAAATAGCCTTCAATGAAACGGTGGTATACAGCAACCTTTCATTTAATTTCCTAATGAAAAGACAGGGCACTCCACCAACGGCTTTCAATTTGACCTGAGATATTCAGCCCACAGAGATTTGTCAGCATAAAACCAGTCCCATGTCCAGGTGACGCCATCCCATCTGTCCAAAATCAATCTGTAGGAGTGTAATGAACCAACAACCTGGATTGTGCAGACCCATGATTGTATAATATCATAGCTGAAAAAGGATCCTGGAAGAACATCCAAGGCTCTTGGCTAAGCGATTCCTCTGAAGAGGCTGCTAACATACAGTTGCTGTGACATTGAGAGGCTTGTCAGTAGGGTAGGGCAGGATGGTAATGTGGTCTAGCTGATCAGCAGAGTGTGCAGCAATAGATAGGGGTCACTCAGTGGAAAGAGGAAGGGGCAGAAGGGATGTCCACTGTCCTACTGCGGTCAGGAAATGCTCTCCAATTCCGCTTGGGGACAAACGTCCTATCCTGCTGGCTTTTTATGGCCCTCGGTTAAACTAGACTGTCTTGTAAGCTCCAGCCCGAGGCACCATCAAAAAGGCCTTTCCTACACACACACCCACAAAGCTGTTATATACACACAGTCCCACACGACAACTTCTTTCTCACACACACTTCACATGGGGAGAACTCAGAATGGACTTCCAGTCTGGTTTCCTAAAAGGCCTGCCTGTTTGTCTCTTTTCAAAGGAGAGTGCGTCACCTTTCCTTCCCAACCCCCACAGCTTTCCTCTACAACAAACACAAGAGTGGAACCGTCCTCAGTAAACTCACTCCAGATTGGCCACTCTCCAAGGAACGCCAAAGAGAGAAAACCCCATTGCCCTGACTAGTCTGTGCCTCGTGAAAAAAGGCACGGAACTTATGAAATCCTTTTCGGATAGCGGACGGTCGTGTAGTTTTTGTATCAAACGGAACCCTCACGTGCGTCACGCAGTGCTGTTTAGCCACAGGCCACAATAGGAGATAAAAGTTGTGAGCTCATGCTCCAGATGGGGATAATGCCTGCGAAAACATGACCCAGCTTTTCCTGGACCACTCAGTCACAAAGTGGTTTCAAATGGATCAAATTAAAAAGAGTTTTACCACAGACTCAAACCCTGACAGGTCCCACCTCATTCATTCAAAACCTCCCCTCCATGAGCCCTCTTCAGTTTGATAAATCTCTGGAGGTGTTACATGTGAATCACTTTTGCTCTGTTCATTTGTAGCTGCGTTGCTAGACACCTTTGATTCTGGATATAAACTGGCACAGCCAACGTGGGAGGACATTTTCACAAAATGTACTGCGAAACTAATCCCAATACGTTGACAACCGTCTTCCTGCCAGAATATAGCCATGTTGTTCACCAGTAGCATCATCCTACTAATGTCCAATTCTCACCAGCACACCAAACCATGTTCCATCTTGCTCTTATACAAACACCAGAATAACTGGTGCCCACATCTCCCCACAGCACAAGGCACTCAGTGTCTCGCAGCACGAGAGCTGGGCTCTGCTCGTACCTACTCAGTTTACCCAGACACCCCCTCTCAGTGGTCTGCTGTGGCAGTGTTCCAGACAGTTATCCAGGGTAAGGCCCGAGTGCTTCGACTTTGACTAGTTTTGATTCCGCCCAAGGTAAAAATAGAATACATGAATATATCCTGGGGGACAGCACTCCAAAAATATATTAACTCTATTCACACAGTTCTAAATAGGGTCAGAACAATCAGTTCATGCTTTTCGTCTTTCTTTCAGTAACCTCAATCATATCATGCTCCTTCAAGTGTTGTCTCTAAAATGGTAGATCACTAAATTCTTCCACTAATTCTTTATGATATTGGTAACTAGGACAGACCTTCCCTTGGCTTCTGGATCCCTGTTGCGAGTCTTGTGATGTTTTCTTTGATGCATTGGACAAAAAGGAGTCTGCCTTGTATAAGACCAATTATGTAAAAAAAATATATAAAAAAATCCCCAGGGTAACCAGTCATGAGGATCAACAGAAAAACAATCAGATCATGCTGTTGACAACGGCCAGATAAAGTGTCTTACATCCACAGATTTCACAAATGATTCTAAAAAACTATATATTGATTCTGAGACCTCAAACCCTTTCGTACATCCAGAGTGTAATACTGTTATACTGTTAGTGTGTCACTAGTCAACTGATCACACAATGGTAAGACTCACTGTCGAGACCAGGGATGTTAAACGGCTAACCATTAAATTGGTTAGCTGACAAAAATACATTTGACCAGTCATGCTTATCGGTCTACAGGTTAATTCACATAATCTTGTGGAATTAAATTGCACCGTGTATATTTTCATTAGTCGTCATTTATCTTTTTATCACACGTGCACAGCATACAGAGGACCTAGGTTGAAGAGCAGAATGGCCCATCTCCTGTCAGACAGCGAGAGCAGCTCCTCAAAAAACTGGTACTGGAGTGAAAGGTGCTTTTCTAAACCCAGTCATTACAAAACTAATTCTAAATGCAATCGCATGTTAACTTGATGACCACTATTAAAAAAGAGCTACTATTTATTTCTCAATCTCAATAAGTAATTAAAGCGTACCTCCCATTCGAGTGCATAGGTTAGTCAACATTAGGCAGGCTATCAGAGCACCACCCACCACTTTACAATGTGAGCTCGTGGCAGTATAAATAGTTTACTTTACTTCAACTAATGAGGAATGACTTACCTTGCTTCAAAGTAGCCTAGCCAAACCATAGAAATATGGAGCCAATTATTTTATAAATACCTCTTGCCATTAACTTCTTGGATATAGGGGGCGACATTTTAATTTTTGGATGAAAAACGTTCCCGTTTTAAACAAGATATTTTGTCACGAAAAGATGCTCGACTATGCATATAATTGACAGCTTTGGAAAGAAAACACTGACGTTTCCAAAACTGCAAAGATATTGTCTGTGAGTGCCACAGAACTGATGTTACAGGCGAAACCCAGATAAAATCCAACCAGGAAGTGCTGCATTTTTTGAAACCGCCTCATGCCAATGACTCCTTATATGGCTGAAGGAGCTAGGAGTCAGCTTACGTTTTACACATTTTCCCCAAGGTGTCTGCAGCATTGTGGCGTATTTGTAGGCATATCATTGGAAGATTGACCATAAGAGACTACATCTACCAGGTGGTCGCTTGGTGTCCTCAGTCAATTATTGCGTAATCTCCAGCTGCAGTAGTTTTACGTTTGCTTCTGATGAGAAGCCAACTGCCACCACTGATAGATTATCGAATAGATATGTGAAAAACACCTTGAGGATTGATTCTAAACAACGTTTGTCATGTTTGTCGATATTATGGAGCTAATTTGGAAAAAAGGTCGGCGTTGTAAGTGACTGCATTTTCCGGTCTTTTTCTTAGCCAAACGTGATGAACAAAACAGAGCTATTTCTCTTACACAAATAATCTTTTTGGACAAAATGAACATTTGCCATCTAACTAAGAGTCTCGTCATTGAAAACATCCGAAGTTCTTCAAAGGTAAATTATTTTATGTGAATGCTTTTCTTGTTTTTGTGAA
The DNA here is from genome assembly GCF_023373465.1 of Oncorhynchus keta. Taxonomy (NCBI): domain Eukaryota; kingdom Metazoa; phylum Chordata; class Actinopteri; order Salmoniformes; family Salmonidae; genus Oncorhynchus; species Oncorhynchus keta. Next base: position 49,482,006 of record NC_068430.1, on the reverse strand, counting down.
AATTGCCTGCTGAATGCTAGGCTTAATTCTATGCTAGGCTATCAATACTCTTACACAAATGCTTGTGTTGCTTTGGTTGAAAAGCATATTTTGAAAATCTGAGATGAGTGTTGTTAACAAAAGGCTAAGCTTGTGTTTGAATATAATTTATTTCATTTCATTTGCGATTTTCATGAATAGGAAACGTTGTTTTATGGTAATGAGCTTGAGGCTATGATTACGCTCCCGGATACGGGATTGCTCGACGCTAGAGGTTAACCAGGACTTCTTTCCTGTTCTATTGGTTTTCATATCAACTATCTTTCACTGTCCAGAAGCCAAAAGGCACAATTCAAATCATATTAGCAACCCATCCTAGTTACGGCTATTAGTTTCCCCTCTAAGTTCATAAGAGATTAATCTTTGTCACATATGGAACCGCTCAGATAAGGTGAGCTGTTTAGAACCATATTTTTCACATTTTTGCAAATGTTTGAAAATGACATTTTATTAGCTACTTCATTTCAGAACTGGGTGGTTGGGAAGTGCTAATAACCCAACAAATTTCCCAGTAGATCTCAAGAGAGCCCAAAAGGGGGGAAATGTGAGGGGAGAACAATTGACTATTTGGACGTGTGCCGTCATCGCCACTCAAAGAAGATGGATAACACTAGAGGGGGACTGAAAGCTGGAGCGCTGCGCTCCCTCCACACTTCAAATACACAGACAACTTTCTTCTCCCATTCTCCTCTTCCCTTTGTTTAGATTGTTTAGAAAAGGGGAAATGTATACAGATATGTGCAGTGCAAGTTTGCTTACAGAGAGCATGTGTCACACAGGAACATTTAACAGACACAGGAACTCTAAACACTTTGTCAAATTGTCCCCAGTGATAAATATTGCTTAGTCCTCAAGTTATGTTGCTGTTTTAAATACTAGGTCAATCATGTAATGTCTTTGACCAGACATTTAAATATAAATATGAAAACCAATATTTAGTTCATTATTGCACAAGGCACTGACGACTATGAGTTAGCTAAAAACCAGGCTACAGTGTGATGTTATTGTGAGGTTGGATAAACAGGACTGAGTAACCATTAGGGTTATACAAGAGGCAAGACTTACTGCACTGTCAAAACTATTTCAAACTTGAAAACATGTCAGACAAAGACAGCCTTGCAAGGCCATAATACAGTATGTGGGGGGTATGGCCTTGTTATTATAGCAGAAAGGTTGTCGCTCCAGGGACAGCTGTTTGGGATCATGCTCCGGCGCATTTGGTCAGTCGAGTGGGGGACGGAGAGGAGGGTAGTGAGTCCGAACTTAAGGTGAGGCTCTGTGGGTAAAAAAAAACACATCCCTCAAGCTCAGTTTGGAATGTGTCCGCTGTTCAGGGATCCCTGCTGACCGGTGGGACATGGGGGGGTGGCAGAGGGGACAGCTGGCACTCAGAGGCGAATCTGTGGTGCACCACCCCACTTCATCATTGGACAGCTGAGTTAATGAAGGAAACAAAGAGGGGGATGCGAGTTCAAAGAGTTAAATCTTGGTTTAATCAGACCAGATAATCTTGTTTCTCATGGTCTGAGAGTCTTTTTGGTGCCTTTTGGCAAACCCCAAGCGGGCTGTCATTTTCATATTGCTGAGGAGTGTCTTCCGTCTGGCCACTCTACCATAAAGGCCTGATTGGTGGAGTGCTGCAGAGATGGGAGAAACTTGGGAGAAACAAAAGGACAACCATATCCACAGAGGAACTCTGGAGTTCTGAGACCATAGGGTTCTTGGTCACCTCCCTCAGGTGGCCAGCTCTAGGAAGAGTCTTGGTGGTTCCAAACGGCTTCCATTTTAGAATGGATGAAAGCCACTTGGTTCTTGGGGACCTTCAATGTTGCAGAAATATTTTGCTACCCTTCCCCAGATCTGTGCCTCAACACAGACCTGTCTCTGACATGCACTATCAAGAGTGGGACCTTATATAGACAGCTGTACCTTTCCAACTCATGTCCAATCAATTTAATTTACCACAGGTAGACTCCAATGAAGTTGTAGCAACATCTCAAGGATGATCAATGGAAACAGGATGCACCTGTTAAATTTTGAGTCTCATAGCAAAGGGTCTGAATACTTGTTTATTTTGAATACATTTGCAAAAACATTTATTTGTTTTCGCTTTGTCATTATGGGGTATTGTGTAGATTGCTGAGGATTTTTTTAATATACATTTTAGAATGAGGCTGTAACGTAATAACATTTGGATAAAGTCAAGAGGTCTAAATATTTTCTGAAGGTACTGTACAAACTAAATACCAAACTAAATTAAACCATGCTATCCCTGAATCATTTGACATCCATTACGCATGAAAGCGATAGGAGCAGCATAGAACGGTTTTATAAAGGTATTTCCATGGCAAATCAAAGCATTGACACACGGCTTGAAATATTCTGTAGCAGACAGGAGTAATGGCACTCTGCCCACAGGGAGGGCCTTTAAAAAACACTGAACTGGGTCACGTAAATTTACAACGAAAACGATGTAAAATCAGAGACTGCTAAGCGAGAAATTAAATTCATTCGAGGCAACAAATTACAACACACAGGCATTGTTTGTGTTGTATAACTTGTGATTAACTTTGGAAAGCTTATTCAATCAAAATGCTGATGAGCGAGACCACAGTGATTCAGTTGTCCTCTCAAGAAGATGAATGTGGCACCAAGGTTTAATCACATGAGAGCTATTGCTATCTGAGGGAAATTGTGCAACGTGTCTCTTGACTGGGGTTTTGGTCAGTCAAGGATTCAGACCATCACTGCACTGTCACCATCACTGCACTGAATGAATAAAATAATATTTGCTGACTTGTCACTGAATCATGTGAGTGTTGAGGAACCGAAAAAATAAGGGAGTGGTTGAGAAATGGAGGGAAGGGGCCAGGACACTTCAGTGAAAAGGGAGTTAGGGGAGGTTATGGCTGGGGGCAGTATTGAATAGCTTGGATGAATAAGGTGCCCAGAGTAAACTGCCCGCTACTGAGGCCCAGAAGCTACGATATGCATATTATTAGTAGATTTGGATAGAAAACACTGAAGTTTCTAAAACTGTTTGAATGATGTCTGAGTATAACAGAACTCATATGGCAGGCAAAAACCTGAGTAAAAATCCAACCAGGAAGTGGGAAATCTGAGGTTTATAAGTCATTCAACTCTTGGCCTATCGAATACAGTGTCTATGGTGTCATATTGCACTTCCTAAGGCTTCCACTAGATGTCAACAGTCGTTAGATCCTTGTTTGATGCTTCAACTGTGAAGTGGGGGCGAATGAGAGGGGAATGAGTCAGAGGTCTGCCAGAGAGGCATGCGCTGACCACGGGCGTCCACGTGACAGTTAGCTTGCGTTCCATTGTAATTCTACAGACAAAGGAATTCTCCGGTTGGAACATTGAAGATTTATGATAAAAACATCCTAAAAATTGATTTTATACATAGTTTGAAATATTTCTACAGTCTATAATGAAACTTTTTGTCTGCACCTAGTGATCACGTGTCATGAATTTGGATTACTGGGCTAAACGTAGACAAAAAAGGAGGTATTTGGACATAAATTAACTTTATCGAACAAATCAAACATTTATTGTGGAACTGGGATTCCTGGGAATGCATTCTGATGAAGATCAAAGGTAAGTGAATATTTATAATGCTATTTCTGACTTCTGTTGACTACACAACATGGCGGATATCTGTTTGGGTTGTTTTGATCTCTGAGCGCTGTACTCAGATTGTTGCATCGTGTGCTTTTTCGGTAAAGCTTTTTTGAAATCTGAGACAGTAGTTGCATTAAGGAGAAGTTTATCTAAAGTTCCACGCATAACACCTGTATCTTTTATCAATGTTAATTATGAATATTTCTGTAAATTGATGCGGCTCTGCAAAATTACCAGATGTTTTGGAACTACTGAACGTAAACCTGCCAATTTATATAAATATTAACTTTATCGAACAAAACATACATGTATTGTGTAACATGAAGTCCTGAGTGTCATCTGATGAAGATCAAAGGTTAATGATTAATTGCTCTCCATTTCTGCTTTTTGTGACTCCTCTCGTTGGCTGGAAAAGTGGCTGTTTCTCTGACTAGGCACTCCCCTAACATAATCGTTTGGTGTGCTTTCGTCGTAAAGCCTTTTTGAAATCGGACACTGGTGGGATTAACCAGAAGTCTCTTTAAAATTGTGTAAAAAAAACTTGTTTGAGGAATTTTAAGATTTGTTTGAATTTGGTGCCCTGCACTTTCACTGATTTTTGTCATATCGATCCCGTTAGCGGGATCTCAGCCCAACGAGGTTAAGGTATTCTTCTTGCACTTAGGCGGAAATGGACCATAGGCTGATTATTAGGGAGTAAGAGAACAGAATACCCAAAAATCTATGTCCACAATGTCAGCTGTGTGGATCTATTTTGAAGTTTCAAAGGAAGATAACAAAAAAGGCCATATGCAACATTTGTGCTGCTATTATTTCCCAATGTGAGAAAGTGAAATTGTTCAATACCACAAACCTAATTACAAATTTGAAAGTGAATCACCCCCAGACATTCAGCGACTACTTAGTGTAGTAGAAAAAAACTAAACGCACACTTCCAACAACTAAACAAGTTCAAGTCGAGCAGTCATTTGAAAGAGTATGAAGATTTCAGCGAGACAATTCAAAGGCAAAATCCATTTACGTCAAGATAACGGAATTCATTGTCCCTGACAATCAACCGTTCTCTGTCGTGGATGATGTTGGCTTTCGCCAACTAGTTGAGCACCTTGAGCCCCGGTACATACTACCAAGTAGGTGCTATTTTTCAGATGTTGGCCTACCGGAGTTATACAGTATTGTTGAAACGCACATGCACTTGCTATAGGTGTCACTACTATCAGCTTCACGACTGACAGTTGGACCAGAGATGTCAGTCCCATGAGCAGGCTGAGTGACAGCACAGTGGGTCAACGACGATTTCGTACTGAGGAAAGCCGTATTGCATCCTTAAGAACGTGCTGGTTCTCATACCACTGCTGCCATTTCAGAAAATGAACACTCGCCGAGCTCCATTCGAACAACTGACTCAAGAAACAAGCTCATCAACTGCGTCTGTAGCAGACGTGATACCCTCGGTCATTGCATTGAAACGCCTGCTCAACAACACTGTCGGCAGTTGGGTTAGAACTTGCAAAAGTACTCTACGAGAGACTGTGAACAAGCAATTCGGTGGCATTCTCTCCAAGCCTCTTTACTGTATCGACACCATGCTCGATGCCAGGTACAAGGACCGCTACTTCGATGCAGACAAGAAAGGGTTTACTTGAAACTTTACAGACACAGCTGGACAAGATGGAAACGGACACAGTGACAGTACGCACCGAGGAAGAGGCGCCAGGGACAGGCAGAGCTGAAACGTCACTGCTTGACATATGATGAAATTCTGGTTTGAAACGACTGAACAACGAAACAGCACAGCAAGTAAGTTAAATAAATGGGTTTTGATTATGTTTTACTGGTAATGGGGACACAAGTAACAGCCAGCAAAATAACTTTTTGTTGTTTCAACTATTTAACTGTACTAGAATGCTTAAGGCCACAAATGTTACATATCGGCATCTGGTTCTTTGGCAAGAAAGATATTGGATATCGGTATCGGACAAAAATGTCATATCAGTGCATCCCTAATTGAATGCCCTTTGAGCATGGTGTAGTCATTAATTACACTTTGGATGGTGTATCAATACAGCCAGTCACTACAAAGATACAGGCGTCTTTGCTAACTCAGTTGCCGGAAAGGAAGGAAACCGCTCAGGGATTTCACCATGAGGTCAATGGAGACTTTAAAAACAGAGTTTATTGGGTGAGATAGGAGAAAATTGAGGATGGATCAACCTTGTAGTTACTCCACAATACTAACCTAATTGACAGATTGAAAAGGAAGATTGTAAAGAAATAAAATATTCTGCAACAAGGCAGTAAAAGAGTATTGCAAAAGAGTGTATAAAACATTTTGTCCTGAATACAAAGTGTTATGTTAGGGGCAAATCCTATACATTACTGAGTACCACTCTCCATATTTTCAATTGTAAATCGTTAAGGACTGGGGAGTTTTTCAGGATGAAAGAAATCAACTGAATGGAGCTAAATCCTAAAGCAAGACCTGGTTTAGTCTGCTTTCTACCAGACACTGGGAGATTAATTCCCCTTTCAGCAGGGCAATAACCTAAAACAAGGCCAAATATACACTGGAGTTGCTTACCAAGACTGTAGTGAATGTTCCTGAGAGGAAGTTACATTTTTTACTTAAATCTCCTTGAAATTCTATGGGCAAATATTGTACAACCCAGACGTGCAAAGCACTTATCCAGAAAGACTCCAAAAATGTATTGACTCAGAGGTGTGAAAATTAAGAAAATGAGATTTCTATTTAATTTTTCAATACATTTGCTAAAATGTATAAAAACATGTTTCACTTTATCGTGGGTTATTGTGCGTAGATAGGTGAGAAGAAGAAAACAATTATTCAAGGGGAATTCACACTTACTGAAGGCATTGTATATCAAGTCCAGCCAGGTTTTAGAAAGGCTTGAATAAAGGCAATGTAACAATATGAAAAAGCGCCTCCGACAATTCCCTATGAAATTAACCCTCAGTAAACAAGCAAAACAGGGAATTTAAAGGGATACTTCAGGATTTTGGCAATAGGCACTTTATTCTACAACCGCAGAGTCAGATGAACTCGTGGATACCATTTTTAAATGTCTCTGAAGCTATACAGACAGTGTACATTGACTTTGTTTACAAACATTGAAGTAAAACAAGCTTATATTTTGTGTTCTGATGGTGTACAACAGTTGAACTAACCTTCAAGTATCAATGGATATATATATAATTAAACACCCCAAAACTGGTGGAGCAACTCCAGATTGCACCTTTATGAAGTTCTAGAAAGGAAAGGAGCATAGCAGGACACCTGTGGGGCACTCTAAGTGGAGAGAGAATGATGACTGGTCAATGCAGTGTTCTCCACAGGTACATAGAGTAGCCAGCCAAACAGACAAGCCAGGCGTCCCCGGCCCTGGGTTTGAAATGTTTTGCCAAAGGAGCTCTATTTTGGTGGCCTCTGCTACATTCTAGCACCTTGATTCCATCTGAAAGAAAATTATTGAATACTTTAAAATCGCATTTACCTCCTAGATTGGAAACATTTGCTGTGGTATTGTGTAGAAAGACACGACTACCATTTTTTTATTACTGAAAACATATGAATTCAGTGTGAACTGTTCACTAACAGGGATGTAAACAAATGTGTGCACATAATTGAATTATTCAGACACGTCCCCAGAACATCTGGGTAATGCACCTAGACAACCAGAAATTACAGTTTAGACATTTAAGCAAGCACTCCGCAAGAAACTAAATGAAATAATCCACATAATCTTAAATTGTAAAGGTTTAGTTTCTCAGGTTCACTCATATATATATATATATTGGGGGGGGAAAGTTGGGATATTCTAAGTCCACAACAATAATTAAATCACACCAGGAGACCAATTGAGGTCTGGGGAAATCTTATTTATTTATGGGTGTAGCTATTTATTATTTAAAGTGTGCACCCCACCCCCACTCCCCCTCAGACAATCCCGCAGGTGAAGATGGTGGTCCTGAGCTGGAGTGGTTACACGTTGTTTTTGGTTGTGAGGCCGGTTGGATGTCCTGACAAATTCTCTAAAACGACATTGGAGGCAGCTTATGGTAGAGAAATGCCAATTGCAAGCTCTCTCAAAACATGCGGCAATGTGTTGTGACAAAACTGCACATTTTAAAGCGGCCTTTTATTGTCCCCGGCACAATGTGCACCTCTGTAATGATCATGCTGTTTAATCAACTTCTTGATATGCCACACCTGTCAGGTGGATGGCTTATCTTGGCAAAAGAGAAATGCCCACTAACATGGATGTAAAAAAAAATGTGCCAAAACATAAAAACAAAGTTGAGAAACACTGTGTAAAAAAAATGTTTAACGTACAGCGTAATGAATTACATCACGATGTAAACAGGGCATCACACAACAAAACCTACACAACCACTGAGTTGCTTTGCAGAGTAGGTAGACATTGCTTAAACAGTTGCCCAAGGGAACTTATGGGTCAACGGCATTGGCTTCTCTAAACAATGATAGGGCTGTGTGTGCATGGCTACACGCAAGGCTTGCCAAAGCACCTTTATACTTTGTGTTATTACAGCAAGAAATGCATGTGCAGGGTCTGCCTTACTGTGTAAAGGTTAACTTCAACATATTGGCCAGGAACATAAGCAGATCATGTGGTAAACTATTTTATAATATTTTTTTATTTACGAGGCGCTATAACAAAAGAGCCAAATACAAGGGAATGTGCCAAGTACTACCACTCTGAAAAATAAAAAACAGCAGCACCATCCAAGTCAGGGCTAGTGACACTGATAGTAGCTTAAGGTCTGGTTTATAGAGAGCAATGGGAAAACTGATAGTCTTTTATTCATGTCCCATCAAACTGGAAGCAGGGGGGAGATTATCTAACACTGTCTCAGGTATAATGATCTAGCATTACCAGCTCTCATTGTTCAAGTGGTGGATAATAGAAGGCCTGGCTGACGGAACACCCACTGTTATTACTGCAGTTTTTCCACTTGAGTGCAAAGAGCAGGTCGTAAATTGTAGGTGCGGGTTTTAGGCTGAGAATCTGACAAGGTGATAATACACTGACCCAGTACCCAAAACTGATGGAATGATTCCCTCCCAAGACCGGCACACTTAAAAACTATGCTGATTTTCATGGGTAAGCGTAGACTGTAATCCTTAGCAGAAAGTAAGCATTGAAAGGAACTGGCAGTTTAACATTTCAATCTGTTACAAAATATGAATATTTCAAAACAATTAAAAGATTCAAAGGCCACTTTACTGTTGTATAACAGCAATGTTAATGGTTCAGTGTGATCATTTCAAAACTGGATTGTGTCACTTGATCTCAAGGGATAGGAGGGGGGGGGGGTTAATAACAATATCACAGTGGAAACTGACACTTTGTACTGTGCTTCAGTGCCGTGTTAACTGAAAGCATGCGCCTGCGCGCACGCACAACGCACACTGAAAAAACTGTCCTGCGAATTCTCAGATCTTCTGCCCTTTGGGAGTTCTGTTTGTAAATGTATTTGTGAGACCCTCACCCTATCCGCTGCTTCTTAGAAATACACAGAACCTCAGATGGAAATACGCCATTTCAGTGGTAGCTTATTAATAACCAGTTACACTTGTACCTTTATAAAGGGTTGAAAATGGCAGATTTGGGGACTAATAAGCACCTAAATTGGAACGTAGTAGCTGTACATTAACATATTATATATCACATCATAGCTCTGGCTTTGCCTCTCCCTGCTCTGTATAGGTTTAGACGAACATAAGTTGCGTGACAAGACGTTACCCCATCCCTTCTGATAATTGGGCAACTTTTTTAATAGGCAAATACTATAAATTAATATGAATTTGTTTCTTGAAAGATTAGACGCGGAGGACAATAAATAACACTGATGGCATACAAGCAAGCCAAACACCCGTGAGTCCAAACGTGTACTTCACATTTACAGTGTCAACATTTATGATCACTATGTTTGATGTAGAGTACCAGTCAAGTTTGGACACCTACTCATTCAAGGGTTTTATTTTTTATTTTTACTATTTTCTACATTGTATAATAATAGTGAAGACATCAAAACTATGAAATAACACATGGAATCATGTAGTAACCAAAAAGGTGTTAAATCAAAGTATATTTGAGGTTCTTCAAATTAGCCACCCTTTGCCTTGATGACAGCTTTGCACACTAGGCATTCAATCAACCAGCAGCACCTGGAATGCTTCTCCAACAGTTGAAGGAGTTACCACATATGCTGAGCATATAAAGAAAAATCCTTGAGTGAGTCCAACCTTTGACTGGGACTATAGTTAAAAGTTGTCATTGCGTCATACACTGCGTTGTTCTGAACAGAATGAGCCTGTTTGTTTACTGTGAAGTTCCCGCTACACACGCATCCGAATGCACTCATGACTCCTTTCTACTCGCACAAAAATTACGATCCGTTTCTCTGAATTGCCCTGTGAAAGCCTATCACTGTAAGAGTATATTCTATAACTTAGCTAGTTGTGTTGGCAAAAGAACAAGTCATTCAAATCATTCACACCTGACCCAGATTTATAATGGACCGTTTTGGACAGCGTAAACTGTAATTGTGTGATGGAGGAGACGCAGGGATGTGTTCCAAACAAAACTACCAGTGTGCTCTCTAGTTCCTCAACGGCACAGCTAGGAGTGCTCAAAAAGTACTGTATAGTTAAGTCTTTGAGTCACAAAAGAGCATTTAAATTGCTTAGGACCTATGCACACTTGGAGGTGCGTGGCCACCTGGAAACACCAGTTAGTCCCCTCACTCAAGCCCATGTACTGTTTTTGACTTGTGTTGTACCTACCCCACATTCTCCAGGAATAGTCTTAACATGTTACTGAATGTATCCCAGAGTATTTTCAGATTTCGTCACTAACAAATGCGGCGAAAAGTACAGTAAATGTCAAATGCACAAAATCAACAGTGTAATGTTCGGTCTTGTGTCTGGTGAACTGTTGTGTACACACCTTTGGTCTAATAATTTCTCCCATTATCTACAAACTGATATTTTTCTATTGCTAACATGATTATGCATATGCATTTCAAATTTGTTCTGTAAGAAACATTTCAATTTAGCCGTATAGATATAGGCCAATTCCCAAAAGTCTAAAGGCAATTATCCTGGAAGGATATTGACCACCATCTGTCAGAAGAGGAAGCCTGGTTATTCTATAGAAGTGCCTTCCTCACCATCTTAAATAAGCATGCCCCGTTCAAAAAATGTTGAACTAGGAACAGATATACAAAAACATCCTGTGGCATTCTGCATAAGCATCGAATAGCCCCCGTGATATGTACATTTTCAGGGAAGTTAGGAACCAATGTACACAGGCAGTTAGGAAAGCTAAGGCTAGCCTTTTCAAGCAGAAATTTGCATCTGTAGCACAAACTCAAAAAGGTTCTGGGACACTAAAGTCCATGAAGAAAAATAGCACCTCCTCCCAGCTGCCCACTGCACTAAAGCTAGGAAACACTGTTACCACTGATAAATCCACTATAATAGATAGTTTCAAAAAGCATTTTTCCACGGCATTGTCATGTCTTCCACCTGGCTACCCCTACCCCGATCAACAGCCCTCCACCACATTTCGCACAGCAACTCGCCCAAGCCTCCCCATTTCTCCTTCACCCAAATCCAGATCGCTCATGTTCTGAAAGAGCTGCTAAATCTGGACCCCAACAAATCAGCCGGGCTAGACAATCTGGACCCTCTCTTTCTAAAATAATCTGCCGAAATGGTTGCTGGAATCGTCTGAGATTCCAATAGACTGGAAATCTGACGCAGTCATCGGTCCCTTCAAAAGGGAGAGACTAGACCCAAACTGCTACAGACCAATATCTATCCTACCTTGCCTTTCTACGGTCATCGAAAGCCAAGTTAACAAACAGATCACCGACCATCTCGAATCCCACCGTACCTTCTACGCTATGCAATCTGGTTTCAGAGCTGGTCACGGGTGCACCTCAGCCACGCTCAAGGTCCTAAACGATATCATAACCACCATCGATGAGACATTACTGTGCAGCCATATTCATCGACTTGGCCAAGGCTTTCAACTCTGTCAATCATCACATTCTTATCGACAGACTCAACAGCCTTGGTTCCTCAAATGACTGCCTCGCCTGGTTCACCAACTTCTTCTCTGATAGATTTCAGTGTGTCAAATTGGAGGGCCTGTTGTCCGGACCTCTGGCAGTCTATGGGGGTGCCACAGGGTTCAATTCTCGGGCCAACTATTTCCTCTGTATACATCAATGATGTCGCTCTTGCTGCTGGTGATCCACTTCGAAACAGACAACACCATGCTGTATACCTCTGGCCCTTCTTTGGACACTTAACTAACCTCCAGATGAGCTTCAACGCCATACAACTCCCCTTCTGTGGCCTCCAACTGATCTTAAATGCAAGTAAAACTAAATGCATGCTTGTCAACCGATCGCTGCCCGCAACTGCCTGCCCGCCCGCCCAGCACCACTACTCTGGACTAGAGGTCGACCAATTAATCGGAATGGCCGATTAATTAGGGCCGATTTCAAGTTCATAACAATCGGAAATTGGTATTTTTGGACACCGGGTTGGCTGTTTTTTTAACACTTATTTAATATGTATTTATCTAGGCAAGTCAGTTAAGAACACATTCTTATTTTCAATGACAGCCTAGGACCGGTGGATTAACTGCCTTGTTCATATTATTACCTTTTCAGCTCGGGGGAATCAATCTTGCAACCGTACAGTTAACTAGTCCAACACTCTAACCACCTGATTACATAGCACTCCACGAGGAGACTGCCTGTTACGCGAATGCAGTAAGCTAAAACTTAAACTTATCTTATAAAAAGTCAAAATCATTGACTGACCTACATGCACCATATTTGCAAAGTGTAAGTGCAATTCAGGACACATGCAGCCAGCAGTTGACTTCCACTCAAAAAACTACAATTGTCTACGTTATCTATTGTGGCATCAATAAGGGATGGAGACAGGTGCACATCTTTGGCTTTACCTCTGGTTCCAGTCGCCATATCTGCCACCTTCTGAAAGGCTTCCAGGAAAGAGCCTGTGACGACGATAGTTGTCCTAAAAAAACAAATACAATGACAAACATTACAATTAAACCACTTTATAGGCATATTGCAGTGAAACATTTGATTTTCCTGTGTTTTAAATACAATCAGTGGCCAGTTTATTAGGTACATCCATCCAGTACCGGGTCGTACCGGCCTTTGCTTCCAGAACAGCCTGAATTCTTAGGGACATGGAAACATATCTCAATTGGTATCAAGGGACCTAATGTGTGCCAGGTAAACATTCCCACACCATTACACCACCAGCCTGTACCGCTGAGACCAGGCTGGATGGGGCCATGGACTAGAGGTCGACCGATCAATCGGAATGGCCGCTGAATTAGGGCCAATTTTAAGTTTTCATAACAATCGGAAATCTGTTTTCTTTGGGCGCCGATTTGCCATTTTTATTTTATTTTTTTGAATACCTTAACTAGGCAAGTCAGTTAAGAACACATTCTTATTTTCAATGACGTTAGCAAATATTTTGAAAAACCTGTTTTGGCCTTGTCATTATGGGGTATTGTGTATGGATTTCTGAGGAAATGTTTATTTAATCCATTTTAGAAAAAGGCTGTAATGTAACAAAATGTGGATAAAGTCAAGGGGTCTGAATACTTTCGAAGGCTATGTGCAGCACTTCATTTTAAAAGCCTTGAATGATCAAATCAGTTCGGTTTCCTGCTCAACGGCAGCGTAGCCTAGTGGTTAGAGCGTTGGACTAGTAACCGGAAGGTTGCGAGTTCAAACCCCCGAGCTGACAAGGTACAAATCTGTCGTTCTGCCCCTGAACAGGCAGTTAAGCCACTGTTCCCAGGCCGTCATTGAAAATAAGAATATGTTCTTAACTGCCTGGTTAAATGAAGGTAAAATTTAAAAAAATTAAAAATAAAAACCTGCGAGCAACACCTGTCAAACTCAGACATATACTAAAAGGAATGTCGATTTGCAAGGGACTAGTATTATAAGAGGTTCTTGTAGTTTGTCGAAAAAGTCATATTTCTTCCCCCGGCTGGAATTATTACTCTCCTACGTAAAAATGACCGACATCGCAGATTCAGACAGGACTTAAAATTACAGATGTAGTGCTCTTGCACATAACCTTAACATCACAGTAAAAGGAACAGCGCGAGTATCCCTTGCCAACTTAGCAAACTTGCTGGATATTTGTTAGCTAGCCAACCTTCCTACAGTAATTTATTAAGTGTTACATTTTTACCATTCCCTTCAGGCTGGGTGCCATGTCACAACATGGTGATAAACATTTTAAATAACGGTCATCCAACTCAGAATTACCAGTCAGAAACTGAGGCAACATCCTAGAGCTCCAACCAGACATTTTTCAGTCAGAGCTTGTTTTGTTTGAGTTCACAGTTGTCTTGAACGCACCAAAAGTAATACGTTAGGGCGTGGCATACGGCATAGCTTTTTTACTAAGCAGTACGTGCTAAAGAGTATGTAGTACGATTAGCACACAGTATGCCATTTAAATAAGTAGTAGGCACGTCAGATTTCAGACACGGCTTGTGACTGTTTTGATGACAGGAAGGTCAGTCCTAAATCACGGTTAGGAAAACCCCTACATAACTACATCTTAGACCTATTTTCTTATTGCCCTTTAGATGGAAGTTTCTGGGATTTTAAATCATTATTAAATGTAGACATTGTTCCCCTAGTGAGTATGCCATTGCTTTATATATTGGATTGTATAACTGTGATCTGTTAAAAATATAGACTAATCTGTAATTTGTATGGATTCTTTTGCAAATGTTCCAAAGTGGTAATCAATTTGTTTTCAATATTTTCAACCTAGTGAGTTTAAGTTAGGTAGAGTATTGTGCATTTCCAAACAGAGGTGAGACAGCTTCACCCACTCGTGTCTGGACTAGACTTTTCCCCAAAACAGCACTCTTGTACTGGCCTGAGGGGTATCCTATGAAGCAGGTTTGAAGAGTTATTAGCGAGGTAACTTTAGTAAATTCTGGATAAACTGTCATACGAAAGCGGCTCACCTTTCAGCCTGGTACATTTCAATGGCAACGAATCCTTCAGAACTAAAAAGGTTTTAAGGCATAGGCAGACCTGCTCCAGACAGCGTATGGAGTCATGGAGGACACAGTAGCTCAGACACAGAGCATCAATGGCTGTATTGTAGAGGCCCTGTATGTACTGTGAGTGCTGTTTGGTATTACCGATGAGGACCAGGGTATCAGGTGTTACGGCTGTGAATGGCCATCGGTGGCTCTCACTCGTAACCCAAAGATAGGTTGGTGGAAATACTACAACTTGACAATCGTCAGCAAGCTTGGCCAATGGAAACTGTTTGACGGGAAGAGCAGAAAGGGCGATAATTGGCAGAGTATGGCAACACTGTTCCTTGTGACGCTCCTTCCTTCAATCACTATTAAACGATGGACCCAAAATAAATCCAGAGAGACACACGACTGCTGAATCCCAAGTCAACCTTTACTCCTTACTCTAAGCAAATGGACATGAAGAGATATGGGGGGTAAGCAAGCAATATGGTGAAAAATTCAACTAAGCTCATCGGAAGGCAATGTGGAACAAGTTCCATATTGCTAAAAACCTATATCAGTAACCTCCTTGGGTATACATTAGTAATTGTTTGGGGTCTAGGACAGGGCTCTCCAACCATGTTTCTGTAGAGCTACCATCCAGTAGATTTTCGCTCCAACCCTAACCTAGCGCCCCTTGATTCTAATAATTAGCTGGTTGATGAACTGAATCAGTTTAGTTACAACTGGAGTTGTAGCGAAAACCTACAGGAGGATAGCTCTCCAGGAATAGGGTTGAAGAGTCCTGGTCTAGGAGTTAATTTTAACATTCAGGAGTAAAGTGGGTGGCTAGCCTAAAGTACCAAAGAGACGGTGGCTTCAGAAAGTATTCACACCCCTCAACTTTTTCCACATTTTGTTGTGCTACAACCTGCATTTAAACTGGAGGCCCTTTTAGCAGGTGGAATGGCAGAGAACAATTCATTATGGTACTTTATGGTAAGTTTACAACCATATACTATGATAAATAGAATTTAAACTTGTATCTCACTACTGTAAATGGTGAAATACAGTACCAGTAAAATGTTTGGACACCTACTCGTTCAAGGGTTTTTATTTTTACTATTTTCTACATTGTAGAATAATAGTGAAGACATCAAAACTATGAAATAACATATGGAATCAACCTGGCGACAATGTCGGCGCATGCACGCCGACACGTTTCCTCCGACACATTGGTGTGGCTGGCTTCTGGGTTAAGGGGGCATTGTGTCAAGAAGCAGCGCGACTTGGTTGGTTTCGGAGGACGCACGGCTCTCGACCTTCGCCTCTCTATTCCTGTTTTATGACTGACCATTGTTCAATTCTGACACCAATGTAAATGAATCCCATTAACATCCCTAATACTAACCTAATTGACAGAATGAAAAGGAAGCCTGTACAAACAAATATTCCAACAAGGAACTAAAGTCATACTGCAAAAAATGTGGAAAAGCAATTAACTTTTTGTCCTAAATACAAAGTGTTATGTTTGGGGCAAATCCAATACAACAAATTATTGAATACCACTATTCATATTTTCAAGCACAGTGGTGGCTGCATCATGTTATGGGTATGCTTGTAATGGTTAAGGACTGGGGAGGTTTTCAGGATAAAAATAAATAAATGGAATGGAGCTTAGCACAGGCAAAATCCTGGAGGAAGACCTGGTTCAGTCTGCTTTCCACCAGACAGATTAATTCACCTAACAGCAGGGCAATAACCTAAAACACAAGGCAAAATCTATACTGGTTGCTTAGCAAGGAGACAGTGAATGTTCCTGAGTGGCCGAGTTACAGTTTTGACCTTCTTGAACATCTACGTCAAGACCTGAAAATGGTTGTCTAGCAATGATCAAGGACCGATTTGACAGAGCTGTTAGAACTATGAATATAATAAATTTGCAAATGTTGCACAATCCAGGTGTGGAAAGCTCTTAGAGACGTACCCAGAAAGACTCACAGCTTTAAAATCACTGCCAAACGGTGCTTCTACAAAGTATTGACTCTGGGGTGTGAATTTCTTTGTAAATGAGATATCTGTATTTCATTTTCAATACATTTGAAAACATGTTTTCAATGTCCTTATGTAGCGTTGTGTAGATTGGTGAACAAATATTAAATCAATTTTGAATTCAAGCTGTAACATTTTGAAAAAGTCAACAGGTATGAATACTTCCTGAAGGCACTGTTAGTCAGTCTGCTTACTCCTAGGGTGGTTGAGCAAGGCAGTGCCCTGCCCTCCAGTTGCCCTGACAGTATTCTAGATTAGCGCCAGTGCTAATTGGGCATGAGTGAAGCGGACACGGTGATGTTTTTATCAAGGGGTTGCAGAGGCAAGGGTTAGTTCTTACCTTAGCTGGGATTGCAGCTTCACTCCTTTGGTTACAAAGTCCTCCCAGGCTGGATAACTAGCCTGTAAAGAAAACGCATGGGGATTAGATGTTAAAAACAGTAGTAAATCATTAAATATATAGGACATAAACATTTCATGTCAGCGGCTACTAGACCATTCTATGATACTGCAATTGCTTAGATGATTTAACTCAATCAAGTTTGCCGTCATTTTTAATTGGATGTGAAGGATATTGCCTGTTACTGGGAAAAGGAGTGGGTCAGGGAGGCTTGAACAGTCAATAGGGCTGCTGCATTGAACCAGTTGGAGTTCAAATCAAATTGTATTGGTCACACACATTTAGCAGCATTTATTTCGCATGTAGCGAAATGCTTGTGTTCCTAGCTCTAATAGTGCAGTTATAATGCTAGTTTACTAAGGGGTTCTTCTGTATGTGAAATTAAATATAAGGCCGCGGCTGTCTGTCAAGTCCAAATATTTCAGAGGCAAAAACATAGCACTGGCTACAGAACAGAGCAGAGTAGAAATGAAAGCCTAAACATCAGAGCCAACTAAAGGACCACTGCATGGTGCACAAAAATAAGTAAAATTCTATAGAGATGATTCAATGTAAAAATAGAAACAGAGGTAGGCCTAGCCAAAACTTGGTCACCTGGTAATGGCTGACCCAAGCCGCTGTTGATAAAATGTGGGGTGGATAATGCCGCTTAAACAATAAGTCTCAAACGTTTAGCCTCTTATCGGCCGAGCCAAGCTGTTCGCTCCCACTGCAAGCACGCACCTCGGCTGAATTAAATATATTACACGACAGGAGATGAACCACCAGAGGCCAGTCAGTCACTTTTCCCTTTGTCACATTTTAACCTAAATTTTCTTACATTTATTTAACAAGGCTCGTCAGTTAAGAGAAAATTATTATTTACAATGACGGCCTACCCCGGCCAAATTGTGTGCCGCCCTATGGGACTCCCAATCATGGCCGGTTGTGATACAGCATGGAATCAAACCAGGGTCTGTAGTGACGCCTCTAGGACAGATGCAGTGCCTTAGACCACTGTGCCACTCAGGAGCCCCACTACATTTCATAGAACTTGCTTTATATGGACATGGAGCTTCCATTACTAAACTCAACTTCTCCATTGGAAAAAAGCTAAAAATAGAATGACTACACTCTTGTTGCTCAGACAACGCCATGACTGTAGTCACCTGCTATTCCTACAAATCTGACAACCCTAATCCTGCACTGTTCGAGTGACCATTGGAAAAGGGGCCAGCGAAGGCAGAGTGGGCAGTCACTGATGCAACCTGGCTCTGAGAAGAGAAGTCCACCGTGCCACTTGGGTCATGAACCAATGCACACATGGATGTAACAGGTGGTGCTTGTTTTGTACCTTCTCCAAAAATGGGCTATTTGGTGTGTGACTGTCCACTAACAATTAAGAATCAAATCAACCTTTGTCCTTGGCCGAGGGAGCGATTGATCCAGAAAGCTAATGGAAGTAGTCACTACGAAACAAGGACATTAACTACAGAACAAGCAATGTATGCAATGTACAAATTAAATAATTAATTTCTCCTTGAATTGTGACAGTAAATGCATTTACTGCATGCCATTTGCTTTCCGTTGACCTGCTTCAACAAACCAATCCTTATGTAAGTTCACATACAGGGCCCAGTGAGTAAACAAGATAAGTCACATGATAAGCCTTTTGCTGCCTCAAGGCCAGTGAGAAAAAAAATATGCTTTTTCCCCCTGTTGGCAACAGAGCAATACAGCTGTTATGCGCTACAGTTTTAGGAGATGTGCTGACTCGTAGAGGTATTGTATTCTAGAGGAGGAAAATAAACTGATAGTGATCTCTATGGTGCGATTTCTGAGGAAACAAATAACATAACTCTAAACCGGTTTCTCAGCACAAACATTCTAGGAAATCCTCGTTTGCCTTTCAGGCTACATAGAATTGGGTAAGGTTGGGAAGTACTCAAAGTTTTATTGGGGCCATTCCAACAAGATATTACACCAACCATCTCAGATTGTTTTGAAATCATTTATGTAGTTAGAAACATAAGATTATCAGTCCTGCAACATTATTTGTTGAAATATAAATTGGATAAATTAAGCTAATTGATTGCATCCAAATTGGCCATTTTAATTTCTAAGTTTAAAATAAAATCCAATAAATATACACTACCGTTCAAAAGTTTGGAGTCACTTAGAAATGTCCTTGAAAGAAGGGCGCTTTGTTTTTTGTTTATTTAAAATGTCAAAATTGATCCGAAAACTTGACGCACCCCATACCATTAGCGGGATCATTTTCATCAACACGCGCTGAATTGCAGCGCGCCATATTCAAATAAAATTACTAAACATATTTCATTTTCATGAAATCACAATATAGCAAAAAACAGTGTCAGATTTTGAGAATATAATTTACAGCAAAAGCAATCCAAGCGTTTGTCGACAAAACATTATGAACACCTAGCATTAAAGTAGCGTGGGATCTTTGATCATATTGATGATCTCTGGACGTTTTCACTCACGAGACTCCCAGTTACACAATAAATGTTCCTTTTGTTCCATAAAGATTACCTTTATATCCAAAATACCTCCATTTGTTTGGCGCGTTATGTTCAGAAATCCACAGGCTCGAGCGATCACGACATCGCAGACAAATTCCAAATAGTATCCGTAATGTCCACAGAAATATGTCGAACGTTTTTTATAATCCATCCTCAGGTTGCTTTTAAAATATATAATCGATAATATATCAACCGGGACAGTCGCTTTTTCAATAGGAGAGGGAGAGACAATGGCTGTCCCACTCTGTTGCACAAGCAAAACTCATGCGAACACCCAGCTATCCACTGACGCATGTTATCTTTCTCGCTCATTTTTCAAAATAAAAGCCTGAAACTATGTCTAAAGACTGTTGACACCTTGAGGAAGCGATAGGGAAAGGAATCTGGTTGATATCCCTTTAAATGGAGCGAAGGCCGGCTATAGAACATGGAGCTTTCAAAATAGCCACTTCCTGGTTCGATTTTCCTCAGGTTTTCGCCTGCAATATCAGTTCCGTGAGACGATATTTTGACAGTTTTGGAAACTTTAGTGTTTTCTATCCTAATCTGACAATTTTATGCATATTCTAGTTTCTGGGCCTGAGAAATAGGTAGTTTCAAATGGGTACATTTTTCCTTAAAAAAAATCAATACACTGCACCCTACACTCAACAAGTTAATGCTTTAAATGACTATCGTACCCGCAAAAACATCAGTCTCAACGTCAACAGTGAAGAGGCGACTCCGGGATGCTGGCCTTCTAGGCAGAGTTGCAAAGAAAAACCCATATCTCAAGACTAGCCAATAAAAACAACTGGACTGGACAGAGGAACTCTGCCAGAAGGCCAACATCCCGGAGTCGCCTCTTCACTGTTGACATTGAGACTGGTGTTTTGCAGGTACTATTTAATGAAGCTGCCAGTTGATGACTTGTGAGGAGTTTGTTTCTCAAACTAGACAGTAATGTACTTGTCCTCTTGCCCAGTGGTGCACTCATCTCGTACAACGCTGTGCTAAGATAATTGCAAAAAGGTTTTCTAATGATCAATTAGCCTTTTAAAATTATAAACTTGGATTAGCTAACCAATGGGACGTTGTGAGCACATGAGTGATGGTTGCTGATAATGGGCTTCTGTACGCCTATGTAGATAACCCATTTTTTAAAATGAATTAGCTCGTTATTTACAACATTAACAATGTCTACACTGTTTTTTCTGAACAATTTGATGTTATTTTAAAATTAAAAAGCGCTTTTCTTTCAAAAACAAGGACATTTCTAAGTGACCCCAAAGTTTTGAACGGTAGTGTAGTACATAACATCTGATTTGGACCAAACCTTGAGAGATCCAAAACAAATGGTCAAAATCCACCCACAGTGCCCCACACAAACCCACCCCAACAACGATTATACAGTATCAGTTCTCTATGTCTGACTAGTATGGCGCTGCGGCTCAGAGTAGGACACATGAGTGGGTGGCTTTTGACCATTTCTTTGGATTCCTCATGTCTAACTCATTGTTAGAAAAACTTAGTCCAAATCAGATGTTAAATATAGTACCTATGGGATATCATATGAATCCTATAGATAAAAACTTGCCAGTTTGGGTGCAAACAATTAGTTTAATTTCTCAGAGATCAAATTATATTTCAACAAAATCATTTTACAGGAATGCTAATCTTATGTTTCTAACTACATAAATGAACAGAAAAAGGTGAGTGTCAAAATCCTCATGCTTTTGAGGTGTGGGATGGGGAGTATAGCCTATAGCCTGCAGTTTTGTGCTTGTCTCTCACCTTTCAAACTGGTTTCAGTAGCAGAATTCAATAAAATAAATAATTTTACAGCTTCATGAAATTATGAAGGGGAAAATAGCTGTAGACTACTTGCAGGCTAGAGAACTGTGTGCATAGTGTCTAAGCACCACTTGTAGCCTACCAGTGCCAATGCTTTGTACCAAAGAGGCTGCTTTCCTGTGTCTGAAAAAAGCTTGAAGTGATCCACCCAGGAGAGCCCTCCCTGTTTCTTTCATGGTTTCACTTCCTTGATTATTTTTTCTCCCTAATGAGTAGAGCTCTTCTGAAGTTAGTCCCTCGAGTTACTCTTTAAACTGCATGAAAGCCTTTGTATCGGAGTTGACTCCCGGAGAGAATTTCTATTACATTTTGCCGTTGCTATGGAAAGACGAAATGACGAACACACCTTCTACACTCCTACTGGCTAATTATTGCGCCATTTCTCTGCCTCCAAAAACAGCATCAGGGTATGCCACTAGAACCTAACTGATCATTGATCCTGTTGAACAGTAAAGTAGCGGACTTTGCTCCATTCAAGCTGAAGCTCAGCTGTCCTTCATTCATGCCTAGAGCTGTACCAACAGCGGAGCCAGCCTGCCTCCCGTGCTCCACTTATTGGATTAATAATTGATACAAAAAAGATGACGGTCCAGCTCCTCTCGACACTTAAACTGCTACTAACAAGGGCCCTTAGGAGGCTAGGGGAGCCCGATAGCCCAGGAACAAATCATACACCGACGTTGAGCATAATTTTCACACTGGACGGAGAATGATGCACTGTCCTTATAAAGATAGATGGAACCTAAAAGGGCACTTGTTAATTGAGAATACCTGTGGATCACACAGTTAAGGTGGGTGCGTTTGGATACTACAATACCAGTTTCCCACAGGTCTGTTCAGAGGTTGATGGGCTGTTAATTTCCAGTGATCCGTAGTACTGCATGGGTCCTGAGCAAACACCGGAGACCTGAAAGCCACCCTCACCATCCTCCAAATGCAAATTCTCTATCACCAGGGCTCGGCCCCTAGCATGGCCGCTCCCCGATTCCAAGCTTAGATAAGGACACACTCAACAATTGTCAAAGTGAAAGCACAGTGTTACCTCTGCCCACAAATTACATGGAACCACTTCAATTCCGGGATCTCCTCCATAGGGAAAGTCTGAGGATGGGTGTGGATGGATGGATAACAGTTGAGTAGCATGTCAACACGCCAACTTAAACTTCTTTCATTATATGCCAACAGCCCTGCGAGAGGGCGCATCAGATAGCAACAATATTTGACAGTGGTGGCACAAACCCTATTACCAGGAAACTATGACTCAAGCTTTAGTCATCCTCCTGAAGTTCTCACTGTTCAGTATAGCATTTCGCTTGATGTTGAGAAGACCAGCTTTGAGTGCAGACTGCACAAGTAGGCTGCTGTAACATACAAAATGAGGGGTTGAACAAGGTTTCTTCTAAGCTCCTTAAAGTTCTTTGAAGAACCTTAAGGTTATTGGCACTGAAATCGTTCTTCCAAGAACCCGAAAGGTGGTGGGGGTTCTTGCAGGAACTGCCAAACTGAAACATTTGGATTTGAAAGGACAGCAGGTGCAGGCACTTACCTTAAATTGAGATCTTCAAATTTTTCAGTTAAGGTTTGTCCCTCGAATGAACTAAATATATGTTTTTTGATAATGATGCCATCTATATTATCATATTTACACAAATCTTTTTAAAACAGACAATTTGATAGATATCTATCAACAAAAAGGTACAAATATGTAGGCTATAAGAACTATGTTGAAGGCTAGCTGTATTGGGTGCAGATTACTGAACTGATCACTTTTATGTCTGCAGATATACAGACGAGGCTTAATGTAGTGTAGCTTTAATTCAATACCCTGCATGTGTATTTTAATGAACGTTTGAGTTTTAACTAATACTATTAGCATTTAGCGTAGCGCATTTGCATTTCCAGAGCTCTAGATGGGACGCCTGCGTGCCAGGTAGGAGCAAGAGGTTAAAGCTACACTCGTTGTGAATCCAGGCAACAAGTCAGATTTTTAAAATGCTTTTCGGCGAAAGCATGAGAAGCTATTATCTGATAGCATGTAACACCCCAAAAGACCCGCAGGGGACGTAAACAAAATAATTAGCATAGTAGTCGCTACACAAACCGCACAAATAAAATATAAAACATTCATTACCTTTGACCATCTTCTTTGTTGGCACTCCTAGATGTCCCATAATCACTATTGGGTCTTTTTTACGATTAAATCGGTCCATATATAGCCTAGATATCGATCTATGAAGACTGTGTGATAAACGAAAAAAAATTGCGTCTTGTAACGTCATTTTTTTAAATTAAAAAAGTCGACGATAAACTTTCACAAAACACTTCGAAATACTTTTGTAATGCAACTTTAGGTATTAGTACACGTTAATAAGTGACCAAATTGATCACGAGGCGATGTATAATCTTTAGCTGTCCGTCTGGAAATAATGTCCGGGTAAATCTCAACCAAAATATCCGGTCGGAGACCGGAAGAACTGCGCTGCCTTGCGTCTGTTTGACCAAGAAACAAATAGTAGGCAAATGACAAGACTCTAGACATCGTGTGGAAGCTGTAGGTATTGCAACCTCAGCCCCATTAAATGTGGTTCACCTTTATCAATGGGTTCAAGTCTCGCATGGATATATTTTTCCATTTTCAGTGATCAGATTTTCCTGCACTTTTCGATTAAACGCACGTTCTGTTATAGTCACAGCAGTGATTTAACCAGTTTTAGAAACGTCTGAGTGTTTTCTATCCACACATACTAATCATATGCATATACTATATTCCTGGCATGAGCAGCAGGGCGCTGAAATGTTGCGCGATTTTTAACAGAATGTTTTAAAAAGTAGGGGGTAGGAGTAACAGGTTAAAGTTTAATACAAAGAGAATAAAACATGCGTATGTGTGTTCCATCTTTGAAATGCAAGAGAAAGGCCAAAATGTAATATTCCAGATTAGGAGCATTTTAGATTTTTGCCACTACAGCAATGTTCAAAGTTTTAGACTGATTCAATAAACCATTGCATTTCTGTTCAAAATGTTGTATCAAGACTGCCCAAATGTACCCAATTGGTTTATTAAGACATTTAAGTTCATAAATGTGCACTCTCCTCAAACAATAGAATGGTATTATTTCATGGTAATAGCTACTGTAAATTGGACAGTGCAGTTAAATTAACATTTTATAACTAGGGGGCGGCATTTTAATTTTGGGATAAAAAACGTTCCCGTCTTAAACAAGATATTTTGTCACGAAAAGATGCTCGACTATGCATATAATTGACAGCTTTGGAAAGAAAACACTGACGTTTCCAAAACTGCAAAGATATTGTCTGTGAGTGCCACAGAACTGAGGTTACAGAAACCCCGAATAAAAATACAATCAGGAAGTGCCGCATGGCAATGACTCCTTATATGGCTGTGGAGGAGCTAGGAGTCAGCTTACGTTTTACACGTTTTCCCAAAGGTGTCTGCAGCATTGTGACGCATTTGTAGGTATATCATTGTATGATTGACCATAAGAGACTACATCTACCAGGTGGTTGCTTGGTGTCCTCCGTCGCAATCATTGCGTAATCTCCAGCTACAGTATTTTTCCGTTTGCCTCTGATGAGAAACCGACTGCCACAAATGATTTTTCATCGAATAGAATTGTGAAAAACACCTTGAGGATTGATTCTAAACAACGTTTGCCATGTTTCTGTCGATATTATGGAGCTAATTTGGAAAAAGGTTTGGCGTTGTGTTGACTGCATTTTTTTTTTTTTTTTTTTTTGCCAAACGTGATGAACAAAACGGAGCTATTTCTCTTACACAAATAACATTTTTGGACAAAATGAACATTTGCTATCAAACTGAGAGTCGTCATTGAAAACATCCGAAGTTCTTCAAAGGTAAATTATTTTATTTGAATGCTTTTCTTGTTTTTGTGAAAATGTTGCCTGCTGAATGCTAGGCTTAATGCTATGCTAGGCTATTAATACTCTTACACAAATGCTTGTGTAGCGTTGGTTGAAAAGCATATTTTGAAAATCTGAGATGACAGTGTTGTTAACAAAAGGCTAAGCTTGTGTTTCAATATATTTATTTCATTTGCGATGTTCATGAATAGGAAACGTTGCGTTATGGTAATGAGCTTGAGGCTATGATTACGCTCCCGGATACGGGTTTGGAGTCGCAAGAAGTTAACAAGAATTTAAGCTTTCTGCCCATATCAGACATGTCCATGTCCAGGGTAACGTTCTTTTTATTTACAACCTCATGCTAATCACATTAGCCTATGTTAGCGCAACCATCCTGTGGTGTAGGGGCGGAGACACCGATCCCGTAGATGTTATCAAGATGGTGATAAAGACAAACATCAGCTCCCACATGAATCAAATCAAAGTTGTCACGTGCTTACTTATTGTTCACCTTTTTTACACTAGGTAAGTAAAGAAATAAAAACAGTAAAAAGACAGTGAAATTAACAGTAGCGAGGTTACACACCGGTTAGTCGGGCTGATTGAGGTAGTATGTACATATGGTTAAAGTGACTATGCATATGATAAACAGAGATTATCTGCAAATTCCACTATATTGCCTAATCCTTATTGTGGCTAGCCTCAACACATTAACCAGTCCGGTCAAACCTCACTAGCCAAATGAAGCTAGCTGGCTACTTATAACTTTAGCTTTGGGCAACAGGGCTAAGTTGCTGACTAGCTATTTATTTTTTATGAACTGAAGTTCAATAGGTGAACAAGTGGCAACCTAGCTAATACTTACATACTAAATAATTGCTAAGAATAATAAAGATGACTGCAGGTTCTACTGGTCATTGTTTTCAGGCTGGTTGTATTGGTGCTTGCTAGGTCCCAAGCTAAAGATAGCTACCCCAGAAGTTGCGGTTGAACAAATGATGCTTTATTACCAATGCGGTAATATAAACACATCGTTCGTGGCCGGTGTTTGCAGACTTATGTACAGCTTTGACAGTGCTACTTTATATTTTTTGACAAAGACCCAAACGGCGTTCCATAGTATGCATGTCGTGAAGCTAAAAGCAGGGACACTAATTACTGTGTAACTCCAGTAGGGCAACAACTGAAAAATAGCGCACTTGGTAGTGTGGAGCGGTGTTCGACCAGTCGGCAAAATCCTACATCACCCACGAGAGAGAACGGTTGAATGTCAAGGGCAATGAATTCCAATATCTTGGTTAATGGATTTAGACTGAGTTGTCTCGCGGTAAATGTTCTTACTCGATCAAATGACTGCTCGATCCACACAGCAGCTATTGTGGGCAAAGTTAGGAATGCTGTGTTGCACGTGTAGCGCAACACTTTACGAGGAGTCATTACACCATATGGGTATGCACGGTAGCTTTGACGTCGGCGTTAAACTAGACCAACGTCGGCCAAAACACGCGTTGGCATTTTTAGCTAATATCGGACGATACCGATATGTTCACCGACAAATCGTGCATCCCTACTTTATATGGATCATTTATAACACCAGTCACATTTAACAGTTGGACTATTGATTATGGGTTTTTTCTTTAAGACAATTATGGCAAGAGCTATATCCTCTCGACGCTGCTGCCTCAGACATTATTCTCACCACCAATAAATTTGCTTAAATGCACATAGCGACATATTGGGGAAGGGGCCAATTAAATTCAACTGAAGATTATCCACGGTTCTGAAATGGAGACCGCTTTCCAATGCGGGAGAATATATACATTGCTCAAAAAAAATAAAGGGAACACTACAACACAATGTAACTCCAAGTCAATCACACTTCTGTGAAATCAAACTGTCCACTTAGGAAGCAACACTGATTGACAATAAATGTCACATGCCGTTGTGCAAATGGAATAGGCAACAGGTGGAAATAGGCAATTAGCAAGACACCCCCAATAAAGGAGTGGTTCTGCAGGGGGTGACCAAAGACCACTTCTCAGTTCCTATGCTTCCTGGCTGATGTTTGTCACTTTTGATGCTTCGGTACTTTCACTCTAGTGGTAGCATGAGACGGAGTCTACAACCCACACAAGTGGCTCAGGTAGTGCAGCTCATCCAGGATGGCACATCAATGCGAGCTGTGGCAAGAAGGTTTGCTGTGTCTGTCAGTGTAGTGTCCAGAGCATGGAGGCGCTACCAGGAAACAGGCTAGAACATCAGGAGACGTGGAGGAGGCCAACAACCCAGCAGCAGGACCGCTACATCCGCCTTTGTGCAAGGTGGAGCAGGCGGAGCACTGCCAGAGCCCAGCAAAATGACCTCCAGCAGGCCACAAATGTGCATGTATCTGCTCATACGGTCAAAAACAGACTCCATGAGGGTGGTATGAGGTCCCGACGTCCACAGGTGGGGGTTGTGCTTACAGCCCTATCCCGTGCAGGACGTTTGGCATTTGCCAGAGAACACCAAGATTGGCAAATTCGTCACTGGTCCCGTGTGCTCTTCACAGATGAAAGCAGGTTCACACTGAGCACGTGACAGACGTGACAGAGACTGGAGACGCCGTGGAGAACGTTCTGCTGCCTGCAACATGCTCCAGCATGACCGGTTTGGCGGTGGGTCTGTCATGGTGTGGGGTGGCATTTCTTTGGGGGGCCGCACAGCCCTCCATGTGCTCGCCAGAGGTAGCCTGACTGCCATTAGGTACCAAGATGAGATCCTCAGACCCCTTGTGAGACCATATGCTGGTGCGGTTGGCCCTGGGTTCCTCCAAGACAATGCTAGACTTCATGTGGCTGGAGTGTGTCAGCAGTTCCTGCAAGAGGAAGGCATGGACTGGCCCACCCATTCCCCATACCTGAAACCAATTGAGCACATCTGGGACATCATGTCTCGCTCCATCCACCAACGCTGTAACACAGACTGTCCAGGAGTTGGCGGATGCTTTAGTCCAGGTCTGGGAGGAGATCCCTCGGGAGACTCCAAATCCAGACCTTCATGGGTTGATAAATTTGATTTCCATTGATAATTTGTGTGATTTTGTTGTCAGCAAGAAAAAAGTATTTAATAAAAACATTTAATTCATTCAGATCTAGGATGTGTTATTGTAGTGTTCCCTTCATTTTTTTGAGCAGTGTATATATTTTTTAAATTACAAAAATGTTTACAAAATGTCACATGCACCGAATACAAAAGGTGTAGTAGGCCTAAAAGTGAAATGCTTACTTACAAGCCATTAACCAAAAATTAAGTTAAGAAAAATAAGTGTTGAAGTCGGACGTTTACATTCACTTATGGAGTCATTCAAACTCGTTTTTCAACCACTACAAATGTATTGTTAACAAACTATAGTTCGCCAAGTCGGTTAGGACATCTACTTTGTGCGTTTCCAACAATTGTTTACAGACAGATTTCACTTATAATTCACTGTATCACAATTCAAGTGGGTCAGAAGTTTACATACACTAAGTTGACTCTGCCTTTATACAGCCTGGAAAATTACAGAAAATGATGTCATGGCTTTAGAAGCTTCTGATAGGCTAATTGACATAATTTGAGTCAATTGGAGGTGTACCTGTGGATGTATTTCAAGGCCTACCTTCAAACTCAGTGCCTCGTTGCTTGACATCATGGGAAAATCAAAAGAATCGGAATGGCCGATTCATTAGGGCCGATTTCAAGTTTTCGGTGGCAGAACGACAGATTCACCTCTTCAGCTCGGGGGATCTAATCTCGCAAATTTACAGTTAACTAGTCAAACACAATAACGACCTGCCTCTCGTTGCACTCCACAAAGAGACTGCCTATTACACTAATGCAGTAAGCCAAGGTAAGTTGCTAGCTAGCATTAAACTTATATCTGATAAAAAAAACAATCAATCATAATCACTAGTTAACTACACATGGTTGATGATATTACTAGATACTATCTAGCGTGTCCTGCATTGCATATAATCTGACTGAGCATACAAGCGTACAAGTATCTGACTGAGCGGTGGTAGGCAGAAGCAGGCACGTAAACATTCATTCAAACAGAACTTTTGAGTTCTGCAAGCAGCTCTTCGTTGTGCGTCAAACATTGCGCTGTTTATGACTTCAACCCCCGAGATGAGGCTGGTGTAACCGAAGTGAAATGGCTATCTCGTTAGCGCGGGCTAAGTAGAGGGACAGAAGCTATACTGTTACACTGGCAATACTAAAGTGCCTATTGGAACATTGAATAGTCAATGGTTAATGAAATACAAATGGTATAGAGGGAAATAGTCCTATAAGAACTACAAGCTAAAACATCTTACCTGGGAATATGTAAGACTCATGTTAAAAGGAACCACCAGCATTCATAGGTTCTCATGTTCTGAGCAAGGAACTTAAACGTTAGCTTTCTTACATAGCACATATTGCACTTTTACTTTCTTCTCCAACACTTGTTTTTGCATTATTTAAACCAAATTGAATATGTTTCATTATTTACTTGAGGCTAAATTGATTTTATTGATGTATTATATCAAGTTAAAATAAGTGTTCATTCAGTATTGTTGTAATTGTTATTACAAATAAATAAATAAATATATATTTTACTTTTTAATTGACTGATATCGGCTTTTTGGTCCTCCAATAAACCGGTATCGGCGTTGAAAAATCCTAATCGGAGGTGAAAATAGTGCACCCTACCCTAATGAAGTCAAACAATTTAAAGGCAATGCTACCAAATGCTAATTGAGTGCATGTAAACTTCTGACTCACTGGGAATGTGTTTAATAAATACAAGCTGAAATTAATCACTCACTATTATTCTGACATTTCACATACTTAAATAAGTGATGATCCTAACTGACCTAAGACAGGGAATTGTTACTAGGGTTAAATGTCAGGAATTGTGAAAAACTGAGTTGAAATATATTTGTCTGAGGTGTATGTAAATTTCCAACTTCAACTGGCCAAAATGTTGAAGCTGCCTACTTTTTTCTTCAAATATATGACATTTATATCTATGTGAACAATCCTTCCTCAAGTCCCATTCTATGGATTCAATTTCATGACAGTCCAAAAATATTTGCCCTTTGTTGTAATTTTGTGAGGAATTACACATCATTCCTTCGTACCGTGGCCTGAAGTTCATCAGATATAGCCTAGGCCTACAAATGTGTATGTGGAATGTCCAGGGAAGGGCAGTTTGAGGATCAATCAGGAAACTGCTATAAGGCTATTTCTCGCAACCATTGATTTAGTCTATGGTCTCTGTTGGGGCCTTGTAGAAATGCTGTATCCCTTACAATGCCTAACCCCTCCATTGCCTACACTGATTGGGAATAACCTCGGGGCGTGAATGCTTATTGATATCTGGCTCGTCGATATTGGAAATGACGTGAGGCTGCAACACTACTTTTACCAAGGTAGGCACATTCCTTGAGTGTTTCACCCTCCCCCAAAAAAAAAAAAAAATCTGCCATGCGTAAATAATGCAAACATTGTGTACACATTTTTAAAATGTATTAAACCTTTATTTAACTTGGCAAGTCAGTTAACCTCTTGAACCTATAGGGGCGCTGTCATTATTGGATAAAAAGACGTGCCCGTTTTAAGCGCAATATTTTGTCACGAAAAGATGCTCGACTATGCATGGAATTGACAGCCTTGGAAAGACAAAACTCTGACGTCTCCAAAACTGCAAAGATATTATCTGCGAGTGCCCCAAAACTAATGCAACAGGCGAAACCAAGATGATGTTTCATACAGGAAATGCCCCGGATTCTGAAGGCGCTGTGTTCCAATGTCTCCTTATATGGCTGTGAATGAGCCAGGAATGAGCCTGCGCTTTCTGTATATTCCCCGAGGTGTCTGCAGCATTGTGACGTGTTTGTAGGCATATCATTGGAAGATTGACCATAAGAGACTACATTTACCTGGTGTCCCGCCCGGTGTCCTGTGTGCGTAATCAGTAAGTCCATGCGTGTTCCATTTCTTCAGAATTGAAAGTAAACTGCCACGATGGATTTTATCGTCGATAGATATGTGAAAAACACCTTGAGGATTGATTCTAATTGCCATGTTTCTCTCGATATTATGGAGTTAATTTGGGAAAAAGTTTGCGTTTTAATTACTTTTTCCCCCCCTTACCAAAACGCAATGAACAAAACGGAGCGATTAGTCGACAAATAATATTTTTTGTAAAAACGGAACATTTGCTATCTGAGAGTCTCCTCATTGAAAACATCTGAAGTTCTTCAAAGGTAAATGATTTTATTTGAATGCTTTTATGGTTTTGGTGGAAAATGTTGCATGCTGATTGCTAATGCTAAATGCTTGTTTTGCAATGGTTGAGAAGCATATTTAGAAAATCTGAGATGACAGTGTTGTTAACAAAAGGCTAAGCTTGAGAGCAAATAGATTCATTTCATTTAATTTGTGATTTTCATGAATAGTTAACGTTGCGTTATGGTAATGAGCTTGAGGCTGTAGTCACGATACCGGATCCGGGATGGCTCGACGCAAGAATTTAAGAACAAATTCTTATTTTCAATGACGACCAAGGAACAGTGGGTTAACGGCCTTGTTCAGGGGCAGAACGTCACATTTGTACCGTGTCAGCTCGGGGATTCTAACTTGTTTGCTCATGTATTGCATGCTGAAGGTGCTCCTGCTTAAGTCGTGAAGTTGAGATTTCTTTAGTCGTTCAGTCGCAAATTGACTTTCATGTTGCACAAGACACCGGTATGAAATTGTATATGGTTATTTTATTTAAGAATAATGGTGGAATTCTGATAAGTGTCATTTTATAACATGCGCTAATCAAGTGGCTACCTGGACTATTTGGAACCCCCCCCTCCCCTCCTATTTTTACACTACTGCTACTCTGTTTATCTATGCATTACCCCTACCTACATGTACATTTTACACACCAAAAATCAGAAACAACTTTATCCGTTAGTTGCCAGTCTGTCTGTTCTTGCTCTGCGGCAGCAATGCATTAGTGGAACCCCCCACAAAAAAACAAACATAAGTATTGCTGTAGTGCTTGTTCCTTTGGACAGTCGATCCTGTCATCTTGAATTCGACTCTAGAACTTCACTCCTATTCCTGCACAAATCGCACAGGAGTCCTGGTCCCATGTCAACCTCAAGAGTTGAGTACAGTAAATGATGCTGTACTATAGTGTGCCTACTTTACTGGCCTATACTCTACTGAACTCTGCTGCACTGTTCTGGTCCTAGTTTCCCAAAGCCTCTTTAGTGTTAAGATCATTGTTACAACCTTCTCACAATGCATCTTTAGTAGACAAGCCGTTTCCCAGAGCTTTCGTTAATAATGTGGCTCTTAAACACTTCTAGCAGCCAAAGAACATCATATGTTTATTTTACCCTTCCGCGTCACTTAGGGGTCATGGTGGGGGGGCAACCAAGTTAATCCATTCAGTTGTCACATAACGCCACAGACGTCTCAAGTTTTGAATGAACGTGCATGTCGAATGCAGGAATGTCCCCCAGAGCTATTTGCCAGAGAATGTAATGTTCATTTATCTACCAGAAGCTGCTTGCCAATGCCATTTTAGAGAATTTGGCAGTACATCCAACCAGCCCCCACAACCACAGACCATGTGTATGTCAGTTTGGTCATGTCAACGTTATCACAGAGCACCCCATGATGGCGGTGGGGATTGGGTATAGGCAGGCATAAGTTAAAGGCAATGAACAAAAGCATTTATTCGATGGCAATTTGAAGGCACAGAGAAATCGCGACGAGATCCTGAGGCCCATTGTCGTGCCATTCATCCGCTACCATCAATTCATATTTCAGCATGATAATGCACAGCCAAGTCGCAAGAAGATGTACACAATTCCTGGAATCTGAAAATGTCCCAGTTCCTCCATGGCCTGCACACTCACTACACAGGTCACCCATTGAGCATGTTTGGTAGGCTCTGGATTGACATGTAGGACAGAGTGTACTTGCCAATGTCCAGCAACTTCGCATAGCCATTCAAGAGTGGGACAACATTCCACAAGCCAATCAACCCTATGCGAAGGAGATGTGTCGCACTGCATGAGGCAATTGGTGGTCACACCAGACAATGACTGGTTTTCTGATCCACGGCCCTACCATAAGGTAGTCATGTGAAACACTTTCTTATTTTTTTTTTACCAGGTAGGCCAGTTGAGAACAAGTTCTCATTTACAACTACAACCTGGCCAAGATAAAGCAAAGCAGTGTGACAGAGTTACACAAGGGATAAACAAACGTAGTCAATAACAATAGAAAAAAATCTATACAGTGTGTGCAAATGTGGTAAGATTAGGGAGGTAAGGCTATAAATAGGCCATAGTGGCAAAATAATTACAATTTAGCAATTGAACACCGGATTGATAGATGTCCAGAAGATGAATGTGCAAGTATAGATACTGGGATGCAAACGAGCAAAAATAAATAACAATATGGGGATGAGGTCGTTGGGCGGGCTATTTACAAACGGGTTAAGTGGAGGTGCAATGATCGGTAAGCTGCTCTGACAGCTGATGCTTAAAGTTAGTTAGGGAGATATGACTCCAGCTTCAGTGATTGTTTCATTTTGTTCTGGAAGGAAAGGTGGCCAAAGGAGGAGCTGGCTTTGGGGATGACCAGTGAAATATACCAGCTGGAGCGCGTGAATCTGTCTCCTCACCACGCGCTCTCACCACTGGTGTCCCCCAGGGCTCTGTTCTAGGCCCTCTCCTATTCTCGCTATACACCAAGTCACTTGGCTCTGTCATAACCTCACATGGTCTCTCCTATCATTGCTATGCAGACGACACACAATTAATCTTCTCCTTTCCCCCTTCTGATGACCAGGTGGCGAATCGCATCTCTGCATGTCTGGCAGACATATCAGTGTGGATGACGGATCACCACCTCAAGCTGAACCTCGGCAAGACGGAGCTGCTCTTCCTCCCGGGAAGGACTGCCCGTTCCATGATCTCGCCATCACGGTTGACAACTCCATTGTGTCCTCCTCCCAGAGCGCTAAGAACCTTGGCGTGATCCTGGACAACACCCTGTCGTTCTCAACTAACATCAAGGCGGTGGCCCGTTCCTGTAGGTTCATGCTCTACAACATCCGCAGAGTACGACCCTGCCTCACACAGGAAGCGGCGCAGGTCCTAATCCAGGCACTTGTCATCTCCCGTCTGGATTACTGCAACTCGCTGTTGGCTGGGCTCCCTGCCTGTGCCATTAAACCCCTACAACTCATCCAGAACGCCGCAGCCCGTCTGGTGTTCAACCTTCCCAAGTTCTCTCACGTCACCCCGCTCCTCCGCTCTCTCCACTGGCTTCCAGTTGAAGCTCGCATCCGCTACAAGACCATGGTGCTTGCCTACGGAGCTGTGAGGAGAACGGCACCTCAGTACCTCCAGGCTCTGATCAGGCCCTACACCCAAACAAGGGCACTGCGTTCATCCACCTCTGGCCTGCTCGCCTCCCTACCACTGAGGAAGTACAGTTCCCGCTCAGCCCAGTCAAAACTGTTCGCTGCTCTGGCTCCCCAATGGTGGAACACTCTCCCTCACGACGCCAGGACAGCGGAGTCAATCACCACCTTCCGGAGACACCTGAAACCCCACCTCTTTAAGGAATACCTAGGATAGGATAAAGTAATCCTTCTCACCCCCCTTAAAAGATTTAGATGCACTATTGTAAAGTGGCTGTTCCACTGGATGGCATAAGGTGAATGCACCAATTTGTAAGTCGCTCTGGATAAGAGCGTCTGCTAAATGACTTAAATGTAAATGAAGAGGGGGATGACCGCGGCAGCTTTTTTTTTTTACCTTTATTTAACTAGGCAAGTCAGTTAAGAACAAATTCTTATTTTCAATGACGGCCTAGGAACAGTGGGTTAACTGCCTGTTCAGATGGGGAAGCTGTGGGGGAAAAAGGCCTAGGCCCAACCTGAAATAGCATACTCAATTTACCTCTAATTTTTTTTTTAAAGGACATTGGTTGCAATCACAGTATCATGCCCAAGGGTAGATCTATACATTTCATCCAAGGATATAGGCCTAGGTGCTTGTAAGTAAATTAAATATGAATATGAGGGGAATATATGGCCATATGGTGGGGATGCCATGCTGGTAATTTGCTGGGTGCTGCTGCCACATGCAACTCACACCCTGCCAATGTCAGCTGCCAATCAGGATAACAGTCACTGACATTGGGTGACTTCATGGCCTTAATGACCTTAATTTATGACCAAAGAAAGACATTATTTGGGCTCTTTTTTATCTAAGACAGTCTCCCCTTTATACACTACTGCTATTCTTGAGTAGATATTTCAGGAAAAGTTAGGTCTACTGTAACCCCCTCCCCAATAGTATTGTTCAGACAAGAGTGGCCTTATGCATTTTACAATGACCAATTTCCTGCTCACCTGTGCACAATCGAATGGAAACAATTCAGAAGTGAGTGAGTGCTATTGGTGTTCAGTCACACGTGCAAATAATTGCGATAGATTCAACAAATACATGGGGAGATTTATAATTCAGCTTGCTAACGTTCACTAGTTAGTAGAACATCTGACCAGGGGCTACATGTAAAATGGATGGCCCTGTTTGATCTACTCCAGCTTGGGTTAGCTAGCCAGCTAACATCAAAGCAAGTAGAGTTGGTCTACCAGCAAGTTGGCTAACATTAGTTAGCCTGTTGCATTTGTTTTAGCTTGGTAAAATGTGTTTTATATTGGATATTCAATTATCCCATCAATAACTACTGAACCAAGAATGCCATGACTATGAAAACGGTATATTCAGAATCAGGGGTGGATGGAGAACAATCCACGCCTTCTAACGTTCTATTTATTATTGTGTGCCCCCCAACAAAACAAAAAAATTGTACATACTGCAGCTTAAACCAATGCGTGACATGACTATGAAAATTATATATTCTGAACCAGGGGAAGATAGAAGAGGGGGTTCTCCATTCACTCCAAATTCAGAAAATACCATGTTCATAGTCATGTCATGCTGAGTAAATAGCTATTGACGAGTTTAAACCAAATGTCCACCGAAATTCTAATACAAAACCAATTTTACCTCAGTCACACTTTGGGTTGGCAAGATGAATACTGAGAGGCAAGCCGTAAAAACGTGGCAAACTGCAAATAACTTAGCTCGATAGCTACAACTTGAAGTGTCTCACCAGATAACCTTTAAACATCCATTTGAGTTACATCTACTGTACTAAGAATGTTATTTAACCAATGTGAACTTCTCTTACCTTCATGTCGTTCATGATGATCTGGAAGAGCCCTCCCAGAGCGCTGCATTCCTTTTCAATACCCGAATCCATTTTCCAAGTCGAAAAACTACTAACAGTAGTAGCTAGATTTTAAGTTAAAAGTAATGCGTGTATAAAATATATGTTGATGGAAACCCCGACGTGCAAAGTGTAATTGGACCAAAAACAGAGCCCGATCGAGACAAATATATTTCAAAGTAACTACCTAACGTTAGTTATTTAGAGAGTAAAACAAAAATCGGGGGGGGGGACAATACATAGCTAGCTATATGGAATAGTAATACCACATACTGTCTGTTAACTGCCGTTGCAATACTGTTCCAGTCAGACTCAGTGTGGTAGGCTAGCTAGCTAACTAGCCAGCCAACTTGATACACCTCCAAGAAAACATGGCATGGTTGAGTACCGCCCGGTAGCTCGAATGTAAAGTCCGTCGAATTGACCTGATATTACTGTATCCAAACCTATAACTACCACACAGCCAAATAGGCAATGCGGCTGGCTAGCAATACCTTACTAGCGACCTGGTCGCTAACGCGCGGGCAGGTAACTGGCAGATTCTTGATAAATTACTTACTAGTCAGCGAATAATATTTATTTTAAAGTTTCCCATGGTCCGGTGAAAATGACTCCTCTTATTCCTATGCGTTTTTAGCTTGTTTGCACATGTGTGTCATGGCCTTTCACCCAACTAACTATTCGATGAGAATCCACGTAACGTTTTGAGTTTGCTTGCCTTGTGTGTTGCTACCACCGTACGCTCAATATTCCCTCTTCTTCGTCTTCTTCTTCTTCAGTGGGGGTTTGTCCGCGGTTGGCATCGAACGTTATGATGCATTATCGCCACCTACTGTACTGGAGCGTGGGCCAAGAGACGGAGAAACGAAAATCTACCTGCTAGCCACGTTGCTCTTAAAAAAGATAACACAAATTTGAGACTACATCTAAATGACGTTCTACTCTAAATACACTTTAAACTAACTATGCTAGATCTCAGCCTCTCTCTTTCAAGGCTCCCGAGTGGCACAGCGGTCTAAGGCACTGCATCTCAGCGAGTGAGGCGTCACTACAGACACCCTGGTTTGAATCCAGGCTGTATCACAACTAGCTGTGAGTGGGAGTCCCATAGGGCAGTGCACAATTGGCCCAGCGTCGCCTGGGCTTGGCCGGTGTAGGCCGTCATTGTAAATTCTTAACTGACTTGTCTAGTTAAATAAAGGTTCAATTAAATGTTTAAAATGCAACTTTGACACTGCCCATACTGTAGCAATACATGCTCCACTGTCTCTGTTTCCTGCCAATAATCACACTTTCCTGCCGGATGCATTCCTATCACATTTAAGACCTTATTCAATTGGCTGTGTCCCACCGTTAATCTTGTAAAAATGGCCTCCTCTCTTCTGTCCCTTCCTGCTGTCCTCCCCGACTTTTGTCTGTACTTTAAATAACTGCCCTTATTTTCTCTATTTCACTTCTCCTGCCATCTCTGCACCATCACTGTCCATATCAGGCTTTTTGCCTCTGCCTTGCTCATTGACACTACAAAATCAACATCCCCACGGCTAAGTGCTTGTTTAGCCAGTACATCAACTGCCTCGTTCCCCTCCACCCCCACATGGGCTAGTACCCAAGTAAATCTTAACTGTATACCCATATGTGTAATCCTGCCATGGGTTTGTAGCCCATCATAAAGCAGGTTCTGTCTGCTTCAGTTGAAGTCGGAAGTTTACATACACATAGGTTGGAGTCACTAAAACTTGTTTTTCAACCTGTGGATGTATTTCAAGGCCTACCTTCAAACTCAGTCTCTTTGCTTGACATCATGGGAAAAAAAAAATCATTCAAAACTTCAGAAAAAAAATTGTAGACCTCCACAAGTCTGGTTCATTAATGGGAGCAATATCCAAACGCCTGAAGGTACCACGTTCATCTGTACAAACAATAGTACGCAAGTATAAGCACCGTAGGACCACGCAGCCGTCATACCACTCAGGAAGGAGATGCGTTCTGTCTATTAGAGATGAACGTACTTTGGTGCGAAAAGTGCAAATCAATCCCAGAACAACAACAAAGGATCTTGTGAAGATGCTGGAGGAAACAGGTAAACAAAATAAAAGCATCTATATCCACAGTAAAACAAGTCCTATATCGACATAACCTGAAAGGCCACTCAGCGAGGAAGAAGCTACTGCTCCAAAAACTCCATCAAAAAAAGCCAGACTACAGTTTGCAACTGCACATGGGGACAAATATCATACTTTTTGGAGACATGTCCTCTGGTCTGATGAAACAAAAATAGAACTGTTTGTCCATAATGACCAACGTTATGTTAGGAGGGAAAAGGGGAGGCTTGCAAGCCGAAGAACATCATCCCAAATGTGAAGCACAGGGGTGGCAGCATCATATTGTGGGGGTGCTTTGCTGCAGGAGGGACTGTTGCACTTCACAAAATAGATGGTATCATAAGGATGAAAAGTATGTGGATATATTAAAGCAACATCTCAAACATCAGTCAGGAAGTTAAAGCTTGGTCGCAAATGGGTCTTCCAAATGGACATTGACCACAATCATACTTCCAAAGTTGTGGCAAAATGGCTTAAGGACAACAAAGTCAAGGTATTGGAGT
Organism: Oncorhynchus keta; assembly: GCF_023373465.1. Classification (NCBI taxonomy): domain Eukaryota; kingdom Metazoa; phylum Chordata; class Actinopteri; order Salmoniformes; family Salmonidae; genus Oncorhynchus; species Oncorhynchus keta. Next base: position 49,442,604 of record NC_068430.1, on the reverse strand, counting down.
GGCCATCATAAAGCCCTGACCTCAATCCCATAGACAATTTGTGGGCAGAACTGAAAAACCATATGCGAGCAAGGAGGCCTACAAACCTGGCTACCTCTACCCCACTTTTGTTGCCAGCGGTTTAGACATTAATGGCTGTGTGTTGAGTTATTTTGAGGGAACAGCGAATTTACACTGTTATACAAGCTGTACACTCACTACTTTACATTGTAGCAAAGTGTAATTCTTCAGTGTTGTCACATGATATACTCGAATATTTACAAAAATGTGAGGGGTGTACTCACTTTTGTGATATACTGTATACTCGAGACACAAACCAACCACATGTAATGACGAGTTTAATGTACAATGGCCTAAGTGCAATCGAACAAACACCACCTCTTCCTTCCTAATCTGATCTTTGAATCTTGGTCCACCGACCTTTCTTTGAAGGGTATATACAGTAAATGCCGACCCTTGGGCTCAGAGTCCCATCTCTTCTCCCACACATCTACCAAAATGGCTCTGATCTTACATTTGGCCTCACTTCTACCCAGTGGAACATTAATCAATTATATCTCTTTTCAAAGCTCTTTTGGCTAACTGGTCTAAGATTTAATTCCCTTCCACACCCAAATGTGCTGGGACCCTGCAAAATCTCACTACTACACTCATTCTCTCAATTCTCCATTCTAACATTAATACCTCCAATAGTAGGTCACTCCTATTAGATTTACCAGATGATAAGCTATTCAATACAGACAGAGAATCTCCCCATACTATAATTCAAACAGGTTGTACGTCCTCCACCCACTGGAAGGCAACTACCATAGCCAACAGTTCATCTGTTTGGTATTTGGTGTTTTATTAGGATCCCCATTAGCTGTTGCAATAGCAGCAGCTACTTTTCCTGGGGTCATATCTGGACATCAAATTCAGGAACGTAAATGCTTGCTCCTGTGCGCCCACTATCTTGGTCCTTGAATCCATCTGTGAAAAGCAGTAGTAAAGCTTAAAAACTTCTACCAATGTAATTGTCAACCAGTTTCCCTATTTCACTGACTTCTGACCTATCTTTCCCTTTCTCTACCAAGGTTAGTTCAACAACAGAATCTGGGAGTAACCGTGGAGGAACATCCCCTATCACCACAGAAGGGCCAACCTCCAACTCCCTCAAACCCCTCTCGTCGGCAAGCTTTCCAACTGTCCAACCAAAAACACTGCCTTGTCTACTGGTATATTCCCAACAGTCACCTAGAACAGTCACAGTGGATGTTCAACCTCACAGCCTTTCAACCTAAACCAATAAGCTAATGCCAATGTTTTTATACTGTGTATCCAAAGGCATCTCACCTGCCTCCACTAGTAAGGCACATACAGATGTTGACTTAAATGCACCAATACATATCCTTAAAGCTATATACTGGATTCTGTCCAGCCTCTGAAGCCTAGTCTTCACCTCTGTTCCATAAACTACACACCTGTAATCAATTGTCGTTCAGAGCTCTATAAATATCCACAAACAATTGTCTGTCAGCACCCCATTCATAACCAGAGGCCGAGCACATAAGATTCAGCACCTTCTTACATTTTGTTTCAATATTTATGACATGATCTTTCCATGTATATCGCTCATTGCACCATAAACCCAAATATTTGTACTTAGAAACCCTCCCCACAGGCTGTTGTCCGTACAGAAACAACTGTATATTATCAGCAACTTTCTTCTTACATACAACAAGACTTCGCCACTGACAATTTAAAACCAAAGTCAATCTACCATCGTTCAACATCTACTATAGCTTCTTGAATAGATTTGATTACACGAGACGCATTACTTCCCCTCTTCCAAATATAGTGCATTCAGAAAGTATTCAGACCCCTTGACTTTTTCCAAATTTTGTTACGTTACAGCATTATTCTAAAATGGATTCAATAGTTTTTTTCTTTCATCAATCTAATCACAATACCCCATAACAACAATGCAAGAACAGGTTTTTAGATTTATTTTCGCAAATTGACCAAATATAAGAAACTGAAATAGAAAAACGACATAAGTATTCAGACCCTTTATCCAGTACTTTGTTAATGCATCTTTGGCAGCGATTACAGCCTCAAGTCTCCTTAATGCACCTTTGGCAGTGATTACAGCCTCAATTCTCCTTAGATATGATGCTACAAGCTTGGAACACCTGTATTTGGGAAGTTTCTCCCATTCTTCCCTGCAGATCCTCTCAAGCTCTGTCAGGTTGGATGGGGAGCGTCGCTGCACAGCTATTTTCAGGTCTCACCAGAGATGTTAGATTGGGATAAAGTCTGGGCTCTGGCTGGCCACACAAGGACATTCAGAAACTTGTCTCGAAGCCACTCCTGCGTTGTCTTGGCTATGTGCTTAGGGTCGTTGTCCTGTTAAAAGGTGAACCTTTGCCCCAGTCTGAGGTCCTGAGCACTCTGGAGCAGGTTTTCATCAAGGATCTCTCTGTACTTTGTTCCATTCATCTTTCCCTCGATTCTGACTAATCCCCCAGTCCCTGCTGCTGAAAAACATCCCCACAGCATGATGCTGCCACATCCATGCTTCACCGTAGAGATGGTTCCATGTTTCCTCCAGACGTGAGTGACACTTGGCATTCAGGCCAAAGAGTTCAATCTAGGTTTCATCCGACCAGAGAATCTTGTTTCTCATGGTCTAACAGTCCATTAGGTGCCTTTTGGCAAACTCCAAGCAGGTTGTCATGTGCCTTTCACTGAATAGTGGCTTCCGTCTGGCCACTCTACCATAAAGGCCCGATTGGTGAAGTACTGCAGAGATGGTTGTCTTTCAGGAAGGTTCTCTCATCTCCACAGAGGAACTTTGGAGCTCTGTCAGAGTGACCATCAGGTTCTTGGTTACCTCCCTGACCAAAGCCCTTCTCCCCCAATTTCTCAGTTTGGCCAGACGAGCTCTAGGAAGAGTCTTGGTGGTTCCAAACTTCTTCCATTTAAGAATAACAGATGCCACTGTGTTCTTGGGGACCTTCAATGCTGCAGAATTGTTTTGGTAGCCTTCCCCAGATGTTGAACAAAATAGGACAGATAGATACTGCCTTGAGGAATACCATTGTCAACTCCATAGTTATCAGATAAAATGGATCCTATTTCAACTCGAAAAGAGCGATTAAATAAGGCCAAAACCCAGTTAGTGTCATAAATTGTCCTTACCGGGATTTACAAAAGGTAATATAACTGCACGTTTTCAACCAGAAGGTATAACCCCCCTCAATCCAAATCTTGTAAAATAATCCCAGGAGAACATGTATGACCTCATCAGGTAGATGCTTAAACATTACATAGCACAACTGATCATGACATGGGGCTGTATAACCACAGCCTATTAAGGCTGAACACATCTCGTATGGTAAAAACTGCATCCAAAGTAAAATCAACAGTATCCCTTTTGTTATACACATTGATATGAGCATTTAAAATGTCACACCTGCGTTGCTTATATACTTAATCCAAAGTAACCCCACTATGTACCCTAGCAAATGTCTTCCCCAACAAGTCAGCTTTTTCTTTATCAGTTACGTCCATTTTTTTGACCCACAACCAAAACTGGAATTCGAGTGGACTTGCCTCTTCTAGCCATCTTCTTCAACATAGACCATATATCCCCCAGCTCAGGAACCTTGCCTATTGTAGAGCAGAATTGTCTCCATGCATTTCTCTTAACAGATTTCTGAACAGGTCTCGTATCGATGTCTGGACCAACATAAGCAACATTTCCAACAGTTTGTCTACTTATCTCCATCATTCTGCCTAATGCCTCGATCACATCGACAGCGTCATTGCATTTTGGTACACCAGAAGTACATTCATTTCCAATGGAACGCTGCGTTTGCCTTGCAGCATTACATTGCATAGGCAATTGCAGGGAATTGTGTCAAACTGTATGCATAGATGGTTTGACAGAAATGGTAGCAGAAGGTGAATATTGAACTTTTATTGCATACATATCCAGATGATGCTGCGTGCCACTTTGCACAATGATGCAGTCGGTGTGATCAAGGCATAATGGTTCCACCAATCTGCCCTGCAGCCTCTGCATTAGAGACATGATTTTATATCTTAGATATCTTAGATTTTATATCTATATCTCGAGCCTATTTTTGCACCTGGCATCCACCAAATGCTGCACTGTGTTCTCCCCCACAATTACAACCGTTAACCTTGACATTGTTCCCACGTTCACCATAATCATGTTCCCCATCACATTTGGCACATCTTTCTTTCCTTTGCACAGAGCCAATTCATGTCTGATTCTTTGGCATTTAAAAAAAACCTTAATGGAGGTGGGACAAACTCTCTAACAGTGAAAAACAGGAAGTCCATCTGTACTTTCTTCGGTAAAACCTTCTCAAACATGAGTGATATCGACAGGCTTTCACTTCTCTGCCCCTCTTTCTTACTGAACAGCCTTTTGACTTCAACTACTTTGCCCCCCTCTACATTTTATTTGATATAATCTATGGACATAGATAATGGAAATGCAGAAATTACACCCCTCAGCTTAGCCAAAACTCCAGGGACATGACTTGTGATTTTCTTCCAATTGAGAAATTTCATTTTCAGAATCTTCACTTGCTGAACATGGTCAGCACAGAATATTAAGTCTACCATTACCAATGAACCAGGCTAATGTGACTTCACCTATCTCTTTCTTAAAGGCATTGGTTAATTGAATAGGGTGTAGATGAGACCCTGTAGTTGCAACAAACATGACTACAACTTTCCACTCACCTGTTTTTCTCCACCGTCTTCACCTTCTCAACACTGGAAGTGCCACTACTGCCAACAGCGCTTATAGCAAGGCCATTCTTTTTACTTTGACTTTTCATCAGTGGCGCAACTTTAACAAGGGCCGGGGGGGACATGTTTGAAATTTCATTTTTGTCCCCCCCAGTTTTATCATTGGAATGTGATACAAAATTAGGCAATAGTGTGCTTTAGGACCATGCAGATGCCTCCGAGAAGTCGGGTAGGCTGTTTGGAGTGTTAATCTGACTGGATAAAATGTAAAATAATACTTTGTCCCCCCACTTCTAAAACCAAAGTTGCACCCCTGCTTTTCACCATCCAGGTCCATGATTTTCATCATCCCCACCCATACCATCAGAACTATCATCCATGTCGACCTCAGTCCAGCACAGATGTTGCTTAAACCGCCTACCACAATATAGAACGATGGATTCTATTTTGCTTCCTAGTTTGAACAAAGGTTGCCTTTCGACTGTCCATCCCCCTAGATCGGCCTCGTCCTTGAACAGAAAGACGGAGAGAGTTCCATTCGGATTCTTTCGTTTTCCCCAATGATGTATATAAACCCTGGATTGCTGATGCTATGTTTTGGCTGTTTAGAGGCTTTGAAGCCACCGGTCGGCCATATTGACACTCCCCAGTAGACGCAGTCCTCCAAAGGAATTAATGGAGTTCCATGGTATTTCTATTATTATATTTCAAGGACAAAATATAATTTACTTAAGTATTTTGTTGTTGTAGTGGGGACAGTAACATTAGTAGTCTGTAAAAAAAACTTTAAGAAAATGAGAGCATTTTTTAAATGTTTATCTCACACAATATAATTTTAATTAATACATTACAGTGTCTGTAATAGAATAAAGGTGTCAAAAACAAATGTCGACACTCATAAATGCATTTCTATAGCTTCCAAAAACTATTTTTACGATGGAGGATTACCAAGATAGCTGCACATTCGTTCCAATACAGTGCCACCTGTCTGTCTTACAGGGTTTATACATATCTCTGGGGTTCCCCAGTCACAAGTATGGAGATATTTTTATTTTTATTTTGATAGAAGTAGTGAGTCACAAATAAAATATGTGTTGTGCAAATCTAGAATTCAATTTTTAAATAAAAATCTGTCTGTAAATTTGGCCATATAGTTTCACAAACATATGTCATAATCTAAAAGCATAGGAGTAATCATTGACAAAAACAAATGATGATTAGCAAACATAGCACTAACATAGCACTTTTAAAAAACACAAAAACACAAGTGGTCAAATTTTATGCATTTGTGACTTGCATTACATTTGTGACTGCCATTCCATATTTGTGAGTTGGTTCAAATATTTGTGAGTTGCGTTTTACGTATCTGTTTGTGCAGATCACAAACACACTGCATCCATATTAGGACTTCCTCAGATCTCATGTTCTCATTGAGGCAAAAAAAAATGTGTAACTACTATATCACATAATTTATTTTTAGGAATGCATGTATTTGATCACCAGTATAAGAGGTGTTCTAATTTTCATGATTTTTACCTGTATTATTTATTTACACAATTACTTTTATTTTGAAGGATTCATGACTTCCTGATCTGGCTGGCTTCTTACATTTTTAGACTAGTAGCTCATTCTTGCTGCATGGGATTGATGATGGAGGAGTAAAATAATCTTGGATGATTGTCTAGTTTCAATAACTCAAGTAAATTGAATACCATAAGGTTTGAATTGACTGAACAGTTAATCTTATTATTTTTCTCAGCCATAGAGAATATCCTACCGATATTGAGGCACGTTAGCTAGTTAGCTAACATTAGGTAAATAGCTAAAAAGCCAAAACAACTAGCTAGCTAACTTCATGTAACTCACTAGCTGCTGCGTTGCTTGCTAGGGAGTATCAGAAATAAACATATTTGAGAAGCCTATTCATCTTCTAGCTAGCTAGCCATTCTGCTTACAAAACAGTTAAAATCTAACATTGGCTGACAAACAAATGGCTTTCTTTCTTTGACAACAAATAACTAGCTAGCTTTACTTCCTCACTGTGAATTCTTACAATAATTAATAATTTTTGCTGATAGGCTAGCTATGATAGTCAAATAGTAGCAATAACGATAGAAATGTTCACATACAGCTTAAAATGCATTATAGTGAGTAGATCCTTTTTATCTTCACAAGAGGCCTGACTTGGTGTAGATCTCCACCTGGAAGGAGTCCTTATGAGGAAGCCCATCTTTGGTCACTTCTGTCCTGGTAAGTAAAACACTACAATGTCACTCACGTTCAAAATCTTCCAAGATGGCGTAGCAGTGGGATGTCTGTTTTGATTGTCTTGTCCCCTCCCTTGTATATATCGTTTTTCTTCGAATATATTTCGTATATATTTTTTATACTTTTAATCTTTATTTCCATCATACTTTCCTGCAACCCACCTCACCCAATGTTGTATGGATCTGCTATGTTTTATACTTTAGAACCAGAACCCCCTTCAGGAGCTAGCCAGCTAACTAACTTCTAGCTATTAGTCAGTTAGCCACTGCTAGCGGTCATCACCATTAACTCAGACATTTGCCAGACTCAGCCCGGTCAACTCCTGCCAGCCTGCACAGCGCGATATCAACCCAGAGCATACCGGACTGCTTTTCTCTACCACCATCTCCGGATTTCTACTGCTATCAGGGTGGCTACTCCTGGCTAACGTCTTTGTCACGAAGCAAGCACCAGTTAGCCTGGAGATAGGCCCATCTCCCGGCTAGCCGAAGAGATCCATCAAGCAATTCCTGGGTGTCAATTACCTATTTTGCCAATTGGCCTGGTCCCTTCGCTGCCAACAAGGAGCCCCGCAGATCCATCACGACTGGTCTACCGACGTAACCGTCCAAGGGGGTTTCAACAGGCTATCCCGTTGCGACGTCCCCCTGAGGCCAATCTGCTAGCCTGCTAGCCCCGTCCTGCTAGCTGTCTGAATCGCCGTGCCTCCAGCATGCCTAGTTACTCACTGGCCCCTATGATCACTCGGCAAACATGCCTCTCCCTACTGTCAATATGCCTTGTCTATTGCTGTTTTGGTTAGTGATTTTTGTCTTATTTCACTGTAGAGCCTCCAGCTCTGCTGAATATGCCTTAGCTAGGCATTTGTTCCTGAGGATTGGAAACATTGTCCCCATCGATAAATCTACGATAATAGATCATTTCAATAAGCATTTTTCAACGGCTGGCCATGCTTTCCACCAGGCTACCCCTACCCCGGTCAACATCTCAGCACCCCCTGCAGCAACTTACCCAGACCACCCCCCCCAATCCTCCTTCACCCAAATCCAGACAGCTGATGTTCTGAAAGAGCTGCAAAATCTGGATCCCAACAAATCAGCTGGGCTAGACAATCTGGACCCCCTCTTACTAAAATGATCCCCTGAAATTGTTGCAACCCCTATTACTAGCCTATTCAACCTATCTTTCGTATCGTCTGAGATACCCAAAGATTGGAAAGCTGCCGCTGTCACCCCCCTCACTTACCTTCTCCACTATGCAATCTGGTTTGCGAGCTGGTCATGGGTGTACCTCAGCCACACTCAAGGTCCTAAACGATATCATAACCGCCATCGATAAAAGACAATACTGTTGCAGCCGTCTTCATCAACCTGGCCAAGACTTTCGACACCGCATTATTATTGGCAGACTCAATAGCCTTGGCTTCTCAAATGACTGTCTCGCCTGGTTCACCAACTACTTCATAGATTTCAGTGTGTCAAATCGGAGGGCCTGTTGTCCGGACCTCTGGCAGTCTCTATGGGGATGCCACAGAGTTCAATTCTCGGGCTGACTCTTTTCTCTGTATATGTCAATGATGTCGCTCTTGATGCTGGTGATTCTCTGATCCATTTCCACGCAGATGACACCATTCTGTATACATCTGGCCCTTCTTTGGACACTGTGCTAACAACTCCAAATGAGCTTCAACGCCATACAACACTCCTTCCGTGGCCCCCAACTGCTTTTAAATGTGATTAAAACTAAGTGCATGCTCTTCAACCGATCGATTGCTGCCCACACCCTCCCGCCTGACTAGTATATACTACCCACCACTACGACCTGCATGCTCTCGTTGGCTGGCCTTCACTACATATCTGTCGCCAAACCCACTGTCTCCAGGTCATCTATAACACTTTGCAAGGTAAAGCCCCACCTTATCTCAGCTCACTGGTCACCAACACTTCCTTTGGCCGCCTTTCCTTCCAGTACTCTGCTGCCAATGACTGGAACGAATTGCATAAATCTCTAAAGCTGGAGTCTTATATCTCCCTCTTTAACTTTAAGCATCAGCTGTCAGAGCAGCTTGCCAATCACTGTACCTGTACACATCCAATCTGTAAATAGCACACCCAACTACCTCATCCCCATATTATTACTTACCCTCTTGCGCTTTTACACATCATAATCTGCACATCTATCACTCCAGTATTAATGCTAAATTGTAATCATTTTCACCTCTATGGCATATATATTGCCTACCTCCCTACTCTTCTACATTTGCACACACTGTACACAGATTTTTCAAGTTTTCTTTTTGATTGTGTTATTGACTGTACAGTTTGTTCATGTGTAACTCTGTTGTTTTTGTCGCACTGTTTTGCTTTATCTTGGCCAGGTCGCAGTTGTGATGAGAACTTGTTCTCAACTGGCCTACCTGGTTAAATAAAGGTGAAATTAAAAAATATACTACTGGGTGTGTGTAGGTAGCTGTGGGTGTGACCTCTCGGTCCTGTACATTTGTGTTTGGCAACAGTGCAGAGTGTCAGCAGGGCCAGGTGAAGAATGATAATAGGTGGAGTCCACCGATAGTTTTAGCGAGGACATCATCCGAGAAGATGCTGAACTGGCTGTTGACACCAAAGACTGAAGCTGCCTACATGGAGGCCAGGCAGCACAGGCAACTAACTCTGTTAGTATGTCCAACAAATCTCTGTTTGAATTTGTCTAGCATATGTATCTGTCTCTGTTTGTTTTATTCTCTCTATCATACTTTCAATGTCAGTGAAATATGTCCTGCAGATATTTTTTGTCACTCCCCTATGACAGACATCTGGAGTGTCTGCACTGTCACTGTGTTCAAATCAAATCAAGCTTTATTTATACAGCACATTTCAGACATGGAATGCAACGTAATGTGGTTTACAGAAGAAAAAAAATGAAAATAAAAGCTGAAATATTTACTACACAACAAACACAATATAAAAAAACTAAAGAAATACACAAACTGAACAACTAAAAAGCACCCTAAGGAAAAGCAAAGCTAAAAATACGTTTTAAGATCTCTTTTAAATACTGTATGTCCACAGTTTCAGCCCCCCTCAGGTTGTCTGGCAGGCTATTCCAGAGGCTTAGGACATAATAACTGCCTCTCAGTGCCTCTTGGTCCTAGGCTTTGGGATAAGTAAAGGGCCAGTGCCAGAGGACTTGAGGGACCTACTGGGTACATAACTTAAAAGCGTCTGACATGCATTGGGGTCAGGTCACTAACATCTGCCAGGCAGCAGACAAGCAGCTATTCCCCCTGGTGAAGTGGGCCAAGAGGATCCCCCATTTCTTAGAGCTGCCACTAGACAACCATCCTACCACGATTAGGTACAGCACATCTCACACACCATAGCACACATACTCATGCATGCTCACACACACATCATACCACTTGCATAAAAACAGTACACATGCACACATACAGTAACCCCATATACAGTACACAACACTCGATTACCGGGTAATTATAGTGAATGAATGAATTACATTTTAGTTACTTGTCAAATCGGCAGTTTGCAACCCATCTCTTATGGGATTAATTGACACAAACAAACATTACAATAATTCACTGTGATATATATTTTTAAGTAGTCAAAGTATTCAAACCAGGCTAAACTCTCACTGTACCTCTGTCTGTTAGGCTGGAAAGAGCTGCTCATTGCTTCGTTCTCTCATCCCTCATCCCCCTACGATGAAAGGTGGGATCCTCCTGGCTAAAGCAGTGCCCACAGCACTGGAGTGGGCTCCATCTTTGACAGGTCAGAGGTCAGCCCATACACACACAGGGTCCCACTTAAACTACAGTCGTGGCCAAAAGTTTTGAGAATGACACAAATATTAATTTTCACAAAGTCTGATGCCTCAGTTTGTATGATGGCAATTTGCATATACTACAGAATGTAATGAAGAGTGATCAGATGAATTGCAAAGTCCCTTTTTGCCATGCAAATTAACTGAATCCCCACAAAACATTTCTACTGCATTTCAGCCCTGCCACAAAAGGACCAGCTGACATCATGTCAGTGATTCTCTTGTTAACACAGGTGTGAGTGTTGACGAGGACAAGGCTGGAGATCACGCTGATTGAGTTCGAATAACAGACTGGAAGCTTCAAAAGGAGGGTGGTGCTTGGAATCATTGTTCTTCCTCTGTCATCCATGGTTACCTGCAAGGAAACACGTGCCATCATTATTGCTTTGCACAAAAAGGGCTTCACAGGCAAGGATATTGCTGCCAGTAAGATTGCACCTAAATCAACCATTTATCGGATCATCAAGAACTTCAAGGAGAGCGGTTCAATTGTTGTGAAGAAGGCTTCAGGGCGCTCAAGAAAGTCCAGCAAGCGCCAGGTCTGTCTCCTAAAGTTGATTCAGCTGGAGGATCGGGGCAACATCAGTACAGAGCTTGCTCAGGAATGGCAGCAGGCAGGTGTGAGTGCATCTGCACACACAGTGAGGCGAATACTTTTGGATGATGGCCTGGTGTCAAGAAGGGCAGCAATGAAGCCACTTCTCTCCAGGAAAAACACCAGGGACAGACTGATATTCTGCAAAAGGTACAGGGATTGGACTGCTGAGGACTGGGGTAAAGTCATTCATTTTCTCTGATGAATCCCCTTTCCGATTGTTTGGGGCATCCGAAAAAAAAGCTTGTCTGGAGAGGACAAGGTGAGCGCTACCATCAGTACTGTGTCATGCCAACAGTAAAGCATCCTGAGACCATTCATGTGTGGGGTTGCTTCTCAGCCAAGGGAGTGGGCTCACTCACAATTTTGCCGAAGAACACAGCCATGAATAAAGAATGGTACCAACACATCCTACGAAAGCAACTTCTCCGAACCATCCAAAAACAGTTTGGTGATGAACAATGCCTTTTCCAGCATGATGGAGAACCTGGCAAAAGTGGCTCGGGAACCAAACATCAATATTTTGGGTCCATAGGAAACTCCCTGGACCTTAATCCCATTGAGAACTTGTGGTCTACCCTCAAGAGGTGGGTGGACAAACAAAAACCCACAAATTCTGACAAACTCCAAGCATTGATTATGCGAGAATGGGCTGCCATCAGTCAGGATGTGGCCCAGAAGTTAATTGACAGCATGCTGGTGCAGATTGCAGAGGTCTTGAAAAATAAGGGTCAACACTGCAAATATTGACTCTGCATCAACTTAATGTAATTGTCAATAAAAGCCTTTGACACTTATGACATGCTTGTAATTATACTTCAGTATTCCATAGTAACATCTGACAAAAATATCTAAAGACACTGAAGCAGCAAACTTTGTGGAAATTAATATTTGTGTAATTCTCAAAACTTTTGGCCACAACTATACATATGAAATTGACGTCAACGCAGGTGATGGATTACATTATGTAAGATTCATAAAGAGTATGAAAAGTATTACCGTTTGACATTTTGAACCGTAGTCAGCATGTTTACATGCTCGCTATAATAATTCAATATTAAACGGATTATGACTATAGGTTGTGTATGCTATTCGTCATGTAAACACCTTACTCTGATTATCTTAATCAGTGGGCAGGTATTATGGGCATGTTAATATTATGGTATTATGTGAACTCGCCGTGCTGGTCATCCATTACCTCGTGGTAATGACTGAAGCGGAATCGGGGGAATGGAATCAAACTGTTGGTTTCCATATGTTTGAAGCCATTCCATTTGCGCCGTTCCAGCTATTACTATGAGCCATCCTCCCCTCAGTAGCCTCCACTGACATCGTCAGTAGAATGTTACCTACACTAGAATTTCAGATTTACAGCAGTAAAATTGGGCTCTGGTTTTTCCTGTTACACTGCCTCACTGTCTCTTGTGTTGTGGCCTCTATCGTGCTGACCGAGCTGGTGTCTAAGATTAATGACATTTGTATTTGTTTTTATTTATTTAACGAGGCAAGTCAGTTAAGAACAAATTCTTATTTACAATGACGGCCTACCGAAGAACAGTTCGTTAACTGCCTTGTTCAGGGGCAGAATGACAGATTTTTACCTTGTCAGCACGGGGATTCGATCCAGTAACCTTTCCGTTACTGGCCCAACGCTCTAACCACTAGGCCCCCTGCCGCCCTAGATAGACAAGACGGAGCTGAGCTGCCTCCGAGCCATCATCCTCTTCAACCCAGGTTAACACTTATGTATTCAAATATTTGTTCTTCTTCATTAAGCCCTATTTACATCAGCAGTTGTCACAAAGTGCTTGACAAAGATACCCAGCCTAAAACCCCAAAGAGCAAGCAATGCAGAGTCAGAAGCGCAGCAGTTAGGAAAAACTCCCTAGAAGGCAGAAACCTAGAGAGGAACTTCACTCCAAGGGGTGGCCAGCTCTCTTCTGGTTACACCAGGTAGAGATTTAAAAGTGCATGTGGCCATTAAGGTCAGAACGTTTTTCAAGACGTTCAAACTTTCATAGATGACCAGCACGGTCAGTTCACAAGTTCAGCATCTCGCCATCTGATGAACATGTTGGAAGGGGTAGTAGATTATGGAGTTTGGTATGAGGGTTTTGACGTGGATGCTGGTCAGGGAAGCCAGCCTCCAGTCATGGACAGGGTTGGTAGCTGGACTGTGGTTGTGCTGAGCATGCTGGCAGGGTCAACCCCTGGCCGTAGGCCAAGGTTGTGCTGGCCCTCCTGTAGTGCAGCTGCAGCCCCCCCCCCCCCACCCAATGGAACATCCAGGAGTTTTAGCCTGCTGCTTGTTGAATGAGCACGAAAGCGGGCATGAGGCCCTTTTGGGCCGGGAAGATGTCTGGGGGCTGGATTGCTGGTGCGTCTGTCTGCCGGTGATGGATGTTAGTCTTGTCAGGTGTGAAAGTGTTGGAATCCCGGTGTTATTATGCCTGGGGCCCTATGAGGGTTTGTTAGGTGTATCAGACGTGCATGGGTTTGAGCGGATAATTGTTGTAGGTGTCGGATGACCAGTGGCCAAGGTGCTTGAAGATGGCAGCGGGGAGGTTGTTATGTGCTGCCAGCTCAGATCCAAAAGGAGAGGGAGAAGTAGAGGTGTGCAGGGAAACCGGCGTGGGAGATCTTCAGGTGGTCTACAGGTATGGCTGGAACTCTCTGGTGACAGGGTGGCCTCTGTCTGTTATAAACATAAGGGGAGGAGTGAAGGGCGCGGTAGTGGATGTTGGAGGAGAGGGAGTCAATTGGCTGATGAGAGAGGGGATGTTGAATATGAAGATGTTTGCTGATGACACAATGTTGGTAGTCTTGATCACTGACATGAGAGCCTACAGGGAGGAGTTCAGTGATCTGGCAGTATGGTGTCGGGATAACAACCTCTCCCTCAACGTCAGTAAGACCAAGAAGCTGATTGTGAACTACAGAAGACAGAGTGGGGAGGGGGCTTGCAAGCCCCCATCCACATCGACAGGGCTGCAGTGGTGCAAGTCGAGAGCTTAAAGTTCCCCGGAGTCCAAATCATTCAAGACTTAAAATGGTCGGCACAGTCGTGAAGAAAGCGGAGGTTGAAAATGTTTGGCAGGCATGAGCCCTCAAATCTTCAACGTTCTAAAGCTGCAACATTGAGAGCATCTTGATTGGCTGCATCACTGCTAGATATGGCAACAGCACCGCCCTTGATCATGTGGCGCTACATTGGGTGGTGCGGACAGCTCAGTACACCACTGGGGCCGAGCTACCTGCCATCCAGGACCTCTATATCAGGCAGTGTGAAGGAAGGCCCAGAAAATCGTTGGACTCCAGCCACCCAAGCCATAAACGGTTCTCTCTGCTTCTGCACGGCAAGGGGTCCGGTGCATTAAGTCTGACCAACAGGCTCCTGAAAAGCTTCTATCCCCAAGCCATAAGACTGCTAAATAGCTAACATATTGACCCTTGTATTTTTTTATTTTTACTTTATGCACACTCACAGGACTCGACACACTGACACTCCCACACTCGCTGCTGCTACTCTGTCATACTTGACTAAAAGTAAAGATACCTTCATAGAAAATTAGTAAAGTAAAAGTAGAAGTCACCCAGTAAAATACTACTTGAGTATAAGTCTAAAAGTATTTGGTATAAAATGTACTTAAGTATCAAAAGAAATGTAATTGCTAAAATATACTTAATTACCAAAAGTACAAGTATAAATCATTTAACATTCCTTATATTAAGCAAACCAGACAGCACGGGTTTCTTGCTTTTTCAATTTATGGATAGCCAGAGGCACTCTTCAAAACTCAGACATAATTTACAAATGAAGCATTTGCGTTTTGTGAGTCTGCCAAATCAAAGGCAGTAGGGATGACCAGGGATGTTCTCTTTATAAGTGTGTGAATTAGACAATTTTCCTGTTCAGAATTTAAAATATAACTAGTACTTTTTGGAGTCGGGGAAAATGTAGTAAAATGTACATTATTTTCATTAGGAATGTAGTGAAGTAAAAGTAAAAGTTGTCCAAAATAAGTAGTAATGTACAGATACCCCAAAAAACTTCTTAAGTAGTACTTTAAAGTACTTTTTACTTAAGTACTTTACACCCATGCTCTGTACCCCACATATACAGATAATTGTACGGTCTCTCAGTTGAGCAGTGAATTTCTAACAGATTCATCCACACAGACCAGGGAGGTTTTCCCTGGTCTGTGTGGATGAACAATGACACCTATTGGTAGCAGACATTGAATATCCCTTTGAGCATAGTGGAGTTGCTAATTACATGTCGGATGGTGTAACCTTTACACCCAGTCACTACAAAGATATAGGCGTCATTCCTAATTCAGTTGCCGGAGAGGAAGAAAACTGCCCAGGGATTTCACCATGAGAGCAATGGTGACTTTAAAACAGAGTTTAATGGCTGAGATTGAAAACTGAGGATGGATCAACAACATTGTAGTTAACCTATAAAAAAGAAGGAAGCCTGTACAGAATAAAAATATTCCAAAACATGCATCATGTTTGCAATAAGGCACTAAAGTAAAACTGCAAGAAATGAAGCAAAGAAATGAACTTTGTCCTGAATACAAAGCGCAATGTTTGGGATAAATCCAACACATCACTGAGTACCACTCTTCATATTTTTAAGCATGGTGGTGGCTCCATCATGTTATGGGTATACTTGTCATCGGCAAGAACTTGTCTTTTTTAAATGATAAAAATAAAACGAAAGAGCTAAGCACATGCAAAATCCTTGTGAAAAACCTGTTTTTTCTGCTTTCCACCAGACACTGGGAGACAAATGTACCTTTCAGCTGGATAATAGCCAAAACAAAAAAAAGACCAACTATACACAAATGTTCCTGAGTGGCCTAGTTCCAATTTTGACTTAAATCTACTTATATCTATGGCCAGTGGCGACCCATTATTCAGAATAGGTAGGGCATTAATACGTGTCACATATCAGTTTGCAAACAATGTAAAACTATCATTGAGTTAATAAAGCCGCACACAAATATGGTCTCTTTTTTAAATGCAGGTGTTTCAGCCGAGCTCAGTGCTTTCTGTGGTGGGGCAAGCCAGTAGAAAATACGGAGCTTTGCGCCTTGATTGGCTTAGTGTTCTGTCACTCATGGGGACTTTACGTCACTGTCAAGTATAAGAGGAGACCTTGACATTTTTAGCCCTTCGGCTGCTGCCATAGAAGTGCCCATCCAAGAAGGCTCAAGGTCATTGGCCACAGATAAAATTACGTCAAATCACATATCTACAGTTGCTTTGACTGGACTGATCATGTCAACATCATACTTTCACAATCTTAGCTAGTAGTCATCATCATCATCATGAATCAAGTTGACAATCTACTGGCTAATCCTTTTTATTCCGTGTCATATGAAGACAAATGAGAAATTCGAAATAAAACGTATCGGTGTTCATCGGCCATTGGACATATACATTACACAAATTGGAAATCGCAAATTCAAAGAGTGGTTTGGAATTAATTAGTGACCGTGGCTGTGTGGTGCCAAAAATGGGATTAAGGGACTCTTTTCCAAGTTTCAAATGCTAAACATTCAACATTGGCCATGCTGTCAACAATGCATGATATGTATATATATATATATATATATATATATGATGATATAATACGCTCAGAAATGTTAACTCGTTAACAAGTGTTAACTTTTAACAAAAGTTGTAAACAAATAGTTATTGACTAACGTTACATCCGTTACACCACATTTGTTTCAGCAAGTCAACCATATCAGCCGTTGTTTTTTTAAAGGGCAGTAAATGAGGCTGAATGAACTTTTTCACTGTCAGACAAGGCTCCGCTGATAGCCAGGTGTAACAGTGGTAAGATGTTGGGACAGCTTTATGTAGGCCCTAACAGTTTGTAGGCAGCCTTATAGCGCAATTAATGTATTGTTTAGTGTTGTGGCTTTGCTGGCATGCATTCCACTTTTTTTTTTTGCCCTACCAAAATCTACATGCTAAAACCGCCACTGTCTATGACAAGACTTGAAAATGGCTATCTAGCAATGATCAACCAGAGCTAGAATAATTTTTGAAATAAAGTGTTAATATTGTACAATCCAAGTTTGCAAAGCTCTTAGAGACTTACCCAGAAAGACTCAGACTCACTACCAAAGGTGATTCTAACATGGATTTACACTTTCTTTTTAAAGTGTTCAACCCACTATCTTCATTTCATAAAATGTTTTACAAATGTTAGAATTGTTCTACTTTTACATTAGTGTTGTGTAGATCATTGAATGAAAAAAAAATGTTATCCCACTTTGTAACACATAATGTGGAAAAAGTCAAGGCATGTGAATACCTTCTGAAGATGCTACTGCTATCACGCCAGTATCCCTGCACATTGTAAATATAGTATTGGAACTGACCCTGACTATAGCTTGCCTACTTCTCGTGTTATTTATTTTCATTAGTGTGTTTTTGGTCTACCTTATGTTATTTTTACAATTACTTTGTTGTTGGGTTTAGAACGCGCAAGAAATGCATTTCACTGTACTTGTGCACATCACATTGACATTAAACTTTCAAGTTTATAGAGGCTGCTTAAGGGTATGTCCTGATAGGGAACTAGTGGGAACGGAGGTGTTTGTGGCCATACGTGACATAGGATGGTCGCAGTTAGGGAGGTAGACCCCCCAAAAAAGGATCAAGCTACAAAGGCCTGATCACCAGCAACAGAGGGTGCAGGGTCAGGGCTCGATGTGGGAAGGTCGCAGGGAATGCTGGAGGGGCGCTGTGGAAGTGGGAGGTACACGGTGCAGTCAGGGGTCACTGTGGAGGTGGGAGCTTAATCTGGGCTGCAGGAGAGAATGTGAGTGAGGGCAGGAGGCCCAGTCCGGGCTCAGCAAGGGCGCAGCTCAGACAGCGAGGTGGGTGGGTTTGAGGTGGAAGCGGGAGCGGGAGCTTGGGCCGGCTGCTAGAGAGAAGGTGTGTGCAGCAGCCTCAGTACTCAGACAGTGGCTGACTTGCAGTCTGCAGGGGAGTGGCAGACTCCCCTTCTGGTCAGGACTTCACACATTTGGGCCTCAATCTTGATACCAGAGGGCACCAACTTGGAATGGCATGGCGGGAAGTGGGCTCAGGCATTCCCATTGGCGTGGCAACCTAGAGCAGCACTGGTGGGAGCAGCCTGAGGATGGATGGCAGGCTGAGATCAGCCCCAAGTAGGTGTGGGGGTTAAGGCAGGGGCCCCAGCAAAGGCAGCTTCTCTAGTAGGCAGGGACCTGATCTTTTCTGGGACAGACATGACAGAAACCGCATCCCCCTGAGGCAAAAAGAGCTCCCCAAACGTGCAGTACAACTTGCATGTTTAGCAGAAGTACAAAGACATGAAGGTATATGCTGTTAACATACTATGAGGGTTGTTGATTTGGCAGAGGGCATTGGGGGTGGGCTTGTGGCTAATGAAGATTGGATGAAAGTTGGCATGGTCACAGCTCTATGTGTATTTATGGAGTTCCTTACTAATAGGCTTAGTTCCAAAATGGGTGTTTGGGACCATATATGGAGATCCTGCTCCAGGGCTGTGTTACAATATGAATGCCGGTGCCCATGTATGGAGTTCCTGCTCCGGGCGACATCCCAATATGACAAGGCTGTGCCCATATAAGGAGTTCCTGATCTGGCTGCTTTCCAATACTTACAACAAGGCCAAACATGGAAGTTCCTGCTGTGGATTAGATGTGTTGCCTGAAGCTTTCGTCCCAAAACTGAGTAATAATCGACACATAATAACCCTAATGGCTATAGAGGGTGTAACACTTCAATATTCAATATTTTAATGTCAGATGGCTTGGATTTGACAGGTGCTGGAATACATTAGTGGGACTTGGAGAAA
Organism: Oncorhynchus keta; assembly: GCF_023373465.1. NCBI lineage: Eukaryota > Metazoa > Chordata > Actinopteri > Salmoniformes > Salmonidae > Oncorhynchus > Oncorhynchus keta. The sequence goes on along the minus strand of NC_068430.1, from coordinate 49,423,267 downwards.
ATCACAATAACTTCAGACATGGCACAATCACACAATCTTTGCATTTTCGCATGATCATTTGCACATTTGATTTATTTTAGTCTGTAAAAAACACACAGAGGTGCATCAGGTCAAGTCTTTGGTTGGTAAGACTCAATCAGGGATCGAACCCCCACCCTTCCAATTTCAGGGTGGACACTACCACAGGGCAACTGATTTGCTGCTACTGTTATATTGACTGTAATAGTAGCAGTAGTAGCAGTGTAGAATGCCCAAAGCCACTACTATAGTAGGAGGAAAGGAAGCTGGGAAAGGAGGAAAGGAAACTAGGGATCAAAAGGGAGTAAGGAAAGGAAGCTGGGAAAGGAGGAAATTGATATAGGAAAGGAAGCTAGGGAAGGAAAGTAGGAAAGAAAGCTAGGAATGTGCTGAGCATTCAGCATTCAAAGTTGCTGAGCATTCAGCAGTTCAAAGCAATGATTAAGTAGGCAACTAGGTAAGGGCAGCACTTACTTTGAATTGCCCTAGTCAGACTATACCAACAACACTTATTGAAAGACAGAAATATACTTAGGCTACTCTTGCAGAGATTGTCTTCCCAGGCTATAGAAGAGCAGGGGGCTCTGTAAATACTCAAAGAAGACAGATAATCAAAGAGTGATCCCTCAAATCTGCTGTCTCATAGCAACTGTAAAAAACAACAACAACAATAACCACAACAAATTAAGATGCAATTCATGGGCAGCATATGAATTGACCCTAGTGGTTGTCTGTGGGGGAAATGTGTGAGTATTTGATGCGTCGCATTCCTGAATCACTGGGAAACATTAGCATTGTGTTGAATAAAGATTAACTGAACTGCACTACCCAGAAACATTAAAGATGCACTCTCAAGCTTTTGTATAATTTCAGTCAGTAGTTTTGAAAGTGGTGCTCACGAGCCCAACATTTTCCTTGTTTCTTGTGTACTAGGTCATCAAATTGTGTACTACTTCATCCATTTCGTATATGTTATGTCCTGCAAAAAAATATATAGTACCAATCAAAAGTTTGGACACCTACTCATGGGTTTTTCTTTATTTTTACTATTTTCTACATTGTAGAATATTAGTGAAGACATCAAAACTATGAAACAACACATATGGAATCATGTAGTAACCAAGAAAGTATATATATTTTATATTTGAGATTCTTCAAAGTATCCACCCTTTGCCTTGACAGCATTGCACACTATTGGCATTCTCTCAACCAGCTTCATGAGGTAGTCACCTGGAATGCATTTCAATTGACAGGTGTGCGTTATTAAAAGGTAATTTGTGTAATTTCTTTCCTTCTTAATGCGTTTGTGCCAATCACTTGTGTTGTGCCAAGGTTGGGGTGGTATACAGAAGATAGCCCTATTTGATAAAAGACCAAGTCCCTATTATGGCAAGAACAGCTCAAATAAGCAAAGAGAAACGACAGTCCATCGTTGCTTCAAGACATGAAGGTCAGTCAAAGCGGAAAACTTAAAGAACTTTGAATGTTTCAAGTGCAGTGGCAAACACCATCAAAAGCTATGATGAAACTGGCTCTCATGAGGACTGCCACAGGAAAGGAAGACCCAGTTACCTCTGCTGCAGAGGATAAGTTCACTGGAGTTACCAGCCTAAGAAATTGCAGCCCAAATAAATGCCTCACAGAGTTCAAGTAACAGACACATCTCAACATCAACTGTTCAGAGGAGACTGTGTGAATCAGGCCTTGATGGTCGATTTGCTGCAAAGAAAGCACTACTACTAAAGGACACCAATAAGAAGAGACTTGCTTGGGCCAAGAAACACGAGTAATGAACATTAGACTGGTGGAAATCTGTCCTTTGGTCTGATGAGTCCAAATTTGAGATTTTTGGTTCCAACCACTGATCTCCATATGTGTGGTTCCCACCGTGAAGCATGGAGGATGAGGTGTGATGGTGCTTAAATGGTCACACTGTCTGAGATTTATTTAGAATTCAAAGTACACTTAACCAGCATGGCTACCACAGCATTCTGCAGTGATACACCATCCCATCTGGTTTGCCCTTAGTGGGACTATCATTTGTTTTTCAACAGGACAATGACCCAAAACACACCTCCAGGCTGTGTAAGGAATGAGTAGGTGTGTCCAAACATTTAACTGGTACTGTATATATAAATATTTTCTGATGCAATTTGTATGATAGGTTAACAATCCAATTCAGTGCTTAAGATTGTTGTGGTTAAGATCCTGTAGTGCATCTTTTAAAGGTAGACTCAGCTAAATTAAGTTGCAACAAGCAGCACCGCAGATGGAGATGACCGAGATGCACAACTTTGATTCACGCTGGTAGCCAGGGAACCAAAACAGCGGAAAAGTTGAGCGTTGCACTTCAACGTTCTTAGTTGTTGCAGAAATCTACCCACTATACCGTTTACTTTCTGCATCTATGTCATATCGCAGAGTCTACCTTCAACAGCTGAGTTTCTGGGGTATGAAAAGGAAAATAGCCTTTAAGAAGTTCACATTATAATACATAAGTATCATCAGTAGGACTGCATTCCACATGGTATGCAAACCGGTTGCTAACTGAATGGCAAAGTATAAATGGAATCCTTGGGTCATCCCCCCATTGAAGTAGACATTTAAAAAGGTTGTGGTAAGAGTTATGGTTAGAATATGGACTTCCCATGAACCCAGATAGGGTTAGTGCAAACTGAATGGTTAGAATAGCCTGCCATCTGGTGGATCAAGTGAGGGAAATAGACATTTCTTACACTGAGTGTAATGTGAAGTGCAAAATACAAAGCCAGTCTTGCCCAAGCTGTCCATTCTCACTACACACATGATAGGACATGGAAATAAGTCAATACTTTGTGCTCTTATCCTCAATGTATGTATGCATTGTCATACTCAATGAATGAGGCAACTTTATGTATTTAATATCTGCCCAATAAAAATAATGCATTAATTAATTCAGTGCTAGTGGCATAGTAATCAGGGAAAAAACAATTAGTTGAAAATAGTATATTTAATACAAAGGATCCATAGAAAATCCTGCATTTGTAGTGCATGTAAATCAACATGGAAAACACTCAAGTGAAATCATGATAGCCACCTATCAAACTTTTTGAATGAACATTTTCCCAAAAATAAACAACCAATGATCCACAACTCTCAGAATTTGGTTACAGTGGTGAAGAACAATTTATAGCAAATGTGAACAAAAACAATATTAGATTCTCTGAAAATATTGCATCGGGTCTCTTTTCTATTGATCGGTCAGGGTTCTGCGGATTTCAAAACGATTGTCTGAGACCATGAATGAATGAAGAAAAAAAAGTGTATCTTACATTTATTTTTAAGAAGAACTTAGCATTGTGTAACAGTTTAAAATGTAAGATTGGACAAACATCTGGCATGGAAAAGACCAGTGGGTCATTGGTCTTACTGCCTTGTGTAGCAAGTGCTAAGGAGCCATATGAAACCAACTATGTTGTATTTTTTCATGACACTCATAGAGCTGCCTTTAAAGAGACTGTCAATAGTGCGCTGCTTTGAATGTATTTGTAACTAGTTTCTAAACTAGATTCAATTAGACATGTTTAAAATGTTTCTGGTTGACATATGAATATTGTCTCTTAAAGGATGTCTTAATACATGGCCCCACAACTTTACAAGAGCATTATAGGCCTTCAATACACTTTTTGTACACCTGTGGAATAATATAATTTTTGATGTGGCCACCTAGTGGTTGTATGATAAGTTTATACATTTCCAGTTTGGTAATGGCAATGTGTCTTAAGGCACTGGCTCGAGATCAAATGCTGCTGGGGCAGTAACAGAAGCTCAGAGTATGCAATTGGCCAAGGCACCATCTGGACAAACATGTACAAGAGAAAACCGATAGCACAAAATGACAATTCTCTCTGGATGATAAAAATAAGTGTTTCCCTGAAGCTTAACAGCTGACAGTACACAGTCTCCACCACCCAGACCCATATCAGTGAGAAAGTAGCAACATTTAGTAGTCAATCTGTATGTGAACGAATTAAGAGCGGTGTCTGGGTTGTCAAGATAATTAAAATACAACATTGGCTACAAAGCTTTCAGGAAAGTCACCCCAGATTGGTGAGAATGCACATGGGCCTTAAACATAGATTTCCTAATTAGCCTAGTCTCAAATTGAGCATGATCATGGTGATAAACTGACACTAATTCTTAATTCAAACATATTACCTTTAAGTGTTTACTGCAAATAAATCAAGAGAATAGCCCCTTAAACATATCTTCTGGTTAAAAAAATAGAATAAAACAGATACATTTAAAGGTCTAACAGATTGAAAAACTACCAGGAATGAAACAACAAACTCCGCTTGGCAAGCTCAAATTCTTGTTTGTGAAAGATGCTAATATAGACACAGTTGCTGACATAGGGATGATTATCGTACAAAGATACTTCATTTTTCATTGGATATTGCAGAAAGGCAAACATACAGGTCCGTAAAAATTAAATTAATACGATACCATTCTCATTTCAGAGAATCCATTAAACGTCATGGCATGGTAAATGTAATGTGTTTCTACACTTTCAAAATGGATTTACAATGGAAAACCAATGCAACAAAAGAGCTAATCTCAAAGATTTAGCTGAGAAGTTACGTTGGCGTTTGAGTTTTCAAACAAGAGGGGTATACAACAAAGAAACCTATAGCTAACACAGGGTTTTCCCATTTCAGCTCAGGCTTCGTCCGTACTACGACGGTGGATATTGCTGTTCCGCCTGCCGCGAACTCTAGCAGGCTTATAACTAACTGCATGTCGCTCGTGGCTAGTTGAACCATGAACTCTTCATTGAGACAATGCATGGGCAAGTCAGTGCCATTTTAATTTGTGCCAAAAAGTTAAGTAAATTCAGCAGGCTGTTGTGTGAAATAGACTTTTAGGAGTGCCATCTTTATTTTATTACTTTGCTGTGGATATCAATGCACTAGCACCTTTATTCCACAACCCTACCAATAAAATAATTGAATTAAGTCAAAAAAGGTTTTACTGTGCATGAAGTTTCAAATGCATTTGTCATTACTTAATGTGTAATGTGATAGGTATTTTAAAATGACTATTTTAACAAAAACAATTGATGAATAAATATTTAAAATCAGTCATCTTCCTCAAATTAAGTGGATGATGACGCAATCTTGGGGAGAATGAGGGAATCTGACTTTATTGGTCCTCAACTCGTGGCTAAAACACTTAATTCAGGTTAAATGCATTTAGACCCGAGTTAACCTGCCCTGGAGCAGGTTAGTTCTGAAGGATTCGTGGCCATAGAACATTTACCTGGCTATAAGGTGAGCCACTTTCATGGTACTGGTTATCCAAAGTTGAACTCAGAGTTACCTTGCTAACTCAAACTACATATGTAGTATAGGGCTAGCATACTTGATGAGGAACCAAATTGCGCCCCACAGTGGAGGTGTCATAATACCCATCAAATCTAGTGGTCAAACAGGGAAATGGCTCCAACTGTTTTTCCACATTTTTCCCATAGGGGATTTTAGAAACACTTAAAATAAGTGCCGTGTTTCGTGTAGGCTTACCCTGGCATGACGCTTGGATAACCATGTAAATCTCTCTAGGACAAGGTGACTTTTATCAATATATTAGGTCCTATTTACTGATTTGAAAATGCTAATTCACATCAAAGCAGACATGCAAAACTACAAATCCCTGCAAAACTACAAATCTGACACCTTTGCTAAGAGGTATTGTGTCAATTTAAAATTACACAAGCCAGACCACAGAATTGTCCATTTAAATACATTTTGCCAATTTCTTAATTACTACATTTAGCTATCATAGTTCATACAGATATTCTTACCTTTGCCTCGAGTCAGCAGTCTCATCCAGATAATAATGGCATTTATAGTTCATCCCCTATGGGGAAAATGGTGTAAACACTATTGGAACCATTCGCCTGTTTGACCGCCTGTTTGACCGCTATGTTCTATGGGTATTATGACTCATACTGTGGTACTCTATACTCATTGGATTCTACCCTTGCACCATATGATTAGCTACACATCAACCCGGCCTAATCTCCTGCCCTGGTAAAAATATTAAATTAATCTCTCAGCGGAGTCAGAGAGAGTGGCAATGTCCTTTGAGGAATATTGGGACTGGTGCAGGTCGTATTGTCACAGATTGCGCTTCAGTCTTTTAGCCTGAGCTGACCAGCCCAGCCTACATAATAATAATAATAATAATAATAATAACAACACAGGCCTTAGGAGCAGTTTACTCCTGTCGCAACTCTTAACCCCTAGGAGTCTAGGACACACGCAGGGTGGTGAGATTCCCCTCCTTGGCCCGCTGCTTCTTGGCGAGGTCGCTAGCGATGGCTAAAGCTCCCCCCTTGAGGAAGCGGACAAAGTTCTCCCCAACTAGAGGCCCCATGGCGTACAGACCCCCCTCTGACACCGACTCGTACGTGTATGGGTCAACTTCCAGGGGGTTCCGCCGGCACGTGATTGGCTCCTGGGGGTTGAGGCCGAGGGGCCGTCCGTTCTCAGGGAGGAAGGACAGGTTGGGGTGGGCGCCAATCAGCACCAGGGCCATGGAGACCTGCAGCACGGTGCGACATCCGTCCTCCCCCTCCAGCACGCACTTCCTGTCAGGCTTGAAGGCCACCACCCGGTGTTTGGGCAGGCTGACGTAGCCTGGGTAGGAGCCAGTGGACATGGAGGCGGTGTTGTTTTCCTGTTGGTCCACCAGGGTGCCCATTCCCCCAGAGCTGGGGATGTCTTGGCCATGCTGCTGCTGTGTCATCATCTGGTGCACCTTGTGGTACTCAGGGTAGAGGAGCTTGGGAAGCTGGTTGAAGATGAGGCCTGGGTCGGTGACCGAGCGCCGGAAGGCGTGGTACACAGGCGTGTTGAGGTGGTGAGCTGCCAGGACAGCGTCGGCCGCTGTCAGCCCGGCTCCCACCACCAGTACCGGGTCTGAGGTGTGGTCCAGCTGGCCTCTGGAGATTGCTGCCTCCAGCTCCCAGAAGCTGTGGCACACAAAGGGGAGACCCTCACCTTCCACACCCAGACGGGCCGGGATGTCATGGGTGCCCGTGGCCAGAACCACGGAGTCTGCGCATACTATAAAGGGGACCTCTGACAGACTTCCTTCCCCCAGCTCGTCAGCCTCCCTCTTCTGGGTCCCCTGGACTTTCCAAAAGGAACGGCTGCTGGCCCCCTCGCAGTTCACCCTCTGTATGGAGGTGACGGTGGTGCCGCAGGCGAAGCTGTCCTCCAGGCCCATCTGGTTGACATAGTGCTGGTAGTAGGAGGCAATCTCGGTGGGGGTGGCCCTGTCGTTACGGACGTTCCTGAAACAAAGATTTAATTATGAGGGTCAGACACCCGTGTTTAAAATACACACAAAAAAAAGGTCCTTGGGGACAAAACCTGAATGAAAACAAAAAAACAGCCTCACTCACCAGCCACTTGTCTTTGACACAAAACCACATTTGTTTTGCCTCTATTTTCACTTAACCTAAGGCATTAATACTGGTAGCTAATCCTAGTTCCTAAGCGGCTCAACACAGAAAAAAATACATGCAAACAAGAATATTCCCTTAAGTGAACACTCCGATTCAGTAACAGTGATAAGGTCAATCTGGAATGGCTGATTCGACTGTGGCCACTTAAAGGAAAAATTCACACCAAAAACTGGTTCACCTTGTGCTGGGGACAATAAAAGGTCACTCTAAAATGTGCAGTTGTGTCACAGATGTCTTAAGTTGATGGAGCGTGCAATTGGAATGCTGACTGGTGGAATGTCCACCGGAGGCGTTGACAGATAATCGAATGTTAGTTTCTATCATAAGATGCCTTCAACTTCGTTGTAGAAAATTTGGCAGTTCTTCCAACTGGCCTCACAACTGCAGACCATGTGTAACCATGCCAGCCCAGGACCTCCACATCCGGTTTATTCACACTGCGGGATCATCTGAGACCAGCCATCCGGATAACTGATGAAACTGTGGATTTGCATAACCTAAGAATTTTTGCACAAACTGTCAGTAACAGTCTCAGGAAAGCTCATCTGGGTGCTCATTGTCCTCACCAGGGTCTTGACCTGACTGCAGTTCTGCGCTGTGGGCAAATGCTCACCTTCAACGCTGGAGATGAGTGCCCTTCACGGATGAATCCCGGTTTGAACTGTACCAGGCAGATGGCAGACAGCGTGTATGGCGTTGTATGGACGAGTGGTTTGCTGTTGTGAACAGAGTGCTCCATGGTGGCGGTGCAGTTATGATATGGGCAGGCATAAGCTACGGACAACAAACAAAACTGCATTCTATTGATGGCAATTTAAATGCAGAGATACCGTGACAAGATCCTGAGGCCCATTGTTGTGCTATTCATCCGCTGCCATCAACTAATGTTTCAGCATGAGCACGGCCCCATGGCAAAGGGATCGGTTCAGGATTCCTTCGCACAGCCATTGAAGAAGAGTGGGACAAAATTTCACAGGCTACAATCAACAGCCCGATCAACTCTATGGAAAGGAGATGTCACGCTGTACGAGGCTGACTGGTTCTGATCCACGCCCCTACCTCAAGGTATCTGTGACCAACAGATATATCTGTATCCGTCATGTGAAATTCATAGATAAGGGGAAAATGAATTAATTTCAATAAAATTATTTCCTTATTTGAATTGTAACACTTTGAAATTGTTTGATTTTTGTTCAGTGTAATACAGTCCCAAAATATTTAGCATGTCAGGATTCAAGATATTGGATTTAAAAAAAGGAAAATGTCACCTGCCGCAAAACACATCATCACCATGATGTGGCAAGTGAATCTTTACTTCTGTGGATGAATGAAAAAAATACCAAAAGAAAAGTTAATTTTGTCAATTTTTTCCTTAATGGTGCTGTAGCTTGTCAGGAGGACCCACCTGCGCTTTTCTCTCATCCACTCTTTAAGCTTCAGGCCGGGCAGTTCCATCCAGTTAGCCAGGCTGAGAGTGAGCATGGAGCCTTCCATCGCCTAAGAAGACAAACACACAAAACAGCAGCACCATTAACCACAAGGCTGAAAGCCACATATGCAAACCTTTGTGTCCCAAATGGCATCCTATTTCCTATAAATGGTGTTACTTTTGTCCAGGGCCCAAAGTGTTCTGGTCAATGGTCATCAGATGCATATTTCACCCACCCACCTTTTTCCCCAGAAAGCAATGGTCTGCATTTGTCCCTTGCTGTTTTACATGCCAATGGATTTGCAGGTATGCAAACTACAGGTGGTTTTACGAGCTACATGCCATTAGTTAGTGAAAAATGTTGTTTATATGTCATGGATAAGTATACTATGTAAGGAATTTACCAAGAGATTGACTATAACTATCCATCTCAAACAAAAAAACAATTACACAAAATAGTAAAGCTGTCAATCAAAATCAGTGGAGTTCATGTCAAGAACATGGAAGTGCTGTTCTTGGAGAGAGTGTCAAGGGTAGAGGTCGACCAATTATGATTTTTCAACGCCGATACAGATTATTGGAGGACCAAAAAAGATGATACCAATTAAAATCGAACTATTTTTTATTTATTTATTTGTAATAATGACAATTACAACAATACTGAATAAACACTTATTTTAACTTAATATAATACATCAATAAAATCAATTTAGCGTCAAGTAAATAATGAAACATGTTCAATTTGGTTTAAATAATGCAAAAACAAAGTGTTGGAGATGAAAGTAAAAGTGCAATATGTGCTATGTAAGAAAGCTAACGTTTCAGTTCCTTGCTCAGAACATGAGAACATATGAATGCTGGTGGTTCCTTTTAACATGAGTCTTCAATATTCCCAGGTAAGAAGTTTTAGGTCGTAGTTATTATAGGAATTATAGGAGCATTTCTCTCTATACCATTTGGATTTCATTAACTGACTATTAGATGTTCTTATAGGCACTTTAGTATTGCCAGTGTAACAGTATAGCTTCCGTCCCTCTCCTCTCTCCTCTCTGGGCTCGAACCACCAACACAACAACAGCCACCCTCAAAGCAGCGTTAACCATGCAGAGCAAGGGAAACAACCACCCCAAGGCTCAGAGCGAGTGACGTTTGAAACACTATTACCGCGCGCTAACTAGCTAGCCAGTTCACTTCGGTTACACCAGCCTCATCTCGGGAGTTGATAGGCTTGAAGTCATAAACAGCGCAATGTTTGACGCACAACGAAGAGCTGCTGGCAAAACGCTCGAAAGTGCTGTTTGAATGAATGTTTACACGCCTGCTTCTGCCTACCACCGCTCAGTCAGATACTTGTATGCTTAGTCAGATTATATGCAACGCAGGACACGCTAAATAATATCTAGTAATATCATCAACCATGTGTAGTTAACTAGTGATTATGATTGATTGTTTTTTATAAGATAAGTTTAATGCCAGCTGGCAACTTACCTTGGCTTACTGCATTCGCGTAACAGGCAGTCTCTTTGTGGAGTGCAACGAGAGAGAGGCAGGTCGTTATTGCGTTGGACTAGTTAACTGTAAGGTTGCAAGATTGTCAGCTCGGGGTATCCAAGGTAAAAATCTGTCGTTCTGCCCCTGAACGAGGCAGTTAACCCACCGTTCCTAGGCCGCTATTGAAAATAACAATCTGTTCTTAACGGACTTGCCTAGTTAAATAAAAAAAGGTATAAAAAAATATAATAAAAATCGGCGCCCAAAAATACAGATTTCCGATTGTTATGAAAACTTGAAATTGGCCCTAATTAAAATCGGCCATTACGATTAATCTGTCGACCTCTAGTCAAGGGCAGAAGCGAGAATTGCCACCGACCTGACACACCCACTCAACCAGGAGTACCGCCGATAGAGTCCACCTTAACAACAAATCATTCATCTCTACCAGTATAAGTCAATTGAATAAATACAGTAACTGCCCCCCCCCAGAACTTACAAACTGAGTTGCAAACTATATCCATCTGTAAACCGTGTTGTCAGCTGTATTATTTATGTACTTGTGGTGATGCTTATTCCATTTCTGTTAGTCACATGTCTGTTGAACTTGTTCAGTTCATGTATCAGTTTTTGAATCTTGTTATGTTCATACAAATATTTACACGTGTTAAGTTTGCTGAAAATAAACACAGTTGACAGTGAGAGGACGTTTCTTTTTTTGCTGAGTTTATGTATGCGTGCGAGTTTATGTATGCATGCAACTGTCCGTAGGACCTTTTTTGGTTCTATTGTTCTTATTTTACATTTGTGTAGTTCAGTCCTTTTGCTGTTCTTGTCTATTGATGTTCTGTTTTATGTTTTGTATAGACCCCAGGAAGAGTAGCTGCTGCTTCAGCAACAGCTAATGGGGATCCTAATAAAATACCTAAGGCCTTCAGAGATTTAGACAGACTTCAGAGATTTAAGGCTGTGACAGACCAATCCTGAATGTTAGCAAAGAATGCGTTTATGACCCAATTTTTTTACCCAATTGCAAATCACCACCTGGCCCCTTCCAAAAAGAACCTTGTGTGTATCTGAAAATGATTAGATTGTTGTGAGCAACATCACAAGGACAAGTTGGAATTCGTGGAATAACCAATCCTTTTTAGATCTGCACAAAGTGGGGACCAGGGGCTCAACATTGTATTGGGCAATTATTATGGACTGGGCACTTACATGCCAGGCTCCTCCTGGAGGTCCTTTGCCAAGCACCAGGTGTGGGGTGGCCCGCTCCGGTTCGTAGCGCCAAAGCAGGGGTGAGGCATGGTCCAGCCCAAAGTCACTGTCTGGCAGGAGCAGGGAGTCAAACAGCACAGCCACGGGGTTGGAGGAGCGGCCCTCTAGTCCCTCACACAGGTACTCCAGGTCCTGCACACAGAAACAAACACGTAAACAACTTAGTACAAAGACTGTGGTATGTAGCCCTACCTACCTATTATATAATTTGTTTTAGGGTCTAGCTCATTGAAAAACAAAATGCCACCCTTTATCAAGGACACAAATAAAGCTTTTTACTAAGCTTGTAACATGGACACAACTTTATTTACAAAACCCTCCTGTAGCCTACATACAGACCTTACTTAGGGCCACAGAAAGATTTCTACTGAGCATACATACAGGTAGTAATAGTTGCAGAACTAATAACAAACAATAAATCTTAATGGTAAACGCAAACAGACAGCATTTTACAGAACATTTTAACTAGCACCTACAACCACCCCGGGCAACTGTAAACCAACACCCACCACGCTAGATGTAAAATGCGAGTTGTCACAGAGACATTGTGAAGACAGACGAGGTGTCATTCTTACCAGCTCCAACAATGACAAACGAGGCTGTTGATCCAGCTTGCCTTGCAGTAGGGGGTTAGGGTGAGTGCCCTCTGGAGACAGGTAGGGGGTGTAACCTGACAACAGATATGACAGGCAGATGCCCGAGGGGCCGTTACCTAGGAGAGAAAGGGAAAGAGGTGCAAGTTCAGACAAGTTGAATCAATTTAACCACTACAGTTTTTGTTTGTTTATGTAGGCTAGGCTACTAGGCTACCTGGGGCGGCAGGTAGCCTAGTGGTTGGAGCGTTGAACTTGTAACCAAAAGGTTGCAAGATCAAATCCCCGAGCTGACAAGGTAAAAATCTGTCGTTCTGCCCCTGAACAAGGCAGTTAACCCACTGTTCCTAGGCCGTCATTGAAAATAATAATTTGTTTTGCCTAGCTTAATAAAGGTAAAAAAATATATAATAATGTAGTGTCTTAATATTATGTAAGGCAATATATTAACATGAATTGGGGGCTGATACAGACTTTGGCTGTCATTAAATTTTGTCAGCCGGTTATTGCCAGGCAAAAGACTGCTGGTCTCACGATAATAGACAGTCAATTAACATAAACACGTTTAGTATCTCCAGGCCTTCACACATACAAGCCACTGATGCACGCCTTTGGAACGTCTACATTTAAGATTGTCGAAATCAATTTAATATCCATCACAATAAATCCATTATTTATTTTAAGCAAAAAAGTTTACATTTACATTACATTACATTTAAGTCATTTAGCAGACGCTCTTATCCAGAGCGACTTACAAATTGGTGCATTCACCTTATGACATCCAGTGGAACAGCCACTTTACAATAGTGCATCTAAATCTTTTAAGGGGGGGTGAGAAGGATTACTTTATCCTATCCTAGGTATTCCTTAAAGAGGTGGGGTTTCAGGTGTCTCCGGAAGGTGGTGATTGACTCCGCTGTCCTGGCGTCGTGAGGGAGTTTGTTCCACCATTGGGGGACCAGAGCAGCGAACAGTTTTGACTGGGCTGAGCGGGAACTGTACTTCCTCAGTGGTAGGGAGGCGAGCAGGCCAGAGGTGGATGAACGCAGTGCCCTTGTTTGGGTGTAGGGCCTGATCAGAGCCTGGAGGTACTGAGGTGCCGTTCCCCTCACAGCTCCGTAGGCAAGCACCATGGTCTTGTAGCGGATGCGAGCTTCAACTGGAAGCCAGTGGAGAGAGCGGAGGAGCGGGGTGACGTGAGAGAACTTGGGAAGGTTGAACACCAGACGGGCTGCGGCGTTCTGGATGAGTTGTAGGGGTTTAATGGCACAGGCAGGGAGCCCAGCCAACAGCGAGTTGCAGTAATCCAGACGGGAGATGACAAGTGCCTGGATTAGGACCTGCGCCGCTTCCTGTGTGAGGCAGGGTCGTACTCTGCGGATGTTGTAGAGCATGAACCTACAGGAACGGGCCACCGCCTTGATGTTAGTTGAGAACGACAGGGTGTTGTCCAGGATCACGCCAAGGTTCTTAGCGCTCTGGGAGGAGGACACAATGGAGTTGTCAACCGTTTACGCTCTGTTCCTTGCCTCAGGCTGCCATCAGACTATTTTCAATTATGTCTTTACTAATAGGTCAAATTAGTTTTGGTTAAGAACGGCCCATTATAAAATGGCCAGAGGAAAAAAAGAGTCATCCATATGCACTCAAATAGTGAATGGAGGCCGCGTTCCTGCTGGTTCAATTTTCAAATCAGCCTGGGTAGGCTACTCTGGTTGTTTGGGAGCATCAACAGTAACATGTTTTCACAACTAAAAATATTGCATTAAACTGTTGACAGCCCCTCTCTGCACAATCAAGAAAGGAATGAAGGAGAGAGGGGAGGAGATTGAAATACAGTGGTGAGATTCTGTAACTATAAGGTAATGTGTCAGTCTATAAATGATGAACATGTTGTTATGCCCTATTATAAGGCTATTCAAAATCAAATATAAATTGTAGGCTAACGCTGTTAGACAACCTGAACAATCAATGAACAAACAGTATCACCTAGGCGTTCTCGCCCAGACTAATGAATAGAAAGTTTGGCACGTTGCATAAGGTAACCAGTCCATCCGGTATGCATAATAACAGTCCACACTCAAAAGATGATTACAATAATTTGTTTAATTTTGGAGTATAGGCTATACGTATTATTTACCAAAGACAACTGATAAATACATACAAATATTTAACGTATGTATTGTACAACATTTTATAACGGCACAATCATTATTTTAATTGTTTTTTTCCTTCTTTTTTGGGCTCATTTATAGGCCTACGTATTCTCTCTTATATGCATATGGATGTTTTGAATTATTCACAACCTTAGAAAGCACTGTCCATTTTGTTATGTTAGGCTTTGAAACCTGTTGTTGAACTTCTTTCTTCAAATTGATCAATCACAGTGAGGTGAGTTTTAAAAGCATGATACTGTTTTGATGATTAGTGTTTGATGCGACTTTTGATTGCATTTGCATTGATGTCAGTGTGGTTTAGGGACAACAGGTCCATGAGTACCAGGCCATTAGCGACCTGATGGTCATTGTTGGGTACCACCAAGCATGTCCGGAGTGCGTAAGAGATTACCGTGAAGTCAAATTTTACTGCAGTAATGGCTCGTGACTGGTGGTAATATGTTCACCATGAATAGCAGTCAAAAAAGTATTTGTATAAAAATATACTTGGCTTTTAAGAATGCCTCGCTTAAGAATAGGCTAAAAAAGTTGAGTCATTTGAGATAGGTGTTCTTCTTATAAGGGGAGCACACAAGGGCCTTCATTCTAAGAAACTAGGTTCTTATGGGGTCGTTCCACCTCAAAAAGTACAAGGGGATTGACACCCACCATCTCAGACTGTTCCGACATTGTTTGTTGTAAGAAACATAACATTAGCATTCCTGCGACATTATTGTGTTGAAATATAATCTTGTCTGACATATTAAGGTAACTGACTGCAAACAAATTGACAATTTTAATTTACATGATTCATATAATTTTCAATACATATAGTACTTAACATCCAAACGTCTCTTTCTAACTATGAGTAAGAATCCAAAGAAATGTTAAGCCACACACCTCATACCCAACAATGAGTATACAGTATCAGTTATCTATGAATAGTATGGAGCTGTATTGTTTTTCATCCTATGCAATGCATTTTCAGTGAATTTGATGGTGTTTCCCCCCCTCACTGTTCATAGAAAAGACCAAATTGAAGTTGTTAGGTTTATGTCCCATCCTACATCATGAAAATACCATGTTCTGCAATAAATTATTTTACTTTTTCAAGAGATCCAATGATCTTTTAACAAAAATAATGTTGTAGAAATGATAATCATAACGGTTTCTAACTACAGAAACCATTTTAGAACAATCTGAGATGGTGGGTGTCATATCTTAGAACAACCCGATAGCCTTTTGAGTCTACTAGGATCTAGGGCACATGACATTTTGGTGACAATGCATCCTTTCACCCACCGTATGCAATTTGGAAATTGCCTCAGAAGAGAAACACTGTTGTGCAAAGTGTTATTTCCTTCCCTATAATACCGGTAGCAGTTTCATAGTCTAGTCCCTGAGAAGATCTTTGACCAAATTCCCTACTGTGTGTAGAAATAACGTGTAACCAAATCTGGTTTTATAGTCAAGTCTTTCAGAGCTGAATGTGTCCAGTTACCCCAGTCTTACCGATGACAACAACTGGCAGAATCTCTCTGGGAATGATATCTTTATTTTGCAGGTCCATGGCTATTGTATGCTTTTATCTGCAAGGAGAGAAAAAAAGGGACGTTAACCATTAGCCTTTAAATTCCTGCTCTGGTCTTCTACTTCAGTACATTTCCACAGTTCCACAGTCCACCAATGACACATCCCTGTCCGACAGCATTGCCAAGCTGGTTTCCATAACTGCACATAAAAAGAAACAAAACACTTCCGTCTGGGCGAGACCAGCCTCCGTGTCCTCAAGTCAAGGTGAACGTGTACAGATAAGATAAGTTAAATGTGGAACGGAAACTGCAGCTAAAACACAACTCAAATAGTTGAGGGAGAACACTTAAAATGGCTGGGAAGGGTCCAATAGTGATCTAATTTAACCAGGAAGGGGGCGAGGACAGCTTTAAGCATGTAAGGGGAGAAGTAGTACAGTAGTGAAGTGAGTAATGGGGGGGGGAAGAGACAGGTCATACCAGAAAGCTCTGGGACCCCTACTGGATCCTTGCAGAGGCTTACAGCAAGCAGCGTGGTTATACAACTCACTTTGCATGTAAGCGTGACTCGGCAGAAAGTTTAAAGTGATAGCGCAGCAAGCAGCTTTTATATCATTTCAATCCGGCTGAGCCGGACTCACAATGCAAAGGAAACTATGTGGACTGACTAAGATTTGACTGTTACAAGCCTTACCTTTTCTAGTGACAGTCAGTGCAATATTACTTAAATATTACTTAAAAACTTTAACCCATATTATTTATAGGCTTATATATATATATATATATGATTAAAGTGAGATATTAGCCTACCCAAGATATAGGTTAAGATGTCCTTGTTAAAAACATATTTTGTCAGACCACAACATAAATATTGACATTTCAAATGTTTTTTTCTTGTATTCATCCCAAAGAATTACATTGAGCTCAGTTGTCACATTACTTACTGTCGTCTCTGTCTGCCTGCCTTTCTGTACATGTGTCAGTCTGTACTTGTCCGTGAATGACATGTCAGTGATCAAAGCGTGCATACATTTGCAGTCGTTACAGCTACATATTTTGTCTAGGTAGGTCATGCTGGGGGCAACTAATAGCTCAATTTGTCAAACTGCACCTCTCCTGTAAACGTTTCAACTAAAGAGTCTTTTCGTGGTTAAATAAAAAATTCACTTGGCAGACGATTGTCTATAAAATATTGTTCAAGAAAGCAGTCATAACCAAACAAGTCAACTTTACAGTAAACTTTTTCTCAGCCCACAGCCTTTTTTCTACGCCTAGTATGATAGGCCTGGGGTAGCCCAAAGGCCGGCAGATGCCGATGTTGGGTCGTTTCATCTTAACGTCTAAAGGGACTGTACGAAGCCCGTTATACACTCGTATCCCCCATGGACCGGTTCGAAACATAAAATATTCAGGCTGGAAAGGCAACGTTTTCCTCCTTAACTCGATTTAATGGAGAGAAGGTGAAAAAAAAAGCAGGTGAAATATGCATTATGAAACAATTTTCCATCACCATCCTAGAGTGGCTAATGCTAGTTCCGGATGTTGCGTATCACATTCAGCCAATCAGGTTGCAGTAGCCTGTTTACCCTTTGTCAGAATGCTGTACTCAATGTCAGGAATTAGCATTAGCCACCATAGCGTGGCAGTGGAAAATGGTGTTTCATAAAGAAGGTAACAAAATGTTTAAACTAGAGAGAAAATGTGATTATGAGAAAAATCTTGGGAGTTTGCTTCATTTACCATCATCCTAAATTAAGATATAATTATTTTTCCATATCTAATTCATGATTATTATGCTACTTTCCATAATGTGGACAATGTGTTACTACATTACACATGCAGAAGTTTTGGACCACATACAATTGAGGGGAATTACACTTTCTTTTTTACCTCAGACTGGTGATGTTAGTTTAAAAGTTCATAATCATGATGACAAGATCAATTGCCTAAAACATATATTTGTTTTTTTTCTTCAGTTGATTTCATCATACACGCTCATTGGTTTTGTACTGTTGATTTCGTCTTAGAACACATCTAGGAACGGGTTTGCCTTGCATAAACAGAGTCCATTTGGACGGTAAAATGAAACGACTCAATCCCGCCATCTGCCGGTCTTTGTTTCACTGTACCAATGATGTAATCCTGCCAGAGCACCACATGAGGTTATGATATAACTGCGAACGACTCAATGCGCTATGGTTATAAATAATGTGCCATGTTAAACATACATTTAATAAATGTCAATATGCTTGTCAAATTAGCTCGCTAGGTTCGAATGAATCATGGGTCCTATATTATAGCCAATAATTTCCGTCCATGCGTTACGCGAGACGTGCACAGTACCCGCAACCAAGCCCGATTATCGTCTCGTAGTGGACCAGCCGACGCAGCCTTCTAACTGGACTGTAGCCTTCTAACTGGACTGTAGCCTTCTAACTGGACTGTAGCCTTCTAACTGGACTGTAGCCTTCTAACTGGACTGTAGCCTCCTAACTGGACTGTAGCCTCCTAACTGGACTGTAGCCTCCTAACTGGACTGTAGCCTCCTAACTGGACTGTAGCCTCCTAACTGGACTGTAGCCTCCTAACTGGACTGTAGCCTTCTAACTGGACTGTAGCCTCCTAACTGGACTGTAGCCTCCTAACTGGACTGTAGCCTCCTAACTGGACTGTAGCCTCCTAACTGGACTGTAGCCTTCCAACTGGACTGTAGCCTTCCAACTGGACTGTAGCCTTCCAACTGGACTGTAGCCTTCCAACTGGACTGTAGCCTTCCAACTGGACTGTAGCCTTCCAACTGGACTGTAGCCTTCCAACTGGACTGTAGCCTTCTAACTGGACTGTAGCCTTCTAACTGGACTGTAGCCTAATTGTCGATAGATTAAAGTTACACACACAACCTGAATATAACGCAAAACGTCTAGACTGATAGCCTTGTTTAAATGATTTAGATTTCTACTTCAATGCTGGGTTCCCGTCTACGGTTTCCATCGGCAACCGGCACATTGAAACCACGTCAAATTCTCTATTTACCAGCAGACACATTAGCAAGCCGAGAAGACGTCGGAAAAAAAGTTAAATGGGCCCAATAAGGAGAACGAAAATGTTGAAATATTGACTACAATGTTTCCACTTACCGATAGCTATGAAGACAAGGCTACCGCTGATATCCCTTAAACGTTGCTAGTTATCAAACGCCTACCCTTGTTGAAAACCTTCGATTCCTTCCCCAGGCAGGTTCAACCGACTGCAACCTCTAAAGATATGCCTCAAATTCTCGTTATGTGACTCTTTCACCGACATGTGTAAAATGCTGCAATGTTACGGTAACCCGCGATGGAGGAAGAGCATGAACTAATTTTATAATTCCTATTCGCGTTGTGTTCACCAGCCACTCATGGTCACCTTCTTCTTCGTCTTTGGGATTGGGTTGGTGGATCGCATCCAACTTTAAAGTGCATACACCGCCACCTACTGTACTGAAGTGTGAGACCAGTCACGGCCTACCTACATTAAATTCTCTTAATTATTCCGGTTCCTAACTAATAATAATAATTCCACCAATTAACCCTACACCTATATATCAATGTTTCATAAAAAATGTAAATTACCACCCCATTAACTCTTTTGCATTCAAATGTTGAATACCTAGCTACTTCTCTTCAACTGCCACCAATACTCATTAAAAACCCACTCCCCCATTACACTACTTTGACCTTATCTGCTCCTGCACCATGTCAACATACTGGGATGACGGGACACCATTCCTCAACACACCCTGTAGTTCTTCTGAATTCAAATCTCGTATACCCAAATACTTCTTTGCAGCTTCCACCACAGCATATATTTCCTGCGAGTTTACATTCCATTTCTGCAGTACAGTTGATAACCATTGCTACGAAGCCAACCTTACTCAAACATAAATCACTCATTGTCCTATCCCTCTGTGCTGGTAAAAATCTACTCAATGGGATCCTCTCAGGGTCCCTCACCCTTGACCCATCATCCTCTACTTTTCTCACTGCCTCAACATACAACACTTCCTGCACAACTCTGACTCTGGCCACTTCAACCTGCCTCTCTCGTCATGGTCATCTGAAGATAATGCTTGAAATTACTATAGGCTTCCTCCTTAATGATGCAATCCGCGCTATCTGGGATCCTTGGAACATCCCTACCCCATTGAAATTTACATCTTGAATGCTAGGGGTTAGGGTTTAGGGTATGGATGTCCCAAGCATCACAGATAGCACTGAACATCATGCAAGCAACTGGGCAAGTTTGTTTTGAATGGTCTGATGCCGAGGGTGGATGGAGAGTTCCCTCAAGGACAAATGAAATGGTCTCAAATGGAGAACGGTGTGATTTCTACCCACAATTCGGGGCCGCAATTCGCATGCCTTCCTGCATGCGTTCACACACTTGCAGAGGCCACTTGCCGCGTTCACATCCTAGTTGGAACTAGAAAACTCAGACATTTCCGACTTGCTGACTTGTTGAACGTGGCACGTGTTTAACTATAACCAGTTAGCATGTCGGAAATGTTTGAGTTTACTAGTTCAGTCTAGCACGTGAACGCGGCAACTCTCACTATTGAAGGTAGCTGAACCCATGGCTGTGTTCAAGAGCATCAAAACCGGGATGAGTCATGGGTAAATTGTGACTGACTGATCTACGAATAATATTGAGTAGTTTTTAGGATGCAAGGTGATTTGTAGATCAGTCAGTTTCGACTTGCCTTTAAACTCAACTGCAATGTCGAACGAGCCCTGTGTGTCTTGTGTACTTTGTTTGTTTGCGAGTGTTTCTTGTTATAATCATTCCAAATACTTTTATATAGTCAACACGTTTCTAAAAACGCTTTTGTTTCTGTAATTTTAATGTATGCGTGTTTACGTTTAAATGTTGTTTATGGTGTGTCTATGACTGAAACATTGTTTCCCCTGCTGCTTTCTTGGTTGAACCAGGCCTCTCTTTAAAAATGTATTTTATGTCAACGAGCCTAACCCGGATAAATAAAGGATAAAAAAATAACATAAATGTAGGCATTCTTGCACATGCAGGAACCCCTCTATATACTTCTATTGGTAGATTTTTAAGCTAGGTCTCCGGTACACAGGCAGGAGCACTCCAGCACAGTAGGTGGCAGTAATGCACCAATAACACAGGTGGGAGGCGAGGGCCGCGATCTAGGACACTGGTAGACACGACTAGACAGTGTCCTATGGGGGGTGATAAGAGACATATATAAGCCAAGGCAACCGTACCACCGTGTGGCTGTTGCCTAGCATTGCACGTCTGACTGACATGACATGATACAAACACCTTACTAACGTCTGCGTGACGCCTGTGTCGCGTGTTAATGAAAGTCATAATGTGCATAGTTTATAATAATTAATAAAATCTCAACCATATATGTTAGAAACGTACAATTTTTCCCGTGCAAGCAGACATTCCGACGTAGCCACCTTGAACTACAATGTAGCCTACGACTTGTTTATTTCCTGTTATCGCTAATGGCCTAGAAAGGATGATGTCCAATCTATAGGTAATCTGTCTTTCCCTCAACACCTCCTGGCATGGTATGTTATCTTTTCTCGCTGTATACAGATCTAAATGTTGTTAGCCAATCACAGACTGTGATGTTACCAGTTCCCAGAAACCTACATCAGAGAACCAATAAGGGTTGTGTCCACGGCTTTCAGTCGAACCAATAAGAGTTGTATCCACGGCTTTCAAGTCGAATATAGAGGAGTTAATTAGGTGCTATTCGGAATCCTTGGGATATCCCTACCTCAATCAAGTATAAATGTAAAATGGTTAAGTTTAGGGTAAGAACGACCCAAGGAATACGGATAGCAGTGACCGTTCACAGAGTGAGAGCCAGTATTTGAGAGCTCGGCGGCTTCACAGACATTCATTCGTTGTTGTTTTTTACAAGCAGCAGAAGCGATTTGCGAGTGTCTGCCCTAGATAGTTTCCTTAGAGACGGTGATAATAATTACCAAAATGTACTTGATCCAATTGAGGAGTAAGTAGGCTATATTTAAGTAGTGATATCGTTAGGAAATATTTAGGCCTACTGTGTTAAGGCAAATTTGGTTTATTAGAAAATAATATTTTTTTTGTTGATAACGTATTGTTGAAAGCATGTAGGCAATATTATTTACTGAGGAGTTCATATGCTTTCCCAGAGGGTCCTTGCTATTAGGGATCTTTGGAATGTCCCTACTGCTATCAAGTATACATGTAAAATGGTTAAGTTTAGTGTTAGTTTAGGGTAAGGACATCCCAAGGAATACAGACAGCAGTGACCATTAATAAAGTGAGAGACGGTAGAGACAGTATTTGAGAGCTAGGAGGCAACACAGAAATACATTTTATTTACAAGTGGCAGAAGCGATTTTTGAGCGTCTACCCCAGATAGTTTCCTTAGAGATAATGAGGCCTACTGTGTTAAGGCAAATTTGGTTTATTTGAAAATAATTACTAAACACATGAATAAAGGAAAAATACCTAATTGGCTGCTTATTACAGAAGATAGGATATCAAAAACTTATTAGGATAGGATATAAAACACACTTATTATTCCTGGCATGAATTTACGCTTCAGCCTTAATTATGATAACGTTACCATCCTAACATATACACTTCAACCTTTACAAACAACATACAAAGACATGAAAACTTAGCGAACACAGATTGCCTTCACTCCAAAGGTGTGTTGCTACGATAATAATCCCCATTACAACAGTTCTTAGCCACATAGTTCCGCTTGTCTTATAATTTCCCCCGCATAGCAAACACGTAAATAATTCAAACAAAAAAACAACGACATAGACTTACAGATTAATTGTCAATTACAGGTTTCTTGATGATTTGTGTGAGATTGACGCCTTAGAAACAAACTTGTCTCCATTGACAGTCCAAGTCAATTCATGGTGGTATTTTATGGCTCTAGGAAGACGTTAGGTGACTTGGTGAGAAGTATCAGCAGCTTCACAAGGCTTAATTCTGGCATGAATCACCCCCCATAGCGTCCCTCGCTCCCTTCTGCCAAGCACTGCTTTCCCGCAACTCTGTTAATGTTACTGTAAGGGCAGGCAATTGGCAAGCGGGGGTAAAGTACTAGCAGTGCTGCCAACTTGGCGTCTAAGTCGCTATATTTAGAGAGTATTCAGACCCCTCTAGCGACACATTTTCAAAACATCGACAAGGGACAAATCTCGCAACCTTTTCTGGTGCTATAGGAGGCTTTTGGAGACTCTGACGTGAAAGCACATATCGTTCTTGCTCTTCTCAACGAGCAGCGGGTGCTGCCGTGGGCCCCACCCCTGTCCCAAAGCACTCACAGGCAGCCCAGTCCTCGTGCAGTAGTCCCTCCCAGCTGCAGTCAGAGCAGGAGATGTTCACCCCTCCACGTCCAGACTGCAAATGAATCATGCATTCGGGAAGCCGGGATGTAAATGTAAAATGTTCTTTGTCTAAAATAAATCACTACACAAAAATAAATCACTGCATTTGACACACACAGCCTCAGTCACTTACTCACCTTGTCCACTGTGTGTGTGTGCCTCTCTGTGACATAAGCTAAACATCTAGCTGGCTAGCTCATGTCTGTCTAAACTGTACACTCAAAAATAAGGAAAGGAGTGGGAATCAAACCCTGAATTCAAAGGCTGGGTGAAGCCGTTCATTGGAGATGATACACGGGCATGCTGCCTGTATTGTAAGGCTGATTTCTAGGCCAAACTTAGGGATGTAAAAAAAAACACATGACAACTCAAAAACATACTCAAAAGGCAAAGCCTTATAACAGTTCCACCCAAAACAAGCTGCCATTCATGGTAAAAAAAAAATACTCTGCAAAAAAGACTGAGGCCACCATGGCATTAGCTATCGCTGAACAACACTGTTCCTTCCATGCTAGCATGTGATCACATTGGAGAAGCATGTAGAGCTGCTTTCTCAAACTCCACTGCTGCTACCCACTTCAAAATGCACAGGACAAAGTGCACAGAAATGATTAATGGTGTCCTAGCACCATACTTTCTGAAAAAGTTGGTCGCAGATGTGGGTGACCAGCGTTTCAGCCTCCTCGATGAGTCCACGGATGTAAGTGTTTCTATGTACCTGGGGGTTATGATAAGGTACTTTAGTGACACCAAGCAGACAATTGTATCAACATTTCTGAGGCTTGTTGAGTTGGAGGGAGGCGATACCAAATCTATAGCCCGTGCTGTTGTGGCTTTCCTCGAGAAGTTTTGTCTTAAAAAAGAGAAACTCCTGGGGTTAGGGACTGACAATGCCTCTGTTATGACGATTAACAATGGTGTCCATAAAGTGCTGAAGGAGGAGTATGGGCCCAAATATCTGGTTTTTATTCCCTGTGTGTGCCACTCTCTGCAGCTTGCTCATTTGTAGTTCTAAACATATTTAGGGTGTTTTTTACTCACTTTTTGTCTCTCCCACGACATTATTCCTCTCTTCTACAGCGTCCATCACAATTACATGGACATGGCCAATTATGCAAATTAGGTGATGATTAGGTGATCATTTAGCGACTTCTAGCAACTTTTAGGATAGCCAATAGCTACTTTCCTTACTGAGGAGTTGGTAACACTGAGTACTAGCTAGCTAGCTAGTACTCCGGTAATGTTATGGAGGTGGGGGCGACACCGGTAGCTACAGTAGTACACCGGTAGACAGTGTACTTCGTCCCCGCCTCCCGAACACTGCTTTCCTGCAGTTATGTTAACGTTACGGTGAGGGCAGGTTCTAGGCAGGTGGGACCAATGACAAGAGTGTACAAAGCTTTCATCAAGACAAAGTGTGGCTACTTTGAAGAATCTCAAATATAAAATGTATTTTTAATTCTTCAACACTTTTTTGGTAACTACATGATTCCATATGTGCTATTTCATAGCTTTGATGTCTTCACTAATATTCTACAATGTAGAAAATAGTACAAATAAAAACCCTTGAATGAGTAGGTGTGTCCAAACTTTTGACTGGTACTGTAGTGGAGGCAGCGCCGTTTTTTTTTTAATGACTAGCGGTAACTCTCTGTGGTTCTAAATCAATAGTTGTTTAGTTCCAAAATGTTAAAAACATTGACTTTCTTGAACATGCTGTAGATCATGTAACTGCAATATGTTTTGTGGACTTCACAGGACAGATGTTGCTCTCCAGTTTTGTGATGAAACAAAGGTGTAATTGAATTTATTCTGCCACTGTGTCTTCTAATTGTTGTAGCCTTAGGCCCATACATCACGGTGTCAAGGCATATGAACTAACAGGTTATAGAGCAAACAAAGCAATTATCTCAACACATAGGTTGTAATATGCCTTTTCTCCCCCTGGCTTGGCTTCCCCAGTGATCTTACCCATCAAATCAAATTGTATTTGTCACATGCGCAGAATACAACAGGTAGACCTTACCGTGAAAAGCCCTTAACCAACAATGCAGTTGTAAGAATTTTTTAACACTTTTTTAAAACCTTCATTTAACTAGGCAAGTCAGTTTCGAACAAATTCCTATTTACAATGACAGCCTAGGAACAGTGGGTGAACTGCCTTGTTCAGGGGAAGAATGACAGATGTTTTCCTTGTCAGCTCAGGGATTCGATTCAGCAACCTTCCGGTTACTGGCCCAACGCTCTAACCACTAGGTTACCTGCCGCCGGAAATAGAGTTAAGAATAGCTGCAGTGTCCATGGCAGCTGAGACCACAAGGCCGTCATTTATGTCCTCAGACTCTGTTAAACCAGACATGTCTGTTCCATCATCAACGGCAGTATGGGGAAGAGGAAGAAAGTTGACTGGCATTATCAGGTTGCGATGTACCGTCTTCTCCTGTCCAGTGGAGCTGTTCTGAATCTTAAAAGTGTGACTGTCAGCATTCAATCCATTGACAAGGTAGACAGTATCCTCCCAATGGTCAGCGAGCTTCCGCCATCCGCGCTCCCCCTTGTTAGCCAGCAACACTCTATCACCAATCTCCACTGGTGCTCCTCTGACTCTTCTGTCATACAGGTCAGCATGCCTCTTCAACTGCTTCGCTGCAGATGCCTGTGCTGTAATCATGGCTTCTTTCAGATCTCTCCTCAAAGACTGAACAAACTAGTCATAGTCAACAACTTCTGGGTTCTCTCGGACAGAGCCAAAGACTATGTCAACAGGCAGTCTTGGCGTTCTCCAAAACATTAGCAGGAAAGGGGCAAAGCCTGTGGTCTCTGTGCTTTGCTCTCGTCGGCAGGGCCCGGATCATGTTTCTCAACGTCCTATTCATCCTTTCGTCGGACCTGTTCCCCATCGGATGGTACAGCGTGGTGTGAGAATTCTGAACACCTGCAACACTCAACAGTACGGGCAACTCTACAGCCGTACACCTCCATCTCCAGCTCACATACTCCCAAAGGCCTCGTCTTCAACCCACCACAACCAACCAAGACTACCTCTGTAGGACTCAATGATGGACATTTAAACACTCTTGCATGCAACAGTTCAAGTAAGACCCTAGAGCTCAAGGTACAAGCCATTGACCCACACCTCCTATTAACACCTTGGCATAGAATAAATAATCATATGGGGAAAGTCTCTGTGTGTTCTGCATTATGATACTCTTCTCAGGCTCCATTTCGTCACAAACACTTTTATATACAGACTCCAAATCAACAGCTCTCACTGATGGGGACTCTACAAAAGGCCCATCACTCTCCCCTTCTACATGCAGGCCTACTCGTTTTCTGGGAGCTGAGCAGTGATTACTGTAGGAACTCCACCAGCTGTGCTCAGAGCTACGGCCTTGGGGCACTGAGAGCGTGCGTGGCCAGCTACATGACAAAGAAAGCAGAGTTGATTGGCCCTGCAGTGAAAGTAAGTATCATGTCCAGCCTTCCTGCACACTCCACATGGCCCATTGGACTTCAATTAGCCCGTTTTCCCTTTATAGAACTGACGGTCAGACTGTTGTGGCCTCTGCTCCAGCACACGCTCCAGCATTGCAAGGATACATTCGATCGGCTCAGCTGAGCCCTGAATAGTCTGGGCTGGGGAAGGCAACGCATTAGGTACTTCCATGTGGGGCCTCACAGCAGGCATGGTGATCGGCATGACAGCACCAACTTCCTGCTTCATTGTTGCGATGGCTGGGGATCACTTTAGATAAGTGAGAGTACCTCCGCTCCCTCACGTATTCATCCAACCTCTCATGAACATCTGCAGCGGTCCACTGCTGTAATGGCTTGCACTTAAAGATAAGCGACAGTTCAGCGTTAGGGCAAAGTCTGATGAACATGACTGTGAGCTCACGAGAGAGAGAGAGAGAGAGAGAGAGAGGACTTCAACACTTTTTTTCTGTCTCTTTGGACAACCTTCAGCAACCTCCATAGCCCTGTTTAGTCTGAGCCAATAGTCAAATGGTTGTTCATCAGTCAGAGGTAATGGGGCATAAAAGTCAGCGAGGGGCATGCTTGAAAAAGCAGTGTCACTAAAATGTTGTTTCAGTACGTCAAAAATGGGACTTGGGCCTTTAGATATATCAACAGAGGGATTGCTGCATATGCCCACTTTAACAACATCACGGGCCCTTCCCATGAGCCTACCCATAACCTCATCTCCTTGGTCCATTACAGATACGCCCCTCTTACGCATGTAAACCATGACCATGTACTCCCACTCATGCATGTGCACTTTTCAGAGCCATCCCCACGAAAGTACACCGGCTCCCTGATATCAGACTTCAATACCAGGTTCAGGCCTGACACATCCATACCCCTAGAGCTGCATGCATTCCCGATAACATTGTCTCCAACATGTCCAATAATAGCCTTTGACTCCAAACAGGAGTCAATGTTCTCCCAATGGAATGGCCAATCTGCTGTACTATGTCTGCTATGGAATCCATGGAGACCTCCCCTCTCCCTGTATTTGGCAAACCTCTTTCATTCACATCCTTGGGTGTTTCCATGGGTAAACTATCATCAAAACTCCCCAAACCCTCCAGTTTAGGTATAGGTGTAGAAGCAACTTGAATTTTGGCTGAACCCCTAGCAACAGATGGTGACAGATTAAATGTCAGGAAACCCCTACCTCTCCCAAGACCTTCCATCTTAATAATGGGAAATCAACACACTAAAATCAAAATGCAAATAGCAATATATATATATATATATATATATATATATATATATATATATATATATATATATATATATATATATATATATATATATATACACTGCTCAAAAAAATAAAGGGAACACTAAAATAACACATCCTAGATCTGAATGAATGAAATATTCTTATTAAATACTTTTTCCTTTACATATTTGAATGTGCTGACAACAATATCACACAAAAAAGTATCAATGGAAATCAAATTTATCAACCCATGGAGGTCTGGATTTGGAGTCACACTCAAAATGAAAGTGGAAAACCACACTACAGGCTGATCCAACTTTGATGTAATGTCCTTAAAACAAGTCAAAATGAGGCTCAGTAGTGTGTGTGACCTCCACGTGCCTGTATGACGTCCCTACATCGCCTGGGCATGCTCCTGATGAGGTGGCGGATGGTCTCCTGAGGGATCTCCTACCAGACCTGGGCTAAAGCATCCGCCAACTCCTGGACAGTCTGTGGTGCAACGTGGCATTGGTGGATGGAGCGAGACATGATGTACCAGATGTGCTCAATTGGATTCAGGTCTGGGGAACGGGCGGGCCAGTCCATAGCATCAACGCCTTCCTCTTGCAGAAACTGCTGACACACTCCAGCCACATGAGGTCTATCATTGTCTTGCATTAGGAGGAACCCAGGGCCAACCGCACCAGCATATTGTCTCACAAGGGGTCTAAGGATCTCATCTCGGTACCTAATGGAAGTCAGGCTACCTCTGGCGAGCACATGGAGGGCTGTGCGGCCCCCCAAAGAAATGCCACCCCACACCATGACTGACCCATCGCCAAACCGGTCATGCTGGAGGATGTTGCAGGCAGCAGAACGTTCTCCACGGCGTCTCCAGACTCAGTCATATCTGTCACATGTGCTTAGTGTGAACCTGCTTTCATCTGTGAAGAGCACAGGGCGCCAGTGGCGAATTTGGCAATCTCTGTGTTCTCTGGCAAATGCCAAACGTCCTGCACAGTGTTGGGCTGTAAGCACAACCCCCACCTGTGGACGTCGGGCCCTCATACCACCATGGTGTCTGTTTCTGACCGTTTGAGCAGACTCGAGCACATTTGTGGCCTGCTGGAGGTAATTTTGCAGGGCTCTGGCAGTGTTCCTCCTGCTCCTCTTTGCACAAAGGCGGAGGTAACGGTCCTGCTACTGGGTTGTTGCCCTCCTACGGCCTCCTCCACGTCTCCTGATGTACTGGCCTGTCTCCTGGTAGCACCTCCATGCTCTGGACACTACACTGACAGACACAGCAAACCTTCTTGCCACAGCTCGCATTGATGTGCCATCCTGGATGAGCTGCACTACCTGAGCCACTTGTGTGGGTTGTAGACTCCGTCTCATGCTACCACTAGAGTGAAAGCATCGCCAGCATTCAAAAGTGACCAAAACCTCAGCCAGGAAGCATAGGAACTGAGAAGTGGTCTGTGGTCACCACCTGCAGAACCACTCATTTATTGGGGGTGTCTTGCTAATTGCCTATAATTTCCACCTGTTGTCTATTCCATTTGCACAACAGCATGTGAAATGTATTGTCAATCAGTGTTGCTTCCTAAGTGGACAGTTTGATTTCACAGAAGTGTGATTGACTTGGAGTTACATTGTGTTGTTTAAGTGTTCCCTTTATTTTTTTGAGCAGTGTATATATATTTTTTAACCTCACGTCAAAATCTAACATATATCTCATATACTGGTAAAACTCACCCTAGTTACATCAGATATACATTAGATTTGCAAATAATCAAGTAACACAAAAGTTATCGTTTAACAGTGAAGAGAAAGTCCTAATCAATATAGAAAGTCTCAATCAGAGAAATCATACATTTCGATAATAAAACGTTGCAGTAGCGCCCTCCTGTGGCGAAATGCGATATCGCCATAAACTGCACCAGCAACGTCTAATCTGATTCAGCGATGCACGATCTGATCCAAAAGA
Source organism: Oncorhynchus keta (assembly GCF_023373465.1). Lineage (NCBI taxonomy): Eukaryota > Metazoa > Chordata > Actinopteri > Salmoniformes > Salmonidae > Oncorhynchus > Oncorhynchus keta. Next base: position 49,393,147 of record NC_068430.1, on the reverse strand, counting down.
ACGTTCACGGCACCACTGTAACAGTACTCTTCTTGCGTTGTGTACAGTCAATCATCGACACAAACTCCAACTTGTAGCACCAGTCATGGAGATTTATTCTGATAGAAACAGCACAAAATTGCACGTCATGCAATGCACGGCTCACCATCCAACTCTGCACTCACGCACTGTACAAAATATACGAACCCCCTCACCAGACACAGTAAGTGTCACGTTCTGACTTTAGTTCCTTTATTTTGTCATTGTGTTAATTTGGTCAGGGCATTAGTTGGGGTGGGTAGTCTATGTTCTTTTTTCTATGTTGTATTTCTGTGTTTGGCCTGGTATGATTCTCAATCAGAGGCAGCTGTCGATCTTTGTCTCTGATTGAGAATCATACTTAGGTAGCCTGACTTCCCCATTTTATTTGTGGGTGATTATTTTCTGTTTAGTGTTTTTTTGTCACCTTACAGGATGGTTCGTTTGTCGTTTTTTTCAGTGTTCAGTTGTTTTATTAAAATAATGGACACTTACCACGCTGCGCATTGGTCCTCCTCTCTTTCTCCAGACGACAACCGTTACAGTAAGTTGCTAGCTAGTATTAGCTGGAATTCTCTACAAAAAATGCACAACAAATATGCACAAAAAGCAAGACAAAAATAAAACCAAAAACCCATTGGCTTAAAAAAGGGGAATCACCAATATAACCCTGTAACAAACGCACAACAACTATACCACTTAGCTAAGTTAAGAAGGACGTGAATAATCAAGTCAATAGATGTTGATTAGATTGCATATAGTTAAAATACTGGCTAGTTCAATGTATTAGTAGCCAACTAACGTTAGGTAGCTAGCTAAAATACCGGCAAAATGCAAGCAACTGCAGTAATTATATGCAATGCGGTTCATAAGGCGAGCATAGCTAGCAAATTGTCAGCCAACATAACCTGTCACTTAACTAACTTAAAGTCATTACTTTATTACATTGCTCAACATTTTCTTAATATTTGCCACAATTAGTTAAAGCAATGCATTTGTATCCGCTCTCATCGGACTTTGGCTGCATATTTTCCGCCATCTTCTTCAAATCTGAAAACGTTGTGAAGCCCATTTTTCTGAAGAATTGCATTATGGGCCCTAAAAGCACAGAAAGTGGCCACTGCTTGTATACCTCATATTTTGGCAAATACTGTATGTACTGTATGTAGTACAGCATCCGGGAGCTTTTGGCATACTATATCCATAATATGACCAATAAGCATACTACATTCTCAATTTACATCACAAATAGTATGGTTAGTATGAGTATTCGAACACAGCTATGGTCTGCGGTTGTGAGGCCGGTTGGATGTACTGCCAAATTCTCTAAAACGAGGTTGAAGGCAGCTTATGGTAGAGAAATTGACATACAATTGTATAAAAACAGCTCTGGTATGCCAATTGCACGCTCCCTCAAAACTTAAAACATCTGTGGCATTGTGTTGCATGACAAAACGGCACATTTTAGAGTGGCCTTTTATTGTCCCCAGCACAAGGTGCACCTGTGTACTGTTCATGATGTTTAATCAGCTTATTGATATGCCACACCTGTCAGGTGGATGGATTACATTGACAAAGGATCAAATGCTCACTAACAGGGATGTAAACAAATTTGCGCTCAATTTGAGTGAAATAATGTTTTGGTGCATATAGAACATTTCTGTGATAATCTATTTCAGCTCATGAAACATGGGACCGGGAACTTACCATGCTGCGTTTATATTTTTGTTCAGTATAGAAAGAAGGTGGAGGAAGGATGTAAACTATGATACGGCTAGTATTGCACAGTGTCGTGACACTGCAGAACAAAACATTAGGAATGTTAGTTTGGTCAGGTTTAAGTACGGTGGCAGTGGTGATTAAGGAGAGTGAGGACAGGTGAGGAGGCTGATAAGCAATGAGTTGCAGCTGATGCTTGTTGAGGAGTTGTGTTCAAGGAAACTATTTAAAGTGTTGCAAACAGGAGTGGAGGCTGATTGGCAGTTAGTAGCAGCTGGTGCTTGTTAAGTAGCTATAAAGCTGTGTTCAAGGCAACTAGTTAAAACCTCTTGCGGATTCCCTAACGCTCGAATTTAACAACATCCGGTGAAATTGCAGAGGGCCAAATTTAAACTACAGAAATATAAATATTTGGCATTCATATAAATACAAGTGTAATACATCAAAATAAAGCTTAACTTCTTGCTGATCCAGCTGCTGTGTCAGATTTTAAAAAGGCTTTACGGCGAAAGCACACCATGCGATTATCTGAGGACAGCCCCCCACATATAAAAACATGAAAAACATTTTAACTAGGTAGGTGCGACACGGAAGTCAGAAATAGCGATGTAATAAATGCCTTACCTTTGAAGATCTTCATCTTTTTCCAATCCCAAATGTCTCAGTGACACAATGAATGGTCGTTTTGTTCGATAAATTCCTTCTTTATATCCCCAAAATGTCAATTTATTTGGTGTGTTTGATTCAGAAATACACAGGTTCCAACTCGCCCAACAAGACTACAAGTATCTAATAGGTTACCTGTAAATTTGGTCCAAATATTTCAAGCAACGTTTCTAATCCAACCTCAGGTACCCTAAAATGTAAATAATCGATTAAATTTCCAATACCAGAGAAAAATAACGAGGAGCGAGCTCCTGTTTACGCGCACCAAAAGACTTGAGTCCATCTGAGTGACACATTTTTCAAAAGAAAAACATTGAACAATTTCTAAAGACTGGTGACATCTAGTGGAAGCCATAGGAACTGCAATCTGGGCCCTAAAAAAAATGGGTTTCCCATAGAAAACACAATGACCTCAAAAAATAATTTCCCTGGATGGATTGTGCTCAGGGTTTTGCCTGCCAAATCAATTATGTTATACTCACAGACATTATGTTAACATTTTTAGAAACTTTAGAGTGCTTTCTATCCAATACTACCATGAATATGCATATCCTAGCTTCTGGGCCTGAGTAACAGGCAGTTTACTTTGGGCATGCTTTTCATCCGGACATGAAAATACTGCCCCCTAGCCCAAAGAGGCTTTAGTGGTTGCATTCAAGTCTGGTCCTCTCACCTGAATGATAGTTTTTTCTTAATACCATAAATCACAGGTGTCAGTCTCATTCCATGTTGGACCATGTCTTCTGGTTTTTGTAATTTCCTTTCAATTTGTGTCCAATTAAGACCTAGACAACCAGGTGAGGGGATTTCCTAACTAATTAGTGACCTTAATTGATCATGTACAGGGGAGGAGAGAAACAGCAGACACTCGTCCCAAACTCTGCATGCCATGGGCTCTCCAACCCTGTTCCTGCAGCTTAATTTGGAAAGCCATTTGATAATGATCCATTCTAAATCTAAACTAATTTCACATATTAGTAAAGGGCAAGACTAAATTGAGAATCGTCTGATGGGTAAGAATATGATCAAATTGATGAGAGAACAGCATGTGCAGCCTGTGGTAAGGATCAAAGCATATGCTTTTTTAAAAACTTTTTCAAATCATGCAACCCATTTAAGTTTTGATTTCAAGGACTTTCTCAAAGGTTTGTATCATTCACAACTGAAGTTGCCAAATACAATGCCCCCTGTAATTATTGGGACAGTGAAGCATTTTTTTATTATTTTGGCTTAAAATCAAACAATGACTATGAGGTTTAAGTGCAGACCGTCAGCTTTAATTTGAGGGTATTTTAATCTATATCGAACCATTTAGAAATGACAGCACTTTTTGTATATAGTCCTCCCATTTTAGGGGACCGAAAGTATTGGGATAAATTCACTTAACTTTTTACTACTTGAATATATATATATAAGTATTTGATCCCATATTCATAGCACACAATGACTACATTAAGCTTGTGAGTACAGTTTTGTTGGATGCATTTGCTGTTTGCTTTGGTTGAGTTTCAGATGATTTTGTGCCCAATAGAAATTAATGGTAACAAATGTATTGTGTCATTTTGGAGTCACTTTAATTGTAAATAAGAATTTAATATGTTTCTAAACACTGAATGATACCATGAATTACGGATAATCCTGAATGAATTGTGAATAATGATGAGTGAGAAAGTTACAGAAGCACAAATGTCATACCCCCCCAATACATGCTAACCTCTCACAATTACAATAAAAAGAAATGTGGGGGTCCAACTTTCCCAGTCATTTGCATGACGGTTACTGGCTGACAAAATGTCATGATTGCCAAAGCCCTACCTAGGCCTACATACAACCTTGTGTGCATCATCATGGCATTCTACTTGGCCACAGGATTAGGCCATGGAATTTGTCAACCAGAGGGATATCCTGCAAAGCAAGCTAGATCTACTTTTTTTCTCAAGATAACCAGCTTTAGTTAGCTTCGCATTCCAGCTCAGGCTTCATCCATACTACAGTGAATATTGCCTGCCGCTAACTGTAGCAGGCTTGTAATTGAGTGTGCATGTCCCACATGGCTAGTAGAACACCAAACTCTTCATTGAGACAATGCTAAAACATCAATCCATGGGCGATTCAGTGTCACAAGTTTTCTTGGAAATTCAGCAGGCTATGGTGTGAATAGGATTTTAGAAGTGCCGTCTTTATTTGATTACTTATCGTTAATGCAGTCTTTGGTGAGCTTATCAATGCACAAGCACCTTTTCCCCACTCCTATCAAATGTATTAAGCCATACAAAAGTTTTACATTGGATGGCGTTTAAAATTTACATTTACATTTAAGTCATTTAGCAGACGCTCTTATCCAGAGCGACTTACAAATTGGTGCATTCACCTTATGACATCCAGTGGAACATCCACTTTACAATAGTGCATCTAAATCTTTTAAGGGGGGTGAGAAGGATTACTTTATCCTATCCTAGGTATTCCTTAAAGAGGTGGGGTTTCAGGTGTCTCCGGAAGGTGGTGATTGACTCCGCTGTCCTGGCGTCGTGAGGGAGTGTGTTCCACCATTGGGGAGCCAGAGCAGCGAACAGTTTTGACTGGGCTGAGCGGGAACTGTACTTCCTCAGTGGTAGGGAGGCGAGCAGGCCAGAGGTGGATGAACGCAGTGCCCTTGTTTGGGTGTAGGGCCTGATCAGAGCCTGGAGGTACTGAGGTGCCGTTCCCCTCACAGCTCCGTAGGCAAGCACCATGGTCTTGTGGCGGATGCGAGCTTCAACTGGAAGCCAGTGGAGAGAGCGGAGGAGCGGGGTGACGTGAGAGAACTTGGGAAGGTTGAACACCAGACGGGCTGCGGCGTTCTGGATGAGTTGTAGGGGTTTAATGGCACAGGCAGGGAGCCCAGCCAACAGCGAGTTGCAGTAATCCAGACGGGAGATGACAAGTGCCTGGATTAGGACCTGCGCCGCTTCCTGTGTGAGGCAGGGTCGTACTCTGCGGATGTTGTAGAGCATGAACCTACAGGAACGGGCCACCAATATAAATGTGATATATTTTAACATTACTATGTTTTAACACACAAAAATCAGTCCTCTATTAAATCCGCGTATTCCTGAAAAAAAGGGGATGATGACACAATCTTTGCAAGAGGGCGATAATCTGATGGCATTGGTCCTCAGTCATTTCATTCAGAGTTGACCAAAGTTACCTCGCTAACTCCTCAAACCTGCTTCGTAGAATAACCCTCAGATCTTCTGTCTAGCAATTGACCCTTCACTTAGCCCCTGGTAGGCTAACCCAGTGGTTCTCAACTCAACCCAGTGGTTCTCAACAATGTTACTAACCACTTTTGGAGAACTACTGCTCTCAAATCATATCCTGATGTCGACAGCAGATGATGATTGTATACATAACTAGCTAGCTAACATACATTTAGAAAAAAACAAGTTATATTAACTGGCTAGCTAGCTAGTGTTAGCAACATTGGTTGGTGAATAAGACAGAGCTAGCGAACCAGCTGAGCTGGCAAACAATGTAACAAAAATAGAATTGTGGATTCAAAAAATACTCCAACAGGCTTAGCATTTCAGGAATAGCAGAAGCAAGTACCGCTGGTGCACTGTTCAATTCTTTAGCCATTGAAACAATTTGTTTTTGGATGAACAACTAAGAGTATGCATGTCACAGTGGCTTCATGACCTTAGGGGGCACAAAGGCACATGCCCACTCAGATTTATCCAGTTTTTTACTTCTGCAATAATTTCATTAATTACTAAACTTAATTTAAGCTATGTAGCCTATTGATTCTTCTTGATGAATAAATAAAACAATGTTTTGTTATTTCTCTGTAATACTAGCCACCTAGCAATTTTATGAAGTTGGCTTGAGCTAGCCAGCTAGATAGGTTACCCAATCTCCCAACCCAATAACTAGGTATCAATTACTAAATATACTGAATAAGACTCACATTACTTCCAATCTTTTACTCAGATTTGAGTAGATGAGCATTTTTGGTTTCATAAAAATAGAAAAACACCAGTCAGGGGATACAGGCAGCTCAATAGGTATATTTATTCCACATTTACTTAGATATGCATAAATATGATTGGTTTAAATTACAATTGACCAGGTATGCCATATTTCTGACATTGAATTAGGCATAATGATTATGGCTTTAGATTACAGGAAAAAGCTGTTTCAGGTGTTTGAAAAATGCAAAATTATTCAACCACCAGTCAGACTACGAGTTATATTGTAGCATGACCTTTACTGTCAAAGTAAAAAAGAACAAATTGTCACCCACATTGTCAACACATTGTGTTGTAAACATTTATAACCATCTATAATGGCTTATTCATGAGTTATAAAGTTTAAGCAATGCACCCTATCCATCCGTTACTATGACAGAACATTCCAGTTATGTTTTCCGGCTATACTTAGCAGTGGTGATCATTGGATACACTGTAAACCTGTCATTCCTGTGTCCGAAAGCCCATAAACAGTTACATTGACTCAATTGAGGTTTTGAATTGGGGACCTGCTGACACACATTTGGGTTATACCACCAGTGGTGTTCCAGTAAGGAATCCAGTCTGGGTCACAAATAGCCCTGAGATTATGATTTAACTGGCATTGACTCCAGCAAATGCTGACCCCAAGAGAAGAGTCTATTCACATTCATTCCACATTTACTTTTATCAAAGCTGGCAGAGGAAATTGGAACAGTGCCACGTGTTATCTAGGCCTCAGCATAGTCTATGTGCAATAAATGATTTGATAAACATTTGCCATTCAGTAGCCTACATTTCTTTTTTTGTCAGTCTGATTTTAATGCCTGAGTGGATGTCTGAGTGAGGCTCCAACATTTTGAAGTACGATACAAAAGCATTCCATTCTACCCTTTCCAGGAACTAATGAGCTCTAGGACAAAAAAATAAAAAGACAGCACTATATCCAAACAATAGAGCGCTTCACAAACCCAAGAGAAAACAACGCAAAGAAAAAGTCTCTTTGAAATGGGCAGGGGAGTCTGGTTGTCATGGGGGAAACTACGATTACATAACGTAAGACCTGTTGCGTCCATTGAAATAGCTATAATGTCAAACTTCTAGCAGCAGACCACTGGATTGAGACAGCCACACAAAATAACTTAAACTAGAACTTGTATGAAATATAACTTGAACGAAAATAAAGTTAGTTGGAGCAAGTGGATGTCTGTTCTTTCTTTGGCAATTGGTCTATCGCTCTATGGAAACCTACTACAATACAACATATCGCTCAGACTTACATGAAGAAATAAGTCTATCTTTGATTCATTGTACTTTAGTTGCTTGAATTAATTATATTAGTACACATTCCTTGATCTGAAATCAAGATTCAAAAAGACCAAGGAGTACTAAAAGTTTATAATTGACCACACATGCTCATGCTGTAAAAATAATATAATTACAGTACCAGTGGACTTTGGACAATTAAAGAGCAGCAACTGCTCCTAAAAAACTACTTTTCATTTAGAAAACTGCCTATGTGCCATCGATATGAATCGGAAATATTTATTCTACTGTCAAAATGTACTACAAAATGTAAATAGTATATTTTGTCATAACGTCAGTCTTTTCCAAAACAGAGTTTTGTTAATGTCCAAAGTCCACTGGTACTGTAATTATTATCAAGGAACGTGTACTAATATACATTCTTTAATGTTATCATCATACATTGTATTCAGTATGTAAACATGTGATTTATTTAAGCAATAAGGCTCGAGGGGGTGTGGTATATGGCCAATATGTCACGGCTAAGGGCTGTTCTTAGGCACGACGCAACGCAACGCCTGGACACAGCCCTTAGCTGTGGTATATTGGCCATATATCATAAACCCCTGAGGTGCCTTATTACTATTATGAACTATTTACCAACGTAATTAGAACAGTAAAATTAAGTGTTTGTGAGCCAATCAGCATTCAGGGCTCGAACTACCAGTTTATAATTAGTATATGATTATAAAAAATTAAAAAATACTTGGTTCATCTGGCCATAGCCTACAGGAAAGAAGCCCTTAACATTTCAGTACATCATTGATTTATTTCTCTCCAGAGAATGATTGAAGCTCACATTAACCTAAAACCTACGGTATAATGTACTGTATCAAAATGGCGATGTTAATTTAATTGTTAAATTGAAGAAGGAAACAATACATTTTCCATTTGAAAATGAGTTACCAACTGTCATGCCCTGAACTAATTATTTTTTGTTTTCTTTATATATTTATGTTAGGTTAGGGTGTGACATGGGTGATGTATGTGTTTTTGTACTGTCTAGGGTTTTTTGTAGGTTTATGGGGTTGTTTACCATCTAGGTGTTTATGTATGTCTATGGTTGCCTAGATTGGTTCTCAATTAGAGGCAGTTGTTTATCGTTGTCTCTGATTGGGAACCATATTTAGGCAGCCATCTTCTTTGGGTATTTTGTGGGTTATTGTCTGTGATGTTGCATGTTTGCACTCAGTTTTGATAGCGTCACGGTCGTCTTGTTATTTTGTTTGTTTCGTGTACTTCGTGTTTTTTTTTCGTCTTTCATTAAAAAGATGTATTCACATCTCGCTGCGCTTTGGTCTCCTCAATACGACGATCGTGACACCAACACAAGTTACAAACCCACTAACTTTTGTCAGTTACTACCAACCGTATAAAACGGTTTGGGAAGCATAGGTGTAACGTCGTTCTTCGTTTGTTGAAAGAGAGTCGGACCGAAATGCAGCGTGGTGGTTACTCATGTCTTTAATGAAACAATCGCGATACATGAAATAACTTCTACAAATGCAAAACAACAAACGGAACATGAAAACCTACTTACAGCCTATCTGGTGAAACTACACAGAGACAGGAACAATCACCCACGAAAAACACAGTGATACCCCGGCTACCTAAATACGGTTCCCAATCAGAGACAACGAGAATCACCTGACTCTGATTGAGAACCGCCTCAGGCAGCCAAGCCTATGCAACACCCCTACTCAGCCGCAATCCCAATAACTACAAAACCCAAATACGAAATACAACAAAATAAACCCATGTCACACCCTGGCCTGACCAAATAATTAACGAAAACACAAAATACTAAGACCAAGGCGTGACAGAACCCCCCTAAGGTGCGGACTCCCGGACGCACCTCAAAACCATAGGGAGGGTCCGGGTGGGCGTCTGTCCAAGGTGACGTTTCCGGCTCGGGACGTGGAACCCACTCCATTAATGTCATAGTTCCTCCCCTTCGCGTCCTGGGATAATCCACCCTCGCCGCCGACCATGGCCTAATAGTCCTCACCCAGAACCCCACTGAACTGAAGGGCAGCTCGGGACTGAGGGGCAGCTCGGGACTGAGGCAGCTCGGGACTGAGGGGAAGCTCGGGACTGAGGGGCAGCTCGGGACTGAGGGGCAGCTCGGGACTGAGGGGCAGCTCGGGACTGAGATGAAGCTCAGGCAGGTAGTAGGCTCCGGTAGATCCTGGCTGGCTGGCGGATCTGGAAGAGACTGGTTGACTGGCAGATCTGGAAGAATCTGGTTGACTGGCAGATCTAGAAGATCATGGCTGACTGGCAGATCTAGCTGCTCCATGCAGACTGACTGCTCAGGCTGCTACATGCAGACTGACAGCTCAGGCTGCTCCATGCAGACTGACAGCTCAGGCTGCTCCATGCAGACTGACAGCTCTGGCTGCTCCATGCACACTGGCAGCTCTTGCTGCATCATGCAGACTGACAGCTCTGGCTGCTCCATGCAGGCTGGCAGCAACTTGCAGACTGGCAGCTCCTTGCAGACTAGCAGCTCCTTGCAGACTGACAGCTCTGGCTGCTCCATGCAGGCTGACAGCTTCTTGCAGACTGGCAGCTCCTTTCAGACTGGCAGCTCCTTGCAGACTGACAGCTCTGGCTGCTTCATTTCAGACTGACAGCTCTGGCTGCTTCATGCAGACTGACATCTCTGGCTGCTTCATGCAGACTGACAGCTCTGGCTGCTTCATGCAGACTGACAGCTCTGGCTGCTCCATGCAGGCTGGCAGCACCTTGCAGACTGGCAGCTCCTTGCAGACTGGCAGCTCCTTGCAGACTGACAGCTCTGGCTGCTTCATGCAGACTGACAGCTCAGGCTGCTCCATGCAGACTGACAGCTCAGGCTGCTCCATGCAGACTGACAGCTCTGGCTGCTCCATGCAGACTGACAGCTCAGGCTGCTTCATACAGACAGGAGGCTCCGGCAGCGCTGTAGAGGAGGAAGGCTCTAGAAGCGCTGAACAGGCGGGAGACTCCGACAGCGCAGGAGGGAAGGAAGGCTCTGGCTGTGCTGAACAGGCGAGGCGCACTGAAGGCCTGGTGCGTGGTGCTGGAACTGGTGATACTGGACCGAGGACAAGCACAGGAAGCCTGGTGCGGGGAGCTGCTACCGGAGGACTGGTATGTGAAGGTGGCACAGGATGGACTGGACCGTGAAGGTGTACTGGAGAGCTCGAGAGCAGGACTGGCACAGGACGTGCAAGGCTAGGTAGGTACACTGGAGGCCTAGTGCGTGAGGCTGGCACATTTTTCACCAGCCGACTAACACGCACCTCAGGACGAGTATGGAGCGCTAACCCAGGTGCCATCAAATCCCCGACACGCTCCGTCGGATGAATCTTGTACCTAACGCACCAAGCTATCAACTCCCTCATTACTCTCCACTCCACCTTCCCCATTAACTCCCTCACAGTCTCTGCTTCGCTCACCTCTAACACCGGCTCTGGTTCTGGTCTCCTCCTTGGCTCTTCACGATTAACAAGGAGAGTTGGCTCAGGTCTATCTCCTGACTCAGCCACTCTCCCTCTGAGCCCCCCCCCCCAATAAATTTTTGGGGCTGCTTTTCGGGCTTCCCTCTGCGCCGTCGTGATTGCCTCTCCAACTCCATTCTCCTATAGCCCTCTTCGCACTGCTCCAGCGAATCCCAGGCGGGCTCCGGCACTCTCTCTGGGTCGACCGCCCACCTGTCTATTTCTTCCCACGTCGTATACTCTATGCTTCTGCTGTCCATAACGTCCTCATAACAGCGTCTCTCAGCTCTCGTAAGTGCCTCCTTTCGCTGCTCCTGCTGTCGCTGCCTGTAACCACGCCACTCGGTCCGTGTGTGGTGGGTGATTCTGTAACGTCGTTCTTCGTTTGTTTAAAGAGAGTCGGACCGAAATGCAGCGTGGTGGTTACTCACGTCTTTAAGGAAACAATCGCGATACATGAAATAACTTATACAAATACAAAACAACAAACGGACCGTGAAAACCTAATTACAGCCTATCTGGTGAAACTACACAGAGACAGGAACAATCACCCACGAAATACACAGTGAAACCCCGGCTACCTAAATACGGTTCCCGATCAGAGACAACGAGAATCACCTGACTCTGATTGAGAACCGCCTCAGGCAGCCAAGCCTATGCAACACCCCTACTCAACCGCAATCCCAATAACTACAAAACCCCAATACGAAATACAACAAAATAAACCCATGTCACACCCTGGCCTGACCAAATAATTAACAAAAACACAAAATACTAACACCAAGGTGTGACAATAGGTGTGTGTATGTATGGCTTTAATCTATGAACCAAAGTCTAGGTGTAAAAAAAAGTGGGTCAAAGGCTTTTTCATGCTAGTGTCATAAAACTTGTTCAGCAAAGAGATACAGAAAATAACCCCCTAACTGTATCAACCATTTGGCGTTACATAATCAGTGTTTTACGAAGACCTCAATTAAGTGCAAACCAAGCCCCTGAAAGTGGGTTGATCTTCACAACAGTGTGGCAGTCTCACTGCAGAATAGACTTCAGATGAGTGACCCAGCTTGTAAAATCATGTGATGACCCAAAGGCAGACATAGATGTACAAACAGATTTTAAACAAAATACAATTCCAGAAGGGAGGTTCTACAGGGGCTAATGATTGGCCACAAGGTCTGCTCTTAGTTGATCAGCTGAAGTGACAAGGTTAAAATAAATTGTCCACACCACCTGCTTCTATGGATTAAAATGGGTGATCTAATAGGCTATCCTATCAAAATGGAAAATTCTCACCCATTTACACACAATATCCCATAAAGACAAAGTGAAAACGTGTTTTTAGAAATGTTAGCAAATTTATTGAAAACGAAATACAGAAATAACTCATTTACAGAAGTATTCACACCTGAGTGAATACTTTGTAGAAACATCTTTGGTAGCGATTACAGATGTGAGTCTTTCTGGGTAAATCTCTAATGGCTTTCCACACCTGGATTGTGCAACATTTGTCCATTAATCAAAATTCTTCCAAGCTCTGTCAAAGTGGTTGTTGATCATTGCTAGACAACCATTTTTAAGTACTTGCTATAGATTTTCAAGTAGATTCAAATCAAAGCTGTAGCTTGGCCCCTCAGGAACATTCACGTCTTCTTGGGAAACAACTCCAGTGTAGATTTGGCCTTGTGTTTTAGGTTATTGCCCTGCTGAAAGGTGAATTAATCTCCCAGTATCTAGTGGAAAGCAGACTGAACTAGGATTTACTCTAGGATTTTGCCTGTGCTTAGCTCCATTCCGTTTCTTTTTTTTATCTTGAAAAACTCCCCAGTCCTTAATGATTACAAGCATACCCATAACATGATGCAGCCTCTACTATGCTTGAAAATATGAAGAGTGGTACTCAGTAATGTATTGGATTTGCCCCAAACATAACACTTTGTATTCAGAACAGAAAGTGAATTGCTTTGCCACATTGTTTGCAGTTTCATTTTAGTGCCTTGTTGCAAACAGGATGCATGTTTTGGTATATTTTGTATTCTGTACAGGCATACTTTTTCACTCTGTCAATTAGGTTAGAATTGTGGAGTAACTACAATGTTGTTAATCCATCCTCAGTTCTCCCATCAAAGCCATTAAACTCTGTAACTGTTTTAAAGTCACCATTGGGCTCATGGTGAAAACCCTGAGCGGTTTCCTTCCTCTCCGGCAACTGAGTTCATAAGGATGCCTGTATCTTTGTAGTGACTGGGTGTATTTATATATCATCCAAAGTGTAATTAATAACTTTGCCATGCTACAAAATATATTCAATGTCTGCATTTTTATTTATTTACCCATCTACCAATAGGTGCCCTCCTTTGCAAGGCATTGGAAAACCTCCCTGGTCTTTGTGGTGGAATCAGTGTTTAAAATTCACTGCTCAACTGAGAGACCTAACAGATAATTGTATGCGTGGCGTGCAGAGATGAGGTAGTCATTCAAAAATCAAGTTAAACACTAGTATTGCACACAGAGTCCATGCAACTTATGTGACTTGTAAAGCACATTTTTACTCCTGAACTTATTTGCCATAACCAAGGGGTTGAATATTTATTGATTCAATATATTTCAGCTTTCCATTTTACATTTGTAAAAATGTCAAAAAACATAATTCCACTGACATTATGGGGTATTATGTCTAAGCCGGTGACAAAACAAATCTACAATTAATTACTCTTAAATTCAGGCTGTAACACAACACAATTTGGAAAAAGTCAAGGGATGTGAATACTTTCTGAAGGCACTGTATCTGTATCCACCCAAAAACTACAACCGGTACTGTAGCCATCATTCAGCAAATAAAATATCCGTTTCAAAATCACCCTGGTCTTATTTTTAAAAAATTAAAAAATACAAAACCATACCAAACAACTTAACATTTAGAACAAAAATCAGGGCTGGCAATAAATAAACACCATAAATACAAATAAATACACATAAATCCCTAATTTCTATAAAAAAAATGGCATACATGAACATTCAAGTTGACACGGAACACATTCACCAAGCAGAGTGCATCACGAGAGTTCAGAGGATTCCAGATCATATCTCATTGTCACTAAGTACAGAGTACCATTCAGATTCCATTTTTTCTCAGAGAAGACACAGTCCAGTAAATGGGTGTCTTATCCCCAATATCTTTTGCCTATGCTCTTGCAAATAGTGACAATGCAGGAGTCATCAGATACTCATTGAGAGAAGAGTAGCAACTTACCAACAAGTTGTACAGACCGTTATAGTTGGACACAGTGTTTAGTGTATTAGGAAAGCAAAACATAAAGGTTTGTGTTCATTAGGCACCAAACAGAAGACAACGTCCTGAAACAGAGGTGGACTACTTGGAAAATACTAATTTTTTTACGCAAAATGTTTTTAAAAGTTTTCCTTTGCGTGCCCAAATAAACACGTTGGCTGATAGACAGACTGACAAATCACTGTTGTTTTCCTATTCAACTGACGCCCTCTGCTGGTAAAAGAGCAGATCTGTCTGGTTTACATATGCGCCCAAAGGCTCACATCTGCGCAATTCATCTGCTTGTTTTCAATGTGAGTGACAGTGGGCATAAGAAAGTAAATACAGAAAAAAGGACAAAAAAAAGCAAAAGAACCCAGACCAGCAACCCAATCACCTACATGCCAAAATATATATCTCACCTACTCATTGGAGCGACAGAACAGACAAAAGTTAGCACATCTTTCACCGCAGCCACTTAACCTCCATGTCTGCTCCTTCCTTCATTTCTTCAGGCTTGCTCCAGTGGGACCTTCAGAAACACCAAGGCTGGTTTATGTGGGGGCAAGGGGTTGGTTGGGCTGTTTGTTTAAGACCTCAGAAATAAGA
The DNA here is from genome assembly GCF_023373465.1 of Oncorhynchus keta. Lineage (NCBI taxonomy): Eukaryota > Metazoa > Chordata > Actinopteri > Salmoniformes > Salmonidae > Oncorhynchus > Oncorhynchus keta. The sequence continues at coordinate 49,378,091 of NC_068430.1, read as the reverse complement.
ACTCGAAGTGTGGGGTAATGTTCAGAGTCACTTTCAGTCATGCAGCGGTCCCATCCCTGCCTGTGTGTGTGTGTGTGTGTGTGTGTGTGTGTGTGTGTGTGTGTGTGTGTGTGTGTCGTCCACTACTTGAGAACCAGAGTGGCCTCGCTACCGTCTTTCCTCTTCAGGTACTGGACGTGGGTTAGGTGATGCTCTCGCCGCAGGTACACGTAGAAGTAGTCCGACACCACCAAGATCTGAGAAGAAACAAAACAATATTGACAGAAATCCATCTGTGAAAATTACAATTTCAATAGTTAAAGGTACTGTAGTCTAATCCAGCTGATTTCACACTGAAGATGCCTGTAGCAATGCTAGCCTACCCAGCTGTGGTGCCCATTCCAGCCCACTCACCTGTGCCACATTGAAAAGCAGCGTGATGGAATAGTAGAAGTTGGAGTTGGCACTACCCACGTAGATCCAGAGGTGCCAGAGGACGGGGAACAGCGCGGAGCACGCCAACAACACAACCAGCACCAGGAAGATATTCTTCAGGACTAGAACACAAGGCAAATAAAGTCAATATAAAATTATATAATGTACAGTCATATCATTCTTAATGAGCCTAAAACCAAAGCTTTTTCTTGTAGAAGTTTCCCCCAATCTTAGTGTACAGAAATCGCTGATTGGTGATGTGGAGTTGGGGAGACGGCATTCGTGGCAGGTGTGCCTTCTATATCTCTCTATTGCCAGGTATTTACAAGGGCAGCCATTGAGAGCGCCTCCTTTCAATCCGGGTCCATCACCCAAACAGAGTAGAGGAGTTGAGCAAGTCAACTACCAGTATGAGTAATTGAATGCGAGTTCCAACATCCTTTATTGCATAGAAGAGGACTTCCTCACCTCTTTGTTTGTGTGGGATTCCGGCTGCTAATGGCTAATTCAGGCAGCCATTAAACATCCTAATTCATACATCCAACTGTTCAAGACTGGCAACATCAACCGTTCATCACTCTATGAATCTAGACATTTAAACAATTCATTCCATTTTCCAACCATCTTCATGTAAATAAAGACTCCAACTGCATCTTTGCTTCTGTCTCTGCTCTCTGACCGGAGCCCACTGTAGATGGGCATCACCATTCCAGTTCTACAACCTCAACACTTTACACTTAGCCAGCTAACTCGCTCTAGTAAATATTCTGCAATTAGTGCAAGCCCAATCATGACGGTGCAATGCATTTCACGCGTGATTACACAATGTGTTAATGTCTTTATTGTACCTCTCCCTATCAAATAAATAAATGACTAATTGAAAGGACTCTGTATGAACTCCTGTTCATACAAAGGCAAACTTCAACCTTTAAAACATCACTGACCACTCGCTACCTTAGCTGGCTATACTCTCTTCTGTTGGCTATAACTAAAGAGATGATCATTAAGCTGGATGACTCATTAGATTATGCTTTCTGAAATACCATCCTGGCTTTTCTTGTTATTGAGCTTTGTGTTAGATACCTGTGGTGCATCAGAAATCAGTTTCTATTGTTGACTTTGACAAAGCTGAGTCATCCCATCTTCCTGCTTCTCTTTGTAAAGAAATATAATTATACTAGCCCTTGACCTGGTCTGAAAACAAACCCTAAATCAGTAATATATGCCATTTAGCAGATGATTTCCTCCAAAGTGGCTTACATTGATGCCTGCATACATTTTTACATATGGGTGGTCCCGGGAATCAAACCCACTATACTGGTGTTACAAGTGCCATGCTCGACCAACTGAGCTACAAAGGACCATTGTTTCTCAATCCTGGTCCTAGTGACCCAATGGTGTTAGCAATTATTTTTGTTTGCATTATCACCAACACAATTGATTCAACTCATCATTAAGCCTTTGAATTGTGGAATTAGGTGTGTTACTGCTAAGACAAAAAAAGTACATTCCTTTGGCTGGGACAAAACCTACTGTACTGCGGGTCACCTGCAGCAGGATTGAGGATTACTGCACTACAGTATTAGGGATGACGTTAAGGAGCACACCCTCTGACGGTTAGTTCTCCTAAAATAATTGTCTCAGTCGAGCTTTGTCCATGTCCAATGCCGTCTGTTGTGCAGCTCATAAAACATGTTTCCAAAACCTCTCATTGAGTACCCACCACACCAGCTGTTCCATTGATTGGATTTATTTACAAGCCCTTGATTCGTTCAAAGAGGTTTGCTAGCAGTGGAATTTTTATTTGTATTTTTTTATTTCACCTTTATTTAACCAGGTAGGCTAGTTGAGAACAAGTTCGCATTTGCAACTGCGACCTGGCCAAGATAAAGCATAGCAGTGTGAACAGACAACACAGAGTTACACATGGAGTAAACAATTAACAAGTCAATAACACAGTAGAAAAAAAAGGGGAGTCTATATACATTGTGTGCAAAAGGCATGAGGAGGTAGGCGAATAATTAGAATTTTGCAGATTAACACTGGAGTGATAAATGATCAGATGGTCATGTACAGGTAGAGATATTGGTGTGCAAAAGAGCAGAAAAGTAAATAAATAGAAACAGTATGGGGGTGAGGTAGGTGAAAATGGGTGGGCTATTTACCAATAGACTATGTACAGCTGCAGCGATCGGTTAGCTGCTCAGATATAGCAGATGTTTGAAGTTGGTGAGGGAGATAAAAGTCTCCAACTTCAGCGATTTTTGCAATTCGTTCCAGTCACAGGCAGCAGAGTACTGGAACGAAAGGCGGCCAAATGAGGTGTTGGCTTTAGGGATGATCAGTGAGATACACCTGCTGGAGCGCGTGCTACGGATGGGTGTAGCCATCGTGACCAGTGAACTGAGATAAGGCGGAGCTTTACCTAGCATGGACTTGTAGATGACCTGGAGCCAGTGGGTCTGGCGACGAATACGTAGCGAGGGCCAGCCGACTAGAGCATACAAGTCGCAGTGGTGGGTGCTTTAGTGACAAAACGGATGGCACTGTGATAAACTGCATCCAGTTTGCTGAGTAGAGTGTTGGAAGCAATTTTGTAGATGACAACTCCAAAGTCGAGGATCGGTAGGATAGTCAGTTTTACTAGGGTAAGTTTGGCGGCGTGAGTGAAGGAGGCTTTGTTGCGGAATAGAAAGCTGACTCTTGATTTGATTTTCGATTGGAGATGTTTGATATGAGTCTGGAAGGAGAGTTTACCGTCTAGCCAGACACCAAGGTACTTATAGATGTCCACATATTCAAGGTCGGAACCATCCAGGGTGGTGATGCTAGTCGGGCATGCGGGTGCAGGCAGCGATCGGTTGAAAAGCATGCATTTGGTTTTACTAGCGTTTAAGAGCAGTTGGAGGCCACGGAAGGAGTGTTGTAATGGCATTGAACCTCGTTTGGAGGTTAGATAGCACAGTGTCCAAGGACGGGCCGGAAGTATATAGAATGGTGTCATCTGCGTAGAGGTGGATCAGGGAATCGCCCGCAGCAAGAGCAACATCATTGATATATACAGAGAAAAGAGTCGGGCCGAGAATTGAACCCTGTGGCACCCCCATAGAGACTGCCAGAGGACCGGACAGCATGCCCTCCGATTTGACACACTGAACTCTGTCTGCAAAGTAATTGGTGAACCAGGCAAAGGCAGTCATCCGAAAAACCGAGGCTCCTGAGTCTGCCGATAAGAATATGGTGATTGACAGAGTCGAAAACCTTGGCAAGGTGGATGAAGAAGGCTGCACAGTACTGTCTTTTATCGATGGCGGTTATGATATCGTTTAGTACCTTGAGTGTGGCTGAGGTGCACCCGTGACCGGCTCGGAACCCAGATTGCACAGCGGAGAAGGTACGGTGGGATTCGAGATGGTCAGTGACCTGTTTGTTGACTTGGCTTTCGAAGACCTTAGATAGGCAGGGCAGGATGGATATAGGTCTGTAACAGTTTGGGTCCAGGGTGTCTCCCCCTTTGAAGCGGGGGATGACTGCGGCAGCTTTCCAATCCTTGGGGATCTCAGACGATATGAAAGAGAGGTTGAACAGGCTGGTAATAGGGGTTGCGACAAAGGCGGCGGATAGTTTCAGAAATAGTGGGTCCAGATTGTCAAGCCCAACTGATTTGTACGGGTCCAGGTTTTGCAGCTCTTTCAGAACATCTGCTATCTGGATGTGGGTAAAGGAGAACCTGGAGAGGCTTGGAGAATAGATAGCTAATGAATAGAGCAGAGGTTTGGGAAACACTATCCTCACACATACAGTACAGCGGGATCTACACCATAGATGACACGGAATATTAATGTAGTGCAACTTTGTACAACTTCTGAGGGATGAAGACAAACTGAATTCGACAGTATTCCTGCCTCCTCAACAGAAATAGCTATAGGACAGAGTTCAGTAGGTGCGAAATGAAAGCCTTGAAACGAGGAGGTACTGTCTTAACTTGTCCAATAAGAAATGCTTGTGCTCGTCTTCTGTTGCAAAACAGTTTACTACGGTGTACCCTATCGAACGCAATCCATAGCTCATGGGAAAGAACCACTCACATCTGTAGAGGTGGTTCCAGGCCGGCAGAAAAGCCATATAGAGGGCGATGTCGCCCACGGTGGGGTAGGACTTGAAGATGGAGATGATGGCGATCTGCATGAAGATCAGAAAGACTGGGTGCTCCCTGGGACAGAGGACAGCAGTGTTACTATACAGCAGCCTTTTTAGGACTAAATCATTTACAGGACTTATAGGATGGCACTTTTAGATGGGATACATCATATATACACACACATGGTCCTGTGTGGCTACGTAGGGCATGAGAGTTGTAACACCAGAGTAGTGGGTTCAATTCCTACAGGGGCCACCCATATGAAAGTAATTATGCACGCACTATGGTAAACCGCTTTGAATGAAATCGCCTGTTTAATAGTACATAATACGCAGCAACAAGGCGAAAGAATGTGCGTGCAGCTCGCATCAACATTAAAAAATATATAAATATTTCACCTTTAACCAGGTAGGATAGTTGAGAACAAGTTCTCATTTACAACTGCGACCTGGCCAAGATAAAGCAAAGCAGTGCGACACAAACAACAGAGTTACACATTGGATAAACAAATGTACAGTCAATAATACAATAGCAAAGTCTATATACAGTGTGTGCAAATGTCGTATGATTAGGGAGGTAAGGCAATACATTCTTTTGATATTTTTTATTTATTTCACCTTTATTATACCAGGTAGGCTAGTTGAGAACAAGTTCTCATTTACAACTGCGACCTGGCCAAGATAAAGCAAAGCAGTTCGACACAAACAACATAGTTACACATGGAATAAACAAACATACAGTCAATAGTACAGTAGAAAAAGTATATATACAGTGTGTGCAAATGAGGTAAGATAAGGGAGGTAAGGCAATAAACAGGTCATGGTGGCGAAGTAATTACAATATACCATTTAAACACGGGAGTGAATAGATGTGCAGAAGATGAACGTGCAAGTGGAGATACTGGGGTGCAAAGGAGCAAGATAAATAAATAAATACAGTATTGGGATGAGGTAGTTGAATGGGCTATTTACAGATAGGCTATGTACAGGTGCAGTGATTTGTGAGCTGCTCTGACAGCTGGTGCTTAAGCTAGTGAGGGAGATATGAGTCTCCAGCTTTAGTGATTTTTGCAGTTCGTTCCAGTCATTGGCAGCAGAGAACTGGAAGGAAAGGCGGCCAAATGAGGAATTGGCTTTGGGGGTGACCAGTGAGATATACCTGAAGGAGCGTGTGCTATGGGTGGGTGCTGCTATGGTGACCAGTGAGCTGAGATAAGGCGGGGCTTTACCTAGCAAAGACTTGTAGATGACCTGGAGGCAGTGAGTTTTTGGCGTTTGTGCTACAGGATGCAGATTTCTGTTTGAAAAAGAGAGACTTAACTTTCCTAACTGCCTCTGTATATTGGTTCCTAACTTCCCTGAAAAGTTGCATATCACGGGGGCTATTCGATGCTAATGCAGTACGCCACATGATGTTTTTGTGCTGGTCAAGGGTCTGGAGAGAACCAAGGGCTATATCTGTTCCTGGTTCAGTTTTTTCTGAATGGGGCATGCTTATTTAAAATGGTTCCAGTCATTATAGATGACCTGGAGCCAGTGAGTTTGGCAACGAATATCAATGTGACCAATCATTTTTATTACTTGCACAGCCAAGTCAAAAGGGTCACAAAATACGACTAAATGGTTGTCGTCTGGAACCCTGCCTTGTAGGCTCTTCACTATAGGCACTATCCAACCTTAGTTTTACTTTAATGAAAAAGGCCTCTATCTTAGCATTCAACACTAGCCAAGGTCAAGACTCCTCTCTTGCCCTCTCGCTCTCCTCAGCAGCAGGTCGATACATGTAAGGAGTGAGAGAATGGTGCTGAAGCGCAAAATCGGGGTGAATGATAAGTAGCCGAGGACAATTTGGCCGGCTACAATTATCAGCTTTTAGTTTATTTTAATTACCTGCTAATGGAAACCTGCTAGGAACATTGATAGTAAATATACAGTTGAAGTTGGAAGTTTACATACACTAAGTTCACAGTGCCTTTAAACAACTTGGAAAATTCCAGAAAATTATGTCATGGCTTCAGAAGCTTCTGATAGGCTAATTAACATAATTTGACTCAATTGGAGGTGTACCTGTGGATGTCAAGTGTACCTGTGGATTTCAAGGCCAACCTTCAAACTCAGTGCCTCTTTGCTTGACATCATGGGAAAACCAGAATAAATAAGCCAAGATTTCTGACATTTCACATTCTTAAAACAAAGTGGTGATCCTACATTTTTACTTGGATTAAATGTCAGGAATAGTGAAAAACTGAGTTTAAATGTATTTGGCTAAGGTGTATGTAAACTTCCGACTTCAACTGTAGCTGCAATCAGCAATGAACAGGGTTCACATATGACCGAAAGGACAAAATTACTTGGATAAAGTTGTTATATGATAGTGCTTGCCATCTTCCTTTATGTACAAACTGAAAGTATTACCATGTTGATCTCTCAACACCACAACAATGATGCAAGTAAAGTTTAGTCTAGTGCTGTAAATTGGTTATCTTTGAATGCAGCAGGTAATCATTCTTAAAGTAATTACTTCATGATTTAAGTTTACATACCAAATATGGGGTCAATTTAACTAATCGTTTGTGATTTGTGAAATATTTTCAGTGTTATTTTCACAATATTTCACATTGTCTGTATAATTTAAATTTAACATTTATTTGCACAAGACATCGTCCACTTGATCATCAGATATTGCTCTAAAAGCCTATGCCACTGGTGCCAATGACATCTATAGTGCAACAAACTAGTTTGGTGCAGCCATCTAAGGTTACAGTGACTTTATTTTCACAGAGCTTCTAAGGACATACGCATAAGCTATACATACCAAAGTTCATGGCCCCATATCCATCAGTCCAGTTCTTATAGCCCTTGTGGTTCCATCTACTAAATGCAGCAACTAATCATTCTCAAATAAATTTGAGTGTAATTCATTGAGTCTTTATACCAAATCTTGAGTCAATCTGAGTTACAGGCTGAGTACACCACTCGCGTCGCGTGCACGAGCGTTGCAAAATAAATTTAGACATACATGCTATTCAATTATTGCACCCACACTGCTCGCGTGCGTTAACGAGCGACTGCATTGCAAAGGGCTAAAATAGAAGTCAGTTCTATTTGTGACGCAGATCGCACTGGAAGTCCTGCCTCTCCCATCTCCTCATTGGTTTATAGAAGCAGGTACCCAAGTGCCATCTCCTCATTGGTTATACCCACATGGGTGACTGAAAGACAAACGAGGTCAGTGGCGGTAATGCACCTAATTAATGAAAGTTCGCAATGTAAAGTCAAGAGAAGAAAAAGCCTGGGAGGAGAGATGACTAGAAATGATTTGGTTGACCGTTTTATGTGTAGATTAATTGGCGGAGTAGAGGACCTTGTGTATTTCAGGTAAAATAACAACTCAATGTTTATATCCCAGGACAAATTAGCTAGCAAGCTAGCTAGCTAAATTGCCATAAACGTTTAATGCTTTTCGACCTGTCTCCAAATTAATATAATTGGCCACAGTTTGTTTTGATATTTTAACCTGCGTGTCGTGATTGCGTTTGGTGTGGGGGATCAAAATACATTTATGCACGATGGTGCACGCACGCAGCCGGTTTGGGTTCCGTGTTACGGTTCATGGGAAGATGAAGTATTTGTAGCATTAGCATACAGTGTATTCAGAAAGTATTCAGACCACTTCACTTTGGAGCAGGTTTTCATCAAGGATCTCTACTTTGCAGTTGTGCCAAGCTTGTAGCATCATACCCAAGACAACAAAGTATTGAGTAAAGGGTCTGAATACTTATGTAAATTAGATCTTTTTTTGCAAATTCATAAAAAATAAACTACAAACCTGTTTTTGCTTTGTCATTATGGGGTATTGTGTGTAGATTGATGAATGGACTGTATGTGCATCTATAGGTACAGTGTGGCCATATTTGAATGCATTAAAACTATTCAAGACTGATGTAATAAGTATAAATGTCACGAGTCCGACCGAGGGTGGTTTCCCTTCCCGGGCGGGTGGCGCTCGGCGGTCGTCGTCACCGGCCTATTAGCTGCCACTGATTGTCTTTCCTCGCCCTCCTTGTATGTTTATTGGTAGCACCTGTTTATGTATGATTAGTTTGTCCTTATTAGACAGCCGGCCCGCCTGGTTGTTGTGCGGGATTATTTCAGTGTAACCTTCGGCTCTGTTGTAGAGGTACGTGTTAGTGCCTGGTCGTGATTTTTCCGTTGTACATTTTCATTCCCTGTGTTTGGGGCCGTTACATTTGTGAGCAACCTGTGGTGCGTTGGTGCTATTAAAGACGCACAGCATTGCACTCTCTGTCTCCTGCGTTTGACTCCACACCCACGACACCCGGAGCATTACAATAATAACAAAATCTGGAGTGATTCTGAAATATATATATGTTCATGAGAAGATCATTGCAGATGATGTTGAGCATTAGCGTTACATAGGAAAATAATGAATTGTTAAAAAGCGACTGCCTTTAAAAAGCAATGACTACCTTTGAAAACATCCTATGTAGTATTGATGAGTCAAACACTTATTCTAGGGAAAATAGGATACATTTAGGTCAAAGTAAATCTTGTCTAAAACATAGTTCGGAATATCTATGCAGCACAACAGGTAACTGACACGGGGTGAACAGCTGCAGTGATCACTCTCTATCCAATAGCAGACAGCGCTCAGCAGCTCTGCCAATTTACATAAAACAACACAGTGCACATTTTGTTACTTGAGAACTCCCCCAAACACATTAGTTAGATGTAAAATTGCACAACTAAAGCATCCACTGCAAAAACTTCAAAATGAATTACAGTTATATTAGATTCATTCTGGGGTTTTGAGGAAGTGAAATTGGCTAGTGTCTCATGGGGGACAAATATCCTTAACCAAACACAGAACCTGTCAGGAAACACACCGCCAAGACTGAAATCTAATTTTTCTAATGAGCAACAGAAAAACACAGGTGCCAATCGGCGTGTTCATTGGCTCTATAATAGTTTCCTTGTTTATTGGGATATCAATACCAAATTCAGTGTGGTTCATCTTAAAGTTTCAAGTTAATAGGATTCGGTGTAGAGGACTTAGTGGTTTAAATGGACACGTAAAATCAGATTTTTATTTGTCTATAATTTAGCCATCTTTTGACCAATCCTTTAGCTTTTCTGAAACTAAGTTAAGACGTACTGTGGGACTACATTCCATCTGGTGTCATTAGGTTCTATGGTTCGTTTTGGACCAAATCATGGTTTTAGCCTCCTAAAAAATAGGACGTTTTGAGTGAGGTGAATGTGCAGCTCGAATGATGTGACCATTACATTTTTTTACTCACACAGCCAAGTCAAAACCAATTAGCGTTGCATAGTCTAAAAAGATAATTGTTTTTCTTTTAAGATATCAATGCCAAACTTAACATGGTTCATCAGGGTAATGTCTTTGACGAGTCAATCTTGAGTCAAACTGATTTATGGTTCATGAGGAGAATAATTATAAAGTATTTTTTGCATTAGCATATGTGCTAACGTGCATCTATTGGTACAGTGCAAACATATTTGAAGGGTTACTGTATTTTGCCCTACTGATCTGTGCTCTTCTGAACCACAAAAATGACAACCTTAGTCTCTCCCCACTGAGTTGAAGAGCTGATGAAGGGGACTCACTTTAGCTTGATGGAGAGTGGAATTGTGTAGAAGAACACGTTGATCTGAAAGACACAGATGAAGAAGAGGTGGAAGTGCTCAAACATCTCGGCAAAGAAGTACCAGAAGAGGCCTATGTTGGGGGTGAGATCTGGCATGGAGAGGCTGGGGAAGAGACACAGAGAGAAACATTCACACAGTAGGAGGGAACGATCACACAATGCATGAAGGCCCTTTCATAATCAGTGTTGGGATTAGTTACCTGAAAATGTAATATTACTCGTACAATTTTACAAAAGTATTGTGCTATTTAAAATATTACTTTGTGTGGAAATAAGTTATATTACTAGTTATTACTTTGCGTTACTTTCAGATTTGACTGTTAGAGGGAGTAAGGCAAGCGGTGATTGATATGCTACTAACTCAGGTTTGATCACTATTAATTTCTCCTTTCATCTGTGGCGGTGCTGTCCTTTGCTAGTCTACAAGTGCTGCACCATAATAGTGGTTTAATTAGCCATTCTCAAAGTATTCAGATCCCTTTGTCTACATCGTTACAGCCTTATTCTATAATGGATACAATTATTTTTGTCCCTCCATTTACACAATACCCCATTGTACAAAGCGAAAACAAGTTTTTAGAAAATTTTGCACATGTATTATTTACATAAGTATTCAGACCCTTTGCTATGATACTTTAAATTGAGCTCTGGTGCATCTTGTTTCCATTGATCATCCCTGAAATGTTTCTACAACTTGATTGGAGTCCACCTATGGTAAATTCAATTGATTGGACATGATTTGGAAAGTCAATCGCCTGTCTATACAAGGTCCCACAGTTGACAGTGCATGTCAGAGAAAAAACCAAGCCATGAGATCAAAGGAATTGTCCGTAGAGCTCCAAGACAGGATTGTGTCAAGGCGAAGATCTGGGGAAGGGTACCAAACAAATTCTGCAGCATTGGTCCCCAAGAACAGAGTGGCCTCCATCATTCTTAAATGGAAGAAGTTTGGAAACACCAAGGCTCTTTCTAGAGCTGGGCGACCGTCCAAACTGAGCAATCGGAGAAGGGCCTTGGTCAGGGAGGTGACCAAGAAATAGATGGTCACTCTGACAGAGCTCCGGACTTGCTCTGTGGACATGGGAGAACCTTCCAGAAGGACAACCATCTCTGCAGCACTCTATGGAAGAGTGGCCAGACGGAAGCCACACCTCAGAAAAAGGCACATGACAGTCCACTTGGAATTTGCAAAAAGGCACCTAAAAGATTGACCATGAGAAACAAGATTCTCTGATCTGATGGAAAAAAGTTTGAACTCTTTGGCCTGAAGTCCAAGCGTCACATCTGGAGGAAACCTGGCACAATCCCATGGTGGTGGCAGCATCATGTTGTGTGGATGTTTTTCAGCAGCAGGGACTTGGAGAGATCCTTGACAAAAACCTGCTCCAGAGCACTCAGGGGGGCGAGGGTTCACCTTTCAAGAGGACAATGACCCAAAGCACACAGCCAAGGTAATAGTGGCGTCGGGAAAAGTCTCAATGTCCTCGAGTGGCCCAACCAGAGCCCGAACGGGAACCCGATCGAACATCTCTGGAAAGACCTTAAAATAGCTCGCAGCAACACTCCCCATCCAACCTGACAGAGCTTGAAAGAATCTGCAGAGAAGAATGGGAGAAAATCCTTAAATACAGGTGTGCCAAGCTTTTAGCATAATTCCCAAGAAGACTCAAGGCTGTAATTGCTGCCAAAAGAGCTTCAATAAAGTACTAAGTAAAGGGTCTGAATACTTAGTACTAATAAAAAGTTTGGACATCTACTCATTCAAGGGTTTTTCTTTATTTTTTTACTATTTTCTACATTGTAGAAACATAGTGAAGACATCAAAACTATGATAGAACACATATGGAATCATGTAGTAACCAAAACAAGTGTTAAATATACTTTAAAGTATCCACCCTTCACATGGAATGCTTTTCCAACAGTCTTGAAGGAGTTCCCACATATGCTGAGCACTTGTTCGCTGCTTTTCCTTCACTATGCGGTCCAACTCATCCCAAACCATATCAACTGGGTTGAGGTCGGATGAATGTGGAGACCAGGTCATCTGATGCAGCACTGCATAACTCTCCTTCTTTGTCAAATAGCCCTTACACGGCCTGGAGGTGTGTTGGGTCATTGTCCTGTTGAAAAACAAAATGATAGTGGGACTAAGCGCAAACCAGATGGGATGGCGTATCGCTGCAGAATTATGTGGTAGCCATGCTGGTTAAGTGTGCCTTCAACTCTAAATAAACGACAGTGTCACCAGCAAAGCAGCCCCACACCTCCTCCTCCATGCTTCACGGTGGGAACCACACACACAGAGATCATCCGTTCACCTACCCTGCGTCTCACAAAGAAACGGCGTTTGGAACCAAAAATCTCAAATTTGGACTCACCAGACCAAAGGACAGATTTCCACCGGTCTAATGTTCATTGCTCGTGTTTCTTGGCCCAAGCAAGTCTACTCTTCATATTGGAGTCTCTTAATAGTGGTTTCTTTGCAGCAATTCGACCATGAAGGCCTGCTTAAAGTAGTCTCCTCTGAACCGTTGATGTTGAGATGTGTCTATTACTTGAACTCTGAAGAACTGATTTTTGGGCCACATTCTGAGATGCAGTTAACTCTAGTGAACTAATCCTCTGCAGCAGAGGTAACTCTGGGCCTTCCTTTCCTGTTGCAGTCCTCATGAGAGCCAGTTTCATCATAGCTCTGGATGGTTTTTGCGACTGCATTTGAATAAACTTTTAAAGTCCTTAAAATGTTCCGTATTGACTGACCTTCATGTCTTAAGGTAATGATGCACTGTTGTTTTGCTTATTTGATCTGTTCTTGCCATACTATGGACTTGGTCTTTTACCAAATAGAGATATCTTCTGTATACCAACCCTACCTTGTCACAACACAACTGATGTTCAAAGAAATTCCACAAATTAACTTTGAACAAGGCACACCTGTTAATTGAAATGCATTCCAGGTGACTACCTAATGAAGCTGGTTGAGCGAATGCCCATAGTGTGCAAAGCTGTCATCAAGGCAAATGGTGGCTACTTTGATTTGTTTAACACTTTTTTGGTTACTACATGATTCTGTGTTATTTCATAGTTTTGATGTCTTCACTATTATTATACAATTCATTGAGTCTTTATACCAAATCTTGATTCAATCCGACTTATGGTTCATGAGAAAATTCATATTTTTAGCATTAGCATACAGTGCATTCAGACCTTCACTTTTCCCCAATTCATTAAGTTAGTCTTATTCTAAAATTGATTTAAAAATAAATATAACAATCTAATAAATCTACACACAATAACCCATAATAAAGCAAAAACAGGTTTAGACATTTTTTGCTAATGTATAAAAATAATTTTTTTAAACAGTCCCGGTCACTGAAAAACATCAGCACAGCATGATTCTGCCTTCCATTTGGCCACTCTACCATAAAGGTCTGATTGGTGGAGTGCTGCAGAGACGGTTGTCCTTCTGGATGGTTCTTCCATCTCCACAGAGGAACTCGTGGAGCTCTGTCAGAGTGACCATCGGGTTCTTGGTTCACCTCCTTGAGAAAGGCCCTTCTCCCTGATTTCTTAGTTTGGCCGGGCGGCCTGCTCTAAGAAGGATCTTGGTGGTTCCAAACTTGATTAAGAATTAAGAATGATTAAGGCCACTGTGTTCTTGGTGACCTTCAATGCTGCAGACATTTTTTGGTACCCTTCCACAGATTTGTGCCTCGACACAATCCTGTATCGGAGCTCTACGGATAATTCCTTCGACCTCATGGCTTGGTTTTAGCTCTGACATGCACTGTCAACTGTGGGACCATATTATAGACAGGTGTGTGCCTTTCCAAATCATGTCCAATCAATTGAAATTACCACTGGTGAACTACAATAAAGTCGTAGAAACATCTCGAGGATGATCAATTGAAACAGGATGCACCTGAGCTCAATTTTGAGTCTCATAGCAAAAGGTCTGAAAACATATGTAAATAATTTTGTTTAATTTGCAAACATTTCTAAAAACCTGCTTTTGCTTAATCATGGGGTGTTGTGTGTAGATCGATGAGGGGAAAATAATTGAATCAATTTGAGAATAAGGCTGTAATGTTAAAAGAAATGTGGAAAAAGGGAAGGGGTCTGAATACTTTCCGTATGCACTGTAATACTCTTAGCGAAAATATTAATCTATAATTTACAATCTGTGGATACTATGGGATGAGAAATGTTTAGAATTCATGTAAAACACCACAGCACAGTTGAAAGATATGTGCCAGATGGAAATCAATAGAGAAGTCTATGGAGATAGGTGGGAAGGGCTAATAGTAGCTGAGGGGTGGGATCATGAGCTGTATTAGTTAGGACCGAAAACATCATATCACGTATACCAGATATGTAGGAGTACCATTTTATGTGTAATGTGTATATCAAACTGTATTCCTATAATGTAATATTGTGCATAAAATTACCATGTATGTAAAGTGTATAAATAATGTGTCACCACACTAGCGCCCTATAAAAATATATTGTTGCAGAAAATGTGGACGGGATCAGATTCCAGATATTAAAAACGGGAATTCAACAATATTCATATGTATTGGAATGTAGTAGGAAATTCATTCATTTTCCCAAGATTACCATAAGACATGAACAAAATCCATCAATGCTTTATATTTTTCTTTAACTTTCTGTAAAAGCAACGGCACAGGGATGCCAGTCTGTATGAGCGCGTTTGTCTGGGTGTTGCTGTTAGCAATGAGGCTAATGTAATAACAGCTGTCTTCTGGTAGAAGGAAAGGCTTTCCCAAAAACCTTCTCAATTAAATGTTAACTACAAAGTAGCCTATACCAACCTGACAGAATAATATCAAGATTATTTGCATCAATCCAGTCGCCATTTGTTTTCCAAACTCTGCAATCACCTTTATTTTATCAGGGAATCACGAGAGCTACAGAAACATTGTTAAGCAAAAAACAGTTGAATTAATGGGCAACATAAATGTCTTACATTTTTCCAAAACCTCATAAGTGGTCTCCTGATGTGGTTTAAACATCAAATTTGTCTGTTTTATACTTTTTTTAAAGTGTGATTTTGAGAGCGAACACCTGAAAACGATAACCTAAAAAAACTAAACTGAGAAAATGAAATTTGGGAAAAAACTGAATCAGGCAAAAAATAAAACTTATTTTAAAAAGGACCCTACCACACAAAGTACTGTTTCGTACCCATAATGCAACAGCAAAGTGAAGTCTCTGGGCTTGTTCGACACTTAAGGCGACTGCCCATTGACTGATCTACAAATCACCTTGCATCATAAATAACTACCCATTATTATTTGTAGTTTAAGTTGGTCACAATTTACCCAGAACACATCACTGATTTTATGCTCTCGAACACCCAATCCTAGGGCATCTTGAAAGACACCATACCAACAACGGTCACCACTACACAACAGCTGTGACTAAATTCTCCAGCAACATCCTATTTTAGTCAGCTTTTTGGATACGTGAGAATAGAACGTTTTGTAGTAGAATATATTTCTCAAAATAAAGCGTGCTTTAATTGCCAGGATGTCATAATTTCAGCTTTTCATGTAGTATGAATTTGCTGCACACTTGAGGAAGTGAATCGACCTATGTTTCTCAGAACAGCTGAAAACCAGTGATGTAGGGTAAAAAAAAAGTTTTTTTAAAAGTGGATAAACACTTGCTGTAAGTAATGTTGATATCTAGTAAATTTGATATCCTACCATGGCACAGTTTATCATGAACTGCATGATATTTATTTTGTCATCATTTGTCAATTAACACAATTTTGTTGTATTCCTTCACTGCTATGTATAGTGCCACCGCAGTCAGAGCATTTGCCATCTGTAGGGCAGGTTGAGAAAGAGAAGAGAACCCAGTTGAGTGAGTATGGATGTTTTATTTTTTTATTTTACCTTTATTTAACCAGGCAAGGTTAAGAACATATTCTTATTTTCAATGACGGCCTGGGAACAGTGGGTTAACTGCCTGTTCAGGGGCAGAACGACAGATTTGTACCTTGTCAGCTCGAGGGTTTGAACTTGCAACCTTCCGGTTAATAGTCCAACGCTCTTAACCACTAGGCTACGCTGCCGCCCCCAATGTGACCTTTGGGAATCACTCTTATTATGCTCCTCAATCAACCATCTGCTCTAGTGGATACTGGTTGCTGTGTAGCATCCATGTAAACTGTTATAGCTAATTGTCTATGAGCAAAACTAGCAATGAAATATCACTGGACCCTCTATTTGATATAGGTATCAAACTGTGTTATGATATTATAGACAGTGATATCACTGAATTAGTATATTAGGGGCTGCACTCACCATAAACACAATCTCTGTATAATCAATAACAAAGTGAAATTGTTCGATACTGTGAACCATCAGATCCTCCTCTCCACCCTCTCCGAGTTGGGCATCTCCGGCGCGGCCCACGCTTGGATTGCGTCCTACCTGACAGGTCGCTCCTACCAGGTGGCGTGGCGAGAATCTGTCTCCTCACCACGCGCTCTCACCACTGGTGTCCCCCAGGGCTCTGTTCTAGGCCCTCTCCTATTCTCGCTATACACCAAGTCACTTGGCTCTGTCATAACCTCACATGGTCTCTCCTATCATTGCTATGCAGACGACACACAATTAATCTTCTCCTTTCCTCCTTCTGATGACCAGGTGGTGAATCGCATCTCTGCATGTCTGGCAGACATATCAGTGTGGATGACGGATCACCACCTCAAGCTGAACCTCGGCAAGACGGAGCTGCTCTTCCTCCCGGGAAGGACTGCCCGTTCCATGATCTCGCCATCACGGTTGACAACTCCATTGTGTCCTCCTCCCAGAGCGCTAAGAACCTTGGCGTGATCCTGGACAACACCCTGTCGTTCTCAACTAACATCAAGGCGGTGGCCCGTTCCTGTAGGTTCATGCTCTACAACATCCGCAGAGTACGACCCTGCCTCACACAGGAAGCGGCGCAGGTCCTAATCCAGGCACTTGTCATCTCCCGTCTGGATTACTGCAACTCGCTGTTGGCTGGGCTCCCTGCCTGTGCCATTAAACCCCTACAACTCATCCAGAACGCCGCAGCCCGTCTGGTGTTCAACCTTCCCAATTTCTCTCACGTCACCCCGCTCCTCCGCTCTCTCCACTGGCTTCCAGTTGAAGCTCGCATCCGCTACAAGACCATGGTGCTTGCCTACGGAGCTGTGAGGGGAACGGCACCTCAGTACCTCCAGGCTCTGATCAGGCCCTACACCCAAACAAGGGCACTGCGTTCATCCACCTCTGGCCTGCTCGCCTCCCTACCACTGAGGAAGTACAGTTCCCGCTCAGCCCAGTCAAAACTGTTCGCTGCTCTGGCTCCCCAATGGTGAAACACACTCCCTCACGACGCCAGGACAGCGGAGTCAATCACCACCTTCCGGAGACACCTGAAACCCCACCTCTTTAAGGAATACCTAGGATAGGATAAAGTAATCCTTCTCACCCCCCCCCCTTAAAAGATTTAGATGCACTATTGTAAAGTGGCTGTTCCACTGGATGTCATAAGGTGAATGCACCAATTTGTAAGTCGCTCTGGATAAGAGCGTCTGCTAAATGACTTAAATGTAAATGTGTGTACTTGAGCTTTGCCTGTCTACTGGAAGTTGATGCTGTTGCTATGCAACCTCTCGCTAGCATAACAAATAACTAGCGAAACGTTTTACGATTTTGGGTGTGTTTGTAAATTCAATCTGGAGTGGCAGTGTGCGCTCTGGGCATTTGAAAATCCAGACCATTGTCAGACCATTGTCCGTTCGTAAATACAGACCAGTGAGCGAGCACACTGCTGGACAGGGTGGACGCTTTGGCTGAGTAGGGTTGATCCGAGCATTGAACTACAGTCAAGCACCCAACGTAACTGGCTAATGTTGGCTATCTACGTCTGGACACAAATGAGAGAACACCTCACTTTGAACATTTTACTCAACCTAGCAGAGCTGCTTAGGTTGTTCTCATGTTTTCCTGGTGACTAACTATGCTGCTGGCAATAATTGAATTAGGCTTATTTTTGCTGACACCGGCCATTTTCAACAGCGTTCGTAAAATCATCAGTTAGTCTGCATGAGTTTTCTGAAATCGGAGTACATTGCCAGAATTAACAATGTCCATTGAAAAGCACAACGACAATACCACTTAGCTAAAAATGCTGTTAATAATCGTAGTTAGTTAATGAACTGCCTGGCAAGATCGATGTATTAGGAGCCAACTAACAATAGGTACGTTAACTAGCTAACAAACCTGTACTGCTATAATGCTTTGCGGTTAGTAAGGATAGCGTAACTAACAAATTGTCAGCCAACATAACATGTAACGTAACTTATTTGAAAAGTCATTACCTTGTTCAAAATGTTAACATTTGTTATAATTAGTTAAAGCAATGAATTTGTATCCGCTCTAATTGGACTTCCGCTGCATATTTTCCGCCAGTTTCTTCAAATTTGAAAACATTGTGAAGTCACTCCCATATTCTGAATAATTGCCTTATGGGCCCCAAAAGCACGGAAAGTGTCCACTACATCTATAACTCGTATTTTGGTGAATTTAGTACGACATCCGTAAACTTTTGGCATACTAACTATATCCATACTATATACTCAATTCACGTCACAAATAGTAAGGTTAGTATGAGTATTCGAACACAGCTCAGGAATTACCTTCAAGTATTCAACATGAACACCCTCCCTGAGGTGACTCCGAAGTCCATAACTTTTGTTGTCCGCTTATTTTGAGGGTCACTGCGATCTTACTATGTTCTTCAGAAATACAATTAGTCAAGATAATACCACAGCTGGTCACTGACAGGCTCCACTTTTCCCAGCGCATACATATTTCACAATTCTCGACACCTCAAACGAGTCTCCCACATATGCATCCGTACTCAGGAAACGCATCCCGACAAGAAGCGATTTATCATCATTAAAAAACGTATCATCCACTCTAATTTTAGGTACTGTTGTCCATTAAACATTCGTATTCACAAACTTTTGTCGACGCGCTGCTTGATTCGAACCCAGCACCCACTTCCGCCATCTTCCCCTGACATCACCAAAGGCTCCTCATTCAAAATGCTTAAAAATCGACATAGAAACATTAAAATTGCTAATCTCCAACGTAAAGGCCAAAAGGTAGAATGCCATTATGTCGGATCATGAAATGCGCGTTCAAAATACATGTCTACCGTGGCCAAATGATTAGATGGCCTGCACTGAAAAAAAAAATCAGTGGACCAGATTGACGCGCTCTCCCCACTATTTATTGTTTCTGCTGTGATGATTCAACTTCTTTAGTGAATTATAGTAGTAGTATGCAAATCAAGGAGCCCAATAACTTGCTTTTTCACCGAAGTGGTTCGACGTTCACCGAAAGATCCGTTCCTTAGCGAACGACCCATCACCAAGTTTGGAGGTTCAGTTCAAAAACAGTCCGTGTTCAATTCATTGGAGGAGTTGATTGATTTACTTGGCTAGATGGGTACCTCCCTTTCATTAAGGTTCCCCTTTAAATGAGATTGAGGGTAAAGCCAATTGATGTGTGTGTGTTAACTATATTCCTTTGTGGACACAACCTAGCTAGAACTCTTTAACACGTTTGGTGCTGTCCAACCGGTTAGCATAGAAAGCTGTCTGACCTGCGACTTGAACTGACAACGCTGAGCAAGCAAGCGCGAGACAGAGCAGCAGTTCGCCACAAAGATTATCAATAAAGCGCCTTCCTCTTTTCCAGGTTGTAGTGTCTTAACACTTAGTACTTATTTATGTAATAAGAAAGACTCTGAATACAAGCAATTGAACTGGAGCTTCACATTTACTCAAACAGGTTAGTACCAGAATAACATAGAACAATACTGCGCATGACCAAGGGCGCTTCATCCTTAAAGGGGACATCAGTAATTAACAGAACATAACATTCCTTCTCTTATACAATCAGAGTTACTTTTACCAAACCACAACTGAAACATTTCCCAGAACTTGTTGTAGTTATTTTGCATCTTTTAATTTGAACTTGAATAGTTAGTTTTTGTTTGTTTGTTTATAAATCTAGTCTGTCTGGTGGACGGTGCCTTCGTTCTGGGTAGCGCCTCAGATTGTCTGGAGGCTCCTGAACATCCTCAGTGTGCGCTTGTTCCATTATAGCGTCTGCTATAGCAGCACCTTCATCAACACGTTCCCTTCTTTCAGCCTGGGGTCTCTCTACTGCCCCACCGTCCTCTACAGTTCCTTGTGTGTCACTCTCAGGAGCTCTCTGTGCCTGTTCTCTCTCGATTGTTGTGCTGTTTTCCGTGGAATGCATTTGGTTAATGTGACGCCGCCACATTATGTCTGGGCTCACTTGAACCTGGTAAGTTCTGGGTCCCGTTTGTGTGTGTACGGTCCCTCTTGTCCATTTCCCTCCTCTTCTGTAGTCTCGCACCATCACTTCCTGTCCTGTTTGGAGATGGCGCTCCCGGCCACCGGAGAGCATCTTGGCTTGTTTGTTCAGCACTTCATTACGCCTGTTTGGCTTCATGATGTCCAGCTGTGTGCGGAGAGGCCTCCCGAACATCAGTGCGGCTGGGCTTTCATTTGTTGTGGCATGTGGGGTGTTTCGGTAGGAGGCCAGGAACTTGGCCAGTTTTGTTTGCAAAGTCCCTTCGTCTCGTTTTGCTGCACGGAGTCCTTGCTTTAGGGTTTGCACAAAGCGTTCTGCCAGCCCATTGGTGGCAGGGTGGTACGGAGCTGAAGTTGAGTGTTTGATTCCATTTACTGACATGAATCTTGTAAACTCGTCATTTACAAAAGCTTGCGCGTTGTCACTTACCAGCTGCAGTGGCAAACCGAAGCGTGCAAACGTTGTTCTGAGACACTCTATCGTCTGAGCTGAGGTGGAGGAGTCAGTGCAAAACACCTCTGGCCATTTGGAATGGGCATCAACTATAACCAGAAACATGTGCTTTTCAAAGGGACCAGCGTAGTCCACATGAATTCTCTGCCATGGCTCTGCGGGCCATTCCCATGGGTGGACTGGGACAGGAGCAGGCATGTGAAGGGTTTCCAAACATCCACTACAGTTCTTTGCCACATTTTCTATCTGTTGGTCCAGACCTGGCCACCAGAAGTGGCTCCTTTGCACAGGTATTTAGTGGAGATACCACCTCAACCCTTTCTGATATAATATCAGCTAAACTTGATCTAAATAATACTGCTCTAATCGTTACAGCTACAACTAATAGCATGGTTAAGGGAGCCGCCATCTTATTTGGGAGGAAGAAGCCTTCTCTTCCTTTTGCATACATATAAGGAACATGTAGTCATTTAACGTTATATGTATTTAATGAAACTACAAAGGCTACCTCTCAAGGTATCAACACATTATTTGTCACAATTTTAGTTGTGACATGGTAGACAGCTTTGGTCAATATTTCATTTCGAACCCTAATTAGAAGAGACCATTAAAAATGGTATAAAAGGACCTGTTCAGATTAGCGCTTTGGTCCTCGAGGTCATGCTTCTGTGCTGTGGTACCAAAGACGTCTAAAACTAACCCAAGATAGACCACTGCCTGTAAGGAACAAATTTGTTTCAGCGGGCAGAACAAGCAAGGAGGGCAGCAAGGCAAGCGGGAAAGCAAGAACGAGTTAGCAAGACCCCATTGGAGCATTCTAGCATATGTTTGCATATTTCCGTTAGGGAACGCCTATGTTATGAAGTGCACATGGACAATAACTCAATTCGCCCTTGCATTCTTTCTAAACTATACAATTTTTTAAAACTTTGGCAAAGGGTAAAGTCTACAAAACTTAGTCCACCCTGTTTCGTAAATTATTCTAGTTTTGGGAACAGAAAACAGTATTGAGATCAAATGTTTAATCGATGAGAATATTTTACAGAATGTAGGCCAAAATCCATCTTGTTCCATCTTCTCCTACTGCCTGCCACTGCGATTCCTCTCACCACCATTTGGTAGTGAGTGGAAACGCCAAGTGGATGCTTCACATTGAAATGTCTATCTATTTTTACCATCTGTGGTGGTACAATGCAAGTTTATTTCTATGAAGTAATCATTTTGGGATATGCAGTCTTGTTTAAATCTGTTGGTGGTGTGTTCTGAGAAAGTATTGTATTATTGTTGTGTATTGTCTGTATCAGTGTTTGTTTCTACAGATTTGACAAAAACAAATGATTGTGAAGTTGTGTCACTGCAATAATATAATTTGTTTTCAGTCTATTCCAGATGCCTGGAATACAGAGGAACTATGCTCCATGCCTGCAAACTACTGCTGCTCGACTCACGCTTACTTGCTCAGTATTGTCAGTAATAACAATACCTCAGTGGTGATAAAAGCAGAGATATGGATGTAAGGACGAGGTGCCCTATGTCTCCACCCTAACAATGGGATTCGTTGTACACAGAGCGGAAACTAAGGGCTAGCTCCGACCTATTCCTCTCGTTGGATTGGTGGATATTTAAGTGCTAATGACAGGGAAGCCGGTGTTTGGAGGATATATTGGCACGGATGTTGTTAGGCCCGAGACTAAGTCGAGGCATTATCGAGGCACTCTTATACAACAGTTACCAACATATTCAAATAATGGTTGACATATTTTCATTAAAAAATGGTTTGTATAAATGTAATCATACTATTTCATCCTTCCACAAGATATAGTCCCGACACAAATCTTAGTACCCAAGCCGGCTGGTCGTTCTCTCTATCGGTTCGGTTGCCAGAGACGCGACCCAGTCGTTCAGTCTTTTTGTTCTGTATCTATGGATGCGACCCAGTTGTTAGTTCCATTGCCATACTGTCTGGATTCATTCGTATCCCTTGCTTGCTAGTAAGCCAACTAGGGCTAACTTACAGTCCCGTCAAATGTCAGCCAGAACAACAACAAAGTTGCTGCATTTGCATAAGCTGTTTTCTAGTTACTGTACGTTTATTTTGATGCATCCATAACAATGACCTAATGAGACACAATTTCGCCTGGCATAGAAAATGTGCTCTCTGCGCAGGACACTGTTGTTCAGAGGAGCTAGCCAACAATAAAGCGAACACCCTGACTTCAAACTGAAGCTGGAAAGACTGCACTAACTGTACCTTGTTTCATTTGACCTTTTCTTTCTATATTTCTTTGTATACAGTACAAGTCATAAGTTTGGACACACCTACTCATTCAAGGGTTTTTCTTTATTTTGACTGTTTTCTACATTGTAGAATAAAAGTAAAGACATCAAAACTATTAAATAACACATATCGAATCATGTCGTAATGAAAAAGTGTTAAATAAATCTAAATATATTTTATATTCTTCAAAGTAGCCACCCATTGCCTTGATGACAGCTTTGCACACGCTTGGCATTCTCTCAACCAGCTTCATGAGGAATGCTTTTCCAACAGTCTTGAAGGAGTTGTTGGTCAATTTCTTCAACAAATGATCAGGTCTATATAATTATCAAACATACATTAGTAATGGAAAGGAAAAACAGACTTTTTGTTTAAGTATTAAAATACTAATTTGGGTAATACATTTGTAGGCAGAAGTTGATACAGAGTATGGTATATGATAGTTCTCCCCAAGTTCTGCAAAATTTCTAAGACATCTTGTAACTCGTGTAGCCTCTCCAATCCCCCAAACGTAACTTTCCCAAGCAACAACATTTTAATAAATCTATCCTCCCCCTGACAGCAGAAACCATCTTATCAGCAAGTAAAAACTCAGAAGTGGGTTTGACAAAAACTTGACCTTTCATCACAAGAATAGAGTCATAACAATGTGAACGAGTGTAAGCATCTTCTGACAGGTGGCTGGTTTCATCAGGTCTGTGGTAACCTTGTGTTCTCGGAAAACCAGAACCATGGTGGGATCTGAACGTAGACGCCTCTGTGAAGCATTTATTTGGGCTGTAATATAAGTTGCAGTTAACTCTAATGAACTTATTCTCTACAGCAGAGGTAACTCTGGTTCTTCCTTTCCTGTGGCAGTCCTCAAATCAAATAACATTTTATTCGTCACATGCGCCGAATACAACAGGTGTAAACCTTACAGTGAAATGCTTACTTGCAAGCCCTTAACCACAATGTAGTTTTAAGAAAAATAAGTCTTAAGAAAGTATTTACTCAAATAAACAAGTAAAAAATAAAAAAATATTCAAAAAATAACAAATAATTAAGGAGCAACAATAAAATAACAGTAGCGAGGCTATATATATGGGTTCCGGCACAGGTTAGTCGAGATAATTGAGGTAATATGTATATGTAGGTAGAGGTAAAGTGACTATGCATGAATCATAAACAGAGAGTAGCTGCAGCATAAAATGGGAGTGGGGGCTGTACACACTACCCTCTGTAGTGTCTTGCGCTCGGAGGCCGAGGAGTTGCCATATCAGTCAGTGATGTAATTAGTCAGGATGCTCTCGATGGTGCAGGTGTAGAACTTTTTGAGGATCTGAGGAGTTTCCTGAGGTGGAATAGGCATTGTCGTGCCCTCTTCGAGACTGTCTCGGTGTGTTTGGATCATGATAGTTTATTGGTGATGTGGACACCAAGGAACTTGAAGCTCTCAATCTGCTTCACTACAACGCTTTTTGCGACTGCACTTGAAGAAACTTTCAAAGTTCTTGAAATTATCCGGATTGACTGACCTTCATGTCTTAAAGTAATGATGGACGGTCGTTTGCTTATTTGAGCTGCCGTAATATTGACTTGGTCTTTTACCAAATAGGGCTATCTTCTGTATACCACCCCTACCTTGTCACAACACAACTAATTGGCTCAAATGCAATAAGAAGGAAAGAAATTCCACAAATTAACTTTTAACAAGGCACACCTGTCACGCCCTGACCAGAGAGAGCCTTTTATTCTCTATTTTGGTTAGGTCGGGGTGTGACTAGGGTGGGTAATCCAGGTTGTTTTATTTCTATGTTGGCCTGGTATGGTTCCCAATCAGAGGGAGCAGTTTATCATCGTCTCTTATTGGGGATCATATTTAGGCAGCCATTTCCCCACTGTGTTTTGTGGGATCTTGCTAGTTGGGTTAGGGTTATGTGTAGTTGCCTGTGTGCACGCCATAGCTTCACATATCGTTTTGCTCTGTATTGTTTTGTGCGGGTTCACTTCTAATAAAATGTCCAACCGATTTCACACTGCGCTTTGGTCCGAATGTTATTACAACGATCGTGACAACACCTGTTAATTGAAATGCATTCCAGGTGACTGCCTCTTGAAGCTGGTTGAGAGAATGCCAAGAGTGTGCAAAACTGTCATCAAGGCAAAGAGTGGCTACTTTGAATAATCTCAAATATAAAATATATTTGGATTTGTTTAACTCTTTTTTTGGTCACTACATCATTCCATGTGTTATTTCCTAGCTTTGATGTCTTCACTATTATTCTACAATGTATAAAATAGTAAAAATAAAGAAAAACCCTTTAATAATGAGTAGGTGTGTCCAAACTTTTAACTGGAACAAACTTTTAACTGATTTATCCAGTAACTTGTGGAATAGACACCGGCTAGAATGTATAAATCTCATTATAAACTGGGTGGTTCGAACCCTGAATGCTGATTGGCTGACATCCGTGGTATATTAGTCCGTATACCACGGGTATGACAAAACATTTATTTTTACTGCTCTAATTACTTTGGTAACCAGTTTGTAATAGCAATAAGGCACCTCGGCGGTTTGTGGTATATTGCCAATATACAACGGCTAAGGGCTGTATCCAGAAACTCCTCGGGCCTTGTTGCTTAATTATAAAACAAGTTTGATCATATCTACAATCTGATTGACTGAAATTGGGTGCTACATCTTTGACAATTCCCTGTTATCCACACTGTCTGAAGTAGCCTAATCACTCACTGAAGTTCTCACTGAAGTTCTCAGACATTTTCGAATAAAGCAGCTCAGCTAGCCTATGTGAAGTGTTAGTTTGTGTGAACTAGCAACGGTACGTTTGGACCAGAATCGGCACCTCCGCTTGACGACGCTTCACTCCAAAAGATTGTCCGCTTCGTGGGCGTAAGTAAATAAATTAATACATTTCGAAAATGTAAAAACAAACAATGTATTATTAGCTAGCTAGCTACCTACAGCATGCCACTATGTGTAGCTAGATAGCTGATGATATTTCACTTAACTATAGAATTTAAAGTTGGCTAGCTAACTTAATACTGTATTTTTAACATTAGCTTGTTATCTTGATGCAAGCCTATTTGTAATTCTAAATTAAAAACTCATGCTCCAAATGCATTTGTTGATAACAGCAATGGAAGAGGGGGAAAGGATTTGCTGCTCCAGCTGTCAGAAAATGGAGTAGGTGTACTAAAAAATGTATTATCTATATACACTACTTGACCAAAAATATGTGGACACCTGTTCATCGGAACATCCCATTCCAAAATCATGGGCATTAATAAGGTGTTGGTCCCCGCTTTGCTGCTGTAACAGCAAGTTCTAGACTGTTGTGATGTTAAGATTTCCATTCACTGGAACTCAGTGGCTTAGCCCAAACCATGAAAAACAGCCCCAGACCATTATTCCTCCTCTACCAAACTTTACAGTTTGTAATATGCTTTGGGGCAGGTAGCGTTCTCCGCCAAACCCGGATTCGTCTCATGGGCTGCCAGATGGTGAAGTGTGATTCATCACTCCAGAGAACGTATTTCCATTGCTCCAGAGTCCAATGGCGGCAAGCTTTACACGACTCCAGCCGGCGCTTGGTATTGCGCATGGTAATTTTAGGCTTGTGAGCGGCTGTTCGGCCATGGAAACCATTTCATGAATCTCCTCACGAGCAGTTCTTGTGCTGACGTTGCTTTCAGAGGCAATTTGTAACTCTGAAGTAAGTATTGCAATCAAGGACAGACTATTTTTACACGCTTCAGCCCTCGGCAGTCCCGTTCCGTTAGCTTGTGAGGCCTACCACTTCATGACAGCACTTACAGTTGACAGGGGCAGCTCGAGCAGGGCAGAAATTTGACGAACTGAATTGTTGGAAAGATTGCATCCTATGACGGTGCCACGTTGAAAGTCACTGAGCTCTTCAGTAGGGCCATTCTACTGCAAATGTTTGGAGAATGGAGAATGCATGGCTGTGTGCTCGATTTTATACACCTGTCATCAACGGGTGTGGCTGAAATAGCCAGATCCACAATTTGAAGGGATGTCCACATACACAGTGCATTCGAGAAATTATTCAGACCCATTCCCTTTTTCCACATTTTGTTATGTTACAGCCTTATTCTCAAACGTATTGAATACATTTTTTCCCCACATCAATCTACAAACAATACAACCTCAGACTGGGGTGAAGGTTCACCATCCAACAGGACAACAACCCTAAGCACACAGCCAAGACAACGCAGGAGTTGCTTCGGGACAAGTCTCTGAATGTCCTTGAGTGGCCCAGCCAAAGCCTGGACTTGAACCCGATCGAACATCTCTGGAAAGACCTGAAAATAGCTGTACAGCGACGCTCTCTATCCAACCTGACAGTGCTTGAGAGGATCTGCAGAGAAGAATGGGAGAAACTCCCTCAAATACAGGTGTGCCAAGCTTATAGTGTCATACCCAAGAAGATTCTAGGCTGTAATCGCTGTCAAAGGTGCTTCAACAAAGTACTGAGTAAAGGGTCTGAATACTTATGTAAATTTTACATTTCAGTTTGCTAAAATGCTAAAATGTCTAGAAACCTGTTTTTGCTTTGTCACTATGGAGTATTGTGTGTAGATTGATGAGGGGGAAAAACGATTTAATACATTTTAGAATGAGGCTGTAACGTAACAAAATGTGGGAAAAAATAACGTGGTGAATACTTTGCGAATGCACTGTATATGTTAGCCAGCAATACACAACAAGGGTTAAAATAGTCTCAAGCTAATAAGTTAGCTCGCTAGGTGGCTTGCAGTAAAAAATAACTTACTTAGCTACAGTAGCCACCATATTTTTTTTTTTTGAGAGAGAGCCCATGCTCTTAGAATGGAAAGCTATGGGTCATATGCAATTCCAGCTCCCAGATTGCAATTTCTATGGCTTCCACTAGATGTCAACAGTCTTTTTTCAATGTTTCAGGCTTGTTTCTTCTCAAACAAGGACGAATTTTGAGTTTTGGTACTGGGAGTCAGAGTTGGAAATCAGTCTGTGCGCGCTCACCTGCTTATTTTGATTTTCTATTGAACATACTTCTTTCCTTATGAAATATTATAGTTTAATTACATTTTAGGGTAGCTGAGGATTAAACAGAAATGTATTGTGACTTGTTTTATCAAAGTTTAGAGATAGCCTTTTGGATTCCTTTCTCTGCATGTTGAACGAGTGGATAACTCAAATCGATGGCGCCAACTAAACAGACTTTTTGGGATATAAAGAAGCATTTTATCTAACAAAACGATCATGCATGTTGTAGCTGAGACCCATTGGATTGCCTGTCAGAGGAATATTTTCAAAAAGTAAGTGAATATTTAATCACTATTTGTGCTGTTTGAAAAATATTTTGATGTGGGGCACCGTACTCAAACAATCGGATGGCATGCTTTCGCTGTAAAGCCTATTGTAAATCGGACAATGCAGTTAGATGAACAAGACTAAGCTTTTTAACTGATATAAGACACTTGCATGTACCTAAATGTTTAATATCCATAATTGTTATTAATATTTATTTCACCGGAAATCGACAGGTGTCCCGCTGAATTTCCCAATGTAGCAACAAAAAAAAAGCCCCATCTTCGAATTTTGTTGATGAGAGGAATCACTTGAAGCCATTGTGGTCTGGTCAGTTTTTTACAGTTTTGTCCAAAGGATTGTGTTGTTAGGTTATGTCTCCCTTTAAAATAAGCCTGCCTTGGGCGAGGGACCGGGCCAGAGCATGAAGCACCGCCCCATACAAGTTGTAGTCTTTCAAAGACTGGAAAAATGTGCGTACTTGTATATTGTATATTTAGCTACGAATCCGCTGATAAAAACATCGCTGAAAGACATCCAATGGCTCTGTCGAACAAGGACAACCATTGCTACACACAAAAACGTATAGTGCGATCAGTATCACACAGTCTTCGCGAAATGCCACAAAGCAGGACAACATTTATTTTCAGATCTCGCTCCCCCCCATCAATACACCGGAAGCTGTCATAGGGTGTATCATTCAAGCCCAGACCTGCCTTCTTCCTGGGAAATGATGTGTGAAACAAATCTCACTGACCTAGAAATGCCTCGGACATGATGATAACAAGATTCCCATATTCTCCCAGGGTGAAATTCCCATTTAATAGCGCTTGAGAAAATCTGCAAGGAAGAGTGGGAGAAAATCCCCAAATCCACCAGTGCAAAGCTGATACAGGCATACCCAAGACTACTCAAAGCTGTAATCGTCGCCAAAGGTGCTTCTACAAAATATTTACTCAGAGGTGTGAATACTTATGTCAATGAGATCTTTCTGTATTTCATTTTCAATAAATTCACAAACCTTTCTAAAAACCTGTTTTCACATTGTTGTTATGGTGTATTGTGTGTAGATGGGTAAAAAATATATATTTAATCAATTTTGAATTCAGGCTGTAACATTACAAACTGTGGAATAAGTCAAGAGGTATGAATACCACTATAGTCACTGTAAATGCCTCATGAGCTTGGTTTAACTGTCTTACCCATCAGATACCAAAATATAGCCTAAGCTTGTTTTACTCCATTATTTGTAAGCCATCCATTTGTAAAAGTATCACTGTATAGATTCAAAACATAGTCAACTACCAATGGATCTCAAAGTTGCGGCCGGTTTGTTGTTTGTCGAAACCATGACTATAGCTTTAGGCCTAATGCCAGTATTAGCCTTTCAAATCATTTATGCTGTGTGTTTCACTGAATGTTTCTCTAGTCTCCACTTGTCCTGCCCTGTGCATATTAGCGTGTTGCTTGTGATATAATCCATGTCTTTAACATGTGCAAAGGGTGTCAATGCAGACACAAGTGAGATCATTACACTGATTTACATCAATTATTAATGCAAGAATGGATGCATAGAGTAGAAATATGATATTATAAATATCAATCAACCAAATAACCAATCAATCAAGCTTTATTGTCCCCTTAGGAAGATTCTTAATCAATGTATCTAAATATCTCTGTATCGCCCCAGTTGTCTTGCAGCTTTATTTCACAATTCTTTTCAGTCTATTTTTGTTGTTTGGTACTCAGGTTACCATACCAACAGTTCACAGAAAAGGTCCAAATGACATGTGTCACCTCAAAATGTCATTGCAGAGAAAGAGAACATTACAGATGCTACATCTAGAAAGTTTGGCAGTGGGGAGCCAATCAGAGATGAGAAATGTCAGCAGCAATATTAATTATTTGTTCGAAAGCACCAGCAGGAAAGCGTCTCCTTCAGAGTTAGACATCAGCTAAACAGGAAATATAGCACGATTACACCTGACACTCTGCTGGTGGGCCCTAATCGCTTCCTTAGTCTTCCCAGTAAGCAGCTTATGAAGTTGTTCCTCACAAAACATAATTTAAAAAATTCATGCATACTTTTATATTTGAATGCTGTCCTCAAATATGAAAAACAGCGTGATCCCCTGTACCCTATTGTGAGTGTGACTCAAACTGCCCAAAGCTGTTGCATTAATTGTGTATTACAGTCTCCCCATTGTCATTGCTTTGTTTTGAGTGGTATGACAGTGTGAGAGTTAACACCATTATCTAGACAGAAAAGGAGATTCTGCTTTGTAGCAGGGTCCAATTAAGTAAAATGTTATATTAGATTACATTTATGGGTATTGGCGCTATAATATGTTTTCAATGTGGTGTTGTGTATGATTATGGTTTTAAGGGACAATCAAATACTTATCAATGCAATAGCTTGAGACTATTTTGAATGTGTGCAATAAACAGGATCTTGCAGTTATCCATGGTAGTTTCAGCTCTGGCAGTTGTATTCAGAGGCAGTTTGCGGAAACAAATCAAAAGTTAATTAACTAATCAAATAAGTACAGCACATCGGCCCCAGCCAAAACAATTAGCTATTGGCATGAGTGAGAGATGTGTTGAGTTCTCCTTCTACCGAGGAGCCCAACACAGATACACAGCTCCCCAAAGTTGATTTATATTTCACTGCTATGTAGAGAAATGGGCCTGCCACGTCTCTTAGTGTCAGCCAGTGTCACACTGAAGTAGAACAGAGTTGGCGCCGTCAACGAATTACTCAAAATGAATTACTCATCAAAATAAAGTGGCAGAATATCTACCCCATATTTGAAATGCTTCACCCCACATTTATCTGTTTCACTGTTGTTGTGGTTGGATGATGCACTGTGCCCATGTAATCTGGAACAAGAATAAGTAATGACTTAAATTAATTGTATGCTTTGCATTAAATGCTTCATTGGTTATCTGTCTCTGGAAAATCAGCTTTTTTTTGTATAGTTAATTGGGAATCACATGAGGCGCAGACCTTCTGTAAGGTAGAGGCACGTACTGTATGGGGAGACAGAGTGCGTGTAAAGTAAAGCATAATGTCTGGTCTGGTGACTTTAGGATTACTAGAGAACAGATACTTCCTTATTGGCTGACAAAGTCAACCCAGCGGGTGTTCAAGGTTTGTGCTTCAGTAAATGGGGAGAATCAACCTTGGTAAGGGATGAGGACAGAAGTTGCATCCAAAAATTTGCCCTAACCACCTTCATGTCCAAAATGGTGTTCGGTAGAGATGTGTGAAAGTCAACTTGGCTGATGAGGAAATCTTTGTTTTGGCTACTCAGGTAGTATCTATTCCCAATGCTATTCAATGGATTCCAAAATGTTTTCTCATCTCTATAGCTCCCATCCTCACCAATGATTTGCTTAGAAATTGGTTAGTTGTCACGGATTCCCCCGGAGGTCTACGTCACCGTTCTTCTAGGCGTCACTGAACTGGATCATCACCACCAACCCCGGACTGTCTTGTCTCATTACGCACACCTGGTTCCCATTTCCCCTGATTAGTATGTGTATATATGTGTCCTCTGTTCCCCATCCTTATTGATTATTGTTCCATGTCCGTTGGTCTTGTGAGTACCTGTGCTCTGTGGTATCGACTTTCGTGCTACGTTAACTGTACATTGTACTACGGTTTACATGAGCTTGTTAGTGTGCACTTGTCATTACGGGTCTCGTCCCGTGTATTTATTAGAGGTTAATACCTCGCTCTTTTGTTTGGGTTACATATATATTCATGTTTGCTTTGGGCTTCGTCCCCATCATGTTCATGAAGGACACTTTTGGGTTGTGAAATTAAAAACCCTATGTAGTATTCCTGCGCCTGTCTCCGATCATTATACAGTGACACATTAGTAAAGTAGATAATAATTCTGCATGATTAGGAGGATACTATGTTAGAATACACAGTATGGCACACAAACAAGGCTGATCTTATAACCATGTTACAAGTAATCTACACCCACCTGCTCATAGTGAGTGAGTGAGACTGTGAGAATCTGATAACACAGAAAGAGGGCATTGCAGGACGTGGTGTAACGGGTTTCGTACGTGGAAGAAGGTGAGGATCAAGGTGTAGCGTGGTAAGTGTTCATGATCATATTTATTTAAACTCAGAACACTAAACAAAATAACAACGTGAATGAAACAAAACCGAAACAGTTCTGTATGGTGACGAAAAACACTAAACAGAAAATAATCACCCACAACTAAAATGGGTAAAACAGGCTACCTGAGTATGATTCTCAATCAGAGACAACGAACGACACCTGCCTCTGATTGAGAACCATACCAGGCCAAACACATGAACACAACATAGAAAAAATAACATAGACTACCCACCCCAACTCATGCCCTGACCAAACTAAAACAAAGACATAACAAAGGAACTAAGGTCAGAACGTGACACATGGAGACAGACTTCATTGCTGTTCATTTTAAAATGAACTTCGAGCTGCAGTCCCTTTCAACAGACAGCACAATTATGAACGTGAAACTGAAATCTAATTAAGAGGGTAAAACTTTATTGTACTGCTAGATAAAATGAGCCCCTCCACTACCATCCCGAGGACTGTGAATGATATGAAACCTACATGCATTTTTCTCCTTCTCTGAATTCAATTATTATAAGGTTAATTTAGATTTTGTTCCAGTGCAGTAACAACAGAGGAAATCATTCCTATAGAAAATGCTATCTTTTGTCCTTCTCATAAGGTGATTTATAGCTTATTTTGTGGAAACGTGACAATAATGGAGAAACTTACAAAAATAGCTAAATTAAAAAGCAGACTCAAATGGCCTTCTTTCCTTCTTTAGGTATCCCGGATCCATTGGGAAAAAAAGGTGCGAGTGTCTAGTTCTCTACACACAGGCAGAGTAAATTTAAACGTTTTCACATTTAAGCTGAAAAAGCTATTTGATAACCACCTAATTTGCCACCAGAACAAATTGCCCTGTATTTGGCAGTCTGCAGTCAAAGGCTCTGAGAACAGTAGCTCACATTAGCTGGTATTTGACTCTTGTCTTATCAGACAAAGTTATGGAAGATTTGCTATGGTGGCTGTGTAGTGTTGTACGGCTTGAGAGTAAAGGAAAGCAATCCATTGAAATTGAAATTCCAACTGAAGAGTTCATCACAAGCTGAGGCGCCCCGTAGCTCTCGTGGAGATTGACATTTCACCATGGTGCCAGTCAGAGAAGCTAGATTAAAAGCCTGTACCCAATCAACCAGGAACGGCAAGCCTCATGGAAGTGATATATCAGCAGGTCCACTGGTAGAAGCTTCTGCTGGGGTCGTTTGTCAGACCGCCCCGCTCGCCGCAACATCTTTATACCGGCATGCGCTCATTTGCCTAATAACATCAGCCATCCAAGTGCTTTGAGTGTCTGGTTCAGAGCTGGATAAGGCAGAAAATATTCCCCAAATGTCAGGAGTGGGACAGGTGGGCAAGGAGAGGCTTTGGGGTGTCGTGGTTCTCATTGGGGGGGTGTGAGAGTCATTGACTGGCCCACTTCTGAGGGCCTCCTGCTGGGGCTCTAAGCATGGGCAGGCCCCTCGCTGGCAAGAGATCAGTCATGGCGCTGGGTCTGAGGCACTATCTGATCCAGTTGTAAGACAAACAAACACACTTCAAATCCATATATCTTAATTTTCCCCCATTAGTGCTCCAGACAGTCTGATGTGTTTGTTGGGCACTGCGAATAACTTCCTTTCTTTCTCTTGTCATCCTCTTTGAGGAGTTGAACAACTTCTAACTTCTCTCCTATTTTCACAGTTTCTTGATCTTTGCCAAATCATTTAGCTATATCCAGTTGCCAAATCATTCAGCAATATCCACTTCTATTTGCTTACAAGATTCTGCAATGATTTTTGTGCGTTTGTGACAACAAAGAAGAAGATTTCAAGCACTTAGTTGTGAAATGTTAACCATGCTCTCATATTCCTCAAACACTCCTTGGTGGCACATCCTCCAGGATTCTCACTGGCGGTGAGAGGCAACCACACATTACCAGATGGCATCTAACAACAGCCAACAGCTCCTAAACGAACAGCTGTGTCCCAAATGGCACCCTATTCCCTATATAGTGCACTAGGGCCCTGGTCAAAATATAGGGAATAGGGAGCCATTTGGGAAACAGACATAGAGATGGTGATCGGTGCTGTGTTCCTTCAATGAGCCTCTTCCTCCTGGCCAGGGGCAGACCCATTTCCTGCTCTTCCTCAGGCCGTGATCCCTGAACCATGCAGTCAGGCTAATGTGCTGTTTCACAGCGGTGTGTGTGTGTGTGTGTGTGTGTGGCAGCTGAGTTTGTTTACCTCCTGATCTCTGTGGGGTTGAGACTTTTGCTATCTTGAGCCACATACAGACCACACACACACACACACACACACACACACACACACACACACACACACACACACACACACACACACACACACACACACACACACACACACACACACACACACACACACACACACACACTGTCTAAATGCAGCCTCACCCTAACACTCAATGAATGTATACACTCAACTGTGTCCATCTCGTCTGACCCTCTATGGATGTAGCCCAATGACACAGTACAGTGCCATTGTCTTTATTTGCTTCTCGTAACTTCACTTATTGTGTTTGTGAAAGGAGTGAGGTGAGGGGTGATAAGCTTTGCTTGGTAAATTCATCATGGCCCATGTTGGGCTCCCTGTGCCATTGTCAGGCTGTGAAAGTCAGCTCAGCTGCAACACCCCAGCTCAAACGGGATAATCGGCTAATCCTTTATCTTCTTAGGCATGGAGGTGGCTGCCTATGTGTGCATGATGGGCCCTTAATTAATGACGATGGGGACTTTCGACAGCACAAGGCGACTGCGAGAGGGATTTGGGGCGGCAGGTTTCTCTTGCACAACAGCAGCAGCAGCACCATTCCACCATGGATGTGACCTTGTGTCGCATTGTGAAACGCTAGGTGACAAATCTGGCGCTGCTGCCCCTGTGATGCCACCACCGCTCGGGGGAAAACTGCCAGACTCAACCAGTGTTCCCCTATATTAATTTAGCAGCAGGATGGTAAAAGGCTTTAAGAACTAAAACCATATAGAAAGTATGTAGAAAAGATAATGGAGCTCTACATTTTTCAAACAAAATCATTGAGAACTAACAGAATAAAAACTAGACAGTCATGAATTGTCAAACAATGTCATGGCATGGGGTCTCCATTGATTTTGTTATAATGTTTGAGTCACTCAGATAGCATAAGAACACAGCAAGCCATGGAAACAGTGTAGAATTGCGAGAAATTAGCTTTAAAACGGCAAATTGAATCTCAGACCCATGGCAAAATGTGTAGAATGTCAGGAAAGTAGCTTTAAAACAGCAACATTTTGTCTCTGGGGCCAAAAAGATAGTCTCTATAATGTTTGTCCCCCCTCCACACACACACACACACACCCCAGAGTTATAGTGAGGAGAGGTGTGACTGAGAGTGTCGGTATAGGAGGGGATTAGTATTTGAAAGAGGATTAGGCCATGGGCTGCTTCTAAGTGCTTGTTGTGTGCATCCTCAGCCGTGGCATCAGAGCACTGTGCTTGCCAAGTGATAAAGAACCCTGTACCTGTCTCTCTCTCTGTCTCTTCCTTTCTCTATTTACATCTCTCTCTAACCCTCTCTCCTTCACCTTTCTCTCCCTCTCACTCTCTGTGTCTCTCTCTTTCCTCTCTACCTCTGCCTCTCTGTATTGATCGACATCTCTCTCTTCCCCTCGCCTCTTTCTCTCTCTATCTTTCTCTCTCCCGCTCTCTTTCTCAAGGCAGAAGGTGTTCAAACTGACCAACCTCTTGGCACATGAATGGCTTGACCGAGGCATAAGATGATCTCTTAGGACTTGTGCCAACTCTCCTTTTAGCCTCTTGCTCTGTTGTCCAACACCTAACAACCCAGAGCTGACCTGTCAACTCAAGTGCCTCCATGCATGGCAGGAACCTGGAGTGTGTGTAGCTTCATGCATGGCAGCAGTGTGTGTAGTGAAGGTAGTTCAAAGAACTATGTTTGTGGGTGAGCACCCCAGGGCTAACATCCAGGTTTTAGCTGCAGCTGACGACCCGAGATTGAAACCTGGTTGGTTACATTGGTGCTGTGACTCTGATCACACAGTTGATGTACATTCGCTTCTGAGGTTGATGGAGGTTCACTTTAAATCAAGTGGGTTTTGAACTTATTTCTACCACTTCTAAAACAAACAGTTCCAATGAAAACATAAAATGGGTACAGTACCAGTCAAAAGATAGGAAACAACTAACCTTTTGCTATTTTCTACATTGTAGAATAATAGTGAAGACATCAAAACTATGAAATAACACATATGGAATCATGTAGTAACCCAAAAAGTTTTAAACAAATTTAAAATCTATTTTATATTTGAGATTCTTCAAAGTAGCCACCCTTTGCCTTGATGACAACATCGCACACTATTGGCATTCTCTCAACCAGCTACCATGAGGTAGTCTCCTGGAATGCATTTCAATGAACACGTGTGCCTTATTTGTGGAATTTCTTTCCTTCTTAATGCATTTGAGCCAGTTAGTTATGTTGTGACAAGGTAGGGGTGGTATGTCAAAAACAGCTCAAATAAGCAAAGAGAAACGACAGTCTATCATTACTTTAAGACATGAAGGTCAGTCAATGTGGGACATTTCAAGAACTTTGAAAGTTTCTTCAAGCTCAGTGACAAAAACCATCAAGCGCTATGATAAAACTGCCTCTCATGAGGACCGTCACAGGAAAGGAAGACACAGGGTTACCTCTGCTGCAGAAGTAGAGTTACCAGAAATTGCAGCCCAAAAAAATGCTTCAGAGTCCATCTCAATCAAAAATCTAAGTTAAAGAATAGGATCAATTCAAACTGTATTTACATATTTGATTTGATTGAGTCCTATTCTTTAACTTCGATTTTTGGTGGAGCCGTGAATCCAACATTTTGTAGATACTCTGAAATTAAAGCCATACTCGATGGCACAGATGGAGCAATCCAAGCAGAAGAAACATCTTGATATTTGGTTGCGTCGACATCCAAACATTGTCACACCCTGATCATCTGTCCTCGTTAATTGTCTTCACCCCCTCCAGGTGTCACTTGTTTTCCCCAGTGTATTTATCCCTGTGTTTTCTATCTCTCTGTTCCAGTTTGTCTTGTATGTTCCAAGTCAACCAGAAGCTTTTCCCCCGTACTCCTGCCTTTGCTATTCTCTTTCTTCTAGTACTCCCGGTTTTGACCCTTGCCTGTTCTGGACTCTGTATCGACCTGCCTGACCATTCTGCCTGCCTTGACCATGAGCCTTTCTGCTGTTCTGTACCTCCTGGACTCTGATCTGGTTTTGACCTTTTGCCTGTCCACGACCATTCTCTTGCCAACTCCTTTTGGATGATTAAACATTGTAAGACTCCAACCATCTGCATCTGGGTCTAGCCTTGTGTCATGATAAATACAATTCAATGTCCCTTGTGCAGTAACGTAAATGGCCTATTAACTTGTCTACAAGTTAACAAATTATCTGTGGGATTCATGTCTCCATCTCAACCAAAAATAAAAGTTAAAGAAATAAAAGAATAGGATTAAGCCAGTGATTCAGATCTAGATATCGAAGCAATATGTAAATATTTGTCAACCAAGCACAATTCAATATTACTTTTCTAAGACATTAAATAGCCTTAACATTAGGCTATCTTACAAAGTAATGTAGCAGTATTTATTCTACCTTAACATGAGAAACACATCCATGGCCACATTGAGTTTACTGTAACAATAAATGTCTTATGCAATCATACAAAGAGTACATGTTCAGGATCGCAGGTCTGTGGAAATATTCACAATTGCCATAATATTCTACACAGAATCTTAAACGGCATTGATCACTTGCACCATATACTTTAATGTATTCTCAACTGCAATCCAGGTCATTTGGTTGTGCTATTTATTAGATGAAGCACAGTGATAACATTTACATTTACATTTAAGTCATTTAGCAGACGCTCTTATCCAGAGCGACTTACAAATTGGTGCATTACCTTATGACATCCAGTGGAACAACCACTTTACAATAGTGCATCTAAATCTTTTAGGGGGGGGGGGGGTGAGAAGGATTACTTATCCTATCCTAGGTATTCCTTAAAGATAACACATTTAGGTGACAACTAAACAAAAAAATAAACATTGATTTTCCATTGGAATTTGGAGATAACACATTGTGAATTCAACAAACTTTTGGCTGTCTTTTTGAGTGAGTGAAAATAAATTGGAATCTCATTGGTCAATGTATCAACCAAATGTTACCCAATTCTTCACTTTGAAATGATGTGGCGCGCCCAGTGGGTAGTGAGATCCAATACATTCCAAACGGAAGCAGTGGAACAATCTATAATTTTCACTTCTGGGCTGCAGTGATACAATAACAGCACACAAAAGATTATACACAAAATAGATAAATGTGAAACAGCTGGTGGGCTGAAAAATTATTACTCAGTGTTTTTTTCCAAACCAAAGTGAAGCAATGAACAGCCCACTGAATGTTATTGCTTCGCTTTACTTAAATTGATGTCGGGACAAAATCAGATAATTGATTTATATTTACAAAATTATATTTATTTTTCATCTTCTCCTTTCATATTGTACAGCCAGGCGTTCCTCTATCTCTGTCTGTGTGTGCGTTCACTATTCTTTGAGGTTATGTTGCAGGCATAAAATGCTGACACAGACGGCCACCAAACCTGCTCATTGGGATCAAACTAACAGATGCGCTTTCAGTGAGAGAAAGAGGATGTGTCATAACAACTGAGAGGAACAGATTATACCTGTCAAAGAGAGTTCTATAGGAAGTTAGAAGTTGGAGGGCAAAGCCATACTGCATAATGTGTGCTCAGGGGTCAAGGTCCCCCTTGGTACAGAAAATAGATCTAGGATCAGCTTGCCCTCCCCGAATCCGAACATTAACCATTAGTGGGGAAAATGCTAAACTGACCTAAGATCAGCATATTCTAGGGTGTAAGAATATTTTGAGGATAAATACACAATTCAGAGGACGAGAAGTCAATAACATACTAACAATCAATGGAAATAGGGTTTTTTCTGTAGGATCAATAGGTCAGAGACATGAGAGGAATTTGTCTAGGCATCGAGCCTGAAAGAGGATACTTGATATTTGGCCATTTGCCCAGTTTTATTGCAAGGAATTGTAATTGATCAACCACAGGCTAGGGCTGGGTTATAAAACTACATCCGGTCCCTTTGTTCTGTGGAGAGAATCACTGGAGAGACTCACTGAGGACAGGGGAGAATGAACATCTACCTCCCCACATGATTTGTTCTCTTTGTATAAAACAATTTTTCTCCCCCTGATTTGCTTTGGGTCTATGTTATTGAAGAGTAACATCAACTGCTAACAGTTTCACTCTACACCTGCATGTGCAGGGGCCTTCAAATCCAGCCCCATAGGGCCACAATATCTGTTACCCCCCTCTCTTTGCTAGTCTACAGAACAGTTATTTTATATTGGCTTGCCAGTGAGTCCACATACACCGAGTCTAATCAGCAGAAGATTCCAAGGTCTAAATCAGTTGCTGGTCAAAAAGGAAAAGAAAGAAACTAGTTGGTATTTAATGGACACATCATGATCATGGACTCAGGGCTAAGTGACTTAACTCACCCAGTTTAGCAACCATGTAATATTTTTCGGACCAAAAACCAATGTCAAGCTGCGTCCCAAATGGCACCCAATTCCCTACAAGGTGCATTAGTTTTGAACGGATACCTTTGGCACCCTATTCCCTAGCTCCCTGGTCAAAGTAGTGCACAGGATGCCATTTAGGGCACAACCAATGGCCCCTGTTTAGCATGTCTTCAAATAAATTCAAACCAATTTGTTAGGCAACAAATCTATTTAAGAGATGATTATGACATGAAATGTAAATACATTGACTTAAATTGGGTTTTGGTCCAGAATAGGAAAATTTAAGCAGTTGGTGGCATCAATAACCAAAGTGTGGATTGCACGCTCCTCACTGATGAATTGAAGATACATCGGAAACAGATTCATCAGCACTGATACTACAGTGAAAGTATTTTTCTCAAAGTGCTGCCATGAATAAATTATACAGATTGGAAAATAATTGACATACGAGTAACAGAGTTTAGATTGTGCCGTATACTCACTCCACAGCTTGAAATCTTGCCAATGGAACTGCCTGATGTGGTACCTTTTCT
Source organism: Oncorhynchus keta (assembly GCF_023373465.1). NCBI lineage: Eukaryota > Metazoa > Chordata > Actinopteri > Salmoniformes > Salmonidae > Oncorhynchus > Oncorhynchus keta. Next base: position 49,337,108 of record NC_068430.1, on the reverse strand, counting down.
CAAATGGTTTGTAAGTTGTCAAGCAGGGCAGCCACGTGAGTTGGCAAGGAGACAGTGAAGGAAGCGATACTGTTAGCAGCACAGTGACACCAGTTACATAACTTCACTATAACAGATAGTGGCAGTGTAATCTATGGTGGGTAAAGTGCCAATCACAGCTGTGGATGGGAATCTCATTAGAAGAGTGACTTAGTGCTACTTACAGGTGCATTTGGTGGATAGTATTACGTGCATTTGAGGACATGGTGACGGAGTGGATAACTTTGCCAATGATGGCAACGCTTCACATAAGGGTGCCTTCTATCATATTGTTACTCGAATCAAATGTATTTATATAGCCCTTCGTACATCAGCTGATATCTCAAAGTGCTGTACATAAACCCAGCCTAAAACCCCAAACAGCAAGCAATGCAGGTGTAGAAGCATGGTGGCTAGGAAAAACTCCCTAGAAAGGCCAAAACCTAGGAAGAAACCAAGAGAGGAACCAGGCTATGTGGAGTGGCCAGTCCTCTTCTGGCTGTGCCGGATGGAGATTGTAACAGAACATGGCCAAAATGTTCAAATGTTCATAAATGACCAGCATGATCAAATAATATTAATCACAGGCAGAACAGTTGAAACTGGAGCAGCAGCACGGCCAGGTGGACTGGGGACAGCAAGGAGTCATCATGTCAGGTAGTCCTGAGGCATGGTCCTAGGGCTCAGGTCCTCTGAGAGAGAGAAAGAAAGAGAGAATTAGAGAGAGCATACTTAAATTCAGACAGGACACCGGATAGGACAGGAGAAGTACTCCAGATATAACAAACTGACCCTAGCCCCCCCGACACAAACTACTGCAGCATAAATACCGGACGACTCAACTAGTTTTGGTAACTTGCAATAACTGTAATGTAATATCTGTAGTTTTTTACATCTGAAAAGTAACATATAACTCTTGACTTGTTCCATCTACAGTTGAAGTCAGAAGATTACATACACCTTCGCCAAATACATTTAAACTCAGGTTTTCACAATTCCTGACATTTAATCCTAGTAAATATTTCCTGTTTTAGGCCAGTTAGGATCCCCATATTATTTTAAGAATGTGAAATTTCAGAATAATAGTAGAGGGAATTATTATTTCAGCTTTTATTTCTTTCATCACATTCCCAATGGGTAAAATTAGTATTTGGTAGAATTGCCTTTAAATTGTTTAACTTGGGTCAAACATTCGTGTAGCCTTCCACAAGCTTCCCACAATAACTTGGATGAATTTCGGCCCAATCCTCCTGACAGAGCTGATGTAACCGAGTCAGGTTTGTAGGCCTCCTTGTTCGCACAGGCTTTTTTCTGCTCACAAATTTTCTTTTGGATTGAGGTCAGTGCTTTGTGATGGCCACCCCAATACCTTGACTTTGTTGTCCTTAAGCCATTTTGCCACGACTTTGGAAGTATGCTTGGGTCATTGTCCATTTGGAAGACCCATTTGCGACCAAGCTTTAACTTCCTGACTGATGTCTGGAGATTTTGTTTCAATATATCCACATAATTTCCCTCCCTCATGATGCCATCTACTTGCTGAGCGGCCTTTCAGGTTATGTCAATATGGGATTCATTTTACTGTGGATATAGATCTTTTTGTACCTCTTTCCTTCAGCATCTTCACAAGGTCCTTTGCTGTTGTTCTGGGATTGATTTGCACTTTTCGCCCCAAAGTACGTGCATTATCATGCTGAAATATGATGTTATGGCGGCGGATGAATGGCATGGCAATGGGCCTCAGGATCTTGTCACGGTATCTCTTTTTATTAAAATGGCCATCGATTAAATGCAATTGTGTTCATTGTCCGTGGCTTATGCTTGCCCATACTATAACCCCACTGACACAATGGGGCACTCTGTTCTGTCACGACTCCTGCCGAAGTGGGTCCCTCTCCTTGTTCGGGCAGTGTTCGGCGGTCGACGTCACCGGTCTTCTAGCCATCGCCGCTCCACCTTTCATTGTTTTGTCTTGATTTTCCGCACACCTGGTTTACATCCCCTCATTACGTGTATATTATCCTCTGTTCCCCCCATGTTTGTGTGTGGTATTGTTGTTCGGTCGTTACGTGTGTGGTGCTACAGGCTGGTTTTGCGCCAGGTATTTGGTGTAACCTGTGGTTTTGTTATTTGTACCTATTTGTGGGTTATCGCTTTTTTCCTTGGGATGGAGTGTTCTGACGCAGCTGCGTCCGGCAGTTTTCCTCTGCCTGAATAAAGTGTGCCTGTTCTCTCATCTCTGCTCTCCTGCACCTGACTTCCTTCGACCAGTTGCGCACACTCTGACATGTTCACAATGTTGACACTAGAAAACCACTCGCCCACACAACGCCATACATCTGCCCAGTACGGTTGAAACCATGATTCGTCCGCGAAGATCATAGTTCTCCAGCGTGCCAGTGTCCATCAAAGGTGAACATTTGATCACTGATGCTGCAGTCAGGTCAAACTCAGTTTCATCAGCTGTCTGGGTGTCTGGTCTCAGACGATCTCGCAGGTGAAGAAGCCGGATGTGGAGGTCCTGTGATGACGTGGTTACATGTGGTCTGCGGTTGTTAGGCCAAATACTGCCAATTCTCTAAAACGACATTGACATTGGCGGAGGCTTATGGTAGAGAAATGAACATTCAATTCTCTGGCAACAGCTCTGGTGGACATTCCTGCAGTCAGCATGCTAATTGCACACTCCCTCAAAACTTAAGACATCTGTGGCATTGTGTTTTGTGACAAAACTGCCCATTTTAGAGTGGCCATTTCTTGTCCCCAGCACAAGGTGCACCTGTGTAATGATCATGCTGTTTAATCAGCTTCTTGATTTGCCACACCTGTCAGATGGATGGATTATCTTGGCAAAGGAGAAATGCTCACTAACAGGGATGTGAACAACATTTGAGAGAAATAAGCTTTTTGTGCATATGGAACATTTCTGGGATATTTTATTTCAGCTCATGAAACATGGGACCAACACTTTACATGTTGGGTTTATATTTTTATCAGTATATTTATTTGCCCATCCACCCCTCGCAGCTTTTTTCTTTTTCTTACATATACACTACCATTCAAAAAATGTAAAAGAAAAGCATATTTTTTGTCCATTAATATAACATCAAATTGATCAGAAATGCAGTGTAGACATTGTTAGTGCTGTAAATGACTATTGTAGCTGGAAACGGCTTCATTTTTATCGAATATCTACATAGGCCTATTATCAGCAACCATCACTCGTGTGTTCCAATGGTAATCGAACCCACAAATTCTGATGCTCCAGATACTCAGCTAGTCTAAAGAAGGACAGTTTTATTGCTTCTTTAATCAGGACAACAGTTTTCAGCTGTGCTAACATAATTGCATAAGGGTTTTCTAATGATCAATTAACCTTTTAAAATTATAAACTTGGATTAGCTAACACAACATGCCATTGGAACACAGAAGTGATGGTTGCTGATAATGGGCCTCTGTATGCCTATATAGATATTCCATAGAAATTAAGCCATTTCCAGCTACAATAGTAATTTACAACATTAAAAATGTCTACACTGTATTTCTGATCAATTTTATGTTATTGTAATGGACATAAAATGTGCTTTTCTTTCAAAAACAAGGACATTTCTAAGTGACCCAAATCTTTTGAACGATAGTGTACATTATACAAACATTTTACAGACACTGCTGTCAGAGTCTAGGTGACGTGGGTAAGGCGGAGTCAAACGCAGGACACAGAGATGAGTAATAATAGTAACTTTACTAAAAAATAATCTTCCAACAAGGAGAACGAAAATCCAGAATCACATAAATGAGACAACTGACAACAATAAACACGTACAAAACCATGATGGCTCCAGAGGGTTAAATCGGGAAATAATTCAAACGTAATGGGAACCAGGTGTGTACAATACAGACAAAACAAATGGAAACAGAAATGTAGATCGGTGGAGGCTAGAAAGCCGGTGACGTCGACCGCTGAGTGAACAAGGAGAGGCACCAACTTCTGTGAAAGTCGTGACAACTGCACTTTATTTCTCACAGTAGTTACATAGTTAGAATATAGTTATTTGATATACATTACATCCGGATAGATAGTACTTAAACAAATACAGTATACATACATTACATACACAGTACCAGTACCAGTACTCGTTCAAGGGTTTTTCTTTATTTTTTCTATTTTCAAATCAAACTATGAAGAAACACATATGGAATGATGTAGTAACCAAAAAAGTGTTAAACAAATCGAAATATATTTTACATGTGAGATTCTTCATAGTAGCCACTCTTTGCCTCGATGACAGCTTTGCACACCCTTGGCATTCTCTCAACCAGATTCATGAGTTAGTCACCTGGAATGCATTTCAGTTAACAAGAGTGCCTTGTTCAAAGTTAATGTGTGGAAATAATGCATTTGCGTTTGAGACAATCAGTTGTGTTGTGACATGGTAGGGTTGGTATACAGAATATAGTCTTATTTGGTAAAAGACCAAGTCCATAATATAGCAAGAACTGCTCAAATAAGCAAAGAGAAACGACAGTCCATCATTACTTTCAGATGGTCAGTCAATCCGCAAAATTTCAAGAACTTTGTAAATTTCTTCAAGTTCAGTCGCAAAAACCATAAAGCACGATGATGAAATTGGCTCTCATGAGGACCGCCATAGGAAAAGAACACCCAGAGTTTTTTATTTATTTATTTTTTTACCTTTATTTAACCAGGCAAGTGAGTTAAGAACATATTCTTATTTTCAATGACGGCCTAGGAACATTTCAATGACGGCCTGTTCAGGGGCAGAACGACAGATTTGTACCTTGTCAGCTCGGGGGTTTGAACTCGCAACCTTCCGGTTACTAGTCCAACGCTCTAACCACTAGGCTACGCTGCCGCCCCAGTTACCTGTGCTGCAGAGGATAAGTTCATTAGAATTAACAGCTTCCGAAATCAGCAATTACCTGCACCTCAGATTGCAGCCCAAATAAATGATTCACGGAGTTCAAGTAACAGACACATCTCAACATCAACTGTTCAGGTGAAACGGTGTGAATCAGGCCTTCATTGTTGAATTGCTGCAAAGAAACCACTACTAAAGGACACCAATAAGAAGAGACTTGCTTGTGCCAAGAAACACAAGCATTGGACATTAGACCGGTACTAATCTGTCCTTTGGTCTGATGAGTCTAAATTTGAGATTTTTGGTTTCAACTGCTGTGTCTTTGTGAGAAGAGTAGGTTAACGGATGATCTCTACATGTGTGGTTCTCACCATGAAGTATGAAGTATGTGTGATGGTGCTTTGCTGGTGACACTGTCTGTGATATACTTAGAATTCAAGGTATACTTAACAAGCATGGCTATCACAACCTTCTGCAGCAATACGCCATCCAGTCCGGTTTGCGCTTAGTGCGATTAGCTTTTTTGCCATTTATATATTTACACCTGTATGTCTTGTTGTCTCTGTTGAAATTGCCAGTCCGTCTGCTGGAGACTTAGTCGACAGAAAGTCTCTGGTTTGTCCAGTCCTATTTAAGCACTTGGGGAGAAAGGGCCATTCCCTCTTTTTGTCGTAATGTCTGTGCCCACGTGGGCGTGGTCACCGACTTGGTTAAGACTTCATATGAAAAACAATTCTCTCATTTAGAAGGCTAACATCACATTTCATCTTCTCACAAATAGTTTCATATTTAATCATATAAGTTCCACAACATATGGTAATGGGGAAATATACACATTTAGAGATACAGTTATGTTGTTCTATCGTCTTTCTATCGTCTTTAGTTACATCACAAATTATTAACAAATTCGACAGGATTGTTCTTTAAATACCCACGAACCATTCCAAATGTTTGGATTACAGAAATACTGTTTAATTATTCAACACTTTGATGTTACCATACTGCAACATCTCTCACTGCGGTAACAAAGGGATTTAACATCCATTTCTCAGTATGGGAGAGAGTTTTCCTGCAGGTATTTATGACTGTCGTAAAACTGTGGAGAGAGAGAGAGAGAGAGAGAGAGAGAGAGAGAGAGAGAGAGAGAGAGAGAGAGAGAGAGAGAGAGAGAGAGAGAGAGAGAGAGAGAGAGAGAGAGGGAGTGGGTGCCTATGATCCTCCCCCAAAGGGCAAGTCATGTGTTTGAATCTTGTGATTATCCTGCAATTTGCAAACCAACATAAAAATGACCACGTGCTGTCCTGGTTGTGAATCATCGTTGCTGTCCCCCTCTGGTGGATGATCAAGGCAGGCTTTTTGAAAGCTGCAAAGCACCACAAGAGTGGCCAGAGGATGTCCTGGTTGGTTATCACTGTTGCGGTCCCCCGTCTGGTTGTCCAGGCTGGTAGATCTGAGCAGTAACTTAGACAGATGTTAACAATGCACACACACACTCACAAAATATATAATTACACTTCTTCCCAAATGAGTGGCGTTGTGGCACTAAGTGATGGTGAACTTGTTTATGGGTCTGTCATTTCCTAAGTTTCAAAGGAAATTAAACGAAAAGGAATAAAAGCATAAACAAAATATATACAAAATATAGTTATCACAACCTAATCATCTAACTGGACTGTATTCTAAATACGTCCAAGGTTTTGGCAATATGACCCCATCATGGCATTGTCTAATGTCCTATCTAGGGTGTTCCTAATTCACGGTGTGTTGTTTAGGGCACTATCGTAAGTTGATAACCACATGATAAGTTGACAGCTGTAAGGCACCAGCTTTGGCCAGTCTACAGGGATGACCTATAGACTTCTGTGGAGAAACTGGTGAGTACAGTAGCTGTAGAGTCAAAGGCCCAGAGTAAATGTTTAACTTTACTAAGGCTGGTATTTTGCTCGGACCCTTAAGTGATCCTAGCATAAATCGTCATTAAATGTTCCGTTGTACGTGTGCGTTGATCCTTACATAAGCATACACGCCAAGGGAAAGAACACCAAGTATCCCGGTAGGCTGCAACCTGTTCAGAATGAGTCTGACGTCATCAGATCATTTCCAGGTCAATGCCTGGAGGTTTAGTAAGAATTGATGCCAACCTCACGACCTATGTTAACGGGACCTGTAGTCGTTTAACTACAAGTCCATATGTCTTACACCATTGTAGTGGCGATAGGTATGAAGGAATATATTTCATAGCTATGTTATCCATGGAGGAGCTAACCTCATGGCGGAAGTACTCTGTAAGTACTGAACCAGTTGTATGTGGTGTGATCATGGTCCATGACTTCTTATAACTTTCCTCCTGAATGGAGGGTTCTATTTATTGGTGGCATGTGTGTTAACCATCAGAAGAGTGTTCTGGAGATTCCCTTAAACGTGTTGCAATCTGAGTTACTACTAACTACTCTATCGCTGTTATCAATATCAATTTGACTTGTGAGGTCTCTAACCCTCTTACTGATTGTGGCTGGACTGACTGTGCTGGCATTGGTACTGGTTCTCAAGGGAGTTATCCTTCCTACCGATTTATTCTGAAATGTTATCCTACGGGAACACATGATTAGAGCATTTGACATTTTGCATTGTATTTGAACCTACACATGGCAAGGAATTATTATTTTTGCCATTCGTTTTGGAGGTGCACTGGACGGATTTTCACGACCAGTGTGGTACACCTCAGTAATATCTTAGATGTGTTCTAAGGTTATCCCCATCGAGGGGCCTGTCCGCTCCTCTCTGTTCTCATGGGGAAGTTTGCAGCTAGATTTATTTTCTACTCTGGCGGCCTTGTACACTGTTGCACGTAGTCTCGACCCCCCCACCGGCCTCGATGAGGCTCATCATGGGTCTGGGCTAGTATTCTCCCTCTTTGTTTTCTCGGGACCCCCCCAGCAGCAGTTGATGTTGATATCTGAGACACAAACGAAAAGATCGGACCCTATGTACGAGTTGTCAGCGACTACGTTGTTATTAGATTGGCTGTAACCTTTCAACCAAATCTCTTGGTGTTTGTGCTTCAAAACGCTCAGTGGCTTTCGAGGCCTGTCAGTCACCACAGCGTCCGCGTGTGGCAACCTCTTCAGTACCTGCGAACTGAGATGAGGAGATTTGTCTGTGATATCGCAAAGTTTTTCACCAGTGGGAGTCATCGGGTCAGATGAGGGGTAACGGGGTAACCCCTGTCATTGTAAGGGGTAACAGTCCCCCACAAGCGAAAGATGTATCATTGGAAGCAGAGTCCACTCTGTGCGTCAATGCTTTTATTGCTGAGACACCCGCAGTGCTTGCGGAAGTGTCCAAAGGGCAAGAGAAGTTCATCTCAACTACAGTACTGCACAACTTCAAGGAGGAGGGAAGTTGCTCATTCACAGAGACTGCTGGCACGAAATCATGAAAAGAATGGTCAATCAGGTTTGCTGATGGAATATCAAGATATCATCATATCTCCTTGGATCAGATTACTTTATCTTGGCCAGTTCGCAATTGTAAATGAGAACTTGTTCTCAACTTGCCTACCTGGTTAAATAAAGGTTAAATAAAAAAATAAAACATTTATGCACCTGTAAGAACGGACGCTGGAGATGAGAAGCAGGTACGGAGAGTTGAACATTTAATTTAGCACAGACATGGAACAGGACAAGAACCGCGTCAGAGCCAGGTAATTCAATGACATACGACAATTAATGTTGAAACGGGGAATAGAGCTGGGGAACAGACAGATATAGGGGAGGAAATAACACAAGTGATTAAGTCCAGGTGAGTACAATGAATCGCTGATGCACGTGACGAGGGAAGCAGGTGTGCGTAATTATGGTGGCAGGATTGCGTAATGCTGGTCAGCCTGCCGCCCTCTAGAGCACCAGGGAGGGAGAGCGGGAGCAGGCGTGACAGCACCAAGAGGTTTCGAAACATATTTTTCCCAAGGGGTGCTTTCAACAGATACCCCTTGTGGATGACTGCGTTGCAGCTAGCATTAGGGGTAAAAAGTGTGGTCAGTGGAGAAGGCACTGTGACCTGTGACCAGACGTGGTTGGTTTTCCAATCCATCAGTGGGAGTAAACGATCCATCAAGTTTGCTCCGAGTAGCAGGGCTTCAGATTCGAGGCTGGTAACATACACAGGTTGAACAAGCGATACATCCTGGAAGTGTAGTTTCAGCATGAGAGGCGAGGTAGCCTGACTGAAACCTTGAAGTGTATTGTTACATTGTTCCCTTTTTAACCCTTTCACACGTACCATCACACAGGTGTGATCATTCTACAGTGGTCCCTGAAGCATGCGATCACGCCTGTGTGATTAGAACGCTCATTTAGAATGCTTATTTAGAACGGCCAGTTTCGAATGACGCGACAATCTGCATTTGAGCTGGTGTCACGTTCTGACCTTAGTTCCTTTGTTTTGTCTTTGTTTATATGGTCAGGGCGTGAGTTGGGGTGGGCAGTCTATGTTTGTTTTTCTATGTTTGGTTTCTGTGTTCGGCCTAGTATGGTTCTCAATCAGAATCAGGTGTCGTTAGTTGTCTCTGATTGAGAATCATACTTAGGTAGCCAGGGTTTCACTTTTGGGTTGTGGGTGTTTGTTTCTATGTGAGTGTGTGGGCCACACGGTAATGTTTTGGGTTTGTAAAGTCACGTCATTGTTTATTGTTTTGATTCAGTGTTCAGTGCTTTCTTTAATTAAAATCATCATGAACACTTACCACACTGCACTTTGGTCCTCCTCTCTATCTCCAGACGACATCCGTTACAGCTGGCCACACTTTTTTCAGAAACTATTGACACAAATACAGTCCATACAAAGTTATGTCCAGAATGTGAGCAGTTTATTTTTGGATGCAATGTTCAGATATTCACAAAAGTATCTATAGCGTAACACCAATCATGTGCCCCCGAGCCATTGAGAACCCTGAATCCGAGGACCCCTTGTCCACCCACAAAGTCCTAGTTCCATTTGAAGATGCTGGTGTTGGAGGCAGACCGATAGTGGATGAAGTACAGAAGTTCTGTGGTAGCTGGAAGGCTGCCAGCCATTTCACCCCTCCTGGCCCTGCTGTTTGTGTTGATGAGTCCCAGTCTGGAGTGCAACGCCCCTTGCCATTTCCATCTGAGGCAGTGCTTCAAGTTGTTTCTGACAGAGGACCTGGTGGGAGACATAGTAGAGACCAATCGCTCTGCCTTGGAGCTACAAGAGAAGAGAGAGACAGGAATGGGGTGACAACCACAATTAGTGAAATGTATACCTTCCTGGTGACAGTCCTTCTCACGGGGATAGTAAAGAAGAACTCCCTGAGAGAATACTGGAGCAGAGATCCTATGTTTGCAACTCCCTTCTTTGCCACCCTCTTTTCCCAAGACCGCTTTCTAGTTCTGCTGCTATGACTGCATTTCATCAACAACGCTACTGCCATCCTAAATTACCTTTACACAAAATCAAAAATGTCAACAGCTGGCAGTAAAGTGCCATGACAAATGAGACGTCCATGTCCTCTCCACTGTCCATACAGCAACCATGTCGGCCACAGGGAAGGTGGACCACCTGACGGGCTGCGTGCTTGACTATAACCTCAAAATGGGGGCAGTGGATAAGGCAGACATGATAAACAGCTTTGTGGAATGCACTCTGGAAAAGTGACCAAGTGGTATAAGATATTTTTCTATTTCTCCAGAGTAGCTTCAAAATACAGCAAGCCAATACTTCTGACGCAATTAGCATTGTTTTACAGAGCTAATAGAAGAATGTAACTAGCTACATATGCACGATTGAATATAACACCATAAAGGTTATGAAATGAGTAACGTTACCTCGCGTGTCCGCGGTTATAAGGAATATACACAAATATATTATGCTCCATACACACAGTGGGCTACAGTATAACACGACACACAGAAGCTATTATAACGTCATAAGGCACTTACTTTGATAGAAACCCAGTCTGGATTTGAACATGGGTGTCTGTAGTGACGCCTCTAGCACTGAGACGCTGTGCCACTTGGGAGTCATAAGGTCAGGGTAGCTTCAAAATACAACACATGCTAATATTTCTCTGACGCAATTAGTATTGTTTTCCAGAGCTAATAGAAGAATGTAGCTAGCTACCTAAGCATTGAGTATGACACCATAAAGGTTATGAAATGAGTAACGCTAAATCGCGTGTCCGCGGTTATAAGGAATATACACAAAACCATTATGGTACAGTAGAAACGACATAACATGACATGCAGAAACTATTATAACGTAATAAGGCACTTACTTTGATAGAAACACACACATTTCCAAAGTTATAATTGACAATGAAAACAACTTTGATTGCGATGCAGGCAACAGACGGAAAATATGAACACGTGTATTCAGGACAGGAGATGAGCAAATGTCTGCTATTTTGACTCATCCCATACTGTACGCTGATTCTACTGTTTATGATCTATCCTGTTCCCTAGTTTCTTTATCCCTACCTATCTGTGAATATCTGTCTTTATTATCTCGTACACCTGCTCATCGACTCGGTACTAGTACCCTGTATATTTAGCCAAGTTATCGTTTCTCATTGTATTTATTCCTCGTTGTCACGTTCTGACCATAGTTATTTTGTGTTTTCTTTGTTTTAGTGTTGGTCAGGACGTGAGCTGAGTGGGCATTCTATGTTGTGTGTCTAGTTTTCCCTGTTTCTATGTTTGGCCTGATATGGTTCTCAATCAGAGGCAGTTGTTAGTCATTGTCTCTGATTGGGAACCATATTTAGGTAGCCTGTTTTGTGTTGGGTTTTGTGGGTGGTTGTCTTCTGTCTTCGTGTGTCTGCACCAGACAGAACTGTTTCGGTTTTTCCACATTTGTTGTTTGTATTCATTGAGTGTTCAGTTTGTGTTTTTAAATTAACAACCATGGACACTTACCACACCGCATCTTGGTCCGATCCTTGCTACACCTCCTCTTCAGACGAAGAGGAGGAAAAGCCTTACACTCGTGTTATTATTTTTCTATCATATCTCTTTTTTTCTCTGTATTGTTGGGAAGGGCAGGTAAGCATTTCAATGTTAGTCTACAAAGTATGTGACAAAATACAATTGTATTTGATTTATGAATCAATCAAATCAACTTGTATTGGTCAACTACATGTGATTTGCAGATGTTATTGTGGGTGAAGCAAAATGCTTGTGCTTCTAGCCCCGACAGTGCAGTAATATCAAACAAGTAATATCTAACAAATTAAACAACATATACCCTGTACACACATCTAAGTAGGAATGAATTAAGACTATAAACATATGGACGAGTGACATCAGAGAGGCAGGGCCTAAGATACAGGCGAATAGTATAGAGTCACACAGATGATAAGAATAAGACATCTCGTGCGTCTGCGCCGTGAGACCATTCTCAAGAAGCCATTTTAAGATTTAAGTGAGTCAAGTAAAGATGAACCTCTTGGCCTCGTCAATTTCACCAGTAGTCTACTTTGTTAACAAGTTCAATGCATTCGCACACTCTAAGTTCTACAGTAATAGCCTACATTTCTCCTCTTATTTTAAGACTTTTCGGGCCACATTGATTCCTTACAATTGAACATAATGGATGAACAATTGCGCCAAAGTTTATAACTACCTCTAATTTCCTTTTTTAAACTCGCAAAATTCAGTGGAGGATTGAGGACACTTACTTAGTTAAAACCCATTAAATTGCTGAAGCCATTGTCACGAAATCTTAAACTAACCAAAATAGCTTAAAGAAACAATTTAATTTGTATGCCTTAATACTGCATCGGTCATACTCTGTTGTGAATGCTTTATGTCAATCCAATACTAAGAATGAATCCAGCATATTCTGTAACCCCCAGGGTGTAAAAAACACATTACAGACGCATCAGGGGTTGTAACTATTGGCATGTGGGTGAGGTAGATCCCCCTTTGCTTGTCTCTACACTGTGATTTACATATAGATACATATAAATGGGTCTGTTCAATATATCTATACTGAATGCTGACTATAGCCTCTCCTTGGCCACTAAAAAAAGGTGTTTCTGAACCTTCGGAACCTCAAGAATGTGTCTGACATTACATTAGTTACTGTGAGATTACTAGTAAAACTCCACGCAATCCTGAAGGAATAAGGTTTCAAATGTTGACAGTAGAGGCTTCTCTGCATTAGGCAGGTGGTATAGGGGTTCTCCTTCCTGTTCCGATATTAATGGAACATTTTCTGAACATTCGAAATAGGAGAATGTGATTGAAGGTGATGTGCTGCTGTGCTCCCTACATGGTAGATGGCATCCGTGCCTGATTCATATATTTTGGTCAAGGTGTTTGAAAGACAGACTGGATGCCACCTGTGCTGAATGGAATACACCTTGTCAGCACTCATTTGAATTGGAATACATTTGTGGTGTCTGGCAGAGTGATGGGTTTGCATAGTGTGACTTGAACTGTAGGGGGCATCATCCAATGTTTCTCAGATACGACTTCCTTGAAATGGGCCAACAGAGGTCTCTAACCAATGTTATTTTAGCATATATATATATATATATCTCCAGGTGTTAGAATGTCCAAGTCAAAGTCCAGACCTGAATCCAATCGAGAATCTGTGGAAAGAACTGAAAACTGCTGTTCACAAATGCTCTCTATCCAACCTCACTGAGCTCGAGCTGTTTTGCAAGGAGGAATGGGAAAATATTTCAGTCTCTCGATGTGCAAAACTGATAGAGAGACACCCCAAGCGACTTACAGCTGGCATCGCAGCAAAAGGTGGCGCTACAAAGCATTAACTTAAGGGGGCTGAATAATTTTGCACGCCCAATTTTTCAGTTTTTGATTTGTTAAAAAAGTTTGAAATATCCAATAAATGTCGTTCCACTTCATGATTGTGTCCCACTTGTTGTTGATTCTTCACAAAAAATACTGTTTATTATCTCAGGTCGAAATTGCAGGTCAAGTCCACAGCCCAAGTGGAGAGTGATATACCTCAAAGCATGAGGTAATATTGTGCACTTGACGCACACATGTCTTTCAGTACCAGTTATCCAGCCAGTTTACTGATTGATATCTCTCTAAATTCATAGAGTAGCCTAGTTCTGTGTCTTGACTAATCAACTCCAATGATGTTGCTGTCCTTTAATGGCTCTTTTGAAATCCTAATCTACTGTTGAAGAGGCCTACATATGCCTTTATCTTCTCATTGACTCCCTTTTCATATGCACTATCTTGTAGAAAAGTTTTTGTTATCACGAATCTTGAAAGAGTATAACTGAAATTGAAGATTGAAGTCAGTAAATAGCGTAGTATAGGCATCCGCACACAGAGTGAGCCAGGGAGCAATAGAGGCACCTTTGTGCTTTAATGAGGCATTGATTTTTACATCACTAAATAATAAAATCATAAATGAACTGTCACCATAAAACACTGTTACTGGGATTTGCCCACTCAGGATATTCCTTGCACACCCTGAGACCCAGTAGGAGAAAGAGTGGAGAAAGAATGTTCCCACATGGTAGGTGGGATACATTGGAATAGACATTGTCCATTTATCACCCTATGCAACAGACCTCGCTTGCGTCCCAAATTGCCCCCTACTCAGTGCACTACTTTTGACCAGGGCCTATAAGGATTTGCTCAAAAGTAGAAGTGGTGCACTATATGGGAATAGGGTGCCACATGCAGACCTTGTGTTACAGTAATAGGCTAGGCCTACCACTAATCTATTATTATTTTTACTCAGGCCTACTAATTTTAAAGTGGCAAGCATGAATCCCCTTATTTTGTAAAAAAGCCTGTGACAAATCAATTCTTTATATATTTTGTGCAAATATATTATTTTCTGTTTGTCAGCACACATTTCTGAAATTACTGTGAGTAAAATGTAATTTTTCACACATAACTGTTGAAAAGGTTGTTATCAAAGAACGTGAAGCTTTAATTGGGCACAGGAAACATCCTCAGTGACCAAGTGTACATGCACAGCAACATCTCGTTATGATTCGGGATACTCAAGTATTATGTTTTTGAGTTGATTCATGTAAACGTCATATCCCGTTTACAATAGTCTGAATAATTTATTGTTATTTTTCGAGGTCTGCGCAGGCTCAGTTTTGCATAATATAACCTTGAATGTTCAGATGGGAAGAGTAGCCTAGTAGTTGGAATAGTAACAAGTCTGGACACTGACTGTAGGCTTCACATGTACTCTATTATAATATTAACTCCTGCAGAACTAAACGTTTTTGCAGTAAAATTATACACAAAAAAAAATATTTAGTTGCAGGAGCGGAGGAAAATTATTTCCTTTTTTCCTCTTGAGAAAATGAGTGCGCGCTTGTTGTCTAGCAAACACACGTAAATGTTTTCAGTTGACAATATTTTACTTTCATCCACAAAAAAAATATGGATCCAAGACTAACTGAAATACTATCAGAAACATGTGATGCCGCGTTCAGGTCGGAAACTCAGTACCTCCGAGTTAATCTTTCAACAACTAGTAAGCAAGTCAGATTTTTTTGCGTTTCCAACATGATATGAATGCGGCATGAGTGTCAGCACTGCCATAGGAATAACTCACACGGCCCCAGCACAGCAGAATATAACATTCACGTCATGTCGGAAAATCTGAAATGTCCAAAATGCTTAGACTACTCGTTGTAGAAAGCTGATACGTCCCAAATGGGAAACTGGGGTATCAGAATCAACCAATAGGAAGCAATACGCAAATAACACGTTCATTTTTACCTCGGAGGTCCGAGTTCCCGACATGACATTAACACGGCATGCCTCCAATGCTTAGATAGTTAGAGGTTCAAACGTTGTGGTGGCTAGACAGGTGTAGGGACCCTGGGGACTCAGAATCGAGTGCCACTCTCCTTTAGATTATCTCAACTCCGTTTGCCATCAATTACTGATTGAAGCCAAACAATCAAACCGGGATTGCTGTCTACTGCCTTTACAGTACTCTCTCACTGCATTACCAATGCGAGGATACTGTCTGTGTATACAGTCAGCGAGTAAACGGACAGGAGGCGAGCATGTAAAATAGTCACTGCCAAAATGGACAAAGGGAACTATATCATTGCTTCGCTTCTTTTTCAACTGATGGACTTAATATGCGGACAATTATTTCCAGGTAAGTTTATTCTTGTTTCTAGGAATTGCTCAGAAGACTAGGCTACTTTCATCTCAGTAGAATGTGCTTTGGAGATGTCAATACACGGTAACGAAGGGACCGTGGGCAGGTGCATGCCATAGGAGTTCATGCTGTGTCTCCAACTTTTATTTTCGAATAGGCTACTATACATAATTGAATACGCATGCATGCACGCAACCTCGAAATACACGGACACACTGTCAAGATGCACGTCATTCGAGCACTTGTTACTCCACGCAATTTGGGGTGCTTTTGGGCAAGATTATTTTGTCAATTATAAAACGTGATATTGACCATATCGACTAAATTGATCTGTATCGGTAAATGCAGAGTCGGTATGATACAAATAAGTATCTACCATTACGCAAAGCAGTGGTACATTCTGAGTAGTTTATTTGATATCGTGATAATAAATAATTTAGGCCTACCTTAATCTTACGTTCAATTGATCATAGCCTAATTGGACCAACTCGAATAAACTATACTTTAAGAAGAATTATAACATTTTACCATACAGCAATTAATATAGCCCACTTACTACGCGCATGTAGCCATATACTGTACCTCCCATATTGATAGCGTACTCGCGATTCGAAATTCTTTTGATTGTATTAAGTGAGACGGATGCATTGCTTCATCGTGGCAAAGGTTTTTGTGGAAAATGTGTTGTAGGTTGTATTTAAACAATTTAACATTAGGCTACGGTAGTAGGACGAAATGTTAAAATAACTTGATACTACAGAACAGACTCTGCTGTCACAGTGCACCGTTTGGTTCTTTTTGATCTCAAAATGGAAAATGTGCTAAAGTAGGCTTGTTGAATATTCGATAGGCATATACAACAAAACCACGAAATCCACTGTTAAAAAAACCTGGAGAAAAAAACAAAAGCTAAATAAAATGAATGATCACGCAATTGAGGACAGTGGTTGAAATCCCTATGCCCGAAAGGCCTATTCATGACATTAGCATTTTTTAAAAATGTATGTGGCACAATTATCACACTTTTTCAGTGCGATTGATTTTCTTATTCCGTGCATGAGCAACGCTGCAAAAGTGTTCATGAGCTCAAGACGCTCTGTCTGCTGAGTTGTGCACCCTTAAGGTGGCGCTCTGGGCACATCAAATTGTATTCCACTCACCCGCAAAGGATCATAAATGCGCGCAAGTGAACTGTTCAAACCAAAGGTATTTTTAAGTCCGAGATCCTGTGCCAATGAACCATTTTCTTAAAGAAAATACGTCAATTTTATCTCTTAAGTTATAGTTTATTTATCATGGAAGTAGATTATCACACTTAATGTATTGGGGTCCATATTTATTTCTGATTCATGGATTTGGTGGTTCTAATGTAGGGTGAAATGTTTTGAAATCAGACTAAATTATTGGACAAACTCATGGAAATATCTCATTTTTTGTTAGAAATGACTATCATTGTAGTAATGTGCATTAGTTACAAAATGTTAATATATAATTTACAGTGGACTCCAGTGTAAATCGGGATATTCTGCATAGATTGTATTACTTTAAATAATACTTTTATGAATTGATAAATGTCATGTCAGTCAGTAATCTGGATTTCAGCAACACACCCAAATAATCAGACAGAAAACCAACACTATTTCAGTCCCCTGCATTTGTTGAACTTTATTCAAATTACCTCCACTAACCTGTACCCCTGCACATTGACTCAGTACCGGTGCCCCCTGTATATAGCCTCGTTATTATGTAAATGTATTGTTCGTTTTTGATTATTTTTTACTTTAGTTTAAAAAAAATATTTAATTAACTCTTTCTTGAACTGCATTGTTGGTTAAGGGCTTGTAAGTAAGCATTTCGCGGTAAGGTAGACAATCTAATTTGATTAGTTTTTTAAATTTGAAATATTAATGAGTAAAGTTCATAAACTTAATTTCGACCATGCACATGTATCTCTTTCACAAAAGATGAATTCTGAATTTTTACATTTCCTTGGAAGTCATCATCCATGCAAGTGTTTTCTGTTTGATATGCATCCTGCTTCCTTGTTCCCAGTCCTTCCCAGTCTGTCACTCTGGCAGGGAAACAAGCCCCCCTCAGTCTGCATGAACAGCTTGAAAAGTATCTTTATTCCCTAACTAATGGGGATTGGCTTTTGCAAAACAGTGTGTAAGTAAAATGTGAACATTTACATGGCTGCATAGGCCATTCAGTGCCAGAGCTGCCGAGAGAAAAGCTGAACTTGGGGAGGGACTTCACATTTGAGAGAGAATATTACGTTTATTTTTATGGACATCCATGGCCAATGTGAAATATGTGTTAAGTGGACTGTCCCTGTTTCTCCATCCTAACTCAGTAGTTATTTGCAGGATGCAGCTGGGCATAGCGGCTAGCCTCTACTGCTATGCTTTACTGGCCATTAATTGTTTATTGTCCAGCGGACACTGGAGGTGGCAGCTACTGGCTAGAGCTGGTGTGTGTGTGTGTGTGTGTGTGTGTGTGCTCAAAAGGACCAAGTTACCATTTGTATTCAGTTATTAATTACATTTATTTGGCAAGAAGGCACAATATGGAACAGTCATGTGTCATTTTCTTTTCCTTTCTGTTCTCTTTCTCCTTGAACTGACGACTGCCCTCTGCACTGAGATGTCAAGCAGACATTTTCGAAAGGCAGACTTTTATCAAATCCATGGTTTTGCATTTCTCCATTTTGAGTGCTGTTTGGAAATGGGAGTGTGGACTGTGAGGTCATCTTTACTGGATGAATGGGCTGTGTATGGAGTGAATAGTACCAATTGGAGGTATGCTGAGACTAGATGGATTTAAAGTGAGTGTAATTTCAATTACATTTTATTTGTTTTACAGTGCATGTATAAAACAAGAGAAGGGTCATTTCAACACTGACGCTGGAAAGTCAGTTGGTCGGTGTTTGAAATTACACTCACTTTAAATCCATCTAGTCTCAGTGTACCTCCAATTGGTACTATCCACTCCATACACCCCATTCATCATACATAATATTTGTATTTTCTACATTGTAAAATAAGTGAATACATCAAAAAAAATAACACATGGAATCATGTCGTAATCAAAAAAACTGTTAAACAAATCAAAATATATTTGAGATTCTTCAAATTGCCACCCTTTGCCTTGACAGCTTTGCACACTCTTGGCATTGTCTCAACCAGCTTCACCTGGAATGCTTTTTCAAAAGTCTTGAATGAGTTCCCACATTTGCTGAGCACTTGTTGGCTGCTTTTTAAAAACTTTTATGTAACTTGGCAAGTCAGTTAAGAACATTCTTATTTACAATGACTGCCTACACTGGCCAAACCCGGACAACGCTGGGCCAATTCTGCTCCCCCCTATGGGACTCCCTATCACGGTCGGTTGTGATACAGCATGGAATCGAACCAGGGTGTCTGAAGTGACGCCTCAAGTGCTGAGATGCAGTGCCTTAGGCCAATGCACCACTCGGGAGACACTTTTCCTTCACTCTTTGGTCTAACTCATCCCAAACCATCTCAATTGGGTTGAGTTTGGGTTATTGTGGAGGCCAGGTCAACTGATGCAGCACTCCATCACACTCCTTCTTAGTCAAATAGCCCTGACACAGCCTGGAGGTGTTGGTCATTGTCCTGTTGAAAAACAAATTATAGTCCCTCTAAGCGCAAACCAGATGGGATAGCGTATTTCCTGCAGAATGCCTTGGTAGTGTGCTTTGAATTGTAAATTAATCACTGACAGTGTCACCAGCAAAGCACCTCCTCCTCCATGCTTCACGGTGGGAACCACACATGCAGAAATCATCCGTTCACCTACTCTGCATCTCACAAAGACACAAGCGGTTGGAACCATTCATCTCAAATTTGGACAAAAGACAGAACTCCACCTGTCTAATGTCCATTGCTCATGTTTCTTGGCCCAAGCAAGTCTCTTTTTATTATTGGTGTTCTTTAGTAGTGGTTTATTTGCAGTAATTTGACCATGAAGGCCTGCTTAACGCAGTCTCCTCTGAACAGTTGATGTTGAGATGTGTCTGTTACTTGAACTCTGAAGCATTTATTTGGGTTGCAATTTGAGGCTGGTAAGTCTAATGAACTTATCCTCTGCAGCAGATGTAACTCTGGGTCTTCCTTTCCTGTGGCAGTCCTCATGAGAGTTAGTTCATCATAGCGCTTTATGGTTTTTGCAACTGCACTTGAAGAAACTTTCACATTTCTTGACATTTTACTAAAGATGGACTGTTTCTCTTTGCATATTTTAGCTGATCTTGCCATAATATGGACTTGGTATTTTACCAAACCTACCTTGTCATAATACGTTGGCTCAACAAAAAGGCATTGAAGTTGATTCACAGTAAAATTATAAGGAAACCAGCTGCAATAGGATTGTGAACTTGCTCAGCATTTGGGCACCTAGCTGAACCAACATACAATTCAACTTGAGAATGTATTTTCACTCAGCATTTTTGGTTGAGTAAACACATTCTCAAGCTGAATTGTTTTTGACCTTTTTTGCACATTTCCCAGAGTGCCTTGCCTTTTGAGTGAATTGAAGTTACCGCCCATGATTGCATTTATTAGCGAGAGGCATGGTTGTTGTATTCCATGGTTTTTAGTAGTGTAGCCTTCACCAAGTGAGTGTTATCTTAAATTCAACTCTTTATGACAATACATTACAAATGGTATATTATTAGGCTGTTCTTTGAGGGCTTTGTTATACCCGAACAGTGGTCTGAAACTCCTTGTTTACAGGCCACATCAAGCCTGCTGGCTTGCAAAGTGATGTGTAATTCCTATTAGAATCCCACAACAAGTGAGGATATCCAACAATTGTAACTTTTAATCGACCGCAACCTGCATTCAGAATGACTGCCGGGATAGGGAAGATGAATTATTGAAACTACCTAAATCAAATAAACTGGAACAGCATCTCATTTAACTGGTGCAATAAGTCCAACTACTAACAGATTGGAATTGTTTAGAAAAATGTATGTTATTTATGTCTGTAGCATAAAATTACATGCACAAACACAGGTACAAACAAACCTGAAAATCATGATCATGATGGCTGTAATTTTTAGTTTTTTGCACAAACATGAATTTGTAAACCACAGCTCACTTCGAGAATGATTTGTGGCGTAAACTATAGCTCAAATTGTCCTTTTGAAGTCCACTCAAAAAATAATGCTGATTTTAAGCAATTGGTTAAGTTAGATTATTATTTTTTTTGAGCCAGCTTGATGGTGGACATGGATAAATAAAACACACTTGATGATTTGACTTTAAAAAATAAATATTAAGAACAAATTCTTTAATTACAATGAAGGCTTACCCCGGCCAAACCCTAACGATGCTGGGCCAATTGTGGGCAGCCCTATGGGACTCTCAATCACAGCCGGTTCTGATACAGCCAGGAACTGAACCAAGGTCTGTAGGGACGCCTCTGGCACTGAGATGCAGTGCCTTAGGTCTCTGCACCACTCAGGAGCCCTGATGATAAGACATGGGCATAAGTTTTGGTGAATAACATAAAGGCACTTGCCCAGGCCGATCTGTCTTTTAAAAAAAATGATTTTTAAAAATCTCCCATGAAATTAACTTATTTTCATTTAAATGGGAAATGGCTGTTGCATGCAGCCCAGTGTTTTTTTCAGTGGCATTTGCTCCTTTGCCAAGGAAAGAGATCCAGTGGAAAAAACAAGTATTCTTTGCATACATTACACAGGTCTCTCTCCTCCTTTGCATACATCATCCAGCAGCAGCACACAAAATACTGTGGTAGAAACATTTGTGTTAATGTCTCTGATATTGTGTGTAGATTGTCACTAATCTCAATTTCATATATTTTAAATTCAGGCTATAGCACAACAAAATGCGGAAAAGGTCAAGCAGGTTGAATACTTTCTGAAGGCACTGTAACACCTGCACTGTCACGTGAGACAGCAGTCACTCTGTATGCTGGAGAGGGCACTCGTTAGCCGAGTGCTGCCAGACTAATGGTTAATCCCAGGCTGATGCAGTGTCAGTCAAGGTTCCTCTCACCAGCCCCTCCATTTTAGGGAAGGAGGAAGTTCTTTTTTCCAGACAGTATTTTTTTGGTTTGGTTGATATTTCATTGTGGCTTAAGCCAAAGAGTAGGGGTGTTATTTAGGATTAGTATGAGATTTGATTTTTTTTTTTTTTAGTACCACTCTGTTCCTATACTTCCATCATTGTGTTTTATTTGACAGGTAAGCAAAACAATTTATTTTACTTTCAAGTATTGTGATCGCGGTAAAATTTAAGAGGATTAAATATTGTAATGGGTGGTAAAAAAAATAAATTAATAATGTCCTCCAAACAAGAGATTGTGGCCAGCAATTCAACTGTAAATGCCCCAGCAATTCTAACTGGGGGTCAGTCAAGCACTGATGAGAGGGGAAACAACTACACCTCCAAAACTTCAGAGATGGGAAAAATGCACTTCAAGTGGTGGAGAAATGAAACACCTGAGAACAAATGGGGAGGCTGTCGGAGGTTTTTAATGGATGGCACACTCCGCATGCATCCCATATGGGCCTCGGGGAATAAGGGAGGGAAGAAAGGGTTAAAAGGACAAAAACAGGAGCCTAATTATTCCCAATCAATCCATTAGAACCTTTCGGAAGCCTAATTGTTTCCTCCAACTCCCGTTATCATGTGTTGCCGTGGCTGCAGCAGAACGGCAGGAGCACTTTTTGACAAGCTGTCTGTCACTCACCGGCTCTGTCTGTTTTAGTATGCTCACCCATCTGGTCACGCTTTTTTAATTTTTTTCAGGAGAGGAGAGCTGCATTTACCGTGTCAGTGGACAGAGCTGTATTTTCCAGCGGTCTGCTTATCTGCATGACTGTGTCACCCTAATCCGTTGCACTTATTCTATTTGCCTGACTAAATGACAGCTTAATACAGGGGCAGGCCTGCGCCTCTGAGGATGTTAAGGTACAAAACGCTGGAAGAATGTCTCTCTCCTCTTTTTCAATGACATACTTAAAAGTGAGTTCCTGCCTGAAAAACTTTGCTAGAGGGATGCCTGGTTTTTATCGCTGACTGAGGTAAAAAAAACAACATTGCCTGTATTCACAAAGCATCTCGGAGTAGGAGTACTGAATGATCGAATATCAGTTTTGCCTTTAAAAAAAAAATCATAATGAAATAAGAGTGGGGGGGACCTGATCCTAGATCAGTACTTCTACTCTGGAACACTTTGATACTGGCCCTGATATTTTATAGTCGCTTGAAGTTCAACCTGGAATTTCAAGGTACAAGGCATATATTAACTCAGAAGAAATCATACCAATCGATTTAAATAATTGTCAACCATTTTTTTGTGGATGAAATTCATTGCCGAAAACATGTATGAAGGACACTGGGTTCTTGTGCAGTTAATTTATACAGCTGATTCATGAAGTTCAGTAATTTTGTATGCTTAACAGAATTAAGACTAATTCATCCATATAAAGATGACAAACTCCTATCTCAAACTCCTGTTTACAGGAAGTGCCCTATTCTTGCGAGATTCATGATTGCACAGGGAGGAAATTGATCTGTTGCAATCTCACCTGGGAATTAGCAGAGCAGGTTGAGAGCGAGAGAAACAGTAATTTGCACAAACAAATCTCTTGCCGATGTTTTTGTTTTAAGGCACAACCAATGAACATCGATCGTCTGACTGGCGAGGAAGTGACACACAATAGACTATAATCTAGGAGAAAAACCTGAACACTGTTTTCCTCTTATGTTCTATGCTTTCGGACATGTTCTTATCAATGGATGGGAATTGGTATATTTCTCATGTTAAAGAAGAGTAACGTTATGACTGAGATAGAGGCCATGTAATATACGCATAGAGTCCTTTCGTGAAGGGCGCCCTTGCGGACTGAATGGTAGCAATCACATTCGGAGATAAACCTCTAGCCATCAGATTGGTCCTCTCTGGGGCCAGGCTCATAGGAACCAAATCTCCAGTCTCACATTTCAAACCTGTCTGGATCCCCCGAGCTGTTGTCTCAGACACACAATCTTGCAACCTTACAGTTAACTAGTCCAACGCAATAACGACCTGCCTCTCTCTCGTTGCACTCCACAAGGAGACTGCCTGTTACGCGAATGCAGTAAGCCAAGGTAAGTTGCTAGCTAGCATTAAACTTATCTTATAAAAAAACAATCATAATCACTAGTTAACTACACATGGTTGATATTACTAGATATTATCTAGCGTGTCCTGCGTTGCATATAATCGATGTGGTGCGTATCGTTGCTCCAATATGTACCTAACCATAAACAACAATGCATTTCTTAAAATAAATACACAGAAGTATATATTTTTAAACCTGCATATTTAGCAAAAAGAAATCCAGGTTAGCAGGCAATATTAACCAGGTGAAATTGTGTCACTTCTCTTGCGTTCATTGCACGCAGAGTCAGTGTATATGCAACAGTTTGGGCCGCCTAATTTGCCACAATTGTTCATAATTATGACAATATTGAAGGTTGTGCAATGTAGCAGGAATATTTAGACTTATGGATGCCCCCCGTTAGATAAAATACGGAACAGTTCTGTATTTCTTTTCGAGATGATAGTTTCCGGATTCGACCATATTAATGACATAAGGCTCGTATTTCTGTGTGTTATATTATAATTATGTCTGATTTGATAGAGCAGTTTGACTGAGCGGTAGTAGGCTCGTAAGCATTCATTCAAACAGCACTTTTGTGCGTTTTGCCAGCAGCTCGTCGCTGTGCTTCAAGCATTGTGCTGTTTATGCCTTCAAGCCTATCAACTCCCGAGATGAGGCTGGTGTAACCGAAGTGAAATGGCTAGCTAGTTAGCGGGGTGCACGGTAATAGCGTTTCAAATATCACTCACTCTGAGACTTGGAGTGGTTGTTCCCCTTGATCTGCATGGGTAACGCTGCTTCAAGGGTGGCTGTTGTCGTTGTGTTCCTGGTTCGAGCCCAGGGAGGAGCGAGGAGAGGGACGGAAGCTATACTGTTACACTGGCAATACTAAAGTGCCTATAAGAACATCCAATAGTCAAAGATTAATGAAATACAAATGGTACAGAGGGAAATAGTCCTATAATTCCTATAATGCCTACAACTTAAAACTACTTACCTGGGAATATTGAAGATAGAAGGAACCACCAGTTTTCATATGTTCTGAGCATGGAACTTAAACGTAAGCTTTCTTACATGGCACATATTGCACTTTTACTTTCTTCTCCAACACTTTTTTTGCATTATTTAAACAAAATTGAACATGTGTCATTTGATTTGATTTTATTGATGTATTATATTAAGTTCAAATAAGAGTTCATTCAGTCTTGTTGTAATTGTCATTATTACAAATAAATCAATAGTCCGATTTAATCGGTATCGGCTTTTTTTGGTCCTCGGTGTTGAAAGATCATAATCGGTCGACCTCTAGTCCTAATGCTCCTAACTACTAAGCTACCAGTCACCCAAATGGTACCCTACTCCCTACATAGACGCTCTGATCAAAAACAGTGCACGATGAGGCCTGGTCAAAAGTATAGCAACTACCGTAATTGCTGGACTATTCAGCGCACCTGAATATAAACCGCACCCACTGAATTATTAAAAAATGTGTAATTTTGTACATAAATAAGCCGCACATGTCTATAAGCCGCAGGTGCCTACCGGTACATTGAAACAAATTAACTTTACACAGCCTTTAAACAAAACACGGCGTTGTAACAAAAATAAATAGGGTTTAACGAAACACGGCTTGTAACAAAAATGAAAACAGTAGCCTACCAAGAAAGTCATTGGTCACTATCTTCCTCCTCCTGTGCACTGAAACCACTGAAGTCATCTCCTTCGGTGTCGGAGTTGAAAAAGCCTCAGAATTGCTTCATCCGATGTTGGATCGTTTTCATTGTCGCTCTCGTCACTTTCATCCGGAGGCAAATACCCCGCTGAGCTCATGCTGCCCCTTCAACACTCAGCAGTCCAGCCTTTCGAAACCCGTTGATGATAGTGGATTTTTTGACAATGCTCCACGCTGTCAGGACCCACTGGCAGACTTGACCATAAGTTGCTCTTCGCATGCTGCCCGTTTTAGTGAAGGATTTCTCCCCACTTGTCATCTAAGCCTCCCACTGAACAAGGAGCGCCACCTTAAATGCACGATTTACACTGATGTCAAGTTGCTGCAAATACTTTGGGCCATCTGCTTTTCTTCCCTCTGAAAGCTTTTGTTTTCTTTTTGCACTGAGTCGGTTCCTCACGCTGCTGTTTCCAACGTCTTATCATCGACTCATTAAGGCCAAGCACCCGTGCAGCAGCTCTCTTTCCTTTTCCAACAGCCAGATCGATCGCCTTCAACTTGAAAGCTGCATCATATGCATTTCTCTGTGTCTTTGCCATGATGAGGGTGACAAAATTACTACCGTAATCCGAATGATGGGAAGTTTGAGCGCGCTCGATTTATGTCACATTATGTGATTGCTCAGTTTTTTGGCGGCATGAATCTTGTGAAAGTGGGAAAAATCCATAAATTAGCCGCGTCATTTACATTACATTTAAGTCATTTAGCAGACGCTCTTATCCAGAGCGACTTACAAATTGGTGCATTCACCTTATGACATCCAGTGGAACAGCCACTTTACAATAGTGCATCTAAATCTTTTAAGGGGGGGGGGTGAGAAGGATTACTTTATCCTATCCTAGGTATTCCTTAAAGAGGTGGGGTTTCAGGTGTCTCCGGAAGGTGGTGATTGACTCCGCTGTCCTGGCGTCGTGAGGGAGTTTGTTCCACCATTGGGGGGCCAGAGCAGCGAACAGTTTTGACTGTGCTGAGCGGGAACTGAACTTCCTCAGTGGTAGGGAGGCGAGCAGGCCAGAGGTGGATGAACGCAGTGCCCTTGTTTGGGTGTAGGGCCTGATCAGAGCCTGGAGGTACTGAGGTGCCGTTCCCCTCACAGCTCCGTAGGCAAGCACCATGGTCTTGTAGCGGATGCAAGCTTCAACTGGAAGCCAGTGGAGAGAGCGGAGGAGCGGGGTGACGTGAGAGAACTTGGGAAGGTTGAACACCAGACGGGCTGCGGCGTTCTGGATGAGTTGTAGGGGTTTAATGGCACAGGCAGGGAGCCCAGCCAACAGCGAGTTGCAGTAATCCAGACGGGAGATGACAAGTGCCTGGATTAGGACCTGCGCCGCTTCCTGTGTGAGGCAGGGTCGAACTCTGCGGATGTTGTAGAGCATGAACCTACAGGAACGGGCCACCGCCTTGATGTTAGTTGAGAACGACAGGGTGTTGTCCAGGATCTCGCCAAGGTTCTTAGCGCTCTGGGAGGAGGACACAATGGAGTTGTCATTGTATAAACCGCGAGGTTCAAAGTGTGGGAATAAAGTAGCGGTTTAAAGTCCGGAAATTACGGTATGTAGGCAATATTGTGGCATTTGGGAAACAGCCTTGAGTATGCAGTAGCAGTGTGAAGGGGGAGGGAGGGAGGGGGGGGGGTTCAGGTTAGGTAGAAGGAAGATTGTATGAGGGAGAGTGAGGAAAGAGGGAATGGCAAATGAGGCTGATGGATAGACTGAAAGAGTGCTCCTTGGTGTAAACTCAAGAGGCCAGTATAAGGAAAGTCCCCTCGAGGCCATTGAGGAGAGGCAGGAACAAACATAATATTGTCTGGTACTGTGGAAGCTCTACTCACTGTTTGCTCTCAAACCGGCGTCTTTCTTCGTGATGTTTGCAAAGTGAGCCTATTACTGCCAAGACCCACAGTACATTAATCCAGCATCTGCCTCCTTTCTCCACACCTATTCTTTGACACATCTTTACTTCTCTTTCTCTGTCCCACCCTTACTTCAACTAGCCAACAATTTATCTTCAGCGACAATGGCATGAATCATAATTTTTCTAATTTCTCTCTCTCTCTCCATGTCATAGCATTTAAATGGATGGAGACAAAGAACAAGAGAGCTTACTGTTAATTGGACAGAGGGTGGGAGCGCGTTAACGCAAATTCAGACTTGATTAATAGATAATTACTTCTGTCATCAGCTGAAATGATTACCGGCAAATTGCACCGAAGCCGCTCAGATTGGAAGTCTCGAATGAAAAGCTGCTGCATTGCCAGCCTTGTCTGCCTCTCTGTCAAACAGTTACCTCAGATTTAGATCTGTGGAGGGTAACCATGGAATAGTGCTCCTTATATAAGATTTGACAGGCATATTCGAATGAAACAAGCCTCTCCAGAAGTCGGTAAAGTGATAATAACAATCCAGCTCGGAGGAGGGAATTGGCCATTACGTTGGTGAAATGGATGTCACAGCGCTCATTGCTGTTTGATCCCAGATGGTCAGAGGCGATCAATTCAAAGCGAGAGGTTCGGTCCACCTCCTGGCCTCATCCATCGCCACGAGATGACATTGTGTCATCGTGGGGCGCTCATTAAGAGATGCCCCTTTTCAAACCATTTCCGTTACCTCTTGTCAGGGCTTGAGAAACTTTCTCTTCACTTATTGGCTTCTGAAGGGTTGACAGGGCCGTGGCAGAAGTAAATGGTCTGTTCAGGAAGCTTGTCTCGTGCAGTTGCTCTCCTTTTGCTTAGTCAGGTGTGTCTTTTTAACCACCAGCGATTTACTCTTCGTGAAGGAGAGCAGTGCCATCCACACTTTCGCTTAGGTATGGTTCAGTGGTGTATGACGTTAAAGGTGCACACTAGTTCACACTGATCAGGGTGGGTTTTTTACTAATGTACTTACTGGACCATGTCAATCTCCCTTGAAGGTGGTATTAGAGACTGCTGTTATAGGACCAAAGGCAATTTAATAAGACAGCCAGTCAACATTGTGCTGGCACTTCGGCGAACAAAAGGGGATATGAGAAGAACACAGTCTTCTCCCTTTTTTTATGATTAAAAAACCTCGAGTCAATTGACTCACCTGTTTTTAACATTGAGTAGCTCCCTGTGTGTTTGTTAGACTCACAGTGTCTTGTAGTGGCTGCAACTCAATCCCCTCTTAACTGCTGTATTATTCCATAACATGGGGCTCGTTTTAAGCAACCCTTTTCTACACATGAGAGGATCCAGACAAGAAAATGGCCACAAAATTGTCAGTAAAACCCGAACTGTGTGAGTTAAACTAACATGTCACCAATCTTGAAAGGGGAGACTCACAAACACGACAGTGTTGGTGGTTCTGCTCTACGACGCACTCTACATCTGAAGGTAACCCAGTACTGGGCTGTAAAAATTGAAAGAAAGTGCATATGGTGGCAAATGTGCCAAAAATAACATGACAACATGGGTCTAAACTGTTTTTTTTTTTTTTTTTTACGTATTCTTATCTCTGATATAGGACAGACACTTAACCTTGTTCCTTATGTTTCAATGTTCCAATGTTTCATCAAATACTTAATTAAAAAAACTACAAGGGTCCTAAAATTCCAAATCAAATGGCTAAATTATACCTAAATTATACCTTTTTATGACAATCTTAAATCAATTCCATGTTAGCTTAGTAGATATTGTGATGTAAGGGCTTAGACCTACAGTTTGTATTATTATTTTTATAAAGACAGTAGCGAACAAATAGGAGGTGAATGTGAAAGTATTATATTGCATTAAAGTCTATGTTAGCCTGGTGGAATGAAAGCCGGCGATAATGAACTGGCTGGGCTCCTTCAAGACCTGGGGCTTTGTCGACGTGAGGAGTCTGGAATGGTAACAAGACCCCTCATGCATTTTTCTCCCTCCAGAGAGACCATTAACCTTTCCCTCTCATTCACACACACACATCTCTCAGACACTTCCTCTACCGCCGATAGCCTCGCTTTGTTCCTTCATGGGGAGATTAAAAGCCCCTTAATTGGTTAGGCTAATGGCAATTTGCCGGAGTGTACTAATGCCTGACACATTATTTAGTCCCTCGTGAAAAGGTCAGGCTTGGGCGCTCGTGTGCCCTGATATACTTCTACGCTAAAGTAAGACCCGGCCAGCCCTGTTGCTGAGTGAAAAAACAACAGTTTAAGTGAGTGTCTGAGATTTCTGCAGGACTGGGATAAAGGGGACCAAAGCGTTGTTGTTGACACTGAAGCAGGTGCAGGCTTTGGCTGGAGTTTTTTTCACTTGCTTCGTTTCATAAAGCCGTGAACACAAACGGGGGAGATAAGAGGCATAACTAATCATCGCCCTGCTCCATTTTGCGAGGCGTGATTTGATTAGGAGAGCCTGTGATCGTCCTCTCAGAAAGGTCAAATGACGCCCCAGTGTGTTGTACAGTCCTTGTGACACTCCTGGCTGGGAAATAACTATCAACAATGGCAACTACTATCATGGTCAGATCATATTACATAATATGTTCCACCAAATTCTTAAACTTTTAGAAACTGATTTAATAAAATGTTTAAGAAAATTACTTCTCATGCTATTCTATATATATTCTCAGCATTTTTATTGAAAGTATATGAATAATGGGTTGCACATGAAACTGGGTTCATACTTGTGTACAAACGGGTCCAATTGAACCTGCAAGTAAGCATTTCCATGCACATCTTGTACAAACGACTAAAACTTTTATTTAAAATGTTATGTTAATGTTTCCGGTTATTTCAAACCGATTGATTTCATTCTTATGCAGACAGGCCTTGCCATGGTTGATATCCCACTTAAAATTGTACAGTTATGTTGTGAGAAGTCTACCTCTGCCACTCAGTGTTTGATCCTACTGTGATGAGTGACAATTGGACTATTTTCCCCTCCTTTTCATTGTCAGTGACTTCACATGAGACTGATAGTGCTGTGGTTTTGTATCATTAATAGCTATCATTTTAAGTCTAAGACCTCTGGCTCAAATTTGAAATATGCATTTTGATGTTTTTGTGTGAATGTGTAATGAAGTACTGTAAATCTATTAATTTAATTGTCAGTTATAGACTAATGCACAAAAGTTAAAACTCCATAAATAGGCAAGAGTGGTTATTTTGCATGCCGAGGCAGCAACTACTCTTCCTGGGGTCCAGTAACAATTTTAAAATATTAAATGACATTTTCATAACACTTTCCACAACACATTGTGTTGTCTCAGGCCACTACTCTACTACCACATATCTACAATACAAAATCCGTGTGTGTGTAGAGTGCGTGTCTTAACACAGTCCCCGCTATTCCATAAGGTGTATTCTATTTATATATATTTTTAAATCTGATTCTACTGCTTTCATCAGTTACCTGATGTGGAATAGAGTTCCATGTAGCCATGTCTCTTTTCATTTTATCTTTATTTAACTAGGCTAGTCAGTTAAGAACAAATTCTTATTTTCAATGACGGCCCAGTGGGTTAACTGCCTGTTCAGGGGCAGAACGACAGATTTGTACCTTGTCAGCTCGGGGGTTTGAACTTGCAACCAATGCTCTAACCACTAGGCTACCCTGCCACCCCCAGTACTGTGCGCCTCCCATAGTCTGTTCTTGACTTGAGTATTGTGAAGAGACCTTTGGGAGCATGTCTGTGGGGTATGCCTGTGGGGTATGCATGTATGACTGAGCTGTGTGTTAGTAGTTTACACAGACACCTCGGTGCATTCAGCATGTCAACACTACTTAAAAAAACAAGTAGTGATGAAGTCACACTCCTCCACTTTGAGCCATGAGAGATTTACATGCATATTATTGTTAGCTCTCCGTGTACATTTAAGGGCCAGCCGTGCTGCCCTGTTCTGAGACAATTGTCACTCCCAGGTTAGACTAAACTAGGGCCTGTTAAGGACCTGCCTTCTTGATAGTGTTGTTAAGACCGAGCTGCGCTTTATTATAGACTGACTTCTCCCCATCTTTGCTACTATTGTATCAACATGTTTTGACCATAAGTTTACAATCCAGGGTTACTCCAAGCAGTTTAGGCACCTCAATTTCCACATGTTTTAGTTGAGGTTTAGTGAAAGATTTGTCCCAAATACAATGCTTTTAGTTTTAGAACTATTTAGGATGAACTTATTCCTTGCCACCCACCCTGAAACTAACTGCAACTCTTTGTGTTTCAGTCATTTCAGTTGCTGTAGTAGCTGGTGTGTATAGTGTTGAATCATCCGCATAGACATGCCATTAGTAAAGATTGTGATCACTACATCCGATGGATCTGGATACTGCTTTAAAGCACATTTCTGAAGCATTAGTAAAGATGTGATCAATACATGTTGATGATTTTGTTTGTGTGCTGTTTGTAGCTACCCTGGTAGGTTGATTGATAACCAGATTGCAGGCACTGGTTACAGTTTACAACTTTTTCTTGAATGGGCAGCTTGATGAAAGCCAGTCAATATTTAAATTACACAGCAAATATACCTCTGTTTGCTATCAAGCATTTCACATGTTATCCAGATACTGACTGTTAGCATGTGGTCAATAGCAGCTTCCCACAAGAATAGGCTTTAGGTGAGGCAGATAAACCTGTAGCCATATTACTTCAACAGTATTTATCATGATCCTCTCTAAGCTTTACAGGAATGTGGTTCTGATTATAAACAGCGACACCTCCATTGGCATTTGTCTTTTCTGTAAATGTTATTATTGCTACCACCGTATCGTCAAAGGTATTCTCTAAGTGAGTTTCAAAGATTGCCAGAACATGAATTTCATCTGTTACTAGCAAATTATTGATTTCATGAACCTTTTGTTTCTTAAGCTTACATGCAGTTGAAGTCAGAAGTTTACATACACCTTAGCCAAATAAATTTAAACTAAGTTTTTCACAATTCCTGATATTTAATCCTAGTAAAAATTCTTAGGTCAGTTAGGATCACCACTTTATTTTAAGAATGTGAAATGTCAGAAAAATAGTAGTTATTTATTTCAACTTTTATTTCTTTCATCACATTCCCAGTGGGTCAGACGTTTTACATACACTCAATTAGTATTTGGTAGTGTTGCCTTTAAATAGTTTAACTTGGGTCAAATATTTCGGGTAGCCTTCCACAAGCTTCCCACAATAAGTTGGGTGAATTTTGGCCCGTTCCTCCTGACAGAGCTGGTGTAACGGAGTCAGGTTTGTCGGCCTCCTTGCTCACACACGCTCTTTCAGTTCTGCCCATACATTTTCTATAGGATTGAGGTCAGGGCTTTTTGATGGCCACTCCAATACTTTGTTGCCCTTAAGCCATTTTGCCACAACTTTGGAAGTATGCTTGGGGTCATTGTCCATTTGGATGACCCATTTGCGACCAAGCTTTAACTTCGTGACAGATGTCTTCAATATATCCACATAATTTTCCTCCCTCATGTTGCCATCTAGTTTGTGAAGTGCACCAGTCCATCCTACAGCAAAGCACCCCCACAACATGATGCTGCCACACCCTGCTTCACGGTTGGGATGGTGTTCTTCGGCTTGCAAGCATCCCCCTTTTTCCTCCAAACAACAATGGTCATTATGGCCAAACAGTTCTATTTTTGTTTCATCAGACCAGAGGACATTTCTCCAAAAAGTATGATCTTTGTCCCCATGTGCAGTTGCAAACCATAGTCTGGCTTTTTTTTTCAATCATGTCTCGCTCCATCCACCAACGCCACGTTTCACCACAGACTGTCCAGGAGTTGGCGGATGCTTTAGTCCAGATCTGGGAGGAGATCCCTCGGGAGACCATCCGCCACCTCATCAGAAGCACACCCAGGCGTTGTAGGGAGGTCATACTGGCACGTGGAGGCCACACACTACTGAGCCTAATTTTGACTTGTTTTAAGGACATTACATCAAAGTTGGATCAGCCTGTAGTGTGGTTTTCCACTTTAATTTTGAGTGTGACTCCAAATCCAGACCGCCATGGGTTGATAAATTTGATTTCCATTGACCATTTTTGTGTGATTTTGTTGTCCGCACATTCAACTATGTAAAGGACAAAGTATTTAATAAGAATATTTCATTCATTCAGATCTCGGATGTGTTATTTTAGTGTTCCCTTTATTTTTTTGAGCAGTGTATATTATTACCCTGCCAATAACAGGTTTAATAATATATCTGTGAGAATATCCAAGGGGCTTTTTATATTTCAAAATGTAATAATAATTGCTTTGTTTAAAAAATAACTTTTTTTTTGGCGATTTTGTTTTCATATTATGTAAAATGAGCGAGGGGGGCATTCTTGAACATTGAGTGAGACATTGTTACTAATTTGTAAATAAAGACAGTTATTTTAGAATGATTTATTTCTGGTTTTATAGGGAGAGAAACCAAAAAACTACAGTCATCTCATGGGTCTCCCAGTCAAGGCTGGCACAGGTATTAAACCAGCATCTGTAGCAACATAACTTGCACTGCTATGCAGTGTTTCAGACCTGTGTGCCACTCGGGCACTATACTGGTTGGGAGTGGCCAACAGTACCACAGTAAGAGTAAAACTAATAACCTTAGTGTAACCACAGTTTTAGTAAGTAGTACTGAAGTCGTCCACAATTATCAGTTTCTATTTAGGTTTATGTCGCCCGTTCATTGTCAATTAGACACAGTAAGACCCATAAGCATAACCAGTGTTTTAACTCCCCCTTACGCTGGTCTGGAGCAAAAAAGTGGTGACGCAGGGTATTGTACTAAACCACAAATTATGTATGTTCCGGAGTTCTAAATTGAGCAGCTGCTGAAAAATGAGCTCCTGTATATATTGAGATTTAAATGGTTTTTTAGAGTGAAGTACATCGAAAAAATCAAGAGAACTGCAAGACTCAATAGAAGACAAAACAAGGAACAAACCAAAAAAGACAGGCTTTTGAAAAATTAACAATTTTTCATAAAATTGTACAGTTATCTTAGCTGAATTGCTAGCAGAATTGTTTACTTGTTGCTAAGTAGTTGCTAGGGACTCTCCTGGAAGAAGCTAGCTAGCTTACAAAGAATAACAACAAAAAATATCTAGTTAACAGAAGAAAGGAAGACAAAATAAGGACAAAAGAAGGACAGAAGAAAAAGGAAAAGAAAGAGGACAACAAAGTGAAACAGTCAGCACTTCTATTGCAACTTCGTATTTCGTCGTCCTAACGTAGTCTACACTGCTATCTGCCCAGCAGCTAGCCAGCTAGCAAACGTCCACCGTCTACCGAATAGCAGCACTGTAGAAACTATTACACTCAACTGAACGACTTGATTAGTGTAGTGTTAGCTAGCTACATAGTTGTCTTTGCTGTCTTTGTATCCAAGATAATTGTGTAGTTTAGAGCGTGTAGTCTTAGAGTGATTATCTTAATTTACCGAGGTTAGCTAGCCAGCTATTTGTCGTCCTTAACGTAGGAGACACTGCTAGCTAGCCAACAGCTAGCCAACGTCTACTGAATAGAACTTCCGCACTCAACAACCCGGTCGCATTCCGCTTCGCTCCACAGGTAGTATCACATTTTAATTTCATTACAGCACAACGGTTTGATTTGTTTGATCGTAGCTAGCTACATAGCTAGCTACATAGCCGTCTGTGTATCAAAGATAATTGTGTAGTCTAGAGCGATTTTCTAGGTTAGCTAGCCAGCTATTGTCGTTCTTTTAACGCAACGTAACGTAATCAACACTGCCAGCTAGCCCCCGAATAGCAGCACTGTAGAAACTATTACACTCAACGGAACGACTTGATTAGTGT
This sequence comes from Oncorhynchus keta, assembly GCF_023373465.1. Lineage (NCBI taxonomy): Eukaryota > Metazoa > Chordata > Actinopteri > Salmoniformes > Salmonidae > Oncorhynchus > Oncorhynchus keta. The sequence continues at coordinate 49,301,458 of NC_068430.1, read as the reverse complement.
AGTGTCAACAACGCAGCCACTGCCAGCTAGCCTACTTCAGCAGTACTGTATCATTTTAATCATTTTAGTCAAGATTCTTGCTACGTAAGCTTAACTTTCTGAACATTCGAGACGTGTAGTCCACTTGTCATTCCAATCTCCTTGCATTAGCGTAGCCTCTTCTGTAGCCTGTCAACTATGTGTCTGTCTATCCCTGTTATCTTCTCTCTGCACAGACCATACAAACGCTCCACACCGCGTGGCCGCGGCCACCCTAATCTGGTGGTCCCAGCGCGCATGACCCACGTGGAGTTCCAGGTCTCCGGTAGCCTCTGGAACTGCCGATCTGCGGCCAACAAGGCAGAGTTCATCTCAGCCTATGCCTCCCTCCAGTCCCTCGACTTCTTGGCACTGACGGAAACATGGATCACCACAGATAACACTGCTACTCCTACTGCTCTCTCTTCGTCCGCCCACGTGTTCTCGCACACCCCGAGAGCTTCTGGTCAGCGGGGTGGTGGCACCGGGATCCTCATCTCTCCCAAGTGGTCATTCTCTCTTTCTCCCCTTACCCATCTGTCTATCGCCTCCTTTGAATTTCATGCTGTCACAGTTACCAGCCCTTTCAAGCTTAACATCCTTATCATTTATCGCCCTCCAGGTCCCCTCTGAGAGTTCATCAATAAGCTTGATGTCTTGATAAGCTCCTTTCCTGAGGACGGCTCACCTCTCACAGTTCTGGGCGACTTTAACCTCCCCACGTCTACCTTTGCCTCATTCCTCTCTGCCTCCTTCTTTCCACTCCTTTCCTCTTTTGACCTCACCCTCTCACCTTCCCCCTACTCACAAGGCAGGCAATACGCTCGACCTCATCTTTACTAGATGCTGTTCTTCCACTAACCTCATTGCAACTCCCCTCCAAGTCTCCGACCACTACCTTGTATCCTTTTCCCTCTCGCTCTCATCCAACACTTCCCACACTGCCCCTACTCGGATGGTATCGCGCCGTCCCAACCTTCGCTCTCTCTCCCCCGCTACTCTCTCCTCTTCCATCCTATCATCTCTTCCCTCTGCTCAAACCTTCTCCAACCTATCTCCTGATTCTGCCTCCTCAACCCTCCTCTCCTCCCTTTCTGCATCCTTTGACTCTCTATGTCCCCTATCTTCCAGGCCGGCTCGGTCCTCCCCTCCCGCTCCGTGGCTCGACGACTCATTGCGAGCTCACAGAACAGGGCTCCGGGCAGCCGAGCGGAAATGGAGGAAAACTCGCCTCCCTGCGGACCTGGCATCCTTTCGCTCCCTCCTCTCTACATTTTCCTCCTCTGTCTCTGCTGCTAAAGCTACTTTCTACCACTCTAAATTCCAAGCATCTGCCTCTAACCCTAGGAAGCTCTTTGCCACCTTCTCCTCCCTCCTGAATCCTCCCCCCCCCCCCCTCCTCCCTCTCTGCAGATGACTTCGTCAACCATTTTGAAAAGAAGGTCGACGACATCCGATCCTCGTTTGCTAAGTCAAACGACACCGCTGGTTCTGCTCACACTGCCCTACCCTGTGCTCTGACCTCTTTCTCCCCTCTCTCTCCAGATGAAATCTCGTGTCTTGTGACGGCCGGCCGTCCAACAACCTGCCCGCTCGACCCTATCCCCTCCTCTCTTCTCCAGACCATTTCCGGAAACCTTCTCCCTTACCTCACCTCGCTCATCAACTCATCCCTGACCGCTGGCTACGTCCCTTCCGTCTTCAAGAGAGCGAGAGTTGCACCCCTTCTGAAAAAACCTACACTCGATCCCTCCGATGTCAACAACTACAGACCAGTATCCCTTCTTTCTTTTCTCTCCAAAACTCTTGAACGTGCCGTCCTTGGCCAGCTCTCCCGCTATCTCTCTCAGAATGACCTTCTTGATCCAAATCAGTCAGGTTTCAAGACTAGTCATTCAACTGAGACTGCTCTTCTCTGTATCACGGAGGCGCTCCGCACTGCTAAAGCTAACTCTCTCTCCTCTGCTCTTATCCTTCTAGACCTATCGGCTGCCTTCGATACTGTGAACCATCAGATCCTCCTCTCCACCCTCTCCGAGTTGGGCATCTCCGGCGCGGCCCACGCTTGGATTGCGTCCTACCTGACAGGTCGCTCCTACCAGGTGGCGTGGCGAGAATCTGTCTCCTCACCACGCGCTCTCACCACTGGTGTCCCCCAGGGCTCTGTTCTAGGCCCTCTCCTATTCTCGCTATACACCAAGTCACTTGGCTCTTGTCATAACCTCACATGGTCTCTCCTATCATTGCTATGCAGACGACACACAATTAATCTTCTCCTTTCCCCTTCTGATGACCAGGTGGCGAATCGCATCTCTGCATTTCTGGCAGACATATCAGTGTGGATGACGGATCATCACCTCAAGCTGAACCTCGGCAAGACGGAGCTGCTCTTCCTCCCAGGGAAGGACTGCCCGTTCCATGATCTCGCCATCACGGTTGACAACTCCATTGTGTCCTCCTCCCAGAGCGCTAAGAACCTTGGCGTGATCCTGGACAACACCCTGTCGTTCTCAACTAACATCAAGGCGGTGGCCCGTTCCTGTAGGTTCATGCTCTACAACATCCGCAGAGTACGACCCTGCCTCACACAGGAAGCGGCGCAGGTCCTAATCCAGGCACTTGTCATCTCCCGTCTGGATTACTGCAACTCGCTGTTGGCTGGGCTCCCTGCCTGTGCCATTAAACCCCTACAACTCATCCAGAACGCCGCAGCCCGTCTGGTGTTCAACCTTCCCAAATTCTCTCACGTCACCCCGCTCCTCCGCTCTCTCCACTGGCTTCCAGTTGAAGCTCGCATCCGCTACAAGACCATGGTGCTTGCCTACGGAGCTGTGAGGGGAACGGCACCTCAGTACCTCCAGGCTCTGATCAGGCCCTACACCCAAACAAGGGCACTGCGTTCATCCACCTCTGGCCTGCTCGCCTCCCTACCACTGAGGAAGTACAGTTCCCGCTCAGCCCAGTCAAAACTGTTCGCTGCTCTGGCTCCCCAATGGTGGAACACACTACCTCACGACGCCAGGACAGCGGAGTCAATCACCACCTTCCGGAGACATCTGAAACCCCACCTCTTTAAGGAATACCTAGGATAGGATAAAGTAATCCTTCTCACCCCCCCCCCCCCTTTAAAAGATTTAGATGCACTATTGTAAAGTGGCTGTTCCACTGGATGTCATAAGGTGAATGCACCAATTTGTAAGTCGCTCTGGATAAGAGCGTCTGCTAAATGACTTAAATGTAAATGTAAATCTCAACCCGCAGCAAAATCGCAAAACCATTAGTGGAGCAACCACTGTATGGCTCGACGGTATACTGTCCTTCTCTCAGCACATATCAAAGCTGCAGGCTAAAGTTAAATCTAGACTTTGTTTCCTCTATCGTAATCGCTCCTTTTTCACCCCAGCAGCCAACTTACCTTGATTCAGATGACCATCCTACCCATGCTAGATTACGGAGACCGAATTTAAAGATCGTCAAGTAAGGGTGCTCTCGATATGTTCTTCAAGCATTTTTCCACCAATGCTCCTTATAGGACACATCACTATACTCCTCTGTAAACCAGTCGCAAGACCCACTGGTTGATGTTTATTTATAGAACCCTCTTAGGCCTCACTCCCCCTTATCTGAGATACCTACTGCAGCCCTCATCCTCTACATACAACACCCATTCTGCAAGTCACATTCTGTTAAAGGTCAAAACACACAAATCCCAGGGTCACTCCTCTGCAGTTCGCTGCAGCTAGTGTCTTGAACCAGCTGCAACAAACACTCAAACTGGACAGTTCCTGTATCTCAATCTCTTCATTCAAAGACTCAATCATGGACCCTCTTACTGACAGTTGTGGCTGCTTCGCGTGATGTATTGTTGTCTACCTTTCGCTTGTGCTGTTTGTGCCCAATGTTTGTACCATGTTTTGTGCTTCTACCATGTTGTCATGTGTTGCTGCCATGCTATCTTAGGCCTCTCCTTATGTAGTGATGTCTCTTGTTGTGATGTGTGTTTTTTGTCATTCTTTTTAATTTATCCCAGACCCCATTCTCGCTGGAGGCTTTTTTTGTAAAGTAGTAGGCTAAAAACAAAGTCCAAAGGGTTATTTTCATTGTGGTCCTCTTAAGACAGTGAGATGGTAGGTGGGCAAGATTGACACATACTTTAGGCCTAGAGAAGATTCAGATCCACACAACAGATGCAATAGAATTAACTTTTCAGACACCTTTTTTAGCTCTAAAAAATGACAACTCCAAGTCAAAGTTCCTATCTATTTTTTAAGGCGTCCACCCTGGTTTAAAGTTATGTTCCTATATTTCTCTAATCTCTACGTAAGAGCATTGTGTTTTCACTGAGCTTAATGATGGTTTGGAGGTGGTCCTGCAGACAGGAAAGCGAATGGAGATGACGGGATCGTTATCTCCCCATCAGTACAAGGATCCTCTTTGATTAATGATGTTAGGAGAAACAATTCCCCCCAATCTCCCCTCTCTTTTACATGGCAAATAAGTATGATGTTGGCTACTGGTGTGTCTCTGGGCTGCATGTGTTTCTGACTGTCAGGGGCTGCCATCCTATATCTAGGGAAGAGAATGGAGCATCTTGTTGACCTTAGTCTGACACTGATTCAACAGAGCACATGGCTAAATTAAACTGAACTAGTTTGAGGACGTGAAGGTCTGATAGCATAAGTACAATAATATGTGTGGGAACAAACATGTGAGAAGGACCCGCTGAATGTCTTTGTGGGTTTAGTGTCATTTTCTTTCTTCTCCTATAAATATTTATGTTCGGCTGGGGTGTATCTCCCAAGACCCAGTTCAATACAGCTGCTATTATGTGGTTTTTATAACCATTATTGCCTTTCCCAACAAGCAATTGAATTGATGGAACTCGCTTTGTTATATAGCCCTGCCAGTCCCTCTCATAATGAGCATCCTAACTTTACCTGCCATTAACATGGCATAGCTTTATCTGGGCGACGAGAGTACAATGGGGGTTGTCTGGATGTGAGGTGAGTTCTAATGGTACAATACCATTACCTCATCCAGTAACTCAGCACCTCTTATGGTAAAGTAGCATTTCTAGCATGGAACTGTAGGCTTCGTGCCTTCTGCCAATCGTCTCAATCCTCAAATGGCTCTGTAATGCTGTTGCCTCATCTGTCAAGGGGAGTCATTCTGAAGACACATTTACCAATCCAACCATTTTTTTTTTCTTGTTTTGCATGAAGGAAACTGACACTTGTGATTTTGTTGGATATGGGCATTGTTTGAGTGTTAGGCGTGGGGTACAGAGTACCTTTTGATGGTGTGCAATAAATGTCTTGCAATGAAGCTATGACCCATTGACTTGAATATTCATCCCCTTGTTTTATTCTTGTTTTATTATTGGCTGGAAATAAAACTGAAGGAATAATAAAGGGAAGCTTTGGAGTGCTTCTGATAGGCTTCACCCCATCCACTGTATCTGTGTTGGCAGAGTCGAACCATTTGCAGCTCCACTCTGTACTTTAGAGAATTAGCCAGCACAGACAGACTCTGGCAGGCACTCCCACATAAAAAATTACCATCGTGTACTATAGTACTTACTATAGTGTTTTGCAGACTTTACTGTAATATTCACTAAAGTCTGCAAAAACACTACCGTGACTGTAATATTAACTTTTTTATGGACATGACTGTTGGATACGGTAGTGTTTACTATAGTATCAACACTAAAGAGAAATTGCACTCTATACTGTAGGGTTTTTGTGGACTGTTTACTGTAGATTTTTTTTGCTGGCAATTACCATAGTAGTTTTTGTTATCTTTGACATGGCAGTGGAGGCTTTGTCCTTGAGGAAACCTACTGGACAAAATACTCAAACAGTGAATTTTCCATAACCTGTAGATGGGAGGGACTGAGATCTGAATGGACAGTTCAGAGTTTCTGATCTTTAATTTGTATTTTATTTTAAATAACCTGTAGGGAAAACCAACGTATGGTTTATACTTGGCATGTAGATTTTGGGATATGGGGGATGGGAATGGGTATATACAAATTAAATACTGTAGTGTTTTTTTGCAAACAATACTTTAGTATTTACTGTAGTGTTTTTTTGCAAACAATACTTTAGTATTTACTGTAGTGTTTTTGTAGTCTGTAGTATTTACTACAGTATACTACATCATTATATTGTAAGCATGACACATGATCAAGGTATAGTTTACTACAGAATTATATTCTATAGTAAACAGTAGCATAGTTTCCTGTGGGCACATGCAGGCAAACACTCACAGCCCACCCAGTCAGTCTCCACTCACCTCTTTCTCGCTCGGATAATCTCAGCCTTCAAAGTGGCTGTTGCCTGTCCTCTGCTGAGCCTAATAGGGTATGAATGAGCTGCAACCCAGTGCAGAATGAGGCACGTACAGCATGGCCCTGACATATATCACCATCGCCATGATCATCAGCATAAAGCTACTGCCAATCAGTCATCAGCACCCCACCCATTGAAAGAGAGAGCAGCCCAGCCCTCCACTGCCACCTCACCTACTCTAAACCCTACACGCCTGCCTCAAGGCATTGATTTTTAATCCCTCAAGCCTGTCAGTTTGAAATGGGATGCGTTTACATGGTGGATAAGTAACAGCTGTGTATGGTCAGCTGACAATCGGTCTGCCCAACGCCTCACCAGGGGCACTCTGCCTGCCTTCCAGGACGCCTACAGCACCTGATGTCACAGGAAGGCCAAGGACAACCACCCCCTGAGCCACGGCCTGTTCACCCTGCTACCATCCAGAAGGCGAGGTCAGTACAGGTGCAGCAAAGCTGGGACTGAGAGACCGAACCTGTTTTTCAATATCAAGGCCATCCGACTGCTAAATAGCCATCACTAGCCGACTGTCACCTGGTTACTCAAACCTGCACCATAGAGAATTCTGCCCTATAGACATGGAATCATTGGTCACTTTAATGTTTACATACTGCTTTACTCATTTCATATGTGTATATACTGTATTATATTATAATGTATTTTAGTCAATGCCACTCTGACATTGCTTGTCCTAATTTTTGGATATATTTCTTAATTCCATTTATTTTTAGATATGTGTATTGTTGTGAATTGTAAGATGTTAGTGCACTGTTGCCGCTAGGAACACAAGCATTTCGCTACACCCACAATAACATCTGCTAAATATGACCAATAACATTTGATTTGAATTATATGGTGTTCCCTAGAGGTTATAGAAAAAGAGAAGCACTGAGATATCCACTATATTGGCTCTTAGTATTTCTTCAGTAAGTTTCCTCAAGGAGAAAGCTCCTACTTCTATGTAGAAAATGTATAAGTCAAAAACACCATAGTAAGCACTACAGTAATTACTATAGTTACTCTATAGTAAACCGTAAATACTACACTGATCACTGTAGTTTTTTGTTGTTGCTGACTTTAGTCCACAAAAACACTACAGTAGTCTGCAAAACACTACATGCCAAACTATTGTATACTATAGTATTTTTCATGTGGGAGGATTGCATCAGATATTAGGGAACAAAACAAAAACAGAACAGTAGTCAGACTCACACCACAGGTGGGCCTGCATAACATGCATGGCAATCAACTTCTTGTGTAACAGACTGAACATTGATTTCTCCTCTTCACCAGAGATGAAAGACTTTTGAGTGTTTGTTCTACACTCCTTTGACATTCTCTGCCTCAATCTGACAGGTGATTAATCAACACTTTTGTTGTTACAAAGATGCTATTTTCGCACAGCCAAGTAGCACCGTCCTAAATCACATATTTAGAAACAGGGCCATAACCAGTAGAAGTTAATTTACTGCATTTCTATACAATTAAACTAATTTAAAATGCTATTTGTAGAACAGCAAAAATTACCCTCGCCATTATCATCTTGGCTGCTGTAGGTTAATTTACCTCAGTCGAACTACAAACACAAGGCTATTACCCATACTGTAACGAGTCTGGGTTTATAAGCGCGGAAATCGACCCTGCCGCACGAGCATGCTTTTGCGGCACAGTCGATAGCGCGCCAGACCTCGGGCTAGAAGGTCGAGGATTCGAGACCTGCTGCCTGCTGTTTCATTACAATATAATTGTAATGTTATACCCCTGAAAGGGTGGAAATGTGAGATGCCACATGTCAGTGTGACTCGTCAGCGACTGTTCAGTCAGATTTATTGAATTGCATAAAATCATCCATACATCAGGGGGATGTCCGGCCCGTATATGGCCTACGAGACGGTTTGATCAGACAATTCATAAATACTTACACATTTTATATTTTTTTTAAAAGAAGCTCGACGTAGTTTTTCTACGAAAAAAAATAGGTATATTTAGATATTTTCCCCCCCGAAATGAAAGGCAATCATGTATGCCTAGTTTGTGGGGATGCACTTGCAGTATTGGAAAAGGGACATTTGGAGCGTCATTACAGCTCAAAACATGCTAAACTGAATGAGTTGCAAGGACTTCTTCGTGTGGATAAAGTTGCTTCTCTTCAGTGGGTTTAAGTGCCCAACAAGCCACCTTAACCTCGTTTGGAGGGGAAAATGTTACGCAAGTAAGTTTTGTGGTGAGCGAGTTTATGGCAAAGAAACTGAAGTGTCATTTGGAAGGATAATTTGTAAAAGAGTTGCTAGCACCAGACATTTAAATTGTTCCAAAGTGTCAGTTTGTCTCGCAGAATCGTCACGGAGCGGATAACTGGCATGGCGCAAGATGTCTTGCGGAGTCCTTCAAAGTTATGTCAAGATTCTCGTTGGCATGTGATGAAACGACTAACTTAACGGCCCAATTCGCAATTTTTGTGCGTGGGATTACCGCTGAGTTTGACATGAGAGGAATTGCTGGTTTTGGAAGCCATGCATGGCACAACCGGACGTGAGAACTTGTTGGAGATATTTGTCTCCACTATGAGCAAATTTGAGCAACGGTTTGAAAAAAATGTAAGTGGCCTTACTACAGATGGAGTCCTTGAAGCCAAACAACGTAATGGCAACTGTAGTGTCGACCATCAATTTTATCAAAAGCTGAACAACCGCTAATTTATGGCGCGATCTTGAATCTGAGTATCGTGATCTGGTTTACCACTGAGGTTCAACGGTTGAGGAAGTTTATGGACTGAAGGATGAAATAAAACAATTCATGGAGATAAAGGGGGAACCTGTCGCGGAACTGAGTGATGACCAGTGGATGTGTGATTTGGCCTTCACGGTGGACATATACTTGGTTATGTCTGACTTGAACGTCAAGCTCTAAGGGCCAAACCAGCTTCTCAGCGATCTGCTGTCAAACGTTTGAAGTGAAATTAAAGCTGTGGCAAGTCCAACTGGAAAGGGGTAACACAGTGCATTTTCCGACTCTGCAAGGATAAGAGACTGAGATTACGTCGGAATATGCCCGACGAGTGGAAAGCAAAGGCATTTGGTTGGCGGTTTAAGGATGTGAAAAGTAACGTTAAACAACTGGAGTTGAACATATTTGCAACCCCGTTTAACGTGGAACCAGCTGATGGGCCGGATGGCCTACTACACAAAGTCATTGAGCTCAAAATGTACGTTAGCACTGAGCATTTTCCTGTTGTGAGGAGACCTGCACTTATATTTGCAACTGTGCTCGGACGTCCTACAGCCTGCCTAAGCAGTTATTTTCCAAACTGACTCTTGCAAAGACTCGATTCTGCTCAAGACTGACTCGAACCTGGGAAAACCAGTTGCGAGTAGCGTCATGTTCACTGCCAGCTGACATCAAACGCCTCGTCAAAGATGAGCAGTTTCAGCCATCCCATTAGAGGCATTTTTAGAACTGTATTGTTTGCATTTTTATTTCATTTTAATATAGACTTATAGGGAAGATCTTTTAAATTCCTAACTTGTTTGATAAGATTATTTTCTCAGTACACCCCACATGGGGTCCAACCCTAAGTTTGGGAACAACTGTACTAACTTTTCTCTGCTTCCTTAAGCATGCATTGCCAAAAAGATCATTACAGCCTGCCTCAGCCTCACCCCTGAGTGCCACATCACTATCTGTCACAGAAGCCTACTCACTGTAAAGCAAAGTTATGAGAACTTAGTAAAACACATGCTAGTAGCCTATTTTTGCTCCTGCTGAGGTAGGCTCTGTTTAACATTAACTTCTTACTTAGTCCTTCCTTCTAGGTGGCTTAGTAATACTAGCCACAGCCCTTCAACGTTAATGCAATAGAAGTCTATAAGCGATTATTGACTAGTTGTGCACTCATTCTCCGAGAGTCGTTGTTTGTTTGATTAAAATTGCCTTTTGTCCGGTATCTTGCAAACTCACTGTCAGCAGCGTTGCTAGTTGCAGACCCATGGCCTGTGCTGCAAGAGGGCAGAGTTAGCCATTTGAATGAGTGGTGAATGTGCTACTAAAAAGTCATATCCGGGCAATGCAGGTGAACATAATGAATAAACAACTGTTCATGATTCCACTCGTTCGCAAAGAGACAGGCGCAATTAGAATTCACTCGGATCAAGAATTACAAGCTTTCTGAGCTTTGATAAACACTGGGAGCAATATTTAGAGGTTGACCCGTATATTATTTTGTGTGTATAAAATACAGTACTTTTGGTCATGTAGTATATGTGGACACTTGTTCATCGACCATCTCATTCCAAAATTATGGACATTAATATGGAGTTAGTCCCCCCCCCCCATCTTGCTGCAATAAGAGCCTTTCTACTTAATGTTAGAACATCGCTGCAGGTACTTGCTTCCATTCAGCCATGAGCAATAGTGATCTCGGGCACTGATGTTGGGCGTTTAGGCCTGGCTTGCAGTCGAGTTCCAATTCATTCCACAGGTGTTCGATGGGGTTGAGGTCAGGTCTCTGTGCAGGCAAGTCAAGTTCTTCCACACAATCTCGACAAACCACTTCTGTATGGACCTCGCTTTGAGCAGGGGGCATTTTCATGCTGAAACAGAAAATGGCTTTCCTCAAACTTGCCACGAAGTTGGAAGCACAGAATTGCCTAGAATGTCATTGTATGCTGTAGTGTTAAGATTTCCCTTCACTGGAACTAAGGGGCCTAGCCTGAACCATGAAGAACAGCCCCAGACCGTTAATTCCTCCTCTACCATACTTTACAGTTTGTACTATGCATTGGGGCAGGTAGCGTTCTCCTGTCATCCACCAAACCCAGATTTGTCTGTTGGACTGCCAGATGGTGACTCGTGATTCATCTCAAGAACGCATTTCCACTGCTCCAGAGTCCAATGGCGGCGAGCTTTACACCACTCCAGGCGACGCTTGGCATTGCGCATGGTGATCATAGGCTTGTGTGTGGCTGCTCAGCCATAGAAATCCATTAAATGAACCTCCAGACAAACAGTTCTTGTGCTGACTTTGTTTCCAGAGGCAGTTTGGAACTCTGTAGTGAGTGTTGCGATTTTTTTTCAGCACTCTGCGTTCCCGTTTTGTGAGCTTGTGTAGCCTACCACTTTGTGGCTGAGCCATTGTTACTCCTAGACGTTTCCACTTACAGTTGACCGGGGAAGCTCTAACAGGACAGAGATGTGACGAACTGACCTGTTGGAAAGTTGGCATCCTTTGATGGTGCCAAGCTGAAAATCACTGAGCTCTTCAGTAAGGCCATTCTACTGCCAATATTTGTCTATGGAGATTGCATGGTTGTGTGCTCAATTTTATACACCTGTCAGCGACGGGTGTCATTTACTATAACGCATTAACACACACTTTGATATCTGAATAGCATGTCATCAGTTGATTTAACATTATAGATTAAAGGTTTGTCATTCAAGGGATTGCTTGGGAGACTCCTGAGCTAATATTGTTTTTCTCCCTTTGCCTCCTTTCACATTGCCACGTTGTCACCTGCCTCCCTTAACTTCACTGCACACCAGCGTTGCTCTCAACAGCCAATTTCCCGCCTAACAAGCACATAATTGTGGTCGTGGCTATGCTAATAGCTCCCAAACACATTTTAGGCCCACAATAGAGACCCTAGCCAGCTAATGTGCTGAAGTGGATCGCTGAACAGACTGGGGACTTCCAGACAAAATATCACTTTCTGAAAGAATAGGTGAAGAATGTATTTGGATTTGGATTTTCGGGAGGTGCCGTTTTTATCAGATTCTCCCTCAGACAGATACCAGGCTTAATGCTGACAACTCAAGTGTTTACGTGCACTCTGACTTAATAAATTGGTCCATCTGTCAAATAAATCTTCCTTAACCTTAATCAACATGAATATATTCAAAAAAGTGTAATGTGGAACCAGTTTTTGCCGCCCAAGCTGAGATGTACTCTCCCGTTTTACTCCATCATTCGGGCTCTACAAAACAATTAGTTTTACCGACTGCATAATTGTGCCTTAGTTGGCCACCCGCAACCCAGTTTGAATGTCAGCCCGATTTAATGTTTTATCAGTTGCTTTTGCGACTTTGTGTTCTCAAATAACCCAATTTCAACATGACCTTTCTACAGCATTGCGGTATAATGTCAGAAGAGGACATTCAATGAAATCTGGGTGCTTTTAATTGTGCCTGTTGCCCAATCCTAGTAGTGGTCTTTGTGAGACATTTAAAATGCATGATGTGATTCAATTTAGCCAAAAATAAATTGGAGCAGCTCACTGAGCAAAGTCGAGGAGTGGAGTGCCAGGGTCTTGTAATAATCATAGTGTTGCACTCGAAGTGAGCAGGTAGCAAAAGGGGTGGAGAAACCCATTGACCTTGGTTTAGTCAGTGACCAGTTACTCTTGTGCCCATTTAGTCTTTGTTGGTATCTTGTCCACCTTGTTCATGCAACACCAACATGGGTGAAGCACGGTGGCCATTTTGTGCTTACAGAAATCTGAGTTCCCTAAAAGCCTATGCAAATCCCATTGTTGGTATAGATGCCACCTTTGTTGTATGTAATAAATCATCTTAATATTAGATGTATAGATCTTGAGTACATTGACAATTCTTAACACTTTTGGGAGAGGCCCCAGTCTCTAAAGTTTCAGCCAACATCGAAAAGGTTCTTATAAGACATTGACTCAAGAAGCCGAACCCATGCTCAGGTAACTCATCCCATTCTCACTATTTGAGTTATCATCGTACTTCTACATATAGCCATATTCCCAGAGGTATTTTCAGTAATAATATTATGACCATAAAGTTGAGTTCCACTGTTTAGCTCTGTTACTGTTACCCCAATTGAATTGGATAGCCCGCTGTGCTATGCTTCTCCGGTGCTGTTTTTTCAAATAGCACAAAATGCCACCATTGTTTTCAAGTCGCGTACAGGGCTTGGGTTGTGCCATATCCCCAGGGTCTGGAAGGGGACCCATATACTCCCCCTTCACAAAGGTGGTGACACGTTTGGCCTAAATAATGATCACCCCATTTTCTAAACTCTCTTGCCTCGCAATAATTTTAGAATCCTTTGTAAACACTTAGATTCTTTGACACTGTGGATCACTCATTACTTACTCGGAGGCTTTCATCTATTGGTCTGGACCAGGCTGAGTGTAGCTGATTTAGAAAATTATTTAACCCTTTAGACTCCATTAGAATGCTACTGTAGATTAGTGAGAATTCTGAAGATGACGCAAATGTTGTCACATTTCAAACACAGACATGGCTAAAAAAAACATAACATTTACAAGATAACTTAGTTTTAAAGAGCTCAATTTTTATTCCAACTGAAATCAGGCTGTATGATAGGTAGTTTGTTGGTCCTTCGAGTATACAGTGTGTTTCACTTTAAATGTGTAGCTATAGCACTTTGAATGAATTCTATTGTTGTTTTCATGTTTTATGTACCGTCAAAGAACAATTAACACTCAACACAACAAGAATCCCTAGAGGATTTAAATTGTAGGAAATTTGACTAAATGACTCACTCAAAATGTACAAAGTATAATGATATTATACTTAAATATTATTTGCATAAATATTGACAATATAATTGAAAATGTGACCAGAGGACCATATTCAGACTAATTTGTTCCCATGAACACCATTCTTGTTTTACATATTGTAGACTTGTCAACAGAGATTTCTGTAAGACTTTAGCTGACACTCTTATAATTCTTCTTAACCTAAATGTAAAAATGCTAACTATTCAGACTATTTCAAAATGACAATTTAGTGAATCGGATGTGGTGGAGGACAGTTTGGAGTTAAACACCAGATCTGGGGGAAAAACCGACTCCTGACGCTTTTAAAAACAACTACAAAACCCCTGCCACTGGCCCAGGCTGTGTGGTACAAGGGTGAATGGTGAGACAGGGCACGGAGACTCCCCTCTCAGGTGTGCTCTTCCCGTCCTTCCTCTTCCCCCTTGGCTTCTTCCTCTCACTCTGCTTACTCCTATTCCTCCACAGCTCCATGTTCCTCTCCTTCTACTCTCCTCTTCCTCCACTCCTCCCCCTCCACTCCTCCCCCTCCTACCTCTCCAATCATCTCTAAACCCTCTTCCTCCTTGCCTTTTGCTGCTGAGCCCTGACTCGCCACATCGCTTCCCTTGCTTTCACTGACCTATTTTGTGCATGTTATGATATGTAGGCTGTCATTTTTATTTTATTTATGTAGTTCTGTTCTTGTCTATCAATCTTCTGTATCATGTTTTGTGTTGACCTCAGGAAGAATGGTTTGGGGGGGGGGTACCCTCACGTGCAATAAGCATTATTATCATGATGCTATACAGCACTTTCAATCAATCATTTATGATGTCCTTAGTGGCCAAATTGTTTCTCAGTTCATGGTGTGCATGTCAGACTGATGGACAATCAGACAGAATAGAGTACACAAAGTACATTTGTGAATATGATCATAGATGGGTTAGATTATAACCATAAAGGCTGTATAAGGTACACACTGACCCATTGTCAGATGACTTTTCATAGATCGTAAGAAGTCAAAGTATGTGGCACAATGGTTTACAGGTTCAACACATCAACTATTTTTTATTTATTTAGGATGTTGAAAGTAAAATATTACAAAGATGACACCGCAATTTAGTTAAAAGGTATAGAATAATTATTCATCTATTTTGATGGGCATAGTTAGCTGGTTGTCTTTTGTAAGGAGGGAATTGGACGAACAAGTGACAGCGTTGCAAGCGAAGCACAATTTTGCCTACACTCAACTCTCGTTTTGTTGCCTGACAAAGTACAGAGTTTGCCAATGTTCGCTGATTAGTTACAAAGCTGCGACAGTTTCAAAATGTAATTGCTAGCAACTTGTTAGCTGGCTATGCAAATAAGTATCATTGCAACTCAATAGCATATGAGCTCCACTGCGCAGGCATCCACCCTAACACAACAGCTAAGTTGTCAAATAATGGGAAACCGAGGCCTATGAATGTCTGTACCTAGCAAACGTGACGACACCATGACTTAAAACACAAATTATTTTAATCTTAATTTCGGTGACTAGTTAGCTGGTTGCCTGTACGAGTAGCTGAAAGTAACAGCTGAGGTTGATGCTTCGTGAGAGCAGGCCACGATCAATAGCCTGATCAACTCTATACAAAGGATGTGTCACATTGCATGAGGCAAATTATCTCTCAGGTATACAGTAGCAATAAAGTATCTAAAACCTTTGGAAGTACCTGGATTTCTGCATAAATTGGTCATCGAATTTCATCTGATCTTCATCTAGGTCACAACAATAGACTAACACAGTCTGCTTAACTAATAACACAAACAATTATACGTTTTCGTGTCTTTATTGAACATACCGTGTAGACATTCACAGTGCAGGGTGGAAAAAGTATCTGAACCCTTGGATTGAATAACTGGTTGATCCTCCTTTGGCAGCAATAATCTCAACCAAACGTTTTCTGTAGTTGCGGATCAGACCTGCACAATGGTCAGGAAGCATTTTGGACCATTCCTCTTTACAAAACTGTTTCAGTTAAACAATCTCCTTAGGATGTCTGGTGTGACCTACTCTCGAGTTCATGCCACAGCATCTCAATCGGGTTGAGGACAGGACTCTGACTGGGCCACTCCAGAAGGGGTATTTTCTTCTGTTGAAGCCATTCTGTTGATTTACTTCTGTTTTGGTTTGTTGTCCGTTTGAATCACCCAACTTCTGAGCTTCAATTGGCGGCCAGACAGCCTAACATTCTCCTGCTAAATGTCTTGATAAACTTGGGAATTAATTTTTCCGTCGACGTTAAAAAGCTGTCCTAGCCCTGAGGCAGCAAAGCCCCCCCCCCCCAAACCATGATGCTCCCTCCACCATACTTTACGGTTGGGATGAGGTTTTGATGTTGGTGTGCTGTGCCTTTTACTTCTCTCCACACACAGTGTTGTGTGTTCCAAACAACTCGACTGTAGTTTGATCTGTCCACATATTTTGGAACATCCAGGTGCTCTTTTGCAAACTTCAGACGTGCAGCAATGGTGCTGAACTTTCTCCATTTATAGATAATTTTTATTACCGTGGACTGATATACGTCAAGGCTTTTAGATACTTTTGTAACTGTTTCCAGATATATGCAAGTCAACAATTCTGAATCTTAGGTTTTCTGAAATCTCTTTAGTTCGAGGCATGGTTCACATCAGACAATGCTTCTTGTGAATAGAAAACTCAAATTTGGGAGTGTGCATCTTATAGGGCAAGGTAGCCCTAACCAACATCTCCAATCTCGTCTCATTGATTGGACTCCAATTAGCTTTTGGGGAACTCATCAGCCTAGGGGTTCACATAATTTTTCCAACCTACATTGTTGTGACTTAGATGAAGATCAGATCGAATTTGATGATGAATTTATGCAGAAATCCAGGTAATTCCAAAGGGGTCACATGCTTTTTTCTTGCCATTAACTTTCAGCTGACAGAAACCATAATTACAAGGTTGAGACAGATGCAGACACGGGAGGCAGATTGTGTGAGTCTTTTGATATTTATTAATGATCCAAAAGGGGTAGGCAAGAGAATGGTCGTGACAGGAAAAAGGTCAAAACCAGTTCAGAGTAGAGGTCGACCGATTATTCGGATTGGCCGATTTTAATTAGGGCCGATTTAACAATCGGAAATCTGTATTTTAGGGGGCCGATTTGCCGTTTAAATTTTTTTAATATATATTTTTATACCTTTTATTTAACTAGGCAAGTCAGATAAGAACACATTCTTATTTTCAATGATGGCCTAGGAATGTTGGGTTAACTGCCACGTTCAGGGGCAGAACGACAGATTTTCACCTTGTCAGCTCGGGGGAGCCAATCTTGCAACCATACAGTTAACTAGTCCAACGCAATAACGGCCTGCCTCTCTCTCGTTGCATTCCACAAGGAGACTGCCTGCTACGTGAATGCTGTAAGCCAAGGTAAGTTGCTAGCTAGCATTAAACTTAACTTCTAAAAACCAATCAATCATAATCACTAGTTAACTACACATGGTTGATATTGCTAGATAATATCTAGCGTGTCCTGCGTTGCATATAATCTGACTGAGGATAAAAGTATCTGACTGAGCGGTGGTAGGCAGAAGCAGGCCCGTAAACATTCATTCAAACAGTACTTTCGCGCATTTTGCCAGCAGCTCTTCGTTGTGCATCAAGCATTGCGTTGTTTATGACTTAAAGCCTATCAACTCCCGAGATGAGGCTGGAGTAACCGAAGTGAAATGGCTAGCTAGTGAGCGCGCTAATAGTGTTTCAAACTTCACTCGCTCTGAGCCTTCGAGTAGTTGTTCCCCTTGCTCTGCATGGGTAACGCTGCTTCGATGGTGGCTGTTGTCATTGTGTTGCTGGTTCGAGCCCAGGGAGGAGCGAGGAGAGGGACGGAAGCTATACTGTTACTCTGGCAATACTAAAGTGCCTATAAGAACATCCAATAGTAAAAGGTTAATGAAATACAAATGGTATAGAGGGAAATAGTCCTATAATTCTTAAAATAACGACAACCTAAAACGTCTTACCTGGGAATATTGAAGACTCATGTTAAAAGGAACCACCAGCTTTCATATGTTCTCATGTTCTGAGCAAGGAACTGAAATGTTAGCTTTCTTACATACAATATATTGCACTTTGACCTTCTCCAACACTTTTTTTGCATTATTTTAACCAAATTGAACATGTTTCATTATTTACTTGAGGCTAAATAGATTTCATTGATGTTTTATATTAAGTTAAAATAAGTGTTTATTCAGTATTGTTGTAATTGTCATTATTACAAATAAATAAAATAAAAAATTGTCCGAATTTTTTTTTTTTTTTTTTTTTTTTTTTTTTTTTTTTTTAATCTGTATCGGCTTTTTTGGTCCTCCAATCTGTATCGGCGTTGAAAAATCATAATCGGTCGACCTCTAGTTCAGAGTCCAGGAGGTACAGTGTGGCAGGTTTGAGGTCAGGGCAGGCAGAATGGTCAGGCAGGGGGGTACAGAGTCCAGAACAGGCAAAGGTCAAAACCGGGAGGACTAGAAAAAGAGAACATGAAAGGCAGGCGTACAGGAAAAAAAGCGCCGGTAGACTTGGAACGTACAAGACGAACTGGCACAGACGGACAGAAAACACAGCTTTAAATACCCAGGGGATAATGGGGAATCACCTTGCCTTTTCGTGTGGGGATACAAACAACACTTTATCGCGTAAAACCATATATATATTCCAAAGAATTACAATGTCTGAGCTTGCCAAATTTTCAGCATTGTTATTGGGCAACAAATACTGGAGCACTGGTTTATTGGCAGGATGCAAACCCTGGCATGGTAGATCCCTCCACCCCTTTATTGCTTGCTATTGAACACACTGCCTGCTAATATAGATCATTCAGGCAGTGTATGTTTTGGTTTGAGGGCAGCACAAGTTAACTGTCCTGTTGCACAACAATCACATTTTGGAACAGTGAGTCCATTCTGACGTCAGCGCATAAAAACACTCACGCTGGGGGACCGTTAAGAGATATTTCAAATTCGCACGTGAAAAGGTTATTCAATGCGTTTGTATGGCCTCATAGCAGTAAGGCCAACATATTTTTTTCCATCATATAATTTTTGAAATATATTTTTGTACCTCCCACGGCTTCGACAGGGCCAAAACTGATTTAAGGGAAACTAACACACTTTTGTACATCGCTCTTTAATGTACAATTGACCTTATTTTAGTGCACAAAAAAACGTAATACTTCCAGCTCAACTGTAATATGAATACCATTGTAAATCATATCTCCCCTTTCCAGCAAAATAAATGACGAGATCTTCCTGCTGCCCTTCTCTGCATGATTGTAGAAGGAAATGAGCTCCGTCGGGTCTTCTTTAAAAACCTCTTGGTGCAACGATCCCTTTAGCTGTAACCATTTTCGTCAACATCCACTGAATTGCAGAGCGTCAAATTAAATTACTAAAAATATTTAATTTTCATAATCACAAGTGCAATATACCAAAACACAACTTAGCTTGTTGTTAATCCACCTGGCGTGTCAGCTTTCAAAAAAGCTTTACAGCGAAAGGTATCCAAGTGTTTATGTTAGGACATCTCTCTCAGCTGACAAAACATTACAAACAGCTAGCAGCAAAGTAGATTGGTCACGAAAGTCAGAAAAGCAATAAAATTAATTGCTTACCTTTGATCTTTGGCTGTTTGCGCTCACGAGACTCCCAATTACACAATAAATGATTGTTTTGTTACATAAAGATTCTTTTAAAATCCAAAAACATCAATTTGGTTGGTGCGTTTTCAGTAATCCACAGGCTCGTGCAGGTCACGACGGGCAGACAAATTCCAAATAGTATCTGTAAAGTTCATAGAAACATGTCAAACATTTTTCCTAATCAATCCTCAGGTTGTTTTTACAATAAATAATCGATAATATTTCAACTGGACGGTAGCTTTTTCAATAGGTGAGAGAGCGAGAAAAGGTCTGCTCCAAGCTGCTCGCACATGCAAAAATCTAAGGCCACCCAGCTATCCACTGACGCGATGTGTCCATTTCTTCTGTTACTGCAAGTTATTGCTAGTTTGACCACCAGAGGGCATCTTTGAGAAGCATTTGATAGTATTCTGTATTGGCATTACAAGATAATTTAAAACCTTTTTTGTAATAGCATAGTATATGGGATTGATTTTAAGAAATTTGGGTAAGTTAATTTGATTCATATTATGGTGTTTCCATCCATAGAAATTGTACGTTTGTAAATTCAGACCTTTTCGCTCTCGGGGCGCACACGGGACGTTGGGACAGAGGAGTAGGGTTGATTTGAGCGTTCTGGACTTAAACCACAGTCAAGCACCCAAGCTAATGTTGGCTGGCTACTTCCAGAAACAAATGAGACCACTCTGACAATTTTTACTCATCCTAGCAGAACTGGTAAGACAGTTTTAGTGTTAACCAAAGCGTTGGTGACTGTAAATGTGCTGCTGGAAATAATTTATTCACGCTTTTTTCCTGACATTTACTGACACCGGCCATACTAAACAGATGTTGAGCACTCGTAAACAATTATTCTGCGCTCTGGTACACTGACGAGAGTCCTCTGGAATCCGTGTAGATAGTAGGCTGAGAACACAACATTTTTCACGTTATTTTCTGATTTAAAAACTAGTTCATTGCATCCATCGTGAAGCCCAGTTTCATAATATGACCCTAGTTCCCAGCTGCTTGCTGTCGTTTTTGAAGTAATCACGAACAAACAAGCCTTATTTTAGTGTATTTTTCACCCTGTCAGCTCCTATGAGTTCTATTGAGCACCGTGGCACCAAATCGCTTTCCGAACGTTCTATTCCCAGCTTATTGTTCAACTTCACAATGCTTGCTTCGCTATTGTTTGCTATTGTTGGAAATGCCCATTAAAAAAGCACAACGACTTTACCATTTAGCTAGGAATGATGAGAATGATCAAGTCATTAACCTCTTGCTCATACCTGGCACGCAGGTGTCCCATCTAGAGATCTGGAAATGCAAATGCGCTACGCTAAATGCTAATAGTATTAGTTAAAACTCAAATGTTCATTAAAATACACATGCAGGGTATTGAATTAAAGCTACACTCGTTGTGAATCCAGGCAACAAGTCAGATTTTTTAAATGCTTTTCGACGAAAGCATGAGAAGCTATTATCTGATAGTATGTAACACCCCAAAAGACCCGCAGGGGACGTAAACAAAATAATTAGCATAGTCGGCGCTACACAAACCGCACAATAAAATATAAAACATTCATTACCTTTGACCATCTTCTTTGTTGGCACTCCTAGATGTCCCATAATCACTATTGGGTCTTTTTTTTTCTCGATTTAATCGGTCCATATATAGCCTAGATATCGATCTCTGACGACTGTGTGATAAACTAAAAAAAATAGCTTTTCATAACGTAACGTCATTTTTTAAAATTCAAAAAGTCGACGATAAACTTTCACAAAACTCTTCGAAATACTTTTGTAATGCAACTTTAGGTATTAGTACACGTTAATAAGCGATAAAATTCATCAGGAGGCGATGTAAATTCTATAGGTGTCCGTCTGGAAAAAATGTCAGGAGAAATCTCAACCAAAACATCCGGTCGGAGACCGGAGGGAATCGGTTCCCTTGATTCGGTTTGACCAAGAATCAAAGCCGAAGCAAATGACAAGACTCTAGACATCGTGTGGAAGCTGTAGGTACTGCAACCTCGGCCTCATTTAATTCGGTTCACCTTTAACAATTCCTGGAAGTGGCGCATGGATATTTATTTCCATTTTCAGTGATCAGATTTTCCTGCACTTTTCGATGAAACGCACGTTCTGTTATAGTCACAGCAGTGATTCAACCAGTTTTATAAACGTCTGAGTGTTTTCTATCCACACATACTAATCATATGCATATACTATATTCCTGGCATGAGCAGCAGGGCGCTGAAATGTTGCGCGATTTTTAACAGAATGTTCTAAAAAGTAGTGGGTAGGAGTAACAGGTTAAACGTTGGGTAGTTAGCCTATAGTTAATATACTGGCAAGTTTGGTAGCTAGCAACCTAACAGTAGCTGTAATGATATGCTATGTGGTTCGTAAGGACAGAGTTGCTAACAAATTGTCAGCCAACATAACGTGTAAGGTAACTTATTTGAATAGTCCTTACTTTATTACATTGAGTAGCAAGCTACCCCTTGGTCGTTAGGGCAAATCTGGTCTGTGATAGGAGGGGTTTTCACACCTAGCTCAACTAATAGACTATTCTTTGGTCAAGGTTGAATCGTCTATTGTTCAGCTATTAGCCCTCCTCCCCAACTTGCAACAAATTGCTCTTCCCATCTCATTCCTTTCCCTCTTCCACGCGTCATCATTCTGCTCCTGAGTGGCTCGCTTGGGGGCGTGCTGGCAGAAATGGCAGCATCTTTGTTGTGCGTCAAGAATTCTGCATATAGTAGCACGTTTGTATGAAGGTGTGGTTAATCACAGGCAAGTTGTTATATGCTATGGAGGGACATTTGTCTTTTTTTTTTGTCAAGAGAAAAACCTTTTATTTTCAATCAAAATAATTGTTCTGAAAACAACTTTTGTCCGTCACAAAGGAAGTCAAAGCGGACACCTACGAAGATGGCATCTCAGGTAAGCAGCACTGGGCTGTATTGACGTATCCTAAAAATGACATCTGCTGCTTTAGATTGAACGGTCATATCTTAGTTATTGTTTTCATATCTATAAAAAAATAAGCTGTTTGCTTGACTTTCAGAGAGTGAGCTGACCAAGCGGTCGAAAATGTAGATATTGCCAGATGTTCACTGTCTGAGGAACAGGCCATGGAAGCTTTATTGCTGGCAAACGTGTCCATAACCAGAGCTAATTAAACTGTTCTGTTATTTTTCTCCATCTCTGTCTGTCTTGTTGTACATGGAACCGGTCTCACATGCATTAATTTAAAAACCCTTAAGATGTAAGCTGCTAATTTTCAGATTTACACCACATAAACACAGCCATTTTCACTGGACTATGTTGCTGATTTCCCTGGGGGTTAGCCTTGCAATAACCCAGTGGTGAGACACATAGCCCTCTATATTTAAATGTTTCAGGTACACTCCGATAGGTGTCTGCGTCACATACAGTATCTTCAATTGACATGATCTTCTATTGTTCGTCCTTGTGTGTCTGTTTTTCACCAAAAAGTACTCTGTAGCCACTTAGTGTGGACACCAGGTGAGACCACACACAATAACTGTCTCTCTTCACTTCATCCCTCTCCCCCTTCTCACCTAAATCCTCTAGGTTATATCAACTGGCTGACAGAGGGCACAGCATGATCATAGGTGAGATGTCACTTGGTCGGGTCAACAGGAAGTATTATTAAAGAGATGCTTTACATTAAAATACAGACAGAGATGTAGTAGTCCCAGAGTTAATGATCCATGGTCAGTTGCATTTCACACCCTGATTTTAAGATGACTGACCCTGTTAGAATAACAAAAACTAGGCTTAATCATGCTCTCTCGTCTGCAGGTATGTTTTGATGTGAGAGAGGAAGCCAGTCCATCATCGTCACCTCACCCGCTCTTAGGATAACCTTCGGGCCAACTGGGGGCCCAAGGCTGGTTAGGAGACACCACTCTAGAGACACTGTAATTGTGATGAACTGAGAGAATATTAAGGGAGCACTGTAATTCATTAATCATAGGCTGTCTGCCTCTGTTCTTACCAGTTTCCCTTTTAGAACCTCTCTCCCACCTCGTCTTTCTTGCTCGTTTTATAAGGCACACCAATTGTGCGTTGAAGTACAGATTGAACTTGTATTTAACATAATTATTAACACCTGGATAATGAACTAATTTCAATAAAGCATTTCACATTCTCCACTGGTTGAAATTAAGTATCTCTCTTTGTTTTTTGTTGTTGAATTTTACTCTCATTTTCTCACAATTTCGTGGTATCCAATTGTTGGTATTTATTATCTTGTCTCATCGCTACAACTCCCGTACGGGCTCAGGAGAGACGAAGGTTGCAAGTCATGCGTCCTCCGATACACAACCCAACGTGCACCTGGCTACCTTGGTTGGCGCGCACAGCGTGCGTGATGAGACAAGGATATCCCTACCGGCCAAGCCCTCCCTAACCCGGACGACGCTATGCCAATTGTGGATCAGGATCAGGATCAGTGAATATATTCAATGTACCGGCAACAATGTGGGGAACTCATGCGTGGTAATAACTACAGTACATGTATATAGGACTTGCATCCTTGGCACAATAAAGTTATTATATTCTAATCAATCCATAGGCTTCATTAATGCCATTTAGACTTGAAGTTGATACAACTGATAGCTGAGGTTCGTAGGTTCTGAACTAATATTCCTACCAAATGTTTAAGGGCCCATACACATCCATAGGCATACAGTTATTTTTATCCTCCACTACACAATAAGCAAGTAAATAGTTAGCTAGCTATTTTACTTTAGATGCATTGCAAGGCAAGCTTACACAATTGTACATTCAATTTACAGTAAACACTTTAGCTAGCTAGATTCTTTACATCCACTGTTTCACAAGATGACAGACTGGTTTGCTGGTTTTCCCCAAGAGTGCCTAAAACATTAAACACGAATTACAAATTCATTCTCCTAACAATTAGCTAGTTGGCTAATTTAATAAAGTTAACTTTATGACAAAAAAAATGAGTAAACGTTTGTCTCTACATTAACTAACATATTCCTCTCAATTGTATTTTTTTTGCTGGACTCATTATGACGTAACTTACATCTGGTTCTACTGTAATGTTTTTTTGTCAGCCATCTTTGTTGAAGAACGCCACAAGGCAAGGGTGGCTCACGTCAAAATTCGACATTGGAACCACTCGATATGATTGGTCATATAAAAACCTTGGGACCCAAATGCATAATGGGTGCTCTAACTCCTTGTGGTGGTCTGGAGCAATGAAGCCGTGACGCTGGGTACCTTTAAGTCCCACGGTGCAAGCTCATAACTTTTAAAGGAGGAGCCACTAGGTATCCCCCTTACCCTGTCCCTTTCTTGTTTTTAATCTGTTGAGGGGGAGAGGTAGGCGAGAGGGAGGTGAGGGGGGACAAGATGGTGGGAGGCGAGGGGGATGGGTATTGGTGGGGGGGACAAGGGGGGGGGAAGAGAGGTGGTGGAGGCAGAGAGAGAGAGAGAGGCACTATTTGCATTCCAAACCCATTTGTTCTCATTTCGCCCGGCTCTGCGTGAGAGGCCATCTTTAATTTGTCGGCCTAGCACCCCCAGGCCCCCTTGCACCACAAACAAGGTCCCCGTCTCGCCTGGGTAATTTGGCAAAGCCCTTTAATTAATTAATTAATTAATTAATTAATCAATAAAGCTGCTTAATGACTACGAGCCTAACGGGCACAGCGAGAAAACAAAAGGTGGTGACAGATGACTTTGGCTCTCACCGCAGCAGCTCCACTCCCTGCTTTCTGGACCTGCTCACTGCTTGCAGTCGGCTGGGGTTTTCCTCTTTGTAGTGTGTTTGTGAGAGGTCGACCGATTATGATTTTTCAACGCCGATACCGATTATTGGAGGACCAAAAAAAGCTGATACAGATTAATCGTCCGATTTAAAAACAAATATATATATATTGTATATACATTTACATTGGGGCAAAAAAGTATTTAGTCAGCCACCAATTGTACAAGTTCTCCCACTTAAAAAGATGGAGGCCTGTAATTTTCATCATGGGTACACTTCAACTATGACAGACAAAATGAGGAGAAAAAAATCCAGAAAATCACATTGTAGTATTCTTTATGAATTTATTTGCAAATTATGGTGGAAAATAAGTATTAACTTGTGATTGATTGATTGTTTTTTATAAGATAAGTTTAATGCTAGCTGGCAACTTACCTTGGCTCACTGCATTCGCAGGCAGGCTCCTCGTGGAGTGCAATGTTATCAGGTGGTTAGAGCGTTGGACTAGTTAACTATAAGGTTGCAATATTGAATCCCCGAGCTGACAAGGTAAAAATCTGTCGTCCTGCCCGTGAACAAGGCAGTTAACCCAACGTTCCTAGGCAGTCATTGAAAATAAGATTGTGTTCTTAACTGACTTGCCTAGTTAAATAAAGATTTAATAAAGGTGTAAAAAAAAAAAAAGATTTCCGATTGTTATGAAAACTTGAAATCGGGCCTAGGTACCCGTGAATGCGTTGTCTGCAGCATTCGGTCACATGCCAGCTCGACCAGCTGTTCGATTTCACTTACTGGCATGTCAACTGAGCCATGATCACAGGCAAACGGTTTTAGCTGATTTGCTCACTCATCTGTATAAATGTTTTTGTATTTCCCGTGCATGCTTACGTTTAGTTTCACATATGTCTGTTACATAGGCAAGGATTCATACTTTATTTTACATCCCATTGTGAAAGACAATTCCTTTCTAAATTCGAAAAATCTTTCCAAAAATCTATTTTTTAGTCTATAAAGCCACGCAGCATCCCCTGTGCCATTTCATACTCGTGAATAGTGAGACCGAACAATACATCCTTGTGAATAGCATCCCCTCGACATGCAGCGAACAAAAGCCAATGCATGGTCATCTCGGCCCTCACGGCTATCCTTTTGGAGAGCATGAGGTGGGGAGTTCGAGTCATTCAGTCAGTTCTCTTGATTGCTAGCTATAGCATCAATAATAAAGAAAATATCATTTTTAATTAAACATTTTATTTATTATTTTCTCTAACCCTAGCACCCATCCCCTAATTGGAGTAAACAAATGGACAACAATATTTAGCATTTTACTTCCAGCTTATATATACTATATCAATTTTAACGGACACAGTATATTTTACATTAGTTAACATTATTATTTTATTTTTATTTTGCTTCCTTCAACTCCTCATATTTCTGATTTCCAACTGACATACTGTATATTTGAACTGTGCTGTGATGTTTCACAAAAGTTCTGAACTTTTCTATTCTCATAGTTTCTACAGATTCAAATCACCCAGCAGTGCTGTTTGCAGAGTTAGCTCCAGGTAAATGTTGCAATTCTTGAGCCATTCCTGAACCCAAAATCAAATCAAAATGTATTTGTCACAATACAACCTTACCGTGAAATGATTACTTTCAAAGCCCTTAACCAACAATGCAGTTTTAAGAAAATAAGAGTTAAGAAAACATTTAGTAAATAAACTAAAGTAAAACATAAAATGTAACACAATTACAATAATGAGGCTATATACGGGGGGCAGTACTGATTCAATGTGCGGGGGGTACAGGTTAGTCGAGGTAATATGCAGATGTAGGTAGGGATGAAGTGGCTGTGCATAGATAATTAACAGCGAGTAGCAGCAGTGTAAAAACAAAGGGGGAGGTGTCAATGCAAATAGTCGGAGTGGGCTTTTGATGAATTATTCAGCAGCCTTATGGCTTGGGGGACGAAGCTGTTAATGAGCCTTTTTGGACCTAGATTTGGCGCTCCGGTACCGCTTGCCGTGCAGTAGGAGAGAACAGTTTTTGACTTGGGTGACTGGAGTCTTTTTGACAATTTCTTTGGCCTTTCCTCTGACACTGCCTAGTATATAGGTCCTGGATGGCAGGATGTTTGGACCTGGGCAGTATGCCCTACCACTGTAGCACCTTATGGTCGGAGGCCGAGCAGTCGCCATACCAGGTGGTGATGCAACCAGTCAGGATGGTGTAGCTGTGGAACTTTTTGAGGCTCTGGGGACCCATGCCAAAACTTTTCCTGGGTCCTGTCTCCTGAGGGGGAAAAGGCATTGTCGTGCCCTTTTCACAACTTTCTTTGTGTTTCGATCATGATAGTTTGTTGATGTGGACACCAAGGAACTTGACAATCTCAACCCACTCCACTACAGCCCCGTCGATGTGAATGGGGGCACGATCGGCACTCTGTTTACTGTAGTGCACGATCAGCTCCTTTGTCTTGCTCACATTGAGGGAGAGGTTTTTGTTCTGGCACCACACTGCCAGGTATGTGACCTCCTCCCTATAAGCTGTCTCACTTTTGTCGGTGATCAGGTCTACCGCCGTTGTCGTCAGCTAACTTAATGATGGTGTAGGGGTCGTGCTTGTCCACGCTGTCATGGGGGAACAGGGAGTACAGGAGGGGACTAAGCACGCACCCCTGAGGGCCCCTGTGTTGAGAATCAGCGTGGCAGATGTGTTGTGGCCTACCCTTACCACCTGGGGGTGGCCTGTCAGGAAGTCCAGGATCCATTTGCAGAGGGAGGTGTTTTAGTGTTGCTTACCTCTAAGTGAGCATAAAAGGCATTTAGCCCATCTGGTAGGCTTGTGGCACTTGGCAGCTTGCGCCTAGGTTTCCCTTTTGTAGTCTAATAGTTTGCAAGCCCTACCACATCCGACGAGCATCAGAGCCGGTGTAGTAGGATTCAATCTTAGTCGTGTATTGACGCTTTGCCTGTTTGATGGTTTGTCTGAGGGCATAGCGGGATTTCTTAAGCTTCCTGGTTAGAGTCCCGCACTTATTGATGAAGCCGGTGACTGAGGTTGTATACTCCTCAATGCTAATGGCTGAATCCCGGAACATATTCCAGTCTGTGCTAGCTAAACAGTCCTGAAGCATCCCCATCATCTGACCACTTCCGTATTGAGCGAGTTACTGGTATTTCCTGCTTTAGTTTTTGCTTGTAAGCAGGAATAAGGAGGATACAATTTTGGTCAGATTTGCCAAATGGAGGGCGGGGGAGAGCTTTGTATGCATCTCTGGTTGCACATGTGACGTGGTAGAAATGAGGTAAAACAAATTTTAAGTTTGCCTGCACTAAGTGCGCCACTTCTGGATTAGCATTTTATTGTTTTCTTGTAGCCTTGTACAGCTTGTTGAGTGCGATCTTAGTGCCTGAGTCGGTTTGTGGTGGTAAATAAACGGCTACAAAAAATATAGATAGTGTGGTCTTCAGCTATCATGAGGTAATCTACCTCAGGTGAGCAAGACCTCGAGACAACCTTAACTTCTTGCGTCGAGCCATCCCGGATCCGGGATCGTGACTACAGCCTCAATCCCATTACCATAACGCAACGTTAATTATTAATGAAAATCGCAAATGAAATGAAATCAATATGCTAGCTCTCAAGCTTAGCCTTTTGTTAACAACACTGTCATCTCAGATTTTCAAAAATATGCTTCTCAACCATAGCAAAACAAGCATTTGTGTAACAGTATTGATAGCCTAGCATAGGATTATGCCTGGCATTCAGCATGCAACATTTTCACAAAAAACAGAAAAGCATTCAAATAAAATCATTTACCTTTGAAGAACTTCAGATGTTTTCAATGAGGAGACACTCAGTTAGATAGCAAATCTTCATGATTATTTGTGTTGACAAATCGCTCCGTTTTCTTCATCACGTTTGGGTAAGAAAAAAAACGAAAGTTAAGTCATTAAAACGCGAACTTTTTTCCAAATTAACTCCATAATATCGACAGAAACATGGCAAACGATGTTTAGAATCAAGCCTCAGTACAACCTTCAAAAAAGTATTTTACACATATTAAAGGTGTCCATTACAGTCTATGCAAGAATCGGAATGCATTATTTGTTACCAGTACTTGAAAACGTGAATAAAACTGTACATGCGTATGTACATGCATACACACACAGACATACTGTATGCAACAGTAGAAATGACAACACGATATACCGACAATAAGTTGCTTATTTTGATAGGAACGCATACATGTCCGAAGTTATTATTTGTAAAGAAAACAACAACGAAGGCAATGTGAGTGCCAGCCAGAAAATGTGCCAGTTCATTGAAGACTGCGCACGTCTGCATACTTGATCTGCGGAAACACTGAGGAAGTACTTGGGCTCTCCTGGAAGAGAGAAGTCTGTCCGGCTTAGTAAAGCCTCAAACATAAGTTGTCCGCAACACTGAAATGGGCTACTGCGATGTGAATTAATGAGGCAGAACGCACCTCAATTCAAACTGTTAGCAAATAATTTGAAATTGACCATTTGAAACTGTCTATAGATAATTAGCAGGCAGCCCGTGTTAATAGTCCTGTTACGTAGCAATCACATTTTGGAACAGTGAGTGCATTCTGACATCACATGCATAAAACAACTCACGCTGGGGCGACCATTTAGAGATATTTGGAACGTATATGTGACGTATATATTTAGTATATTTGAGTTTAACCATAATATTTGTTATAATATTTGTTCTGACTTTTCTGGTGGATTAACCTGAAATTGCAACCAGCTTTCTATATCTTGTTTTAAAAATAGTGATCATTTGGAGATCATTTTCAAATAACTGAAAGTGAGAGGTTGTAATCTGAATAAAGGTAAAATGGCCATTCTTGAACATGGGGTGAGCCATTCTTAATAATTTTCTGGAGAACCAGTTCTAATTTAAGTATAGCTTTTGTCTGACTGAAGCCTTTAGTAAGAGGTCCAATAAATGATGCCCTCCGAATTCATATTCATTATATAAATAGAACCATTCAATTTGATCTGGTTTTCAGTCCCAAATAAAGTGGAATATTTTTTGCGCATAATTTTAAAAAACAAGTCTTTAGGTGTAGGCAGGGCCATAGGTAAATTGGAGTATGACTAAATCATTTTTCCACAAATAGACAGATATTGAGAGAATTTCTTTCTTTCGGGATTTAAATACAGAGTATGTCCACTCGTTATCCAGGATCATTTTATTGGTAAACTACACAGTAATATAAAAGTTGTATTGTTTATCGATGTAATATGGTGCACATTATCATAATTAGTTTGTAATCCAGAGAGGTTAGAAAAAATATCTGGATCCTGAGGTTGTGCAGGGAACGAAATTGTGGTTTTAAAAGAAAATATGAATCATCAGTGTACAACAACAACTTAGTTTTTAAGCCCTAGATATCAAGGTCCTTCATGTTATTGTTGGATCTGATTGTAATAGCGAACATTTTGATTGCCAAAATAATTAGATATCCTGATAGTGTTTACTCCACTTTTCAGAAAGTGTAACCTGGGGTTACTATACATAACTTTAACCCATTGTATAGAGATTCTCCGAAATTAAAATAGTACAGACTTTTATATATAAATTCCTGTTGTACTTTATCAAAGGCCTTTTTAAAGTCACCTATGAATACTGTAGCAGGCATGGTTTCCCATATTTTCTATTGTTTCCAGTACTTCTCTTATTTTATCTCCTATAAAAAATAAAATAAAATGCCTAATTAGGTTCAATAATATCCACAATACCTTTTTAATAGTATGCACTATGCATTTTGCTAAGATTTTGGCATCACAACACTGAAGTAAGTGTAAGGGGCCTCCAGCTTTTTTAAACGGACTGGATCTTTATATCTACCACCTGGGTCCTGTTTCAGTAATAGTGAAATCAGATATTCTTCCTGATAGTCAACCATTTTTATAGGAGTGGTTAAAACATGCTAATAACGGACCTCTGAGTACGTCATTTTTGTTGTTGTTGATATACTACAAATAGTATGTCATCCAGCCCTGGAGTTTTCCCAGACTTCAAGGTTTTAATTGCATCAAGAAGTTCATCCTCTGTAATTTTGGCTTTCACATTAGTCTTTTTGGACAGCTGTTCATTTTACATTATTAATAGAAATAAAATCCTACAATTTAACTTAGGTTAGTGGAGATGGAAGAGACTGAAATGAAAACATATGCTTAAAGTACTTGGTTTCCTCTTTCAAAGTATAGTTTGGTGAATCATGGGTGTCATTTGTAATAGGTTTCAGTACATTTTTGGGGGTAGCATTTCTATGTTAAATATACAAAAAAATAGTTTGGTGTATTTTTCCCCATATTCCATCCAGTTCACTTTAATTTTATGTTATATTACGCTTGATTGTTCTTGAATAAGCTCCTCCATTCAGCTGAGCCTCTATGGTACGGTTTGTTTTTATAACCCTGAAACCAAGGATTTATGTTATCTGACAAAGGTATTCGTGTGAGTTTCTGTGCCTCTGCCTCCCCACACATTGTTTTCACCATTATCAATTGTGGCCAGTAATATCAAAGTTTCTGAAATAGTGTGTGGTTTCATAGCATAGCGGGCTTAGCTAATTCACCATGGGAATGATTCAAGTGCAATGGTCAAGTTTTCCCATGATCTATGGGCGCTCGCTCTCTGGTTGAATTGTACGTTTTAGATTTGAATAATTGTCACTCCGAGTTTTAAGGTTAACCACATTACAAGGATTTAGAGCGATAAAGATATGATTTTTTATCCATTTTATTTTTACCAGGATTTAGGAAAATCTCCCTTGACCCCATTTTAATTTAGAGCAGTTTGTGAACTGCTGTCTTCGTGTGTGTACCTCCTATTGACACCCCCTACTGCTGTGTCCTTTGAAGTTTCCAGTCCTGGATCTTAATCGAGCCGCTTGTTCTTGTTGGTTTGAACAGCAGCCGTGCAACGCTGGAGGGTAGTGAAGGAGCACATTAACAAAGAGGAGACAGGTGCTATTTATTCAGCCTGTTTTGCTTGGATATGAAGGTTGAGGGCTGCCATGTTGTCGGCCTTGGGTATTCCATGTGATATTCCTTCCTCTCTGTTGATTTTCTCGTAAAGGGAGAGTTAGACTGCAGGCTCTATGAGCTGACATGTCTGTCACAGGTCTGTGAGTTTCAAACTGGGAACTCTTGATACAGGTGCCTAATTTGCATCTAATGTATGTTTTGTATGCTATGGATTTGGTGAACGGGGATTTTGTTTACCTTGCATTCATGCATGTAATGCAGGCCTTATTCATTAGGTGTGACCCTGTTACCATGGAATTGACCCCTTATAACCTTAACCCCCCTGTGGGCCTTGACCTAAACTCAACATTTTTTGGGGTTGTTTAGCTGATCCAACTGTTGGGTTGCTGGCGTTGGGACACTTAGTTGGGTTGTTATCTTAAAAAAGCACAAGGTTGTGTTGTTGATGCGGCTTATTAAGATATATAAATTAGCACTATCCAACTGTAGCACCATGTTCCGTATGCCGATGCGTCTGAGCATATCTAACACGCATTTCTCCTATATTAATTTCTGATTTTAACTAGTCTACTAGATATGCCCACTCAAAGTGTGGGTGAGTCACATTGTGGTACCTAGGGTAGAGTGTGATGTCATGGTTTTTCTGTGTTCTGATGCTGTCCTTCTCATTCATGGTTCACCCCCCGATACCTGCTCCTCTAAACCTCCCAAATCTCAGCCATTCCATCAAGTGTCAGGCTAGCCTAAATCCATTCGCACTATTCCATCCCTGTCTTTGTCAACCTATTATCCTCTCCTCACTTTTCTCTAGCTCTATCCTCTTATTTCAGCTTCATTCTCCCTCTCCACTTATCTTATATAACCATCTCCTCACCTATCTGTTCTTCCTCTCACCCCTCTCTTCTCCTCAACTCCCCCCTCTTTAGTCCCACGTCCTTAAAGGCTAAATATGCCATTTTTCAGTGAACTGCTACTTTTTTAATATTCAATTTATCTCAATCGTCCCTCTGTTCATTCATTCCTCATGCTGCTTCCCGACACTAGCCGAGCTAATTGCCTCATATCTCAATGTTAAAAGGGGCCCCAGCAGACGAAGCAATTGTTAGCTTTGCGGCTCAGTGAAAAGGTTAGGATACATTAGCATTTAAATTAGCTAGAGAGGTGGAGTTTAGAAAAGGCTGTGAACAAAGGCACAGTGTATGTCTGGAGCGCTTGGTATGCTCTGACAGTAGAGTACAGTACCTGCTCTCACCTGTGTGTGTGCAGGTGTTTTTCCTCTGTCTTCCGGTATCTCTGCATTTGAGAAAGTGTGAGCATCTGAACATGCGATTTGCATCGTGCTGCATGTTGTGTTGGGTTTTGGCCGGACATGAAGCGGCCCAGCCCTGCTCTGCTGCTCCAGCTGTTCCTGCTAAGCTCTCTCTGACTGCATCCCAAATGGCACCCTATTCTGGTCAAAAGCAGTGCACTATAAAGGGAATAGGGTGCCATTTCGGACAGCCTCTGTTCCTCTCTCCTGTGATGGAGGTGTTTGGTATACACAGGAGGTCTGATCAAAGCAGCCATCAGGCCTGTGTCAGGCCTGCCATCACTGGTAGAATCAAATCAAATGTATTTGTCACATACACATGGTTAGCGGATGTTAATGCAGGTGTAGCGAAATGCTTGTGCTTCTAGTTCCGACAATGCAGTAATATCTAACAAATAATTTAACCTAACAATTTCACAACAACTACCTTATACACACAAGTGTAAAGGAATGAATATGAATATGTACATAAAAATATATGAATGATGCCCGAACGGCATAGGCAAGCATAGGCATATGAGATTAATAAAGATGCAGTAGATGGTATAGAGTACATGGTATGGTGTACAGTACATACATATGAGATGAGTAATGTAGGGTATGTAAGCATTATATCAAGTGGCTAGTGATAAATTGCATATACATACATACATACATACATACATACATACATACATACATACATACATACATACATACATACATACATATACATTTTTCCATTATTTAAGTGGCTGGAGTTGAGTCAGTATGTTGGCAGCAGCCTCTCAATGTTATTGATGGCTGTTTAACAGGCTGATGGCCTTGAGATGGAAGCTGTTTTTCAGTCTCTCGGTCCCCGCTTTGATGCACCTGTACTGACCTCGCCTTCTGGATGATAGCGGGGTGAACAGGCAGTGGCTTGGGTGGTTGTTGTCCTTGATGACCTTTTTGGTCTTCCTGTGACATCGGGTAGTGTAGGTGTCCTGGAGGGCAGGTAGTTTGCACCCGGTGATGGGTTGTGCAGACCTCACTACCCTCTGGAGAGCCTTACGGTTATGGGCGGAGCAGTTGCCGTACCAGGCGGTGACACAGCCCGACAGGATGATCTCGATTGTGCATCTGTAAAAGTTTGTGTGTTTTTGGTGACAACCTCCTGAGGTTGAAGTTAGAATAACAGTGATCTAGGGTTTTGCCAGCCCTGGTAGCACAATCGATATGCGGATAAAGGACGGACACCGCCGTCGTGAAGCATGGCAGTTTGCCCATGAGGAAGGAGACTTTTATTATTCATCTCCCTCTACCTGGTCCAGACACAAGTCTCAGACGAGAGAGACTGAGTGGATGAGGTAAAGATGACGAGGGGATTGACTGTTTCCCTTTCTGCTTCGGCATGTGGACATGCATGTTTAGGCTGTATGATGGGTGTCTTTACATTACACGGCGTGTGATTTAGCATCCATGATACATGTACACTGTCTGATGCAATGTTTATTATAAGGCATGATGTGTTGGCAACTCAGTACCTTGTTTGACACATGTGGCTTGTAATGTAATATAATATAATGTGCAACTGAGCAGATGCTTTTATCCAAATCTGTGAATGCATATTTTTTTAGTATTTGTTTGGGATCTCTCTGGGAATTGAACCCACTACCTTGCCATTGTTGGCCCCACGCTCAACTGACCTATACTGAAGCCTATTAAATTGACATATATTTCAAATACCAACAGTGCATCCACATTTTGTTAAGTTACAGCCTTATTAATAAAATGTATTATAGTTTTTTTTCCCTCAGTCTACAAAGATTTTTTTGCAATTGTATTAAAAATAGAAACCGGAAATGTTCATTTACATAAGTATTCACACCCTTTACTCAGTACTTTGTTGAAGCACCTTCGGCACCGATTACAGCCTCGAGTCTTCTTGAGTATGATGCTACAAGCTTGGCACACCTGTATTTGTGGAGTTTCTCCCATTCTTCTCTGCAGATTCTCTCAAGCTCTGTCAGGTTGGATGCGGAGCGTCGCTGCACAGCTATTTTCAGTTGCATTAAGTACTGCAGTGCATCTCCTCCTCATGGATTGCACCCGATTTGCCAGTTCTTGCTGTGAGATGTTACCCCACTCTTCCACCAAAGCACCTGCAAGTTCCCGGACATTTCTGGGGGGAATGGCCCTAGCCCTCACCCTCCGATCCAACAGGTCCCAGATGTGCTCAATGGGATTGAGATCCAGGCTCTTCGCTGGCCATGGCAGAACACTGACATTCCTGTTTTGCAGGAAATCACGCATAGAACGAGCAGTATAGCCGGTGGCATTGTCATGCTGGAGGGTCATGTCAGGATTAGCCTGCAGGAAGGGTACCACATGAGGGCAGAGGATGTCTTCCCCGTAACGCACAGCGTTGAGATTGCCTACAATGACAACAAGCTCAGTCCGATGAATCTGTGACACCTCTCCCCAGACCATGACGGACCCTCCACTGGTGAGACAAAACCATTGCCGGTGATGTCTGGTGAGGAGACAACAGGCCTACTACAAGCCCTCAGTCCAGCCTCTCTCAGCCTATTGCGGACAGTCTGAGCACTGATGGAGTGATTGTGCTTTCCTGGTGTAACTCAGGCAGTTGTTGTTTCCATCCTGTACCTGTCCCGCAGGTATGATGTTTGGATCCTGTGCAGGTGTTACACGTGGTCTGCCACTGCGAGGACGATCAGTTGTCCATCCTGTCTCCCTGTAGCTCTATCTTAGGCGTCTCACTGTAAAAACATTGCAATTTATTGCCCTGGCCAAATCTGCAGTCCTCATGCCTCCTTGCAGCATGCCTAAGGC
Source organism: Oncorhynchus keta (assembly GCF_023373465.1). Lineage (NCBI taxonomy): Eukaryota > Metazoa > Chordata > Actinopteri > Salmoniformes > Salmonidae > Oncorhynchus > Oncorhynchus keta. The sequence continues at coordinate 49,264,959 of NC_068430.1, read as the reverse complement.
ACGTTCACGCAGATGAGCAGGGACCTGGGCATCTTTCTTTTGGTGTTTTTCAGAGTCAGTAAAAATACCTCTTTTAGTGTCCTAAGTTTTCTGTGATGTTATTTGGATTTTTACAAATTATCTTTGAAAAACAGGTGTCCTGAAAAAGGGACATTTCTTTTTTTGACGAGTTTATAATCAATTAATATTCCATTTTCCATGAGAATTATTCTTTTTTGGGCATTGACAGCTTCTCTTCTCCTTCATCTGAAGAAAATTCAACATTTTAATGGCTGCTCTGTCAGTTGGAGGTGGGACGCGGGCGTTACTTGGGAACATTTAAAGTTGTGATTGACAGCTGGAGAAATATGTTATAGGTTCATGTTTCTTATCAAAATTAACATAGCTAATCTAACTGCACGCAAACCCCACTTTAGGAACCTAATGCCAAGGTACCAGAGGTCAATGGACTTAACGTTACAATTCTGCATGATACATGTGGTGCAAAAATCTATTAAATCTACTAAGCTAACATATGGAATTGTTTTAAGATGGTCATCCCAAGGATCATTTGATGAAACATTGAATTTAGCCTTACCGCTATTAGCCCATAGAAATGCATTTGAATAACAGATTTATACATAGAAAAACAAAGTAAAACAATATATAAAGTTAAAGTTTGTTTTAACATATATGTCCTATCTGAGAGTTATAAATATATTTATTATTTTCTTGTCAGAAGTTTACATACACTAAGTTGACTGTGCCTTTAAACAGCTTGGAAAATTCCAGAAAATGATGTTATGGCTTTAGACGCTTCTGATAGGCTAATTGACATAATTTGACTCAATTTGTGTTGTACCTGTGGATGTATTTCAAGGCCTACCTTCAAACTCAATGCCTCTTTGCTTGACATCATGGGAAAATCAAAAGATTTCAGCCAAGACCTCAGAAAAAATTGTGACCTCCACAAGTCTGGTTCATCCTTGGGAGCAATTTCCAAACACCTGAAGGTACCACGTTCATCTGTACAAACAATAGTACGCAAGTATAAACACAATGGGACCGCGCAGCCGTCATACCGCTCAGGAAGGACACGCATTCTGTCTCCTAGAGATGAATGTACTTTGGTGTGAAAAGTGCAAATCAATCCCAGAAAAACAGCAAAGAACCTTAGGTGAAGATGCTGGAGGAAACAGGTACAAAAGTATCTATAGTAAAACGAGTCCTATATTGTCATAACCTGAAAGGCTGCTCAGCAAGGAAGAAGCCACTACTCCAAAACCGCCATAAAAAGCCAGACTATGGTTTGCAACTGCACATGGAGACAAAGATTGTACTTTTTGGAGAAATGTCCTCTGGTCTGATAGAACTGTTTGGCCATAATGACCATCATTATGTTTGGAGTTAAAAAGGGGGAGGCTTGCAAGCCGAAGGACACCATCCAAACCGTGAAGAACGGGTATGGCAGCATCATGTTGTGTAGGTGTTGTTATGATGCCACAAAATAGATGGCATCATAAGGGGGGAAAATATTGTGGATATATTGAAGCAACATCTCAAGACATCAGTCAGGAAGTGTCACGTTCGTCGTATGAATCAGACCAAGGCGCAGCGTGGAATGCGTACATTCTTTATTATATTAAACTTAACAAAACAACCTGTGAAGCTATACAAATGAGTGTTGACAGGCAACTACACAGACAAGATCCCACGAAAAAAACAGAAGGGCAATGTCTACCCAATCAGAGACAACGATAATCAGCTGTCTTTGATTGAGAACCATATCAGGCCAACATAGAAATACAAAAACCCCTAGACATACAACAATCCTAGACATACAAAAACCCTAGACAATACAAAAACTAGCGTACCCACACTAGTCACACCCTGACCTAACCAAAATATAAAGAAAACAGAGATAACTAAGGTCAGGGCGTGACAGGAAGATAAAGCTTGGTCGCAAATGGGTCTTCCAAATGGACAATGACCCCAAGCATACTTCTAAAGTTGTGGCAAAATGGTTTAAGGACAACAAAGTCCAGGTATTGGAGTGGCCATCACAAAGCCTGGACCTCAATCCTATAGAACATTTGTGGGCAGAACTGAAAAAGCGTGTGCGAGCAAGGAGGCCTACAAACCTGACTCAGTTACACCAGCTTTGTCAGGAGGAATGGGCCAAAATTCACCCAACTTATTGTGGGAAGCTTGTGGAAGGCTACCTGAAACGTTTGACCCAAGTTAAACAATTTAAAGGCAATGCTACTAAATACTAATCGAGTTTATGTAAACTTCTGACCCACTGGGAACGTGATGAAAATAAAAGCTGAAATAAATCATTCTCTCTACTATTATTCTAACATTTTAATATTCTTAAAATAGAGTGGTGATCCTACCTGACCCAAGACAGGGAATTTTTACGAAGATTAAATGTCAGGAATTGTGAACAACTGAGTTTAAATGTATTTGGCTAAGGTGCATGTAAACTTCTGACACTAACTGTACAGTGTTTATTCTACTGGAGCTATTAGTTGTGTGGTCCCAGAAATGCTTCCAGCAACTTTGTCACCCTAAGCGAGATCAGAATGTGGAAAAATAGTTTAATAGGTTCAATTACCAGAGATTCTCACATGGCCCAATTTATATTTGTGAAATCAGTATTACTGGGCTATATCAGCCAATAATAGTTTAAAAGAGAAGCCAGAGTTGCAGCAATAGGAGAGTAGACACTTGCACTTCACTTTAGCTATGTTTTGTACAACTTTTATCCGGGACACTTTGCAGGCAGAGACAAATACATGTGTTATCAATATATATTTCCAGTCAACGTAGTAAACTATAGCCTATCATGGAAGTGGCATATTTCCTTTTCACTGGTTGATGGGGATGATGTCATCGTATTGTGTTTTGGGCCACCCCAGAGCCCAAGGCAACAGACACCATTGAGTGTGTCCCAAATGGCACCATATTCCCTACATAGTGCACTATTTTTTAGGGGATAGGGTTTCGTTTTGGACAGATTCACCACGTCTCTCTCTCTTACTCTCTGTTTGCTGCCAAAGACGTGTGTGTGTGTGTGTGTGTTTAAAAAAAAAAAAAATTTAAACCTTTTATTTAACTAGTCAAGTCCGTTAACAACAAATTCTTGTTTTCAATGACGGCCTAGGAACAGTGGGTTAACTGCCTTGTTAATTTCCCTCACATCCGCTAACCATTGTTAATGAGAAGTTTAATAGCTAATTGGCCATTTACTTACATGCCCTCCTTCATTAGAAGTTCACAATGACGTGTCAGTCACAAAAAGGTTAATTGAAATGAATGGGAACTGTTAAACTGGATCTGACTTATTGATTACCAACCGTCTGCTCCTGCTTTCGGTCTCTGAGTCTCTGCTCTCTGAATATTTAATCCTTTTGACTCGAGTTTCTGTTTAAGTGGGTTTAAAAGTTTTTTTTTTTCACAGTGTAAAATGTTGTCTACTTTCAAAGGGGGAAAAGCGAGGGAAGGGAAATTACAGGCTATTTACAAACTCGCAAAGTGCTTACAGGTGACATGTTCTGAATATCAACACTCACTTCTAAGTGGAAATGAATAGAATTGTTATAGAGTATATTATGGAAGAACAGCAAACTGTCTGCAAACAAAGGCAGGCCTCTAAAGTATGCAAATGTTTATTCCATTTTTCTATAATTGACATCATTATTTTTCCTACAATACAGTCTGTGAACTATAAAAATACATAAGTTCAAACATCCATGCACAAGTTACATAAACGTGGTAATGGTAAAAGTGGTAATTCTTTCTGGAGCAAGAGCCACACCTCCCTCTCAGTCGTTTCATGATTATGCAAGTCACAGCTGATTACAATTTTTAAAACGTGTGTATTTTCTGCCCACTTCAACTCACCGCTCACAGGTGAAAGCCAAAGCACAGGTCCTTGTTCCGGGAAAGCAGCATAGACAGGAAGCAGGCAGCATTTATACTGTCCATAAATACCCTCCATGGACATTAGTGCCAGGCAAAGACCATTATCACCTGTGTTGAGTGGTGGGGGTTTTGACGTGGGTGGGAGGGTGAGGCTGATTTCTCAGTAAGAGCCCAGCTGCAGCCTGAGAGAGATGGACAGGAGAAATAGGGCTCAATTTACACCTGGGAGTAGGTGAAAAATGATTGGGTTCAGAGTAGCTTTTATAGGCCGCCAGGACAAAGGTGGCAATTTTCATCCAGGTGAGGTTGGAGGCTGTCGAGGGGGGAGGTCGTACCTCAATTGTTGTGCCAGTTTGAGTTATTTGTGTCAGGGACTGTGGATCTGCCATACCTGACAAGCACAATTGTTTGTCACAATTGTTGCATTGCTGTTATTGCCGTCCTGCCGTGTCCCTGATTTCCAAACACTTTTTAAAAATGTCCCCTCATTTTTGTTGAATTTTAAGGTTGTTTGAGAAATGAGATGCCCCCTTTTCAACTAGCATTTCCATGTGAATGCAGGAGAACTCGCGATGGAGACACAAATACAGAGAATAACCTTGGAATTAATAGAAATATCGAAGGCTACCATTGTGCCAACTAAAAAGGGAAGAAAGACATAGCTGTCAGTTGATGCTTCATTAAGAGAGACATCTGTGACGCACAGCTCCTCAACTGTCAATGTTAACTTGTAAGGCGATCAGCACCCATCAGAAGTGTATGTGTGGAGTCATTTTTAACAGAACCACGAGCTGAATGGAAAATGCATGTTTTCAATCATACACCTTAATGTATTGTAAGTCAAGATGGTGTTCAAAAACATAGGAAGAATACCTTTTGAATATGTGAATGGAACATATACTTCAACGCCTTTATATTATAAGCACTAGCACCCGTTGACACATGAGGGAATCGGACATCAAATGTAGAAGAAAATATAAAGTGTAGATTTTTAAGAGTTCACAACATCAGAAAGGGACAATCTCAAGTTTAAGGAGCCTTTTTGTCCTAGACTTGGTGCTCCGGCACTGCTTTCCATGCGGTAGCAGAGAGAACAGTCTATGACTTAGGTGACTGGAGTCCCTTACAATTTTATGGGCTTTCCTCTGACACAGCCTATTATATAGGTCCTGGATGGCAGGAAGCTTGACCCCAGTGATGTACTGGGCCGTACGCACTTCTCTCTGTAGTGCCTGACGTTCAGATGCTGTGCCGTTGCCATACCAGGCGGTGAATCAACCGGTCAGGATGCTCTCGATGGTGCAGCTGTAGAACTTTTTGAGGATCTGGGGAAAAGGGAGGTGTTTAGTCCCAGGGTCCTTAGCTTACTGATGTGCTTTGTGGGCAGTATGGTCTTGGACGTCAATGAATAGCTTTCTCACATAGGTGTTCCTTTTGTCCAGGTGGGAAAGGGCAGTGCGGAGGCAATTGAGATTGCGTCATCTGTTGATCTGTTGGGGCGGTATGCAAATTGGAGTGGGTCTAGGCTATCTGGGAGGATGCTGATGTGAGCCATATCCAGCCTTTCAAAGCACTTCATGGCTACCGATGTGAGTGCTACGGGGTAGTAATAATTTATATTAGGTTACCTTCACTTGGTCACCAGTTGGTCCGCACGTGCTTTGAGTACATGTCCTGGTAATCCGTCTGGCCCCACAGCTTTGTGAGTGTTGACCTGTTTAAAGCTCTTGCTCACATCGGCTACGGAGAGTGTGATCACACAGATGTTCGGAACAGCTGGTGCTCTCGTACATACTTCAGTGTTACTTGCCTCGAAGTGAGCATAAAAGGCATTTTGCTCATCTGGTAGGTTTGCGTCACTGGGCAGCTCGCTTCTGGGTTTCCCTTTGTAGTCCGTAATTGTTTTCAAGCCCTGCCACATCGTCGGATGCATAGTAGGATGTAGTAGGATTCGATCTTAATTCTGTGTTGACACTTTACTTGTTTGGTTGTTCATCTGAGGACATAGTGGGATTTCTTAGGAGTGTCCGGATTAGTGTCCCGCTCCTTGAAAGCAGCAGCTCTAGCATTTAGTTCGATGTGCATGTTGCCTGTAATCCATGGCTTCTGGTTGGGATATGTCACTGTGGAGACAATGTCGTCGATGCACTTATTGATGAAGCCGGTGACTGAGGTTGTATACTCCTCAATGCTATTGGATGAATCTCGGAACATATTCCAGTCTGTGCTAGCAAAACAGTCATGTAGCATAGTATCCATGTCATTTGACCACTTCCATATTGAGCTGGTACTTCCTGCTTTAATTTTTGCTTGTGAGCAGGAATCAGGAGGATATAATAATGGTCCGATTTGCGAGATGGAGGGCGGGGGAGAGCTTTGTATGGGTCTCTGTGTGTGGAATAAAGGTGTTTTTCCCCCTCTGGTTGCGTATGTGACATGCTGGTAAAAATGTGGTTAAACTGATTTAAGTTTGCCTGCATTAAAGTTCCCAGCCACTAGGAGCGCCGATTCTGGATGAGCATTTTCTTGTTTGCTTATGGCTTTGTGCAGTTGGTTAAGTTTGTCTTAGTGCCAGCATTGGTCTGCTTGATGAGAACTCTCTTGGTAGATAATGTGATCTACAGCTTATCATAAGGTACTCTACCTCAGGCGAGCCTCAGGCGAGCAATACCTCAAGGACTTCTTTAATTTTAGACATTGTGCACCAGCTGTTATTTGATAAATAGACTCTCACCCCCACCTCTCATCTTACGTAGCTTCTCTGTTCTGCTGGTGCATGGAAAATCCCGCCAGCTCTATATTATCCGTATTGTCGTTCAGCCACGACTCGGTGAAACAACATACAATATTAGTTTTTTTGAAACAGTATTTTTTTATTGGAATTTCACAATTTTCACCCATATTAAGAGATACAACACCAGAGACAAAGCACACACAAAAACAGCACTCACTTACACATACCTACGCATGTGTGTATATATATATATATATATATATATATATACGCATGTGTGTATATATATATACACACACACACATGCATAAACACATATATACGCATACACACATACATACGTACACCATTTTCCTCTTCCCGCTCTGTGCTTCTTTCACCCCATCCCCATCATTGTGTCTCTCAATACATACATTTTAAACAAACTTACAAACAGAAATTAAACAAAAAAGCTCTGTTTAAACCAAGAGGTTAGGTTCCACACATGGAACGTACAGTGTAGTTCTGAAATACATAAATCCCCGCCATTCTAAGAGAATCCTTGCAGCATAATAGCTGATACCTCAGGTTCTAGGTAATTTAGATAAGGTTCCCATACTTTGTAGAACTGGTCTGTTTTAGAATGCAATGTACATGTCAGATATTCCAGAGGCACCCATTCAAATAGTATCTTATGCCAATCTTTAATAGAAAGAATCTTATCACTAATCCACTGTAAAAGGATGTTTTTCCTCGCTGTGAAGGTAAGAATCTTGTAAAAGCCTCCTTTTACCCACAGAAGTAACATGCCTACTTGGGAGACCTAACAGTAAAGAAACTGGGTCCAATTCTAGATTACATTTACATTACATTTAAGTCATTTAGCAGACGCTCTTATCCAGAGCGACTTACAAATTGGTGCATTCACCTTATGACATCCAGTGGAACAGCCACTTTACAATAGTGCATCTAAATCTTTTAAGGGGGGTGAGAAGGATTACTTTATCCTATCCTAGGTATTCCTTAAAGAGGTGGGGTTTCAGGTGTCTCCGGAAGGTGGTGATTGACTCCGCTGTCCTGGCGTCGTGAGGGAGTGTGTTCCACCATTGGGGAGCCAGAACAGCGAACAGTTTTGACTGGGCTGAGCGGGAACTGTACTTCCTCAGTGGTAGGGAGGCGAGCAGGCCAGAGGTGGATGAACGCAGTGCCCTTGTTTGGGTGTAAGGCCTGATCAGAGCCTGGAGGTACTGAGGTGCCGTTCCCCTCACAGCTCCGTAGGCAAGCACCATGGTCTTGTAGCGGATGCGAGCTTCAACTGGAAGCCAGTGGAGAGAGCGGAGGAGCGGGGTGACGTGAGAGAACTTGGGAAGAGATCAACCCCTAGGATCTTTTCAATTTCTTGCAGAACACCAGACCGGTATCTTTGTATTTTGGTACATGACCATAAACAATGTGTTAGGGTGCCTGTATCAGTTTTGCGTTCAAGACACTGAGGGGAAGAGGAAGTGGGGCTAAAAGCATGTCTGTGATTTGGGGATATATGCAATCTGTGTATTATTCTTAATTGGAATGCTCTAGTACGATTACATATAGATATTGTTTTTGCATCTCCAAATGTCCTCCTTCGTACATCTCTTCGTCAATAGTAACAGACAATTCTTTCTCCCACACTTTCACGTTTCACCCTCTGTGTGTTGACAGCAGAAAAGGACCTTAAAGTATCATAAAACAGACTTACAGATATTTTCCTTTGTGGAAAAAAAATCATTCTTTCAATGACAGACACATCAGGGTTACCAATTAAGGTGGTGCTCTTCAGAATATAATGTCTTACTTGTATGAAGCGGAAAAAGTCCTGCTTTGGGAGTCGATATTTCTCGACCATCTGCTCAAATGACAATAAAAGTCATTTGGCCTGCGTATGCCCTTATTAAGCCAAAAGTTAAAGCCAGCATCCAGCAATCCTGGACTGAAATCTGGGTTGTTAAGAATTGGGGTAAGAGCAGAGGTTAGTTTGGACCTTCCCATGAAGTGTCGAACTGACCTCCATACTTTGAGTGTGTTAAGTGTAACGGGATTATTGCAGTGATCTTCTACAGACTTGAAACTTCTGAAAAATAAAAGATCCTGTAAGAGGTATTTTGAAAGAGAGGTCTCAATGTCTAACCAAATAGAGGAGTCATTTGTGATCCAGGCAGAAATATAACAAAGATGGGCACACCATTGATGGAACCTGATATTGGGCAGGTCCAAGTCGCCCAAAGAACTTGGCAGCTGCAATATTGCCATCTTAAGTCTTGGCGTGCGTTTACTCCATATAAAGGAACTTAGCCATCCATTTACATCCTTTATTACCTTATTGGGGAGTAATATTGGGATCATTTGGATTGAGTAAAGTAGTCTAGGTAAAATGTTCATTTTCAAGAGGGATATTCTACCCAACCAAGAAATCGGGAGAGAGTTCCAGCGCTCCAGATCCTTATTGTATCAAGCAAGGGAACAAAATTGGCTTTGTACATTTGCTGGAATTTAGGAGTTACAAATATACCCAGATACATGAAACCTGAGGGAGACCATTTAAAAGGGAAGGGGGAGAAGTATTAGGTACAGAGTGTAGGCTACCAAGTGGCATAGCCTCTGACTTAGTTAGGTTAAGCTTGTAGCCTGAGAATTAGCTGAAGAATTCAATAATATTAACAAGAGATGTAATTGAAGTCTCGGGACTAGAGATGAATATCAGGACATCATCAGCATACAAGCTTATTTTATGGTGAACATCACCAATGAGTAGCCCTGTATAGCAGGCGTTACCCTGATGGCCTCGGCCAGTGGTTCCATAATGATTGCAAAGAGGAGAGGGGACAAAGGACAGCTCTGTCTGGTACCGCTGTGTATAGAGAAGCTATTTGACCTTAGCCCATTAGTAAGGACAGCAGCCTGAGGATCATCATATAAAACTTTCACCCATTTTATGGTTTTGGTCGAGTTCTTAGTAGTTCTGTTGGGCATGTTGTCAGAGATTTTTGAGAAATAGCAGTCAAGACTCATTGTAGGATAACTTATTTAGCCAATTCTACCACTTTTTCAAGCTAGGAAATTAATGTAAAAAAATTGTTTATGAATGCCACGGGAGCTCGCTGAAACACAGGATTCTCTCTACGGCGCCATTTTGTCCCCCCACAATATTAGTTTTTAAGGTTATCCTCCCGTTGGTAGGATAACCTTAATCGTGGGTCATCAATTTTATTTTCCAATGATTGCACGTTAGCCAATAGAGTGGATGTCAGTGGGAGTTTACTCGGTCGCCTATGAATTCTCAGAATGGCCTCAGGCCATTTTCTCCGTCTTTTCTTCATGCAAATGACGGGGATTTGGGCCCGTTCCTGGGAAAGCAGTATATCCTTCTCGTTGGACTCGTTAAAATAAAATTATTCTTCCAGTTCGAAGTGAGTAATCACTGTTCTTTTCGGTGATAAGAGTCAACATTTATGTACAAAATAACTTTTAAAATTATTAACAATGCAAAAAAAAAATAGAACAGTTTGTTTAGGAGCATGTAACAACAATTACCATCCTCCTCAGAGTTGTCTAGTATGCAAATAAAACATGACCAGAATGACCAATACCAGACACAGCACAAACAATATCACAAAAACAGACCAACAGACACAATATAAACATTTCGGACAAAAATGATTGAGAATTGGTTATTCTTGAATGTGGGTGAAATAACGGTTGTCTGTTTCTTGTTGAGTAGTTATGGATTTATATGTGGCGGTGACATAGTTTTTGAAGAAAGAGGTTAAGTGAATTAAAGAACCATAAACAAATGGATCAACTTGAAGATCATTTATTTGAGAAATATTCATGAGTCCTAATTGTTTGAAAAGTGTTCCTGAATGGTCTCTAAAACCAGCAGATGATGTTATTCTTACAGAGTGTTTCTGCAGGCGATGGAATGATAGTAGTTGGATATGGTGGGTGTTGGCCCATGTAATGTTACAGTAACTGCTGAATGGTAAGGTAATTGTGTAATAGAGACTGAGAGCAGTGCTTCTGTTCACGAGAAAGCTCATTTTTGCCAAGTATCCCAATATTGTTGGCGATTTTATAGGTTATTTTCTTTGTGTGGTTTCCCTTGACAATTCATAATCAAGAAAGCGGGTTGTGTGGGCTTGAAGTATATTATCAATATGGACCCCTATATAGTCTATTGTATTTTCTCTTGTTTGGACCAAATAATATTTAATATATGCATTTTTGATATTCAGTGACAATGTGTTGATTTTTAAACCACTTTGAGATATCAACATTTATAAGGTCATTTAGATCTCTGTCAGAGTAGTACAAACTTGTATCATCAGAAAATAATGACTGGGAGAGCACTTTGGATGCATTTGGGCAGATCCTTTATATAGATCAGAAATAATAGGAGTACAAGAATTGATCCCTGCGGCACTCCACACCTAATCTCCGGGGGGGGTTATTCCTTTGAAAGTAACATTTTGCTTTCTAGCACATATTGCTTTCTAAATAGTCTCTTGCGGGTTAATGTGATGGTTCTTCTGATGCGGAGGGCATAATGACTACTGAAAGCAGCTGATTTCAGAGGTCTTGGGCCATATTGCATTGTGGCTAGATATAACAGCTTAATGAAGCGTCCTGACATCCAGTCAACAAGCTCAGATGGAGCGGAGGAGGTTAGGACAATGCTGCCGAGACCCCCCTCCCATCTACCCACCCCAATGCGATCTCTATATCGATAATGGCACGCACTGCCATCTCCATCTCGCCATCTTTATTTCTCACTCTCTCCCTCTCGCTATACTCCTTCCTATCTCCAGGGCATTTTAGAGAAGAGTCAAAGGCCAAATAACTGACAAGAAAAGTGTTATGAGTGTGTATGCATGGCTAGGACTATTGCGGTGACCGTATTATCACCATCACGAGACATGAAGGCAAATTCCACGTGATCATTTAGTCACGCTAATTAGGCTTCTCCAAGCTCTGATGCTGATGGTCATTAGTAGCCAACCAAACTTGCTAACTGTCTAGTACTCAGTACTCTGTTGTCCCTCTAATCACTCAGACATTAATTTAAATGTAATAAAAAATATAATCAAACACTTTGATAGCCCATGAGCTCATGTTGCGCAACATATCTATAGGTTATGCAATTGCGCTTGAAAACAGAATGTTTATTAAAAAGAGGATCTCATCAGCTTTCTATAGGCTCGGACTGCTATATTTATTTCTTAACTGTCCTAATATTAAGCACATTGCTTATCTTTACAGCAGAAGTATAGCCTACCTGTCTGGCATGAAAATGAACCACACGAAAGCGTCCTCCATTCGCTATTTAAGTGCAGAGATGACATGTATTATTTTCCCCTGCCCTTGTTTCTAGACAGGTGCATGATAATGGTCCTTTCAGAATCTAAACAAATTTCACAAATGTATTATTTAGTAAATGCAAAAGGAAAATGAAATCAAGAATAGTCAGAGGTGTGACAATGTTAGCCTATCACTTGTGAATGATATATTATCACTTGTGAATGATATATTATCACTTGTGAATTATATATTATCACTTGTGAATGATGCCCCGCTGAAGGCAAGAAACACCTCATGTAGCCTAGCCCATAGGCCTACAGTACCAGTCAAAAGTTTAGACAAACCTACTCATTTAAGGGTTTTTCTTTATTTTTGCTATTTTCTACATTATACTGTAGAATAATAGTGAAGACAGCCAAACTATGAAATTACACATATGGAATCATGTACGAACCAAAAAAGTGTTAAACAAATGAAAATATATTTTAGATTTTAGATTCTTCAAAGTAGCCACCCTTTGCCTTGATGACAGCTTTGTACACGCTTGGCATTTTCTCAACCATCTTCAGAAATGGCCTTGATTGGGAGTCCCATAGGGCGGTGCACAGTTGGCCCAGCGTCGTTAGGGTTTGGCCGGGGTAGGCCGTCGTTGTAAATAAGAATTTGCTCATAACTGAAATGTTAAATAAAGATGAGGTAGTCACCTGGAATGCATTTCAATTAACAGGTGTTCCTTGTATAAAGTTAATTTGTGGAATTTCTTTCCTCCATGCGTTTGAGCCAGTCAGTTGTGTTGTGGCAAGGTAGGGGTGATATACAGAAGATCGCCCTTTTTGGTAAAAGACTAAGTCTATATTATGGCAATAACAGCTCAAATAATTTCTAATTCATTTGAAAAAAATATTTATTTTACTGGCTGCTTTGGCAGAAATACTGCAATGTTGCAAAGCGCATACAATTTTGTACATCTCTTTGTCCAGAAATTAAGACAAATGTTCCCGGGTTTATTTCTGGGAATCTTTGTTTCTTTTGGTCAGAAGCCTTTTCAAAGTATTTTTAAAGAACAGTGCCAAGGATTAAGGATGTAGAAACAGCACTCGACTACACTCAGACACACTCCAGTAAATGTAGGGAAACTTTCAAAACATTTTAGGGGAACTTTCAAAAGCTTCTCAAGGCTTTGGAAGTTCTTTGCCTGTTGTCATCAACTTGGATTTGCGTTCCACTCAATTAACACATTTGAACAGCTTGCTTACTTGTACCGAGTCCGAACTTTTGAAATAAAGTAGATTCAAACTCATTAATAATGTTGGGCCCTAATAATTAGGCAATGAAAGGGATGTTTAACAAAACTGTGAAAAGAAACAAAAGTCTATAATTTGAATATTGTCTTACTTTCTTGTCTTCACAGTTTCAGAATCTAAAGGGTACACAAACCTTTCAAGCCTTTTAAGTTGTCAGCATTGACAAATGTGGGCTGATCTCAGACTTGTTCACATAATGGATTACAATCATTTGTCCGAGGAACTTATCTGTCAAGAGGTTTATCATCAAATCATTTCATGACAGCCATCACAATCAATATGGCCCAGAATAGAAAACTGACATGAGAAATCCCAGGACAGAAAAGAACAACAACCACACAAACTTATAGGGGTGTCTGAGACTCCATCTCTGCTTCGTACCACCTGGAGCGACTGACCATAATCAATAAGCTGTACCCTAAAACAATGGCACAACCCTCAGTAGGAACCAAAGGCCATTCATTCCCAATCGCAAAAGACCAAACAGCCTTAAGTCCTGGAAGTGTCTGAATTTCCAGCTCTGTTTATCGTTAGAGGCAGTGAGATTGTGGGAGGTAATGTGTGACAGACAGGCTGATATTCCAAGCGTGTTTTTCCTTTTCACTGTACACGCTTAGGTAGATGCGAGCATGCTAAGTTCGGCTGGAGTCCATCTGGCCTGTCAGATGGGTATCAGGGCCTCTGCCTGGTGGGACTTGCTGTCCTGTCTCCTCCCCTGTGTGTCGATGGGTGGGCATGTGTGTGTGACACAGTGTGTGTGTGTGTGTGTGTGTGTGTGTGTGTGTGTGTGTGTGTGTGTGTGTGTGTGTGTGTGTGTGTGTGTGTGTGTGTGTGTGTGTGTGTGTGTGTGTGTGTGTGTGTGTGTGTGTGTGTGTGTACCCAGGTGAGTCAGGGAGGCTGGAGTGTGACGAGGCTGCTGCATGCTCTCAGCAGGCTCATGTCAGGCCAACATGCCAGTGATGGCTGTCAGAAGGAGAGGGGGCCGTGTGCAGCCAGCATTTACCGGAGGCCTCTGCTCCGTTCCACTAGAGCTCCAGAGTCTGCATCCCCATAGAATACAGTAAAATACTACTTGAGTAAAAGTCTCTAAAAGCACTTGTTTTTAAATATACTTAAGTATCTAAAGTAATTTTACATTTCTTATATAAAGCAAACCAGACACAATTGTCTTGTGTGTGTTTTTTTACACTAATGGATAGCCAGGGGCATACTCCAGCACTCAGACATCATTTCCAAAAGAAACATGTGTGTTGAGTGAGTCTTCCATATCAGAGGCAGTAGGGATGACCATTTATGTTCTCTTGATTCAGTAAGTGTGTGAATTGGGTGTCAGGGAAAATGTCAAAAGTACATTATTTTCTTTAGGAATGAGGTGAAGTAAAAGTTGTCAAATATAAATACCTAAGTACAGATACCCCAAAAACTACTTAGGTAGCACCTTAAAGTATTTTTTACTTAAGGACTTTATACCACTGCATCCCATCACCGCCCCACCACACTCCACTGAGACCCTGCTCTTATGGGCTCAGCTGTAACTCTTTGTCCTCTGCCTTTGAACAGTTCCAACCCTTTGCGCCTAAGAGGAGAAATCGAAGACGAATAGCCTTCCCCCCCTTTTTTTACCTTCCCAAAGCCCAATTTGAAAACTTTTCCTGCAAAGCCCATTTCTTATACCTCACATAATCTCCTGATCAGTCTGGAAGTGCACGGCAATTTTCCGGTGTGGAGTAAGAGTGATTACCGCAGCAAATCCTGACAGATAATACTGGAGAGATTAGAGATCATAAGAGTGATAACAATGGAGGTAATTCATGTTGCCCTCGTGCCCAGGGAAAAGACAGACGTCTTCCCAGGTATTCTCTCATCTCTCAGTCAAGACACATAGCCGCCTAAGGAGAAATTTACACATCCTTTCATTCCCTTTCTTTTTCCCCCATTGTTGTTCAGCTGAACGTGACTGACTTGGGAGTCGTATGTTGATTATATACAGGCATGGTACCAAAATTACCTACTTGAGCTAGATGTATACTAAGATAGTAGTCATGAGTATAACTGATAGAGGGACACCATTACAAACAGTATATGTTCCATGAATGAACATCTTGCTATTTTTACCATTATCTACAGTACCAGTCAAAAGTTCCTTTTCTTTTTGACTGGTGCTGTATATCATTAATTCTGTTGAAACTCAAACTTAGTAAGATTAGTAATCAGGTGCTAGTCTCTGAGTGGAATTACTTTGTTTCATAGACGGAACAGCAGAGCATATTGAGAGGTCTGTACACACAGCTGCACACTGCCGAGACTTAGGGGAGACGTACTAGCCTGCATACTAATCCGCGGTGCGGGACCCCCGCTGAGTCCCTCTTTGGTTCTGATATAACTTGGTAACTTAACTACCATCCACTGGCCCTCGTGTCAGCCGCATTATAGAAATAACGAGCCTTCTGATTTGAGTAATGACAGACATAATAAATACTTCAGGATCTGGACATAGATGAAAAAAACAGGAACGAGCCAAGTGAAAGAGTAAATCAATATTATTTACTGCCCGCGAAGACATTTTTTTCAGAGTCTAGCGGTTTCACTTTAAAACATTTAAAACATAGGGTTCACTTTTTTGCTTGTAAGTGCATTCTAATCAGTCCCCGTGAAGCACCTTGATTCGAGGGGACGGCTGCCACCGTGTTATGGTCCCGGGGAGATGAGGGATACTTCTTTCCCCAGGTCCGTTTGGGACTTGGGATGGACTGCTAATCCCTAACCCACCGCGCTACTTAAGTGGAGCAGTTAAACGGTTGAAGGAGGCTGACGTGCTCTCCGGATATCGGCTAAGACACAGAAATGTGTAGCCCTTTTAAGGCTTGTTGTGAAGTTTCCTGGCTCCTCATAGTGCTCGCTTGGCGATTCCTCCATTCCTAGATGTCACGCTGACTTCCCCAAAGTTGAATTGGAAATTGAGGGGGTTATGCGAGGGAAAGGGGCAATTCAACTAAGGGAACAAAACTCACAACATGCAAGTACATACACACACCTTCACACAATTGTGTCTGAAAAGATCTTGACAAAGGAACATCAGGCTCCTTAAACACAGAAAGTTCTGGAGGTGAAATGTGTTTGAATATCCTGTAGGTGCTTTCAGAGGCTGCAAAGGTAGTAGATCACTTTTTAACATGTGAAATAACTAGATATTTCAGTGACATCAACAACAGATGTGCCAAACCTTTGCGATGACTACTACAGAAATGACCTTTCAAACGAATGAACACATTATGTTCTGAAGGCAATCTTGTTAAAAAAAACCTGAGATGGATTCAGACTCCACATGGGTTTTATGTTTGTCCTTTCCTAACTTCAACAACAGATGTGCCAGACCTTTGCGATGGCTCGAGCGAAACAGCCTATCATACTGAATGGCTGTGGGACCACTGATAAAAAAAACAGTAACAATGACACACAGATAGAAAATGGCCTCCCCTGCTTTCTGCAGCTGTGGGAGAAGATTTCCTATTTCAACGTTGAGCTCATAAAAGTGTCGTATACAGGTGTATGTGTTGCCTCAGGTCTCTAGACGGTATTGATAACAGTAAGGTCTGAGAAGTTTCAACTTTCCAGAGGGTTGTTGATTCATTTTCTGGTGGATGTATGCTCTTCTGCTGTTTGCAAATAACTTCAACTGAGGTCCATCAATTTTTCTATTACAGGAAGCTAGCGAGCTGTATTCGCTGTGTAATAGAATGAGAGAGAGGAGAGGTTGATAGAAGGGAGGGAGAGGAGAGATAGATAGAAGGGAGAGAGAGGGGAGGTAGATAGAAGGGAGGGAGAGGGGAGGTAGAGCGACAGAAAGAGAAAATATGTATAAGCCTGCCATAGCCTGAGGGACACTGAATAATATCTGCATAGTAAGCAGTAACTGACTTACTTATTATTCTTATTATTGTTGTTATTATTGTTCCAAATAGTAGTGGTTTGGGTAGTAGGGGTGATGGTGCCAGTAGTTATTTAATGATGATATTGATAGTGGTGGTAGAAGTAATGATGGTCGTAGTATTGATGTAATGGTGATGACAGTTATCAGTTTTAGTAGGTAGAGATATTAGAGGTAGAAATGCTACTAGTGGTTATGAAGGTGGTATTAGTAGGGATAGTTGTAGTATTAGTGTTAATAATAGAGTGGTGGTAGCATTCATTTTAGTAGTAATAATAGTATCATGTTCATTTTCGGGTCTGTAGTGAACTCGGGTCTGTAGTGATGCCTCTAGCACTGTGATGCACTGCTTTAGACCTCTGAGCCACTCGGGAGGCCCCATTTTTACTGTTGTACTACTGCTACCATTTTTATTGTTTTTTCTATTATTAACTTCTATTATTATTAAGTACTATTTTATATTATTATTCTTCATAATGTTATTTCAATGTATATTTTTTTATATATGGCTTGTTTGGCAATATTGACACAATGTTTTTCATGCCAATAAAGCAGCTGAAATTGAATTTGAAATAGGAATTGGTCTGTGGAAGACAAAGGTGAGCGAGAGAGACAGAGTGACGGAGTAAAAGAGACTGGAGTCTGAATGAAGAGTGAAGTGATCAGTGAGTCAAGCTGTCTGCCAGCGCTCGTCCTGATTAGCATCTCCCCTGAATATCCCATTTAATCACCCGCCCTCAAGCCCCTTACTAAAGCCTGCATTATGGATGACGATGGAACTGCGACTTAGTCATTCTCTAAGAGCTAGCCTCTGAGCACACTAAACCCCCTTGTCGATATCTCAGGGTTTCCCCTCTTTTTCTCAACTTGTTTTCTGTTTTCCAAGGCTGTGTGTCTACACACGTCAGCTTCGGCAATTTTTTTGTTGTTGCCTCAAACATAAAAGCTCTCCTTTACAACATGTAGGGTAAGAAGTGTTCAGGGTTTGCCCTTAGGGCAAACAGAAAACAAACATTAAACTTAAAGGTCAAATTCTTTACTTTCCCTCAAGGTTTTACGTTACAACCCTGTACTTTACCTCCACATTTCATGTTAAAAACATTTTTTGTGGATCGGCACAAAAACGTATCAAATTAATGTTGTTTAAATCTTTGGGTTTTGGCCTTTGAAGGTATTTACCGGTTGTTAGGCTATTGAGGTTAATAGAAAATGTGTGTTGCCTATAATAGGTCTTATGTAGGCCAATAGGAAACTCTGGAGCCATTGGAGGGGTTGAAACCGACACAAATAAACCAGAGCTGTAATGTATGGTTGTGGGGGGGAGAAGTGTACCTGTCTGAATCCATAAACACACACACACTGAGCCTCATTTGAGTGGAGGCCTGGTGCCCAGAGGAACGCCTGCCCTTGTGTTCTCCTTGTGTGCCGGGCAAAACCCTGATCTGCTTTCACAATGTACTGCAGTCAACAGGATGACCCCAGGTGTACCTCCCACACATACCTCTCCCCTCCCCCTTCTCTCTCTCTCTCTCTCTCTCTCACACACACACACACACACACACACACACACACACACACACACACACACACACACACACACACACACACACACACACACACACACACACACACACACACACACACACACACACACACACACACACACACACACACACACACACACACACACTGTGCACATGCCGATTTTCACATATATACGCTCACAAGCATACACACGGATACACACACACTCACACACAGAGCCTGGAATGAATGCAAGTGCCCATGCTGTCTGTTCAAATCAGTCCAACCTTCCCTGAACCCATTGTGTTCAATTAAAGGCAAATTTGTCACTGTTTTGCGTCCCTCTGTCTCCCATACAGGTTCCGGCAGTAGGCGGGTTTACTTCATTACCCCACTATGGCAGAGCCCAGGGGAGGCAAGTTCTCAAGTGCCAAACCCCTGACAAATGTTCACCTTGACGCACGTCTGAGCCGTTCAATAGAAATCGGGGAAAGCAATCAATCATTGTCAGAGGAAAACAGCAGGAAAAGCGCAAGCTAGGCCGGAGGGACTTGTTGCGTTTCCAATTCTGTCCCGCGTCAGGGCAAATCGAGGTCCTCGCTGTGGGACTAGATAGATTATCTCCTTTTGATGAGAAGAGAACACAGCAAACCAAAATTGGTTCTGTGAAAGTTACCAGAACATTAATTAAGTAAAGGCAAAAACTGTCCATTTGTGCTGATGATTATACAATATTTGTATAAAACATTCGCCTGATGGTGCAAGAACGTTTCCAGAACACATTTAGTCTGTTCTTTAAAGGTTTCCAGCATGTTTCATTAGGTTGTGGGAGCAGACTGGTTGGAACATTGTGGGGACATCAAAAAATATGTTCCCAAAACACAAAAACTGTCCAGTTGTGTGGATGATTATACAATGTTTCTTTTAGGATGCCAAAAACATAAACCAGAAGTTAAAACTACACTACCGTTCAGAAGTTTGGGGTCACTTAGAAATGTCCTTATTTTTGAAAGAAAAACACATTTTTTTGTCCAGTATGGCATCAAATTGATCAGAAATACAGTGTAGATATTTGTTAATGTTGTAAATGACTATTGAAGCTGGAAACAGCTGATAAAAAAATGAATATCTACATACAGAGGCCCATTATCAGCAACTATCACTCCTGTGTTCCAATGGCACGCTGTTTTAGCTAATCTAAGTTTATCATTTTAAAAGGCTAATTGATCACTAGAAAACGTTCTTTGTTTTTGGCCATTTTGAGCCTGTAATCAAACCCACAAATGCTGATGCTCCAGATACTCAACTAGCCTAAAGAAGGCCTGTTTTATTGCTTTTTTAATCAGAACACATTTTTCAACTGTGCTAACATAATTGCAAAAGGGTTTTCTAATGATCAATTAGCCTTTTAAAATGATAAACTTGGATTAGCTAACACATCGTGCCATTGGAACACAGGAGTGATGGTTGCTGATAATGGGCCTCTGTTCTCCATAATTCCATAGAAAATCTGCCGTTTCCAGCGACAATAGTCATTTACAACATTAACAATGTCTACACTGTATTTCTGATAAATTTGATGTTAATGTGCTTTTCTTTCAAAAACAAGGACCTTTCTAAGTGACCCTAAACGTTTGAATGGTAGTGTATGTTCTTTAATAGTTCCTAACACATTTCTATAGGTTGTGGTACCATTGTGGGGACTTGACAAGAGAGATGTTGCCAAAACACAAAAACTGCGCTGATTACAACGTTTTTATTAGGTTGAAAAAACATTTGCGTGATGTTGCAATGTTCTTTAAAAGTTCCCAAAACATTTAATTTGGTTGTGGGCACATTACAAGAGAGATTCCCAAAACACAAAATCTGTCCTCTTGTTCCTGCAATGTTAGAAACATGGTGCACAAAACATTCCCTCAGTGTTCTAAGAATGTTCCCAAAATGATCAAATGATGTTTTGAACAGTCCATGGAGGTTTATTTCACGTGTTAGTGTTATCTTACTGTTTGTGGGACGTTATCATCCGAATTTTAGCTCTAACCCTAAGTAGAACGTAATGGGAATGTTCACTGACGTTCTGGGAAAGTTCCTGGTCTACTGGGTTGTTTGTAGTTATCAATAGGTGAGCGAAACAAACGTCAAGACCTGGTCTGACTGACAATGCTCACAAAGTGCTATGCTACATTGAAGGCATGTTTTTGTTTTGTTGAAATAAATCATTCAGGAATTCCATTTTAAACCTAGTTCCACAGCATTTTCTTACCCTAAATTCATATTTAATAAAAAGTCTAACATTTGAAATGTATCTTTCATAAGGTGTTCTCACTGACACACTGCTGACTGATCAAGGCTTGGTAGGTAGGAAATCCATAATGCTAATTCGTGTGGCGCTACATTGATCTTGGCACTGCTAATCGACTGCTGTTTGTTTCTGTAACCGATGGTGCCTAATGATGGCCTGTAACCATGAATAACCCAGCAGCGACCTGCAGCATCCCTCTCCATCTGTTGCTTCTGTTATATATGAAGGCTGTCACATACATGGGAGGAATATCAAGTCAGCGCTGTAGCCCCAAGGGGTTCGGTGTGTGTGTGTTCTCTCTCTCTCTTTTCTCTCTCTCTCTCTCTCTCTCTCTCTCTCTCTCTCTCTCTCTCTCTCTCTCTCTCTCTCTCTCTCTCTACTTGCTTTCTCTCTCTCTCTCTCTCTCTCTACTTTCTCTCTCTCTCTCTCTCTACTTGCTTTCTCTCTCTCTCTCTCTCTCTCTACTTGCTTTCTCTCTCTCTCTCTCTACTTGCTTCTCTCTCTCTCTCTCTCTCTCTCTCTCTCTCTCTCTCTCTCTCTCTCTCTCTCCACTTGCTTTCTCTCTCTCTCTCTCTCCACTTGCTTTCTCTCTCTCTCTCTCTCTCTACTTGCTTTCTCTCTCTCTCTCTCTCCACTTGCTTTCTCTCTCTCTCTCTCCACTTGCTTTCTCTCTCTCTCTCTCTCTATATATATATATATATATATATATATATATATATATATATATATATATATATATATATTGCATACTTTAGCTGGGGTTGGATGGGAGTTTGTGTGTGGGTGGTGGGGGGTTGTAATCTGAATGTTCTGTTTTGCTTTTCACCAACAGTCAGACACAGACTGAATGTTTTCATTTAACCTTTTATTTAACGAGGCAGTCACTACTAGGGTAATACACTACTAGGGTCTGAATAGGTGAGTCAGAGTCCGTACTCTCCCCCTCTCTAAAAGTTGGCACATTGGGAACGTAGTGAGAGGAGTTTGTGGCACTCACTGTGATGCTTTAGTGGCATTTGTAATTGTTTTCACACTTTATTCGGGTAGTCTGGATTTTCCAGCTGTAGATGCTCTACAGATTGTAATACTATCCACAAGCTGTTTATTAACAACTGCAGCTGGAAAGCAGTGCGACACAAACAACAACACAGAGTTACACATGGAGTAAACAAACGTACAGTCAATAACACAATAGAAAAAAGTATATATACAGTGTGTGCAAATGGTGTAGTGGTAAGGCAATAAATAGGCCACAGTAGCGAAGTAATTACAATTTAGCAAAGTAACACTGGAGTGATAGATATGCAGATGATGTTGTGCAAATAGAAATACTGGTGTGCAAAATAGCAAAAAAGTAAATAAAAATGATATGGGGATGAGGTGGGTAGATTGGATGGGCTATTTACAGATGTGCTGTTTACAGCTGCAGCGATCGGTTAGCTGCTCAGATAGCTGATGTTTAAAGTTAGTGAGGGAGATATAGGTCTCCAACTTAAGCGATTTTTGCAATTTGTTCCAGTCATTGGCAGCAGAGAACTGGAAGGAAAGGCGGCGAAAGTAGGTGTTTGCTTTGGGGATGACCATTGAGATATACCTGCTGGAGCACGTGCTACGGGTGGGTGTTGTTATCGTGACCAGTGAACTAAGATAAGGCGGAGCTTTACCTATCAAATACTTGTAGATGACCTGGAGCCAGTGGGTCTGGCGACTAATATGTAGTGATGGCCAGCCGACAAGAGCATACAGGTCGCAGTAGTGGGTGGTATTTGAGGCATTGGTGACAAAACGGATGGCACTGTTGTAGACTGCATCCAGTTTGCTGAGTAGAGTGTTTGAGGCTATTTTGTAAATGACATCATCAAAGTAGTGATGCAAGTCGGCTGGGCAGGTTCGGACAGGGATTGGTTGAAGAGCATGCATTTAGTTTTACTAGCGTTTAAGAGCAGTTGGATGCTATGGAAGGAGTGTTGTATGGCATTGAAGCACATTTGGAGGTTTGTTAACCGTGTCCAAAGAAGGGCCAGATGTATACAGAATGGTGTCATCTGCGTAGAGGTGGATCAGGGAATCACCAGCAGCAAGAGCGACATCATTGGTATATACAGAGAAAAGAGTCTGCCCGAGAATTGAACCTTGTGATAACCCCATAGAGACTGCCAGAGGTCTGGAGAACAGACCCTCTGATTTGACACACTGAAGTCTGTCTGAAAAGTAGTTGGTGAACCAGGTGAGGCAGTCTTGAGAAACCAACGCTGTTGAGTCTGCCGATAAGAATGTGGTGATTGACAGAGTCGAAAGCCTTGGCCAGGTCGATGAAAACAGCTGCACAGTACTGTATTTTATCGATGGCAGTTATGATATTGTTTAGGACCTTGAGCATGGCTGAGGTGCACCCGTGACCAGCTCGGAAACCAGATTGCACAGGTACGGTGGGATTTGAAATGGTCAGTGATCTGTTTATTAACTTGGCTTTCAAAGACTTTAGAAGGGCAGGGCAGGATGGATATAGGTCTGTAACCGTTTGTGTCTAGAGTGTCACCCCCTTTGAAGAAGGGGGGGATCTCGGATTATACGAGATCTTTGGGGATCTCGGATGATACGAAAGAGAGGTTGAACAGACTGGTAATAGGGGTTGCAACAATGGCGGCGGATAATTTTAGAAAGAGAGGGTCCAGATTGTCTAGCCCAGCTGATTTGTACGGGTCCAGGATTTGCAGCTCTTTCAGAACATCTGCTGTCTGGATTTGGGTGAAGGAGATGCTGGGGAGGCTTGGTCAAGAATCTGCGGGGGGTGCGGCGCTGTTGGCCGGGGTTGGGGTAGCCAGGAGAAAAGCATGGCCAGTCATAGAGAAATGCTTATTGACATTCTCGATTATTGTGGATTTATCGGTGGTGACAGTGTTTCCTAGCTTCAGTGCAGTGGGCAGCTGGGAGGAGGTGCTCTTATTCTCCATGGACTTTACAGTGTCCCAAAACGTTTTGAAGTTTGATCTACAGGATGCAAACTTGAAAAAGCTTGCCTTTGGTTTCCTGACTGACTGCGTGTATTGGTTCCTGACATCCCTGAAAAGTTGCATATCGCGGAGACTATTTGATGCTGGTGCAGTCCTCCGTGGGATGTTTTTGTGATGGTCGAGGGCAGTCAGGTCTGGAGTGAACCAAGGGCTATATCTATTCTTAGTTCTACATTTCTTGAAAGGGGCGTGCTTCTTTAAGATGGTGAAGAAATTACTTTTAAGGAACGACCAGACATCCTCTACTGACGGGATGAGGTCAATATCCTTCTTTGATACCCGGGCCAGGTCGATTAGAAAGGCCTGCTCGCAGAAGTGTTTTTGGTAGCATTTGACAGTGATGAGGGGTGGTCATTTGACTGCGGTTAAGAGTTAGGTTTGAAGCCAGTGGTGGAAAAAGTACCTAAATGTCATACTTGAGTAAATGTAAAGATACTTTAATAGAAAATGACTCAAGTGAAAGTCACCCAGTAAAATACTACTTCAGTAAAAGTATTTGGTTTCAAATATTCTTAAGTATCAAAAGTAAATGTAATTGATAAAGTCTACCTAAGTATCTATCGTATAAATCATTTAAAATGCCTTATATTAAGCAAAACAGACGGCACCATTTTCTTGTTTTTTAAATTTACGGATGGCCTGGGGCATACTCCAACACTCAGACATAATTCACAAATTAATATGTTTAGTGAGTCCACCAGATCAGAGGCAGTATTAATGACCAGGGATGTTCTCTTGATAAATGTGTGAATTGGACCATTTTCCTGACCTGCTAAGCATTCAAAATGTAACGAGTACTTTTTGATGTCAGGGGAAATGTATGGGGTAAAAATTACATCAATTTCTTTCGGGATGTGTGAAGTAAAAGTAGTCTCTGCAGCACTCTACCAATCAGGCATTTATGGTAGAGTGGCCAGACGGAAGCCACTCCTCAGTAAAAGGCACATGACAGCCCGCTTGGAGTTTGCCAAAAGGCAACTAAAGAACTCTCAGACAATGAGAAACAAGATTCTCTGGTCTAATGAAACCAAGATTGAACTCTTTTCCCTGAATGCCAAGCGGAGGAAAACCGGCACCATCCATACGGTGAAGCATGGTGGTGGCAGCATCATGCTGTGGGGATGTTTTTCAGCAGCATGGACTGGGAGTACAGCAAGATCCTTGATGAAAACCTGTTCCAGAGCGCTCAGGGCTACAGACTGGGGCGAAGTTTCCAATAGGACAACGACCCTAAGCCCACAGCCAAGACAACGCAGGAGTGGCTTTGGGGCACGTCTGTGAATGTCCTTAAGTGGCCCAGCCAGACCCAGGACTTGTACCTGGTCAAACATGTCTGGAGAGACCTGAAAATAGCTGTGCAGCGGCGCTCCCCGTCCAACTTGACAAAGCTTGAGAGGATCTGCAGAGAAGAATGGGAGAAACTCCCCAAATACAGTGTGACACGATTGTAGCGTCATACCCAAGAAGACTTGAGGTTGTAATCGCTCCAAAAGGTGCTTCAACAAAGTACTGAGTAAAGGATCTGAATAATGACACAAATGTCATTTTAAATGTTTTAATATTTTTAAATAAATTTGCAGACATTTCTGGGGTATTGTGTGTAGATTGATGATCATTTGTTTTACATTTAATCCATTCGAAAATAAATCTAAATGTGGAAAAAGTCAAGGGGCAGACTCTATAATACTCCATTGATCCTTAAATATCTAAGCACCAAATTGGGTTTACGATAATTCTTTTTGCCTTTCTGTCTTCGCTTCCAGATTTGACCTCACTCTTTTTAATCTTGGGAGGACATTTTAATTGCTCGCTTAGTCCTACTTTGGATTGTTCCTCCAACAAACATTCGGACACCTTCTAGGTCTGCTAAAGTTATCCATACTTTTCTTGAAGAGTTTGACGTTACAGACCCATGACCAAATTAATTTTCTCCCTTGTCCATCACACTGATACCCGCGTATGCTCATACAATTCCATTGTCATATCTGATCATGCCCCTCTGACTTTAGAGCTATCAGTTGGTGGTGGGACTGAGCTTTGTGTACCTTGGCATTTTAATACTTGTTTGCTGTCTGAAGAAAGTTTTGTCAATTTTCTGACTGCTCAGATTTGTTTTTATAGTTACCAACAACACCCCCGACGTTTCACCATTTGTTCTGCGGGAAACTTTTAAGGTCTACATTACAGTTCAAATGATGTCATATACTCGTTTTGAAAGAAACATTTGGAAAAAGAGGCTCTTAGACAATACTTACGCAAACTCATTGCCAAATTGAGGAACTGCTGATTAAGTTGCGACATACTCACTATGAGTATTGTGACAAGGCAAGTAAATTGCTTTCTCATCAACTTGGCCATGCTTCCTCTGCTCAACAAATTTCTCAAGTTCAAACACCTAATGGTGCAACAATAGATCCCCAGCTAATAAATAATCAGTTTAAGGACTTCTATGCCTCTGTATACACTTCTGAACAGTCGGCTCTTGATACATGTTTTATACTCTAACTGTCCCAACCATTGATTCAGTCTCCAAGCTTCAATTGGAGGAACCTATCACCAAGAGATTTCAGATGTGGCACGTGCAATGCAAGGTGGTAAATGTCCTGGGCCAGATGGTACCCAATATAATTTTACAAGAGGTTTCTGGATACATTTGCCCCGCTCTTGATTAGTATGTTTATTGAATCCTTTGAATAAGTCTCTCTCCCTCAATCCTAGCTAAACTATTAGCTATGCTTTTGTAGTTGGTTTTACCAGCTGTTATTTCCTCTGACCAGAAAGGTTTTATAAAAAATAGACATTATTTCTCAAATATCAGAAGACTTTTTAATGTTTTGTTTAAACTCCCCGAGATTCTAATCTCTCTAAATGCTGAGAAGGCTTTTGATAGAGTGGAGTGGGGATACATGTTTATACTCAAGAAAAATGTGGCTTTGGCAAAAAAAAACATTGCTTGGTTCAAGTTACTATACACTTCTCCACTTGCATCTGTCAGAATGAATAACCCCCACTTTCCTTTCTTCAGAGGCACTAGACTGGCGTGTCCAATGTCTCCCTTGCTTTTTGCTTTTCCCATCTAGCCCCTCGCTATTGCATGTTCAGAGGTGACATCGAATAAAGGGGCCCACTTTATGCTGTTGACTTGTTATTCTATCTGAAATCCAGATGTATCCTTACCCAGTATGCTATCTGTTCATAATGCATTTGGCCATGTCTCTGGTTACAAATTCAATCTGAATAAGAGCGAGCTCGTAACTACCCATTACACACATTGCCTTTTCAGAGTAGTTCTAGACAAATGCACATACTAAGGGGTACATGTCACGGACAAATTCTAAAATTTGCGTAAAAAATATTATCTCCGACTTAATCTGAAATACAAAATTATCCATGGATCTGCAAGGTGTTCCTGCAATGGCCTAAACTCTGAGGGAGCATAATTTCAAGGTCTATTATTGAGCTGCCAATTTCCATGTAATTCAGTACGGGATCCATGCAGATACCCCACATAACAGCATGGTTGTAAATAGAATCTTCCTCGTATGCCATCCTCACTGACTGCTTTAGCGCATTCCCCTATTCATTCTTCTACTTCACGTTAAACCAAAAACATTTGAATAAAAACCACTCTCAAGATCTGGAACCAGTTTAGACGTCACTTTGGTTTGCATCAACAACTCTCAGCTAAATTCCACCTTCCAAGTAGTCATTTCTTTAGATATTTACAATTGCGCAGCTTTGTCCGTGACATGACTTTTAAATCCCCCACTCTTCCCGTGGTTCTCCTCCCACTGACACATTTTTTCCCACCATCCCCAACAGTAAAAGGTATTATTCCCAATCGGCACCCTTTTTTCTAAGAGACAGTGAGCAAGACGTATAACACACTATGTTCAGTGCCCAGTGACCCTGTGACGGGTTGGGACTGCACATTGTATCAGCCTCAGCTATGTTGCAGTAGAGCCACTTATCAGCAGTACATTACATTACAATACAACTTTATTGTCCATTAGTTAGAAGAAAGTATATGCTAAGTCTTGTTGGCTTTATCCTTTCTTCTCTCTGGGTGATTTTTGGAGGACTTACCTTGACTTTTTATTCCCTTCTGGCTAGCTCCCTTTTTGGGAGTTCTTTGAACTCGGCTCTGATTTGACTCTAGCAGGACAATGCGTGAATCTTAAATGTCTCTGCTCAACCAAGGTACCCCTGGCATAAGCAGTGACCCAGTGTACTCCACTGTTTCACTCCCTCATCTCTCTGGGGTTGAAGAGGGAGAATCGCTTGGCGGCTCTATCCGTATGAATATGAATGACGAGCTCAGCTTCTCAGCAGCACACTCACACAACTCACACAGTCTTGGGTCGCATGAAACTTGCCTAAGTTGAATAAACCCTCAGCTGCATCAGCTTGCTGTCTACACATAGAAAGAGAAAGCGAGAGAGACAGTAGAGTTTGAAGCGGCGAGTGGTTATTATCATCAGTCTAAAAAAAAGTCATGTTGAAGTCTGGGAATTGTGCTGTCAAATCTTTACCTTTAATGGTCATTTGAACACCACCATTTCTGACCGCCACAGCTTTTCTATGCCAAGATGAAACCTTAGTCGTAAAGGAGGGAAGGAAAAAAAAGGGACCTGGGATTTGTCAGTGGTGGTAGAAGATGTGTGTGTGCTTTTGTGTGTGTTTAATGTTTAGTGTAGTGTGTGTCTGTTTAAACACGTCTAGCTAGGGTTCAGTCAATGGAGCCAGAGCCCTATAAGAGGCAGCCCGTGTACCAGCAGGACTTGGTTACAGCCACCTACTTAATAATTGAGCTTTGTTGGCCTACTAATTAATTAGCTCAATAATTCAGTGTGCAGGACATGAGACTTATGGCACCGCCTAGTGTGGTCTCAATAAAATGATCCATAGCCTATACTACAGTATATGATAGGCCTAGGCTATACAAAGACCATGCTTGGAGAACCACAGGGCAAAGTTATATTTCTAAGAAAATGTTCTTCCAAAGTTTTTGCGCTGCTGGGGTGGTGTATATAAATCTAGGCTACGCTGCATTACACACTGCAAAGCATAGGCTTTCCCAATCATGAGCCCTGGCCTGCCCTGCCCTGCTCTTGCTGATGTAAACCCTTTTGTTCTGCCTAACCAATGACTGACTGTGTTGTGTACAGTGGCCCTTTACAAGGTGAGTCAAAAGCTTCTTCCGGGAAAAACATTTTGTCCTAAGAATTCAATATCTGTGCCTACTGATGTCCTGTTCAGTTTGAGAGAGAGAGTGCGAAGATGAAAAGGAGGACTGGAGGTAAGCTTGCTACTGCTATAATTTTGATGAATAAAAACAATGTTTCATTGCCCATAATGAAGCTATTTATCAGAGTTGTGGACCTCCCAATAAGCCATATTCGAGTAATTTACATAACTTACATTGCTATTAAGCAGCAGCCGCAGAGATGGACAGCGCATGGGTGCTGAAAGTAGGCTAATTAGTGAAGGCCCAATTTATTTAAACAGTCTTAATTTTAATTAGACTTTAGGCTACTGACAACAAGAGGGCTTTGTGTTGGACCGTGTTTCTTCCTATTCAAGTAACGAGGTCGGCCTACCTGTTTTACAGACTAAATTATAGTCTACTATCTGTAGATTTTGTCAGCCAATTCCTTCAGTCACCATGCACTCCTTAAATATCTCAGTGATAAATACTTAGAATGAAATCATAATGAAACTAAAAACGCCTTAGTCATTTTTAGAAACACGAGTTTGGCCAGTCTTAGGATCAACCGGTGAGTTATGCATGCCTAGTTGTTAATTTACCCGAGCAGATGCTCTTACTGTATATTCACATGCTCTAACCACAGTCACCACATCTTGTTTGTAACAACAATATCATGGAATAAAATAATGGATATCTTTTCACCCCTACCCTTGTCCGCAGTGGTGTGCCACTCCACAAACTTCTGGCTACCTTGCCATGTAATACTTACAAAATGAAGAACAGTTTCTAAAACGGCAATTGTTCTGGTCTGTCTTAGGAGTGAGCGTAAATGGTAGTCATGTTTTCTCCTATCCACTTTATGTTGTAATTATTATTTTGGGTATAGGGGAGGGTCACTTAGTTTTTCTTCAAGTGTTCAGGGAGAGTTGGGTAAAAATATATTTTACTGAAGTCTAACAGCCATGGATCACCTCCCTTAGAGAAGCAGGCCTGTGATTAATAGGGTAGGAATGGCCCTGCTGTGGTTACTGTGGTCTTGAATGTAAATGTCCATCTTTCTAGCCCTTATGCTAACATGTAGACTAGCATTTGCCACAGAAGCCCTAGCATTAACTATCTTCAAATTTTGCTCTGACACTACCGCCTAGCAAACCGCTATCAATGCCCTTGCATTAAATATCTTCTCATTTAGTTCTGACGCTACCACTTAGCATCCACCAGAGGCCCATGCAGCAAAATATATTTTATTTTGTCACTAACACCTAACATCTGCCACGGAAGCCCAGGCAGCTGGAGTCATACAGTATATC
Organism: Oncorhynchus keta; assembly: GCF_023373465.1. Taxonomy (NCBI): domain Eukaryota; kingdom Metazoa; phylum Chordata; class Actinopteri; order Salmoniformes; family Salmonidae; genus Oncorhynchus; species Oncorhynchus keta. The sequence goes on along the minus strand of NC_068430.1, from coordinate 49,234,415 downwards.
AGCGCATAGACAGAGGAGAGGGTGAGTGAGCGACCTGGATGAGGGGAGGTTAGTCACTCTGCTGCGCCGAAATCTTATTGACTGAGTGTGAGGTCTATAATGAGCCCAGGGTTAACCCCTTCAACCTCCGGGGCTCTGAGCTCTTAAAAGAGGCTTTAACATCCCTTTGATGCCACTACGTGTCTTCTTCAAGCTCGTGGGTGACGGTGGGTTAAAAGAGGGCTGATGGGGGCGCTAACAGTTATTTTTAAGCGGCTGAGGAGATCTGGGCAGGCAGAGATGGAGGACAGTGTTGTGACGGGCGCTAGCCGCGAAGGCTCATCTCTGAGGTCACAGGGTGAGGAGTCAGACACTAACACTTAGTGAGATAAAGAGAGACTAGGTCACTACTGTAACAAAAGGTGGGCTTAATGAATCTACGTTGAAGTTGACGATTGCATCATTCTTTTTAAGGACTCATACCTGGAGGAGAAAATTAGGCTGAATATTGTTCTTTATAGAATGGACACATCGTTGCATGGTGTGTGCGTGCATATTAGTTACGTGTGTGTGTTTGTGTGTGTGTGTGTGTGCCCACTATGAAAGCTCAAGAAACAGATGTTAATAGGTTCATACTAGAGCATGCTCCACTATAATATCTTTTTCCAAGGAGATGAAAATGCCTGACGTGCATTTTGTAGTAGCTAATCGTTTTTATTGGTACATTTTTATGATATGGGGTGTTAGGGTCAATTGTAACCAGCCTGAGCAAGAACTTACTTCCTGAGAGCGAGAGAGAGAATTTCTATCGAGTCTGATTGAACTGAAAGGAAAAGAGGGATGCAAGTGAAAAGGGGAAAATACACTGACAGAGTGAGAGAGACAGAGTCATCAGCTGCATTTCCACATCCTTTGGCCTGATTGGCTGTGGGTGAGTGACCCGGTTGGAAGCTCTCTGGCCTCTGTGCCTGTTCTTTCTGCTGGCTCGGCTTTATAAGCTCCCACTGTGTTTCGCAGAAGGCCCCACAACGAGCATCCATGGACAAACACTGTTCTTATCCGCCCTACACACAGCCAGACCCAAGGACAGTGGGAAAGTGTCATATAGGTACACACATGCAAACACATATCTATTTCCCTATTCACATCTTTTCCCTTACCCCTCTGTGGCTCCGAACATCTGGGCTTCATAGAAAACCATCATCTCTGTGCCTAGTGCTATGTAAGGGATTTCTTGTTTGAAAGAATGATGGGTTTCGTTGCCTTGTTCGGTGCCTTGTTGCTCCTGTACTCCCTGTACACTAATGACTGTGAGGCCACTCATGCCTCCAACACCATCATTAAATTTGCAGACGACACGACGGTGGCACGATCGCCGATTGCGACGAGACGGCCTACAGGGAAGAGGTTAGAGCCCTGGCACAGTGGCAGGAAAACAGCCTCTCTCCCTCAAAGTCAGCAAATCTACAGAAAACAGGGAGGAGCACACCGCTATTGTCATCAATGGGGCTGCAGTCGAGAGGTCAAAAGCGTACACTTCATTTCACTCCACCATCGTGCCTGAAGACATGTGGGATGGGCCCTTGGATCCTCAAGAAGTTCTACAGTTGCACAATTGAGAAAATCTTAATATCAAATTCAAATATTGACTGGCTGCATCACTTGCCTGGTTTGGCAACTGCACCATCCTCACCCGGAAGGTCCTACGGAGGGTGGTGTAGATGGTGCGATACATCACCGAGGGAGAGCTCCCTGTACTCCAGGACATCCACACCAAGCCATCTCTGAGGAAGTCCCAAAATATCGCCAAGTACTTCATCCACCCGAGCCATGGACTGACTGTTCACTAGTGGTGTAACAGACCGTAGTTGATCTGTGATCCGTACGAATCACGGTTCGGCACGCATGTGAACCGCGGATCAATTGCAGAGTTTAACCATCGGTGTGAAATACAGTTTTACTGTCGCTGTTACTTTTCAAAGTAGTAATTCCCTAAATCTCGATGAAGAGTTGCAGTGAAAAGATAAAAGACAAGACTGATGCGTGCTGCGTTTTACTCTGAAGCCTGAAGGTTGATTTGATTGCTTTGAAAAAGCAGTTGTGTGTACAGTTCACATGATTTCATTTTCAAGCAACTGTATCCTCTCTCAGCTCATGAGGTCACACCGTAGCAAAATGGTTTACGGTAGTTTCTCCCCATTTTTATTCGGTATTCTTTTGTTTGGTGCTTGAACACTGAACATGTCCCGGCTTTGACCTGAGTGAGCTCGTAGAACCTCTGTCCAATGCCTGGCTACTTATCTTACCTACAGCCTTCTCTCCTCTCCACAGGGTGATGGACGGGGATTGATTGGCTTGGGAGGTTTAAGAGTTTGTGAAGTGGAAAAGGTAGAATTAGCAGGGGTCTAGGGAGCGGCTAAATCGAACGAGCTGTGTGTGTTATTAGAGGCACCCTCGTTAGCCTTATTTTCTCATCTAATTCAGCATGACTGGCGAAGCTGGATTAATTTCAAACGGGATGTGAGTGAAAGCGATTCTCTGTGTGTGTTTGTGTTGAGTCTGTATGTGTCCCTCTCTCTCACTCATTCAATTGGTCTACTCTGTTTTATGTCCATGATCCTGTCCAAATGGATTGGATCTATTGACTTCAGGTGTGTGTGTGTGTGTGTGTGTGTGTGTGTGTGTGTGTGTGTGTGTGTGTGTGTGTGTGTGTGTGTGTGTGTGTGTGTGTGTGTGTGCCTGTGTGTGTGCGTGTGCGTGTGCGTGTGCGTGTGTGTGTGTGTTTTCTGAGCCAGTGGCACAGTGACAACGAGAGAGAAACAAGTTGTTGGTTCTTTTCACTCAAGCAGAAAATAAATACAAATATGTGTCCCATTGAGTCATACATTCTCTAAGGAAACTAAGAATTTGGCTGCCTGGCCTTTGCCAGGACACATTTGACCTAAATTGGAAGACAAATATTACATGACAAAAACACTGTCCTGAATACTGTACATCTCTGTTGACTGCTATATTAATGAAAGCTATATTTGGCTATTATTCATGCCTATTGGAGTGAAAGTAATAGCTTTAGCATCCGAGCCGTATATTAGCCTGCCTAGCTTGGAAATGCCGCCGGGGGATACAAAAAGAGTACACACAGTATGTTAGTAAACGCTGTAATTAAATCTTAGATGATGACAGTACATTTTATGGGAGCAAACTAAGATCTTATCTAAGTGAACAGAAAACAGAAGCTTTAGCTGAGTTTGTCCTCATTGGTGTATATCATGCTAGGCACTGTCAGTTTCGATTTAAACTGGGTATAAATGTAAGGTTCTAATTATCCAAAGGGTACGATTGGGGCTCCGGAAATGGATGAAAGACTGGAATGTTTTAGAAGGGTCTTGAGTATAATCACAAGATGGGTGCATATCTTTATCTTTATCAACGCTAATACTCAACTTAACCAGAAACCACTGATCCAAATGAATGAGCCCTGAGGATAATCTGTCCAAAAAGATTATCTTTATAAAGAGCTATGTAAAGATTACTTGAGAAATTCAAAATTCAATCATCACTCGTTTTAAATATACTGTACTGTGGCCAAGCGTCCATTTTCTTTACCTTTTATATCACATTTCAAAACAGATATTTCCAAAGATATCTTGGTTGATCATATCATTTTAAAATTCAACTAAACTAGCTAGCAAACTCGCAATGCATTTGCCCGAAATGGCAAAAATATTAAATGTATTAAAATTAAATGCACATTGATTACAGTACAGTTGTAATCTGCCAACAATACATATTAATTGCAGGACCCCTACTTCTCAAATGAAATCCTGAGGTGCAAACATTGAAATTTCTTCTCTGGCAATTTTTTCTAGTCAAACATCCTCTTTGACTGTAGCGACTGGGAACGCATTCTAACTCCCTATTCATTGCCCTTAGAAACATGCCTCTCAGTTCATTAAAACCTTATTGATGAAAGCGCTACACGGGAAACTCTATTTGATAAACAATGTCTCGACAGAGAGCCTAAAGAAACTCAGCTGCTGGAAAACTTCCCAATTATGTCTCACTGTCTACTAGCATTAGTGATGAAAAGCCCCCATTTTTACGCTAACTCCTCTCCTATTTGCAGATGTGGGTGCAGGTTGTAGCAGCAGCTTCAACTGATAATGAAACTGTTGCTTATCTGCTGTGGGCAACTTATCAATAATGGATCAAACTGGTAGGCAGCATTAATTAGAGGAGATGAAGGGCTTTGGCTTGTTATTCTTGTCTCTTTACACCCCCCCCCCACACACACACACACAAATACAATAAACGGACACGATGCCACGATGGTGGTTATTTGACACTTTTGATATGGAAAGTGAAAAGTCATTTGTTTTGTAGTGTCCATATTAGGACAGCCTTAATCTCAGTAGTGAGATTCGGGGTTTTGATTAGGAAGATTGGATTTATTGACGTAGAAATACATGTTTGGGACATTTCAGGATGGACATACTGTGGTGTTTTTTTGGGGGGGGGGGATTTAAACCCAAGTCATCTGTCTAACAAAAGATCATTGACACCAACTCCCCTCTCATTTTAATGGAATAATAACCCATTCTTCTGCTCTGATTTTCCATTCAGTAAACAGGCAAGTCATTAACTGCCAATGACTGTTTAGTCGTTGGCTTATGCAATTTTATAAATTAGATTATAACCAGAAGCAAGCTTTTCATTTAATTGGAAAAAATATATCCATGCATGTGTAATACAATAACTGTATTCCTTGCCACAGTAAACTGTCAAGTCAGCACAGCCTAGCTCAATCGATCTACGCTCAAAAACACTTAAACTATGGGTGTAATTGAAAAAACAGAGATAAAACACACAAAAAACTAAGAATTCCCTTTGAATCCTCTCATTGCAATTAAACCACGCATCTCAAAGAGTACATTTTAATTAGACCGAGTTTAGTCTTGCTTTCTCAATCCATGGCTTCTGGCTAGCATGAAGCCTAATGCGCTGGAAAATCATTATTTAGCAGGGATGAAATAATGATGTGAGTATATGGCTTTATCGTGTTTACATATGCAACCCTTCTCTTCTCGTCGTGTCCTACAGGCAGCTGTTCGTTTGAAGAGCACTACAGCAGCTGTGGCTACAGTGTGGCCCTGGGGACCAATGGCTTCGCCTGGGAGCAAGTCAACACTTGGGAGAGGCCCACTATGGACGCGGCTGTTCCCACAGGTACACAACGGGGCTTCCTCCTCTCTCCTTCCTTTATTTTCCCCTTTTTCCTCTCCTCACCCCTTCTTTTTGGATGTGTGTGTGTGCGCTTTCGTCAGCTCATCTTTCTTTCTTGTCCTCTCATGGACAATTATATCTGTATTTTGGCTCTCCTCCGCTTTCACTCCCTCTCTCTCTCACCATCTCTCGTTGTTTCTCTCTGACTGATCACCTATGGTAGGGATGTCAGTGTCAGCTCCCCAGCTCCGTGGGGTGCCTTCTAGTGTTACGCCACTGAAATTAATCCAGTTAGCAGTTGAACACACTGCAACTATGTAACAGATGGCACACTATTCCCTACATAGTGCACTACTTTTGACCATAGCCCTAAGGGTCTTCCTCTGGACCCTGGTGAAAAAGTAGTGAACTATTTAGGCAATAGTGTGTCATTTGGGACACAGCCTGCCAGTACTGTAGTAGAGGCTGTTATATTTGTCTACTGTGCTGACTGCTGAGCAAATTTCATTGAAGATCGCACAAAGAAGGCATATGGGGCAATTTTTTGCATTTGGTGCAAATTCAGGTCGTGTGAAAATCAGAAGCGCCGAGAACAACATGATCAAAGTCTCATTTTTTCGGCATGGCAAAGCAGGGTACCTCTGAAAAAAAGGGCGGTATAAATAAATTAACAAACCCATATTCCTTCATATTTGTGTCATCAGGATAGGAGCATCTAATCAAAGTCATCACTGCATGTGTTAATGTGGAGGTAGATACATCATGTGTCTGCCCTTCTGTGTGTGTGTTACCCGCAACAGCTGAAATGCAAGAGGGACAAGCATCTTCACTGATCGTGCATGGTGTTTCATACAATGTACTGTTGAACAATGCTGGACACAGTAGGCTCTACAGAAAAAGAGAGTGAGAGCAGTGAGGCTCAGGAGGGGCTCAGGTGATGAGGTTATTCCCATCAGTGCAAGCTGTCCTCCTTCTTACCAGGGCTCTTTCACCGCTTCAAAAAGAGTGCCGTTCCGAGGGAATGGGTTGAGTTGTGTTTTTCTGTGTTTGTTTTCTTCTCCTTCCTTTAATAATGCTCACGTTTGGCGCCAGGATATTACCCTGGGATAGGAGATCGTTAAGAAGAGGTTGAGCAGTCACACAAAGTCTCTCAGACAGACCAAACTCCTTAGAATATTTCTTGAAAGCCACAGATGACACGCTGAGTATAAAAGCCTTATCAGTTCTAAGCTCTTTTCAACTCAACTTTCCCACTACTACTCCACGGTTGAGGCATTTTATGGTCAGTTCTAATCTTGGAATAAAGGGGACCTGTCTACTTAAAGGTGTTCAGTCCTGGTGTCAAGACCAAGAAGCAATATTACTTTCTGTCACTGTGACTACTGAAAGTGTGTGGGCCGGTTTGCCGTATAGAGATTAAGCCTAGTTATAGACTCAAGAGCTTTCAAAGGAGGTCCTCCACAGAGAATAATTCTTAGTCCAAGACTAAGCCTAATCTGCCTAATCTGTGTCCTGGAAACAAGCCCTATGAGTGCAGATTAAAGTTTGGGACAGTTGATTACTAATGCTTGACTAGTATGTGATAGTTGTTGACTCCAGGGAACCAAGTAATGTTTTTGCACTCTGTATGCTGTTCCCATCATTGAGTCTTAATTTGACCTTTGTTGATATTTCACTCTTCAAACACTCCAAATGGCACTTTAAATTGGTGGCCGCGGTGGGATTTGTCCCATGTATCTCGGGGCAATGGGCAAGGTTTCTTCTGTTTGCATGGCGGACTTTGTGTGCAATAGTGCTTCTCAAGAGAGGGGATATACTAATCACTGGCCATGGCTTTTGTTAGAGTCCATTAGGCTCTCACCGCTACACAGTAGCTACGCTTAGAGTCCTTGTTATACCTCTCTCGCTACAAAAGCAGTATCTAGTGTATAAGGTACCAGTAAATAACACTGTGACATGACATGTTTTGTTGATTCGTTTGCTGTTGTCAGAGATTGATTGCGGACAGGGAGTTTCGGAATTGTTGCGTTCTCCGCCCATTCGCACGACTCTCTGAAATCTGCTCCCACATCGATCTCCATTATTACCTCTTCAAGTGGAGCTCTGTCTGGAAAAAAAAAAAAATTCTGAACCAATCACCAGAAACATGGCTGTGTACTGTCATTTAGATGTGACGTGTTTACTCGACTGGGGGAAACTGTGTAGTTTGAAGCCTACGCCAAAGGGATTAGTAATGGACATTTGAATTATAGGTTGTCAACAGCCCAGTTGCATTAGTTCCTGGTGTTATTGGTCTGTGTAAGTCTGATGAGGGTAAAGGGGTTAAATTACTCATCTACTTGTTTTGTTCTTGGTGATGATTTGAGTGCTCTTGTATGACTTGCAGACTTGATTGTGTTTCTGATTTGAGCGTGGCAGGCGGGCGAGGGTTGGAAGTGGAGAGGGAGCCACATTGATAAGAAATTGACAGGGAAAGGGGCCCCAGGCACGCTCTCTCTCTCCTCACATACATTGACCATCTCCCGTCAATGGAGGGAGAATTACTACTCACCATACTCACAGGACCTCTTAACCAGACACGGTAACAATGCTGATTAGATAAGCAGGAAGGTTCACGACTCACCCTTGCTTTTTTTAACAGTCACCCCCAGAATTCACCTGAGCCATAATGGAGGCAGAGTTATGGCCAAAGGTCAAATCGAATGGGTTATTTATTATCACTGAAGTCGGGAAGCTGCACCAGTACCCGGCGGATACCGCAGATCCATGGGACCTCATCCCAGCTGGATTGAGTGTCACTCTCCCTAATGAGCACATTATTATGAAGATAAATGGATTATCACCTCTTGAGTAAACTCCGAATAAATTAGAGTCTGCGAGGTAACTGTCATTGTGAGACAGTGTGCTGGGACTAGGAGATAAGAGAAGGATGTGTACCTACACACGGTTTCCTAGACAGAGCCCTGGGATAATCCCTCATTTTTCTTTGAATGCCGGGTTTAGGTCACCTACATCAGACCGCTCGCAGTCAACGAACCCCTTATAGGTTTTATGTTTATTTGTCTGAGAGCAATAGCGTTCTTTTTATTAGACACTCACTGTTGAGGGAAAAAGAAAATGGAAATAATTTTATTTGGACACTGATTGATGACTTGACCTCTGCAAGCAAAAAGCCACAAATGTGGGTGCCCAGTTGCTGCTGTTTGGTTTTCTAATGAAAAATAGGATTTATGAAGAAAATCTTAACCCAGGCCAGGTAAAATCCAAGAGTCATGTCTGTCTGTGTAAGGTTCTTTTAGTGGCAACAGGGAAATGTTCTGATACACATGCACACTTTCAAGCATGCGCATTATGCACATACACACATATGCACGCACACAACCACACACACTTCCAGTCTGTGTGAACTTTCCTCCTTTCACTACCAAGACTCCGGCGATAGCCTTCGAGACGGGAAGAAGGGAATCATAACACGCATCAATTTTGTTTTCATGTTCCCAGGCACTAAGAAATCAATGTGGGCCCATCCTCAGAGTGACGGGCTGCCAATGAACACCCTGTAGAGAAACCCTTGTCTGCAGAAGTCTGCTGCCAGGCTAAGAGCACTCATTCACTTGCCCCCTTCACTCCATCACTGGGGACCCCGCACCTCTGAGAATCTCCCTTCCCTATCCTCTTTATCTCTCTATATTTCTCCATCTCTCTCTTGCTCTCTCTCTACTCTCTCACTCCTCTTTCTGTCTCTCTCTCTCCTCTTTCTGTCTGTCTCTCTCTCCTCTTTCTGTCTGTCTCTCACTCCTCTTTCTGTCTGTCTCTCACTCCTCTTTCTGTCTGTCTCTCACTCCTCTTTCTTTCTGTCTCTCTCTCTCCTCTTTCTGTCTGTCTCTCTCTCCTCTTTCTGTCTGTCTCTCACTCCTCTTTCTGTCTGTCTCTCTCTCCTCTTTCTGTCTGTCTCTCTCTCCTCTTTCTGTCTGTCTCTCTCTCCTCTTTCTGTCTGTCTCTCTCTCTCTCTCACTCACTCTACCTCCCTCTCCCCCCTCTTTCTCTACCTTATCCACTCTCCCTTAAGTCATCACAGCCGATGCTGACACGTGATTTTCACTCAAGCGTAGTCAGTGTGTGACTCCTCAGCTGACTTACTCACTGTGCTGTACACTATGTTGTATAATGTCTGTTACAGGTGCATAGGTTTCAATATAAGATTCATAGAATGTTATGTGGGATGTGCACTAGAAGCATGTAGAATGCTGTTTTTGTCTGTGGGTTTGGTATACAAAATGGTACATACCCTTGTGCAGTCTAAACTCAGGTTATCAAGGAACGATATCTTAGTCTGACCTCAATATGACAGAAATACAGGGATCCATTTCCGGAAACCTCACTCCCCAAAGAGATGAACTTATATATTGATCCAGCCTCAAAGAATGTTGTGTTGTGAAGTGTGGCCTGTAATAGCAATTACAATAATTGGAATTGTATTATCATCACACAAAGATAAGTATCACCACTGATGAATTCAAGATGGGTGTTGATGGTGAGATTAACTCAGTGATGATATGAGTGTTTAGATCTTCGAAAGAAAATCTTCATTTCATTGTCAGTTGAAGAGATAGTATTGTGGTTTGAAATACAAGATCAATTATCGTCTAATACCAGAGTTGACTAGGTTGCACTTCAACCAATGGAATGGTTCCAAAAGTGCAAACTCTGCCCATCTGGCACTTCACACAGGCTCAATCAAATACTCAACATTTTTTAAAGTAAAACAAATACTTTTTGAACCCAGGTCTGCCATACTATGGTTGTAGTTATGGAATCATTGTTAGATTGTAATGTTGGCTAATGACTGGTGTGTGCTATAAGACGGTGTGGTCCATTGAATGGCAAAGTACTTCTCATAACACAGAGAAATCCTGCTCTTTCCCCATCACGAAAGCCCACTATCTCAGGCCTATATTGGACTTTGCAACCCCCAGGCCCTTAACACTACTTCAATGTGGGGTTCTAACTGACAACATGTCCACTCCTGGAGTCGCTTCGGTTCTGCTGGGGTACTTTAAGAGCTCACTGTACAACCAATGAGATGCCACCATTAGTATGCACCCCGCTCCAACTGCCCCGCAGCCATATAACAATATTCCTCTTGTGTGACATGGGGCTAGAGCACTCAACGGTGTCTAGGAAGAATGGGCAGCGTAAGTCACTCAGCTGCCATTGTTAGACTACAAAACATTTAAAAGGCACATCATATGGAAGGAATCGGTCCCCAGAGAATATAATACGTTTTACCGTGAGAAAGGGATGGCATTTATGAGCCGACACGCTGATAACAACTAAGTGTTGTATGGTGGGAATGAGCTTTGTTGACATTGAGGCCGCTTTGAAGGAAAAAGTGCATGAGGATGTTTATCATGGATATTCCATTGGATCCTTTGTGTTTCCCCGTTGGTTTATAGAAGTAATCTACTTATATATTATACTGCTATGTTTTTAAATGATTAAATAACATAGTATTATGGGGCCATATCTTGAGGATAGGTTGAAAGAACTGACTCCTGTGGTCAAATGTAGTCTGTGTTGACCATCTCACTGTCGTAGTCTTTCATTGCCATCTACTCATAGGTTGCAGTTGAAAATGTAGTATATTGAGAGTGTCATCATCAGTAGTAGAACCAACCACATCAAAGTGTACGTCTGGTTTCATTTGACTTGGAAGCCAATCTGGACCAGCCATAGAGACACAGTCAAACTGCCAAGGCCAATGCCCTACTTAGCCATCACTACATTCATTAATACAAGTGTGTTCACCATAGCCTGCGCAAAACCCACTGCGTCAAGAATACTACATGCAAAACGAGTTAGCGTGAGTAGTAGCAACCCTGAGTGATACAGTGCTAGTGGGAATGCTTGATAGCTTTAATTATACATAATTACAGTTCTTGATATTACAACCCCACATTAAGTAATTAAACAGGAAAATAATGAATGTTATTAATGTAATCAGGTTTAATTTCCAGTTATAGTTATGCCGTTAGGGCTAAATCTAGTGTGATTGGCTTGTTCTGACTGGGCTATAGACAGATGGTTTGGCCTTAGCTGTCTCCGTCATCGGCCTCTATGGACAGTAGTGGCCGTGCTGCTCTGAGTAACTGACTAGCTGTCCTTGTTTTAAAGAGGTCTGCATGTCCCCCCAGGTGAACAAGCACAGTTTGTCTTTCCCTCTCTGCTCACTCACTGTCTGCACCACCACAACTACAATATTCCAGTCACACGTACGCACGCACGCATGCACGCACGCGGAGACAGACATAGACACAGGTACAGAAACACGTGCACACACACACACAAACAGTGGTGTAGTGGAGGGTATATGCTGTATACTCACTTACTTTTCAGTGTGCATTGTGTATACTTATTAATCCCTATGATTCTTATTAAAGTAGTGTAGTTGAGGTATATGCTGTATCAATTAATAAGGCTGATGGAACAGATAAGAATGTTTTAGCTTTAAAATGTAAAAAAAAAAAAAAAAATTCACATTTTCACCGCAGCAATGTGCATACGGTGGTGGTCTAGCGTGAATGGAGAAAAAAAGGAGTGATTTGCTTTGCAGGAAAAAACTTGAAATTCGCACTGCACATGTGAGCAGTTTCATGGACAGAGATGGACATATCTGTTAGAAATTGGGAGTGAGGGGCGATCTAAAGATGCAACTATCATGGGGTTGCTAATATGACGAGGATAATGCCTTCGGCTGCTAGATAATATGAGAAACTCTTTAAAATAATTGCCTCCACGTTTCTATAGTGGGATTTTGACTATAGGTTACTTTGAAGCAAGGTAAGACACGTCTCATAGTATGACGTCAAGGTTTCAGACAGTTAAGGAACAGGAAAAATATAGTGACGCGAATGATAGGCCTAACCGTCTTCTGGTAGATGGGAAGGCTTTCCCAAAAACCTTCTCAATTAAATGTTAATTAGCTATAAAGTAGCCAATGCTTACCTGGCAGAATGATATCATGATTATTTGTATCAATTCAGTGGCCATTTGTCTTGCAAACTCCATCTCATGTGCTACAGAAACATCACTAACAAACAACAATGCTAGGTGCCTGCACACGTTAATTAAAAGTTAACTACACTCATAAAATCAGTCTCCCATCATGTATTTATTCATTTAATTTCTAGAGTAGTAACAGTTCCTCTTTTTCTCAGAATATGTTCAGTGGCAGTGAAATAAATGCACGGTGACGTGTGGTACTTAAATCATGCCTAATGAAACAAGTGTTTGTAGCGTCGGCTACCGCTCTCGGCGATAAAGAGGACGGTTGGGCACAGAGTTATGGAAGGGAGCTCCTCCTTTCACTTTGGAAGATTAACATAATGGAGAGAAGGAGGTGGAGGGGACTCTGCAAAAGTGGGAATAGTGTTGGGAAGTAGCCTGTTTCTGTGAGAGGGAAGTATTCCATGCCACTCACTCTCACCTCTTGTGCTGTACCCATAGAGTTAGAGGACTTTAGATGGATATAGCCTGTTTTAGCATAGATATTTCCATTGAGGGCTTCCACCATTTTTAAAGTGTTCATCTAGTTGGGGATTCCTATGGGTTGGGAGCGATCAACCAATGATCAGAGCAACCCAAACTGGGTTGCCTATGGTTAGTAAATGGCTTTAAGCTATATCATCACCACAATGATACAATAAATGGCCCAGCACTGCAAGTGGTGGTAAATCGCCAATATTAGCTTTATGCTCATTTCAAATACAAAAGAAGGAAATGTACTACTTTACAATGGAGATACACTCAAAAATAAATCAGAAGATTAACATAGTTTAAATTCCAGCATAATCTAAGTGTTTCCATCAAATATAATTAAATCATACAAATTCCAAATAAATTCAATGAATAATATTATCTTGACTTAAGTGGTTCCATCATATGTAATAAAATCATGTAAATCCAACATAAATCAAATCTATAATATTGACTTGATTTTAAATAATTTGGATTACCATAATTTACTGTTGTTGAACCAATAGTTAGTTAGTTGTACCCTTTACAATTTCGTGTCAAAATTCCATCCAATGACATTGTGTTAAATCATACTCAAACTGGTTAAATAAATCCACCAATAGTCAGACAAAAGGGACCAACATTTAATGCAGTTCCTTCCCACATAACGTAACATTCAGACAGTGCATTTAACAGAGGTAGTAACGAGGGTTCAGTTGAAACAACTTCCAACACATATTCTGTCAACTGCTCTCTTTATCTTCCCAGTCGGTGCTCCTTCAAATTGGGCAGATGCAGGAAACGGTTGACAGGTTTGGCAGATGGTGTTGATATTCGAGGTTGGAATTCATTCTGTTGTCCTTTTGGTACCTCTTAATCTAGCCTACACGTTGAGTCAATGTTCTCATTAATGACAAATTGAAAATGTCATTTTGTTTAAAGTATCACCCTTTCTTAAACAAGCCATTTCAGTTTTATCCGCCAGAAAAGATGGAACAAATATTTCAACAAATGTTATGGTTAAACTCAAATATACTTATTAATAAAAAAATGTTATTTATGGGAAAAATGTTTACAAATTTTATTACATTTTTAATGGTATTATGAATAAAAATGGAGGAGATATAATATATAATATGTATATGAATATCTTCTCAATCCAAACTTACAACCAACTGATTGCAGCACAACCACAAACGTGGATAAGGGAGAAGGTCGGGAACTGCAATATATTAAATATACAAATTGGCTGAAAGGAACTGGCATAAATAGACAAATATACCAGTTTCATCTGAGGACAATTCTTTACAGCAAAATAAATGGGAGGAGCTTTTTGATGTACCAATTCCATGGCATATGGTTTATGAACTGCTACAAAAAACTACACTTGTCTCAACACTTTTAGTTTTACAGTTTAAATTATTATATAAAATTAATGCCACCAACAGAATGCTATACAGTGGGGCAAAAAAGTATTTAGTCAGCCACCAATTGTGCAAGTTCTCCCATTTAAAAATATGAGAGAGGCCTGTAATTTTCATCATAGGTACACTTCAACTATGAAAATCACATTGTAGGATTTAAAAAAAATGTATTTGCAAATTATGGTGGAAAATAAGTATTTGGTCAATAACAAAAGTTTATCTCAATACTTTGTTATATACCCTTTGTTGGCAATGAACAAGGTTTTCACACACTGTTGCTGGTATTTTGGCCCATTCCTCCATGCAGATCTCCTCTAGAGCAGTGATGTTTTGGGGTGTTTCAACTCCCTCCAAATATTTTCTATGGGGTTGAGATCTGGAGACTGGCTAGGCCACTCCAGGACCTTGAAATACTTCTTACGAAGCCACTCCTTCATTGCCCGGGCGGTGTGTTTGGGATCATTGTCATGCTGAAAGACCCAGCCACATTTCATCTTCAATGCCCTTGCTGATGGAAGGAGGTTTTCACTCAAAATCTCCCGATACATGGCCCCATTCATTCTTTCCTTGACACGGATCAGTCGTCCTGGTCCCTTTGCAGAAAAACAGCCCCAAAGCATGATGTTTCCACCCCCATGCTTCACAGTAGGTATGGTGTTCTTTGGATGCAACTCAGCATTCTTTGTCCTCCAAACACGACGAGTTGAGTTTTTACCAAAAAGTTATATTTTGGTTTCATCTGACATTCTCCCAATCTTCTTCTGGATCATCCAAATGCTCTCTAGCAGACGGGCCTGGACATGTACTGGCTTAAGCAGGGGGACACGTCTGGCACTGCAGGATTTGAGTCCCTGGCGGCATAGTGTGTTACTGATGGTAGGCTTTGTTACTTTGGTCCCAGCTCTCTGCAGGTCATTCACTAGGTCCCCCCGTGTGGTTCTGGGATTTTTGCTCACCGTTCTTGTGATCATTTTGACCCCACGGGGTGAGATCTTGCGTGGAGCCCCAGATCGAGGGAGATTATCAGTGGTCTTGTATGTCTTCCATTTCCTAATAATTGCTCCCGCAGTTGATTTCTTTAAACCAAGCTGCTTACCTATTGCAGATTCAGTCTTCCCAGCCTGGTGCAGGTCTACAATTTTGTTTCTGGTGTCCTTTGACAGCTCTTTGGTCTTGGCCATAGTGGAGTTTAGAGTGTGACTTTTTGAGGTTGTGGACAAGTGTCTTTTATACTGATAACAAGTTCAAACAGGTGCCATTAATACAGGTAACGAATGGAGGACAGAGGAGCCTCTTAAATAAGAAGTTACAGGTCTGTGAGAGCCAGAAATCTTGCTTGTTTGTAGGTGACCAAATACTTATTTTCCACCATAATTTGCAAATAAATAAATTAAAAATCCTACAATGTGATTTTCTGGATTTTTTTTCCTCATTTTGTCTGTCATAGTTGAAGTGTACCTATGATGGAAATGACAGGCCTCATCTTTTTAAGTGGGAGAACTTGCACAATTGGTGGCTGACTAAATACTTTTTTTGCCCCACTGTATATATGTGATGCATACAACAATCTCAGCTCTGTATATTTTGTTGTGAAGAGACATAATCAATAGATAATTTATTCTGGTATTGCCACTATATAGCTTGTTTCTGGTCACAGGTTCAGGAATGGTTAAAAAAATCACATCATGCACATAAAATTAACCTTACAAATAGCAGTGTTGGGCAATTTGGTCATTGTCTATTTGGAAGACCCATTTGGGACCAAGCTTTAACTTCCTGATGTCCGGAGATGTTGCTTCAATATATCCACATCATTTTCCTTCCTCATGAAGCCATCTATTTTGTGTAGTGCACCAGTCCCTCCTGCAGCAAAGCACCCCCACAACATGATGCTGCCACCCCCGTGCTTCACGGTTGGGATGGTGTTCTTCGGCTTGCAAGCTTCCCCCTTTTATCTCCAAACATAACTATGGTCATTATGGCCAAACGGTTCCATTTTTGTTTCATCAGACCAGAGGATATTTCTCCAAAAAGTACGATCTTTGTACCCATGTGCAGTTGCAAACCGTAGGCTGGCTTTATTTTGGCGGTTTTGGAGCAGTGGCTTCTTCCTTGCTAAGCGGAATTTCAGGTTATGTCGATATAGGACTAGTTTTACTGTGGATATAGATACTTTTGTAGCTGTTTCCTCCAACATCTTCAAGGTCCTTTGCTGTTCTGGGATTTATTTTTCACTTTTCGCACCAAAGTACATTCATCTCTAGGAGACAGAACTCGTCTTCTTCCTGAGCGGTATGACGGCTGCGTGGTCCCATGGTGTTTATACATGCGTACTGTTGTTTGTACAGATGAACGTGGTATGGGATGAACCAGACTTGCGGAGGTCTACAATTTATTTTCTGAGTTCTTGGCTGATTTCTTTTGATTTTCCCATGATGTCAAGCAGAGGCACTGAGTTTGAAAGTAGGGCTTGAAATACATCCACAGGTACACCTCCAATTGACTCAAATGATGTCAATTAGCCTATCAGAAGCTTCTAAAGCCATGACATCATTTTCTGGAATATTCCAAGCTGTTTAAAGGCACAGTCAACTTGGTTTATGTAAACTTCTGACCCACTGGAATTGTGATCCAGTGAAATATGAGTGAAATAATCTGTCGGGAAACAACTGTTGTAAAAATTACTTGTGTCTTGCACAAAGTAGATGTCCTAACCGACTTGCCAAAACTGTAGTTTGTTAACAAGAAATTTTTGGAGTGGTTGAAAAACAAGGTTTAATGACTCCAACCTAAGTGTATGTCATTGCAAATAAGAATATGTTCTTAACTGACTGCCTGGTTAAATAAAGGTAAAAAAAATAATAATAAATGTAAACTTCTGACTTCAACTGTATATGTAGCAAAAAAGCTGTAAAAACCTCCAACAAAATATTCAAAGAAAAATACAAAAATACACACGAAAACATATCAAGTAAAGCTAAGAACAAACTTGAAGAATGCACTGTTCCAAGACAATGCTGTTCTGCAATGCAGGCTCTTCTGACAAACACTGAGCTGAGATGAGCGTCACATAATCAAGGTGCATTTAAGGTCCTGAGGGAAGCTCAAGTTGAGAGTATTGATAAGTCCAAACATGGCACATTCGGAATCAAGATTCCGACATTCCGTTGTCCTAAGCGGTCTTTGGCATCTCTGTTCAGACATCTGCCCTTAATGTCTAGACTAGGGCAAAATCATTCAGTTGCCTATCAGACTAGTTGACTACTATTTGCCAACTCTCATTCTCCTCCAGTTGTTCACTGAAATTATTTGATATTGAGCGCTTGGTAGCCACCCTTGCTTTGATAACAGCATTGTACACTCTTGGCAATCTCTCAACCAGCTTCATGAGGTAGTCACCTGGAATGCACTTCAATTAACAAGTGTGCCTTGTTAAAAGTTCATTTGTGTAATTTTCCTTAATGCTTTTAAGCCAAATCAGTTGTGTTGTGACGAGGTAGGGGTGAGGTACAGAAGATAGCCCTATTTGGTAAAAGTCCAAGTCCATATTATGGCAAGAATAGCTCAAATAAGAAAAGAGAAATTCCAGTCCATCATTACTTTAAGACATGAAGATCAGTCAATCTGGAAAATGTAAAGATCTTTGTTTCTTCAAGTGCATTTGCAAAAACCATCAAGCACTATGATGAAATTGGCTCTCATGAGGAATGCCACAGGAAAGGAAGACCCGGAGTTACCTCTGCTGCAGAGGATAAATTCATTAGAGTTACCAGCCTTAGAATTTGTAGCCCAAATAAATGCTTCACAGAGTAACAGACTCATCTCATCTAGAGGTCGACCGATTAATCGGAATGGCCGATTTTAATTAGGGCCTATTTCAAGTTTTCATAACAATCTGTAATCTGCATTTTTTTTTCGACACCGATTATGGCTGATTACATTGCACTCCATGAGGAGACTGCGTGGCAGGCTGATACCTGTTATGTGAGTGCAGCAAGGAGCCAAGGTAAGGTACTAGCTAGCATTAAACTTATTTGATAAAAAACCATCAATCTTAACATAATCCCTAGTAAACTACACATGGTTGATGATATTACTAATTTATCTAGCTTGTCCTGCGTTGCATAATATCGATGTGGTGCCTGTTAATTAATCATTGAATTACAGCCTACTTCGCCAAACGGGTGATTTAACAAGCACATTCGTGAAAACACCAATGTGTACCTAACCATAAACATCAATGCCCTTCTTAAAATCAATACACAAGTATATATTTTTAAACCTGCATATTAAGTTAATATCGCCTGCTAACATGAATTTCTTTAAACTAGGGAAATTGTGTCACTTCTCTTGGATTCTGTGCAAGCAGAGTCAAGGTATATGCAGCAGTTTGAGCCGCCTGGCTCGTTGCGAACTGTGTGAAGACCATTTCTTCCTAACAAAGACCGTAATTAATTTGCCAGAATTGTACATAATTCTGACATAACATTGAAGGTTGTGCAATGTAACAGCAATATTTAGACTTAGGGATGCCAGCCATGAGATAAAATACGGAACTGTTCCGTATTTCACTGAAAGAATAAAAGTTTAGTTTTTGAACAGATAGTTTCCGGATTTTACCATATTAATGACCTCAGGCTCGTATTTTGGTGTGTTTTATTATAATTAAGTCTATGATAGAGCAGTCTGACTGAGCAGTGGTTGGCAGCAGCATGCTCGTAAGTATTCATTCAAACAGCACTTACATGCATTTGCCAGCAGCTCTTCGCTGTGCTTCAAGCATTGCGCTGTTGACTTCTAGCCTATCATCTCCCGAGATTAGGCTGGCAATACTAAATTAACAATAAGAACATCCAATAGTCAAAGGTATATGAAATACAAATGGTATAGAGAGAAACAGTCCAATAATAACTACAACCTAAAATGTCTTACCTGGCAATTTTGAAGACTCATGTTAAAAGGAACCACCAGTTTCCATATGTTCTGAGCAAGGAACTTAAACGTTAGCTTGTTTACATGGCACATATTGCACTTTTACTTTTTTCTCCAACACTTTGTTTTTGCGTTATTTAAACCAAATTGAACGTGTTTCATTATTTATTAGAGACTAAATTGATTTTATTTATGTAATATATTAAGTTAAAATAAGTGTTCATTCAGTATTGTTGTAATTGTCATTATTACAAATATCTATATAAAGATCGTCCGATTAATCGGTATCGTCTTTTTTTGGTCCTCCAATAATCGGTATCGGTGTTGAAAAATCATACTTGGTCGACTTCCTACTTGGCGGTGTCAGAGGACAGCCCAAAACAATTGTCATAGACTCCAGTCACCCAAGTCAGACTGTTTTCTCTGCTACCGCATGACAAGCGGTACGTAGCGCCAAGTCTAAGAACAAAAGGCTCCTTAACACCTTAACACCTTCTACCCAAAGCCATAAGACTGCTGAACAATTAATCAAATGGCCACCTGGACTTATTACATTTGCCTCCTATTTGTTTTTACACTGCTGCTACTCGCTGTTTGTCTATGCATCGTCACTTTACCCCTACCTACATGTACAAATCACCTCGACTAACATGTACCCCCACACACTGACTCGGTACTGGTACCCCCAGTATATAGCCTCGTTTTATTTTATTGTGTTACTTTATTATTTTTTACTTTAGTTTATTTGGTCAATATTTTCTTTACTCTTTCTTGAACTGCACTGTTGGTTAAGGGCTTGTATTTGGCGCATGTGACAAAGTTTTATTTTATTTTATTGTCCAATCATGTTGCTTTCTCTGTGTCTGTATAGGAACACCCCTAGTCCTTCTTTAAAATATACTTCATAACAACAAGTACAAGGTTGCTGCATTTTGACAGGGTTTTCATGACAGGAGTTTTTCCAGGAGTTTTTTAAAACCATCTGACCTGATAAGAAAAACTCTGGTCTCATCATAGCCCATATTAAACCTTTACAAGAGATGAATCACGTCATGCCGTGTAAGGTCCGGAAAAACTACAGGCCCCAGATGTTTCTTCGCCACACCACTCTGAGACCTGTGGTGCCACCTCTGGCCGAAGTTGTCTTATTTTTTCTTTCTCTTTCTGTAGGAATAAAGAACGACCTTAATCCTTTCAACGATGAGAACTCCCTCTGTGGCACCGGCGCCAGTCAGGGCCAAGTTGCTACAAATTGAACAGTTCTCAACCGAAGCTGCTGCCTATTTATGATTAGCATGTTAAAGAAACAGCACTGCTCAGAGGTGCGTGTTATTTTATTCAAAAGCTGCCAAATCACCAGGGAAGATCATAGCAGCCTCTAATGAGAAAAAGGGAAACTAATAACACCCTCGAATAAATTAGAAGCTCATCTCCACATCTGAAAAACTTTGTTTTTTGCTGCTAACAATTTACATGAAAGCTGTCTCAACAATGAAATGCAATCAAGTTATAATCCTGCCGCCCTAATGTTCGTTCGCCAATTACAAAAGTGAAAGGCACTGTTCATTGTTTCCCATTCCACTGACCTGCCTCTTTCCAGATGGCTGGAGTTAAGATGATTGCACTGAGTGCATAGAATAACTAAAAGGAATCCCCCCACATCCAATATCCCCAAGAATCACCCTAACAAATGCTAGACTCCTCAAACCTCCACACTCACTCTGCTTTCTAGGAAATCAATGGGGCCACTTAGAATGCATTTAAAGGGAAACTCCAGGGGGCAGATTCAGATAAAGAAGACGAATGCTCTGGGTTGGATGATGGATGGGGGAAATGGCGCCGGACAGGAACAGAGGGAGTGTTTTCAGCCAAAGGAGTAATGTAAGGGAGAGGAGTAGGGCTGTATAGAGGTTGACTGGGATCTTCCTCTCATATGGAAAGAGCCAGGATTTCACTGGGGACTCAGAGAGGGGGTTCAGATAACCTCAGCCTAGCCTGGAACTGAGATATAACTGGGGGGAAGCAGACAAGTATTAGCAACCTAGTCTTCATGACACAGGCTTTTAGTTTCACTGCGATGCCATGCAAGAGAGATCTATCAATCTATCTCTAGTCTTGGGGAAATATATCAATTGTCTTGTTTCTTCTTCAGGCAGTCTGTATCTGTAGTCTGTTACAGTCTTTGTTACACTGTGTTCACTATAGAGTAAGGCAGTGTTCCCCAACTGCCTGCCCCCGTGCTGGGTTTTTATTTTCCCACCCCCCAGTTTTCTGAGCAAAGAATAAAAACACTTTATTAACTTAATCAGCTCCAATTGATTTTAATTTAAGAAATCTGTTCCTAAGTATTCCCTCGCATAATAGAGAGACACTTGATCATATGTAAACTAGGCGTATGTCGCGGGTCACTACTTCACATGAGAGCAATTTGAACTTAATCATTTTTTATTTATTTTTTTAATCAAAATTATTTTTGGGGTAGAAATGCCTTCTGGAACATGTGACGTTTCATGTGCCTTAATATCAAACGTGCATGCCATCTGTAAGTAAAAATGGTTAAGTTACGAGCCTAGTTGGTTTAGCAACAGAAAAAGCCAGCAACCTTCCCGCTAGCCAAGATTGGCTGAGATAATGAGTGGGCTGGACATGCCGAGAGAGGAGTTCGGATCGGTCTGTTTACTTAATCCTGTCTAACGTGGCTTTAAAAACAAATATATTGCTTAGTAGTACTGCATAGGTGTTGCTCTCCACTTTCTGGAGGACTGAGTTTTGAAATCAGTGGAATTAGAGTATGATAGCTAAGGGGATGGAGAAAACACCTGTCTCCGGATCTTCAAACTAAGGGCAACCATGGCATCTGTGACAGGGAGAAGCGTCCAACCATGATAGTCTAGCTAGCTACATTGAAATATTACACATTTCTAATGTTTTCATTTAAAGTTAAAGTGTATTGTTGGCTAGTAAATGTTACGTGTATGATCTTAATATTCGTATCTCAGAGCCTAGTTGACTAGTTATAGCCTAATGTTAGCTTGCTAACATTGCACCTGGTTGGTTAGCTACCTCCAGATCCATGCAGGGTAGTAACGTTGTGAGCTGGGATTATGGTTCATAGTTTAGCTAGCGAGCTAGCTTCATTGCACAGACCTCCACTATGCAAGTATCCATTTCAGGTGCTCTCGTAAATTCAGTCTGGCCATCTACTCCGATTTCAGAGCACTCTCACCTGAGTGTGCTAGAGGGCAGAATAACTGGATGAATTTCCGAATGCTCAACACCTGTTGAATATGGCCGGTGTCAGTAAATGTTGGCAAAAAAGCATAATTAAATCGTTGCCAGCAGCACAGTTACAGTCGCCAACGCTCTGAATAACTTTAAAACAGCCTAACCAGCTCTGCTAGAGCAAGTAAAATGGTCAGAGTGGGGTGTTCTCTCATTTGTGTCTGGAAGTAGCTAGCAAGCTAGCCAATGTTAGCCAGTTAGCTTGGGTGCTTGGCTGCCATTGTGAGGTCAGAACGCTCAGATCAACCCTACTCATCGGCCAGAGCGTCCACTGTGCGCACTGAAAGTTCCGATTGCAAAACAGATCGCATCAACTCTTAAAGCGATAGAGCACAACATTCAGAGGCCATTTTCTCAAAAGTGAGGTTACAAATTTATCAACTTTCATAGTAGAATGACTTTCCCATTGTTCTTCAAATGCAGTGTATGATATACCATTTTGTAGCTCTGTGTCTCTGCTTTTATCCAATGTAAAAAGAAAATTCAAATGTTGCTACATAAGACTGAATCAAGGCGGTCGGTCACATAAACATAATCATTTCAAATCTTGCTTACATTTGAATAAGTCAAGCATTAAATCTGTTTGGGCTTCTTGCAGATAATTTGCAGTCTACAAATTATAGGTAATTATGTCGTCCACCCCTCCCCCCGTCCAACCACTTAAGAAAAAAATCGCCCTGCGGCTGAATCTAGTTGATGATCCCTGATATGAGGCAAGGCAATTCAGAGATCTCTAGTCTTCAATTCTTGAAACCATCGGTTTCTGTAGTCCTTTATGGTCATTGTCTCACAGCAATCTCCAAGGTCTCATCACAAGCAGCGGTCATTACTAAACAGAACATCGACAATGATCGATTGTTCCATTTAAAAAATAGGAGGACCCTTGCACTTCAGTGTTGTGATGAAAAAGTTCCAGCAAAATGTATAGCACATAGAATTGAAAAGGTATTCATTCTAATCAGACAGGGTTTTTACATGGACGGTACATTGGAGATAATACAAGGCAAATACTGAAAATATCAGAACACTATGAAACATCTGTGAAACCAGCCTTGCTCTTCATAGCTGACTTTGAAAAGGCTTTTGATAAAGTAGGGCTGGAGTTTATATTGAGGAGAATCTCTTATTAAACGTGTTAAAATAATGTATAGTAACCCTAGGTGTAAAATAGTAAATAATGGCTACTTCTCAGAAAAATCATATCCAACAATAATATCAAGTGATTAGAAATCCAGGGCTTAAAAACAAAGGTGTCATATATGGTGATGATTATGGTTTTCTTTTAAATACACAACTTGGATTCTTCCACAGCATCATACAAGATCTAGATATATTTTTCCTAACCTCTCTAGATTACATCCAAATGATGATAAGTGTTCTATATTACATATTGGATCACTAAAAAATATACATATTTTACATAACCGTATAGTTTACCAATAAAATGGTCTCATGGTGATGTGAATATACTTGGTATACATATCCCGAAAGAAAAAGATGATCTCACTCCAAAAAAATGTAATAGAAAGTTAGCAAAAATAATTAAGATCTTGCAACCATGGAAAGGTAAATACTTCTCTATTTGCAGAGAAATCCCCCTGATGAACTCTCCAGTCATATCCCAGTTTACCTATTTGCTTATGTTCTTGCCAACACCTAGAAAACAGTTTTAAATTATTTGAGAAAAAAATATTCAATTTTATTTGGAACGGCAAGACCGAGAACATTAAACTGGTGTATTTATATAATGAATATGAATTCGGAGGGCAGAAATGATGAAATATTAAAGCATTAGACCTCTCACTAAAGGCTTCCGTCATACAAATGTTAGGTCGCAGTTGTAAATGAGGAGAACTAGTTCTCAACTGGCTTACATGGTTAAATAAAGATTAAATATATACACTGCTCAAAAAAATACAGGGAACACTTAAACAACACAATGTAACTCCAAGTCAATCACACTTCTGTGCAATCAAACTGTCCACTTAGGAAGCAACACTGATTGACAATACATTTCACATGCTGTTGTGCAAATGGAATAGACAACAGGTGGAAATTATAGGCAATTAGCAAGACACCCCCAATAAAGGAGTGGTTCTGCAGGTGGTGACCACAGACCACTTCTCAGTTCCTATGCTTCCTGGCTGATGTTTTGGTCACTTTTGAATGCTGGCGGTGCTTTCACTCTAGTGGTAGCATGAGACGGAGTGGCTCAGGTAATGCAGCTCATCCAGGATGAACATCAATGCGAGCTGGTCCAAGAAGGTTTGCTGTGTCTGTCAGCGTAATGTCCAGAGCATGGAGGTGCTACCAGGAGACAGGCCAGTACATCAGGAGATGTGGAGGAGGCCGTAGAAGGGCAACAACCCAGCAGCAGGACCACTACCTCCGCCTTTGTGCAAGGAAGAGCAGGAGGAGCACTGCCAGAGCCCTGCAAAAAGACCTCCAGCAGGCCACAAATGTGCATGTGTCTGCTCAAACGGTCAGAAACAGACTCCATGAGGGTGGTATGAGGGCCCGACGTCCACAGGTGGGGGTTGTGCTTACAGCCCAACACCATGCAGGACGTTTGGCATTTGCCAGAGAACACCAAGATTGGCAAATTCGCCACTGGCGCCCTGTGCTCTTCACAGATGAAAGTAGGTTGACACTGAGCACATGAGATAGACGTGATAGAGTCTGGAGACGCCGTGGAGAACATCCTCCAGCATGACCGGTTTGGCGGTGGGTCACTCATGGTGTGGGGTGGCATTTCTTTGGCGGGCCGCACAGCCCTCCATGTGCTCGCCAGAGGTAGCCTGACTGCCATTAGGTACCGAGATGAGATCCTCAGACGCCTTGTGAGAGCATATGCTGGTGCGGTTGGCCCTGGGTTCCTCCTAAAGCAAGACAATGCTAGAACTCATGTGGCTGGAGTGTGTCAGCAGTTCCTGCAAGAGGAAGGCATTGATGCTATCGACTGGCCCGCCCGTTCCCCAGACCTGAATCCAATTGAGCACATCTGGGACATCATGTCTCGCTCCATACACCAACACCACGTTGCACCACAGACTGTCCAGGAGTTGGTGGATGCTTTAGTCCAGGTCTGGGAGGAGATCCCTCAGGAGACCATCCGCCACCTCATCCGGAGCATGCCCAGCCATTGTAGGGAGGTCATACAGGCACGTGGAGGCCACACACACTACTGAGCCTCATTTTGACTTGTTTTAAGGACATTACATCAAAGTTGGATCAGCCTGTAGTGTGGTTTTCCACTTTCATTTTGAGTGTGACTCCAAATCCAGACCTCCATGGGTTGATAAATTTGATTTCCATTGATACTTTTTTGTGTGATATTGTTGTCAGCACATTCAAATATGTAAAGGAAAAAGTATTTAATAAGAATATTTCATTCATTCAGATCTAGGATGTGTTATTTTAGTGTTCCCTTTATTTTTTTGAGCAGTGTATATATTTTTTTAAATACTTAAATCCAAACTTGTCCTCTAGCAAATGTTCAAGAATGGCATTTTTCATTTGATTCAGATTACAACTTCTCACTTCATTTGAAAAGGAAATCATCTCCTAAATATCGCAATTTTTAAAACAAGCCATAGAAAGTTGGTTGCAATTTCTATTGAATCCACCAGATAGACAGAACAAATAATACAACGAATATTGTGGTTAAACTCAAATATCCTAAAAGGTATGAGATGACTTCCGGTCGAGCGATCTAAGAAGACATGTTTGAGAGAGGTCCCCAATTAAACTTTAATTTTAATATTTTTTGTTTTTGTTAATTTTTACGTGAATGTAAACTCAGCAAAAAAAAGAAACAGCTAGGGACCCTGCCTTTCAAAGATAATTCGTAAAAATCCAAATAACTTCACAGATATTCATTGTAAAGGTTTTAAACACCGTTTCCCATGCTTGTTCTATGAACCATAAACAATGAATGAACATGCACCTGTGGAACGGTCATTAAGACACTAACAGTTTACAGGCAATTAAGGTCACAGTTATGAAAACTCAATAATACTCAATAATACCTTCAAAATAATCACCTTAAGACAATTCAATTATGAATGATTTTCTTGACAATTTGGAAAGTCCTACTACCATTAGTACAGAGAAGACAGAGGAAATGGATCAACCTTTGCAGTTAGAGGAGATTATTA
The DNA here is from genome assembly GCF_023373465.1 of Oncorhynchus keta. NCBI lineage: Eukaryota > Metazoa > Chordata > Actinopteri > Salmoniformes > Salmonidae > Oncorhynchus > Oncorhynchus keta. Next base: position 49,207,903 of record NC_068430.1, on the reverse strand, counting down.
ATTCAATTACAGCAATGCAAAGTGGGAAAATCCCCTGGCCCAGATGGCTCCCCAATCAAATTCTTTAAAAAAGTTTTCTGCTAAATTGGCCAGGGTGTTTTGCCCCAAACCCTGACACAGGTGTCGATCACACTTTTGTTAAAACCCAGCAAAGATGCATCTGAGTGTGGCTCATACAGACCGATGCAGAGATCATCTGTTCACCTACTCTGTTTTAATTGCATCTTTCATCAGGACAACAGTTTTTTAGCTCTGCTAACATAGTTGCAAAAGGGTTTTCTGATGATCAATTAGCCTTTTAAAATTATAAACTTGGATTAGCTAACACAACGTGCCATAACCCGTTGCTGATAACGGGCCTCTGTACGCCTGTAGATATTCACATTTTTTTTAATCACCCGTTTACATCTACAATAGTCATTTACAACATTACAATGTCTACATTGTATTTCTGATCAATTTGATGTTATTTTAATGGACAAAAAATGAGCTTTTCTTTCAAAAACAATGACATTTCTAAGTGACCCCAAACTTTTGAACGGTAGTGTACATATATTTGAATTTCAAAATGAAACAAGGTAAAATAAAACATAACATAACCAACAAACACTAAAACAAGAACATACAAAGACAATAAGAATTATTACTTTAGCCTCATTGACAGTTAGCCGATGCAGCGTCGATAAACCTCTGGTAAATAAGATAGGGAAAAGACAACCCCAACCCACACCTAGGACTCCTCCCAAGGCTCACACCTCTAAAATTAGCACCCCTTTGATGTTACAGTATCTACCGAGTAGGATTTAACTATGGGAGATCAATGACCAATCAGAGGATCAATTGCACCTACACAATGGTTGAGAAGTTTCTTCTTTACATTTGTTCGACAAAAGCAATCTATTATTGAACACTACTGGTTATGAAAATATCTTTTGGCAAGGAAACTGTGTGTAGGACTGCAGGGCAGCATTCATCACCACAATCCCAGTTGTTGTGGAGCCTAGAGATGGAAGAAAGCGATTCTGGGATACATTTATCCTGTTTTAGGCTTTGGTGCCTTTTCCTAGTCCGTTGGATAATACACATTTCTCTCTGTTGTTATCTGGAGTGGAAATTGCAGTCCCAGGGAGGTGAAAATGACCTCTGTGGCTCCCAGGTCCCAGTTGAAGAGTGATGCAGTGCCCCCGAGAGAGCAACGTTGGTTTGAAATGATGGTGGGGGCGTGGGAGACGCCTCATTCCCAAGACAGAGGAGGCCAGCCCTGAGGTCAGCCATCATGATGATGGTCCCAGATTGCAGAACTCACAGCGCCCCCTCTGTCTACACCCACTAACGACTGCTCTCAATCTCTTTATCCTCTAAATCCTTCAGCTATAGGAAGCATCCCAAACGGCATCATATTCCTTCTATATGCACTACTTTTGATCAGGGCCCATATAACTCTGGTCAAAAGTAGTACACTTTATATGGAAAAGGGTGCCATTTATAACGCATCCATATTCTTATATGGGCTCTCTTGGGTATACAGAGATAATTACAAGAGGCTAACGATCTAAACATGTTTTTGCCTATGCTTTGTTTCCATAAAGGTATGGCCACAGAGACCCACGGGAGAGGTGAGGATAAGGAACGTGCTGTGTGCACAGTGATGAATCACCACTCCCTGTAAAATTAATGTAAAGGTGTAAAAAGCTTAATATTCCCATATTGGTGATTTATGTTGCTGTGAATTAAACATTAGATTTCACACACACCGGGTGTTGATTCATGACAGAGCCGAGGTGCTATTTTGTTTCCGTATTGACTCTTTATGATTACGCTCCCCATTTTGCAGCCGTGTAATAAAAAAAGTATGGGGTAATTGGCTTTTTAATGGGTTTGCATATCCATACCATTTGAAGAGTTGTCTCCTCGAGGCTCATTTCCAAGGTCATGGCCCTGTGTGATTCTGATAAATAAAGCCCAGGATTTAAGCACTGAGCAGTCCTGAGGATCATTCTGGAAGGAACGCTTGAGATTGTCTTGTCAGACATTCACTTTGGAATGCGGAGCAGTGGAGTGGTTGAAAAATGGGTTTTAATGACTCCAACCTAAGTGTATGTAAACTTCCGACTTCAACTGTACTTACCATTAACAAGTATCATGATAATTGAGTGTCCATAGAGCTGTACCATGATATTTGAACTGTTAAGCATACTGTAGCTGCGACTGAGTAAACCTCTAATTGTCCTCCAATATTCCACCGGCTAAAACCTGCCCCCATCCCAAGTCGGGTTGTTGTCCCAGGACCTTTAAGACATGGGGGCCCAACCTTTAAAAAATCCTCACGAGTGGAGCAGCGGTCTAAGGTACTGCATCGCAGTGCTTGAGGATTCACTACAGACATGGGTTTGATCCCAGGCTGTGTCACAACCGGCTGTGACCGGGAGTCCCATAGGGCGGCGCACAATTGGCCCAGCGTCGTCCGGGTTAGGGGAGGGTTTGGCTGGTGTAGCTTTACTTGGCACATCGCACTCTAGCATAGAGCATGTCTCTCAGTTTTCCTTTGGGAACTGATCATTCATACCAATTTTAAAGCCGGCAAGTCTTTTGCCCAGGCTTTTAACCATTATTTAATCTGTAAAAGATGCAAATTTGGCAACGATTGACTGCTTGTTCGAGTTGAATTTGGTCGACAGTGTTGCCTCGGGTCTGTAGTGCTTTAACCATGAATTCTTTCACAACACTCACGATATTCCCCACCATCTCTAATTTAATTCCGGTAACCACCAGATTTTCACGTATTGATCTAGTCTGTATATCAAGTAGGGATTCTCTGAACAACTTCTCTCTTTTAAGTTAATTAACGTCAGCTTAGATTACATTGACTGCACCCTTCAGCTTTTTAGTTTATTTTTCCAGTGTTGCCGCTTTCTTATCACTCATTTTAAGGCTCACCTTCATTTCATGTATATCTTTACGGACTGACTCATGCATGCCTAATTTGTCATTTAGAGATTTTAGCAGTTTGGTTTCCAAGCTTACCGTACAAGGTGGTGAAAATAGGTCATCCGTGTCAGTCGAAGAGTCTCTTAGTTTTCTTTTAGAGTTTAGTTCTTTCCATGTATTCTTTCCATTTTACTCTCCGTCAAGTTTTTGTTTTGATTGCATTGGTAGTGTTTGTCTATAAAATTCTCAAGCCTTACGTTGTTTTGAGTTATTACCCAGTTTGAATAAAAATACTATTATTTGGCATTTATAAAGCATTTTGCACCGCCATCTTGGCTCACTATGTCATGTCCTTCTAAAGATCTAATCCTTTTTTTTCAATTTTCCCCTAAAATGACATACCCACATCTAACTGCCTTTTAGCTCAGGACCTGAAGCAAGGATATGCATATTATCGATACCATTTCAAGGAAACGCTTTGAAGTTTGTGGAAATGTTAAATTGATGTAGGAGAACAACATATTAGATCTAAAAGATCATAAAAAGAAAAAAACATGCATTTTTGTTGCATATTCTTTTGTAGCATCTTTGAAACGCAAGAGAAAGGCCATAATGTATTATTCCAGCCCAGGCACAATTTAGATTTAGGCCACTAGATGGCAGCAGTGTACGTGCAACGTTTTAGATGAATGAATGAACCATTGCATTTCTGTTCAAAATTGTGTATCATGACTGCCAAATGTGCCTAATTGGTTTATTAATACATTTTTAAAGTTCATAACTGTGCACTCTCCTCAAACAATAGCATGGTATTTTTTCACTGTAATAGCTACTGTAAATTGGACAGTGCCGTTAGATTAACAAGAATTTAAGCTTTCTGTAATATCCGTTATGTCTAAGTCCTGGGAAATATTCTTGTTACCTACAACCTCATGATAATCACATTTGGCTATGTTAACTCAACCGTCCCGCGGGGGACCCACCAATTCTGTAGAGATTTTTAAAAATCCATATATCTTAGTCGAAAAATTATTTTCCATTAAGTAGTAGGCTTTATTTTAGTTTAACCTGTAGTTGTTGGCTTTCTTCAAAAGTGAGAGATAGTATTCCTGCTTAAGTTCAGACATTTTGCTTTCTTCTTTACCATGTGAAGAGTTCTCATGGACTTTTTCTAAGATAGTGATTCCTTTCATTTTATTTTCTAAATCAGATTGAACTTTTGCAGAGCATGAGATTAACCTTTTCCTAATGTATGCCTAAAAACCATCCCAAATTATATTGGGGGTTGGCTTTACTCTGTCCTCTATGTCAACATTTGTAATGGTAAAGCTTTTTATTTTTTTGTTTACGTATTTAAATTTCAGGTCCTGAAGATGTCCTCTGTTCAGTCTCCAAATTCTGCCGCTAAGTGTATTTTCTATTGGTGTACTTAAGCATGAAACCGAGAATGATCCAATATCCCTAAATCATACATTTTTTAATCTAGTAAATGGTTGAGAGCATTTTTTCTGAATGAAACGAAGTCAAATATTGATTAGCTTTACTTTGAACAAAAAAAAGTAAAAGTCTTTGTACTTGGGAATAGTAATCTCCAGGTGTCCCGTAAAGTATTTGTAGAAATTACAATGTTCTGCCTCTTTGGAGGCTACCTAAATTTGCCTTTTGTATTACTACATCTGTCAATCTTATCAAATGTACAGTATGATTTAGGTCACCTACTAAAATAATAGTTCCTTTCTGGATTTCATCGAATTTAGCTTGAATTCGAATTAAAAACACCAGTTACAATTTAGCATTAGAAAACGGCCTTCTTGGTCCATGTGCTGGGGATATAAGGGAAATTGTGTATTCTTATTTATTAGGATGCCTACACCTCTGTTGTTACTACAGTAGGTCGCAGCATAGGCCTCTCCAAACCTGCTCTGTTTAAGTGTTAGAGAACTATTGCCTTTTTAAGGATTTTTAGCTTGAACTGCTCTCATAATGTTCCCCAAAAAACTGTGGATAAATTGTACATACATTTGAAGAAAGACTGCCTCTTACGTACTGTGGTTGGTTTGTAATAATAATAATAATATAATATATGCCATTTAGCAGACGCTTTTATCCAAAGCGACTTACAGTCATGTGTGCATACATTCTACGTATGGGTGGTCCCGGGAATTGAACCCACTACCCTGGCGTTACAAGCGCCATGCTCTACCAACTGAGCTACAGAACCAGCCTGTATTACCTTGTATTACCTTATCAATTGAATTAAAGTGGCTGATAGGAGTCTACTTGGGATGAGTGGGTCCTCAGAGAGACAAATGGGATGACTGTAGGCCTCACGCACACCTCAGAGAAGTGTCTGATGCCCTTCCAGTCACCCTACCATTCAATCTTAGTTGTAATGACAAACAATGAATAATAATGATTCAACATCCTTTCCTAATCTGTCCAGAATTCTTCTTAATTTTACAAAGATTCACAAGTCACAAAAAGGTAATACCTACAGAGGAGAACATTCAATAAAGTGTATCGATGGCTCAAATTACAGGTCAGACAAAAGAGCGCTCAGGTGGAAGCGCAATGTTATTTCAGCAGATAAGCACGGGTCCCTGTGGACTAGAGGTCGACCGATTAACCGGTATGGCCGATTTTAATTAGGGCCGATTTCAAGTTTTCATAACAATCGGTAATCTGCATTTGTGGACACCGATTATGGCCGACTACATTGCACTCCACGAGGAAACTGCGTGGCAGGCTGACCACTTGTTATGCGAGTGCAGCAAGGAGCCAGCTAGCATTAAACTTATCTTATAAAAAACAATCAATCTTAACATAATCACTAGTTAACTACACATGGTTGATGATATTGCTAGTTTATCTAGCTTGTCATGCGTTGCATATAATCAATGTGGTGCCTGTTAATTTATCATCGAATCACAGCCTACTTCACCAAACGGGTGATTTAACAAGCGCATTTGCGAAAAAAGCACTGTCGTTGCAACAATGTGTACCTAACCATAAACATCAATGCCCTTCTTAAAATCAATACACAAGTACATATTTTTAAAGCTGCATATTTAGTTAATATTGCCCGCTAACATGAATTTCTTTTAACTAGGGAAATTGTGTCACTTCTCTTGCGTTCTGTGCAAGCAGAGTCAGGGTATATGCAGCAGTTTGGGCCGCCTGGCTCGTTGCGAACTGTGTGAAGACCATTTCTTACTAACAAAGACCGTAATTAATTTGCCAGAAGTGTACATAATTATGTCAAAACATTGAAGGTTGTGCAATGTAACAGCAATATTTAGACTTAGGGATGCCACCCATTAGATAAAATACGGAACTGTTCCGTATTTCACTGAAAGAATAAATGTTTTGTTTTCGAAATGATAGTTTCTGGATTTTACCATATTAATGACCTAAGGCTCTATGATTTGATATTTGATAGAGCAGTCTGACTGAGCGGTGGTAGGCAGCAGTAGGCTCATAAGCATTCATTCAAACAGCACTTTCCTGCATTTGCCAGCAGCTCTTTGCTGTTGACTTCAAGCCTATCAACTCCCGAGATTGGCTGGCAATACTATAGTGCCTATAAGAACATCCAATAGTCAAAGGTATATGGAATACAAATGGTATAGAGAGAAATAGTCCTATAATTCCTATAATAACTAAACCTAAAACTTCTTACCTAAGAATATTGAAGACTCATGTTAAAAGGAACCACAAGCTTTCATATGTTCTCATGTTCTGAGCAAGGAACTTAAACGTTAGCTTTTTTAAATGGCACAAATTGCACTTTTACTTTCTTCTCCAACACTGTGTATTTGCATTATTTAAACTAAATTGAACATGTTTCATTATTTATTTGAGACTAAATTGATTTTATTTATGTATTATATGAAGTTAAAATAAAAGGGTTCATTCAGTATTGTTGTAATTGTCATAATTACACACAAATCTATATATACAGTTCCTTGTGAAAGTATTCGGCCCCCTTGAACTTTGCGACCTTTTGCCACATTTCAGGCTTCAAACATAAAGATATAAAACTGTATTTTTTTGTGAAGAATCAACAACAAGTGGGACACAATCATGAAGTGGAACGACATTTATTGGATATTTCAAACTTTAAAAAAAAATCAAAAACTGAAAAATTGGGCGTGCAAAATTATTCAGCCCCTTTACCTTCAGTGCAGCAAACTCACTCCAGAAGTTCAGTGAGGATCTCTGAATGATCCAATGTTGACCTAAATGACCTTTTGACCTAAATGAGTTTTATATCTTTATGTTTGAAGCCTGAAATGTGGCAAAAGGTCGCCAAGTTCAAGGGGGCCGAATACTTTCGCAAGGCACTGTATATATATATATCGTCCAATTAATCTGTATCGATATCGGCATTGAAAAATCGACCTCTACTGCGGACGGTGGAAAGGCAAACGACTGAACAAAAAGTATGAGCGCCTTCATTTCGTTACACCACACAAATTACAATTAGAAAGGAGCACTGATACATTTTCCATTGTGTAACATCTTTACCAGGGAAATGAATGTGCCACATACGAGCTTGGAGCATCGATAGTAATTAAAATAATTGTAGACGATGTTAATAGAACAAAGCCTGCCTTGTTGCCCTGAGGTTCTGAACTTTAGAACCCTGTTCAGTCATAAGGGAGCCAGCCAAGCCTCGGGCTCTTTACATTTTGTATTTTTAATGGGTTTCCTTTTTAAAGTTTCCCTTTAATCATCCAAAACACACCAATGTCTCAACAGCTGTATTGTAAACCCCCCAAATATTGTGGGAATGGAGGAAGAGCACATGTAACATGCAGGAAGTCGGCCTTGGAAGCAACAAAATATTTAGACCGTTACACCAAGAGGATATTCCCTCTTGTTCCAAGGGCAGACAGTGGTTTTGAAGTTTGCAGATGGGACTACCTCGTCACATGACCATGAGAAACCATTCCCGACTGTTCGCTACACACATAATGGTGTTAATGTGGTATGTGAACCCCCCCAAATCTGCAGAGAGTGTCGTGATGACAAAGTGCTCCCTGTGGTACGGTGCAAAGTTTAGGGCGTACTGTGGTATAGTCATAAAGTTAGATAGGGGACCCATATTTGTATCTGTGCCATCATGCCGTCTGTGAACACATGGGCAGAGCCATTGAGGATACTGTGCCTTCAAAAACTATTCACACCCCACATTCTGTTGTATTACAGACTGAATTTAAAATTCATTTCGATTTTGTGTCACTGGCTTACACACAATACCCCATAATGTCAAAGTGGAGTTATTTTTTGAAATATGTATAAATGAATAAAAAATGAAAAGCTGAAATGTCTTGAGTCAATAATTATTCAACCCCTTTCTTATGGCAAGCTTAAATAAGTTCAGGAGTAAACATATGACCAGTAAGGTTTTCTAAGCAAACATTTAACATCCTGGCGAAGTTAATAATTCCACTTTGGATGGTGTATTGATACACCCAGTCACTTCAAAGATACAGGCATCCTTCCTAACCACTCAGGGATTTCACCATGAGGCCAATTGGGAATTTAAAGCAGTTACAGAGTTTAATGGCCGTGATAGGAGAAAACTGAGGGTTGATCAACAATATTGTAGTGACTCTACAATACTAACCTAAATGACAGCGAAAAGAAGGAAGCCTGTACAGAATAAAAATATTCCAAAACATGCATTCTGTTCACAATAAGGCACTAAAGTAAAACTGCAAATAAATTGCCAGAAGAAATTAACTTTATGTCCTGAATACAAAGTATTATGTTTGGGGCAAATCCAACACAACACACCACTGAGTAACACTTCATATTTAAAGCATGGTGGTGGCTGCTTCATGTTATTGGTATGCTTGTCATTGACAAGGACTAGGAAATGTTTTGATTAAAAAAAACATAATAGAGCTAAGCAGAGGCAAAACCCTAGAGGAAAACCTGCTTCAGGCGGCAGCGTAGCCTAGTGGTTAGAGCGTTGGACTAGTAACCAGAAGGTTGTGAGTTCAAACCCCCGAGCTGACAAGGTACAAATATGTCATTCTGCCCCTGAACAGGCAGTTAACCTACTGTTCCCAGGCCGTCATTGAAAATAAGAATATGTTCTTAACTGACTTGCCTGGTTAAATAAAGGTAAAAAAATAAAATAACAATTCAGACAAATTCCTCTTTCAGCAGGACAATAACCTAAAACAAAAGTCCAAATATAAACTGTAGTTTCCTCCCAATGAATGTTCCTGAGTGGACTAGTTACAGTTTTGACATAAAATGGTCTTGAAAATCTATGGCAAGACTTGAAAATGGCTGTCTTTCAGATACTACAGTATATAGAAATCACAATGTTTTACCTGCATGTGACTCTGAAGGAGGATTTGAAAAAGCGATGCTCCTTTCCCTCCATCTGTCAATTACAAGATGTGCCCATCTCTTCATGTACAATTTGACAACTAATAGGTCTAAAATTGTCACTCATTAGATTATCAATTAATCCTGTCTGTAGGCTAACTCTTATTATGGGTGAAATTAGTTTTACTGTAGTTTAGGTGTTTGAATGGGCAATGTTTCCCTCAGAATACATTTGATTAGTAATAGAGTTACAGTAAATAAAAACAGTCCTGTAACCACTTATTTTTACAAAGTAAAACATAAAAGAATACGCTATCAAACCTGCAAGGCGCGCAGTCAAATTATAAAAATGAGTGCCAACGCTGATAAATACGCTTAACAAACTCATTAATTACTCTCTTTTGTTCTAAATTAAATCAACCTCTTCACACTCATCATTCAGTTAGGCCTAATTTAAATTATATTGTGAAGTAACTTGCACTTGGAACTATCGCCAATTGCATTCATTTGTCATTCATTCAGTGAGCTGGAATTGTTTGCTTCACTAGATAAAGTCAATGATATGTTTTTGCATGATTCTAAAGCTCTACTAAAGGTGTACTCAAAGCATGCGCGGACCAACTGGCAAGTGTCTTCACTGACATCTTTAACCTCTCCCTCACTGAGTCTAATACCTACATGTTTCAAACAGACCACCATAGTCCCTGTGCCCAAGAAAGTGAAGGAAACGTGCCTAAATGATTACCGCCCGTAGCACTCACATCGGTAGCCATGAAGTGCTTTGAAAGTCTGGACATGGCTCACATCAACACCATCGTGGCGGAAACCCAAGACCCACTCCAATTTGCATACCGCCCCAACATATCCACAGATGACACAATCTCTATTGCACTCCACACTGCCCTTTCCCACCTGGACAAAATGAACACCTATGTGAGAAGGCTGTTAATTTACTACAGCTCAGCGTTCAACATCATAGTGCCCACAAAGCTCATCACTAAGCTAAGGACCCTGGGACTAAACACCTCCCTCTGCACCTGGATCCTGGACATCCTCATGGGCCGCCCCAAGGCGGTAAGGGGAGGCGACAACACATTTGCACCGTTGATCCTCAAAGCTGGCGCCCCTCGGGGGTGCATTCTTAGTCCCCTCCTGTACTCCCTGTTCACCCATGACCGCATGCCCAAGCACGCTTTTTTTGTTGGAGTGCTGTAGAGATAGTTGTCCTTCTGAAAGGTCCTCCCATCTCCACAGAGGAACTTTGTGAAAGTGACCACTGGGTTCTTGTTCACCTCCCTGCCTAAGGCCATTCTCCCCCGATTGCTCTGTTTGGCTGGGCGGCCAGCTCTAAGTCTTCGTGGTTCCAAACTTCTTCCATTTAAGAATGATTGAGCCCACTGTGCTTTTGGGGATCTTCAATGCTGCACATATTTTTTGGTACCCTTCCACAGATCTGTGCCTCGGCACATCCTGTCTCGGAGCTCTAAGGACAATTCCTTTCGACCTCATGGTTAGGGTTTTGCTCTGACATGTACTGTCAACTGTGGGACCATTTATATACTGGGGGGTGGGAGCAGGTTAAATGTTTGTTGGGGGGAATAGAATATAATAATAATAATAATATATGCCATTTAGCAGACGCTTTTATCCAAAGCGACTTACAGTCATGTGTGCATACATTCATCCATAAGGAGAGAGGGGGAGCACACAGAGAGGGGAAAAGGGGGAAGCAGTTCGGTGCCTAATGGCTGTTTAGCAGCCTGGTGGTCTGGGGATAGAAGCTATTGGCCAGTCTGATCGTTTTTTCCATGCTACTCCTATACTGCCCGCGTGTGAATGATGGAAGCAGGGAGAACAGGCCGTAGCTCTGATGGCTAAGTTCCTTGATTATCTTTTTGGCCTTCCTGCGACACCTGGTGTTGTAGATGTCCTGGACGGAAAGCAGTGAGCGCCCAGTGGTGCGTTTGGCTGAGCTTGCCACCCTCTTTAGAGCCTTGCGGTCAGCGTCAGTGGAGTTGCTGTACCAGGCCATGATGCAGCCCGACAGTACGTTCTCGGTGGTGCCCCTGTAGAACAATGTGAGGGCCCTCCGGGACAGGCCAAATTTCTTCAGCCGCCTGATGTTGAAGAGTCGCTGCCGTGCCGCCTTCACCACGGTGTCCGTGTGGTTTTGACCATTACGCCAAGGAACTTGACATTTTTGAACATCTCCACGGCGGTCCCATTGATAAGGATTAATCAGCTCCTTTGTTTTACTGACATTGAGGGAGAGATTGTTTACCTGGCACCTCTCCGTCGGAGGGCCTACGTCTGTAGGCCGTCTTGTCGTTGTTGTTAATCAGGCCTAATACTGTCGTGTTGTCAGCTAACTTGAGGCCACACAGTCGTGGTTATACAGGGATTAGAGCTGGGGGCTGAGGACGCACTCTTGTGAGACCCCTGTGTTGAGGATCAGTGTGGAGGAGGTAATGTTGCCTTCCGTTACCACCTGGGGGCGGGAGGAGGTGGTGTTGTCTTTGACTTGCCTCTCGAAGCACTTCATGATGATGGAAGTGAGTGCTACGTGTCGGTAGCTGGTCTGCTAGCTGGTCTGCACATGCTCTGAGGGCACGGCTAGGGTTACTGTCTGGGCGGCCTTGTGCGAGTTAACACGCTTGAATGACTTGCATTCGTCCTCCATGGAGAAAGTAAGCACATAGCCCACGTTGTCCTCAGGGGATCTCCTCGGCAGCTCAGAGTAGGTATGCTTTTTTATTTTTTTTGCGGGTAGGGCAGCATTGGTGTCCGCAACATAACTGGCTGACGTTTTGTAAAACGTGATCGTTATAAGCCCCTGCCATATAGGCCTTGTGTCCGACCCGCTGAATGCCGCCTCGCCAAATGTTTTCCAGCGGCCCTGGTCTCGGCGTGATTCTAGTAAAACTTTTTATTTTTCAAACATCTTTATATGCAGTCTGATGTCAACAGGTTGAAATGTACGTTTTGAAGCTTCCTCGTGCATTTCTTTCATGAGATAAAATGTAAAAACAAAATCAATGTGAATAAGGAACTATTTTAAAAGAAACACTCACCCACATTGAAGTTCAATGTAACTGGGATATGAGGTTAATTTAATCTCTTAATGATGTGGTGTCCTATGACCATGTAGATCAAAAATAATTGTTACAATTATTAGCTAATTCAATATCCCATTAATAAAAGGTAAACAATAACTGTCAACATTTTTATTTTTTATTGTAGCCAAATACATTAGTAGAACACATTGCAAAAACCTTGCAAAGAAATTGACAACATCTCAATACCCAGGGCTGAACAGACCATGCCCTCCTTATTTACAGCTATGTGACTAAATTAATGACCTTTTACTAAAAACATTTCCTGCCAATTCCCCTTAATAACGTAGTAACTTTGTTTACAAGCAATAAATGAGAGGCAAATCAAGAGGCAAATTAAGGTATGGAAACAGGCAGGGCTTAACTGCAAGAGGAAGACACTTGTATCAGCGACTCGATCAGGCTATCTGCATTCAGGCGCTCTGCTGTACCAACCTGCTGTACCACCCATCCCCTCGATAATAGCACTTCAATTATTGATTTCCCATTTATTAGATTCCCTGAGGAAGTCCCCCCATCCCATGTCTTAACATTATACAGCCTCCGATGAGAGAAGGTCAATGACCCCCTGGCGTGATGTTGAATTGGCCAAGTAGGAATACATACACTAAGCCTATGGGCTTGTCGTGTCGCGCCCTTTGCTTTCCTCCTGTTACTATGGGAAATGTGTAAAGCGTAGTGGCACGATGTCGCTGTGATGTCCCATCGCTGTGATGACGAGAGGGAAGATTCGAACGAATGTGTGTTGGCACTGCCACAGATGAGGCCGGATGTTAATAATTAGGGCATGGCGAGGGGAGAGGAGGCGAATCATGCAGGGCCTTTACACATTGAGAAAAGGGAACATATGGGGTCCATGCGACACGGCTCTGTGGCATCAACCCGCCACGGCTGCCTCTGCCGCCGGAGGAGAAGTGTGAAGGGACCCGTGAATTGGGTGTGTTTAATGTGTGAAATGGGCAGAGGTCCAACGGCGTGAGCTGGGGATGCACTCTCCCTTTCCTGGGTCCCTGGACAGGCCCCTGAGTGGGGCTTGTAGTGGGGGGGTAGTAGCAGTGCATGCAAGAGTGGTCGGAAATCAGTTAAAACCGACAAGGAGGAGGAGCAGGAACTGCACTGTTTCAACACCAGCTGCTCCACGACTGGGCTGCTGGGGGACAGTTGACAGTCCCCCCTTTGCCTCAAATTTACAGCTTCGTAGTCTAACCCTTTTTTCTGTATTTCCAGTGTATTAGCCTTCCTAGGGACACCACTGATTACTACCCTCATCTAGTTCGATGGTAAATTGGAGGCTTTTATTGTCTCAATAAATAATGTTGGGAAACGAAGGAATGAGAAATGTCTCGACTTTATCAGACTTAGCAGCAGCTGGCCCCAAATACAGGGCCCATCCGATAATTGCATATTAAAGTGACAACTAGCAGAGCTTTAGCCATTTGTCATTATCTTGGAACGCATTATGATGGTGGGGGAGTGTGACACTCAAATCTCTTTCTCACTCGGTGGAGGCAGCTCGGTTTTGTAAACAACAGCACACCATATAATGCTATCCATACACCCATAAAGGGAATTGAAACCTGCCAAACCTACACCCTGACGAATACACCCTTTGTCTTACTATATCCAATTGCCTCTCATTGTCATTATATTTCGGCAAAATGTGGTAGTGGGGCATGGCCAATTGCACGGTCTCCACCAATTTTTTAAAAAGGTCTTCCTCTTGGCCACAGAAACAAAATGTTGCAGTTTGCACATTTCATGCAATTCTACATATTTTGCCAAACAGCAATATTTTGTCTCTGCGGCGAAGGCTTTTAAAAATTTTAAGACCGTGCAATTTTCCGAATTTTTTATTTTATCTGATGTCTAGTTTTTATTGGTAATTGATTGTTAGTTCTCAAAGATGATTTAATTTAAGAATACACTATATATACAAAAGTATGCAATCGCAATAGACAAACATTGACAGTAGAATGACCGTACTGAAGATCTCAGTGACTTTCAATGCGGCACTGTCATAGGATGCCACCTTTCCAACAAGTCAGTTTGTCAAAATTCTGCCCTGCTAGTGCTGTCCCGGTCATCTGTAAGTGCTGTTGTGAAGTGGAAATGAGCAACCTACAAGCTCACGGAACGGGACCACTGAGTGCTGAAGCGCGTAAATAATTGTCTGTCCTCGGTTGCAACATTCACTTTTTTAGTTCCAAACTGCCTCTGACAGCAACATCAGCACAAGAGCTGTTCGTCAGGAGCTTCAATAAATGGGTTTCCATGGCCGAGCAGCAGTACACAAGCCCAAGATATTTCATGCGCAATGCCAAGCTTTGGCTGGAGTGGTGTAAAGCTTGCTGCCATTGGACTCTGGAGCAGTGGAAATGCGCTTCACCATCTGGCAGTCTGAAGGACAAATATGTGTTTGGCAGATGCCAGGAGAATGCTACTTGCCCGAATGCATAGTGCCAAATATTTTTGGGGGGAATTAAGGTATGGGAAATAAAGGTCTGGGGCTGTTTTTCATGGTTCGGGCTAGGCCCAGAGAAGAGAAATCTTTACGCTACAGCATACAATGACATTCTAGGCGATTCTGTGCTTCCAACTTGGTGGCAACAGTTTGGGGAAGGCCCTTTTCTGTTTCAGCATGACAATGCTCCTGTGCACAAAGCGAGGGCCATACAGTAATGGTTTGTCGATATCTGTGTGGAAGAACTTAACTGGCCTGCACAGAGCCCTGACCTCAACCTCATCGAACACCTTTGGGATGAATTGGAGCCAGGCCTAATCGCCCAACATCAGTGCCCGACCTCACTAATGCTCTTGTGGCTGAATGGTAGCAAGTCCCCACAGCAATGTTCCAACATCTTTGAAAGCATTTCCAGAATAGGGGAGGCTGTTATAACAGCAAATAGGGGACCAATTCCATATTAATTCCCATGATTTTGGAATGAGATGTTTGACAAGTAAGTGTCCAAATACTTTTGGTAATGTAGTTTATATAGCTCTTTTCTACATACTTTATACATTTTAGTCATTTAAGTTGACAGAAAATTATTTTCTAAAACATACATACAGTGCCTTGGGAAAGTATTTAGACCCTTTGTCTTTTTCCACATTTTGTTACGTTACAGCCTTGTTCTAAAATGGATTCATTATTTTTTTTAATTCAGCAATACACACACAATAGCCCATAATGACAAAGAGAAAACAGGTTTTTAGAAATGTGTGCAACATTTTATTTAAAAAAAAACATAAATACCTTATTTATATAAGTATTCAGACCCTTTGCCTAGAGAGACGAAGTTGAGCTCAGGTGCATGCTGTTTCCACTGATTTTCTTTGAGATGTTTCTACAACTTGGTTGGAGTCCACCTATGGTTAATTCAATTGATTTGGAAAGGCACACACTTGTCAAAATAATTTCCAAAGTTGACAGTGCATGTCAGAGGAAAAACCAAGCCATGAAGTCGAAGTAATTGTCCTTAGAGCTCCGAGACAGAATTGTGTCGTGGCACAGATCTTGGGAAGGCTATGAAAGAATTTCTGCAATATTCAAAGTCCCCAAGAACACAATGGCCTCCATTATACTTAAATGGAAGAAGTTTGGAACCACCAAGACTCTTCCTAGAGATGGCCGCCCAGCCAAACTTAGCAACCGGGGGAGAAGGGCATTGGTAAGGGAGGTGACCAACCCAATGGTCACTCTGACAGAGCTCCAGAGTTCCTCTCACATTTACATAAGGCACATTATGGACAACCATCTCTGCAGCACTCCACGAATCAGGCCAGACTGAAGGCACTCTTCAGTAAAATGCACATGATAGCCCGCTTGGAGTTTGCCAATAGGCACCTAAAAACTCTCAGACCATTAGAAACAAGATTCTCTGGTCTGATGAACCAATATTGAACTCTTTTACCTGAATGCCAAGCGTCACATCTATAGGAACCCTGGCACCAACCCTACGGTGAAGGATGGTAGTGGCAGCCTCATGCTGTGGGGATGTTCTTTAGCAGCAGGGACTGGGAGACTAGTCAGGATCGAGGGAAAGATTAATAGAGCAAAGTACAGAAAGATCCTTGGTAAAAACCTGCTTGAGGGTCCACAGGACCTCAGACTGGTGCGAAGGTTCACCTTCCAACAGGAAAAGGACCCGAAGCAGACAGTCAAGACGATAAAGGAGTGGCTTCAGGACAAGTCTCCGAATGTCCTTGAGTGGCCCAGCCAGAGCCTGGAATTGAACCCGATCTAACATCTCTGGAGAGACCTGAAAATAGTTGTGCAGCAGCGCTCCCCATCCAACCTGACAGAGCTTAAAATCGTCTGCATAGAAGAATGGGAGAAACTTCCCAAATGCAGGTGTGCCAAGCTTTTGTAGCGTCATACCCAAGACTCAAGGTTGTAATCGCTGCCAAAGGTGCTTCAACAAAGTACTGAGTAAAGGGTCTGCATAATTATGTAAATATGATATTTAAATTTTTATGGTTTCATTTTCATGTTTTATAAATTAGCAAAAATGTTTTTTACTTTGTCATTATGGGGTATTGTGTGTAGATTTGATGAGGGGGAAAACAATTTCATACATTTTAGAATAAGGCCGTAACATAACAAATTGTGGAAAAAGTCAAGGGGTATGAATACTTCACAAAAGCTATATATCTATATATATATATAGCCAAATACATTTAAACTCAGTTTTTCACAATTCCTGACATTTAATCATAGTAAAAATTCCCTGTTTTAGGTCAGTTAAGATCACCACTTTATTTTAAGAATGTGTACTGTCAGAATAATAGTAGAGAGAATGATTTCATTCGGCTTTTGTTTTTTTCATTACATTCCCAGTGGGTCAAATGTTTACATACACTCAATTAGTATTTGGTAGCATTGCCTTTAAATTGTTTAACTTGGGTTAAACGTTTCGGGTTGCCTTCCACAAGCTTCCCACAATAAGTTGGGTGAATTTTGTCCCATTCCTCCTGACGGAGCTGGTGTAACTGAGTACGGTTTGTAGGCCTCCTTGCTCGCGCACGCTTTTTCAGTTCTGCCCATACATTTTCTATAGGAATTAGGTCTTTGTGATGGGCTTTGTGATGGCCACGACTGCGTGGCCACGCACGCCTCCAACTCAATCATCAAGTTTGCGGACGACACAACAGTGGTAGGCTTGATTACCAACAACGATGAGACGGCCTACAGGGAGGAGGTGAGGGCCCTCGGAGTGTGGTGTCAGGAAAATAACCTCACACTCAACGTCAACAAAACTAAGGAGATGATTGTGGACTTCAGGAAACAGCAGAGGGAACACCCCCCTATCCACATCGATGGAACAGTAGTGGAGAGGGTAGTAAGTTTTAAGTTCCTCGGCATACACATCACAGACAAACTGAATTGGTCCACTCACACAGACAGCATCGTGAAGAAGGCGCAGCAGCGCCTCTTCAACCTCAGGAGGCTGAAGAAATTCGGCTTGTCACCAAAAGCACTCACAAACTTCTACAGATGCACAATCGAGAGCATCCTGGCGGGCTGTATCACCGCCTGGTACGGCAACTTCTCCACCCACAACCGTAAGGCTCTCCAGAGGGTAGTTGTAACGGCGTTCGTCTGTTGAAGGAGAGTCGGACCAAAATGCAGCGTGGTGGTTACTCATGTTCTTTAATGAAGGATCGCGATACATTAAATAACTTATAAATAAACAAAAACAACAAACGGAACATGAAAACCTATACAGCCTGTCTGGTGAACAACTACACAGAGACAGGAACAATCACCCACGAAATACACAGTGAAACCCCGGCTACCTAAATATGGTTCCCAATCAGAGACAACGAGAATCACCTGACTCTGATTGAGAACCGCCTCAGGCAGCCAAACCTATGCTACACCCCTACTCAGCCGCAATCCCAATGCCTACAAAACCCCAATACGAAATACAACAAAATAAACCCATGTCACACCCTGGCCTGACAAATATATAGCGAAAACACAAAATACTATGACCAAGGCGTGACAGTAGTGAGGTCTGCACAACGCATCACCGGGGGCAAACTACCTGCCCTCCAGGACACCTACACCACCCGATGTTACAGGAAGGCCATAAAGATCATCAAGGACAACAACCACCCGAGCCACTGCCTGTTCACCCCGCTATCATCCAGAAGGCGAGGTCAGTACAGGTGCATCAAAGCTGGGACCGAGAGACTGAAAAACAGCTTCTATCTCAAGGCCATCAGACTGTTAAACAGCCACCACTAACATTGAGTGGCTGCTGCCAACACACTGACTCAACTCCAGCCACTTTAATAATGGGAAATGATGTAAAATATATCACTAGCCACTTTAAACAATGCTACCTAATATAATGTTACATACCCTACATTATTCATCTCATATGCATACATATATACTGTACTCTATATCATCTACTGCATCCTTATGTAATACATGTATCACTAGCCACTTTAACTATGCCACTTTGTTTACATACTCATCTCATATGTATATACTGTACTCGATACCATCTACTGTATCTTGCCTATGCTGCTCTGTACCATCACTCATATATATATATATATATATATATATATATATATATATATATATAATGTTTAATTTCAGTGTGTATGGGAGAAGGTGGGCCGAGGAGCACCGCCAACAGACTATTTTTCCAGGGATGGATCACAATAAAAATGCCATATTCTGTACTTGATGTGTGGCTGTTTGGGGTGTGATGTAGGCCTACATGTCAAAATACCATGTCATGTCAGCAAAATATGTCACTTTAGAAGATTGTCATGTGTTTCATGGTAATTGAATTGCTCTCCATATGACCCCATGGTGCCTGTACAAGGTGTGAAACTTGTGATGAAATGTAACACCCCAGTACTCGTCAGGTAGACACTTCTAGAGGTTATGTGGGCCTGGTTAACACACAAAGCAGATATTGGCTGTTTGTTGAAGCTGGAGGGAGGCCGTGGGTGTGTATAGTGTGTGTGAGTAAAAATGTGTGTATCTGTGAGAGTGTGTGTGTGTTGGCAAGATGAAGTTGGTGAGAGTGCTGATGTAAAACGGCGGTGGCTGAGGCGAATGAGAAATGTAATCCGCCTAATTCATTAGCCATGGCCTAGTTAGGGTCTCCACTATATTGGTTCACCACTCTGAGTTGATTTGCCCTATTCTGGACCCAAAGTTGTGATGATTGATGTCTTTGCATAGCCCATTGATATGCTTAACATAATTTTGTGATGAATCATCTGATTCCACATGCCATACTATGACCCTATTCACATTAGCAGACAGCATGTGTCACTGGTGAGTTATAATGTGGCAGATGAAATTTACCTGGAAAGAGGATGTCATCATTTTACCTTCTCATTTGATCTCCACTGACACATTTAAGTTCTCATTTGTGTCAGGGAATCCATTATGGTTTCAAGGGGAGCTGCCCTGGCTGCTAGCGTGCTGTGCTAACATGCTAGTTGTTTGAAGGGATGTGAAGTGTATCAGTTAGAATCAGGTAATTGTCTGGGTCAAGTATTCAAGCTAAATTAAATAATTCCTTTCATGGAATAATTTACTGAGTTAATCTACACTTTTTATGAATTTAGAGGGAAATTATGTTGTCCGAAGTCAGTTTTTCTAAAAACGGAACCTAATCCTATAATTGCTACTCTCTCATGTAAGTTGGTACATTATGGACAAAAGCCTTTATGATTTAGGCCATTTGCCTTGTGCCAGAAACCTCCCAGATATTTTTCCCCACCTACTGCCAAATGTGAGGCAAGCTATAAAACCCACATACCAATCTATAAAACGGTAATAAAAGGTTATAGTCTAAAACGTTTTTTTTTTTGCGGGGAGGGGGGGACAGTATGTGGGCTCTGAATGTGTGTTTCCAAACAGAAACAAATTTCTTTGGTGTTGTTTTACCTCAGATTAGCTGATCAATTGGAAGGCACTCAATACAGAACCTTGACATGTCCCTGGCTTGGTGTTCAGTTATCAAAGCAACGTCCCTGAGAATGTCTGTCGCTTCAATATATTCTTTGTTATTCCAGCAGCACGTCCTCTCACACCTATTCGTCTCTCTTTCTGTCTGAACCACACACATTTTACACTACCTTTACTTTGGATCCATCACTCTGCTTTGTCTTTCTCTTCTCTCCTTGCAGATTCCAACAATATTGTATAATAAAAGTACAGTAGTTCACTGTCGCAATAGTTCCTCAGACATTCCTGAGACTTGATGGGTCTGGGTTGAAATAGTATGTTTTCTTTCAAATACTTTTTAGCGTTTGAATAAAAGATCACAGAAATGTCCCATATGCACAAAAATATTATTTCTCTCAAATTTGTGCACACATTTGTTGACATCCATGTTAGTGGTCCTTCTGTGGCTCAGTTGGTAGAGCATGGCGCTTGTAACGCCAGGGTAGTGGGTTCGATTCCCGGGACCACCCATACGTAGAATGTATGCACACATGACTGTAAGTCACTTTGGATAAAAGCGTCAGCTAAATGGCATATATTTATATTATTAGTGAGCAGTATATCCTTTGTCAAGATAATCCACCCACCTGACAGGTGTGTCATATCAAGAAGCTTAAACAGCATGATCATTATCCAGATGGCGGCAACAGAGAGGGCCATATTGCTTCTAGTCCTTAGGAAACATTGCAGTATTTAGTCTTTTTTATATATTATTTCAAACATTGTTAGCCCAGAAAATCTTAAGTGTTATTACATACAGCCCAGGAAGAACTATTGGATATCAGAGCGACGTCAACTCACCAGACCTACGACCAGGAATACGACTTTCCCCAAGCGGATCCTTTGTTCGAACCACCCAAGGCATTCGAACTGATTGCAGAGGCTGACCCAAAACAACGTCGCCACAAAAGAGGTAGACAGAGTGGGCTTCTGGTCAGACTTCGGAGGCGCGCACACCACGCACCGCTTCCGAGTATATTACTCGCTAATGTCCAGTCTCTAGATAACAAGGTAAACGAAATTTGGGCAAGGATTGTAACATACTCTGTGTCACGGAAACATGGCTCTCTGGGGATATGCTGGGGATATGACTCTTTGTGCGACACGCCGACAGTAATAAACATCTCTCCTGGAAGAAGAAGAAGGGGGGTGTATGTTTCATGATTAACGACTCATGGTATAATTGTAACAGCATACAGGAATGCAAATCCTTTTGTTCACCTGACCTAAAATTCCTCACAATCAAATGCAGACCATATTATCTACCAAGAGAATTCTCGTCAGTTATTGTCACAGCCATGTATATCCCCCCTCAAGCCGATACCACGACGGCCCTCAAGGAACTTCAATGGACTTTATGCAAACTGGAAACCATATATATTGAGGATGCATTTATTGTAGCTGGGGATTTTAACAAAGCTAATTTGAGAACAAGGCCCTCCCCTGCCCCCCTTTCGGCAAATCTGACCCGACTCCATTTTGCTTCTCCCCTCATATAGGCAGGAACTCAAACAGGATGTACCCGTGACAAAGACTTCAACGCTGGTCTGACCAATCGGAATCCACACTTCAAGGTTGTTTTGACGGGGACATGTTCCGGGTAGCCTCAGAGTAATTAATATAGATTTACACGCTCTTTCGGTGAGTGAGTTTATAAGGACGTGCATAGGAGATGTTCCCACTGTGATTATTAAAACCTAACCTAACCACAAACCGTGGGTAGAGGGTATCATTCACGCAAAACTGAAAGCGCGAACCACCGCATTTAACCATGGAAAGGTGATCAGGAATATGGCTGAATATAAACAGTGTAGTTATTCCCTCCGCAAGGCAATCAAATAATCGAAATGTAGGTATAGAGACAAAGTGGAGTCGCAATTCAACAGCTCAGACACGAGACGTATGTGCCAGGGTTTAAAGGCAATCACAGACTACAAAATAAAACAGCCACTTCACTTGCCTGCTTTGAGGACAATACAGTGCAACCGACGTAGCCCGCTACCAAGGACTGTAGGCTCTCCTCCTCCGTGGCCGACGTGAGTAAAACATTTAAACGTGTTAACCCCCGCAAGGCTGCTGGCCCAGACGCATGCGCAGACCATCTGGCTGGTGTGTTTACAGACATATTCCATCTCGCCCTATCCCAGTCTGCTGTCCCCACATGCTTCAAGATGGCCACCATTGTTCCTGCACACAAGAATGCAAAGGTAACTGAACTAAAGGATCATATCACCTCCACCTTACCGGTCACCCTAGACCCACTTCAATTTCCTTAATGCCCCAATAGATCTGCAGACGTTGCAATCTTCATCACACTGCACACTTCCCTAACCAATCTCGACAAGAGGAATACCTGTTCATTGACTACAGCTCAGCATTCAACACCATAGTACCCTCAAATCTCATCATTAAGCTTGAGGTCCTGGGTCTCAGCCCCGCCCTGCTCAATTTGGTCCTGGACTTCCTGACAGGCCGCCAGCAGCACAAAAGCCCTTTTGTGCGGAAAACTCATTCTGATTGGCTGGTCCTGGCTCCAGTGGGTGAGCCTGGATCCCATGTGGGTGGGCCTATGCCCTCCCAGGCCCACTCAAGACTGTGCCCCTCCCCGGTTTTGAACTCCATAGATTAGGGCCTAATTTATTTATTTGTTGACTGATTTCCTAATATGAACTGTAATTCAGTCAAATCAATGAAATTGTTCAATGTATGAGAGAGCAAGAGAACTACGTAAGTGAGAGAGAGGTGTGTGGGTACCTAAAATCATTTTTCCTCAAAAGTTATTTATTTAACCTGGTAATTTGCAGTGAGCGATGATTTGCCAGAGAATTATTGCTGAGGTGACTAAGCTCCTCACTCTAAGGTCCTTTTTGGGACCCATTTCAGCGATGGTCGAGGACTGAATTATACTAATTTAGAGCCATTTCAGCCAAATGGATGAAAGTTGTGGTGCACAAAGTTTGCCTCTGTGTGATGTAAAACCCCAGTAGATGAAAATTACCACATTGCTCATATTCCATTGCTCATTACTATCGCAATGTTTTGGTTTTGCCTCTAAAACCTGGGCTGTGTCTGAAATGACACCCTATTCTCTATCAGGGCACATAGGGCTCTCGTCAAACGTAGTGAGTCTATATGAAATATGGTGCCATTGGGGACTGAAGCAAAATCTTAGAAATTGTTGTATGTTGCGTATATATTTTTGTTGAGTTTATTTGAAAGAAAACAAATACTATTTGAACCCGTGTCTGGTAGACAACAGTAACAGGTTCTTTCTCGTCCCTGATAGGTTCTTTCATGGTGGTGAACGGCTCGGGCCGGGCGTCGGGGCAGAAGGCCCACCTGCTCCTACCCACCCTGAAGGAGAATGACACCCACTGCATCGACTTCCACTACTCTCTATCCAGCCGCGATGGCTCCAGTCCCGGGGTGCTCAACGTCTACATCAAGGTGAACGGCGGCACCCAGGGAAACCCTGTGTGGAATGCCTCCGCCTCGGTGACAGAGGGCTGGGTCAAGGCCGAGCTGGCAATCAGCACCTTCTGGCCCAACTCCTATCAGGTGAGGGGAGAGCTTCAATGTCACTACATACTGCCACATCTGTGTGGTTTTCATTAAGGCACACGACATAAAACATTTTTAAAATGTTTGCAAGGAAAACAAAATAGTTTCTTGTTGGACAAGTCCAAATAATTCCCCCATGTTTGTCTGTTTTCTTCCATTTGGTGCATATGCAATAGGTTTGATATGTTCACTACACCGCTATCACACCAACTATAGCAATGCTCAAGCCACTGTTCTGAACCAGTATGCTGTGTGTGTAACAGTATAATTTTACGTCCGTCCCCTCGCCCATACCCGGGCGCGAACCAGGGACCTTCTGCACACATCAACAACAGTCACCCACAAAGCATCGTTACCCATCGCTCCACAAAAGCTGCGGCCCTTGCAGAGCAAGGGGAACTACTACTTCAAGGTCTCAGAGCAAGTGACGCAACCGATTGAAACGCTATTTAGTGCGCACCGCTAACTAAGCTAGCCGTTTCACATCCGTTACATGTGGTAGGCCTATTGTTGGAAATATGATTTTTTTTAATGATATTTTTATATTAATATTGCCTGTCATTGTGCAATACAGTTTGACCACCGACCGCGAATGTTCAGATGGAACCCAATTGGTTTATCTGCAGTCTTCCTAAAGTTAGCAAAATAAGGTTAAGAAATTGCTTAAACTTCAATACAAATAATTTTTCAGTAACTAGATTACTCGCACCATGGGGTTATTGGTGAAATTGAATCGGATGAGAATCACCACGTTAATTGCTCTGATTTGATTACAATTATTCATATATTTCTCTAGCATTCTTTACTGCCTATTTGCCAACCTTTTGCTTCATGAACAAGTCTCCAATCTCAACAGCAACGTAAACGCAGATTTTCATCAAGGATCTATATAAAATATTGAACAAAAATATAAACGCAACATGCAACCATTTAATTGATTTTACTGAATTACAGTTCATATTAGGAAATCAGTCAATTTAAATAAATTCATTAGGCCTTAATATATGGATTTCACATGACTGGGAATACAGATATGGGTCTCAGGATCTTGTCACGATAATGTTGTGCGTTGAAATTGCCAACGATACAATTCAATTGTGTTCGCTGTCCGTAGCTTATGCCTGCCCTTACCATAACCCCACCGCCACCATGAGGCACTCTGTTCACAATGTTGACATCAGTAAACTTCTCACCCACAAGACGCCATATACTTGGTCTGCGGTTGGGAGGCCTGTTGGACATGCTGCCAAATTCTCTAAACGACATTGGCCTCCAACAGTAGAGAAATGAACATTAAATTCTCTGGTGGACATTCCTGCAGTCAGCATGCCAATTTCACGCTTCTTCAACTTGAGACATCTGTGGCATTTTGTTGTGACAAAACTGCACATTTTAGAGTGCTCTTTTATTGTGCTGATGAGTTCTGACTTTATACTTGAAATACTGTTAATTATCAGGTATCCTATTGAAATATTGAGTGCCATAGGCTGGTTTCTACACCAGAAGTGAATGGTTATCTGTAGGAGGAATGTATATGGGGGAGGCAATTAAGCTTGGAATGTATTGAGTAAAGGAAAGGCAGTCACGTGTGCAGGCACTGATAAGAGTGGAGAGATGTGGTTTAGTGAGGAATGGAGGGCCGAGGTCAGGTCATGTTAAGGGATAAGAAACCGGTTATTGTTCGCATCACTTAACTTCCTGCCTAGCAATAAAGATGTAATGTTCAGAGAGAAGGAGACTCCACCGAAATTGGGGTATATATACTACCAAATATGTATTTGTTTGTTCGACCCTTTGGGTGAATAAACTTGGTTGGAGCTTTTATATTGTCCGTCAGTTTCTTACTCAGTTATTTAGAACCTAACAGTGCCTAGCACAAGGTGCACCTGTGTAAGGATCATGCTGTTTAATCAGCTTCTTGATGTGCCACACCTGTCCTGTGGATTATCTTGGCAATGGAGAAATGCTCAATAAAGGGGATGCAAAACAAATTGTCCTACAACATTTGAGAGAAATAAGCTTTTTGTGTAATTGGAACATTTTCTGGGATCTTTTATTTCAGCTCATGAAACATATACTTTACATGTTGCGTTTATTTTTGTTCATTGGATATATACTGTATTTCTCAGCCCGTCTCGCTCACTATTACAACCCTTTATGTCCATTCATGCCCCGTCACTCTTCACTTGAACCTCTATCTCCCCATCTCTTTCTATGTGTAAATGAAACACAGTAAATGTATGAATTTCTCTGTTAATGGAATTCAGTTTCTTGAGTACTCGCTATAATTATATTACATAATGACCTTGGTGAGGTGGAAAGACTAATATTTAAAATATTAACTTTAATGTGAATATTTGGTCATTTTGTCTTAGCTATAATTAAATATTTACTTTGTTCTTAGGCTAAGGCACACATAACCTTTTCTGCTTTTCATATTTCATGATCCTGCTTGAAATAGTTGACAGTTTGTTCATTAATGCAGCTGAGAAGAGTCTGTAAATGTAACGTATACGCAGGGAGTCAGGAAGCAAGTGCAGAAGGTGAGTTTAATAACATGAAGAAAATACAAAACAGGGGACGCGTACTGAACATAACCAAAACTGCCTGATGACTGAAGCTACTGAGGGCTAGATGAAGGGAGAGTAATCAGGGTGGTGATGAAGTCCAGGTGTGCTTAACGATGGGGAGTAGATATGCGCAATGATGGTTTCCAGGTGTGCGCAATGTGGGTTGCCAGGGCAGACTGGCGATTTCTAGCGCCGGATGGAGGGAACAGGAGTCGGCGTTACTGTAAATGGCATTCATTGACTTTAATTAATACGGTTAAATATGAGGCTTAGTATCTCTTTAAGAATCTGACTGCGTGGTTGTATGTCGACGACTAAAACCCACTGTGTGTTTGATTAGACAAGTGACTTTGGCACAGATGTGGCAAAGTTTACACAAAGGAATGTTCTCTTTAATTGTGCGCTCCCCTGCTACAAGGTATTTGAGGCATGATGGGTCATCGTCCGTCGTAACGTTTTAATAAGTTGGCCAGGAGGACGGCCTCAAGGGCGAGGAGCGGCCGGTCCAGATGGCGGAGATGGAAATCCCGGATGATGTTGGGGTCCCGGATGTCCACCACTGGGACCCAAGACCGCTCCTCAGGACCTCAGTCCACCAGGTACTGGAGCCGACCCCCACGACGTCAGGATTCCTTCGATGTCTAGGGGAGGCAGAATCGGGGGACGGCATCAGCGGGGGACCAGGAACCACTGGCCAGGGTGGTGATGAAGTCCAGGTGTTCTTAACAATGGGGAGCAGGTGTGCGCAATGATGTTTGCCAGGTGTGCGAAATGTTGTTTGCCTGGACCAGTGATTAGTGGATCGGCAACGTCGAGCGCCGAATGGATGAAGCAGGAGTAGGCGTGACAGTAAATGGGGTTCATTAACTTTCATTTATTCTGTTAAATATTAGGATCGGTATTTATTTAAAAATCTGACTGTGGTTGTATGACGACGACTAAAAACCCCACTGTGTGTTTGATTAGACAAGTGATTATGGCATTTCACACATTTGTTCTTTATCTGAAAATTGCCATTGACGTCCAAGAAATCAAAACCCTCACATGTCCTCTGTTCAAAGCCTCCCTGTTGTTTCGCTCCCTCTAAAGCAGTTGGGGCATTTGAGAATTCACACCATGTACCACCCCAATTCACACAGTGTACCACAATGTACTGACACAAAAGAACGAGGCAAAAAAACAGCCTTGTCTGGTGGTAATAACGGCCTAA
Organism: Oncorhynchus keta; assembly: GCF_023373465.1. Classification (NCBI taxonomy): domain Eukaryota; kingdom Metazoa; phylum Chordata; class Actinopteri; order Salmoniformes; family Salmonidae; genus Oncorhynchus; species Oncorhynchus keta. The sequence continues at coordinate 49,180,189 of NC_068430.1, read as the reverse complement.
GCAGAAACCCTTGGATTAGGCTGGTCTGCAGCCCTGCATACATTCACTTCAAAGCCTCCCCTGAATCTCAAGAAGAAGCGTCAAGATTACAGTCCCAAACTTTGTTCTTGCCAGCCAGGTACGGCTGCTCGATGTCATGGGGAGACAGAGAGATGTTCTCGCAACGTTTTATCCACGCAACTGATTATTTTAATGAAGGCAGATTCCAGGCGGTGACACCGGGGCATCACACTAAACACTTAGAATGACTGAAGAGAGTAGAAGGCAAAAGAGAACACTTAAGATTTTAAGATAATTGGCTAAATGCTGACCACTTGACAATGCACAGGACCTGACCGCTTCATGTCAGAGAACCCTGAAAGGAGCAGATACAGGAGTGGATTAACTCATGTCAGAGAATGCTAAAAAGGGGCAGGGAATGTGCTGAACACTGAAGGAGGAATTGAAATGAGTGAGCAACCAGACATCGTTGGCATTCTAGGGCGGTGCTGACTTTCCTGGCGGACAAGCCCTTTGACATTTTGATTGAGGGCCGCTTCCTTCCTCATACTGTGTGCCACAAGGATCCCAGCTGTCACAGGAGCACTGCACGGGTTACAAGGCTCATGACCCCACTTCACCCTGTGGCCTCCTGGGTCAGAAGATGCTTTTCTATGGCAGCCAGGCAGAGGCAACCAGGCCAGACTGACAGAGAAAGAGGCAAAGGCAAAGGTCAGTTTGACAGAGGCTGAGACAGAGGCAGTGACATCTGAACATGTGGAGGAGAGGAAGAAGGTAGGGGGTTGATGTATAATGTAGCAGGCTGAGTGACAGAGCATATTACAACATCTGTAAAAGTCTGGTCATTTAGTTGTGAAGTCAGACATGCTCAGCCTGTGAGTAAGAGCCATTATCCTGGGAGGGAGAATAGAAATGTAGGTTTGACTGGGCTGTAGTTTGACTTTCAGGTCTAATGGAGGGATCCTCCAGGTTTAGATGGACAGTTGAAGTCATAATCAGAAAATGACCATTATCAGAAAAGCTACATAACCTTGGACCCCATGTTAAGAGTAAAACACCTTACTGTACCTGTGAAAGGAGGCTGCTGTTTTGCTCTCTCTTATCCTTTTTACACTGAGCCAAACCGAGCTGAGACAAGCCAATTGGTACTGAGCTGGCCTGTTTACGCATAAGACATAGTTGCTGGAACCGTGCTGGAAAGTGTGTCAAAATAACATTTCAGAACCAGTACGGTTCGGTTTGTCCCTATAGGTGTGAAATAGATATTTCTCATACACGCACAAACACACACACAGGCTTAGCTGTAAGCAGGAGCTCTTCTCATAAATGGTGTAAAATGTGTTTTCACTCTCTCCTCTTTCTCTCCCCACATCTCTCTTTCTCTCTCCCTTTGTGGTAGGTGATATTCGAGGCCATATCCATACAGGGCCATCCAGGGTTCATCGCGGTGGACGAAGTCCGAGTATTGGCCCACCCATGCCGTAAGTGACCCGCCATGACTAGCCCACCGAGCATCATCTGGTCTCACAATCGCGTGCGTGTGTAGTTGGGGGTGGGGACACAGACTGAGAGGGTTGGAGGGAGGACGAGAAAGATTGCGGAGCACAGAATAAGTTACAAAGTCAGGGCCTTCATCATTCAAATCTGACAGACCTCTTTGCCTCACATCTTTGGATTTCTCAAAGGCACTCTGTGTCCTCGACATGTTCTCTTCTTTCTTTCTAGCTCTCTGTCCCCAGACTTAGAGTTTTCCCCAAGAATTAGGACAGAGCACATAGCTACTTGTGCCAAATTCAAATAACAGTAGGAACGGAAGGTAAATACATGTCTTGAGGTTAAAATAATCTAGTCGGTCTTCTTCTTCAATGGGGATATTAACGTAAAGATATATTCTCGTATTGAAATATCAATGAATACACTATTTCCAGGCACGGTGAAAATGAGATTAGGAAATCAGCTGAGCTCAATGCCATTTCAATGACACACAGAGCAGCCTCAATGCACTGAGCAGATGAGGGATGGAAATTCTAGGGAAGAAAAGATGACCTGAAATCTTAAGTGATTTTCAATCGAAAAGGAAAACACTGCTTTTTATGTTGTGCATTTGTATTCTTTATTCCGCACGTAACTCCGCTTTCCCCTTGACCTCAATGCATGATTCACATGAACGTCAAACTTGATATTGTTAGAGTCAAAGAGTTCATATATGCTGATGCATGTCTCTGTAGCTGGTAGCTAGCCAACTGCTTCTCAACCACCACCAACAAGCAGCACTCACCTGGGTGATGCCCCGGCAGCCATTGAGGCGGCGAATAGCTCACTGCACGTTGGCCATAGTCCAAAGTAGCTTGTAGTACTCCCAAGCATCTGCACTCGTCCTCTGCCATCTCAGTTGTCCTTTCTTGGCTCTTACTTCAGACTTCTCCATTCATCCTCAACCTCACTTTCAAATCAAAACATCCAGCTAGCCAGCTATTAGCTAGTTAGCTAGCCCTACCAACCACATAACCAACTGACTTTTTTGACAGTTTTGAAACGTGGTGCTGGTTTGACAATTGTAATGACATACACTGTTCATTATTTAAAACATATACAGTACCTGTCAAATGTTCTTTCTTTTTTACTATTTTATAAATTGTAGAATAATAGTGAAGACATCAATACTATGAAATAACACATATGGAATCATGTAGTAACCAAAAAAGTGTTAAACAAATCAAAATATATTTTATATTTCAGATTCTTCAAGTAGCCACCCTTTGCCTTGCTGGCAACTTTCCACACTTGTGGCATTCTCTCAACTAGCTAAACCTGTAATGCTTTTCCAAAAGTCTTGAAGGATATACTGAGCACTTGTTGGCTGCTTTTCCTTCACTCTGCGGTCCAACTCATCCCAAACCATCTCAATTAGGTTGAGGTCAGGTGATGGTGGAGGCCAGATCATCTGATGCATCACTCTCCTTCTTGGTCGAACAGCCCTTACCCACCCTGGAGGTGTGTTGGATCATTGCCCTGTTGAAAACAAATGATAGTCCCACGAAGCACAAAGCAGATGGGATGGCGTATCGCTGCAGAATGCTGTGGTAGCCATTCTGGTTAAGTGTGCATTGAATTTTAAATAAATAACAGACAGTGGCACCAGCGAAGCACCCCCACAACATCACACCTCCTCCTCCATGCTTCACGGTGGAAACCACACATGCAGCGATCATCCGTTCACCTACTCTGCAACTCACAAAGACACGGTGGTTGGAATTAAAAATCTCACATTTGGACTCTTCAGATCAAAAGACAGATTTCCACCGGTATAATGTCCATTGCGCATGTTTCTTGGCCCAAGCAAGTTTTTTCTTCTTTTTGGTGTCCTTTAGTAGTGTTTTCTCTGCAGCAATTCAACCATGAAGGCCTGATTCACGCAGTCTCCTCTGAACAGTTGATGTTGAGATGTCTGTTACTCGATGAAGCATTTATTTGGGCTGCCATTTCTGAGGCTGGTAACTCGAATGAACGTATCCTCTGCAGCAGAGGTACAGTGGGGAGAACAAGTACCGTAATTGCTCGACTATACGCCGCTACTTTATTCCCACGCTTTGAACCTCGCGGTTTATACAATGAAGCGGCTAATTTATGGATTTTTCCCGCTTTCACAAGATTCATGCCACCGAAAAACTGAGCACCGTCACATAATGTGACGTAAAATCGAGCGCGCTCAAACTTCCCATCATTCTGATTACGGTAGTAATTTTGTCACCCTCATCATGGCAAAGACAGGAAGACATGCATATGATGCAGCTTTCAAGTTGAAGGCGATCGATCTGGCTGTTGGAAAAGGAAAGAGAGCTGCTGCACGGGTGCTTGGCCTTAATGAGTCGATTATAAGACGTTGGAAACAGCAGCGTGAGGAACTGACTCAGTGCAAAAAGACAACAAACCTTTCAGAGGGAAGAAAAGCAGATGGCCCAAAGTATTTGCAGCCACTCGACATCAGTGTAAATCCTGCATTTAAGGTGGCGCTCCGTGTTCAGTGGGAGGCTTGGATGACAAGTGGGGAGAAATCCTTCACTAAAACGGGCTGCATGCGAAGAGCAACTTATGGTCAAGTCTGCCAGTGGGTCCTGACAGCGTGGAGCATTGTCAAAAAATCCACTATCATCAACGGGTTTCGAAAGGCTGGACTGCTGAGTGTTGAAGGGGCAGCATGAGCTCAGCGGGGTATTTGCCTCCGGATGAAAGTGACGAGAGCGACAATGAAAACGATCCAACATCGGATGAAGCAATTCTGAGGCTATTCATCTCCAACACCGAAGGAGATGACTTCAGTGGTTTCAGTGCACAGGAGGAGGAAGATAGTGACCAAGTTCATTTGTTTCAATGTACCAGTAGGCACCTGCGGCTTATGTGTGGTGTATTTATGTACAAAATACATATTTTTTAATAATTCAGTGGGTGCGGTTTATATTCAGGTGCGCTTAATAGTCCAACAATTACGGTATTTGATACATTGACGATTTTGCAGGTTTTCCTACTTACAAAGCATGTAGAGGTCAGTAATTTTTATCATAGGTACACTTCAACTGTGAGAGACGGAATCTAAAACAAAAATCCAGAAAATCACATTGTATGATTTTTAAGTAATTAATTAGCATTTTATTGCATGACATAAGTATTTGATACATCAGAAAATCAGAACTTAATATTTGGTACAGAAACCTTTGTTTGCAATTACAGAGATCATACATTTCCTGTAGTTCTTGACCAGGTTTGCACACACTGCAGCAGGGATTTTGGCCCACTCCTCCATACAGACCTTCTCCAGATCCTTCAGGTTTCGGGGCTGTCGATGGGCAATACGAACTTTCAGCTCCCTCCAAAGATGTTCTATTGGGTTCAGGTCTGGAGACTGGCTAGGCCACTCCAGGACCTTGAGATGCTTCTTACGGAGCCACTCCTTAGTTGCCCTGGCTGTGTGTTTTGTGACGTTGTCATGTTGGAAGACCCAGCCACAACCCATCTTCAATGCTCTTACTGAGGGAAGGAGGTTGTTGGTCAAGATCTCGCAATACATGGCCCCATCCATCCTCCCCTCAATACGGTGCAGTCATCCTGTCCCCTTTGCAGAAAAGCATCCCCAAAGAATGATGTTTCCACCTCCATGCTTCACGGTTGGGATGGTGTCTTGGGGTTGTACTCATCCTTCTTCTTCCTCCAAACACGGCAAGTGGATTTTAAGACCAAAAAGCTATATTTTTGTCTCATCATCCAGATGGTCATTGGCAAACTTCAGACGGGCCTGGACTGGCTTGAGCAGGGGATCCTTGCGTGTGCTGCAGGATTTTAATCTTGACGGCATAGTGTGTTACTAATGGTTTTCTTTGAGACTGTGGTCCCACCTCTCTTCAGGTCATTAACCAGGTCCTGCCATGTAGTTCTGGGCTGATCCCTCACCTTCCTCACTGATCCCTCACCTTCCTCATGATATTTAATGCCCCACGAGGTGAGATCTTGCATGGAGCCCCAGACCGAGGTTGATTGACCGTCATCTTCTTCCATTTTCTAATAATTGCGCCAACAGTTGTTGCCTTCTCACCAAGCTGCTTGCCTATTGTACTGTAGCCCATCCCAGCCTTGTGCAGGTCTACAATTGTATCCATGATGTCCTTACACATCTCTCTGGTCATACATTGTGAAAAATCATACACTGTGATTTTCTGGATTTTTGTTTTAGATTCCGTCTCTCACAGTTGAAGTGTACCTATGATAAAAATTACAGACCTCTACATGCTTTGTAAGTAGGAAAACCTGCAAAATCGGCAGTGTATCAAATACTTGCTTTCCCCACTGTAACTCTGGGTCTTCCTTTCCTATGGTGGTCGTCATGAGAGCCGGTTACATCATAGCGCTTGATGGTCTTTGCAACAGCACTTGAAGAAACTTTAAAAGTTTTTGAAATGTTCTGTATTGACTGACCTTCATGTCTTAAAGTAATGAAGGACTGTCGTTTCTCTTTGCTTATTTGAGCTGTACTTGCCATAATATGGACTTGGTATTTTACCAAATAGGGCTTGTGTATACTACCCCTTCCTTGTTACCCCAACCTTGATCATTCTTAGATGCATTAAGGAGGAAATACATTTTACAAATTAACTTTTAACAAGGCACACCTGTTAATTGAAATGCATTCCATGTGATTACCTCATGAAGCTGGTTGAGAGAATGCCAAGATTGTACAAAGCACAAGCAAGGCAAAATGTGATCACTTTGAAGAATCTCAAATAGAAAATATATTTTGATTTGTTTAACACTTTTTTGGTTACTACTTAATTCCATGTGTGTTATTTCATAGTTTTGATGTCTTCACTATTATTCTACAATGTAGAAAATAGTAAAAATAAAGAAAAACTCTTAGGTGTGAGTAGGTGTGCCCAAACCATTGACTGGTACTGTGTATATATATATATAAAAAAATTCTATAGAAAACAACTAAATATGACTCATATTTACACAAATGTACATGAGCAATTCTCGTTGCTGCTTTTATGGCCCCGTGGCAACCCTAAAAAAACATTTGAGTATATGACACAGTTTCTTGACCCATGTAGGGAAAGCACCTCACTTCCTGCGGCTGCAGAATGTGGAGGTGAACGTGGGCCAGAACGCCACCTTCCAGTGTACTGCTGGGGGGAAGTGGTCCCAACACGACCAACTGTGGCTACAGGTGAGTCCCTCCCCTTCGTTCCACTATAGTTGTCATCCAGCTTGTCCCTCTCACTTTAAAGATATTATCATTAATATGAAAAATAACAGACGGCAGCCCTGCCTGAGTGATCGGGCTAGAGAAATAAGGCTGTATCACAACCGGCCGTGATTGGGAGACCCATAGGGCGGCTCACAATTGGACCAGCGTCATCCGGGTTTGGCCTCATCAGTGATGTAGAATACACAGGGCATTTTATTTGATCTTTGTTGCAGTGTTATGAGTGACCTCGCCCTTGTGAAAGGACACATACAGTATGTTCCAGTTCCTTGCTGTACTTGCACACACACTGTAATGGTATAATCTCTATGGGGATATCCATACAATCTGTGCGCTGAGTAGAAAGTGTTGTTTTAATATGGACGACTGCCTCTCTCTCAGCCATCACTGTAATTCACTAGCAAATGTTTGTGTCTTGTAGTAATGGCATTTGTAATGGAAAGTAGTACCCAGGGCAAAAAAAAGGCTTAAGGACATGATCGAATAAATTACTCTTTGGGAGATTGTTATAGTCGAGTTGATACCACAAGGAAAAGTGCTGTGAAATGGAGTCACAGAAATGTATCTGAAAACGTTGCAGGGTATCTGACAAACATTAACCATACTGTGAGTTTCTTTGGTTATCAGATTTGAATGACCATCCTTTTTTACCATAACAATGTGAGAAATACTGTGTGCACATGTGTTAGTAAGCAAGTGTCTGTCTGGCCATCTCTCTGCAGCAGTGGAACGGTAAAGATACAGCCCTCATGGTGACGCGGGTGGTGAACCACCGACGTTTCTCAGCCACCGTCAGTGTCGGGGATACGTCCCAGAGGAGCACCAGCCGCTACCGCTGCGTCATCCGCTCCGATGGCGGCTCCGGGGTTTCCAACTACGCTGAGCTCATCGTCAAAGGTATGGCTGACATACTAACGGCTTACCTGCTACTGGATAAAAGCTAGCAGATAAAAGCTAGCGGCTAACAGCTAGGCTAGGCTAACGCTAGGCTACGATAATACCAGCCTATTAGCAGTCGGTCAGAACTCCGCTGGGGTCCTCCAGTCATTATCCGAGCGGCCAACCCCTCACTATTTCAGCCACCATCAGCAGCAGCAGTGTTATGTTCAACTGTCTCCCCCTTCTCCCACTTACTTATTCACACTAACATCGCCTTGAACATAAAGAAAGCAAACTTATTGGTTAAGGGAGTGGAAAACAAGGCTTGCTTCACAAATAGCGTAGAATGCTAGGTGGTCATTGGTTACTGTTGGAAGGGTTGGTGGGCACTCTCTGTCTCCGCTCTCTTCTGAGAAAAATAAGATACTTGGTAGGGCACTGTCACCTCTTCTCGTCACTTCTCTTCTCGGAAAGGGAGGACTCCTCCCCTCCTGTCTAAATTCAGCCTGTGACGGTTCCTGCCCCGGCTGGTTTGCCTATCCAAACAAACCTTTAATGCTGATATTTACCCACTAATGTGGGGCTTTGATTCCCACTCACTGCCCATATGTATGTGGAAAGGGGCGAACTGGCGCTGCCTAGCAGAAGCTGGCATCGAATCACCACTGTGATGCATCTGGAAGTGAGGAGACTCCGCCTAACCTTGAGTTGTTCCTGCACCTGGCTTCTTGGCTCGGGCCTTCAGGCTTATAGCCAAGGGCCTTTGTAGTGCATCATGCCTGAATCGGTGCACCTCGGCTGGACTGGAGGCTACTCAAATCCAGGCTGGCTGCTGTGTCCACTGGTCTCACCCATGGTGTTTAATTAGCGTCCTTGGTGTTTGAGAGTAGATTAGCTGATTGTTCTGATTAATGACCTGCACAAGTGGCCCTTTCAGCCACTAGTCTGTACGGATCAGCAGTCACAATGTCTCAGTCCATAACTGCCCCTACCCCTTCTTTTAAATAAATCTGTAGGAATTGGATAGTTATGATAAGCAAAAGGGTGATGTTAATTGTCAAGTGATTTAGAGCTGGAAAATAAAGTGAATAGGTTCTTCCAGTTATGTATTGATAGGAATTAATCTAGTAGCCTTTCCTACAGTCAAATGACCTAGTGGCCTCATGGGTGGAATGTTATTAATATTTTTCATCATTTCATAATGAATAAACTTTTTTTTTTTAAACGCAGAAGATCCAGTGCTTCTACGTTAGACTAAAGGTAGATGGTGAAAGTCAAACTGGGCTAAGTGAGTGTTTGGTTAGATTGTTAGCAGAGAGATGTGTTTGGTGTTGGCTGTTTTTGATTGGATGTTGAGCTGAGAACAAGAGCCATCAGCACCATCTGTCTCTCCTCATCATGCACTCCTCCTGGGCCCTTGTGTGTGTGTGTGTGTGTGTGTGTGTGTGTGTGTGTGTGTGTGTGTGTGTGTGTGTGTGTGTGTGTGTGTGTGTGTGTGTGTGTGTGTGTGTGTGTGTGTGTGTGTGTGTGTGTGTGTGTGTGTGTGTGTGTGTGTGTGTGTGTGTGTGTGTGTGCACGCTCATTTGTGTGCGTGCCAGGGAGGGTTTGTCTCTGTGCTGTCTCTGCTGGCAGCTCAGGTGTTCAAAGACACTGGCATAAGCCAGGGGAATTCTGAGGTGCCAAGGCATTGCGGATATAAAACAAGAGAGAGCCCTGGGGGAGGGGGGGTCTGGCCCTGTTATGATATTGCAAAGCTTTATTAGTCAGCTGTATTAGTTTGTGTGTCCTGATTTGAATGATAACATGAGAACCATGACACTAATATGAGTCAGAGGGTTGGGGCAGTTTGCAATTTGAAGCAAACTGTTTACATATTATCCTGAATTTCCGGGGTCATCAGATACTTTTACAGCATAGATACAGAATATTAGTGCCTACATTATTTTTAATATATATATAATAGTTGGAATAGGATTGAATACCTGTTTATTGACTAAAAAGTGGTCGAACCATGGCTTAGCCCTAGTGGAACTATGACTTAATAAACGGAGGCCTTTTTTGGGCAGGTGCCTTTTACGTTCCAGACAGTGCTTTCTCAATTCCCTATCAACATGTCATTGGCTGGATCTATGGGTCTCTTAAGGCTGAGGACAAAGCAGGGAATTACAGGTATTGGAAGAGGTTAGAACAGTGAGGTTTAGAAATAGGGCCCTCGCTGCCTCTCCCAGGCTATTAATAACCTCCGCTACTGGAATAGTGGTCCGAGTCAGGGAGCAGGTGAAGGGTGGGAGGAGGAAAGGAGGGGTAGAGAGATTGAAGGTGGAGGATACAGGGGTGTAAGAATGGATATGGAGAGATGGACATGGATGGATGTTCTTAGTGCTACATGGTGGATATCCATCGATATGTTATGTATTCCAATTTGTTGTGGCTAACGTTAGCTAGGTGGCTAACACTCGTTAGCTATGTGGCTAATGTTAGCTAGTCTAGGCGTTATGGTTCAGGTTAGCGTAATGAGTTAGCTTAAATAGTTAAGGTTAGGGGAAGGGTTAGCTAACATGCTAAGTAGTGGTAAAGTAACAATAAAAAAAGTAAAAAATAGGAAGTAGTTGCAAAAGTTGTCGAACACACAACCTTTGAGTTGCTAGACATTGACGTATTCACCCCGACCAACCACCCTCCTTTTGTATTTGCCGTAAAGGGGAACTCATTGTCCTCAAGAAATACTGCCGACATTGATGGAAGCCAAACGTGAGTTGGCTTGGGGGTGTGGTTTGAAGTGGGTGTTTCTTTGGTATTCACTGTTCTGTTACCAATGGTAGTTAGGATAGGTGATATCTGAAAAAACAAACTTATACTATGTTGAGGTTTGAACAGGTCAGACGAAACCTACCTAATTCAGGTCTCCCCATCGACAACCATTTGTGAGCAGGCAAGAGGTGAGGCTGAAGGTCAGGTCTTTGCCAGCACCCTATTTATGGCCATGACAGCGCAGATCAGCTCCTGGCCCCTCATCAAAGATACTGGTTGGTCACGTACAACCACACACACAGAGCACTGATTACATTCTCAATGGTGGATATTATTAGCACGGTGGAAACAACCTGATTTCTGCATTCACCTTTCTATTTCCCTTCAGAAATCAGGATATGTGAAGTGAAATAGAATGGGCAACGCAGCGATCAGGCTGGTTCCACCAGGTTAGTTTATGCAGGTGAATTGGGACAAAACTCAAAACTGTTTTGACCTTTGACCAGGTCAAATGTCACCAACCTGATTCAAGTGTCATCCCTGTTCTATTTACAGGAATGCTCACAGCGAGGGCATGCCTGCGTGATGCTGAGGGTCCCCTTGCTGGCATTCTCTATGTTTGGCTGCAAAATGGACATTTCTCGAACGAATGCAGAAGGCAATCATCATAAACAATGTACTTCCTCATCTTATGAGGTGGTGTTGACTGGGAGGGCCTGTGACAGAGTCATACAATAGACAGCCAAGTGGTAAATTGCAATTTGATATAAAAAAAGACAAAGTGTTTTGATAATGCACTTTGCAACCAAAATAACTCTACTACTTGTATCTGCTTGGCTGGGTAATTAACCTACTAGTTTAGCAAAACTTTTCACATAACACACATTACTGTTGTTGATGAAGCCATCTGTGTCATCAGGGCAGTAACACGGGTCAAGCTAATTCTCTGCTTTACAGACACTGACTGCAGCTGCAGATTAGATTAGGTTCAGCCCAGTGACGATGTTACGGTTTGTTGCTCCTAGTTCACTGTATTAGTCAGACTCAGACTTGAGTAAGCTACCACCATAGCTGCATCCATTATCAATTACATAATACACTTGTATGAGCTACGAACTCATTTGCAATTCCGACTTGTAGGCTAACATTAGCTAGCTAACTAGCAGGGCATGTAAACCATAGTTGTTTGTGCATCCTTCTGGAAGCATGCATTGCCGAACCAGAGCCAGAGACATGGTCAATTCGGATAGGGCTTTTCAGTCTCAAACCGCCGTGATCCTTTGAATGTGTTGGGGGCGATGAAACAACGGAGCCCCATTCAATGAACAAAATGATTTGCACTTCGAGCTTGGCAAAAGGGAGCATGAATTGTTGGCATAATTGTAATCCAAACCCAACCTTAATTTACTCATTGTGACACACTCTGGTTCCAAACTCCATTTTAGATGAGACTGACTTTATGACCAAAATTATCCTAATTATATTTTGTAGTCAAGAATATATGTTGTTAATTCATATTGATGCCACACAGGCCATTTTTAAAGGGATTAGTTGTTTTTTAGTGGCAGTCACTCTTTAAGTAACCTTCTGTCTTATTTTTTTATTCGATTTTTTATTTCACCTTTATTAGGCCAGTTGAGAACAAGTTCTCATTTACAACTGCAACCTGGCCAAGATAAAGCATAGCAGTGTGACAAAAAACAACAACGCAGAGTTACACATGGGATAAACAAAAGTATAGTCAATAACACAATAGAAAAATCTGTGTAAAGTGTGTGCAAATGGAGTAAGGAGGTAAGGCCATAAATAGGACAATAGTAGTGAAGTAATTACAATTTAGCAAAATAACACTGGAGTGATAGATGTGCAGATGATGATGTGCAAGTAGAAATACTGGTGTGCAAAATAAGTTATGGGCTATTTACAGATGGGCTGTGTACAGATGACCTGGAGCTAGTGGGTCTGGCGACGAATATGTAGTGAGGGCCAGCCGACGAGAGCATACAAGTCGCAGTGGTGGGTAGTATACGGGGCTTTGGTGACAAAACGGATGGCACTGTGATAGACTGCATCCAGTTTGCAAAGTAAATTATTGGAGGTTATTTTGTAAATTATATCGCCGAAGTCGAGGATCAGTAGGATAGTCAGTTTTACGAGGGTATGTTTGGCAGCGTGAGTGAAGGAGGCTTTGTTTTGCGAAATAGGAAGCCGATTCTAGATTTAATTTTGGATTGGAGATGTTTAATATGAGTCTGGAGGGAGAGTTTACAGTCTAGCCAGACACCTAGGTATTTGTAGTTGTCCACATATTGTAAGTCAGAACTGTCCAGAGTAGTGATGGTAGTCGGTCGGGCGGGAGGGTGCGGGCAGCGATCGGTTGAAGAGCATGCATTTAGTTTTACTAGCATTTTAGAGCAGTTGGAGGCCACGGAAGGAGTGTTGTATGGCATTGAAGCTCATTTGGAGGTTTGTTAACACAGTGTCCAAAGAAGGGCCAGATGTATACAGAATGGTGTCGTCTGCGTAGAGGTGGATCAAGGAATCACCCGCAGCAAGAGTGACATCATTGATTTATACAGAGAAAAGAGTCGGCCCGAGGATTGAACCCTGTGGTATCCCCATAGAGACTGCCAGAGGTCCGGACAACAGGCCCTCCGATTTGACACACTGAACTCTAGTAGTTAGTGAACCAGGCGAGGCAGTCATTTGAGAAACCTAGGCTGTTGAGTATGCATATAAGAATACGGCGATTGACAGAGTCAAAAGCATTGGCCAGGTCGATGAAGATGGCTGCACAGTGCTGTCTTTTATCGATGGCAGTTATGATATCATTTAGTACCTTGAGCATGGTTGAGGTGCACCTGTGACCAGCTCCGAAACCGGATTGCACAGGGGAGAAGGTACGGTGGAATTCGAAATGGACAGTGATCTGTTTGTTTATTTGACTTTCGAAGACTTTAGAAAGGCACGGACGGATGGATATAGGTCTGTAACAGCTTTGGTCTAGAGTGTCACCCAATTTGAAGAGGGGGATGACCGCCGCAACTTTCCAATCTTTAGGAATCTTGGACGATACGAAAGAGAGGTTGAACAGACTAGTAATAGGGGTTGCAACAATGGCAGCGGATAATTTTAGAAAGAGAGGGTCCAAATTGTCCAGCCCAGCTGATTTCTACGGGTCCAGGTTTTGCTGCTCTTTCAGAACATCTGCTATCTGGATTTGGGTGAAGGAGAAGCTGGGGAGGCTTGGGCAAGTCGCTGCCGGGGGTGCGGAGTTGTTGGCAGGGGGTTGGGTTAGCCAGGAGGAAAGCATGGCCGGCCGTAGAGAAATGCTTCTTGAAATTCTCGATTATTGTGGATTTATCGGTGGTGACAGTGTTTCCTAGCCTCAGTGCAGTGGACAGCTGGGAGGAGGTGCTCTTATTCGCCATGAACTTTACAGTGTTCCAGAACTTTTTGGAGTTAGAGCTACAGGATGAAAATATCTGTTTTGAAAAAGCTAGCCTGTTCTTTCCTAAATGATTGTGTGTAGTAGTTCCTGACTTCCCTGAAGAGTTGCATATCGCGGGACTATTCGATGCAAGTGCAGTACGCCACAGGATGTTTTTGTGCTGGTCGAGAGCAGTCAAGTCTGGAGTGATCCAAGGGCTATATCTCTTAGTTCTACATTATTTTGAAAGGGCCATACTTATTTAAGATGGTGAGGAAATTACTTTTATAGAACAACCAGGCATCCTCTACTGACGGGATGAGGTCAATTTCCTTCCAGGATACCCGGGCCAGGTTGATTAGAAAGGCCTGCATAACGGATGCAGGCAATGAGGCAGTGATCGCTGAGATCCTGATTGAAAACAGCAGAGGTGTATTTGGAGGGAGGGTCAGTCAGGATAATATCTATGAGGGTGCCCATGTTCACAGATTTAGGGTTGTACCTGGTGGGTTCCTTGATAATTTGTGTGATGCTAGGTGAGGTCACCGCATGTGTGCGAGGTGAGGTATCTGAGAGGTATCTGAGGCATGTTGAGTGGGGCTAGGGGCTCCGCAGTAAAATAAAACCATGATAACTACCCTAACCAACAATATTTATGCAAGGCATAAAGCAATCACATGTGTTGATTGGGAGAGCTAGCTAAGACAACAATGGGTAAGAAACAACAGCTAATCATCTAAGACAACAACAACAGGTAAAATGGCGATGAATGGGCAGAGATGGTAAGTTAACTACACACAGGGCCTGAGTTCGAGGCTTAAACGTAACATATGCTAATATGAGTTTCCCAGCCGGGCTTTTACTCTGTTAGGTCTAGTCTATAAACACCAGGCTACCCTCTCTCATTTCCCCTCTTTCTTCCTCTTTCTTGCCTTGTTTCTCACTCTGTCTTCTTTCACTCCATTCTCCTCTCATCCTTCATCAATTTCTTCTCTGTTTCTTACTGTCTCTCTCTCCTTTCTTCCTCACCCTTCTCTTTCTCCACTTTCACTCCCCCGACTAAGTTCACACCTCAAATGGAGTTGCACACTAAAGAAGATATACGATGACAGTTATCTATCCTTCCTTCCCCCCATTTACGTTCTGGTGGTAGCACACTGGATGGAGTGAAGCTATTGTGGACTGTACAGCCCCCATCTGCAGAGAAGTGATGGTAGAGATCGTTAGTCTGTGATATGTGTTGTAGTGTGTCAAGACCATACGACATCATAACCTTTCAGTACTCCAACATACTCCTCTTGTACTTTAGAGACAGTGCTGATGCTGCATTCTGTAGTACCTGTAGGTATTTGATAAAGCGATATACACATTTCCATTTCCAAGTATACTTCCAAGTATACCAATTTCCAAGTATACGTCCCCGATAGAAATCTTTATGGTTTATATTTTAGCTTTGTTTTAACTTCCGCACTTGTAAGAGAAAGTTACAGAGATGATAGTCTATTGAAACCATTTAACTTGAGGAAGAGCTTGTCTTTTCCCTCATTCTTTCCAGTTAATGTTGATGTGACTATAAGTGGTTTGCGTAGTGCCTTTCCACAAGCCATTTGAAGTTGCCATATTATGTCTATATACAGTGTTGTAACGATGTGCAAATAGTTAAGTACAAAAGGGAAAATAAATACATGTAAATATGAGTTGTATTTACAATGGTGTTTGTTCTTCACTGGTTGCCCTTTTATAGTGGCAACAGGTCACACATCTTGCTGCTGTGATGACCCACTGTGGTATTTCACCCAGTAGGTATGGGAGTATAACAAAATTGGGTTTGTTTTCAAATTCTTTGTATCTGCGTAATCTGAGGGAAATATGTGTCTCTAATATGGTCATACATTTGGCAGGAGGTTAGGAAGTGCAGCTTAGTTTCCACCTCATTTTGTGGGCAGTGTGCACATAGCCTGTCTTCTCTTGAGAGCCACGTCTGCCTACGGCGGCCTATCACAATGGCAAGGCTATGCTCACTGAGTCTGTACATAGTCAAAGCTTTCCTTAAGTTTTGGTCAGTAACAGTAGTCATGTTTTCTGCCACTGTGTACTCTCTGTTTAGGGCCAAATAGCATTCTAGTTTGCTCTGTTTTTTTGTTAATTCTTTCCAATGTGTCAAGTAATTAACTTTTTGTTTTCTCATTATTTGGTTGGGTCTAATTGTGTTGCTGTCCTGTGCCTCTGTGGGTTCTGTTTGTGAACAGAGCCCTGGGACCAGCTTACTTAGGGGACTTTTCTCCAGGTTCATCTCTCTATAGGTCATGGCTTTGTTATGGATGTTTTGGGAATCGCTTTCTTTCAGGTGGTTGTTGAATTTAACGTCTCTTTCCTGGATTTTTATCATTAGCGTGTATCGGCCTAATTCTGCTCTGCATGGATTGTTTGGTGTTTTACGTTGTACACTGAGGATATTTTTGCAGAATTCTACATGCAGTCTCTCAATTTGGTGTTTGTCCCATTTTGTGAATTCTTGTTTGGTAAGCAGACCCTAGATCTCACAACCATAAAGAGCAATGGGTTCTAGAACTGATTGAATTATTTTTAGCCAGATCCTAATTGATATGTCAAATGTTATGTTCCTTTTAAGGCTCTTCTTGCCTCTCATTCACAGCTTTGTGGAAGTTGCCTGTGGCGCTGATGTTTAGGCTGAGGTTTGTATAGTTTTCTGTGTGCTCTAGGTCAATGGTGTCTATATGGAATTTGCATTTGTAGTCCTGGCAACTGGACCTTTTTTGGAACACCATTATTTTTGTCTTACTGAAATTTACTGTCAGGGCCCAGGTCTGGCAGAATATATGCAATTTATATAGATGCTGCTGTATGCCCTCCTTGGTTGGGGACAGAAGCACCAGATCATCAGCAAACAGTAGACATTTGACTTCAGTTTCGAGTAGGGTGAGGCCGGGTGCTGCAAACTGTTCTAGTGCCCTCGCCAATTCGTTGATATATATGTTGAAGAGGGCGGGGCTTAAGCTGCATCCCTGTTTCACACAATGGCCCTGTGGAAAGAAATGTGTTTTTTGCCCATTTTAACCGCATACTTGTTGTTTGTGCACATGGATTTTATAATGTTGTTTGTTTTTCCCCCAACACCACTTTCCATCAATTTGTATAGCAGACCCTCGTTTTTTTATTTCATTTTTTAAAATTTTATTTCACCTTTATTTAACCAGGTAGGCAAGTTGAGAACAAGTTCTCATTTACAATTGCGACCTGGCCAAGATAAAGCAAAGCAGTTCGACACATACAACAACACAGAGTTACACATGGAGTAAAACAAACATACAGTCAATAATACAGTAGAAACAAGTCTATATACAATGTGAGCAAATGAGGTGAGATAAGGGAGGTAAAGGCAAAAAAAGCTATGGTGGCAAAGTAAATACAATATGGTTGATTTGCAGTTGAAGAATGTGCAAGGCAGAGAGAGAAATAATGGGGTGCAAAGGAGCTAAATAAATACAGTAGGGGAAGAGGTTGTTGTTTAGGATAAATTATAGATGGGCTATGTACAAGTGCAGTAATCTGTGAGCTGCTCTGACAGCTGGTGCTTAAATCTAGTGAGGGAGATAAGTGTTTCCAGTTTCAGAAATTTTTGTAGTTCGTTCCAGTCATTGGCAGCAGAGAACTGGAAGGAGAGGCGGCCAAAGAAAGAATTGGTTTTGGGGGTGACTAAAGAGATATACCTGCTGGAGCACGTGCTACAGGTGGATGATGCTATGGTGACCAGTGAGCTGAGATAAGGGGGGACTTTACCTAGCAGGGTCTTGTAGATTAAATGGAGCCAGTGGGTTTGGCAACGAGTATGACGCGAGGGCCAGCCAACGAGAGCGTACAGGTCGCAATGGTGGGTAGTATATGGGGCTTTGGTGACAAAACGGATGGCACTGTGATAGACTGCATCCAATTTGTTGAGTAGGGTATTGGAGGCTATTTTGTAAATAACATTGCCGAAGTCGAGGATTGGTAGGATGGTCAGTTTTACAAGGGTATGTTTGGCAGCATGAGTGAAGGATGCTTTGTTGCGAAATAGGAAGCCAATTCTAGATTTAACTTTGGATTGGAGATGTTTGATGTGGGTCTGGAAGGAGAGTTTACAGTCGAACCAGACACCTAAGTATTTGTAGTTGTCCACGTATTGTAAGTCAGA
This sequence comes from Oncorhynchus keta, assembly GCF_023373465.1. Lineage (NCBI taxonomy): Eukaryota > Metazoa > Chordata > Actinopteri > Salmoniformes > Salmonidae > Oncorhynchus > Oncorhynchus keta. The sequence goes on along the minus strand of NC_068430.1, from coordinate 49,162,180 downwards.
GCCGTCCAGAGTGGTGATGTTGGACAGGCGGGCAGGTGCAGGCAGCGATCGGTTGAAGAGCATGCATTTAGTTTTACTTGTATTTAAGAGCAATTGAAGGCCACGGAAGGAGAGTTGTATGGCATTGAAGCTTGCCTGGAGGGTTGTTAACACAGTGTCCAAAGAAGGCCCAGAAGAATACAGAATGGTGTCGTCTGTGTAGAGGTGGATCAGAGACTCGCCAGCAGCAAGAGCAACATCATTGATGTATACAGAGAAGAGAGTCGGTCCAAGAATAGAACCCTGTGGCACCCCCATAGAGAATGCCAGAGGTCCGGACAGCAGAACCTCCGATTTGACACACTGAACTCTATCAGAAAAGTAGTTGGTAAACCAGGCGAGGCAATCACTTGAGATACCAAGGCTGTCGAGTCTGCCGATGAGGATGTGGTGATTGACAGAGTCGAAAGCCTTGGCCAGATCAATGAATACGTCTGCACAGTAATGTTTATTTTCGATGGTGGTTAAGATATCGTTTAGGACCTTGGCTAAGGTGCACCCATGACCAGCTCTGAAACCAGATTGCATAGCAGAGAAGGTATGGTGAGATTCCAAATGGTCGGTAATCTGTTTGTTGACTTGGCTTTCGAAAACCTTAGAAAGGCAGGGTAGGATAGATATAGGTCTGTAGCAGTTTGGGTCAAGAGTGTCCCCCCCTTTGAAGAGGGGGATGACCGCAGCTGCTTTCCAATCTTTGGGAATCTCAGACGACAACAAAAGAGAGGTTGAACAGGCTAAAAATAGGGGTGGCAACAATTTCGACAGATAATTTTAAAAAGAAAGGGTCCAGAATGTCTAGCCCGGCTGATTTGTAGGGATCCAGATTTTGCCGCTCTTTCAGAAAATCAGCTGACTGGATTTGGAAGAAGGAGAAACGGGGAAGGCTTGGACGAGTTGCTGTGGGGGGTGCAGTGCTGTTGACCGGGGTAGGGGTAGCCAGGTGGAAAGCATGGCCAGCCGTAGAAAAATGCTTATTGAAATTCTCAATTATGGTGGATTTATCAGTGGTGACAGTGTTTCCTATCTTCAGTGCAGTGGGCAGCTGGGAGGAGGTGTTCTTATTCTCCATGGACTTTACAGTGTCCCAGAACTTTATTGAGTTAGTGTTGCAGGAAGCAAATTTCTGCTTGAAAAGGCTAGCCTTGGCTTTTCTAACTGCCTGTGTATAATGGTTTCTAGCTTCCCTGAACAGCTGCATATCACGGGGGCTGTTCGATGCTAACGCAGAACGCCATAGGATGTTTTTGTGTTGGTTAAGGCCAGTCAGGTCTGGGGAGAACCAAGGGCTATATGTGTTCCTGGTTCTACATTTTTTGAATAGGGCATGCTTATTTAAGATGGTTAGGACGGCATTTAAAAAAATATCAACCAGGCATCCTCTACTGACAGCATGAGATCAATATCCTTCCAGGATACCCCGGCCAGGTCAATTAGAAAGACCTGCTCGCTGAAGTGTTTCAGGGAGCGTTTGACAGTGATGAGTGGAGGTCGTTTGACCGCTGACCCATTACGGATGCAGGCAATGAGGCAGTGATCACTGAGATCTTGGTTGAAGACAGCAGAGGTGTACTTAGAGGGCAAGTTGGTAAGGATGATATCTATGAGGGTGCCCGTGTTTTTACGGCTTTGGGGAGGTACCTGGTAGGTTCATTGATAATTTGTGTGAGATTGAGGGCATCAAGCTTAGATTGTAGGCTGGGGTGTTAAGCATGTTCCAGTTTAGGTCGCCTAGCAGCACGAGCTCTGAAGATAGATGGGGGGAAATCAGTTCACATATGGTGTTTCATAAGGAGGTTTCTGGGGGCGAAAAAATAGCTTCAAGGTATAATGTACAGACAAAGGTATGGTAGGATGTGAATACAGTGGAGGTAAACCTAGGTATGGAGTGATGATGAGAGAGATATTGTCTCTAGAAACATCATTGAACCCAGGAGATGTCATCGTATGTGTGGGTGGTGGAACTAATAGGTTGGATAAGGTATAGTGAGCAGGACTAGAGGCTCTTCAGTGAAATAAGCCAATAAACACTAACCAGAACAGCAATGGACAAGGCATATTGACATTAAGGGGAGGCATGCTTAGTCGAGTGATGAAAAGGGTCCAGTGAGTAGAGAGGTTGGTTGGGGGTCACGGCGATTTAGGCAGCTAGCCGGGCCATCGGTAGCAAGCTAGCATAGGATGGAGGTCTGTTTTTAGCCACCTCGTGCGTTTCCGCCGGTAGGATTAGTGGGGTTCCGTGTAGTAGAGGGGATCAATCCAATTCGCAAAAATGTAAAAAAATGAATAGATATAGTTATAGAGGCCCAATAAAAAAAGAAAACAATTGTCCGATAGGTCTATTCAGATAGCAGCCGATAAGACAGCTAACGGACCGCAGATGGGCATTCAGGTAACGTCACGACGGAGGAGCCAGCTGGGCATATAACGTCGGTAGTCCAGTTGTGAAGGCCTGGTGGGGCTCCTCGTTGGCAGTAAAATGGGTCTGGATAGGTGATTGTAGCCCAGGAGTGACTGATGGAACTCTTCAGCTGGCTAGCTCCCGAATAATTGATGTTTGCCCTGGAATCGACGTAAGCCGATAGTCACACGGATAGCAGCTAGCTGCAAGATCCAGGTAAAAAATGTCCAGAGCATGCGGTAGAAATCCGGGGACATGGAGAGAAAAATAGGTCTGGTATGTTCCGAGCCGCGCCGTACAAAACTGGCGATAGATTTTCGAGCTAAAGGGTAGCTGATGACCATAAACCGTTAGCTGAATACTAACGATTAGCAAGCTTCTGGTTAGCTTCTGGCTAGCTTCTGGATTAGCTTCTGGCTAGCTTCTGTCTCGCTTCTGTCTAGCTTCTGGTTAGCTTCTGGCTAGCTTCTGGTTAGCTTCTATGGAGGGTTACAGATTTGAGGTAAATAATACTTTATTTTTAAAAAATATAAATTGGTGAGGCGGGTTGCAGGAGAGTGTTTTGAAGATGAGTTTATGGAAAATAAAAATAAATGTCTAAAAAGGTATGCGAAGAAAGTTGTAAATATATATATATATATGGGACAAGACGAGGACAAAAGACGTCTGACTGCTATGCCATCTTGGTGACAAATAAATGCCAAATTGAGTCAAATATTTATTTTAAATGAACTAAGCATGAGAAGACTTAGCCTTCGTTATTGTTAGTTTGTTTGTCAATTAGGGTGTGCAGGGTGAATATGTGGTCTGTCGTACAACATTAGAGTTTAACCTTTCTAGGACTTCCTCAACAACATTCCGCTAAAAAGGCAGCACGCGACTTTCAAAAATACTTTTGGGAAATATGTAATTTTCACACATTAGCAAGTCTAATACAGCAAATGAAAGATAAACATCTTGTTAATCTACCCATCGAGTCCGATTTAAAAAATGCTTTACAGCTAAAGCACAACAAAAACACACAGCCATTTTCCAGCCAAAGATGGGAGTCACAAAAAACAGAAATATAGATAACATTCATCACTAACCTTTGATGATCTTCATCAGATGACACTCATAGGTCATCATGTTACACAATACATGTATGTTTTGTTCAATACTGGGGAAAATATATATCCAAAAATCTCAGTTTACATTGGCGCGTTACGTGCAGTAATGTTTTGATTCCAAAACATCCGTTGATTTTGCAGAAGTACTCATAATAAACATTGATAAAAGATGCAAGTGTAATTCACAGAATTAAAGATAGACTAAACCTCTTCAACCGCTGTGTCAGATTTCAAAAAAACTTTACGGAAAAAACATAATCTGAGAACGGTGCTCAGAACCCAAAACAGCCAGAGGAATATCCACCATTTTGGCGTCAACAGAAGCTACAAAAAACACTATAAATATTCACTTACCTTTGATGATCGTCATCAGAAGGCACTCCCAGGAATCCCAGTTCAACAATAAATGACTGATTTGTTCCATAAAGCCCATCATTTAGCCACTTGTTTTTAGCGTGTTCAACCCAGTAATCCATCTTCATGAGGCGCGAGCACTTCCTCCAGACAAAAACTCGTAAAGTTCCGTTTCAGTCCGTAGAAACAAGTCAAATGACGTATGCAGTCAATCTTTAGGATGTTTTTAACATAAATCATCAATAAGGTTCCAACCGGAGAATTTCGTTGTCTGAAGAAAAGCATTGGAACGAGAGCAAACTCTGTCGGGAACGCGCGTCATGAGACCGAGGCTTTCTGCCAGACCACTCACTCAAAGAGCTATTATGAGACCCTCCTTTATAGTAGAATCCTCAAACCAGTTTCTAAAGACGGTGATATCTAGTGGAAACCCTAGGAAGTGCATCCTCATTCATATCTCACTGGGATTTCAATAGGCACTGTTTTGAAAATCGATTTCTCACTTCCTGTTTGGATTCTTTCTCAGTTTTTTGCCTGCCATATGAGTTCTGTTATACTCACAGTTTTAGAAACTTCAGAGTAGAGGTCGACCGATTAATTGGGCGCCGATTTCCGATTATTATTATTATTTTTTTTATACCTTTTATTTAACTAGGCAAGTCAGTTAAGAGCACATTCTTATTTTCAATGACTGCCTAGGAACTGTGGGTTAACTGCCTTGTTCAGGGGCCAGGTGAAATTGTGTAATTTCTCTTGCGTTCATTGCACGCAGAGTCAGGGTATATGCAGCAGTTTGGGCTGCCTGGCTCATTGCGAACTAATTTGCCACAATTTTACACACATTGAAGGTTGTGCAATGTAACAAGAATATTTAGACCTGGGGATGCCACCCGTTAGATAAAATACCGAACGGTTCCGTATTTCACTGAAATAATAAACGTTTTGTTTTCTAAATGATAGTTTCCGGATTTGTCCAGAGCTTGCGGTAGAAATTTCGTATTTCTGTGTGTTATTATGTTATAATTAAGTCTAATTTGATAGAGCAGTCTGACTGAGCAGCAGCAGGCCCGTAATCATTCATTCAAACAGCACTTTCGTGCATTTTGCCAGCAGCTCTTTGCAAGCACAGCCCTGTTTATGACTTCAAGCCTATCAGCCGAATGGCTGGTGTAACCAATGTGAAATGGCTAGCTAGTTACTCGCTTTTAGATTTGGAGTAGTTGTTCCCCTTGCGCTGCAAGGGCCCTGGCTTTTGTGGAGCGATGGGTAAAGATGCTTAGTGTGGCTGTTGTCAATGTGTTCCTGGTTCGAGCCCAGGTAGGGGTGAGGAGGGGGAAGGAAGCTATATACTGTTACACTGGCAATACTGTATTGCCTATGAGAACCTCCAATAGTCAAAGGTATATGAAATACAAATGGTATAGAGAGAAATAGTCCTATAAATACTATATTAACTACAACCTAAAACCTCTTACCTTGGAATATTGAAGTCTCATGTTAAAAGGAACCACCAGCTTTCATATGTTCCCATATTCTGAGCAAGGAACTTAAATGTTAGCTTTTTTAAATGGCACATATTTTACATGGCACACATTTTTACATGGCACATATTACTTTCTTCTCCAACACTTTGCTTTTGCATTATTTAAACCAAATTGAACATGTTTCATTATTTATTTGAGGCTAAATTGATTTTATTGATGTTTTATATTAAGTTAAAATAAGTGAGTGTTAATTCAGTATTGTTGTAATTGTCATTATTACAATTTTTTATTTTTATTTTTAAATCAGATACGATTAATCAGTATCGGCTTTTTTTGGTCCTCATAATCGGTCGACCTCTACTTCAGAGTGTTTTTTATCAAATACTAATAATAATATGCATATATTTGCATCTGGGACAGAGTAGGAGGCAGTTCAGTCTGGGCACGCTATTCATCCAAAAGTGAAAATGCTGCCCCCTATCCCAAAAAGGTTAAGTATAGCCAATTGGAATTTGTGGTCTGTATATTTGATCACTTAATTTATCTCTCGCTCTCTATTACTATTTCTCTGTATCTCTCTCTCTTTCTCCCTGGCTCAGAAGTAGGTGACAAACAGTCACACAATCAAATTCCTCCCTTGGTCCATGATATAGCACTCATACCTCCCTTTGAGTCCACCATAGCTTATCTAGTGCAACCGGATGATCAGTCTGGCCCCTCGGTGTGAGTATATGGGGCCCCTACAGAGAAGCAGAGGGACACTGGAGGAGGGGCCCGCGGTGGGCATCCACTATAACAGTGATAGTGGGGGGACTAGGGAAGCAGGAGAGAGAGAGGGAAGCTGTCATGGTATGATGGCGAAATGGGGAGGCCTACGTTATCTCCAAGGAGACAGCCCAGGAAGACAGCATTACCAGAGGATTTGGGGCTGTGCTGCGGTGCGCTGAGGCAGGAAGCAGCCTGTGAAGAGGCTGAGTTACAGAGATGGATTAGAGAGCCATAATACTTCAGAGGAGATAAGCAGCCAGCCGAGAGTTAGCACTTCAAACAGTTATTTGCCAGTTTATTTATGTGTGTGTGTGTGTGTGTGTGTGTGTGTGTGTGTGTGTGTGTGTGTGTGTGTGTGTGTGTGTGTGTGTGTGTGTGTGTGTGTGTGTGTGTGTGTGTGTGTGTGTGTGTGTGTGTGTGTGTGTGTGTGTGTGGTGGGTGGGGAGGTTGTGTTTGTGTGTGTCGTGGTTTGTGCGTGTGTGTGGTAGGAGTTGGGTGTGTGTGGTAGGGGTTGGGTGTGTGTGGTAGGGGAGGTTGGGTGTGTGTGGTGGGGGGTGGGGGAGGTTGTGTGTGTGTGTGTGTGTGCATGCTTATTTATTTCCTATAGTCTTTTTCCCCTCCAGCAGTACCGACCAAACAGTAACTACTTCAAAACAGCTGATATACAGTGGTTGCTCCACTAAGAGTAATTTGTGGTTTAGTACGTCACCACTTCATTGCTCCAGACCAGCGCAAGGGGAAGTTAGAACACTGGTTATGCTTTTGGGTTCTACTGACAAAGAATGGATGACATAAACCTAAATAGAAACTGATAATTGTGCACAACTTCAGTATTACTAAAACTGTTGTTACACTAAGGTTTTTATTATTCTATTTTGTTAGGATTATTTTGCTCTTACTGTAGTACTGTAGGCGACTCCCGACCAGTTATGTTATACAGCGCCTGGGTGGTGCAATGGTTTAAGACACTGCATCCTGTGTTGCTACAGATGCTGGTTCAATCCCTCTGCCGGCCTTGACTTGGAGACCCATGAGATAACTGTAGTTTCTTGGTTTCTATCCCTCTAAAAACAGAAATAAATCATTGTAAATAACAAAGTGGCTTTATTTACAAATGAGTAACAATGTCTCACCCCATGTTCAAGAATGGCCTTTTTCTCGCTCATTTTACGCTATTTGAAAACGAAATCATCTCCAAAATGTCATTTTTTAAACAAAGCGATTTATTATTATTAATTTAGAATTATATAAAAGCCTGTTTGATATTCTAACAGATATATTATTAACCCTGTTATTAGCAGGACAATATATATTGGTCATATTGGTAATGGCTCCCGGGTGGCGCACAATGGGATTGACGAGGGAAACGTTCCCGCTTTTCTGTTCTTCAGTGCCAGTCTGCCCGTTTAATCTAAAACAATGTAACTAATAATGGCATCTTTATGCTTTCGTTAATAAAATAATGATAAAAATAATCTTTCAAAATGCTGATGTTTATTTAGTTATGGATCCATAATGAATTACTGTGGGAATAAATATCACTGAATTACAGAAATATCCTCCAATTTTTGGCGGAGAGTCACATCATTTTCTCAATATACTGTAGGCCTACTGTAGGCGACTCGAGTCTCACTAGTGTTGAGTAATGTGCTGTTAAAAGTGGTGTAGGTCTTGTTTTTTTAAAGAACATAATGAAGGTAGAAGCAATAGGATTTGAAGCAATAGCCTACAACTATTTTAGCACCGTTGGTCTTGATAAATGAATGAGATTTTTATTTTCACTGAACCTTTGGGTATTGGTTAGACTAGAATTAGAAAATTAGGGTGTAGAAATGTTATGCTCTTAGTGTAACCTTTATTTAACTTGGCAAGTCAGTTAAGAACAAATTCTTATTTACAAGGACAGCCTACTCCTTCCTCCCCGTCAGGGAATTGAACCCCGGTTTTCTGTGTGGTCGCACAACACGGGGATTCTTTAACTAAATAGCCCAGTACTGTAGCCTACTCCCAACCTTCACGTTGTACCGTCATGTTATGGTGTTTCTATTCTTGGAATAGAAACACCATAATATTAATCAAATGAATTAAGCAAAATTTCTTAAAATCAGTCCCTTACAAAAAAAGATTAACATTTTCTAGTACAGCCACTATTGAAGGCTATCAAATGCTTCTCAAAGATGCCCTCTGGTGTCAAACTAGCATTAATGGTGGTTCACACTTAAATAACGTGCCATAGAATTCTGCAGCATCATGCAAGCTGCAACTTTTAATGGAAGATATTTGAATAATATCTGCTATATTTTCACCCCTATTTATTTTACTTAACTAGGCAAGTCAGTTAAGAACAAATTCTTATTTTCAATGACAGCCTAGGACTAGGTGTTTAACTGCCAGGTTTGGGGGCAGTATGACATAATCCCCTTGTTAGCTCAGGGATTCGAACTTGCAACCTTTCGGTTACTAGCCCAACGCTCTAACCACTAGGCTACCCTGCTGCCCCTATGCCAAGAGGGAGTACGTCTCACTTCTTTTTCTTCTGGGATCAGAGAGTGACTGTGTGTGGATGTGTCATAAAGTGAACAGAGATGGGTTTGGAGTGTGTCTGTGTTTGTCTGCGCACGCGTGTATGTGTTTTTGGAGTTGGCATTGCAGGCCCAGGTGTCCACAGCGCTGTGTTTCCTTTGAGCCGTGGGGATCGAGGTTTCATTACCATGGCTCCTGTGGGGGAGACATCTCCCCCTGGGATATGTCTTTCATTGGCTCTCTACCTGGGCCTCACTCATGTTGTGTGCAAGTAAATGCATTCTCACTCACTCACTCTCACTCTCTCACTCACTGACTATATCATTGTATATCCTCACTCAGATATATTTTCCACCCTGGCCTTTGTGTTGCCTTGCCTTTTGATTAAAGCATTCTTTGTGGGCATGCACTGGAAAGTAACATCACAGGCACAGGCAACAAAGGCAAGAATACATTAGCCGTGGGGAGCTATATATACAATACAATGTGGTCCCCCAAATACATATCCAATCACCCTAGAATGGAGATGAGAATCCATGTGTCTTCCACATAGGTGAAATTGTGGCACTACTGATATAAGATGTATAAATAAAATGTTTTTAATACATTCAAAGCAATGCTAGGAAAAGATGGGCCTCGAGGTATACTATGATACCAGTGCAAAACATGCAGATACTAGAGAGATATACGAAATATATTACGATTCCTAATGGCTTGTTGTTACACAACCTTAAATGACTCCTGCTCAGATCCTCAAGATGTTATCAGCTCTCAATAAAGGTGGAGGGAGCCGGTCCCTGAAAAAAATCATTAAATAAATTGATTTAATCAGCAGAACTCTCCGAGGGCCCACTCCTGGGTGGCGTGGCGTTCCCTTCAGTGCACTGCACATGAAAGCATTTGGGGCTATCGGTGTGCCTCTGCTGAATTCAGGGGGCTGAGAAATAGGTTTGTGCTGATAATGATGCTGGGACCTAGGAGGCTGGTAGTTTGGGCTAATGACGTTTCAGCGTGCATCTCCTCACTTTTCTCCATCACTCCCTCCCTCTCTCCCTCTCTCTTTTTTGCAAGTGCAAGGTAAAAACAGATTTAGGTAATGAATGTCTCACAGCTACAAATTCCCATTTTCCCTTATAGTTTTTCCTCCCCATTTCCAGCTACCTTCCCTCCTGTGCCCACCAGGGCCTGATCTGATACCGTGTGATTGTCCCCCGATTTAAAAACTCCCCATGGAGTGCCAGGTGATAAAGACTAGGGGAAATTACAGGGCCCTGGTCTCGCCCTGCATGCGCCAAAGCATGCACTGATAGCCACGGCGTGGCTAGCTCACACTACAAAACTATCAACACCAGGAAATGGCAGTGAATTTAGCAGAGTGCCTACGATAAGGGCATTTGGCCTGATAGCATGCAACACCTGACTTGTTGCTTTGATAGACTACAACAGTCACACGGCCGTTTCGTCTCTCTGTCTCCCTCCCACTCTCCACATGTTTTGTTATTTCAAAGGGGAAACACTGCTTTCAAGTATTCCTCTTAGTCTATGTCCTGAGGATTTTCCTTCTTAGGAATAAAAAGCCTCCTTGAGTTCAGATGGCATCTTTTGTCATCTACATCTTTTCTTTCTTTGGCTCGCTGAGATTGTTGAAGTTGTTGTAAATCCAGGTCATGCCTCTGTGCCCTACATATTCTTGTGGCTGTTGTTACAGGACATATCACATGGAGATGCAGAGATACAGTTGGGTCCTGGAGGCACAGTAACACGGGTAATGTTTGGGGTAAAGTGAGCATGCAGAATACCATTACACCTTCCAGACTTCAGACAATGGGCCCCAATATTCTAATTTAAGCTTTTTGATCAAATTACTTTCTCTACTCATATTATTTCAACTCTCACTCACCTTATACAACTCTGATATGCCCAAAACAACCTACAAAATGAATAAAAAGGCCAGGTACAAGACCAGATACAAGAGCACTGACATCTAAATTGTTGTCTAGATTGTTGTCGCTCCCTCCCCCAAGAGGCAGCATTTGTGTCCTAATTTGCAACATTTGTTCCACAAAGTGCCTTACTTTTGACCAGAGCCTTATAAGGCAGGCCATTTGGGGTGCCAATAGGATGCCTTTTGGGATGCTTTTTAGTGTATTAATTGAACAATTTTAAAACAATCACACAAACATGAAAAAGACATGCATGTACAGTGCATTCAGAAAGTATTCAGACCCCTTGACTTTTACCACATTTTTTTGCGTTACAGCCTTATGCTAAAATATTTTCAATTGTTTTTTCCCCTCATCAATCTATACACAATACCCCATATTTTTTGCAAATATGCATTTAAAAAAAGTCAATACAACATCTACATAAGTATTCATACCCTTTACTCAGTACTTTCTTGAAGCACCTTTGGCAGCGATTACAGCCTCGAGTCTTCTTGGGTATGACGCTACAAGCTTGTACTTGGAGAGTTTCTCCCATTCTTCTCTGCAGATCCTCTCAAGCACTGTATGGTTGGATGGGGAGTGTTGCTGCACAGCTATTTTCAGGTCTCTAAAGAGATGCTTGATCGGTTTCGTCCAAAGCCAATCCTGCGTTGTCTTGACTCTGTCCTTAGGGTCATTCTCCATTGTCCGAAGGTGAACCTTCGACCCAGTCTGAAGCCCTGAGTGCTCTGGAGGAGGTTTTCTCTGTACTTTGCTCCATTCTTCTTTCCCTCGATATTGCCTAGTCTCCCAGTCCCTGCAGCTGAAAAACATCCCCACAGCATGATGCTGCTGCCACCAACATGCTTCACTATAGGGATGATTTCAGGTTTCCTTCAGATGTGATGCTTGGCATTCAGGCTAAAGAATTCAATCTTCGTTCCATCAGACCAGAGAATCTTGTTTCTCATGATCTGAGAGTTCTTTAGTTGCCTTTTGGCAAACTCCAAGAGGGCTGTCGTGCGTTTTACTGAGCAGTGGCTTCCGTCTGGCCACTCTACCATAAAGGCCTCATTCGTGGAGTGCTGCAGAGATTGTTATCCTTCTGGAAGGTTCTCCCATCTGTAGCTCTGTAGTTCTGTCAGACTGACTATCGGGTTCTTGGCCACCTCCCTGACCAAGGCCCTTCTCCCCCGATTGCTCAGTTTGGCAAGGCGGCCAGCTCTAGGAAGAGTCTTGGTGGTTCCAAACTTGTACTTAAGAATGATGGAGGCCACTGTTTTCTTGGGGACCTTCAATGCTGCAGAAATATTTAGATACCCTTCCCCAGATCTGTGCCTCGACACGATCCTGTCTCGGAGCTCTACGGACAATTCCTTCAACCTCTTGGCTTGGTTTTTGCTCTGACATGCAATCTCAATTTTGGGACCTTATATAGACAGGTGTGTGCCTTTCCAAATCATGTCCAATCAATTGAATTTACCACATGTGGAATCCAATCAAGCTGTAGAAACATCTCAAGGATGATCAATGGAAACAGGATGTCCCTGAGCTCAATAACAACATTTTGAAAAAGGGAGTGGGTCTGAATACTTTCTGAATGCACTGTACATGAATAAAATCATAGAGGAAAACGCACAATAAAGTCTGGGACTTATTTCCATTTTGGCAGCCAGCATCTGCTTTAGGGTCCACTGCTGGTGCTGATGATGGTGGTGGTAATGGTAGTCCCAGGCCTCCTGTGTGAATGACTCGGAGGGACGGCAGCTGTCGAAAATAGGGGCAATTATTCACTCATCGCCTTGCAGTACAAGGCCCAGAGACCGCCGTCACTGATTAGTAATCAGATGGAAGGAGGAAGCGTGTCGAACAGAGAGGGTGTGTGTGTTGGATAGAGATTGTTTGTGTGTGTGTGTGTGTGTGTGTGTGTGTGTGTGTGTGTGATGGAGAATTTACTGTATGTGTGTGTGTTGGTTTCTCTGTGTGTGATGGAGTGAGTAAGTTTATGGATGTGATTTTTGTGAGTAAGATTGTGTATGCTCTCACAGACCCAATCCCCTCTATGGGATCATTGCTCCCAGGTTGTGTGTCTCAGGGTGGTAGATGGTTCTTTCCTCTTTGCATGAGTGGATGAGAGAGTGAGACGGAGGGGGGGTGAGTGATTGAGTGCTCTCAGCTTTCTTCCTGTGGAGATACATGAGGCAAGCTTCTAAATATGAATGCATTTAAAACACAGCGAGGGGGAAAAAGGGCAAAGCCAGGCTTTTTTGATTTGAGCTTTTGTTATGTTTCTTTATTTGTTCACTGACACTTAAAGCCTGGGTTACTTCGACTTTGGCTAAATCATACTATATCAATAGAATTTCCATGTTTCTAAGTGGGATGTTTTTTGCCTTTTACTCATGTACCTATCCGTCTACTTTTATTTCAACAGATACGTTCTCATGCACAATCAAAATAAAGCATAGCATAATATTTGCTTTTACCTGCCTGTAAACATTGCCTCACCTGTTCCCTGTTCACTCTCCCATTCGTAATGATGGCTTACCTGGATGGCACATTTTCCTCAGAAATCAGTCTCGAACGTATGTGCTTCTCTGTTGGGCCATGCCGCGGCGGTGTTCAAATATCCCCAGCCAATGAGAAGTGGCGTTGAGAAGACTGCTGATAGGTTGTGCTGACACGGGTCTATGCTCGTACAAAATTATATGAAGTATTGCACGTTTATTAATGGAACAGGGGGGAAAGCATTGCTTTAATAATCATTCTGCACCTTCTGGAGACACCACTTCCCCGAGATGAAGAGGAGCCTGATGATAGATGAAGCATTTACTCTCAAGAATGCAAACAGAATGCATATTGTAATGTGCCTCCGACAAAGTTTGATAGACGCTGCTCTTAAAACCAGACCTTGCTTTAGAGTGTGGACCATTATTCTTCCATAACTCACTGGCAAACATTAACAAAATGGTCATGATCCATTACAACAGCAGATTTAAACCGCAAGATGATAGCATTATTGTTAGGACGTTTGAACGCTTTCTGTCACCCTACGCAAGAGGGGGGTATTAACGTTCGTTGATCATTATAATGAGGGCCCAGAGGGTCACATAGTCAGGGAAAAACTCCTAGCCCAAGTTCTGAACCTCTATGTGGTCTTTCTTAACCTTCACTTCTACGGTGTCTACATTAGGACAGCCTTAGGCAACTCTGAGGGTGTCCTTATATGGACACTGTACATTTCAAATCAAGTATTACCTAATTCATCTTTAGTCATTAGATTTAGTAAACTCTCCCTGAGTATCACCTCAAGATAGCTGCAGCTTCTTCAGTCTCTGGCTCCAGTTTACACTCTCTCCAACCACAGAGGAGCTAAATGTGGCCTGGTAATCTGGCTTAGTTGATTACATGGGAACACACACTGAGCAACACCCTCTAATAGGGGACTGGGTCCGCCACTGCTACGCATGGCTCGGTACCTTCATGGGCAGTCTCCCATGCTTAGATGAGGATTATTACCCAATCCTCTGCTTTTACTCCTCTCTCTCTCCTTCTCTGTTTCCCTCTCTGTTTATCTCTCTCTCTTTCACTGTCTTTCTCTCTCCTTTCTTTTTCCTCCCTGTCGAGAGGAAGGAAAGAGAGATACGGAACCGGTCAATGCACTGGAAGCCCATGCCTTCTCCTGTGGATAGTGTCACAGGGCATCAGGGCTGCGCTGGTTGAGTGGAGAGCAGGGTAGCACACAGAAAAGCATATAGGAAAGGGTGAGGCACTTAACCTCATTGGATGTGATGCTTCCGCAGGCAATCAGTTTAGTTGGGTTACGATTTAGCTCTGGCAGAAGGGTGGGTCCCACTCAAGTCTGCTTGGTTTTAATTTAATTTTGTGAAAAAGTGTTTGATATTAACGAGTTTAAATGTTCCATGGCATTCCTTCATAACTGAAAAAATAATGCTGCCAATTCATTCATCCTATCCCAAAGGTTTCCAAACTTTTCCCGCACACAATCCAGTGAACTTAACCATGTAACCACATCAGTTTGGAAATCACTGACCTAGGCCTATATTCTAATGTCCATGGTCTTCTCTCTCTGCCACCTCAGCTCCCCCCACACCTATAGCCCCTCCGGAGCTCCTGGCGGTGGGTGCTACCTACCTGTGGCTCAAGCCCAACGCCAACTCTATCATCGGGGATGGCCCCATCATCCTGAAGGAGGTGGAGTACCGCACCACTACAGGCAACTGGGCCGAGACCCACATCGTGGACGCCCCCACCTACAAGCTTTGGCATTTGGACCCCGACGTGGAGTACGAGATCAAGGTTCTGCTGACACGGCCCGGCGAGGGGGGCACAGGACCTCCAGGACCTCCGCTCATCACCCGGACCAAGTGTGCTGGTGAGTGGAACAATGTGGTATATGTGTCTATACTGTGTATCTGTTGTTCTATTGTGTTGATGTGCTTATTTGGGTCCCCATTTGGATCCCCATTAGCTGACACCTTAGCGACTGCTACCTTTAGTCTTCCTGGGTTCCTTTGAACTAGCGAAGAATGAAGAGCTATACTCCTAGTTCAAGGATAGTGTGTGGGCTTTTACTGCTAATCTTTCAATGCTGTACATTGGGTTAATTTTTTTGACCCTTTGATGATGGCACCTACTGTACATTCCCATTGTCTATGTGTAGGCTATTGAATCCATCAAGTGCCACCACACAATGTGGAAAACGAGAACCAAATGGATTTCCCATGCAACCGTCAATGAGTTCACTGTGTATCACCTGCCTCCATAAGGCCTGCCATCTTCTTTCGCCCAGTCGGCTTCAGAAGGTCACACTTCCTGATTCCCCCAGTCTCTCCGTTTGCATCCCAAATGGCATCCTATTCCCTATATAGTGCACTCATTTTGACCAGGGACCTTAAGGGTCTAGTTAAAAGTAGTACACTGTGTATGGCAGGGCTCTCAAAACCATCCTGTAGGTTTTAACTCCAACCCTAATCTAGCCTACCTGATTCTAATACTTAGCTGGTTGATAAGCTGAATGAGGTTAGTTTCAACTGGGGTTGGAGTGTAAACCTACAGAAACAGGGTTGGAGAGCCCTGATATAGGGAATAGGGTGCCATTTGGGAAGCTGCCTCACTCTATGCCAGTACTTCTCCTTATTCACTGAAGACATCAATCAGGATGAGATGATAAAACCTACACGTTACCAGAGGGTGAAAAAAACCGAGTGTCTCTCTAATTAATACTCCTTGGGAGCTCAAGCTCAAATCAAAGATAATGATAATTGAGATGTTAAAAATGTGCAGGAAGAAGAGGCTTCTCTGGGAAAGGGGGGCGGGGGGGTTATGTGGGAGCAATTTTCCATAATAATTATTAGCCCAGTGGGTAGCATAGGGAGCATATGGAAGAAAGACACTTCATTTGATAAAGTGACAGCTAATCAGATCAACCCTGTGTGTGTGTATGAGAGAGACTGTGTGTGTGTCTTGCTGTTTCTGTGTGTACTGTATGTATCAGAGAGACTGTGTGTGTGTGCAAGTGTGTGAATTTGTGTGACTGTATTTGTGTGTGCAGCTGTGTCTGTATGTGACTTTTAATGTGTGTGTATCAAGGGTTGGAAGCGGTTCAGGGAACAAAACCGAAAACCGGAAAATAATGAAAACATTTGAGGAACAGATCCCGAACCTGAAACTAAAGTGATCTAATCTGTTCCGGAACAGAACCGTTATTTTAAAACCATGGGAACAGGTTAATAATGTTACCCAGTGCTCATTTGGAATGAGCCATTCTGCCTTGCTGTCCATTAGTTTGGGTAGTGTATGTGTTTAAGGGGGGTGGTTAGAAATACTGAACCGTAGTGATATCAGTTGAAAGGAAAATGACCACTGTTACATCCTGACAATGTTTATGATGTTACTGCTTATGTGTGAGGAATGTGTCTTGAGCATAATTCTAAATGTCGAGATTAGAATAAAGGGAGGGGTGTGTGGCGAAGATGCGTTATAGGAACATCTCTCTCAATCTCTCTGTTGCGCACTGACTCCCAACAATTCGTGCACACTATTTTTTTCATTGTGTCAATGTTTGTCAATGCAGCCTGGTCTCATCGACTAGAAGTAACATAGTAAAAGTACATCTGGGACACTCAAATTAGTATGATATGTTACGTTTGGTTTGGTTACATAAGACAGCCTCGGGTCTTCTTGGGTATGATAGTACAAGCTTGGCACACCTGTATTTTGGGAGTTTCTCCCATTCTTCTCTGCAGATCCTCTCAAGCTCTGTCAGGTTGGATGGGAAGAGTCGCTGCACAGATTTTTTTCCAGGTCTCTCCAGAGATGTTTGATCGGTTTCAAGTCTAGGCTCAGGCTGGGACACTCAAGGACATTGAGACTTGTCCCAAAGCCGCTCCTGTGTTGACTTGGCTGTGTGCTTAGGGTCACTGTCCTGTTGGAAGGTGAATCTTCGCCCCAGTCTGAGTTCCTGAGCATTCTGGAGCAGGTTGTCATTAAGGATCTCTTTGTACTTTGCTCTGTTTATCTTTCCCTCGATCCTTACTATCCTGTCACCCACTCCCTGCAACTGAAAAACATCACCACAGCATGATGCTGCCACCACCATGCTTCACCGTAGGGATAGTGCCAGGTTTCCTCCAGACATGACACATTCAGGCCAAAGAGTTCAATCTTAGTTTCATCAGACCAGAGAATATTGTTCCTCATGGTCTGAGTACATTAGGTGCCTTTTTGCCAAATTCCAAGTGGGCTGTCATGTTCCTTTTACTGAGGAGTGTCTTCCGTCTGACCATCAGGTCCTTGGTCACCTCCCTGACCAAGGCCCTTCTCCCCCGATTGCTCAGTTTGGCCGGGCAGCCAGCTCTAGGAAGAGTCTAGGTGGTTCCCAACATCTTTCATTTAAGAATGATGGAGGCCACTGTGTACTTGGGGACCTTCAATGCTGCAGAATTTCTTTGGTACCCTTCCCCAGAGCTGTGCCTCGACACGATCCTGTCACAGCACTCTATGGACAGTTCCTTCGACCTCATGGCATGGTTTTTGCTCTGACATGCACTGTCAGACACTGAGACCTTATATGGACAGGTGTGTGCCTTCCCAAATCATGTCCAACCAATTGAATTTACCACAGGTGGACTACAATCAAGTTGTAGAAACATCTCAATGATGATCAATGGAAGCAGAATGCACCTGAGCTCAATTTAGAGTCTCGTAGCAAAAGGTCTGAGTACTTATGTAAATAAGGCATTTCTGTTTTTGTTTTTTTATACATTTGAAAAAAAATCTACAATTGTTTTCGCTTTGTCATTATAGGGTATTGTGTGTAGATTGAGAATATATATATTTTTAATCCATTTTAGATTAAAGCTGTAACGTAACAAAATGTGGGAAAAGTCAAGGGCCTGATTACTTTCCGAATGCACTGTTTACTGGACAAAAAAAAGAAACGCCACATGTAGTGTGTCTATGTGCCGTGTTTCATGAGCTGAAATAAAACATTCCAGAACTGTTCCATGCACACAAAAAAAGCTTATTTCGCTCAAATTCTGTGCACAAATTTGTTTTCACCAGAATGCACTCCCATGAATCCCAGTTCCATAATAATGGTTGATTTGGGTTTATTTGAACAGCGAGAGACAGAATAACAACAACAAAATCCAGAAAAACGCATGTCAAAAATGTTATAAATTGATTTGCATTTTAATGAGGGAAATAAGTATTTGGCCCCCTCTCAATCAGAAAGATTTCTAGCTCCCAGGTGTCTTTTATACAGGTAACGAGCTGAGATTAGGAGCACACTCTTAAAGGGAGTGCTCCTAATCTCAGTTTGTTACCTGTATAAAAGACACCTGTCCACAGAAGCAATCAATCAATCAGATTCCAAACTCTCCACCATGGCCAAGACCAAATAGCTCTCCAAGGATGTCAGGGACAAGATTGTAGACCTAAATATTTTTTACACCTTTATTTAATCTTTATTTAACTAGGCAAGTCAGTTAAGAACACATTCTTATTTTCAATAATGGCCTAGGAACAGTGGGTTAACTGCCTTGTTCAGGGGCAGAACAACAGATTTTCACCTTGTCAGCTCAGGGATTCAATCTTGCAACCTAACGGTTAACTAGTTCAACGCTCTTGCCTCACGAGGAGCAGTTACGCAAATGCAGTCAGAAGCCAAGGTAAGTTGCTAGCTAGCATTAAACGTAATAAATCATAATCACTAGTTATAACTACACATGGTTGATGATATTACTAGTTTATCTAGCGTGTCCTGCGTTGCATATAATCGATGCAGTGCGCATTTGTGAAAAAGGACTGTCCTTGCTCTAACGTATACCTAACCATAAACACCAATGCCTTTCTTGAAAACAATACACAGAAGTATGTATTTTTAAACCTGCATATTTAGCTAAAATAAATCCAGGTTAGCAGGCAATATTAAGCAGGTGAAATTGTGTCACTTCTCTTGCGTTCGTTGCACGCAGTGTCATGGTATATGCAACTATTTGGGCCGCCTGGCTCATACCGAACTAATTTGCCAGAATTTTACGTAATTATGACATAACATTGAAGGTTGTGCAATGTAACAGGAATATTTAGACTGATGGATGCCACCCATTAGATAAAATACGTAACGGTTCCGTATTTCACAAAGATAAATGTATTGTTTTCGAGATGATAGTTTCCGGATTCGACCATATTAATGTATTAATTAACCTATGGCTCGCATTTCTGTGTGTTATTATGTTATAATTAAGTCTATGATTTGATAGAGCAGTCTGACTAAGCGATGGTGGGTTCATAAGCATTCATTCAAACAGCACTTTCGTGCGTTTTGCAAGCAGCTCTGCTGTTTATGACTTCAAGCCTATCAACTCCCGAGATTAGGCTGGTGTAACGATGTGATGTGAAATGACTAGCTAGTTAGCGGGGTGCGCGCTAATAGCGTTTCAAATGTCACTCGCTCTGAGACTTGGAGTAGTTGTTCCCCTTGCTCTGCATGGGTAACACTGCTTTGAGGGTGGCTGTTGTTGTTGTGTTCCTGGTTCGAGCCCAGGTAGGAGCGGTACGGAAGCTATACTGTTACACTGGCAATACTAAAGTGCCTATAAAAACATCCATTAGTCAAAAGTATATGAAATACAAATGGTATAGAGAGAAATGGTCTTATAATTCCTATAATAACTACAACCTAAAACTTACCTGGGAATATTGAAGACTCATGTTAAAAGGAACCAGCAGCTTTCATATGTTCTCATGTTCTGAGCAAGGAACTTAAACGTTAGCTTTCTTATATGGCACATTTTGCACTATTACTTTCTTTTCCAACACTTTGTTTTTGCATTATTACATTATTTATTTATTTGAGGCAAAATTGATTTTATTGATATATTATATTAAGTTCAAATAAGTTTTTATTCAGTATTGTTGTAATTGTCATTATTACAAATAAATAAAATACATTGGCAGATTAATCAGTATCGGCTTTTTTTGTCCTCCAATAATCGGTATCGGCGTTGAAAAATCCTAATCGGTCGATCTCTAATCTCAAGGCAGCTGGGACCATAGTCACCAAGAAAACAATTGGTAACACACTACACCGTAAAGGATTGAAATCGTGCAGCGCCTTAAAGTCCCCCTGCTCAAGAAAGCACATATACATGTTCCTAGGACAACTGGGTGAAAGTGTTGTGGTCAAACTCTTTGGCATCAACTCAACTCGCCGTGTTTGGAGGAGGAGGAATGCTGCCTAGGACCCCAAGAACACCATCCCCACCGTCAAACATGGAGGTGGAAAAATTATGCTTTGCGGGTGTTTTTCTGCTTAGGGGACAGGACAACTTCACCGCATCAAAGGGATGATAGACGGGCCATGTACCGTCGAATCTTGGGTGAGAACCTCGTTCCCTCAGCCAGGACATTGAAAATGGGTCGTGGATGGGTATTCCAGCATGACAATGACCCAAAACACACGGCCAAGGCAACAAAGGAGTGGCTCAAGAAGAAGCACATTATTAAGGTCCTGGAGTGGCCTAGCCAGTCTCCAGATCTTAATCCCATAGAAAATCTGTGGAGGGTGCTGAAGGTTCGAGTTGCCAAACGTCAGCCTCGACACCTTAATGACTTGGAGAAGATCTGCAAAGAGGAGTGGGACAAAATCCCTCCTGAGATGTGTGCAAACCTGGTGGCCAACCGCAAGAAATGTCTGACCTCTGTGATTGCCAACAAGGGTTTTGCCACCAAGTAAGTCATGTTTTGCAGAGGGGTCAAATACTTATTTCCCTCATTAAAATGCAAATCAATTTATACAATACAAAACTTTTTTCTGGATTTTTTTGTTGTTATCCTGTCTCTCACTGTTCAAATAAACCTACCATTAAAATTATAGACTGATCAATTCTTTGTCGGTGGGCAAACGTACAAAATCAGCAGGGGATCAAATACTTTTTTTCCCTCACTGTAGTTGTACTGTTTACACCTTCTGTGGAGACCCATCCACATAAATATATGGCGCATCCACATAAATATATGGCGCATGCATCAGTTTATGTACTTTACAAGTGCACCTCACTCAGCTTAACTTATATATGGAATACTATGTGATAGAGTGGGCATCAAAATTACTGGCACCCCTGACTGACAATGCACAAACAATAAACAAATATATATAAACAATATAATTATAGAGAGAAACTCTAAATACCAACATGTGAGAAATACTACGCTTCATGTTTCAATAGAATTCATGTTTAAATAGAACCAACCAAAATCACACAATTATTTAATACAAAATACATTTCACAAAAAGCAAGGTTTCATAATTATTGGCACTCCTCATTTAGTATTTAGTGCAACTACCCCTGTCAAGGATAACAGCATGGAGTCTTTTCCTGTAATGATTGACAAAGTTAAGGAGCACATTTGGAGGGGTTTTGGAACATTCCTCTATGCTGATCCTTTCAAGATCCTTCACATTATTGGGTTTGCGCTTATCAACTGCCCTCTTCAACTCCGCCCATAGGTTTTTGATTGGATTAATGTCCGGCGGCTGTGATGGCCATGTCAGAACATTGATTTTGTTGTCACAGAACCATTTCTGTGTGGATCTTGTGGTACGTGGATCTTGAGGTATGTTTTGGGTCATTGTCTTGTTGGAAAGTACACGTACGGCAAAGTCTCAGCCTTCTGGCAGAGGCAACCAGACTGTCACTCAAATTGCCTGATACTTGGTGGAATTCATTAGGCCATCAATCTTAACCAGTGCCCCTGGACCTCTGGATTTAAAACAGCCCCAAAACATCACTGACCCATCACCATATTTCACCGTGGGTATGAGGTGCCCCCCCCTTTTGCAAGAATTGTGCCATCTGGTTTAATATAAGGAATTTGAAATGATTTATACTAGTGTCACAATTTAGTACTTTTCCCACCACTGGATATGGCTGGGGGTTATAGCATTTATTTCACATAAACCATCAATTTAGACAAGTGTGTCTGGGTAAGCATCATCTAATATTTATAAAATATTTTTATCTGGACACTTTCTTTTTACCTGGAATTTTTCCTTATTGTAGACTACTACGACTTTTAGTCTTAATCTTTACTTCACTACTCACTGTTTAGCACATGACCTCATGTGAATCCTTAAAGAGATGGGTGAGGCTGGCTTAAGAGGGTGTGAACAATGCTGAATGGGTGTAGACAAAGGAGAGCTCTCCAGTGGGTACCAAATATTCAAAGGCCCTTTTCTCAAAAGTGAGTTTGCAAGTGTATCAACTTTCAAAGTATACTTACTTTCCCATTATTCTTCAAAAATGCTGTGTATGATATACAATTTGTAGCTCTGAGTCTCTACTTTTATCCAATGTAAAAAAATAAGAAAAATAACCACATTTTGCTACAAAAGACCGAATCCAGGTTGTGAGTCACAAATGTCAATGCGGAGATATAGGGAGCCGTCTGTATTGTTACAGAATTTGGGAGGCACACGGTGATGCTGTACAGAGCTCGATTTGGCCACCGAATGCTCCACAATTCCGTCAAACACTCCACACAGAGCCTCCAGATGGCATTGCTGGAGCAAGGATAAATTGGCTGTTAGCTTGCATAGATATATATGCCAGGATAGGTGCAGAATATAGGTGGCCAAATATATTTAAGTGCCCGTTTGGGGATTTTGTAGTTAGTTCACTTTGGGTAACTCAAGGAGAGACTGTATCTGAGCCTGGTACCCCGCCTGTATCTTATTGGTTAAGACAGGTTTTGTCTGATGAGAGGCTTTTTCTTTTCAATGCTGTCATTTTGAAGTCAGATCTTTATATGGGCTATATATTTCTAAATATCACCATCTTTAAAACACCAACGCACCTCTACCTGCCTGCCTACCGCTGTATCTTTGTCCTGACTGAAGGCCTCTATTTTAAGATAAGATGCCCAGCGCTTCAAGGCATGCTTCTTCCGTCCTCTCTCACACTCTCCTCACCCGCAAAAGATCAGCTGCATCTCCCGCCCTACACTGTGACTGGCAGCACAGTGTGTGTTTGTCCTTCATTATGATTAAAGCATGTTGTCTAGGCAAAATACCATTAGATCTTAATAGGGATAGGCATCCCTCTAGTGGGACATTTGTCGACAACATCCTGTGAAATTGGAGGACGCGCAATTCAGATAAATAATCGTAATATTAAACATGCATGAACATACAAGTATCTTACATAATTTAAAGGCTTAAATTCTTGTTAATCTAACTGCATTGTCCGATTTACAATAGGCTTTACAGCGAAAGCATACCATGCGATTGTCTGAGGACGGCGCCCCACATCAACATATTTTTCAACCAGCACAGGCTTCACAAAACCACAAATATCGATTAAATAAATCACTTACTTTTGAAAATACTCTGTTTGCTACAACATGAATGGTCATTTTGTTAGATAAAATTATTCTTTATCTTCCAAAAAGTCTGCTTAGTTGGCGCCATCGATTTCAGTAATCCACTCATTCAACATGCGGCCATGTAGTCCAAAAAGCTAGCGCTAAACTTCTTCCAAACAAGTCAAACGATGTTTCATTTTAATCCTCAGGTACCCTAAAAAGTAAATAAACGATCATATTAAATACGGAAGTAGTATGTTCAATAGGAAAGTAAAATGAGTAAGTGCATCTACTGGAAGCCATAGGAATTGCAATCTGGGAGCATAGGAACAAAGGTTTCCATTTTAAGCCTGGGACCTCAAAAAACAGATTTGCGGTTGGTTTTTCTTAGGATTTTCGCCTGTCATATCAATTATTTTATCGTCTCAGACATTGTTTTAATCGTTTTAGAAACGTCAAAGTGTTTCTATCCAATGCTAACAATTATATTCATATCATGGCTTCTGGGCCTGAGTAACAGGAGGTTAACTTTGGGCACATCAGTCAGGAGGAAATTCAGGAAACCCTATCCCAACGACTTTCCAATAAAAATGTAATTGCATACCTGCTCCATAGCAAGCTGCTCTAACCACACTGATTGGTGAAGTAATTTAATATTAAGCTAAATGTTTAAAAAAAAAGAAAAAATACAAATGTTTTCAGATATTTAATAAGGAGCAATATAAACCGGTACTTTTTTGGTTTGAAATGGTTCTGAACTTTATTTTTCTGTTCGGAACAGTGGAATGGAATTCAAAAACAATGAATGATTGGAAAATCATTTAAGTTCCAACCCCTGGTGTGTACAGTATGTGACTATTTCTGTACGTACTTGAGCGTGTGTCCCTGATTGCTTGTGCGTGTGTGTGTATGTGTGTGCAGGCCATGGTCCCTGTGAGGCCCTGATGGGGGAATTGGTAATTGAGGTGAGCAGATGAGCAGCCGTGAAACTCTCTGTTCTCCAGGTGAGAGAGATGATGGAGCTCTGTGTGGGAGTGCCGACACAGTGGGGAGGCACCACTGATCTGGCGCAAATGCTCCAGCACTGTTAGTGTTTTTTTCTTCTCTTCTCTCCTTATTTCTTCACGCATCTCTTTCTCGTATTCTCTTTTTCTGCTTTTCTTTGAATTCTCTCTCTACATTTAGCCTCTATTCATCTCTCACTCGCTTCTCTATTTCCCATGCTCTCTCCCCCTCATTACCCACTGCTTTCCCACTCTTGCTCATTCCCACTGCTACGAGACACACTACTTTCATTCTCAATAGTGCCGATGAACAGGAAAAGGACTTTGTCAGGGCTTTCTCAAGGTGTAAAATGCTAAAAGTAATTTAGAGAGGCAGGGAAGCAAAAAAGACAAAGGGAACATATTTGAATAGAGACAGTTGCAGCCTTCTCTGACCTTTTAAAGTTTATGCAGGTTGAAAATGTGTGGGAGTGTGTCTGTGTGTGAATCTGCAGACAAAATGCGTGTCTCTATCTGCATCTTGGTCATTAGTCTTTTTGTTTGTTGCTGCTGTAGCTGTGTGTGTTTGAGCTAGTTTGCTAGTCTTTACACAACGCGTTGGTCTAATCCTGAATAGTGATTGGTTAAAAGTGCATTCCAGCCAGTGTCTATTCCACAAGTTACCACTGGCTAAATCTATGACATTAAAATGCCTATTTACTCTGTTGCATCTCACTGCGCAATCCACTGTCTCACCAGCCCAGGCAGGGAAGTTAAAAATCTTCACTATAAAAGGAATCAAGAAATCATCTCAAATTTCTTTTAGACTAACATTTAGTTTTCAACAGCAGAGATTTGTATAAACCTTACTGTCTGTCTCTCCGACATTTGCAGCATTGTTTCAATATTCAAACTTGATCTCCAACTGTCACATATTAATGAACGTCTAGGGGTTGGGAGTCAGGACGAGAGAGAGAGGCAGACAGCATTTTCAGTCAGTCGAAATCATGAATCAGCCGACATCATTTTTATGGATATATACAAAGAAATGTAAATTGAATAAAAGTCCAACGGAACGCAGCTAGTTTGCAGTCTTTCCTGCGTCATTTATTGTGTTAGCTGTGTTTTTGGCTAGCTACTCTGAATAACAGTGTCCTAACAAAAGAGCATATCTTATATGCCAGGCGAAATCATGCCTCATTAGCTCATTGTTATGGATGTATCCAAATAAATGTCACTAGAAAACAGCTTACACAAATGCAGCTACTGTTGTTATTCTTTCTGCACTGTTTGACATGACTAAGTTAGCCATAGCTGGCTAGCTAGCAAGCAAGGGATAAGAATGTTCCCAGCCAGTATGGCAATGGAACATTTAGAATGAACGACTGTGTCGCGTCCATAGATACAGAACAAAGAGACTGAATGACTGGGTCGTGTCTCTGACAACCAAAACAATAGAACGAACGACCAGCCGGCTTAGGTAGCAATCCTAGATTTGTTTCCGGACTATATCTTGTGGAAGAACTTTGTCTCGATCCTAACACCTTGGCCAATATATCCTCCAAACACCAGCTTCTTGGGCATGACATGTGCCTCTGTGTGTGTGTTTTATGCGTCTGTGTGTGGTCCTTTGTCAGCAGCCATCCCTCTCTGTACCCAGAAACAATTTAGCTAGGTCAAAATGATCCATGCAACCCCCCCCCCACACACACACTCCCGGACCCCTGCCTCAGAAGACCCACTCCTTTCCACACCGCTTCTTCCCTGATAGAATGCACCCAATTCTAGCTGACAGACACAATCCGTTCCACCCCCCATTATTCACCACTCTACCACACATTAACACTGTCAAAGGCTAAGGCAATGAACAGAGCCCTCCTGGAGGAAACTGTGAGAATGCACAGGAATTGTTACGGTCCGCTGGAAGAAGAGTTTGTAATGCATCTCTGTACCGGCTTTAAGACAGGAAGAGGATGGTTCTTGGGCTGGGAGCCGACAGCTCTCGAACCAGTTACAGATTGCCCCGTCACTTTGGATTGTCCTGTAGAGGCTGACCTGAGAACAGTGTGGACAAGGGGGGAGATCTCTATGTACAGAAGGCTATGCAGTGCTGAATCTCAACTCAGTTCAGGCTCTTTTATTAATGCAACATAGTATGTATTCCATCCAGAAGGTGTTGGTCCCAATGTTCGAACAGTCACATGATTGTGGTGTGTTTCATGTCCACTGAAGATGACCTGATACTGTTTGAGAGGTTTGAGTGCACACAGATGAGAGTCGCAACCAATAAACACATAGCGCTCCTTGGGTGTTTGCATTCGTGTGGAAGAGGCTGCCTGTTTTCATCATATCAGAGCCAGCCAGGAAGGAGACAGAGGGGGATGAAGAGGGAAGGATGAGGAAGGAGGGAGGGAGACAGTGGGGGCAGAGCTGAGGTGAAGTGGAACAAAGATTCTGCTGGCCACGGCTCTGTAGCACCGTACTGTAACCCCTCTGTGTACTGGGCTCGTTGGGCTGTGTGAAGTGCAGCAGAAAGGAACATGTGTTTTCTGAATTGGCGGCCGCCGTGTTTACCTGTCAGAGAGACGTCACGGGGGCAGGGTGGAGGGAGTGAGGGGGAGGCAGAGAGGGAGGAAGAGGAGATTGGATCGGATATGGCAGGTGTGGCAGCTGTGCTGAGGACTGGCCAGAGGTAAGGTGAGGAGGCGAGAGAGTTGAGAGGAGGGTGGGAGTAGGGGTATGTTAGTGCCCGTGCGGGGCATGGAGTGTGGGGGTGAAGGGGGTCAGTGATGGGCCTCATATATGCTCCGGGGCCCTGCCCGCTCGCTTGTCTGCCAGCCTGGCTAGTTTGAGTGTTGGCAGCCAGCAGCGCTTGAGTGGCACACCAAGGCCACGGGGGAAACTCAAAGCACACATTGATATTTCATATCTACATTTTGTAACATACATTTTCACATTTTGTTGCGTTACAAAGGGATTTAAATATATGTAATTGTCATTTTGTCAATGATCTACACAAAATACTCCATAATGTCAAAGTGAAAAGAAAGTTTTACAAATGAATAAAATTAAGTATTCACGCCTTTGTTTAGGCAAGCCTAAACTAGTTCAGGAATAACATTTGGCTGAAAAAAAAATCACATAAATTACACGGACTGACTGTGAAATAATAGGGGTTGACACGATTTTTGAATGACTACCACTTCCTCATCTGTAAGATTCAACTACATGTATACAAAGACCAGGGAGCTTTTCGAAAACCTCTGTTTCTTCCACTTTGATATTAGAGTTTTTTGTTTAGACTTTGACAAAGAAAAATACTTTTACATTTTAATCACACTTTGTAACACAATCAAATGTGAAGAAATCCAAGGGGGGTGAATACTTATGATACTCACTGCATAGAATATGGAGATTTTGTTGATATTATGTTAAAAGTCAGTGTACTGAAGGCAACACTACACTCAACGATGTAACACTTTTCCCGAAAACCTCAACTTCGACTGGAGCCTTGATTTTGTTTGACAATCTCAGTCTTTCTCTCACACCTCCTCGATTTCAAGACTTTGGAGCGAAATAGATTTAATTTGCTAATTCGCAATATGGCCCATATTCACTCAGAGGCAAATTGTGGGTACACTCCTCAGGTGGAGACCCGTTATTAATGTCCACCAGGTGACGATGAGGGACGTGGCAACTTCAGATCCCAGCGTGTCGCTTCATCTCACACCGTCAACCCTCCGACTGATGCACTTCTTCCGGCCTAATGGCTTATTAGGAGGTGGACTGAAGATGCCTATAATTCATTTTGTGCCGAGCGTGAATGATCTATAGACTATAGACCTCCGCTTGACTCTCAACCAAACAGAATTTATTCTTATTATGTTCCCCTCGTGTTACAATAAATCACACCACTGTGCATTGGAAGATGAAGGTGATAATGTACTCAAGAGAGCTGTGGTGGCAAGAGTTCATCCTATTACTCCTGAAGTAACTCACTCTCTCTCTCTCTTTGTTTCTCTCTCTCTCTGTCTCTCGCTTTGTCCTCGGCTGGTTTCCCCCAAAAATGCCCACCTACCCCTGTTTTCCCAACTGGGAGAGAAAATGGACACTCGCCAACATCTTGATTCGCTGTTCCATCAGGTAGATCCCATTCGAGAATGAGTTTGGAAAATGTTCAAATTTACATGGGAACATTTAGAATATTCTGATGAAAAAGGGGCTTTTTGAAAATGTCTATTAGCTCCCTAAGCTCAAGTGTTAGGTTGGAAGTTTCTCCGTTTCTTAGAGTTCAGGCATATTTATTGATGTGTTTCTACTGATGTATATGGCTTTCTCTTTAGACTGCCAAGCTTTAGTGCTTTCTATTACCATTGCCCTTCATGAGTTAGGCTTTTGATAGATGATGAGCAGTGGACAGTTGTCTGGTCAAGCCTGCATGTCGAGCCTAAATGCATGGTTTCAAAGGACATCTCTACTGTTAATTTGTTTGCATTATTAAGATGGCTTTGCTCGACCTCCATGGCTGGTCTCCTGGGCCAGCTTAAAACTCTCCTTTCGCCATGACCTGAGAGGAGGGCTGGCAATATTCAATTCAAGTCGCCGCAGCTGCTGCCGGAGATGGGCTGTCCTAGCACACGTGGACACGCACCCACACACTTTCTTCACTCTTACACAGGACACTCATCTATCTCCCTACAGGGAGTAGTGAGGGAGTCCTTGCTGAAGAGGAATAAGAACGCTCTGATGATCTGGGGGACGCGGCCTCTTCTGGATTTATGACTTTTTAACACCTTCCCTCTGTTAACTGACTGAATATTTATTTACCAGCAGAATATATTTCTTTCCTTCACTTCTTTGTCTAATGCAGCTTATTTTTCCCCATCATAATGTGCTGAGGACAAGGTGCTGTTCCAGTGAAAGAAACATGAAAGAAGGCTACTCACACAGAATGTTTTCTCACCAATGACGCCTTGTTTAAAGTCCAATCTAGCACTCCGGATGTGCTTGTGGGCCTTGTCAAGAACTTCACCATTGAAAGCCATGTCAAGGTATCCTTATGTCTCAACATTAACGACAATGAGCCAAGCGTCTTCAAAGACTCGGCCATGGAGGCTCGTTGAAAACAGCTAATTGTTGCTTTTCCTTATTAACGTGGAATGTGAAGGGCTTTAAGGCGGTAATGAAACAAAAGATGCTTTTTTAAACAATGATGCACCTGTCAACATGGACCAGCCACTCAAACTGAGCCCAAATGAAGCTGAAGGGCTCTTCACATGCTGAAAGGCTTCTATCCCTACTCTCTCTCTTCCTCCAACTCTCAATTTGACTTCCCATGAGTTTATAATGATGTGGAGGATGAAACCCCACTGGATCAGCTTGGTAATAAAGTGTGTGTGTGTGTGTGTGTGTGTGTGTGTGTGTGTGTGTGTGTGTGTGTGTGTGTGTGTGTGTGTGTGTGTGTGTGTGTGTGTGTGTGTGTGTGTGTGTGTGTGTGTGTGTGTGTGTGTGTGTGTGTGTGTGTGTGTGTGTGTGTGTGTGTCTTTGTCTCTGTGTTTGTACAGTACCAGTCAAAAGTTTGGACACACCTACTCATTCAAGGGTTTTTCTTTATTTCTTACTATATTCCACATTGTAGAATAATAGTGAAGACATCAAAACGATGAAATAACACATGAAGTAGTAACCAAAAAAGTGTTAAACAAATCAAAATATACTTTAGATTTGAGATTCTTCAAAGTAGCCACCCTTTGCCTTGATGACAGCTTTGCACATTATTGGCGTTCTCTCAACCAGTTTCATGAGGAATGTTGTTCTATGTCTTGAAAGAGTTCCCACATATGCTGAGCACTTGTTGTCTGGTTTTCCTTCACTCTGCGGTCAAACTCATCCCAAACCATCTCAATTTGGGTTGACGTCGAGTGATTGTGGAGGCCAGGTCATCTGATGCAGCACTCCATCACTCCTTCTTGGTCAAATAGCCTTTTCACAGCATGGAGGTGAGTTTGGGGTCATTGTCCTGTTGAAAAACAAATGATAGTCCCACTAAGCGATACCAGATGGGATGGCTTATTGCTGCATAGTGCTGTGGTGGCCATGCTGGTTAAGTGTGCCTTGAATTCTAAATAAATCTCAGACAGTGTCACCAGCAAAGCACCATCACACCACCTCCATGCTTCACGGTGGGAACCACACATGTGGAGATCATCTGTTCACCTCCTCTGCATCTCACAAAGACACAGAGGTTGGAACCAAAAATCTCAAATTTCGACTCATTAGACCAAAGGACAGATTTCCACTGGTAATGTCCATTGCTCATGTTTCTTGGCCCAAGCAAGTCTCTTCTTCTTTAAAAAAAATATATTTATTGAATATATGAAACATACAATATACTTGCAGTGAAGCCGCTCAACAACTACATCATACCAGACATCCAACAGATTCCCATTCAAAGCGACACACAGAAGCATCCAGGTTCAATACCCTGCTCAAGGGCACATTGACAGATCTACCACCAGGCTAAAAAACGTGAACCCGAACCATCCAAGATCCCTGCACAGTTCCCAATAACTGTCCCTCAACCATACGAGACCCCTCCCACAGCCCCCCAGATGAAAAATAAAAATACAATTAATTCCATTCCCCACCCCCAAGAACCCCCCAATGCACCAACAACCAAGAGAATGTACTAAAGAGAAACAAGGAAAAGACAGAAGAAAAAGGCAAGCAACAATGCCAAATATATATATAATTCATTTAAAACAAAGGACATCAAGGACAACTAAAATCATAACAGCAATGCCAACCTTATATGTTTATGTGCATGTCTGGCACTATTACATGTTTGTGTGTGTTCTTGTATGTGTTTATTTGAATGAGAGTGTGTGTATATGCATGTGTACAAACACCTGCACGGCATCAGCCTCAGGCAAACTGGCATTAGTTGTAAAAACACTGCCCCTCAGTGTCATTCAAATGTACTTTTTATTATGTTTTTTGTACTTTTATCTTTGACCATCATTCTATCTCCCACACAATAACTCCACTCCCACTTGTCTCCAATTCAACATCCCAACCCTCCGCTTCCCTCAGCCATTTACATCATCATTTACATTTAAGTCATTTAGCAGACGCTCTTATCCAGAGCGATTTACAAATTGGTGCATTCACCTTATGACATCCAGTGGAACAGCCACTTTACAATAGTGCATCTAAATCTTTTAAGGGGGGTGGGGGGTGAGAAGGATTACTTTATCCTATCGCCAAGGTTCTTAGCGCTCTGGGAGGAGGACACAATGGAGTTGTCAACCATGATGGCGAGATCATGGAACGGGCAGTCCTTCCCCGGGAGGAAGAGCAGCTCCGTCTTGCCGAGGTTCAGCTTGAGGTGATGATCCGTCATCCACACTGATATGTCTGCCAGACATGCAGAGATGCGATTCGCCACCTGGTCATCAGAAGGGGGAAAGGAGAAGATTAATTGTGTGTCGTCTGCATAGCAATGATAGGAGAGACCATGTGAGGTTATGACAGAGCCAAGTGACTTGGTGTATAGCGAGAATAGGAGAGGGCCTAGAACAGAGCCCTGGGGGACACCAGTGGTGAGAGCGCGTGGTGAGGAGACAGATTCTCGCCACGCCACCTGGTAGGAGCGACCTGTCAGGTGGGACGCAATCCAAGCGTGGGCCGCGCCGGAGATGCCCAACTCGGAGAGGGTGGAGAGGAGGATCTGATGTTTCACAATATCGAAGGCAGCCGATAGGTCTAGAAGGATGAGAGCAGAGGAGAGAGAGTTAGCTTTAGCAGTGCGGAGCGCCTCCGTGATACAGAGAAGAGCAGTCTCAGTTGAATGACTAGTCTTGAAACCTGACTGATTTGGATCAAGAAGGTCATTCTGAGAGAGATAGCGGGAGAGCTGGCCAAGGACGGCACGTTCAAGAGTTTTGGAGAGAAAAGAAAGAAGGGATACTGGTCTGTAGTTGTTGACATCGGAGGGATCGAGTGTAGGTTTTTTCAGAAGGGGTGCAACTCTCGCTCTCTTGAAGACGGAAGGGACGTAGCCAGCGGTCAGGGATGAGTTGATGAGCGAGGTGAGGTAAGGGAGAAGGTCTCCGGAAATGGTCTGGAGAAGAGAGGAGGGGATAGGGTCGAGCGGGCAGGTTGTTGGGCGGCCGGCCGTCACAAGACGCGAGATTTCATCTGGAGAGAGAGGGGAAGCCCATCCCATCTATCTCTGCTAGCCACCCACTTCGGGTTTCTACCCAACACATATCTTTCAACTATGCTGTGATGTTTAACAAATAATTTCAATCTATCTAATCGAATAGAATCCACAGATTGCGAGTTGAAGATAAATACTTTTACTAAGAGTGTTATTAATTGACTGACCCGGTCTCTCCAGATCTCCGAACAGTACTATTTCTAGGGTCAATTTTAGATCAATGCTATGCGTTTTCAGCCTACCTGAGGGCAATGCCAAAATAAATGGTATATTGATTTTGCATCCTCACAACAAAATAAGCAGTACTTCGATGATTTTATGCCCCAAATATTCAACATTTTGTTGGTGGCAAGAATTCTACATAATAATTTTAGCTGAAAAGCAAGAGGTCTTGAATCTTGCATTGTTTTATATATCAACTCATACCATGGAGTCTGTACATCAAAAATCTCTTGCCAACTATTTTGCAATCTGTATGGCCCAGTTGTCAACATCCTGGTCCTCAAATGAAATTGGTACAGTCCCTTGCGAAAGTATTCGGCCCCCTTGAACTTTGCAAACTTTTGCCACATTTCAGGCTTCAAACATAAAGATATAAAACTGTATTTTTTTGTGAAGAATCAACAACAAGTGGGACACAATCATGAAGTGGAACAACATTAATTGGATATTTCAAACTTTTTTAACAAATCAAAAACTGAAAAATTGGGCGTGCAAAATTATTCAGCCCCTTTACTTTCAGTGCAGCAAACTCTCTCCAGAAGTTCAGTGAGGATCTCTGAATGATCCAATGTTGACCTAAATGACTAATGATGATAAATACAATCCACCTGTGTGTAATCAAGTCTCCGTATAAATGCACCTGCACTGTGATAGTCTAAGAGGTCCGTTAAAAGCTCAGAGAGCATCATGAAGAACAAGGAACACACCAGGCAGGTCCGAGATACTGTTGTGAAGAAGTTTAAAGCCGGATTTGGATACAAAAAGATTTCCCAAGCTTTAAACATCCCAAGGAGCACTGTGCAAGCGATAATATTGAAATGGAAGGAGTATCAGACCACTGCAAATCTACCAAGACCTGGCCGTCCCTCTAAACTTTCAGCTCATACAAGGAGAAGACTGATCAGAGATGCAGCCAAGAGGCCGATGATCACTCTGGATGAACTGCAGAGATCTACAGCTGAGGTGGGAGAGTCTGTCCATAGGACAACAATCAGTCGTATATTGCACAAATCTGGCCTTTATGGAAGAGTGGCAAGAAGAAAGCCATTTCTTAAAGATATCCATAAAAAGTGTTGTTTAAAGTTTGCCACAAGCCACCTGGGAGACACACCAAACATGTGGAAGAAGGTGCTCTGGTCAGATGAAACCAAAATTGAACTTTTTGGCAACAATGCAAAACGTTATGTTTGGCGTAAAAGCAACACAGCTCATCACCCTGAACACACCATCCCCACTGTCAAACATGGTGGTGGCAGCATCATGATTTGGGCCTGCTTTTCTTCAGCAGGGACAGGGAAGATGGTTAAAATTGATGGGAAGATGGATGGAGCCAAATACAGGACCATTCTGGAAGAAAACCTGATGGAGTCTGCAAAAGACCTGAGACTGGGACGGACATTTGTCTTCCAACAAGACAATGATCTAAAACATAAAGCAAAATCTACAATGGAATGGTTAAAAAATAAACATATCCAGGTGTTAGAATGGCCAAGCCAAAGTCCAGACCTGAATCCAATCGAGAATCTGTGGAAAGAACTGAAAACTGTTGTTCACAAATGCTCTCCATGCAACCTCACTGAGCTCGAGCTGTTTTGCAAGGAGGAATGGGAAAAAATGTCAGTCTCTCCATGTGCAAAACTGATAGAGACATACCCCAAGCGACTTACAGCTGTAATCGCAGCAAAAGGTGGCGCTACAAAGTATTAACTTAAGGGGGCTGAATAATTTTGCACGCCCAATTTTTCAGTTTTTGATTTGTTAAACATTTTTGAAATATCCAATAAATGTTGTTCCACTTCATGATTGTGTCCCACTTGTTGTTGATTCTTCACAAAAAATACTGTTTTATATCTTTATGTTTGAAGCCTGAAATGTGGCAAAAGGTCGCAAAGTTCAAGGGGGCCGAATACTTTCGCAAGGCACTGTATTTTCCCAAAATCAATTTTTTGCATGTCAATGTTCTTAGGCCGGTTCTCAATAGGGAGAAGACAAAGGAATGTTGTCTGCTACCTTAGATTTGTAATGGGCGTGAGGTGTCATAACCCCCATTTCAAGTGTAACGTAAAAGTGTAACGTTCTGCACAATTCAAGAAGGCAATGAGCTTCGTCCGGTCTTTTTTTTAAATGGCAGGTAAGGAAGAGAAACTAATGCGTGATAGTGAGAAGGAGAGATGTCGTGTGGGAAAACTGCTTTTTTTCACTCGATCTGTCCAACTAATAACCTTATCGCCTCAAATGTAAATAAAACACTACAAAGAGTTTATATAATGTGTCATTGCATACCTATTTGAAGGTTTTTGTCGAATTTGAATCATATTTTTTAGGGTGGTGCTAAAGTGATCTTCAGAAGTAAACAGTGGCTTTTGAGAGTCATGATCGCTGGCAGTGATGACACAAAAAATTACGAGGTATCCCCCCTTACCCTCGTCACTGTCCATTTCTTGTTTTTAAACGATGAGAGAAGTCCTACACCTGGTGGAGAGATTGTAAGACAGAAATAGTTGCTTTATGAGTGCTGTACGTTACGGCATGACGCTTCACGATGTAACGGAGGGTAAGTTTTTTAGGGTCAGATAGCTAACGTTAGCTGGCTGGGTCACTAGCTAACGTTGTGTATGATCTTAGTCTTCGTATCTCAGACACATTTGCTCGATTAGTTATAGCCATAGAACCTATGCAGAGTAGTAATGTCATGAGTTGTGATTTTGGTCTATTGTTTAGCTAGCTAGCTACATGTCTTAACAAAAGACCACTCTAATTTTGACAAAGTATTTTCATTTCAAGTTAGTGTACTGTTAGCTACCTAGCTAAAGTTAGCTGGCTGGCTCGCTAACTAACGTTATGTCATGCTTTGGGATATATTGTTTACCTAGCGAAATCAAATCAAATCAAATCCAATTTTATTTGTCACATACACATGGTTAGCAGATGTTAGTGCGAGTGTAGCGAAATGCTTGTGCTTCTAGTTCCGACAATGCAGTAATAACCAACAAGTAATCTAGCTAACAATTCCAAAACTACTACTTTATAGACACAAGTGTAAGGGGATAAAGAATATGTACATAAAGATGAGTGATGGTACAGAGCGGCATAGGCAAGATACAGTAGATGGTATTGAGTGCAGTATATACATATGAGATGAGTATGTAAACAAAGTGGCATAGTTAAAGTGGCTAGTGATACATGTATTACATAAGGATGCTGTAGATCACATATGTCAGAGTCAAGGCCCGCGGGCCACATCCGGCCCGCGAGAAGGTTTTACGGCCCCTGGGATGATCTTGATTTATTATTAGAACCGGCCCGCAGACCGCAGCAAGCCGGCAGCCCGCAGATCTTTTACACGCACCAATACTACATTTCCCACAATGCAACGGTGACGCACCGAGCAGTAGGCTGCTTCATTTCAATATTTATTGGCACAGCAGTTGTCAGCATCACAGTAAAATTAACTTTCAGATACCCATCAAAAATGGCAAAACGGAAGGTGGACACTGAGAACCGGGGTTTCAAACAAGGTGGGAGTCGGAGTATTTGTTCACGGAGGTAGCTGGAAAACCTGTGTGTCTTCTGTGTGGAGAAAGTGTGGCGGTACTGAAAGAGTATAATCTGAGACGACATTATGAAACGAAACACGCGGACAAAAACAAGAATATGGACATGGAACAAAGGCTACAAAGGCAGAGGAATTAAAACGAGGCCTCAAATCTCGACAGGCTCTGTTCAAAAAGCCAAATCACAAGGCCAGGCTGCTGTCAAGGCCAGTTTTATTTTGGCAGAAGAGATCGCTAAATCAGCCCGGCCATTTACGGAGGGGATTTCATCAAAAACTGCATGATTAAAGTTTGTGACGAAGTTTGCCCAGAAAAAAGGCAACTCTTTTTAAATGTGAGTCTGAGCAGAAACACCATTGCCGAGAGAGTAGACCAGTTGTCCATCAATCTAAAAGAGCAGCTTGTGAAAAAGGAAAAGATTTCATTGCATATTCCTTGGCTGTGGATGAGAGCACCGACATTTCTGACATTGCCCAGTTGTCAATTTTCATCCGCGGAGTGGACTCCAGCCTAAGCGTGACAGAGGAGTTTTTGGCTTTACGTCCTATGCATGGCACAACTACGGGGCATGATTTGTATGAAGAGGTGTCAAGATGTGTAAATGAGATGGAGCTGCCTTGGGAAAAACTTGTGGGTTTGACAACCGACGGAGCACCTGCGATGTGTGGACACAGGAGCGGACTGGTGGCGAAGATACGGGAAAAGATGCAAGAGGAAAACGCGACAGGTGAGCTGACAGCTTATCATTGTATCATACACCAGGAAGCGTTGTGCGGTAAAGCCTTGAAAATGGAGCATGTAATGAGCATCATCACGCGCACAGTTAACTTTATCAGAGCCAAAGGTTTGAATCACCGCCAGTTCAAGGCATTTCTGACGGAGTTAGAAACGGAGCATGGTGATTTGCCTTATCACACAGAGGTGCGATGGCTAAGCCAGGGAAAGGTGCTTCAAAGATGTTTCGAGCTTCGTGAGGAGATTTGTCTGTTCTTGGACAGCAAAGGGAAAGACACAACACAACTCCGAGACTAAATGTTTCTGTGTGAAATGGCTTTTCTGTGTGACATTACGAGTCATCTGAATGCAATGAACTTGCAGCTGCAGGGTCGGGATCGTGTCATCTCTGATATGTACAGTACAGTGAAGGCATTTAAAACCAAACTGACTCTGTGGGAGACGCAGATGCGGAAAGAAAATTTGAGCCACTTTCCCAGCTGCCAGACCATGAAAGAGAAGCTCTCTACCAGTGCGTTCCCGAGCGCACAGTTGGCTGATAAAATAGGTATGCTTGCCGCTGACTTTAATGATTTGCTGACTTTGAAGCACAAAAAAGCAGGTTGGAACTGCTCGGTAACCCATTTGCTGTTGACGTGGAAAGCTCACCACCAAACCTCCAAATGGAGTTGATTGACCTCCAATGCAATGATGCACTGAGGGCAAAATATGCGGCAGTGGGTGCTGCGGAGTTCGCCCGTTTCCTCCCGACACAATGCCCCAGCTGCGCATCCAGGCTGCTCAAACGTTGTCTATGTTTGGCAGCACATACCTGTGTGAACAACTGTTTTCTTTGATGAACTTGAACAAAACATCACACAGAAGTCGACTTACTGCTGAACACCTCCACTCAATTCTGAGGATTTCCTCAGCTCAGAGCCTTACCCCGAACATTGATGAACTTGTGGAAAAGATGGGACACCACCAAGTATCACCCTCAACCTCAAACAAGTGAACATTACTGTGCAATCACATATTTAGAGTTTTTACTCAGTTCAAGTTTAAAAGTTAAAGTTTAATATTTGTTTTCACTGCATGTTACTTCTCCTTAAACAAAGTGTTGTTTTTGATTAATAGATTTTGCACTTTATTTTATTGTATTTCAATCCAATTATATTTTAAAAATATTTCAGTTGAGTGGATGATAGAAAATTGCTATTATTGTTTTTTTCTTTGAAGTAAATTTAGCCCACTTTTGCTAAAATAGAAAATATAGGCTACTGACTTGAATACCGGTTTCTTTCATTTAATGTTCATGTTATGGGGATTTTTATATAAAGGAAATTTGTCTTTTGTGTCTGTTGAAAATTAAAGATTACTGACAGAGCCATAAGAAAATATTGCTTTATTTATCTGATCATATTGGAATATATTTGTTAGGTTTTCAGTAGGTTCAATTAGGTTCACTAGACTATATGCGTCATTTAAAAATTTTTCAATGAACATTCGAACAGTCCGGCCCTCGGCTTGTAGCTAAATTTTTATTTGGCCCTCCGTCCATTTGACTTTGACACCCCTGCTGTAGATGATATAGAGTACAGTATATACGTATACATATGAGATGAATAATGTAGGGTATGTAAACATTATATTAGGTAGCATTGTTTAAAGTGGCTAGTGATATATTTTACATAATTTCCCATTATTAAAGTGGCTGGAGTTGAGTCAGTGTGTTGGCAGCAGCCACTCAATGTTAGTGGTGGCTGTTTAACAGTCTGATGGCCTTGAGATAGAAGCTGTTTTTCAGTCTCTCGGTCCCAGCTTTGATGCACCTGTACTGACCTCGCCCCCGGTGATGCGTTGTGCAGACCTCACTACCCTCTGGAGAGCCTTACGGTTGTGGGCGGAGCAGTTGCCGTACCAGGCGGTGATACAGCCCGACAGGATGCTCTCGATTGTGCATCTGTAGAAGTTTGTGAGTGCTTTTGGTGACAAGCAGAATTTCTTCAGCCTCCTGAGGTTGAAGAGGCGCTGCTGCGCCTTCTTCACAATGCTGTCTGTGTGGGTGGACCAATTCAGTTTGTCTGTGATGTGTACGCCGAGGAACTTAAAACTTTACTACCCTCTCCACTACTGTTCCATCGATGTGGATAGGGGGGTGTTCCCTCTGCTGTTTCCTGAAGTCCACAATCATCTCCTTAGTTTTTGTTGACGTTGAGTGAGTGTTATATAGCGGCATTTCTTAACAAAAGACTCGCACCTTAGTTTGCCAGAGTGCAGAATAACCAATTCATTTCTGAACGCTCAACACATGTTGAATATGTCTCGGGTCAGTAAATGTCAGCAACAAAGCGTAATTCGATTGTTGCCAGCAGCACAGTTACAGTCACCAACGCTCTGGATAACATGAAAACTGCCTAACCAGCTCTGCTAGGGTGAGTAAAATGGTCAGAGTGGGGTGTTCTCTCATTATGTGTCTGGAAGTAGCTAGCCAATGTTAGCCAGTTAGCTTGGGTGCTTGACTGTCCTGAGGTCAGAGCTTTCGGAATAACTCTACTTATTGGCCAGAGTGTCCTGTGTGCGCTCTGAACGCGAAACGCTCTGAATTTACGAATGGACAATCTGACAGCACAGTTGCAGTCACCAATGCTCTGGATAACATAAGTCTAACCAGCTCTGCTAGGGCGAGTAATGTTCAGTGACCTGTTCTCTCGCTCTTAGATGTCTGGAAGTAGCTGGCAAGTTAGTACAGAAGCACGGATCAACCATTAAAGAGATGGGTGGGGCTAAGTCTTAATAGGGTGTGTGAAGAATGCTGAATGGGTGTAGACAAAGGACTCTCCATTGAAAGACGGTTTTCTCAAAAGTGAGTTTACAAGTT
Organism: Oncorhynchus keta; assembly: GCF_023373465.1. NCBI lineage: Eukaryota > Metazoa > Chordata > Actinopteri > Salmoniformes > Salmonidae > Oncorhynchus > Oncorhynchus keta. The sequence goes on along the minus strand of NC_068430.1, from coordinate 49,122,114 downwards.
GATCAACTTTCAAAGCAGAATTACTTTCCCTTTGTTTCCTCAAATGCAGTGTATGATATACCATTTTGTAGCTCTGAGTCTCTACTTTTATAAAATGTAAAACAAACAGAAATTCAAGTGTTGCTACATAAGACAGAATCCAGGTGCTGAGTCACATTTGAGCTTTTCTTGCCATAATATGGACGTCTGTATACCACCCCTACCTTGTCACAACACAACTTCTTGCGTCGAGCAAAACCGGGATCCGGGAGCGTAATCATAGCCTCAAGCTCATTACCATAACGCAACGTTAACTATTCATGAAAATCGCAAATGAAATGAAAGAAATATATTCACTCACATGCTTAGCCTTTTGTTGACAACACTGTCATCTCAGATTTTCAAAATATGCTTTTCAACCATAGCTACACAAGCATTTGTGTAAGAGTATTGATAGCTATACCATAGCATTAAGCCTAGCATTCAGCAGGCAATATTTTCACAAAAACAAGAAAAGCATTCAAATAAAATCATTTACCTTTGAAGAACTTCGGATGTTTTCAATGAGGAGACTCTTAGTTAGATAGCAAATGTTCAGTTTTTCCAAAAATATTATTTGTGTAGGAGAAATCGCTCCGTTTTGTTCATCACGTTTGTCTAAGAAAAAAAAACGAAAATTCAGTCATTACAACGACAAACTTTTTTCGAAATTAACTCCATAATATCGACGGAAACATGGCAAACGTTGTTTAGAATCAATCCTCAAGGTGTTTTTCACATATCTATTCAATGATAAATCATTCGTGGCAGTTGGGTTTCTCCTCTGAAGCAAATGGAAAAATACACGCAGCTGGAGATTACGCAATAAATACGACGGAGGACACCAAGCGGGCACCTGGTAAATGTAGTCTCTTATGGTCAATCTTCCAATGATATGCCTACAAATACGTCACAATGCTGCAGACACCTTGGGGAAACGACAGAAAGTGTAGTCTCATTCCTGGCGCATTCACAGCCATATAAGGAGACATTGGAACACAGCGCCGTCAAAATCTGGGGCATTTCCTGTTTGAAATTTCATCTTGGTTTCGCCTGTAGCATCAGTTCTGTGGCACTCACAGATAATACCTTTGCAGTTTTGGAAACGTCAGAGTGTTTTCTTTCCAAAGCTGTCAATTATATGCATAGTCAAGCATCTTGTCGTGACAAAATATCTTGTTTAAAACGGGAATGTTTTTTTATCCAAAAATTAAAAGAGCGCCCCCTATATCGAAGAAGTTAACAAGGCAGACCTGTTAATTGAAATGCATTCCAGGTGACTACCTCATGAGGCTGGTTGAGAGAATGCCAAGAGTGTGTAAAGCTGTCATCAAGGCAAAGGATGGCTACATTGAAGAATCTTAAATATAAACTATTTGGATTTTGTTTAACACTTTTTCGGTTACCACATGATTCCATATGTGTTATTTCATAGTTTTGATGTCTTCACTATTATTTTACAATGTAAAACACAGTAAGAATAATGAAAAACCCTTGAATGAGTAGGTGTTTCCAAACTTTTGACTAGTACTGAATGTGCTTATATGTTCCTTTAGCTGTATGTACTGTGTTCTTCAAGAGTGATTTTCTTCCCATACACAAACATTGTATTGTGTGTGATGTGAGTCCTGCCTGTCAATACTAGGGAAACTGGGGACATCTCTTTGGCACTCTACTCCTCAGCATCTTTGAAATGGCTTTTGTGCTCAAGTCACTTCCTTCTCCATCGGAGTCGAAGCCACAAAACAAACAATCAATAGCACACCAAGCCATTCAGCATGTGGAGGTGGTTTTTGGGACAAGCTGATGCTCTTTACTGGCTGAAGTGTGAAGGCTCATTCTTATCGGATCCATCTCCACACATTTTCTTCTCTTGTACCCCCCTCTGGCACTGTCTGTAGTGACAAGTAGAAATGTTTGTTTTTTCTCCTCTTCTTTATCTTCCATTGTCTACCTCACTTTGCAGTGCTTTGTTTCATTTCTCCTATCGTCTCTTTCTTCACTTTGTTTGTTGGACGTCTAGTTATGTTTTTTTCTCCTCTCCTTTATCTTCCATTATCTACCTCACTTTGTGGTGCTTTGTTGCAGTTCCAACATTTTCTGTTTTTTCGCGCTGTTTGTTGGAAATCTGGTTATGTATTTCTGGCTCTGTATACCACGACTTACAGTGTGTGTGGTACTCCAAGTATTGGGAACAGTGTTGTCAGCACTTTGAATTTGAAACTATACAATAACTATGAGGTTAAAGTTCACACTGTCAGATCATCATATTTTCATAGTCCCCTGTTTTTAGGGGCCCAAAGGTATTGAGACAAATTTACTTATGTGTATAAAGTAGTCAATAATGTAGCATTTGGTCACATATTCCTAGGACGCAATAATTCCTTCAAGCTTGTGACTACAAACTCGTTGGATGCATTTGCTTTTTGTTTTGGTTGTGTTTAGTGTCATTTGGGAGTTATTTTTATTGTAAATATGAATAGAATATGTTTCTAAACACTTCTACATTAATGTGGATGCTACCATGATTACAGATAGTCCTGAATGAATCTCCCTCATCATTATTCACGATTCAAAACAACAAATAATGTGTCACTGTCCCAATACCTTAGGTGCCCACTGTATCTCAATCTCTAATCCCTTTAAAATGTATGTCTTACATCCTGGACATTTTAAATAAGGATTTGACTTAGGCTGATGGAAATTGATGTCTGCCAATGATCGAGAGGCAGAGATTAAATTGATGGGATCTATGAAACTAAGCGCTTCAGAATGCAGCGAGAGCAGTCATATTTCTTTTGCATGAAAAATACGTTTCATTGATACATTTTGGAAGAACTAGAGTCCATCCTTGGTATAGATGTTTGGCCTTCTCAAAGACTGATTCACCTATGCGGAGATGAATGCGGAGATGCGGAGATGAATGCCATTGAGAATACGTTTTGACTGCAATCTGGGACTAAGATAAAGAGCATATATATATATATATATATATATATATATATATATATATATATATATATACACTGCTCAAAAAAATAAAGGGAACACTAAAATAACACATCCTCGTTCTGAATTAATGAAATATTCTCATTAAATACTTTTTTCTTTAGTGTGCTGACAAAAAAATCACGCAAAAATTATCAATGGAAATCAAATTTATCAACCCATGGCGGTCTGGATTTGGAGTCACACTCAAAATTAAAGTGGAAAACCACTGTACAGGCTGATCCAACTTTGACGTAATGTCCTTAAAACAAATCAAGTGGACAGTTTGATTTCACAGAAGTGTGATTGACTTGGAGTTACATTGTGTTGTTTAAGTGTCCCCTTTTTTTGAGCAGTGTATATATATATATATATATATATATATACGCACGCACGCGCAAACACACACACACACACACACACACACACACACACACACACACATACAGTTGAAGTCGGACGTTTACATACACTTAGGTTGGAATCGTTAAATCTCGTTTGTTAACAAACTATAGTTTTGGCAAGTCGGTTAGGATATCTACTTTGTGCATGACACAAGTAGTTTTTCCATCAATTGTTTACAGACAGATTATTTCACTGTATCACAATTCCAGTGGGACAGAAGTTTACATACACTAAGTTGACTGTGCCTTTAAACAGCTTGGAAAATACCAGAAAATTATGTTATGGCTTCAGAAGCTTCTGATAGGCTATTTTATATAATTTGAGTCGATTGCAGCTTTACCTGTGGATGTATTTCAAGGCCTACCTTCAAACTCAGTGTGTCTTTGCTTGACATCATGGGAAAATCAAAAGAAATCAGCCAAGACCTCTGAAAAAGAAATTGTAAACCTCCCCAAGTCTGGTTCAACCTTGGAAGCAATTTCCAAACGCCTGGAGATACCGCGTTCATCTGTACAAACAATAGTACGCAAGTATAAACACCATGAGACCACACAGCCGTCATACCGCTAAGGTGTACGTAAACTTCCGACTTCAACTGTATAAATACACAAAGTACAAGTCAAAGGTTTGGACACTCCTACTCATTCAAGGGGTTCGTCATTGTTACTATTGTATACATTGTATAATAGTGAAGACATCAAAACTACGTAATAAAACAAGTGGAATCATGTAGTAATCAAAAAAGTGTTAAACATCCAAATATAGTTTATATTTAAAATTCTTCAAAGTAGCCACCCTTTGCCTTGATCGCACACTATTGGCATTCTCTCAACTAGCTTCATGAGGTAGTCACCTGGAATGCATTTTAGTTAACAGGTGTGCCTTGTTAAAAGTTAATTTGTGGAATTTCTTTCCTTCTTAATGCGTTTGAGCCAATCAGTTGTGTTGTGACAAGGTAGGGGTGATATACAGAAGATATCCCTATTTGGTGGAAGACCAAGTCCCTATTATGGCAAGAACAGCTCAAATAAACAAAGAGAAAGTTTGTGAAAGAAAGTGAAAAAAAAAGAAAGTGTTTTGAAAGGTTCTTCAAGTGAAGTCATGAAATCCATAAATAGCTATGATGAAACTGGCTCTCATGAAGACCTCCACAGGAAAGGAAGACCCAGAGTTACCTCTGCTGCAGAGGATATGTTCATTGGACTTACCAGCCTCAGAAAATGCAGCCCAAATAAATGCTTCACGGAGTTCAAGTAACAGATATATCTCAACATCAACTGTTCAGAAGAGACATTGTGAATCAGGCCTTCATGGTCGAATTGCTGCAAAGCAACCACTACTAAAGGACACCAATAAGAAGAAGAGACATGCTTGGGCCAGGAAATATGAGCAATGGAGCAATAGACCTGTGGTTATCTGTCCTTTGGTCTAATGAGTCCAAATTTTAGATTTTTGGTTCCAACAGCTGTGTCTTTATGAACGGATGATCTCTGCATGTGTGATTCCCACTGTGAAGCATGGAGGAAGAGGTGTGATGGTGTGCGGGTGCTTTGCTGGTGAAACTTTCTAGTATTTATTTAGAAGGCACACTTATCTATAATGGCTACCACAGCATTTTGCAGCGATACGCCTTCCTATCTTTTTGGCGCATAGTGAGACTATAATTTGTTTTTCAACAGGACAATGACCCAACACACCTCCAGGCTATGTAAGGGCTATTTGACCAAGAAGGAGATTGATGGAGTGCTGCATCAGATGACCTGGCCTCCACAATCACCTGATCTCAACGCTATTGAGATGTTTTGGGATGAGTTCGGCCGCAGAGTGAAGTAAAAGCAGCCAACCATTGCTCAGCATATGTGGGAACTCCTTCAAGACTGTTGTAAAAGCATTCCAGGTGAAGCTGGTTGAAAGTGCATAGAGTGTGCAAAGCTGTCATCAAAGAAAAGCGTGGCTGCTTTGAAGAATCTCAAATATATTTTCATTTTTTTACCCCATTTTGGGTTACTACATGATTCCACATGTTATTTCATTGTTTTGATTTCTTCACTATTATTCTAATATAGAAAAACCATCGATTGATTAGGTGTCCAAACTTTTGTCTGGTACTGTATATATCTAAAAGAATAATTACAATCCATTTCCTTTTAAAGCCTTTTGTTAAGTGTTTCCTGTCTCTTTTTATTGTACATAAACACGTCAAGGCAGACTCATCCAGACCTTTTTCAAATGAATTTATATCTCATGGAGGTCAGTGTTGTAATCTGGTTCTATGGGTTATACAATTGGTTTTTGTGGCAACAGGGCTTATAACTGAAACATTATGCATAAAACGAATCAATATGTTTACCACCAGAGAGCATACAAGGCTTTTAACTTATCTACAACTATCTGTCCATGTGTAAAAGCCTTCATTAAAAATTAATCACGGTTAGGATTACAGCTCCCTGCTATGCAATTGTTCTTTAAATTGTCCTCTCGTAGTTCAATGATTTGTTGTTTTTCTGATACCACAGTCTGCCATTATAGTATTTCTGCCTGAGCGTATGTTGGTGTACTGTTAATACATTTATGAGAGTAGAGACGGTGAATGTATTCATTGCAAGACTGAATCCCTTCCTCAAATAAGATCTAAGAATCTTTGAGTAGCGTTGACTTTGTAATTTCAGTCCATGATAGTCATAAAAATTGTAGAAAAAAATATGAATCATTTTAAAATTCAGCACACGTATCGTAGCGTAACAGTTGTAATCAACACGTCTTTCGGCTGCGAAGAGCAGATGGGGGAATGGTGTTGCACTAGAGGTGTTAGCTAATGAATTTTCATGATTTGACAATTAATTCCGACATGTCCCAGAGGAAGGACCACCATGGGCTTACTTATCCCAGGGTTGAGTGGGAGGTCACTGCACAGTGTTCTGGGGATGAAGAGGTTGGTTATTGTGTTTACAGAACACCATCTGAATTCCTTGTGTTTAGTTGAATTCTATGAGCAATACATTTACTTTGAGAGCCTTGATGCAAAAACATACCATGTATTTACTAATTTCTAAGAACATTCTTTGGCTAAATAAGATGAGGTGGACAAGGATTCTGGTGACAGATGTATGCTGTCCTCTTAAGTACTGCATCTGTTTCAACCCTGAAATGTGCACAGAAGGCAAAGTCCGGTAATAAGCTTCTCTGAGAATGATGAAGAAACGATGAGGAAGTTACATGTTGTTTGAAAGAAAATATGACATTCGCCAGTCAGAGAATGTTGGGCTTTTTTCTGTTATATTTAATATATCCCTTGAGAAGAGTGCTTTATAAGAGGCCAAACAATTTAGAATAATTTGTACTATATGTTTTGTTCATACATTCGCTTATAGCTTCTAGGGAACTCAATGAACTCGATGAAAGAGCAACCAATCCCATTACAGATCCGACAAGTACTATAACTACTTTTCTCCCAGTCATTTGTGTGCGACAGAGCACTGCGTGTTCTCAACCCATCTACACAGCTCTCGTAGAAGGCAGCCAGCTACAGTACAGCACATGGTCAGTGAAAAGCTCTTTGATGCCCAGAATACTTTTTCCACCAACTGTGTCACTTCTTGATTTATGAAGATAAAAGGTTGGGCAGAAATGTCTGACAGGTAGATGCCCCTTTCATTGTATGATCAAAGTCCAGTCCAGCATGCAGTCCATTCCCGACACCTTCAGTCTCAAGTTCTTGAGAGGAGAACAGAAAATAGAGCACTTCTCAGCCAAAGCGTAGGATTAGGCTCTCTTGGAAGGATGTGACAGACACCTATTGTTGGGGGGGTGTACTTTTATCCATATCCGACCAATCTTTCCTGGTCTTTGAGAAAGGTAAGGTTAAAGGTTTAAAAGAATATGGACTACTTGGTGTGTTCCTCCAATGTTATTCACAAATTTGTAAAATGAATTTGCCTTACCATGTTGACCTGACACTGCTTGTGTACCCTACATCCTCTCGATCATCTAGAAACCATTCAAACAAGCTCCACATTTCCCACATTGTAGAACCCAATGTATGTGCGGTATTATTTCAAACAATTTAATAATGCTGTTTTTGGAGAACTATGTTGCTTCAAGTTAAATTTGTTAGCACCTCCACGAATAACTAATGACAATTGCAGTGGAAGACTAAGGGATGACTGTTGCCATGGCGACGTTGAATGCGGACTACTTTTTGATTAGTGCATAATAAGAGGCTCTTTGGCCTTTGTGGTGTGGCCACTGGGTAAAGAAATGACTACAGAAACTCGGTGGGGGACGAATAATATGGTAACCTTTGCAGAATTTGATTAAAACTTCAATTAAAATATATGTCAGCGTCACGCACTGCCAGGAGGCAGCCAGTGTGGCAGGAGCCTGTGTTTCGCCACACATGACTTTCCCTACAGAAATCATTTAAAGTCATGTTGTCTTGTCAGTACTCTCCAGGGACTCCCACAAGCCGCTGTCTTCCACTTTCGTTAGACAGTCTCATTTGCTGAGAAATTTGAAATTACAATGAACAGGATGCAGTCATGGTTTAAAAAAGCCTATTGTTTCCTGAAATGGTGTTATCCATGATCCTGTGTTGGAGGTTGTGAGCACACTGCAAGTTGTAACAGGTTTCCAGACAAGCTTTAAAGTCTACGGTACTAAGGGCTCTTTTTCCAGCTGGCACTATGGAGGCGCAAGTGTCAAATGTACGTTAGTTTGCAATTTTGTCATGTAAAAACTGGTGCACTAACACCAGGTTCGGCAATGTACCTTTCCAAAATCAGCTCGTTTACACTGAGTTGGGAGCGGTGGCAATATTTGAAGTGTGTCCTTAATAACAAGTGCAAAAGTTACACTTTCAGTAACACAATTGATAATGGAATGGATTTTGAGAGCGGAAGCGTAGCCTATCCAGCCATGACACAGTGCCCATGGAAGGAGAGATGTACTGATGAATATTGTATTTAGAAAATATTGGTTTACCCCCATTTTGTTTAATTTGATTAAAAACCAAACAGCCTACCCACCCCTTATTTTATTTGTATATAATTAACCAGCCAAGTCAATTAAGAACAACTTCTTATTTACAATTATGGCCTGGCAAGAGACAAAGGGCCTCCTGTGGAGATGGGCTGAGATTGAAAAAAACCCATTGTAAGACAAAACGGGCAACACAGGCAGAAGACACTGGCAAGAGCACAAACTGTGTGTGTGTGTGTGTGTGTGTGTGTGTGTGTGTGTGTGTGTGTGTGTGTGTGTGTGTGTGTGTGTGTGTGTGTGTGTGTGTGTGTGTGTGTGTGTGTGTGTGTGTGTGTGTGTGTGTGTGTGTGTGAAGTAAAACAACATGCTTCCTGACAACTAGAAACAACTACGTCTCAACAAACTGTTAATCTATTCCTTTGAACGTCGTCAGGGACACCAGAGGGGTATGTTACAAAGCAGGTTTGAGTAGTCAGCAAGTTAACTTTGGTCAACTATGAATTTAACTCAGGATAACCGGTCATACAAAAGTGGCTCACCTTTTAGTCTGGTAAATTTGGCTCTGGGGCACGCTAACTCACAGCTAACTCTGCTTACCCTGAATGAAATGACTGAGCCATGAGTTGAGGACCAATTAAATCAAATTCCCCCCCTTACTTTGAGAAAGATGACTAAATTAAATATTTTATGAATCAAATGTTGCGTGTTAAAAAATAGTATTGGGGCTCCCAAGTGGCGCAGCGGTCTAAGGCACTGCATTGCTGGGCTAGGTGCGTCACTACAGACCCAGATTTGATCCCGGGCTGTGTCACAACTGGACTCCATAGGGCGGTGCACAATTGGACCAGCGTCGTCCGGGTTAGGGGAGGGTTTGGCCGGGGCTCATCGCTCTCTAATGACTACTTGTGGTGGGCCAGGCGCCTGCAAGCTGACCTCGTCATCAGGTGAAATGTGTTTGCTCCGACACATTGGTGCAGCTGGTTTCCGGGGTTAAGCGGGCGGGTGTTAAGAAGCGCGGTTTGGCCGGTCATGTTTTGGAAGACTCATGACTCGACCTTCGCCTCCCGAGCCCATTGGGGAGTTGCAGCGATCAGATAAGATTAAAATTGGAGAGAAAGGGGGGGATTTTTTTCTTGTTTTTTTTTACAAATTGTGTAATGTTCAAATATATCATAATATACTAATATTAATAATAATATACATTTTAAACTTCACGCACATTTACACTTTTGTATAACAACATTTTATATCGTGGGACTGGGATAAAAGGTGCTTATGGTTGTGCATTGATAAGCGCACCAAAGTTGGTATTAACGATATGTAATTAAATAAAGATGGCACTACTAAAAGCCTATTTCACACCATATCCTGCTGAATTTGCAAGATAATTGTTCTTCCATTTTGATTTCGGCCCATTGAAAATGTGGCACTGACTCACCCATGGATTGACATTTCAGCATCGTCTCAATGAAGAGTTCGGCTTTCGACGAGCCATGTGCGACATGCACGCGCAGATAGGTGAAGCTAACTGATGTTGGTGAGCTTTAGAAAACCCTGTGCAGATCTAGCTTTTTTCATAGGATGCCCCTCAGGTCCAGGAGTTTTAAGTTGGCTTGGAGTATAAAGGCACAAGGTGAGACCCAGATGCAGACACGGGAGGCAGATGGTTTGAGTCTTTGATATTTATTAAACAATCCAAAAGGGGAAGGCAAGAGAATGGTCGTGGACAGGCAAAAGGTCAAAACCAGTTCAGAGTCCAGAAGGTACAAAGTGGCAGGCAGGGTCGAGGTCAGGGCAGGCAGAATGGTCAAGCAGGCGGGTACGGAGTGCAGAAAACAGGCAAGGGGCAAAACCGGAAGGACTAGCAAAAGAGAATAGAAGCAGGAGTATGGGAAAACACGCTGCTTGACTTGAAAAACATACAAGACGAACTGGCACAGAGAGACGGGAAACACAGGGATATATACACCAGGGAAAATAAGCAACAACCAGAGGGGTTGGAGACAATCACAGGGACAGGTGAAACAGATCAGGGTGTGACATGGAGGGAAATCCATGGGGGCTGAGTAATTGAAGGAAATTGTTTCATGCTTGGTTCTAATTTTTGGCACTTTTAGAATAAAACAAGATTGAGATCTGAGCTTGTATGTGTTTTAATTTTGATCTGGAGGAGAGATAAAATGGCAGTTTTCCTAAAATGGCCTTATAAAAAAAATATACCAGTGTTTCAGACTGCATGTTGCTAGTGATCTACAGCACTGTAGAGATCGCAATGGTGTTGGATGTTTCTGATTGGTGACAAAACAAAGGGCTGCATGAAACATTCAGTGTAGAGCTTGAAGCTTGTACATAAATATACTGAACAAAAATATAAACGCAACATGCAGTATAGTGTCCATTTTTCATGAGCTGATATAAAAGATCCCAGAAATGTTCCATAGGCACAAAAAACGTATTTCTCTCAAATGTTGTGCACCAAGTTGTTTAGATCCCTGTTAGCGGGATGCAATGAAGCCCTTTTGTTGGGAAAAACTATTTCTGTTTGGGTGGCCTGGCTCCCCGGTGGGTCCGAGTCATGTGAAATCCACAGACTAGGGCCTAATGAATTCATTTAAATTGACTGATTTCCATCTATGAACTGTAACTCAGTAAAATCTTTGAAATTGTTGCATGTTGCGTTAATAAAAAAATATATAGTTTTCATAGTTTCACTATAGTGCAACACAGAGAGAAAGGTACAACAAATCAACAATTTTCTGCCGGCAAAAGAAAAACAAGTTGTGCTGGTAATAAAACCCAATACAAAAATCAAATCATATTTTATTTGTCACGTACACGTGTTTAGCAGATGTTATTGCAGGTGTAGCGAAATGTTTGAGTTTCATGAAAAGGTTGTCTGCATGGGGGTTGAAGCTCAACTATTTTTTATGTTTTGACCTGATCTATAGAAAGTCCTTCCAAGGTAGGAAATGCAGGGTTTTATGAGTGTTTAGTATTGGAAAAGACCATGCATTTTGGTTTTAGAGGAATTCAGAACAAGCTTCAAATCCTACCGATTATGTTGAATGATGTTTTAGCTTTTTCAAAAGTCAAACTGCTTGCCCTAGAGAACAGTGTAATCCGCATAAACATGTTGAGCTGTCTCAATATGTCTCCCAATGTTGTTGATATATATAATCAAAAACAGGGGACCTAAAATTCATCCTTGAGGCAGACCCGAGCACAACTCTTTGGTGTCCGACTTACAACCATCCACCTTAACACACTGGGTTCGATTTGACAGGTAGTTCACAAACCACCCCAGAGTATGACCAGTAATCCCAATACACTTCGATCTCTGCACAAAGAAAGTATGGTCCTCAGTGTCAAACGTCTTTGACAAGTCTATGAATACAGATACACAATGCAGCTTCTTATCCAGGGCACAGCAAATATCATTCAAAACCTTCAAAGTTTATGTCAAAGTTTAGTGCTGTTGCTAGACCTGAAACCTGATTGAATACCACTGAAATATTGTTTTCCTGGAGGTAGGTGTTAAGCTGTTTATTGACTAGGGACTACAGTACCTTTGCCAGAATAGACCATTTTGATATGGGGCCATAGTTGTTCAGTAGTGTGGGATCACATACTTTCAAAAGGACAATGCTGATTTCTACAACTTGGGGATTTCATTACATTCTATGGTGAGGTTAAAGATTAATGTTAAAGGGGAGGAATGATGTCTGCAGCTAATAGTAGTAGGTGGGGGTCTAGATAATCAGGGCCAGGCAATGTTTTTGACATCAATTGTTTTCAGGGCTCTACGCACTTCTGAGACAGAGAAGGGCGAGAAAGAGAACCTGAAGAAGGAGAGCTCAGGAGTGACAGGTAATTTCACAGGGGGCTTATGTTGACCTTTAACCCTATCAAATAATCCACCTGCATCAAGAAAAAGTTCAGAATAGAGGTTCTCTAAGTTAATCAAGGCTGGTTTAGCAGCATCGCATAGGTGTACATTTTTATCCTGGCCATTAGCCAAAATTAGCATATGGATTTTAAATGGTCTACTGAGAGTGCTTAGAAATATTTAGCCTTTTCATTATTCACAATTCACATACCTGTGTTTCGCTTGTTTAAGTATTCTATCCATCCCCCATTTTCAAAGAGTGACCTAGTTTGATTACCAAAGACACACTCCTCAAAACTATTAATTCCTCCAATCATATCAATGCCAAAATATACATTGTTTTATTTGCCTCACACATAGGCAACGATACAAATGACAAGGAGCCTAATATTTTGTATAGACGTGCAAATGTTATGCGTAAAGACATTTAGGTCTACGTGTGCACACTGTACCAAATATTTCAAGATAATACACAACGTAGAGGACTTGAGGTCAATAGTGAATTAACGATCAATGGAAATAGTTGTTTTTAAGTTCAACATCTGGTTAGAATCTGTGTAGGGGTTTCAGTCCTGGACTCATAGCTACATGTGACAAGATGTCATTGGTCTGAATCGTCTATACATTGAGCCTGAAACAGGATACTTGTTATTTGGCCATCGGCCCAATTTTACTGCAAGGAATTCTAATTGGTCAAACACAGGCTAGGGTTGGGGGTTATAAATTGTATCCTGTCGCTTTGTTCTGTGGAGAAGTGCAAATATGATCTGTAAGTTGGTTCCATAATGTTTCAAAAACATTACATTTGCAAGCAGTATAACGGTGAGTGGACATTACAACTTTCTCTTGATATTGTATCTTTATCCAGCTCCTGTGAAAAGTTTGGATGTGCATATAACCTTCCATAGTCTAAATGGCCTTATATGTATTATACGCCCACGAGGAGCAAAAAGTATTGTACCTGGAACTGAATTTAGACATAGCCTATTTAGAACAAATTGTTAGTACATTTTTATTAGAATTTGATTACAATTATACAACTGTCTTTAAGGCCTTATCAATAGCCTATTGAATGTAATCCTGCTTATTGACTACGTTTGGCCTGTCCATGTCCAGACTGCAATTTACAGTTGTCCTATTGAAGCAATGTAATTAGAATAATGTGTACTGCAAAAGTTTAACATATTTTGCAAATATGGGTCAGGTTTTTTCACAAACTATGCTATAATGAACTAACATTCAAATTGGAGTTGATGACAACGCAATACATCAAATACCGTGAATACACAACTTTAAGTAACCACATATTTAGCCAATGTTGCACGTTCTGATTGGCCAGTGAGGGGCCAAGCCTCAACACACCCACAACTTGTTTATTCACTAAAACCCAGCCCTTTCGTGCCACCGCCAGCTTCTGCGCCCATAATTCTGGTTGTGAAAATAGCTCAAATATTTCTAGCAGACCTCTAAAACTATAATGCTACAGCCAGCGCTAAGATTCACAATTGCGTTAGGTTTGTTAAAATAGATACAGTTGAAGTCGGAAGTTTACATACACTTAGGTTGGAGTCATTAAAACTTGTTTTTCAACTCCTACAACACATTTCTTGTTAGACCTCCACAAGTCTGGTTCATCCTTGGGAGCAATTTCCAAACGCCTGAAGGTACCATGTTCATCTGTACAAACAATAGTACGCAAGTATAAACACAATGGGACCACGCAACCGTCATACCGCTCAGGAAGGAGATGCGTTCTGTCTCCTAGAGATGAGCGTACTTTGGTGCGAAAGTGCAAATCAATCCCTGGAGGAAACAGGTAGAAACGTATCTATATCCACAGTAAAACAAGTCCTATATTGACATAACCTGAAAGGCCGCTCAGCAAGGAAGAAGCCACTGCTCCACAACCAGAAAACGATGTGGATATATTGAAACACCATCTCAAGAAATCAGTCAGGAAGTTAAAGCTTGGTCGCATATGGGTCTTCTAAATGGACAATGACCCCTAGCATAGTTCCAAAGTTGTGGCAAAATGGCTGAAGGACAACAAAGTCAAGGTATTGGAGTGGCCATAATAAAGCCCTGACCTCAATCCTATAGAAAATGTGTGGGCAGAACAGAAAAGCATGTGCTAGCAAGGAAGTCTACATACCTGACTCAGTTACACCAGCTCTGTCAGGAGGAATGGGACAAAATTCACCCAACTTATTGTGGGAAGCTTGTGGAAGGCTACCCAAACCGTTTGACCCAAGTTAAACAATGTAAAGGCAATGCTACCAAATACTAATTGAGGGTATGTAAACTTCTGACCCACTGGGAATGTGATGAAAGAAATAAAACTGAAATAAATAATTCTCTCTTTTTCTATTTTTCTGACATTTCACATTCTTAAAATATAGTGGTGATCCTAACTGACCTAAAACAGGGATTTTTTAGTTGGATTAAATGTCAGGAATTGTGAAAAACTGAGTTTAAATGTAGTTGGCTAAGGTGTATGTAAACTTCCGACAACTGTACCTAAATCTCAAACCAAGTTTTTTTTCTCTAAAATGATGAGCCTAATGTTATTTACATGCAGGCATGCACGTGTGCGCACACTAACATATACACGGACGCTCACACATACACTCACACGCACACAATGTCTCCTAGCGGTTTGATGAACAGTTCCCCTCTGCCGTTTGATTGCTTCCCCCTCAGACAAGACCTGATGGATTAGGCTTTGACCACATCATTAGTGACCTAGCCTCTCAATACATTTATCTCTATTTGCACACTCATCTTCTGCACATGTATCACTCCAGTGTTGAATTGCTGCATTGTAATTATTTCGCCACTATGGCCAAGTTATTGCCTTATCCTACCTTATTTGCACACACTGTATATACAGTGGGGCAAATAAGTATTTAGTCAGCCACCAATTGTGCAAGTTCTCCCACGTATAGAGATGAGAGAGGCCTGTAATTTTCATCATAGGTACACTTCAACTACGACAGACAAAATTAGAAGAAAAAAATCCAGAAAATCACATTGTAGGATTTTATTATGGTGGAAAATAAGTATTTGGTCACCTACAAACAAGCAAGATTTCTGGCTCTCACAGACCTTCTTTAAGAGGCTTCTCTGTCCTCCACTCGTTACCTGTATTAATGGCACCTGTTTGAACTTGTTATCAGTATAAAAGACACCTGTCCACAACCTCAAACAGTCACACTCCAAACTCCACTATGGCCAAGACCAAAGAGCTGTCAAAGGACACCAGAAACAAAATTGTAGACCTGCACCAGGCTGGAAAGACTGAATCTGCAATAGGTAAGCAGCTTGGTTTGAAGAAATCAACTGTGGGAGCAATTATTAGGAAATGGAAGACATACAAGACCACTGATAACCTCCCTCGATCTGGGGCTCCACGCAAGATCTCACCCCGTGGGGTCAAAATGATCACAAGAACGGTGACCAAAAATCTCAGAACGACACCTAGTGAATGACCTGCAGAGAGTTGGGACCAAAGTAACAAAGCCTACCATCTGTAACACACTACGCCGCCAGGGACTCAAATCCTGCAGTGCCAGACGTGTCCCCCTGCTTAAGCCAGTACATTTCCAGGCCCGTCTGAAGTTTGCTAGAGAACATTTGGATGATCCAGAAGAAGATTGGGAGAATGTCATATGGTCAGATGAAACCAAAATAGAACATTTTGGTAAAAACTCAACTCGTCGTGTTTGGAGGACAAAGAATGCTGAGTTTCATCCAAAGACCACCATACCTACTGTGAAGCATGGGGGTGGAAACATCATGCTATGGGGCTGTTTTCCTGCAAAGGGACCAGGACGACTGATCCGTGTAAAGGAAAGAATGAATGGGGCCATGTATCGTGAGATTTTGAGTGAAAACCTCCTTCCATCAGCAAGGGCATTGAAGATGAAACGTTGCTGGGTCTTTCAGCATGACAATGATCCGAAACACACCACCCGGGCAACGAAGGAGTGGCTTTGTAAGAAGCATTTCAAGGTCCTGGAGTGGCCTTGCCAGTCTCCAGATCTCACCCCCATAGAAAATCTTTGGAGGGAGTTGAATGTTCGTGTTGCCCAGCAACAGCACAAAACATCACTGCTCTAGAGGAGATCTGCATGGAGGTATGGGCCACAATACCAGCAACAGTGTGTGAAAACCTTGTGAAGTCTTACAGAAAACGTTTGACCTCTGTCATTGCCAACATGGGGTATATAACAAAGTATTGAGATCAACTTTTGTTATTGACCAAATACTTATTTTCCACCATAATTTGCAAATAA
The DNA here is from genome assembly GCF_023373465.1 of Oncorhynchus keta. Classification (NCBI taxonomy): domain Eukaryota; kingdom Metazoa; phylum Chordata; class Actinopteri; order Salmoniformes; family Salmonidae; genus Oncorhynchus; species Oncorhynchus keta. The sequence continues at coordinate 49,105,545 of NC_068430.1, read as the reverse complement.
ATAAATTAAAATATCCTACAATGTGATTTTCTGGAAAACAAATCTAATTTTGTCTGTCATAGTTGAAGTGTACCTATGATGCAAATTACAGGCCTCTCTCATCTTTTTAAGTGGGAGAACTTTCACAATTGGTGGCTGACTAAATACTTTTTTGCCCCACTGTATACTTTTTTCTATTGTATTATTGACTGAATGTTTGTTTATTCCATGTGTAGCTCTGTGTGTTTTTTGTGTCGCACTGCTTTGCTTTATCTTGGCCATGTCGCAGTTGTAAATGAGAACTTTTTCTCAACTAGCCTACCTGGCTAAATAAAAGTTAAATAAAAGTTAAATATAAAAAAAAAGATAGATCACTGTCAATATTTTCAATTGTCACGGCCAAGTTGATAGACGTGTCAGAAAGACTGAGGAACAGCCATTGGAGATGAGCAGAGAGAGTAATATTATTCCAATAGAGAATATTGTAGCCTATATTCCCAGCCTGTGATAGGAACTGGATTCATAGAAGTAGTGTAACAAAATAAACAGAGAATAGCTTGACTGCCTGACATGATCGGTCTACTGCTAAATACTTAAATAGACAATTTGCATTGACTCTTTTTGCAAAAACTCTTTTGACTCATCACATACAATGCTACTGTTTATGATCTATCCTGTTGCCTATTCACTTTATCCCAACCTATATGTACAGTACCAGTCAAAAGTTTGTACAGAACTACTCATTCACTGGGTTTTCTTTATTTTTACTAATTTCTACATTGTAGAATAATAGTGAAGACATCGAAACTATGAAAGAACACATAGAATCATGTAGTAACCCATTTTTTTTTAACAAATCCAAATATATTTTTGGTTCTTCAAAGTATCCACCCTTTGCCTTGTTGACAGCTAAGCACACGCTTGGCATTATCCCAACCAGCTTCACCTGATTTGCTTTTCCAACAGTCCTAAAGGAGTTGCCACAAATGTGATCCGACTCAGGAAACTTGGCGTATGTCACAAGTCACGACTTCACAGGAGAGCTGTTTGAATATAACAAATGTTTTTTTTAATCAAAAAGCGTTTTTTGGCAGAAATACCTTCTCGAACATGTGAACTTTCATGTGCCTTAATATCAAACTTGAATGTCATCTGTAAATACGAATAAAATTGTTAAATTGTGAGCCCAGTTGGTTTAGCCACAGAACAAGTATGCAACCTTCCCACTAGCCATGATTGGCTGAGATAATGAGTGGGCTGGAAATGACAAGAGATGAGTTTGGATTGGTCTGCAGTGAAGCATCTTGTGTCTATAAAATGAGCTGCTCGTAATGCATAGATAATCCTTTCTACTGCAGTTTTTTAAAAAGGTATAACGTTAGCCATGGAGAACTGCAAATATGTTGCTGCTGCCCTGAATTTATCAGGCTATTGACAAAGGTCAGTGGGAAAAAGTTCTGATGGACAGCTTTCTGGAGGACGATCGTGCTATGCTGACTCTCTCTGACTCTGAATCAGACGATGAGGAAATCCCTGATTTATGCTGAGCATTTGTTGGCTGCCTTTCCTTCACTCTGTGAACCAACTCATGTCAAACCATCTCAATTGGTTTGAGGTCAGGTGATTGTGGAGGCCAGGTCATCTGATGCAGCACTAAATCACTCTCCTTCTTGGTCAAATTGCTCTTACACAGACTGGAGGTGTGTAAGGGCAGCAGAGTTATCTCTGGGTCTTCCTTTCCTGTGGCGATCCTCATGTGAGCCGGTTTCATCATAGTTCTTGATTGTTTTTGCGACTTCACTTGAAGAAACTTTCAAAGTTCTTGAAATGTTCCGCATTGACTGACCTTCATGTCTTAAAGTAGTGATGGACTGTAATTTCTCTTTGGTTATTTGAGCTGTTCTTGCCATAATATGAACTTGGTCTTTTACCAAATAGGGATATCTTCTGTATACCACCCCTACCATGTCACAACACAACTGATTGGCTCAAACGCAGTAATAACGAAAGAAATTCCACAAATTAACTTTTAACAAGGCACACCTGTTAATTGAAATGCATTTCAGGTGACTACCTCATGATGCTGATTGAGAGAATACCAAGGTTGTGCAAAGCTTCCGTCAAGGCAAAAGGTGGCTACTTTGAAGAATCTCAAATATAAACTATATTTTGATTTGTTTAACACTTTTTTGTTTACTACATGATTCCATATGTGTCATGGAACCACCTGTCACCAGAGGGGGGCAGAGACCGTCCTAGAGACATTGATGACACTCAGGTTTGTCCTATTATTATGATTTCCCTGTTAAAAGAGGTGTGTTTTCTGGTGCCCTTTGCAGAAGCTTGAATTGTTTTACCGTGTGCGTTTGTTTCCTGAGTGAGTTTGAGACTTTTTTGCTGTGTACTGTTCTCCTGTGGCTACTGTTCATAAGTAAAGCATTTATGTTTATCCCTAACCACTTATTCCTCATCTGGTCTCATCTCTGCACCAGGGTTTCTGGCCTCACCACTTCACAATATGTGTTACTTCATTGTTTTGATGTCTTAACTATTATTCCACAATGTATAAATTAGTCAAAATAAAGAAAAACCCTTGAATAAGTAAGTGTCTAATCTTTTGATTGGTACTGTACATATACTATATACACAAAAGTATATGGACATTTCTTCAAATGAATGGATTCGGATATTTCAGCCACACCCATTGCTGAAATGTGCATAAAATCTAGCACACAATCTAGCACACAATCTCCATAGACAAGCTTTTGCAGTAGAATGACCTTACTGAAGAGTTCAGTCACTTTCAACTTGCTACCGTTATAGGATGCCACCTTTCCAACAAGTCAGTTCATAACATTTCTGCCCTGTTAGAGCTTCCCCAGTCAGTTGTATGTGCTGTAAACTTCTAGGACCAACATTGGCTCAGCCACGAAGTGGTAGGCCAAATAAGCTCACAGAATGGGACCACCGAGTGTCCTCGGTTGAAACACTCACTACATCGTTCCAAGCTGCCTCTTAAAGCAACTTCAGAACAAGAACCGTTTGTCAGGAGCTTCATGAAATGGGTTTCCATGGCCGGGAAGCCGCGCTCAACCCTAAGATCACCATGTGCAATGCCAAGCGTTGGCTGGAATGGTGTAAAGCTCGCTACGATTGGACTTTGGAGCAGTGGAAATATGTTCTCTGGCGTGATGAATCACGCTGGACAAATCTGGGTTTGGTGGATACCTGCCCGAATGCATAGGGACAAATGTAAAATTTAGTGGAGGAGGAAATAATGGTCTGGAGCTGTTTTTCATAGTTCAGGCTAAGCTCCTTAGTTCCACTGAAGGGGCTACATTATACAATGACATCGTAGACGATGCTGTGCTTCCAACTTTGTGGCAACAGTATGGAGAAGGCCCTTTCTGTTATGACAATTCCCTCTTGAACAAAGTGAGGTCCATACAGAAATGGTTTGTCGAGATTGGTGTGGAAGAACTTGACTTGCCTGCACAGAGCCCTGACCTCCACCCCATCGAACACCTGTGGGATGAATTGGAATGCCGACTGTGAGCCAGGCCTAATCACCCAACATCAGTGCCCTGACTGAATGGAAGAAAGTCCCCGCAGCAATGTTCCAACATCTAGTGGAAAGCCATCCCAGAAGTGTGGAGGCTGTTAGAGCAGCAAAGGGGGGACCAACTTCATATTATATATTATATAATGCCTATGATTTTGGAATGAAATATTTGACGAGCCGGTGTCCACATTGAATTGCAGACAAAAGGAAGTCACTCCATATTTCCTCAACATCAGACACTGTCTGTAGCGTGTCTTGTTTGAGCTTTGATGTTCAGTGCTTTCAGACGTAGGTTCAGGTATAGGTTCAGATGTAACACAACACAGGCCACAGGTCTGCTCCATCTCTTTGAACCAGTGTTTTCACCTCATTACAAAAATAAAGACTACTTTCTACAGAGCCTCGCCAAGCATCGCCATCTAGGGCCCAGCCTCTACTCCTTCCAGCAAAAGATTGGCTTACAAGGGCAGTGGGCACACGGGGTATACTAATGTACAAGTCTTCCCAGGTTCATAAATATACAAGTTTGTTCCCCCATGCGCTGACTGAGAGAGTGAGTGTACCTGAGAATCTATCTGTGGGCATTTGATGTATTTTGATCCTCATTGTGAGAACTCATTACCGGGGGAAGCAGCGAGGGGAGTAAGATATTTTCCTCCAGTGAGCCTAAATTATTGGAATGAGTGCCGGTTTGATTCATTCTGAGGGGGAAGGATGATTGCTTTCTCAGCTCACCAATTCCACTGTAGGGAGAGCGTAATAATAACCAGAAGGATCTCTCGATACAGACCCTTTTGGGGAAGGGGTGGGTGGCAGGCGATGCTGGTGAAGGTGCTAATGGTGTTGAGGGGATATGATGCTAGCTGTGTAGTCTCGGTGTCATCAGTCTACATTCTGCTCTCACCCCAATTTAGATTGCTTTTCTCTCTCGCTCTCTCTCCCCACCACCACCATTCTTTTGTTTTCAAGTTATTCATTTTGGAAGAAGAATACACACCGTTTCTCGTTTTGTATTTGTTTGTTATACACTGAACAAAAATATAAATGTAACAGATAGTCTTGGTCTCATGTTTCATGAGCTGAAATAAAAGATCCCAGAAATGTCCCATATGTACAAAAAGCTTATTTATCTAAAATTGTGTGCACAAATTTGTTTACATCCCTGTTAGTATTTCTCATTTGCCAATATAATCCATCCACCTGACAGGTGTGGCATATCAAGAAGCTGATTAAACAGCATGATCATGCTGTGATTAATCAGCACTTTGTGCTGTGCATTTTGTCGCACCACACAATGCCACAGATGTCTCAAGTTTTGAGGGAGCATGCAATAGGCATGCTGACAGCAGGAATGTCCACCAGAGTTGTTGCCAGAGAGTTTAATTTTGATTTCTCTACCATAAGCCACCTCCCATTGTTTTTTTGAAAATTGTTTGGGATGCTCTGGATCAACGTGCACAACAGCATGATCCAGTTCCCGCCAATATCCAACAAACGTTGCACAGCCATTGAAGAGGAGTGGGAAAACAAGCCACATGTCACGATCGTCGTAAGGAACGGACCAAAATGCAGCGTGGTATGTGTTCATGATGAAGTTTTTAATTAAAGAAAGCACTGAACACTGAATACAAACTATACAAAACAATAAACGAATATAGAAAGTGAAGCTATAATGAGAACTGTGCTAACACCAGCAACTAACATAGACAATCACCCACAAACAAACAGTGAAACCCAGGCTACCTAAGTATGATTCTCAATCAGAGACAACTAATGACACCTGCCTCTGATTGAGAACCATACAAGGGTCGAAACATAGAAATCCCAAAATCATAGAAAAACAAACATAGACTGCCCACCCCAACTCACGCCCTGACCATACTAAACAACGACAAAACAAAGGAAATAAAGGTCAGAACATCACACCACAATCAACAGCTTGATCAGCTCTAGGAGATGTGTTGCACTGCATGAGACAATGGTTGTCACGCCCGATACTGACTGGTTTCTGTTCCACGCGCCTATATTTTTTTAAAGTATCTGTATTCCCAGTCATTAGAAATTCATAGATTAGGGCCGAATGAATTTATTTAAATTGACCGATTTCCTTATATGAACTGTAACTCAAAGTAAAATCTTTGAAATTGTTACATGTTGCGTTTATATTTTTGTCAGTGTATTATCATACTCTTCCGCTTGTTTCAGTTGGCTGAATGCCCCTATCCCTGTTTCCACGCCTCTCATCTACCAAATGGAGGTGAGGCCGCACACTTGGGAAGGAATTGAATGGGCCCTGAGCCTGCATGCTGTAAAGGCTGATAAAACGGCAAGGGGCTTTTGGCGAGTGGGTGAAAGTGGAGAGCGGTTGAGGACTATTGAGCGGCGACTGAATAGAGCGGTGCACTTTAGCAATGCTTAACAGGAATCCAGCCTTGAACAATGTGAGACCACATTTTGCCAGTATATAGCATAAGAGGGATGCAAAGAACTGTAATAATATATACAGTAGCCCTCACCTTTTTAAAGGGGAAATCTGCGATTGCTACATAGTTTTTAACTTTCAATGAAGGACATATAAGCCATTGATTATTAACACATATAACTTATAAATGCCTCATTAGCTAAGTTCAGCTGTCAGACCTCATCAGAACCCAAAATATAAGCTTGTTTTACTCAATTGTGTGTAAACAATGTGATTGTAGACAAACACTGTATAATTTTGATCTCATGGATGGTCAGTCCTTGCATCCATAGCCCCATGCATTCACTTTAGGGTGGTTACATTTCTCTAGCCGTTGCTGTTGTTTGAACTGCAGATTGCCCCTATAATACTTTATTATCTTGGAATCTCAATAAAACTGCACTTTTGATTAGTCTCAATCACGATTTTACATCATCTTAGCTCAACACAGATACATGCCTCAGACATGAATGCAAATTAATATATATATATTGGCATTGCTGTAAAAGGAGCCTGTTGGAGCAGTGAGAGAGTGGCGGGGAGCCACACGGGCAGAGTCCAGGTAATTAAGGTAACAGTTGTACTCTGTTCCGCTCCACCACACTTCCTCCCTAATTGTTCTCTGCTTTAAAGGATGACCTGTGGACAGGGAAATGGACATACCAGTCAACACCGCCACTTTAGCAGTCAGGAAGTTTTCTGCCTCTCCAGCCCTCACAAACCACCCGGGGTGTGCGTGTGTGTATATATTTGTGTGTGTGTGTGTTTGAGTTGCACTCCAGAATCCCTCATTGAACTGAGATAGCAAACTTCAAATGATGGGGGTTTATAATGTCACAGGATGTGAACAGGATGCTTTTTGCCATGGGGTGGAAGTGCAGGGCTATTGTACTAAAGGTCGGACAACTCATTTGTGATTCCTTATATAAGTGGGGCTGGATTTTTCCTGCATGCTCTGTGCACTCATGGATAGACCCACACAATTCAATGTTTGGATTGATGAAAGTGTAGGCTACAGAGATATATTGAGTTGTTAAGAACATGTACTGTAGTCTAGTCTGTAAAATGACTCAAAGGAACTCAAACAAATCCAGGTCCCATGCTCCATGAGAACCTAGTGAACTTGTGTGTTCTTCTATTGCACTTCTATAGATAGCTACCTCTGTTAATACCTCTCACTGAAACGACATGAAAACATCGGATTCCATCGGCCTTCCGCTTTGACCTGTCCTACACACTTAAACACCATTCGACCTCATCCTGACTGTACCCTTAGTTCCACTTAGCTAGAAGGCATCACAATCTCTCAGTCTCTCGAACAAAGATGGACAACGTCCCACCACTGTATCCGTGTTTTTTGTATGACAATTGTGAGTGGGAATTGCTGGACATTGTAGTACCTGTCAGGGTACAATGGCTGTCGTGAAGTAGAGGGGAATTTTCGAGGCCTTGGTGATTATAGGGGCGGGAGGTAGTCTAAAATGTCATTCAGTTGTACAAATGACCAGATATCCCCCTTTCCCTACCTTGGGTGGAATCAGCTCACCCATGGCATAGCAAAGCAATCCTCTCAGTTGCCCTTTCTCAGTGTGTGCCAAACACTGCCGACCGCCATGTACCCTGATTAATGAGACTTGAGTCAATGTTAGCCCCCTACTATCCCTCCATCCCTTACTCACTCCCTCCTTCACTCCCTCCTCCCCTCTGTTTCATTTGGGGTAGATAGCTGGAGGAGGAAGAGGGGAAGAAAGGGTATAAATAACAACGACAACACTGAGTCATTATTTGTCAAGATCAACTCAGGAGATGCCTTCATTGACTTAACGGCAAAAGCAAAGTTTTAACTCAGGCTTCACATATGTCACTATTGTTTTGTCTGCTGACCTAGGGAGTTCCCCCTGTTGGATTTTCTAGACTGAAATTAGCAATCTTCTTAGAGCTGATTTCCGAATGAACCCTGATTAGCCGTAGATTAGCCCTAATCGGGCCCATTCAGATCTGGGGATTTGGGCTTTTGTTGTTCAGCATTATTCTCAATCAGTTCCACTACTGTGAGGCCTTGATCTAAGCATGCATAATAAGTCTGTATTACACAAAGTTGTCAAGTTACTGTGTTTTGTGTTCTGTGGAGAATAGTAGTATGTGATGGATGAAAAAGTAGATTTACCGGTATTTATATTGATCACTGTGTAGTTTACCACAACTGCAATACATGGAGCTTGCTGGTCTCCTTTTCCCAGACTCATATTATAACATCACTCATATCATAAAGTAGACGTCATCAAAACCTTGTACGGTATCTCCAAACAATAAAGTATTCAGGAATTACATAAATGCTTTTCTGGATGATGCCATCGATAAGATTCGAGGGGCTTCTTAACAACCAGTTCAAACGGTTCAAGAGCTCTGCAGCCAAATGACAGTTGTTTGTGCACTTAGCTTTGGTTTATCCAGATTACACTACAGGCTTTTCATCTTGTAAAATCAGACAAAACCGTTTAAATTTCAAGTCCCACCCAGATGCACCCAAACAGAACAAAAATGGAAGGGCGGTTTTGTCTCACACCATCTTGAATGATTTAGATGTTATTAGCTAACCTAGGGGAAATAGAATGACCTTGAGGCTAAAGAGCTTTGTTTGAGCAATCTGTTTGTCATTCACTCATGCATGATATATCAACTTAACCATGATACTCGGAACAAGTGGATGATACTGCTGTGATAGCCCACCGGACATCCATGGGGGGGGTTAGTGGAGATTTATCAAAGAGGCAGACTTGATCAAAGTGCTAAACAACTACTGTGATAAACAAGATACATCAATAGGAGTTCAGGTTTTCTTTTCCTCATGTGACTCAATGCCATCCAACATTGGCTCATCCTGTGCAATCAATTATGGGATCCCTAAGCAGTGAGGCAGTCAGTGCCTCTTAATTTGCCAATGGTTGGATATGAGGATATGTTCACAAAGTCTAACCCCTGTTCCTCTCTTTCTCCTTCAGACCCAGTCCACGGGCCTCAGAATGTCAATGTGGTGGACATTCGGGCCCGCCAGCTCACCCTGCAGTGGGAGACATTTGGCTACGCCGTGACGCGCTGCCACAGTTACAACCTGACAGTGCAGTACCAGTATGTGTTCAACCAGCAGGAGTTTGCCGCCGAGGAATTGATCCAGACATCATCCCACTTCACCCTGCGGGGCCTGAGGCCCTTCGTCACTGTACGCCTTCGCCTGGTCCTTGCCAACCCAGAGGGAAGCAAGGAGAGCGAGGAGATCGTCAAGCAGACAGAGGAGGATGGTGTGTGTCAGAGTATTTGTTCCTTTAGTGGTTTTGTCTTGGTTCCACTGTCTTGTCCTGTTCCTAGTTCAAATACACGCAAGGGGTTTAACTGTAGACCTGCTCTCTGTACACATAGGGATACTAGCCCAAAGATAGTAAAATGTTGTCTTTTGAAGTATCGCATGGTTTTGGATAAATTGCTTTCTACTAGCCCGGCTGGGGACGGTGCCTAAATTCCATCTCTGCACATGCCAAAAATATGACACAAAAAAATACACATTTGTCAATGAGAGAGAGATATATTTCTATGCATACTATTGTGTCTTTATACCAAAATCTTGCCTTTAAAAATAGATCACGATAGCTTACTTCTTGGAATAGACTCCTTGATAGCTACAGATAGTTGACATTATTGTTGTTGCTTCATACATGTATACAAACAGACAATGCTTTGCCGTAAAGGCACTAGCTTGATAGAACTGCAAGTTGATAGAAACATTGTAAGACCTTAATTGATCCACTAATTAATGTGTCGGACGAGAGGGATTTACTCCAGACACCTGAACAGGGCCTCATCCCCGTCATTCACAGGAGAAAGGTTTTGCGGAAAGAGATCGGTGCCTTGTGAGGATCCAGCAACGAGTGGCTAATCTGCCTTTGCCATCTGTACTATTGGCCAACGTACAATCGCTTGATAATAAAGTGGACAATCTACACGTGTATCCCACAATGGGACATAAGAAAACTGTAATATCTTATGTTTCACCGAGTCGTGGTTGAATGACGACATGAATAACATACAGCTGGCGGGTTATACACTCTAACGGCAGGATTGAACAGCAGAATCTGGTAAGAAAAGGGGTGGCGGTCTATGTATATTTGTAAACAGCTGGTCCGCAATATCTAAGGAAGTCTCTAGGTTTTGCTCACCTGAGGTAGAGTATCTCATGATTTATTTACCACCACAAACCGATGCTGGCACTAAGACCGCACTCAATGAGCTGTAAGCAAACAGGAAAATGCTCATCCAGAGGCGGCTCTCCTAGTGCCCGGGAACTTTAGTGCAAGGAAACTTAACCTTTCTGGCACAGGCGTTCCGCTAGTGACCCACCTCGACAACATCCTGTGAAATTGCGGAGCGCAAAATTCAAATGACAGAAATAGAACTATTTAACATTTCGAAAATACAAGTGTCATACATCAAAATAAAGCTTAACTTCTTGTTAATCCAGGCGCTGTGTCAGATTTAAAAAAGGCTTTACGGTGGAAGCACACTATGCGATTATCTGAGGACAGAGCCCCGCATGATAAAACATTTTTCAACCAGGCAGGTGCGCCACGAAAGTCAGAAATAGCGATATAATAAATGCCTTACCTTTTGAAGATCTTCTGTTGTCACTCCAAAAGGTCCCAGCTACATCACAAATGGTCCTTTTGTTCGATAATGTCCTTCTTTATATCACCAAAAACTCAATTTAGCTGGCGCGCTTCATTCAATAATCAACCTTTTTCCCTCTTTCAAAATACATAAAAAATGAATCCCAAACGTTACCAATAAACTTCTCCAAACAAGTCAAACAATGTTTATAATCAAACCTCCGGTACCCTAATATGTAAATAAACTATAAAATTTAAGACGGAGAATCGTTATTGTCTTTACCGGAGATAAACAACAAAGAAAGCCATCTACGCGCATGGAAACACTACAACCAAAATGGGAGCCACTTAGAAAAACTACAAATTCTAGCCAATTTTTCCATAAACAAGCCTGAAACTCTTTCTAAAGACTGACATCTAGTGGAAAACCTAAGAACTGCAATCTGAGAGGTTTTTGCCTCATAATAAACATGACAGCCATTGGAAACAGTGATAGGCTGACATTTTTTTTTTTTTTTTTGGGGGGGTTTAGAAACAGTTTTAGAAACTTTAGAGTGTTTTCTATCCAAATCTACCAATTATATGCATATCCTATCTTCCGGGCCTGAGTAACAGGCAGTTTACTTTGGGCATGCTTTTTATCCAGGCGTCAAATTACAACCCCTAGCCCAAAGAAGTTAAATCTGTTTTACCTCATTTCTACCAGCATGTTAAATGTGCAACCAGAGGGGGGGAAAAACTCTAGACCTCCTTTAATCCACACACAGAGACTCACACACACAAAGCTCTCCCTCGCCCTCCATTTGCCAAATCTGACCATAATTCTATCCTCCTGATGCCTGCATACAAGCAAAATCCAAGCAGGAAGCACCAGTGACTCAGTCAATACAAAAGTGGTCAGGTGAAGCAGATGCTAAGCTTCAGGACTGTGTTGCTAGCACAGAGTGGAATATGTTCCGTGATTCTTCTGATGGCATTGAGGACATCAGTCGCTGGCTTCATCAATAAGTGCATCGATGACATCGTCCCCACAGTGACTGTACGTACATACCAGAAGCCATGGATTACAGGCAACATCCGCACTGAGCTAATGGGTAGTGCTGCCGTTTTCAAGGAATGTGACTCGGAAGCTTATAAGAAATCCCGTTGTGCCCTCCAATGAACCATCAAACAGGCAAATTGTCAATACAGGACTAAGATTGAATCGTACTACACCGGCTCCGAAGCTCGTCGGATGTGGCAAGTCTTGCAAACTATTACAGACTACAAAGGGAAGCACAGCCGAGAGTTGCCCAGTGTCACAAGCCTACTGGACGAGCTAAATGACTTCTATGCTCACTTCAAGGTAAGTAACACTGGAACATGCATGAGAGCATCAGCTGTTCCGAACAACTGTGTGATCACGCTCTCCACAGTCAATGTTAGACCTTTAAACAGGTCAACATTTAGGTCAACAGACGTGTACTCCGAGCATGCGCTGACCAACTGGCAAGTGTCTTCACTGACATGTTCAACCTTTCCCTGTTCCTAGTTTGTAATAACAACATGATTCAAGCAGACCACCATAGTCCCTGTGCCCAAGAACACCAAGGTAACCTGCCTAAATGACTACCGACCCGTAGCACTCACGTCTGTTGCCAAGAAGTGCTCACATCAACACCATTATCCCAGAAACCCTAGATCCACTCCAATTTGCATACCGGCCCAACAGATCCACAGATGATGCAATCTCTATTGCACTCCACACTACCCTTTCACACCTGGACAAAAGGAACACCTATGTGAGAATGCTATTCATTGACTACAGCTCAGTGTTCAACACCATGAGTGCCCTCAAAGCTCATCACTAAGCTAAGGACTCTGGGACTAAACACCTCCCTCTGCAACTGGATCCTGGACTTCCTGACGGGCCGCGCCCAGGTAATAATGGTAGGCAACAACACATCCGCCACGCTGATCCTCAACACGGGGGCCCCTCAGGGGTGCGTGCTCAGTCTCCTCCTGTACTCCCTGTTCACTCATGACTGCATGGCCAGGCATCCCTGACAATGATGAGACAACCTATAGGGATGAGGTCGGAGACCTGACCATGTGGTGCAAAGATAACAACCTCAATGTGATCAAGACAAAGGAGATGATTGTGGCCTACAGAAAAAGTAGGACTGAGCACGCCCCCATTCTCATCGACAGGGCTGTGGTGGAGCAGGCTGAGAGCATCAAGTTCAAGTTCCACACCAACAAGCTAACATGGTGCAAGCACACCAAGACAGTCATGACGAGGGCATGACAAAACCTATTCCCCCCCAGGGGACTGAAAATATTTGTCATGGGTCCTCAGATCCTCAAAAGGTTTAACAGCTGCACCATCGTGAGCATCCTGAGTGGTTGCATCACTGCCTGGTATGGCAACTGCTTGGCCTCGAACCGCAAGGCACGACAGAGGGTAGGGCATACGGCCCAGTACATCACTGGGGCTAAGCTTCCTGCCACCCATGACCTCTATACAAGGCGGTGTCAGAGGAAGACTCTAAAAATGGTCAACAATTCCAGCCACCCTAGTCATAGACTGTTCTCTCTGCTACAGCACGGCCAGTGGTACTGGAGCGCCAAGTCTAGGTCAAAGAGGCTTCTAATCAGCTTCTACCCCCAAGCCATAAGACTCCTGAACAGCTAATCAAGTGGCTACCCAGACTATTTGCATTGCCCCCCCCACACTTTTACGCTGCTGCCACTCTCTGTTATTATCTATGCAAAGTCACTTTAATAACTCTAACACATATTACCTCAATTACCTCGACTAACCGGTGCCCCCACACATTGACTCTGTACCTGTACCCCCTGTATATATGCTCTGAATTGTTATTTTGCAGCTGCTCTTTACTTATTTGTTCATTTTATTTCTTTTTTTTTTTGGTATTTTTCTTTCAAGCCCTTAACCAACAATGCAGTTTTAAGTAAGCATTTCACTGTAAGGTTGTTGTATTCGGCGCTTGTGACAAATACGATTTGATTTTGATTTGATCATTAAAACCACAATAATGATTGGCTTCACTTCTAATAACGGTATAATGAATGCTGATTACAGCCTGTTATCAAAAGTGTTCAAAACACAATATGACTACAGCGGAAATTAATAAGCACAAATGAAAACATTGTATTTGTGTTATTGGATGTAACGTATAACATAAAAATGTGGAGACCTTGCCATTATCCCTGCACTATGATATCCTCATTCCATGAAGACTGTGGTTATCTTTTCATTTAACACAGCCCAAACCTCCCACGAGGTCTCAAACTAGTTGAGAGTAGCAACGTCTCAGAAAATGTGTAAATAGTTTTTTTTCATGAACAATCTGTAATCTCTGGGTTGTAATTTTGTAATTAGTGCACATTGACTGTTCTCAGCAGTGCTAATTGCACTTCTATGGTAATGACTTTTGCTTTAAAGCAGTATGCGTCATCTCGCGAATATGCTTTGAATTTTAAATGTTCCCTTTTCCCCTCGCTGTTGAAATGGAAGTATTTTTACAGTCACAATGGAGGTTCCAATTAAGGTGGAAATGACACTGAATCCCATTAATTTAAGCTCCCAGTTTACCAGAAGAAGATTAGATTTGGGAGTTTAGTGGTTAGATTTAAGTCACCCGATACATTTTTCTATTTTCTTTAGGTCACACGTGTACACCTTCTCAGTGTATTTTACTGTAATGCCAATGTACTTTTATAGTTTTTTTTGTCAACAATGATCAATACATATATTGTTGATCCTAGTCTTAGAGCAATATAGTATTATTCACGCAACACAGTACTTTCTAGCACATTTTGTAATATTACATTTACTCTTAATTTCATGAACTGCCATGTTAACCCTTTGTTCATGGACAGTGTAAGGATCATAAGCATCCACCTCTTTGTTTGGCCAGTAAGGCTGCTTCACCAGGTTAGACCTTTAGACCTTTGTTGCATGGGGGGTTGGTGGCGGGGTGTGGGTGTTTGTCCGTGTCCATATCCACTTGTTGTCCACTGATCCTGCCATTCGTAATCAGATTGGAAAGCAATGATGCCAGGGCTTAGCGTCATATGGTCGATGAAGCATTGGATGTACTTGGCCCAAAGATATTTGTCATCCCCATTCAGCCTCCATACCCCCACCCAACACAAATAACCATGTTTATTCCACCAAAGAGACATTTTTACCGTAACACTGATACTGTCAAGGAAAGTTTCTCGACATGTCAGAATTCTTTGTTAGCTCTAATTCTTCAAAAAAAAACGAGCGTGAGGATTGTTCTCAATTTCTCATTTGGCATGTGTTTTGTATTGAGCGCACCCTGGATGGTTAAATCATCTATTATTAGAAAATCAGTGAGGTCCCTGAGGAGATTTAAAATAGTGAGGATTGAATAATCCTTTTACTGGAGATTTATCTGACTTTAGAGAGACAGCTTTTATGGAGCACAGCATGAAAAACACAATACTGCTTTTTGTTGTTTTTCTTGGCATGCGCTATCTTTAAAAAAAAAATCTGTCAAATCTTTTCAAATAGGTTGATTTCTATTTGTGAACTTTCTACAATTGACATAGAAAAATAAATAATAAATAGCATTTCAATTTACACTCGGTAGCTGAATGTTAAACAGTGTAAACAATAGGCGACCAAGGTCAAATACATCAACAAATGTATCTGAAAATATTGATTACACACTTCCAATTTAAGCACAAAATGACTAATTTTGTTTACAACATACGTTTCTTGACCATAATGTGAAAAACAAGCCCTTGAACAAAACACCAAAAAATGCTCATCTCCTTTTAATCTCAAGCTCCCATTTGCTGTGTTACATCATTGCTTCTCCGCTTTAGCAAACCATTGTTTTTCAGTTAAGGGTATGTTTGTATGCCAACTTTAAATAGCGATTCTTCCCTTTAGGGTCGGAAACATACACTAGATCCATCAAGGATTCATTTATTCAGTTGTTAATGCCCAATAAAATGGAAAATTAAAAGCATACAAAAAGTATGTAATATGTTATTTCCTAAAGTTTAGCATACTTATCATACTTATCCCATTCAACACAATTGAACAAGTCTGTTGATGGAAAAAAATAAGCAATGTGTAAAAACAAAAAGAGAACTAACGTAATCTCTATTTTAAAGTAATTAGATCTCGATCAGTTATATCGTTTCAAGGGAAAACGGGAGCGCGGTCTAAGGCACTAACGTGTGTATATAAAGAGTACCAGTCTAAAGTTTGGACACACCTACTCATTCAAGGGTTTTTGTTTATTTGTACTATTTTCTATACTATAGAATAATAGTGAAGACATGAAAACTATGAAAGAACACATATGGAATCTTGTAGTAGCCAAAAAAGTGTTACAAAAATCAAAATATAGTTTATATTTGAGATTCTTCAAAGTAGCCATCCTGTGACTTGATGACAGCTTTGCACACTCTTGGCATTCCCTAAATCAGCATCATGATGTAGTCACCTGAAATGCATTTCAATTAACAGGTGTGCCTTGTTAAAAGTGAATTAGTGGAACTTCTTTCTTAATGCATTTGTGCCAGTCAGCTGTGATGTGACAAGGTCGGTGTGGTATACAGAAGATAGCCCTATTTGGTAAAAGACCAAGTCCATATTATGGCAGGAACAGCTCAAATAAACAGTCCATCATTACTTTAAGACATGAAGGTCAGTCAATCCGGAGAATTTCAAGAACTTTGAAAGTTACTTCAAGTGCAGTCGCAAAAACCATCAAGCGCTATGATGAAACTGTCTCTCATGAAGACCATCATAGGAAAGGAAGCCCCAGAGATATCTCTGCTGCAATGACTGTTGTGTCCTATTACTAAATATGATTTCCCTTTAAGAGAGGTGTATTTTCTGTTTCCCTTTGCAGTAGCTTGGTTTTGGTTCCCTGTGTGTTTGTCCCAGAGTGTGTTTACTAGTCCTAGTGTTTGTTGTTTTTCCAGTATCGCTATTATCCTTATGTTCTCGTTTTTGAAGTAAAGTTTTTATGTTCATCCCAAATCATTCCTTCCTCGTCTGGTCCATTTTCTACACCTGGGTTCATCCTCAGCCCCTCGCATTTTGTTTCCAACCCCTGTGTGTTTGTCAGACGCAGAGTAGGTGAAAGGATGATATCCACATGTGTGGTTCCCACTGTGAAGCATGGAGGAGGCGGTGTGATGGTGCTTTTCTGGTGACACTGTCTGTGATTTATTTAGAATTCAAAACACACATGCTACCACAGCATTCTGCAGCGATACGTCATCCCATCTGGTTTGTGCTTAGTGGGACTATAATTTTTTTTTAACCAGACCATGACCCTACACACCTCCAGGCTGTGTAAGGGCTATTTGACCAAGAAGGACAGTGATGGAGTGCTGCATCAGATGACCTGGCCTTCACATTCAGCCGACCTCAACCCAAATTGAGATACTTTTGGATGTGTTGGACCGCAGGGTGAAGGAAAAGCAGCCAACAAGTGCTCAAGATATGTGGAAACTCCTTCAAGACTGTTGGAAAAGCATTCCAGGTGAAGCTGGTTGAGAGAATGCCAAGCGTGTGCAAAGCTATCATCAAGATAAAGGGTGGCTATTTGAAGAATCTCAAATATATATTTTTTTATTTAACAATTTTTGGTTACTACGTGATTCCATATGTCTTATTTCATAGTTTTTATGTCTTCACTATTATTATTTCAATGTAGAAAATAGTAAAAATAAAGACAAACCCTTGACTGAGTAGATGTTCTAAAACTTTTGACTGGTATTGTGTGTATGTGTGTGTATATAAACTGCTCAAAAAAATAAAAGGAACACTAAAATAACACATCCTAGATCTGAATGAATGAAATATTCTTATTAAATACATTTTTAGTTGAATGTGCTGACAACAAAATCACAAAAATGATCAATGGAAATCAAATGTATCAACCCATGGAGGTCTGGATTTGGAGTGACACTCAAAATTAAAGTGGAAAACCACAGTACAGGCTGATCCAACTTTGATGTAATGTCCTTAAAACAAGTAAAAATGAGTCTCAGTAGTGTGTGTGGCCTCCACGGCCTGTATGACCTCCCTACAACGCCTGCGCATGCTCCTGATGAGGTGGCGGATGGTCTCCTGAGGGATCTCCACCTGGACTAAAGCATTCGCCAACTCCTGGACAGTCTGAGGTGAAACGTGGCGTTGGTGGATGGAGCGAGACATGATGTCCCAGATGTGCTCAATTGGATTCAGGTCTGGGGAACGGACGGGCCAGTCCATAGCATCAATGCCTTCCTCTTGCAGGAACTGTTGACACACTCCAGCCACATGAGGTCTAGCATTGTCTTGCATTAGGAGGAACCCAGGGCCAACCGCACCAGCATATGGTCTCACAAGGGGTCTGAGGATCTCATCTCGGTACCTAATGGCAGTCAGGCTACCGCTGGCGAGCACATGGAGGGCTGTGTGGCCCCTCAAAGAAATGCCACCCCACACCATGACTGACCCACCTCCAAATGCTGGAGGATGTTGCAGGCAGCAGAACGTTCTCCACGGCGTCTCCAGACTCCAGACTCCACGGCGTCCACGGCTCAGTGTGAACCTGCTTTCATCTGTGAAGAGCACAGGGCGCCAGTGGCGAATTTGCCAATCTTGGTGTTCTCTGACAAATGCCAAACGTCTTGCACGGTGTTGGGCTGTAAGCACAACCCCCACCTGTGGACGTCGGGCCCTCATACCACCCTCATGGAGTCTGTTTCTGACCGTTTGAGCCGACACATGCACGTTTGTGGCCTGCTGGAGGTCATTTTGCAGGGCTCTGGCAGTTCTCCTCCTGCTTCTCCTTGCACAAAGGCGGAGGTAGCGGTCCTGCTGCAGGGTTGTTGCCCTCCTACGGCCTCCTCCACATCTCCTGATGTACTGGCCTGTCTCCTGGTAGCATCTCCATGCTCTGGACAATACGCTGACAGACACAGCAAACCTTCTTGCCACAGCTCGCATTGATGTGCCATCCTGGATGAGCTGCACTACCTGAGCCACTTGTGTGGGTTGTAGACTCCGTTTCATGCTACCACTAGAGTGAAAGCACCGCCAGCATTCAAAAGTGACCAAAACATCAGCCATGTATTGTCAATCAGTGTTGCTTCCTAAGTGGACATTTTGATTTCACAGAAGTGTGATTGACTTGGAGTTACATTGTGTTGTTTAAGTGTTCCCTTAATTTTTTTGAGCAGTGTATATATATATATATATATATATCTATATATATATATTTAACACACATGACAAGAACATTGTTTGCCTAATAGAGTCAGTCAATCAGGCTGGTGTCTATGTGTATGTGTGATATGGGGCTTAAGCTACTGACCCGGAAGCTAGGCTGTCTCACTCCTCCCACTCCTCCCAATCTTTTGAGGGGGAGGGTAGACAATGAGCCTGTCGTAGCAGATTGATGCAATGTCCCCACGCTCTCTGGGAGCTTTCATGGCTGGGATAAGTTCTTTGCACGTCGTGCGCACAGCTTCCAAGTAGTCCTTGATAAGGAATATATTGGTTCCTCTCAAGTTCTTAGCTCGCTCAGCAACAGCCATTTTGTCCTTAAACCTTAGGAACTGGATCACTATCGGCCTGGTGATCCATCGGCAGCTTCTCAGAGATCATTTTTCTTTCTCCTCAGACTCTGCCCAGTTCTCCTGTGAAGACTCTGGTATGCCATCCACAACGATGGTATTCCTCCTCAATTGTCCCTTTAGATAATCTGTAATAATGATTGAAAGACAGTGCTGCAAGAGTTTTTCAGGACATCACTTCTCCCTGGGAGAACTGCTAACTGTCTTTAAGGTCCTGGACCTATCTGGTCAGATCGTTCATTCTCATGTTAGTTGAGTCCATCGGTATAATGAGTCCAAAGCTCTTGAAGCTATTTTCCGGTTGTTGAAACAACTACCTCTACAACCCTTTTTTGTTATTTTGAAAGATCATTCACCTGTGATAAACACTGTCCTCTCCCTTACTCCCACTGGCTTTAGCCTTGGATGACATGGTAGCAACTTAGTCTAATGCTGGTATTCCACCTATTTCCAGACAGGGCAGGTCGCAGGACAGATGGAAACAGCAACAAACATCAGGTATTTAAACCGCCACAAGCCAGGAACGATCCGCCTTCCCAGCCACAAGGGCTAACTGCTTTGCAGGCTGTGTTCAAACTTTCAAGGAAACCTTGCTAGCTTGATAGCTAACTTGCAGCTAAGCTAGCTGCTACACCAGCAGCTCTTCAGACTTTGGTTGCCATGTTCCCTGGACAGTTACGGTAGTTATCGCAAGTGATTCAGGTCTAAATTAAGCCTATTGATACCACTCACTATATTACGTAAAGTCTTACTAGCACCATTAAAGATGTCAGGAATTAACATGGACTGGAGACTAAGGCGTCAAACAGCCGATGCGTTCACGTCACAATTGGCGGGGGGTGAGCACAAGATAAATGTTATCCTCGCTACCAGCTTAATGAAACATGCCACTCAGACACTCTGTAGACAGGAAGTTAATCAAGTTTTGATGCATGTGTTACAGTGGCATATATCGTTTTGATGAAGCCTTTATTCCTGCCTCCAGCACAGACACACAGACACACACACACACACAGATGGACTTATAAGATGCAGAATGGAAAGGCAGATGTAATAGTGTTTCATTTTTAAGGTAATTTGATATGCTCTCACCAGGCAAGGCAGGCTAATCAAGGCCTGTTTTAAATCACCAATCCCAAAATGATTTCAATGTTTTAACTCTGCATATGTGCACAAGGTATGGCGGCACACAACACCTGTTTATGAAAACCCTCATGTAACGAGTATGGATTGTGTGCTTTCATCTTGGTCCATTATCATATTCCACATTTAAATGATGAAGTGGACACTGTCACTTCATAATTTCATTGGAGAATGACAAGACTAATATCTTTGAATTACATCTTGAACCAATTCTTCCAAATGGGACACAAACTACACTGAGCTCCAAAAGTATTGGGACAGTGACAGTTTGTTTTGGCTTAGTACCCCATGAATATCAACCCCCCCAAAAAAACAACCCAGCAACAGTATAGCATCCCCTGTTTTGTGATGGTGAGAGATAAGCATGTCTTGGGGATGTGATATTTGTGCATCTAACTTTCTCACTCATCATTATTGACCGTTCATTCAGGACTATCCGCTATCATGGTAGCATCCACATTATTGTAGAGGTCTTTACAAACATATTAGATTCTTATTTACAATAAAAGTGACTCCAAAATGACACAATACATTATATGCCAATCATTTCTATTGGGAACAAAAAAATCTAAAACACAACCAAAGCAAACAGCAAATGCATCTAACAAGTTTGTAGAGTTACAAGCTTGGTGTAATCATTGCGCGCTAGGGATATGGGACCAAATACTAACCTTTTGACTACTTTAATACACATACACATCTTTCCATGACATAGACTGACTAGGTGAAAGCTATGATCCCTTACTGATGTCACATGTTAAACCACTTCAATCTGTGTAGTTAAAGGGGAGGAGACCGGTTAAAGAAGGATTTTTAAGTCTGGAGACATGGAATGTGTGTGTGTGCCATTCAGAGGGTGAATGGGCAAGACAAAATATTTAAGTGCCTTTGAACGGGGTATAGCAGCAGATGCCAGGTGCACCGATTTGAGTCTGCCAAGAACTGCAACGGTTTTTCACGCTCAACAGTTTTCTGTATGTATCAAGAAGGGTCCACCACTGAAAGAACATCCAGACAACTTTTCACAACTGTGGAACGCTTTTGGCACCTTGAGTCCATGCCCCAATGAATTGAGGCTGTTCGGATGGCAAAAGGGGGTGCATCTCAATATTAGGAAGCTGTTCCTAATGTTTGTACACTCAAATGTAAGTGAATTTGTCATAATACTTTTGGTCCCCTAAAATGTACAAAAAGTGCTGTCATTTTTAAATGATATAGATTACATTTCGATTGTCATTTTTTAATTTAATTTTAATCTGCACTTTAACCTCATAGTATCATCCAAAGTGCTGAAGTACAGAGCCAAAACAGCAACAAATGTGACACTGTCCCAATACTTTTGGAGCTCACTGTATTTAGTTGCATTAGAATAACACATCCTCATTAAAGCTTAGCAATGTGTCAAATAGTCCAGTTCCCATCCCTCTGGCTCACCATCACTCTATCCCGCCATCTGCCCTGTTGAGGTAGCTAAAGCCGGTATCGTTCCAGACCAGCACATTTTTCTTATCTGCCCTGCCGATTATTGTGGAGTGGGAGTGTTTAATGCAAACGTGTGTTTGAAGTTGGACTAAATGGACTTTTAACAGGGCTATTACCATGAATTTTCTCCTGGCTGGAAGGTATATAACTCATTAGACTGCCATAAATGAATATCAAATCAAAGGGAGTGAGGATTGATCCCTGAGGAGGTTTCCATCGACTTCAACCGCTTGCTCCACCAGTCCTAGCGTTAAGCCACCGATGCGCTCTTCCTCCTTTAACATTTAGATGAGTTACCACTTTCAAAGAACTCACTCACTCGATACTGTTTGTGTCCAGCACGTACACGGTGTGTGTCTGTGTCAACACGTGTGCAAAACGTAAACCGCGCTCAATGAAGTGTGAGGAGTGTGCTGAAAATGACTGACACGTTCACATGCTCACTAAATTGTTTTCTGAAGGAGTGAATGCTGCTAGATTGGGCCTTCTTCCATCTGCTTTCTTGCCTTTGGCTGCCTGTCTGTCAAGTGCTGGAGAAATTGGAAATTGGAGTACTGTTGTAAATAATTATTTTGCTTGGTGTGTGTGACACTCTTTGGATGATTGGAGTGTGCCGTTGTTAATGCACTGTAACGTCTTAGATACTACGCTACATCGTTGAATGGTTAAATTGTTCTCAGACCATGGTGTTGTGCACCAAGTGGCTGATCACAGTGGTGTGCGTGTGCATGTCATGCACATACAGTATGTGTGTGTTTTTAGTGCTCAAACTTGCTCTTATACTTTGCTTGAACATTCCCTCACACCTGTGTATGTCTTTCCTTTCCTCCAGTTCCTGGCTCTGTTCCTTTGGAATCCATCCAGACCGGACCGTACGAGGAGAAGATCTTCATGCAGTGGAAGGCACCTAACGAGACCAATGGCGTCATCACGCTCTACGAGGTGAGTCTCATTGACACAGCCAACACAGGTCATCATGGCAGCTGCTAACAGGGTTATTTTCTCACTTCCTCAGCACACGGGAAATATGCTCAGAATTATATCCTCAACTTGCACAACACAACATATTTTTCTCATATTTCACACTTTGTCTTACTCATAGTTCCCAGCTCTCAATTACATTTTATTCACAAATTAAGAAGCTTAACTTTAAGCAGGATCGGTCCTGGTCGGTCCTTGGATGGTAGACCAGATGCTTCTGGAAGTGGTGTTGGCAGGTCAGAAGGGGGCACTCTTGGTCTGAGAAGATTCCAGTGCCCCAGGTCAGTAAAGGGAACATTGCCCTGCAATGTTCCCTTTCATATGGGAAATTACATGAATTTCCTGACTCCTCACCTCTCCACCATGCTAGCTGATGTGTGGTGAGTCTTCAGGCTCAAAAATGGTTGCTGTGCATCACCCAAGTGGGTGCCATACATTGATGGTGGTAGAGGTGAGTTCCCCCTTACTTAAAGCTGTTTGAGCACCTAGGTGGAAAAGCGCTAAATAAATACAATAAATAATTATTATTATTAATCTGTCAGTCATTAAAATACATTATATACACAAAAGTATGTGGAAACCCCTTCAAATTAGTGGATTCGGCTATTTCAGCCACACCCGTTGCTGACAGGTGTATAAAATCGAGCACACAGCCATGCAATCTCCATAGACAGACATTGGCAGTAGAATGGCCTTACTGAAGAGCTTAGTGACTTTCAATGTGGCACCATCATAGGATGCCAATTTTCCAACATGTTAGTTCGTCAAATTTCTATCCTGCTAGAGCTGCCCCGGTCAAATGTTAGTGCTGTTATTGTGAAGTGGAAACCTCTAGGGAGTGATGACTCACACTTCACCATCTGGCAGCCCGACAGACAAATCTGTGTTCAGTAGATGCCAGGAGAACGCGATCTGCCCAAATGCATAGTGCCGACTGTAAAATTTGGTGGAAGCGGAATAATGGTCTGGGGCTGTTTTTTTATGGTCCGGGCTAGGCCCCTTAATTCCATTAAAGGGAAATCTTAACGATTCTGTGCTTCCAACTTTGTGGCAAAAGTTTGGGGAAGGCACCTTCCTGTTTCAGCATGATAATGACCTCGTGCACAAGGCAAGGTCCATACCGAAATGGTTTGTCGAGATCGTTGTGGAAGAACCTCACTAATGCTCTTGTGGCTGAATGGAAGCAAGTCCCCGCAGCAATGTTCCAACATCTAGTGGTAAGCCTTCCCAGAAGAGTGGATGCTGTTATTGCAGCAAAGGGGGGACCAACTCCATATTTATACCCATGATTTTGGAATGAGATGTTTCGATGAGCAGGTGTCCATGTACTTTTGGTCATGTAGTGTACCAGCCAACCCTTCTTGTGAACTATCCACAATGGCTAACATGTGAAGCTTGTGGTCTTACCAGAGATGCTCTCTGACAGATTAGAGGGATAGTTGATTTTCAGATGACCATTTTCAGATTTGCATGTCATTTCCTCTGGACCATGGTGCTGTGACATTTAGCTAGGTCTTAAAAAGGTGTCAAGGAGCTGCAGAGAAAAGGCACCATAAAGTCTTATGATGAGTGGAGTCCTTTTTGAACCATTGTTTAGAAAGGTAGACTTGTCATTCA
This sequence comes from Oncorhynchus keta, assembly GCF_023373465.1. Taxonomy (NCBI): domain Eukaryota; kingdom Metazoa; phylum Chordata; class Actinopteri; order Salmoniformes; family Salmonidae; genus Oncorhynchus; species Oncorhynchus keta. The sequence continues at coordinate 49,081,037 of NC_068430.1, read as the reverse complement.
TTTCGAAGTCGACTCTGCAGTCTATGGACAGTCCACACTAATTAAGTATTGATCTGCTGTTACATTTCTTTCTATATGAGATCGTATAACTTTGTTAAAATCAAATCAAATGACCTTGGTGGTCCATTAAATGCATGTTTGTGTGAGTGAAGGGGCGAGGGACGGACAAAAGGCTCCTTCTACATTTTATTCTGTGTGTCTGAATCTGGGCCCGACTTTCAATTTACAAGTAGCTTTTGTTTCCGAGCCAGCATCATTAATATGAAATTAGCCTTTTGCCGTCTCGTCCATAACAGGATTGTCCGAATATAAAAAAAAAAAAATTAAGTCCAGTACAATGGGTTCCCATTTGGTGTAATTGCCTATAATTACCACTATTGATTGGATTAAAAGCCTCCGATGGAATCATCTGGGAGATCTGAGGATCCAAAGGACTCTTCTCTCGCTTTTAGGCCACTGGCAAATTAGATTAGGGACAATATCCTCAAATGGGAAAATAAAAGAGGCGGGAGAGGATGTGGCGAGGTGGGCAGAGGGTGGTGGGGGGCTGAAACCTTTTTGGTGATGGTAAACACACTAATATGCATAGAGACGTGACACTGTTCATAAAGGCCTGTATTGTAGCAATCTAATATGAACCAACAAACAGGTTCAAATGCAAATTAATTACTTAAAAATCATCAATGTGATTTTTGGGATTTTTGTTTTAGATTCCGTCTCTCACAGTTGAAGTGTACCTATGATTTAAAAAATGACAGACCTCTACATGCTTTGTAAGTAGGAAAGCCTGCAAAATTGGCAGTGTATCAAATACTTGTTCTCCCCACTGTAAGTGTTTTTGTGTGTGATGGAATGTATAGCCATTATGGACATTATGTGGATAGAATATTTAGTATATCTGTAGAATATGTAGGATAGAACAGTATACAGTGCATTCGGAAAGTATTCAGACTTTACTTTTTCTACATTTGTTGTTCTACAATGGATTTTAAAAAAATCCCTTCATCAATCTACACACAATAACCGTGATGACAAAGCAAAAACTGTTTTTTAGAAATGTTTGCTAATTTATAACACTTAAATATCACATTTGCATAAGTATTCAGACCCTTTTCTCAGTACTTTGTTGAAACACCTTTTGCAGCAATTACAGCCTCGAGTCTTCTTGAGTGTGACGCTACAAGCTTGGCACACCTGTATTAGGGGAGTTTCTCCCATTCTTCTCTGCAGATCCCCTCAAGCTCTGTCAGGTTGGATGGGGAGTGTTGCTGCACAACTATTTTCAGGTCTCTCCAGAGATGCTTGATTGGGTTCAAGTACGGGCTCTGGCTGGTGACACTCAAGGACATTCAGAAAGACACCGGGTGGAGCTAAGCACAGGCAAAAACCTAGAGGAAAACCTTCTTCCGTCTGCTTTACAACAGACACTGGGAGAGGAAGTCACTGTTCAGCAGGACTATAACCGACAACACATGCCACATCTACACTGAAGTTGCTTACCAACAAGACAGTGAATGTTCCTGAGTGGCCAAAGCAGACAGTTTTGGTTTAAAACCTCTTAAGGAAGCTGCGAATTTTTGCAGCTTTTTGTTAAAAATCGCGCAACATTTCAGCGCCCTGCTATTCATGCCAGGAATATAGTATATGCATATGAGTAGTATGTGTGGATAGAAAACACTCAGACGTTTCTAAAACTGGTTAAATCACGGCTGTGACTATAACAGAACGTGCGTTTCATCGAAAAGTGCAGGAAAATCTGATCACTGAAAATGGGAAAATATATCCATGCGCAACTTCAAACAATTGTTAAAAGTGACCCACATTAAATGGGGCCGAGGTTACAATACCTACAGCTTCCACACGATGTCAACAGTCTTGTCATTTGTTTCGGATTTGTTTCTTGGTCAAACGGACACAAGGTAGCCGATTTCTTCCGGTCTCCGACAGGATGTTTTGGTTGCGAAATATCCGGACATGATTTCAAGACGTGGAGCTAAAGAATAAACATCGCCCCGTGATCATTTTGATAGATTATTAACGTTTACTAATACCTAAAGTTGCATTACAAAAGTATTTCGAAGTGTTTTGTGAAAGTTTATCGTCAACTTTTTTAATTTTTAAAAATGACGTTGCGTTATCAAACTGTTTTTTCCTTGATTACACAGTCTTCATAGATCGATATCTAGGCTATATATGGACCGATTTAATTAAAAAAAAGATAAATGTTTATGGGACATCTAGGAGTGCCAAGAAAGAAGCTCGTCAAAGGTAATGAATGTTTTATATTTTATTTCTGCGTTTTGGGTAGCGCCGGCTAACGCAAAATCTGCCGTGTTAGGTGACGTTGCAGTATTTTGTGGGTACATGCTATCAGATAATAGCTTCTCATGCTTTCGCTGAAAAGCATTTTACAAATCTGACTTGGTGGATAGATTCACAACGAGTGTAGCTTTAATTCACTACCTTGAATGTGTATTTTAATTAAAGTTTAATGAAAGTTTGAGTTTTATCAAAAACTATAGGTGGCGCTCTGAAATTCCGCTGAGTGATGTTCCTGCATGGGAACTGTATTCTGCGACATCCTTAAATCAGTTAAAAAATCTATGGCAAGATTTGAAAATTGCTGTCTTGTCATGATCCCCATCATCTGGACAGAGCTTGAAGAATTCTGAAAAGAATAAACGTCTACTATTGCACAATCCAAGTGTGTCATGCTCTTAGAGATTTACACAAGAAAACTCACCATTGCAATCGCTGCCAATGGTGTTTCTAGCATGTATTGACTCTGAATACTTAACTGAATACTTAAGCAACAACTATATTTTAGTTATTTCATATCTTTATTCCGCATAAGGAAACATGCACAGCTGAGAAACATGCTTCCTGAGAGTACCATTTTTCATATCGCAAGAAAATATACTTAAATATACTTTCAAAGAGGTATATTTAATTTAAATGTGCACAATATATTTAAAGTAAACTTTAAAAAATGCATATGCAAAGTTGTTTGCTTATTCCCCAGCATCCTTTTCTGCAGCTGAAGTTTTGATTTATAATAGGATATTGTTCCTCATATGTAGCTTCTTAAAATGTTTGATGTTCATTTTCAAACTGAATAATGTTGTACTTTTAATTACACATTACATATTAAACATTTACCACCGTAATCTGAACCACTAAAATGTAAAATTCCACTGGTGCACAGTTCTCCAAAGCATTATTTGTAAACTGCTGCTTCAGCAACAACTGCTGTAAATAACTTGTTCAAATTGGTTGAGAAGATTCCTTGGTCAATGAAGGTAACCTTTACATGGCAAATTATATTAGCCTACAGTGGCTAATGATTAGAAGTGTACATGTACAATTATACTTAAATCACATTATAAATATACTTTTTTTGCAAAGAAAATACAGGAATTGTAATTCAAATGACCATTTTTGTATTTTTCTAATTTATGAGAAATATACATAATGTACTTCAGGTGTATTCAAAGTATATTTATTTTGCTCTTTATCTAATATACAAAGAATATACTTATTTACAAGAAATGTCCCAATTTAGATCATTTTATATGTATTTAATATACTTAAACACTAATAAAATACAAATAAGATTGACATGAAATACATTTAAAATTTACAGTACCTTGCAAAAGTATTCATCCCCCTTGGAGTTTTTCCTATTTTTTTTGCATTACAACCTGTAATTTAAATGGATTTTTATTTGGATTTCATGTAATGGACATACACAAAATAGACCAAATTGGTGAAGTGAAATTTTTAAAAAGTATTTGTTTAAAAACAAACAAACAAACATTCACCTCCTTTGCTATGAAGCCCCTAAATAAGATGTGGTGCAACAAAATTACCTTCAGAAGTCACATAATTAGTTAGATTGCACACAGGTGGACTTTATTTAAGTGTCACATGATCTGTCACATGATCTCAGTATATATACACCTGTTCTGAAAGGCCCCAGAGTATACAACACCACTAAGCAAGGGGCACCACCAAGCAAACGGCACCATGAAGACCACAGAGTTCTCGAAACAGGTCAGGTACAAAGTTGTGGAGAAGTACAGATCAGGGTTGGGTTATAAAAAAATATCAGAAACTTTGAACATCCCACAGAGCACCATTAAATCCATTATTAAAAATGGAAAGAATATGGCATCACAACAAACCTGCCAAGAGAGGGCTGCCCACCAAAACTCACTGACCAGGCAAGGAGGGCATTAATCAGAGAGGCAACAAAGAGACCAAAGATAACCCTGAAGGAGCTGCAAAGCTTCACAGCGGAGATTGGAGTATCTGCCCATTTGGACCACTTTAAACCATACACTTCACAGAGTTGGGCTTTACAGAAGAGTGTCCAGAAAAAAGAACAAAATAAGCAAAAACATTTGGTGTTGCTAAAAGACATTTGGGAGACTCCCAAAACATATGGAAGAAGGTACTCTGGTCAGATGAGACTAAAATGTAGCTTTTTGGCCATCAAGGAAAACGCTATGTCTGTCACAAACCCAACACCTCTCATCACCCCGAGAACAACATCCCCACAATGAAGCATGGTGGTGGTATCATAATATAATAATAATAATATATGCCATTTAGCAGACGCTTTTATCCAAAGCGACTTACAGTCATGTGTGCATACATTCTACATCATGCTGTGAGGATGTTTTTCATCGACAGGGACTGGGAAACTGGTCAGAATTGAAGGAATGATGGATGGTGCTAAATACAGGGAAATTCTTGAGGGAAATCTGTTTGTCTCCCAGAGATTTGAGACTGGGACGGAGGTTTACCTTGCAGCAGGACAATGACCCTAAGCATACTGCTAAAGCAACACTCAAGTGGTTTATTAAGGGGAAACATTTAAATGTCTTGGAATGGCCTAGTCAAAGCCCAGACCTTAATCCAATTGAGAATCTGTGGTATGACTTAAAGATTGCTGTACACCGGTGGAACCCATCCAACTTGAAGGAGCTGGAGCAGTTTTGCCTTAAAGAATGGGCAAAAATCCCAGTGGCTAGATGTGCCAGGGGTTGGATACATACCCCAAGATACTTGCAGATGTAATTGCTGCAAAAGGTGGCTCTACAAAGTATTGACTTTGGGCGGGTGAATAGTTATGTACGCTATAGTTTTCAGTTTTTTGTCTTATTTCTTGTTTGTTTCACAATAAAACATATTTTGCATCTTCAAAGTGATAGGCATGTTGTGTAAATGAAATTATACAACCCCCCCCATATAGATTTTAATTCCAGGTTGTAAGGCACCAAAATAAGAAAAATGCCAAGGGGGTGAATCCTTTATATATACTTCCGCAGTAAACTTAAATATGTTAAAATATGTTAATGAAGTATTTTAAATAAATGAAATCCTGCTTGGGCTGTAAGCCCACGGCCCTCTAATATTGACCCATGATAAAGACTACTGCAGGGAGGCTTTATGGACCTGACACTGATCGTGCCCTTGTCAGTCCTTTGCCAATTGACTAATCGAACGCAGGTCGAGATATTGATCCCCAGTAGTATTAGCCCCCATCCTGCTAGCTCTGATCCCCGCTCACTAGAAATAATCAAAGTACAGTGGGCACACAGAAAGGTCACAGTCTGTAATCCATTCTAGTACCAGGGTCGTGTTTATTATTTTTGGAATGGGAAAGATCGCTCAGAAAATGAGTATAACAGAGATGTGCTCGCTGTCTTAACTCATCCAATTAGAAATGCTTGTTTTTGTATTCCTTTGGATTTATTTTGTAACATTGTGCTACAGTGTGCTACGGTCTGCCTCCCAGTCAGAGAGGTAGTATGATCATATAACCCAGTCACTGGATCAATGGGAGCGAACACCTATGTTATCATTCATACAAGTTAAAATGCCATCACTGCAATTGCATTTGACATGTTTTCTTAGCTCTCATTGACTTAACAGATGAACCATGCGCAATGCTGATGTCTGTTTACAAACAACCGTCTGACTTTTTCACATCATGCAAACCAGATAGCTGACATGTCAAACAGATACATGCGCCATGACCGATACATGTATTATAAGCAACCGTCAGTTCCTGTGACCTGGGTTGACTTCTAAGCTACGCTAATGGTAGAACAGTGGCATGACTGCGGGTTCAAGCAAAGTGTAATGGCAAGGTTCAAGCACTGAATCACACGTACACATACAGACGCAGACACACACACACACATTAATATACTGTATGAGTACATAAACAGGGCCCCCTAAGATGAGCACCACCGGGCGCCAGGTGGAGGATGTGTTCAGGATTAGGATTCTGCCTTTTGATCACAAACACACACACACACACACACACACACACACACACACACACACACACACACACACACACACACACACACACACACACACACACACACACACACACACACACACACACACACACACACACACACACACGCAGGCCACGCAAACACACACACAGGCTTCTCACTCACAGTTTTTCACAAAGCAACTTTGTACTATCGAGTCATCAAGGCTTTTCTGAAATTAATTGCCTTTGCTGACAAAAAAAGAGAAAGGGAATATATGAAAGACTTGCGCAGAAAAAAAAGGAAGACGCATAATGACTTTGCATTAATCAGTGCTGAAGAATCTGTTTGAGGTGGCTTTCTTTCTGTAGTGTGCCCTCTTACGTTTCGCCAAGCATTGTCTGCATGCAAAATACTTCAGCAGTTGAATGCTTTGTGTTGATCTCTGTTTTGTTGAACATGTTCCCACTCCTCATCAGTCTTTTGGGTGCCTGATGATATTTGTTGAAAACAGAAGTAGTTTGTGGGAATAGAACTTGTTTTTCTACTTTTGACGATCAGTGACCAAAGCTACCATCTGTATTCAGAGGTGGCGAATGAGATTTTGCTCTAATGCTTGAAGCCTGTTTTTTCCATTTAGATGAATAGGACAACACAACTTCCAATTTTTCTCATAGCTTAATACACCCTTAATAGAAACTGCAAACACATTATCCCATGCAGTTGCCAATCTCAGATCTGTGATGATGCTGTGCTCAGCTCAACTATTTCCAACTCTTTGACCACACAAACGCACACATTACTCCCACAGCCTCTGATGGCAGTAGGGTACCTCTGAAGAGTGCCACCGGGCTAAATTGGGACCTGTTGTGAATGGCCTGATGTATTGCGAGTTAACGCCTCACGAAGATAAACATTTTATTTTCTATCTGTCTGTCAGCAATGTGCTAAATTGAGTGGTTGGCTCTCTCTCGTGAGCTTCGCAGCCAACCCAGTTTGCTTTTCCCTGTCGTCGGGGCCTGTGGGGACGTGTAAAGTGGCAGAGGTGGCAACTGTCCCTTGTGTCTCACCTTCAGGATAGAGATGCATACATTTATAGAGATACAACAGTCGCAATTAAATTTTATCTAGGTGGAATGTGGTATTTTGTTGTAAGAATCACAGCATGTACACAAGTAGTTGTGTGTCTATTGACATAGAATCACGGAGGATGGAGATTGAGGGGATTGTGCTAGAGGCTGGGAATATGTTTAGAGTGAAGACAGCAAGTGCAAGGTTTTAGCTGGGGATCAGGAGTGCTTATAGGGATAGAGATTCGGATAGAGTACATATTTTACAACAGTACTGTACATTTAACAATTGCTTGCCTACAGTGCATTCAGAAAGTATTCAAACCCCTTGACTTTTTCCAAATGTTACATTACAGCCTTATTATTCTAAAATGTATGAAATCCTTTTTTTTCCCTCATCAATCGCCACATAATAACCCATAATGTCTAAGCAAAAACATGTTTTAATAAAAAAATGTATTTAAAATAAAACATGGGAATATCACATTTACATAAGTCTTCAGACCCTTTACTCAGTACTTTGTTGAAGCACCTTTGGCTGCAATTACAGCCTTGAGTCTTCTTGGGTATGATGCTACAAGCTTGGCACACCTGTATTTGGGGAGTTTCTCCCTTTCTTCTCCGCATATCTTCTCAAGCTCTGTCAGGTTGGATGGGGAGCGTTGCTGCACAGCTATTTTCAGGTCTTTCCAGAGATGTTTGATCGGGTTCAGCGAGACTTGTCCCGAAGCCACTCATGCGTTGTCTTGGCTGTGTGCTTAGGACCGTTTTCCTGTTGGAAGGTGAACCTTCGCCCCAGCAGGTTGTCATCAAGGATCTCTTTGTACTTTGTTCCATTCATCCCTCCCTCGATCCTGACTAATCTCCCGGTCCCTGCCGCTGAAAAACATCCCCACAGCATGATGCTCCCACCACCATGGTGCCAGGTTTCCTCCAGATGTGACAGTTGGTGTTCAGGCCAAACAGTTAAATCTTGGTTTCATCAGACCAGAGAATCTTGTTTCTCATGGTCTGAGAGTCCTTCAGGTGCCTTTTGGCAATCTCCAAGCGGGCTGTCATGTGCCTTTACTGAGGAGTGGTTTCTGTCTGGCTACTCCACCATAAAGGCCTGATTGGTGGAGTGCTGCAGAGGTGGTTGTCCTTCTGAAAGGTTCTCCCATGTCCACAGAGGTACTCTGTAGCTCTGTCAGTGACCATCGGGTTCTTGTTCACCTCCCTGACCAAGGCCCTCCTCTCCCGATTGCTCAGTTTGGCCAAGTGTCTAGCTCTAGGATGAGTCTTGGTGGTTCCAAACGTATTCCATTTAAGAATGATGGAGGCCACTGTCTGGGGACCTTTGTGAGAGCGAAATTACAAGATTATGTTATACTGTTATTGCATCAAATGGTTATTTTATGGAATAGAGTAGTGTTCTCAGAACACTCTCGTCTGTGCGTAGTATTCTGTTTGGCCTCTAGGGGCTTAATGCTGAGATTGGATTTAAGATGCCTTTGGTGATAAAACCTAAAGACTGCATATTCTGTAGCAAGAGTTGGTGTTTGTGTACTGGGAGGTACCAGGGTGGAGATGGCTCGGGTATGTATAATGATGAGGGGAACCTTGTTTTGGGGCCCAGACCCTGGTTTCCACACAATAAGAACACTCTTTACAGCAGATACTGCCTGCTGTGTACAATTTATTTATTTCATACAAATCCTAACCTTGTGACCCATTCCACACATATTTTGTTTGTCATGTAGACTAAGGGGGGTGTATCTTTTCTCTAAAAGATCTTTGTATCCTTTGTTTCGGGGCTCTCAACAAATCATCTAAGGGTGGTTCGTAACCAGCAATCGTTATTGCAGAGCACTCACATCATTCACTTGTGTGATAAGTTCGTCTCTCCTCATTTGAAATTAAAGATATTAACCACCACACTTCAACACTGCAGAAATGGATGGAGGCCACTGTGTGCTGCAGAATGTTTCTGGTAACCTTCCCCAGATTGGTGCCTCGACACAATCCTGTATCGGAGCTCTACAGCCAATTCCTTTGACCTCATGGCTTGGTTTTTCCTCTGACATTCACTATCAACTCTGGGACCTTATATAGACAGGTGTGTGCCTTTCTAAATGATATCCAATCAATTGAGTTTACCACAGGTGGACTCAAATCAAGTTGTTGAAACATCTCAAGGATGATCAATGGAAACAGGATGCACCTGAGCTCAATTTCAAATCTCATAGCAAAGGGTTTGAATACTTGTGTAAATAAGGTATTTCTGTTTTTTATTTTTAATACATTTGCAAAAATGTCTAAAAAACCTGTCTTCGCTTTGTCATGATAGGGTACCCTGTGTAGATTGAGTAATTTTAGAATAAGGCTATAACCTAACAAAATGTGGAAAAGGGGAAGGGGTCTGAATACTTTCCTGAATGCACTGTATATCAGTGGTATTCAAATTAGAATTTGCCTGGTCTTTGTGGTCTATCTCTCCCATCTCATGGACAAATTACATAACTGACGCATAACACAGTTGATTGTGAATTGCAATTTCTACTGCTGTCTATTCTAAGCTAACTGTGTACGTAGCATTCGTCACATGACAGCTTCTCTGCTGTCTCTTGATATTCAGCACCATTTCTACACAATATCTGACAGCTTAGAGGGCCTGATAGCAGAGGCATGAAATGACAATGCTGGAAACTGTACATAAAAACAAAAACATTCGGTGCCCAAATGAACACAGTCTTCCTTTGTCTCGCATCACTTTGTGACAGTTCTCAAAGGACGTCGGGCGTCAATACATTCCCTCCCTTTACATCTTTCCCTAGATGCACTGTACTGTAATTGTGTGCACATCCTGGTAGGACCACTGTTACATCCAAGTCTCTCCTGTACGATTTTTGGAGCTTGTATCCAGTAGACCATCCAACAGTCCAGTCAACCCCACATACCCTCTGTCCATATAAGGTGTTGTTTGTACATGTTATATGTTGTGCAATTGATTAATTCCATGCCACAAAGAATTAATCTGTTTCAGAACATATAACATGTTGCAAGCGGTACCCCATGTGTCCCTGATTCCCAGGGAGCGATGGATGTGCAAGCAAAGCCACTTAATACTCGTTAAACTCAATTACAGGCCTGGCCTGCATTTACCAGTTCACTAATGGCCTGAGTGGAGTGGATTAGGTCCCATGCTCCGAGCTGGCAGCCATATAGCAGCCGTGTCGCCTGCCCCTAATGCAGCCAGGCAGCCAACTCCACTGATCACATGCGCAGGCAGTTGAATTCCTGCAGGGATCACCTAAAAATGTATGCACTCATGAAATGTGAGTCACTCTGGATAAATGTGTCTCCTAAATGGCATATTTTATTAGTATAATTATTATTTATTTATTTTTATTATTATTATTTAAAATTTTACCCCCTTTTCTCCCCAATTTCGTGGTATCCAATTGTTGGTAATTACTATCTTGTCTCATCGCTACAACTCCCTTACGGGCTCGGGAGAGACGCAGGTCGAAAGCCATGCATCCTCCGAAACACAACCCAACCAAGCCACACTGCTTCTTAACACAGCGCGTATCCAACCCGGAAGCCAGCCACACCAATGTGTCAGAGGAAACACCGTTTACCTGGCGACCTTGGTTAGGGTGCACTGCGCCCGGCCCGCCACAGGAGTCACTGGTGTGCGATGAGACAAGGATATCTCTACCGGCCAAACCCTCCCTAACCCGGACGACGCTAGGCCAATTGTGATTCGCCCCACGGACCTCCCGGTCGCGGCTGGCTGCGACAGAGCCTGGGCATGAACCCAGAGTCTCTGGTGGCACAGCTAGCGCTGCGATGATATTTTATTATTTTTATATGATATAGACCTATCATTTTCTCGCTCCATTGTAGCCTCTCATTCGCACATGCCTCAGCATCATTCCCTCTTGATTTGTATCTGATGTGAAACTGAAAAAACTGAAACTTACAACTGAATGGATATGAATGGATAATGCAAGACCGTTGATTGCCGTGTGGCTTTCAAAACTGTCCACAACTTTGTCTCCGCGGTGAAAAAATGTATAGATCGATACAGCGACTCAGGCCATTGTTGCCATGGTACTTTGCAGACTTTTCATAGATTGCATGGGTTTTGAAGCAGATATACACATTGGCCTGCGTCTTTTGCTTTTGCTTTCATTTTTGTGTGCTGCTGTTTTGGTACAGCATCCTTAACTGGCATTCATCTCTTGTCTCAACGATGAGTTATCCTACAGATGTAGTCTCTCCATTACCCACAGTGCAGTGCCTCAGTGCGCCTTCTGTTTCATGGGGCAATAAACTACCTCTGCTTTATAATGCCTCCCTGGTGAGTATATCAACCAAGGAGAAGGAGAGCCAGAGTAATACGTGTTCACACACAAACAAATTATTTTGGGATAACATTCTGAGTAATTATCTGAGTAAGTCTGAGCAAGAGTCCCCATTAATAAATATTGATTTCAGCTATTATATTATGAGCATTCAGGTACTGTTCCATTGAATGTTAAAATGGGCAAAACAAGTGATCTAAGCGAACAGATATGACAGCTGGTTACACAAAAGAAAAGGGTCTGGGTTTGAGTGAAAGAGCGGGAAGACTGAGAGACAAAGGGAGAAGCTGTGCTATCATAAATACAGTATCTAATGCATTCTAAATTACCGCTAGGAGGTATCACTTCTGTAGTGAATAAGAGTTCAAAGTACATACCATTCACAACCAAAGCTCACACTGAGGTTGGCTTAGTTCTGTAGTTGACATGTTAGTCCTTTTAACGCAGAGGTTGCAGACCTCATGTACTTGGAACAGGAGGTTATATTGTCATCAAGGCTTTATATAGGAAGGGAGAGGAGGGCGTGTTTGAAAAGTTTTATAACCCATGTCCCTTCATAGGGCGGGCCACTGATTGAGCAGAGCCCTAACCTTATGAAAACCCAAATCTCTTATTTTGAAGCTAAAATTACATTTAATCTCTTCACCAATAATTTTATATTCAAACATTTAAATTGAACAACAATTCCATGTGAATCCGATAACTACAATGTGCAGACTTTCCACTGTATGGTTTGTTATCTTATCATTGATGAGAATGTCTCAGATGACAACCGAACTGACATCATATTCATTAAGTACCACCGCATATGTTCAATTGGTCGGATTACCAGAATATAGTTCATTTCTCCCCACCTTCTGATGTTCCCAGAATCTCTATGTTAACCAAGGGGTTTTCAAATTTCCCATCAGTAGGGTAGAGAGTGGAAAAATGGGGAAGGGGTATTTATGACTGTCATAAACCTACCCCCGAGCCAACGTCATGTCACCGAGAATGTTGTGACAAACAAAAAACATCTAGTCAGCAGCAGTCATGTGAGCAAAAACAGCTTGTTGATGAGAGAGGTCAAATGAGAATGGCAAGAATCGTGCAAGCTAACAGGTGTGCCAGAAACAGATAAATCAATCAAATAAAATCAGTCATATGTGTCAGAATACAACAGTGAAATGCTTACTTACAAGCCCTTAACCAACAATGCTTTAGAAGTTCAGAAGAAAAACATGTTAAATAAAAAATACATAATTGAAAATAAGAAGTAATATCTAATTATACAGCAGCAGTAAAATAACAATAGCAAGGCTACAGTATATAGAGGGGGTACCGGTACAGAGTCAATGTGTGGGTTCATGGGTTAGTCGAGGTAATTGAGTTAATATGTAGGTAGATTTATTAAAGTGACCATGCATAGATAATAAACAGAGTAGCTGCAGTGTAAAAGAGGGGTCTGGGTAGCCCTTTGATTAGCTGTTCAGGAGTCTTATGGCTTGAGAGTAGAAGCTGTTAAGAAGCCTTTTGGACCTAGACTTGGTGCTCTGGCACTGCTTGGCGTGTGGCAGCAGAGAGAACAGTCTATGACTAGGGATGCTGGGGTCTTTGACAATATTTAGGGCCTTCCTCTGACTCTGGTATAGAGGGAAGCTTGGCCCCAGTGATGTACTGGGCCGTACGTACTACCCTCTGTAGTGCTTTGCGGTCAGAGGCCGACCTGTTGCCATACCAGGCAGTGATGTAACCAGTCAGGATGCTCTCGATGGTGCAGCTGTAGATCCTTTTGAGGATCTGAGGACCAATGCCAAATATTGTCAGTCTCCTGAGGGGTAATATGCTTTGTCATGCCCTCTTCACAACTGTCTTAGCGTGGTTAGACCATGATAGTTTTTTGGTGATGTGAACACCAAGGAACTTGAAGTTCTCAACCTGCTCCGCTGCAGCCCTGCCGATGAGAATGGGGGCGTGCTCAGTCCTCCTTTTTCCTGTAGTCCACAATCTTCTCCTTTGTCTTGATCACATTGAGGGAGAGGTTTTTGCTCCACACAGCCAGGTCTCTGACCTCCTCCCTATAAGCGGTCTCATCATTGTTGGTGATCAGGCCTACCACTGTTGGTTGTGTCATCGGCAAACTTGATGATGGTGTTGGAGTTGTGCCTGACCATGCAGTCATGAATGAACAGAGAGTACAGGAGGGGGCTGAGCACACACCCCTAAGGGGCCCCCATGTTGAGGATCAGCGTGGCAGATGTTACCTACCCTTACCACCTGGAGGCCCGTCAGGAAGTCCAGGATCCAGTTGCAGAGGGAGGTGTTTAGTCCCAGGGTCTTTAACTTAGTGCTGAGCTTTGAAGGCGCTATGGATTTTAACACTGAAATGTAGTGAATGAATTGCATACTCACATAGGTGTTTTATCCAGGTGGGAAAGGTCAGTGTTGAGTGCAATAGAGATTGCATCATCTGTGGATCTGTTGGTGCGATGTGCAAATTGGAGTGGGTGTAGGGTTTCTGGGATAATGGTGTTGATGTGAACCATGACCAGCCTTTCAAAGCACTTCATGGCTACAGATGTGCTACAGGTTGGTAGTCATTTAGACAGGTTACCTTAGTGTTGTTGGGCACAGGGACTATGGTGGTCTGTTTGAAACACCCAGACAGGAACAGGTTGAAAATGTCAGTGAAGCCACTTGCTAGTTGGTCAGAGCATGCGCAGAGTACACGTTCTGGTAATCTCTCTGGCCCTGTGGCCTTGTGAATGTTGACCGACCTGTTTAAAGGTCTTACACACATTAGCTACGGAGAGCATGATCACACAGTCGTCCGGAACAGCTGATGCTCTCATTCAAGCTTCAGTGTTAATTTAGCTTGTGTCACTGGGCAGCTCTCGGCTGTGCTTCCCTTTGTAGTCTGTAATAGTTTGCAAGCCATGCCACATCCGACGAGCTTCGGAGCCGGTGTAGTATGATTCAATCTTAGTCCTGTATTGACGGTTTGCCTGTTTTATGGTTCGTCGGAGGGCATAGCAGGATTTCTTATAAACTTCCTGGTTAGAGTCCCGCTCATAGAAAGTGGCAGCTCTACCGTTTAGCTCAGTGTGGATGTTGCCTGTAATTCATGGCTGTTGCGTCATGCTAATGGCAGTTTCAGGATTTTGCATAAGCAGCAGGAGTCCAGGGACCCATTATGGCTGGTGTCAACGGTACAGGCTGGCGGCGTACTGGTGTGGGGAATGTTTTCCTGCACACGTTAGGTCCCTTGATACCAAATGAGCAACGATTGATCCCAGAGTATCTGAACATGGATGCTGACAAAACCCAATATAGCATCTTTGGGATGAGATGGAATGGGCTGTTCGCAGCATCAATCAATCAAATGTATTTATAAAGCCCTTCTTACATCAGCTGATGTTACAAAGTGCTGTACAGTAACCCAGCCTAAAACTCCAAACAGCAAGCAATGCCGGTGTGGAAGCACAGTGAATAGGAAATACATTCTCCAGAACATTAATATTGTTCAGTTCTCAAGTTCTGTGAGTTGGAAGAAGTTCCTTTGTTCTCTCTATGAAAACTCACTCTCTCTATATAATGTCTGGCCATGAGGAAGAATCTCCTCCAGGAATTTATGACCTGCCTTACAGAGCTTGTTGTAGGGGGAAGAGAGAGCGGGGGATGGTGCTCGCTGTACCCAAAGAGGACAATGTCATGACACAGTGGTTGTCAAAGGTACAACAGGTCAGCACCTCAGGAGTACATTTCAGTTGGCTTTTCATAGCCGATCATTCAGGGTATCTCTACCGCTCCTGCTGTCTCTAGAGAGTTGAAAACAGCAGGTCTAGGACAGGTAGCATGTCCGGTAAACAGGTTAGGGTTCCATAGCGCGCAGACAGAACAGTTGAAACTGGAGCAGCAGCACGGCCAGGTGTACTGGGGACAGCAAGGAGTCATCAGGCCAGGTAGTCCTGAGTCATGGTCCTAGGGATCAGGTCCTCCGAGAGAAAGAAAGACAGAAAAAGAGAGAATTAGAGAGAGCATACTTAAAATCACACAGATCACCGGATAAGACATGAGAAATACTCCAGATATAACAGAGTGACCCTAGCCCCCCGACACATAAACTACTGCAGCATAAATACTGGAAGCTGAGACAGGAGCGGTTCCTGATTTTTGCAATGTTATGTAGATGGAAAAAAGCTGTCCTTGAAACAGTCTTGATATGTTTGTCAAAAGAGATCAGATTCACAGTTTTATTTGAGACTACTGTACAACCTTCAAGATTAATTGTCAGATTCAACAGAAGATCTCTTTGTTTCTTGTGACCTAGAATAAGCATCTTATGTTTTGTCCAAGTTTAAAAGTAGATAATTTGCAGCCATCCACTTCCTTATGTCTGAAACAGACTTTCAGGGAGGGCAATTTTGGGGCTTCACCATGTTTCATTGAAATGTACAGCTGTGTGTCATACGCATAGCAGTGAAAGTTAACATGATGTTTCCGAATGACATCACCAAGAGGTAAAATAAATAGTGAAAACAACAGTGGACCTAAGACGGAGCCTTGAAGAACACCGAACTTTACAGTTCATTTGTCAGAGGATAATCCATCCACAGAGACAAACTGATATCTTTCCAAAAGATAAGATCTAAACCAGGCTAGAACTTGTCCGTGTAGACCCATTTGGGTTTCCAATCTCTCCAAAAGAATGTGATGATTGATGGCGTCAAAAGCAGCTCCAAGGTCTAGGAGCACGAGGTCAGATGCAGAGCCTCGGTCTGATGCCATTAAAAGGTAATTTACCACCTTCACACGTGCAGTCTCAGTGCTATGATGTGGTCTAAAACCAGACTGAAGCACTTAATATACATTGTTTGTCTTCAGGAAGGCAGTGAGTTGCTAAGCAACAGTTTTTTCCAAAATGTTTGAGAGGAATGGGAGATTCGATGAAGTTTTATAGGCCATGATTATTTTCATCAATGTGTCGAGATATATTACTAAAAAACTTGATCCTAGGGCCTGACAGAGTTGTGCAGACTCAGGACAACTGAGCTTTGGAGGAATACGCAGATTTAAAGAGAAGTCCGTAATTTGCTTTCTATTGATCATGATCTTTTCCTCAAAGAAATTCATGAATTTATCACTGCTGAAGTGAAAGCCATCCTCTCTTGGGGAATGCTGCTTTTTAGTTAGCTTTGCAACAGTTTCAAAAATAAGTTTTGGTTTGTTCTTATTTTCCTCAATTAAGTTGGAAAAATAGGATGATCGAGCAGCAGTGAGGGCTCTTCAATAATGCACGGTACTGTCTTCGCAAGCTAGTCGTAAGACTTCCAGTTTGGTGTGGAGCCATTTCTTTCTTTTCCAATTATCTGGAAGCTTGCTTCAGAGCTCGGGTATTTTCTGTATACCAGGGAGCTAGTTTCTTATGACAAATGTGTTTCGGGGTGCGGTTACATCTAGGGTATTGTGCAAGTTAAATTGAGTTCCTCTTTTAGGTGGTTGACTGATTTTTGTACTCTTGACGTCCTTGGGTAGGCGGAGGGAGTCTGGAAGGGCATCTAGAAATCTTTGGGTTGTCCGAGAATGTATAGCACAACTTTTGATGATCCTTGGTTGGGGTCTGAGCAGATTATTTGTTGCATTTTCAAACGTAATAAAATGGTGCTCCGATAGTCAAGGATTATGAGGAAAAACATTAAGATCCACAACATTTATTCCACGGGACAAAACTAGGTCCAGAGTATGACTGTGGCAGTGAGTAGGTCCGGAGACATGTTGGACAAAACCCACTGAGCCGATGATGGCTCTGAAATCCTTTTGGAGTGGGTCTGTGGACTTTTCCATGTGAATATTATTGTCACCAAAAATGTGAATGTTATCCACCATGACTACAAGGTCCGATAGGAATTCAGGGAACTCATAAAGGAATGCTGTATATGGCCCAGGAGGCCTGTAAACAATAGCTATAAAAGGGGATTGAGTAGACTGCATAGATTTGATGACAAGAAGCTCAAAAGACGAAAACGTCATTTTTTGGGGTGGATAAATTGAAGTGTGCTATTATAAATGTCAGCAACACCTCTGCCTGAATCTACCGCCATCCAGTCTGCAGCAAGTGCGTGATGCCATCGTGTCAGCATGGACCAACATTGAGCACAACAAAAAGTAACAATGTATTTGCTATCTCTTTTGCCATGCACTGAATAGTGGATGCTTGTCACCTCAAACGGATGCCTTGCAAAGTTGAATGATTAAACAATTGGTGAAAGTGTTGTGAACCACTTAAATATATATGCCATTTAGCAGACGCTTTTATCCAAAGCGACTTACAGTCATGTGTGCATACATTCTACGTATGGGTGGTCCCGGGAATCGAACCCACTACCCTGGCGTTACAAGCGCCATGCTCTACCAACTGTGCTACAGAAGGACCACAATCAAAAGTACATGATTAACAGCTAGGAAAGGAATTAAGAAATTACCAGAATCTTCCATGTTTACAGGAAGGCTCCATTTGTTTCAATTTTAGTTCCTTTCCAACTCTTTATCAACTTAGAAAAATTCTGAAAGCCGTCAGTGGCTGGATGATGTTTGACTCGCTCTGTCTCACTGTCTCACACAGCCAACCATCCACCAATCACACATCCAAGTCTATAACCACTCCCGACCTATATTCACCTTACATCATTTTGGCCCAACTTTGTCTGGGGGGTCCCCAATGACAGGTTTGAAAAAAGCTGATCTAGGACACACTTCCTCACGACCTAGGATGCAGCTGCCCTGAGGTGGCTGAGGCTTTTTTTCCCCCACTACTTTTTTCCTTATTTTATCATCTTTTCGGGGTTTTTTTAACTTTCAGCTAAAATTGTATTTTAAGTGGTGGCTTGGATTGCCCCTACTGTTTCTTTGCCTGTGGTCAGTGCAGCATGGTCTAGGGGCCATGCCGGATCCAGCACTTAACCATGAAAGCATTTCAAGCAGAGACTGGCCTAGCTGCCAGCAGGCACTGAGCTGTCAATTGGTTTGATTTGAATTCTTCTAATGGAGTTGTGAGCTGTGAAACGTCAGCCTAAAATGTTTTGATTGCTCCCAACCCTGTACACATCAATTTACAGAAACATCAATCTCCGGCAAAAATAACAAAACAAATGCAGAACATGAGTTTGGACGTTTGTGGCTATGGAAGCCCTTTCTGTTTGTTTCGACACAGTCAATATTTCTGTTGTAATGCATTGCCAATATTTAATGGCTGTGGCACACAGCAGTGTGTAGCTAATTCAAATGCAGCCGGAAATGTACTGGTGGGACCAACAGAACTGACAATACCGTTCTGTTCTTCCTTACTATTGCAAAGCATTGCATATGCCCGAAAATGACAGTATTGTGTTTTGTTCATAACAATAATACCTTAAATTGAATACTATTTTTGGCATTGGTACCAGAAATACTGGAAAAAGTAGCTTGAAGGTTCACATTGTTCTACATAAAACAGTTGTCATGTCTCAGCTTGTCATATAATTTAATCAGTCAATTGTATCAAATTGATTACCTAACATTTAATTGATTGTGATAGAATTAAACCATGCAGCAATTAACTAATTAATAACTTGGGGCACCACGGAAGAGTGTTTATAGAGTTGCTGTCTTCTGAAGATCTTTTATATCAATAGCAGTCAATTATTAATCGTCATCTTATTGAGTCTCATTCTGATTGTCATAAAGTACTTGGTTATCTGCATGAGCCATAGCTAACAAGTTTTGAGCTAAATTATTTATTTACTAAATACCTAAATAATCACACAGAAATACATGTATATACACAGGATAGATCATCCCTAGATGACTAACCCAATATGATGGCTGGTTACACAAAGGAAGGGGGTTGGGTTTGAATGAAAGAACGGGAATGCTGAAAGACAAAGGAATTGGGTCTCTATCGGACCTTGAGAAGCTATTTTAGCGTAAACACAGAGTCTTATGCATTCTAATAACTGCCCATTCGGAAAAAGAAAATGCAAGATATATATTTACTCTGAGCTGTGCTTCGATAGATCTGTCGAAGATGGAAGACTGGTTTGCCCAGCATAGATCCCCATTGTTCTTTGAATCTTTCTGGTCGTAGTGCTGTACAACGGATAAGTTGTACAGCAACTTCTTAGGAGATTGTCTGTCCTTTCATTGGACACGTACGTTTACAGCTGCGGCTGATAACTCGACGTCTAGGATGTATCACTTGTGTTTATAGTTTTATTTAATGTTGGGTTATTGTATGTAAGTTGTTTTGTCTTAAACGTTGTTGGACTGCAGATGTGGCCAGGACAATAAATTGCAATGTCCGTACAGTGAGATGCCTAAGACAGAGCTATAGGGAGACAGGACGGACAGCTGATCGTCCTTGCAGTGGCAGACCAAGTGTAACAAAACCTGCACAGGATCAGTACATCCGAACATCACACCTGCGGGACAGGTACAGGATGGCAACAACAACTGCCCGAGTTACACCAGGAATGCACAATCCCTTCATCAGTGCTCAGACTGTCCGCAATAGGCTGAGAGAGGCTGGACTGAGGGCTTGTGTCACTGTTGTAAGGCAGGTCCTCGCCTGACATCACCGGCAACAACGTCGCCTATGGGCCCAAACCCACCGTCGCTGTATCAGACTGGACTGGCAAAAAGTACTCTTCACTGACGAGTCGCGGTTTTGTCTCAACAAGGGTGATGGTCAGATTTGCGTTTATCGTCGAAGGAATGAGGCCTGTACTCTGGAGCGGGATCGATTTGGAGGTGGAGGGTCCGTCATGGTCTGGGGCGGTGTGTCCGCATCATCGGACTGAGCTTGTTGTCAATCTCAACACTGTGCGTTACAGGGAAGACATCCTCCTCCCTTATGTGGTACCCTTCCTGCAGGCTCATCCTGACATGACCCTCCAGCATGACAATGCCACCAGCCATACTGCTCATTCTGTGCGTGATTTCCTGCAAGCAGGAATGTCAGTGTTCAGCAAAGAGGCCGGATCTCAATCCCATTGAGCACATCTGGGACCTGTTGGATCGGAGGGCGTAGGGCTAGGGCCATCCCCCCCAGAAATGTCCGGGAACTTGCAGGTGCCTTGGTGGAAGAGTGGGGTAACATCTCACAGCAAATCTGGTGCAGTCCATGAGGAGGAGATGCACTGCAGTACTTAATGCAGCTGGTGGCCACGCCAGATACCGACTGTTACTCTTGATTTTGATCCCCCCTTTGTTCAGGGACACATTATTCAATTTCTGTTAGTTTAGTTGGTCTAATTTTTTAAATCTTGTTATGTTCATACAAATATTTACACATGTTAATTAAGTTTGCTGAAAATAAACGCAGTTGACAGTGAGAGGACATTTCCTTTTTTTGAGGAGTTTATATATGTATATGGTGTTACATTTTTCACTCTGCTCTTACAGATCACCTATAAGGCTCTGAGCTCCTTGGACCCCAGTGCAGACCTGACCACCCAGCGTGGCAGGGTGTTCAAGTTACGCAACGAGACCCAACACCTGTTCGTGGGGCTCTACCCGGGCACCACCTACTTCTTCACCCTCAAAGCCAGCACCAACAAAGGCTTTGGACCCCCTGTAACCACTCGCATCGCCACCAAGATAGCAGGTGAAGGATACTTGTTCAGAGCAGATCGTAGTAGTGATGTTTCATTGGTATCCTAAATTCACATACATACAGCTGCAAGCAATATGACATAAATGACATGATACATGCACCATTGTAATATAGCAGTTTTGTGCTTTTCATTATTTTATTTTTTTCCTTTGTAGAAAAAAAACACAAAAAAACACTGACATTGTCAAATGCCACATCTGACTAGAGCTGTGGAGGTCATGACATTTTGTCAGCCGGTGATGGTCAAGCGAATAACTGTCGGTCTCACGGTAATTGACCGTTAATTAACATAAACACATTTAGCATTGCCTGGCTTCCACGCGTAGCATACAAGCCACTGATGTAGTCCATTGGAACAGCTGCAAGTCTAATAAATACATGTAATATAGCCTAAACCATCACAATAAATCCATTATTTATTTTAGACGGGTCAAAAGAAACATGATATGAAGAAAACTTGTCCTTATGTTAGGCCCTGATCTGGCTATGCCATATGGTTGTGTGCTACACTAGTTAATTTAGGAGACAATATTTGCCTAGAATTCCATGGCATTATTTTATATTATTTTATAGTATGAAGAATACAATTGAACATAGCTGAATAAAAAATAAAGGATATTCCTCCAAATGAGGTGGGGTGCACATGCGGCTAATCTGTGTCAAGTGGTTAACAAAGATACAGGTACTCCTATATGCTTAATTTAGAATGGTTTATGTAACTTTTGTGATACATGCAGTACCAGTCAAGTGTTTGGACACACCTACTCATTCAAGGGTTTTTCTTTATTTTTTATAATTTTCTACATTGTAGAATAATAGTGAAGACATCAAGACTATGAAATAACACAAATGGAATCATGTACTGTAGTAACCCAAAAAGTTCCAAACAAATCAAAATATATTTTATATTTTAGATTCGTCAAATCACTCTTTGACTTGATTACATCTTTGCACACTCTTGGCATTCTCTCAACCAGCCTCATGCGGTAGTCACTTGGAATGCATTTCAGTTAGCAGGTGTGCCTTGTTAAATGTTAATTAATCTCAGACAAATTGTTCATTCTGGTCTTTCTGAAGGGCTGCTTGATGAGGCCGAAGCACCAGTAGGGGGCAAACTTGGTGTTGCCTGTGATCAGGAAGTGAATGTCGAGACTCTGGTGGAGCTTGAGCATCGTCCGCCAGGCACAATACCAGAGCACAAACGTGTTATTGTTTTGGCCACTGCAGTTATCACAATTCAGTTCCACACGTTTCCCCAACTCCGTAGTTTGTGAAGAAATGGTGTGTGCACTTGATGAATGCGTTGCTGCCTTTGCTGGATGACATGACTTCATCAATCAAGTAGTTGACTTGTTGTGGTATTCCTTCACAGCAGACACAAACACGCCATACTTGCGAGGAGTTAAAAAGTAGATGGGACCTGGCTACAACAAAAGATCATTAAGATAAATTACAATTAATTGTCTCACGCATGTCTTTACACAGCTCAGTGTACATACATACATACATACATACATACATACATACATACATACATACATACATACATACATACATACATACATACATACATACATACATACATACATACATAAAGTGTGGCAAAAAAGTATTTAGTCAGCCACCAATTGTGCAAGTTCTCCCACTTAAAAAGATGAGAGAGGCCTGTAATTTTCATCATAGGTACACTTCAACTATGACAGACAAAATGAGGAGACAAAATCCAGAAAATCACATTGTAGGATTTTTAATGAATTTATTTGCAAATTATGGTGGAAAATAAGTATTTGGTCACCTACAAACAAGCAAGATTTCTGTCTCTCTCACAGACCTGTAACTTCTTCTTTAAGAGGCTCCTCTGTCCTCCACTCGTTACCTATATTAATGGCACCTGTTTGAAGTTATCAGTATAAAAGACACCTGTCCACAACCTGTAAAGGAAAGAATGAATGGGGCAATGTATCGTGAGATTTTGAGTGAAAAACTCCTTCCATCAGCAAGGGCATTGAAGATGAAACGTGGCTGGGTCTTTCAGCATGACAATGATCCCAAACACACCGCCCGGGCAACGAAGGAGTGGTTTCGTAAGAAGCATTTCAAGGTCCTGGAGTGGCCTAGCCAGTCCCCAGATCTCAACTCCATAGAAAATCTTTGGAGGGAGTTGAAAGTCCATGTTGCCCAGCAACAGCCCCAAAACATCACTGCTCTAGAGGAGATCTGCATGGAGGAATGGGCCAAAATACCAGCAACAGTGTGTGAAAACCTTGTGAAGACTTACAGAAAACATTTAACATTTAAGTCATTTAGCAGACGCTCTTATCCAGAGCGACTGAACTCTGTCTTTGCCACACAGGGTATATAACAAAGTATTGAGATAAACTTCCCACCATAATTTGCAAATAAATTAATTTAAAAATCCTACAATGTGATTTTTCTGGATTTCTTTTCCTCATTTTGGCTGTCATGGTTGAAGTGTACCTATGATGAAAATTACTGGCCTCTCTCATCTTTTGAAGTGGGAGAACTTGCACAATTGGTGGCTGACTAAATACTTTTTTACCCCACTGTGTGTGTGTGTGTGTGTGTGTGTGTGTGTATGTATATATATATATATCCATTTATGTCCTTAATCAGTGTATTTGAGGACATTTTGCTTACTTAAAATCAAAGCTGTAATGCATCCTGATGGCTTTGTTTGCTGGTTCAGTAGGGGCCCCCAGAGAGAACTGCAGGTCTTAAAACAGTTGGTCTTGCCGTCAGCAAACCTCTTCTGGTGGACAGACCGCTCACTCTGAACAAGCAGGTGATGCTGCTCTTGCTTCTTCAGCTTGGCTGACTTAACAGCTTCTGGCAGATCTGAAGACATGATAGTTGTTCCTCTGGCACTGCCAGCACAGGTCTGTCCTAGGCTTTGTGCTTGAGATGTGGGGCAGAAATCTTCTCCACAGCCCGAAGGAAGACAGCCCAACTACACGTACCTCTGGAAAATACAGAAAAAATGTCAGATCAATAAAAGTAGTGCCAATAATGTTGGAGGTCAATTAAATAATCAAAACGTGTTTATGCTTTACGTACCAAGTGTTTGAGTCATTGATGTCTTGTGGAGACGCCACATTGCTGCTTCTGTCACATGGGACGGCAGCAGCTTTCCACAAAAATGTTTGTGTCCTGGGTGGCATCCTGGTAATACTATTGCATTGTTGATGAAATTCACCACTCACTGAAAGTCTTCATGCTTCAGGTGTAACCTGTGCTTGCTTGGGTCAGCTCTCATTTTGATGGGTGGCATTCGACCATTCTCCTTGTATGACAAGTGGAGGAGAGTGAAGCGTGTTCTACTGATGCTAAAAGACTAATTCCAGGTAGAAATATTTTTGCACTATTATATAATAGATGCGAAATGGCATTCTGAGAACATTACTGCACACAGTTCTTTCACGTAATGTTAGCTAACTAGCAGACATTTAACGTCAGCTAATGTTAGCCAGCTAACATCAAGCTTTAACTTAGGGTATTTTGTTTAGACATGTAGCTAGCATGCTAGCCAGCTAAACAATGAAATATAATCCCAATTCATAGAGTACTAGTGAAACAAACTGATTGTCATAGCTAGCTAAAGTTAACCAAATTGGTTCAATGTTAGCTAGTTAGTTAGCAAACATTAGGCTATAATTAGCAATGTGAAATGTCATTCCAAGAAAACATCACTAATGTTACACACAGTTCATACACGTAACTTAGTGTTAGCTAGCAAGCCAGCAATCTAACCTCAGCTAAGGTTAGCGAGCTAACAGCAAGCTTTAATGTGGCATCTTTTGTTTAGACATTTAACGTTAGCTAGCTAAACAATGAACTATAATCCCAATCCATAGAGTACTAGCAAAACAAACTGATTGTAATAGTTAGCTAAAGTTAACCAAATAGGTTCAATGTTAGCTAGCAAGTCAGCCATCGAACTTTAGCAGGCTAATGAAAACAACTTACGGACAAAATTAGAAACTTATAATATTTGAAACTGTTGCTAGACTCTTACGTCTCTTCGTATACATGGATGAAAGCTTCACGGCAGACTGCAGCTCCTTTCCATTTAGTTTGCACAGCTCAGAGAGAGTCAGCATGGCACGATCGTTCTCCAGAAAGTAGTTAATCACAACTTTTCCCCACTGACCTTGGTCTACAGCCTGATAAATTCAGGGGAGCAATGTTATTGAGAGCAGTTGCAACATATTTGCAGTTCTCCATGGCTAACATTATATATTTTGAACAAACTGCAGTAGAAAGGATTATCTATGCATTACGAGCAGCTAATTTTATAGACACAAAATGCTACACTGCAGCCCACTCATTATCTCAGCCGATCTTGGCTAGTAAGGAAGGTTCCTGTCTTTTTGTTTACTAAACCAACTAGGCTTGTTGGTAAACACATATGTGTTTTATGTTCAAACGCCTCTCTGGTGACTTGCGACATACGCCTAGTTAAATTAAACTGGTCACATATGTGGGTACTCCTTCACGACTGTTGGAAAGGCATTCCAGGTGAAGTTGGTTGAGAGAATGCCAAGACTGTGCAAAGCTGTCATCAAGGAAAAGGGTGGCTACTTTGAAGAATCTAAAATCTAATATGTATATTGATATGTTTAACACTTTTTTTGGTTACTATATGATTCCATATGCTATTTCATGGTTTTGATGTCTTCACTATTATTCTACAATAATAGAAAATAGTACCAATAAAGAAAAATCTTTCAACGAGTAGGTGTGTCCAAACTTTTGAACAGTACTGTACGTTCACACAACATAGCAACCAAACAGTGAGCAATTGTTTATCATTGTACATCATTCATTTGAAACATGTCATTCACTGACATTCATATAGAGAAATGGTGTAACACAAGCATCAAGGATGTATCTATCTTCTTATCTCTGAAAGTAAACATTCCCTGTCTTAGTTGTCAGTCATACAATAGACTAGCGCCTTGATGGCCTACAGCATCAACACCATTCTCTTTGAATCCCTGAACGTTTTGCCATTTCTAATTTCAGTCTGCTGCGATTTATCCTATCAAGGTTGTCCTATGAATGTTTTGGAGATAATGAAGACTGGGGAAGACGTGACATTTTAGAGAGATGGCACTATCGTGACCTGTACAGGGCAAGGTTTTCACACCAACACGCTTGTGTTAGGGTACATCTTTAAAAAGGTCCATCTTTAGCAATGGCTTCATGGACAACTTTGACTTAAATCCATAGATGGAGATGGTCTGTATGTGACTGTATGCCAATACTCTATTGTGCATTAGCTTTAGAAATCACAGAGCTGAATCCACTATTTTCATGTCAGGGGACCAAGTGTGTTGATTGTGTGTTTTAAAGATAATCATTTGAAAGGGGGTGTGTTCATTAGGAAACAAAATTAACAAAACAGACTCAATCATATTTGTTTTTCATTGCAAAACATTTTAGCTTTTTCCATTGCATGCCCTTATGAACACAACTCTATCTCATACCCTCTGAATCTTTCCCCACTAGCCCCATCAATGCCGGAGTACGAGACAGACATTCCCCCTCTGAATGAGACGGACACCACCATCACAGTTCTGCTGAAGCCTGCGCAGTCCAGAGGAGCTCCCGTCAGGTACCATACTATGCCATCACTTCAGTCAGGTCCATTATGTCTGCAGTATGGTAAGTTAGTAACATGTCCAGGTGTCTCCATTTTGGAAGTGTTTACTTCAACCTAGTCTGTTTTTCTCTGCTTCAAATGTGGAAACTCGTGCATAAAGTCTAACAATTTTGGGGGGCTGTCATTATGGAGGTGTCAGATTGACAAAATAATGGTGTTTGGGAAGATTGTATATTTGTTTGTTTTTACTGCTTATCTGCACAGTAATAAATTAATTGGTAATACACAACACATGATAGTGCAGTTAACACCTTACACAAGGTTGCACAACGTTCAACCAAAGTCTTACCCCCTTTCTTATTCCAAACTTGAAATGGTTCACCGAAGTCCACAGAATCGCATGACAAACTATCACCCTCATGCACTTAAGGAGATCACAAATATCATGGACACATTAGAACTAGTGGATATATGGAGGCTTAAAAACCCTGAGCTAGTGAGATACAGTATACAATACATGGAGGAGGATTAATCAAGCTAGTCGTCTTGACTACTTTCCTGTGTCCTTCTCACTGGCTCCAAAAGTTTAAAAAGTGTTGATAGGAGACCGAATGGGATCAGACCACCATCTAATTGGCATCCACATAACTCTTACCGAATTTCCATGTGAGCAGGGATATTGTTAATGTAGAAATGTCTTTGTTTTTGAAAGAAAAGCAAATTTTTGGTCCATTAAAACAACATCAAATTGATTAGAAATACAGTGTAGACATTGTTAATGGTGTAAATGACTATTGTAGCTGGAAACAGTTGATTCTTTTCTAAATAGGCGTACAGGGGCCCATTATCAGCAACCATCACTCCTGTTGTTCGAGATCTTCAGTTTCTTGGCAATTTCTCGCTTGGAATAGCCTTCATTTCTCAGAACAAGAATAGACTGATGAGTTTCAGAAGAAAGTACTTTTCTCTGGCCATTTTGAACCTGTAATTGAACCCACAAATGCTGATGCTCCAGATACTCAACTAGTCTAAAGAAGGCCAGTTTAGTTGCTTCTTTAATCAGAAACACAATTTTCAGCTGTGCTAACATAATTGCAAAATGATTTTCTAAAGATCAATTAGCCTTTTTAAAATTATCAACTTGGATTGGCTAACACAAAGTGCCATTGGAACACAGGAGTGATGGTTGCTGATAATGGGCCTCTGTACTCCTATTTACATATTCCATAAAACAATCTTCCGTTTCCAGCTACAATAGTCATTTACAACATTAACAATGTCTACACTGTATTTCTGATCAATTTGATGTCATTTTAATGGACAAAATGTGCTTTTCTGTCAAAAACAAAGAACTTTCTAAGTGACCCCAAACTTTTGAATGGTAGTGTACTCTAGGTACAGCAGATCCCCTTATTGTATGGGATACTTTCGAATGTGCCTTCAGAGGCCATGCAATTCAATACTCATCTTTAACTTGTTAGGGCTAGGGGTTAAACTTGCCTAGTTAAATAAAGTTAAAGTAAAATAAAAACAGAAACATGTTACAAATGACGGAGTGTTTCTGATCACCAAATTATATTTTGAAAGTATATTTTCTCTTTTCAGACTCCTCCATCTCCACTGAATGATGTTAACTTTTTTTCCTAATAATAGTGTAAAATTAATAACTGTACAGAAAGACTTGTGTGAAAGCCAAATTACAGAGAAGGAATTTCTTGATACAATTAATTCCTTTCAGTCTGGAAAAATTCCAGGGCTTAGTGGAATACCAGTTGAGTTACAGTATATCAAACATTTGTTTATATACTCAAAGATCCACTATTCACATGTTTTACCGACTATAAAAAATGGTAGACTATCAGATACACAGCAAGAAGGTCTGATTTAAATATTACTAAAACAGGACCCAGGTGGTAAGTGTAAAGAACCAGTCCATTTATAAAACTGGAAGCCCTTTACACTTTGGATAGTGGACCATTCTTGATACACACGGGGAACTGTCGAGTGTGAGAGAACAGCATCATTGCAGTTTTTGACACAAACCGGTGCACCTGGCACCTACTGCAATACCCTGTTCAAAGGTACTTAAATATTCTGAATATATCAACCTCTGAATGGCACACATACACAATCCATGCCTCAATTGTCTCGGGCTTATAAATCCTTCTTTAACCGTTCAACTACACTGATTGAAGTGGATTTTGTGACATCCATAAGGGATCATAGCATTCAGCTGGATTCATCTGGTCATGGAAAGAACAGGTGTCCTTAATGTTTTGTATGCTCAGTTTATACATGCCTGGACTATTTTAATTTTGGAGAATCTCTTATACAATGGGTTATTTATAGCATTATTTAATATTATTTATAGCAACCCCAGTTGTAAAGTAGTGAATAATGGTTACTTCTCAGAAAGAATGGAACTGTCAATAGGAGTTAAACAATGTTGTCCACTTTCTCCTTTTCTATTTGTTAGCTATCAAAATCAGATCTAAGAATAATATTAACGGGTTAATGATCCAGGGCTTTAAAGCAAACGTGTCAATGTATGCCAATGACTCAAGTTTTCTCTTAATAATACTACACAGTCTCATTGAGGGTCTAGATCATTCATGATATTATGAATAGGAATGGTGGAGTTTACATTTACATTACATTTAAGTCATTTAGCAGAGCATTTAGTGGAGTTGTCACACACACAGAAATTATGGGAATGTTTTAAAAAATATTTTATTTTATTTCACCTTTATTTAACCAGATAGGCCAGTTGAGAACAAGTTCTCATTTACAACTGCGACATGACCAAGATAAAGCAAAGCAGTGCGACAAAAACAAACAGAGTTACACATAAACAAACGTACAGTCAATAACACAATAGAAAAGAAACATAGAAAAATCTGTGTACAGTGTGTGCAAATGTAGAAGAGTAGGGGTAGGTAGGCAATAAATACGCTAGAGGTGAAATAATTACAATTTAGCATTAATACTGGAGTAATAATGTGCAGATGATTATGTGCAAGTAGAGATACTGGGATGCAAGAGGGTAAATAATAATATGGGGATGAGGTAGTTGGGTGTGCTATTTACAGATTGGCTGTGTACAGGTACAGTGATCGGTAAGCTGCTCTGACAGCTGATGCTTAAAGTTAGAGAGGGAGATATGACTCCAGCTTCAGAGATTTTTGCAATTCGTTCCAGTCATTGGCAGCAGAGAACTGGAAGGAAAGGCGGCCGAAAGAAGTGTTGGCTTTGGGGATGACCAGTGCAATATACCTGCTGGAGCGCATGCTATGGTGACCAGTGAGCTGAGATAAGGCGGGGCTTTACCTAGCAAAGACTTATAGATGACCTGGAGCCAGTGGGTTTGGCGAAGGATATGTAGTAAGGGCCAGCCAACGAGAGCATACAGGTCGCAGTGGTGGGTGGTATATGGGGCTTTGGTGACAAAACAGATGGCACTGTGGTAGACTGCATCCAGTTTGCGGAGTAGAGTGTTGGGGGCTACTTTGTAAATGACATCGCCGAAGTCAAGGATCGGTAGGATAGTCAGTTTTACGAGGGTATGTTTGGCAGCATGAGTGAAGGAGGCTTTATTGCGAAATAGGAAGCCGATTCTAGATTTAATTTTGTATCCGGAGATGCTTAATGTGAGTCTGGAAGGAGAGTTTAGAGTCTAACTAGACACCTACGTATTTGTAGTTGTCCACGTATTCTAGGTCAGAACCATCCAGAGTAGTGATGCTAGTCGGGCGGGAGGGTGCGGGCAGCAATCGGTTGAAGAGCATGCACTTAGTTTTACCAGCATTTAATAGCAGTTGGAGGCCATGGAAGGAGTGTTGTATGGCGTTGATGCTCGTTTGGAGGATCGTTAGCACAGTGTCCAAAGAAGGGCCAGATGTATACAGAATGGTGTCATCTGTGTAGATGTGAATCACCAGCAGCAAGCCAAAATCATTGATATATACAGTGAAAAGAGTTGGCCCCAGAATCTAACCCTGTGGCACCCCCATAGACTACCAGAGGTCTAAACAACAGACCCTCCAATTTGCCCCCCAATCTATCTGAGAAGTAGTTGGTGAACCAGGCGAGGCAGTCATTTGAGAAGCCAATACTATTGAGTCTGCCAATAAGTATGGGGTGATATGTCGGTGGTCGGTGATATGTTTATTAACTTGGCTCTAAATATTTTAGAGAGGCAGGGCAGGAAGGATATAGGTCTATAACAGTTTGGATCTAGAGTGTCTCCCCCTTTGAAGAGAGGGATGACCGCTGCAGCTTTAAAATCTTTAGGGATCTCAGATGATGCAGACGATGCAACCCCTAGTAATAGGGGTTG
Organism: Oncorhynchus keta; assembly: GCF_023373465.1. Lineage (NCBI taxonomy): Eukaryota > Metazoa > Chordata > Actinopteri > Salmoniformes > Salmonidae > Oncorhynchus > Oncorhynchus keta. The sequence continues at coordinate 49,049,738 of NC_068430.1, read as the reverse complement.
CAACAATTTCAGCTGATAATTTTAGTAAGAGAGGGTCCAGATTGTCTAGCCCAGCTGATTTGTAAGGATCCAGATTTTGCAGCCCTTTCAGAACATCGGCTGTCTGGATTTGGGTGAAGGAGAAGTGGGGGGGTTGGGCAAGTTGCTGCAGGGGGTGCTGAGATGTTGGCCAGGGTAGGGGTTGCCAGGTGGAAAGCATGGCCAGCCTTAAGAAAATGCTTATTGAAATGATCGATTATCATAGATTTATCGGTGGTGACAGTGTTTCCTATCATCACTGCAGTGGGCAGCTAGGAGGAGGTGCTCTTATTCTCCATGGACTTTACAGTGTCCCAAAACGTTTGGGAATTAGTGCTTACAGGAAGCAAATTTCTCTTTGAAAAGGCTAGCCTTTGCTTTCCTAACTGAGTGTATTGTTTCCTGACTTCCCTGAAAAGTTGCATATTGTGGGTGCTATTCCATGCTAATGCAGAACTCCACAGGTGTTTTTGTGCTGGTCAAGGGCAGTCAAGTCTGGGGTGAACCAAGGGTTATATCTGTTCTTAGTTCTACATTTTTTTAATGGGGCATGCTTATTTAAGATGGTGAGGAAAGCACTTTTGAAGAGCAACCAGGCATCCTCTACTGATGGGATGAGGTCAATATCCTTCCAGGATACCCTGGCCAGGTCGATTAGAAAGGCCTGCTCACTGAATTGTTTTAGGGAGTGTTTGACAGTGATGAGGGGTGGTCATTTGACCGCAGACCCATTACACACGCAGGCAATGAGGCAGTGATTGCTGAGATCCTGGTTGAAGACAGCAGAGGTGGATTTAGAGGGAAAGTTGGTCAGGATGATATCAAAGAGAGTGCCCATGTTTACGGATTTAGGTTTGTACCTGGTAGGTTCCTTGATCATTTGTGTGAGATTGAGGGCATCAAGTTTAGATTGTAGGACGGCCGGGGTGTTTAGCATGTCCCAGTTTAGGTCACCTAACAATACAAACTCTGAAGATAGATGGGAGGCGATCAATTCACATGGTGTCCAGGGCACAGCTTGGGGCTGAAGGGGTCTATAACAAGGGGCAACGGTGAGAGATTTGTTTCTGGAAAGGTTGATTTTTGAAAGTAGAAGCTCAAATTGTTTGGGCACAGACCTGGATAGTATGACAGATCTCTGCAGTAGATTGCGATGCCGCCCCCTTTGACAGTTCTATCTTGTCGGAAAATGTTATAGTTAGGACATTTCTGGATTTTTGTTGGCCTTGCTAAACCAGGATACAGACACAGCTAGGACATCCGGGTTGGCGGAGTGTGCTAAAGCAGTGAATAAAACAAACTTATGGAGGAGGCTTCTAATGTTAACATGTATGAAACCAATGCTTTTATGGTTACTGAAGTCAACAACTGAAAGCTGCCGGGGAATGGGAGTGATGCTGGGGGCTGCAGGGCCTGGGTTAACCTCTACATCACCAGAGGAACAGAGGAGGAGTAGGATAAGGGTACTGCTAAAGGCTAAAAGAACTGGTCGTCTAGTGCATTTGGAACAGAGAGTTAAAGGAGCAGATTTCTGGGCGCAGAAGAGTAGATTCAAGGCATAATGTACAGACAAGGGTATGGTAGGATGTGAGTACAGTGGAGGTAAGCCTAGGCATTGAGTGACGATGAGAGAGGTTTTGTCTCTAGAGGCACCATTTTAGCCAGGTGAGGTCACCGCATGTGTGGGGGGTGGAACAAAAGGGCTAGCTAAGGCATATTGAGCAGGGCTGGAGGCTCTACAGTGAAATAAGACAAGAATCACTAACCAAAACAGCAATAGCCAAGGCATATTGACATTAGGGAGACTCCTGTGTAGCCGAGTGATCATAGGGTCATGAGTGAGTAGCTAGGCGAGCTGGAGGCATGGCAATTCAGACAGCTAGCAGGCCAGGACTAGCAGATGGGCCTCAGGGGGACGTCGCAACGTGAGAGCTTGTTGAAACCCCCTCGGACGGTTACGTCAGCAGACCAATCATGATGAATCGGCTGGGCTCCAGCAGCAAAGGGCCCAGGCCAATTGGCAAAAGAGTTATTGAAGCCCAGGAATTGTCTGATGGAACTCTTCTGCTAGCCGGGAGAATGGCCTAACTCGAGGCTAGCTCCAGGCTAACTGGTGCTTGCTTCGGGACAGAGACATTAGTCAGGAGTAGCCACTAGGATAGCAGCTAGCTAGCTACGATGATCTGGAGTAAAGGTTCAGAGCTTGCGGTAGGAATCGGGAGATGCGGTAGAGAAAAGCAGTCCGATATGCTCTGGGTTGATATCACGCTGTGCAAACTGGTAGGAATTGACCGGGCGAAGACTGGCAGATGTCTGAGTTAACGGTGATGACCGCTAGCAGTGGCTAACTGACTACTAGCTAGTAGCTAGTTAGCTGGCTAGCTTCTGAAGGGGGTTCCGGTTCTAAAGTATAAAAAATAGCAGATCCATACCACATTGGTTGAGGCGGTTTGCAGGAGAGTATGTTCAGTATGTAGATGGAAATTGAGATTAGGAGAAATATAAAAAATGTATATGAAATACAGTGGGGCAAAAAAGTATTTAGTCAGCCACCAATTGTGCAAGTTCTCCCACTTAAAAAGATGAGAGAGGCCTGTAATTGTCATCATAGGTACACTTCAACTATGACAGCCAAAATAGAAGAAAAAATCCAGAATATCACATTGTAGGATTTTTTATGAATTTATTTGTAAATTATGGTGGAAAAAAAGTATTTGGTCAATAACAAAAGTTTATCTCCATACTTTGTTATATACCCTTTGTTGGCAATGACAGAGGTCATAGTTGAAGTGTACCTATGATGAAAATGACAGGCCTCTCATCTTTTTAAGTGAGAGAACTTGCACAATTGGTGGCTGACTAAATACTTTGCCCCACTAATATATAAGAAGAAAAACGATATATACATGGGACGGGACAAGACGAAAACAAAACAGACATCCGACTGCTAAGCCATCTTGGATTATCATGTTTGCTCTATCCAAAGTTACAACCAACTGATTGCAACATTACCGCGTAAATTGAGGAGGTCAGTGAAAGGGGGATAAGGTTGGGAAGTTGTTTGTCTGCCCTATTTTACAAAACACATTAGGCAGATTTTCTTTGCATAAGTAGAAAAATATACCAGTTTCGTTAGAGGATCAAAATGTTGACAGCTGCGCCATACAGGTTGAAAAATACCTGGGAAGAGATTTTCGAAGTTCCAATTTCATGGCACATAGTTTATGAACTGACACTCAAAACAAAACTTGATTGAACACTGAGTTTTTTTAATTTAAATTATACACAATTCTCGCCACCAACATAATATTATATATATGGGGCATACAACAATTTCAGCACTGCAGAAACAGAGTCATTAGATAATTTATTCTGGTATTGCAGTACAACATTCACCTAAACCGACCCTTCAAATAGCACTGTTTGGTAATTTGGAAAGCCTTAGTCAATCAATTAATATAATAATACTCTTAGCAAACATATTCATATTTAATTTACAATCTATGAAATTAGAAATGTTCAGAATTAATTTAAGACATCACAGTTGAAAAATACTGTATATGGCACATGGAATTCAAGGAAGGGTGGTCTACGGAGATAGGTAGGATGGGCTGAGAGTAGCTGAAGGTTGGCATTAAAAGTTCATGATCTGCAAGAGTTGGGACTGAAAACGCAATTTATTATGTCAACCGTATATATCTGAGTACTTTTTAATGTGTAATGTGTATCTCAAACTATATTTCTCTCATGTAATACTGTGTATAAAAGTGCCATGTTTGAATAACGAATATGTAACAAAATAGCTGTAAAAAAACAAATGTAAAACAAAGTATGTTTTGTCCTCCGGAGAGGGTGAATGGGCCATTAAAAATGTAATATACATACAAAGAAAAATCAAGACAAAGTCCATCCACTTCGCATGTATCCCAACCTTGAAATGGTTCACCAAAGTCCACAGAATCTATTAAATTTAAAATAGAATTATTGTTGGTGTGGTGGGTGGTTTGAGGTATTAGTAGCAGTCATTCAAATAAGTGCAAATGGTATGCAAAAGAAATTAAGGGGATCATGTTACATTTGTATTGTAGTTGGCGGAGCAACACAGTTATATTCAACATTTCCTTTAGTGCAAGTTTTGAAAACACAACCTTTTACATTTTTTATTTAACCTTTATTTAACTAGGAAAGTCATAGGGGGCAGCATTTTCACTTTTGGATGAAAAGCGTGCCCAGAGTCAACTGCCTCCTACTCAGTCCCAGATGCTAATATATGCATATCATTATTAGTATTGGATAGAAAACACTCTGAAGTTTCTAAAACTGTTTGAATGATGTCTTTGAGGATAATAGAACTCATATGGCAGGCAAAACCCTGAAGAAATCTAAACAGGAAGTGGGAAATCTGAGGTTTGTAGTTTTTGAACTCAGCCCCTATCTAATACACAGTGGGATATGGGTCATTTTGCACTTCCTACGGCTTCAACTAGATGTCATCCGTCTTTAGAATGTTGTTTCAAGCTTCCTACTGTGAAGGGGGGCCGAATGAGAGGGGATTGAGTCAGAGGTCTGGCAGCAGCCTCTATCTCAGTCACGCGCATGAGAGGTCGCTCTCGTTCCATTGCTTTCCTACAGACAATGGAATTCTCCGGTTGGAACATTATTGAACATTATTGAACATTTATTTAAAACATCCTAAAGATTGATTCTATACTTAGTTTGACATGTTTCTACGACCAGTAATATAACTTTTTTGATATTTCGTCCGACCTTTCCGGTGGAAGTTGCACATGCGTTTTTCGATTTGTTTACCAAACGCCCTAACAATAGGAGGTGGTATATTGACATAAATGATGAACTTTATCGAACAAATCAAACATTTGTGGAACTGGGATTCCTGGGAGTGCATTCTGATGAAGATCATCAAAGGTAAGTGAATATTTATAATGCTATTTCTGACTAATGTTGACTGCGCAACATGGCGGATATTTCTTTTGGCTTGTTTGGGTTCTGAGCTCTGTACACAGATTATTGCATGGTATGCTTTTTCCAGTCCTAGAGAGGTTAAGAACAAATGCTTATTTACAATGACGGCCTACCCTGGCCAAACCCTGACGACGCTGGGCCAATTGTGCACCGCCCTATGGGACTCCCAATCACGGCCTGTTGTGATACAGCCTGAAATCAAACCAGGGTCTGTAGTGACGCCTCAAGCACTGAAATGCTGTGCCTTAGACCTCTGCGCCACTTGGGAGCACCTTGACGAAACAGACATGACATACTAGCCTATGCCAATTAAAGACTACTGGCCATTGGCTTGGAACAACAGCTTAACCGCTTTACGAACATCAACTGCATTGACATTCATGAAAATGTGTTTAGTGTGTGCATATTGAATTAGGACATTTTACGCTCTACCTAACATCCCAGAAGGAAGTTGTGTCCCAGTGTTAACTGTCAGAATACCTAAAATTTGGTTAGAAAGAAAAGGCTAATTTACTTGCTATTGGGCTAACACTATTTTCAGGCATTATGGAATTTAAATATCTGAAGGGAGAAATGCAATATGGGTATACAGTATTCTTTCATTTTCATAGTACCTCTAAAAATATATTTTTGGGGAGATGTAGAGTGCTTTCTTTCCTCCAGACGTGTTGTTGGCATTCAGGCCAAAGAGTTCAATCTTGGTTTCATCTGACCAGAGAATCTTTTTTCTCACGGTCTGAGAGTCCTTTGATGGCTTCCATCTGGCCACTCTATCAGAAAGGCCTGGTTTATGATAGGTTCTCCCATCTCCACAGAGGAACTCTGGAGCTCTGTCAGAGTGACCATCGGGTTCTTGGTCACCTCCCTGACCAATGCCCTTCTCCCCCCATTTGCTCAGTTTGGCCGGGCGGTCAGCCCTAGGAAGAGTCTTGGTGGTTCCAATTTTCTTCCTTTTAAGAATGATGGAGGTCACTGTGTTACTTGTGGAACGTCAGTGCTGCAGACATTTTTTGATACTCTTCCCCAGATCGGTGCCTCAACACAATCCTGTCTCGTAGCTCTACGGACAATTCCTTCGACCTCACAGCTAGGTATTTTCTCTGATATGGACTGTCAACTGTGGAACCTTATATAGACAGGTATGTGCCTATCCAAATCATTGAATTTATCACAGGTGAACTCCAAATAAATTGTAGAAACATCTCAAGGATGACCAATGGAAACCGGATGCTCAATTTTGAGTCTCATAGCAAAGGATCTGAATACTTATGTAAATAATGTATTTCTGTCATTATGTATTATACTGTGTCGATTGATGAGGAAAATGTTTTATTTAATCCATTTTAGAATAAGGCTGTAAACGTAACAAAGTGTGGAAAAAGCGAAGTTGTCGATATACTTTCCGAATGCACTGTATATCATAGAGGTTAAATATAATACATGTTATTCATATGCTCTATTTAATTATTTGATGTATCAACTACTACGTCATTTTATAAACACTTCAAATATGCCCGTAAGTGCTACCAGATGTGCATGGGCTTCATTGCCTCATGTTGAAAACAGGTCATTACATGATAAATACGGTATCCTAAATTTCACACACAGATAATGCTTTAAATTGTCTCTAGAACATAAAAGCTCTGGACTCTACAGCTGTAGCCCTTTCCACTCACAGACCTTGCCATCTCGAATACGGGTTGAAAATGATTTTATCATTGATAAGCGCCTAAATTGGAATGCAGTTGCTGTAAGGTAACAAACATGCTGTACATGACGTCAGAGCTGACATTCTCGGCTTCACAGGGTTGTATGGGTTTTGATTGACAACCATTATAAACTTGAGCACCGCGAGCGATACAAGAAGATGCCCCCATCCCGCCTGTTAATTGGGATACTTTTGCACATTTGTTATGTCTGAGTGAGGGAAATGCTGTAAATAGAGAGGAGTCAATGTGTTTTAAAAGATGAGACATTGAGCATCAAAATACCGGTCTAATTTTATACAAGCAAACCAAACACTCATGATTCCAAATGTGAACTTCACATTTCCATATTTGAAAACTTATAGCATTTACAGTATCAAGGTTTATGACCGCTATGTTTGATCCGCGGTTATAAGGATGACATGTCCCGAACAGAATGAGCTGATGTTTGTGATATTGTGAAGAAAATTCCCAGCGGAGCGCGCACTTGAATGCTCTCATGACTCCGTTCTATGCACACCAGCATTACAATCATTTTGAATGAAGTGCCTTTAGAAAGCCTAACACTATAAGATCATATTTTATAATTTAGCTAGCCATGTTGGTAATAGAATAAGATTTCAAATTATTCCCACCTACCCCAATTGCGATTTATAATGGAACATTTTTTGATTTTGTGAACAACAAAAGGCCTGTGTTCCAAACAAAAACTACAAGTGTCCTTGCTTCAGTTGGTCAGTGGCAAAGCTAGGAGAGCTAAAAAAAAAACGTATTGTTGAAGGCTCTTTCCTTGAGTCGTAAAAGTGCATTGGAATTACTTAGGAACTGTGCACACTTTGGAGAGGTGTGTGGCCAATGGGACACCAGTTCGACTTCTCACTCAAACCCTTATAATACTTTTTTCTGCACCCAATCCAAAATGTCAATGAATATTCTTATTATGTTACTGAATATATCCAGATTATTTTCTGATTTAGTTATTTACAAATTCTGTGAAAAGTACAGATAATGTAAAATATACATAAAATCAACAGTTTAATGTTTGGATTCAGTCTTGTTTCAGGTGAACTGTTGTGTCCTCGTCTTTGGCCTGATAATTTCCTGAGAATCTCCAAAGTGTTCTCTTTCAATTGCTGCTATGGTCATGCATTCGCTTTTTATAGTTCTTCTGTTAGAAACATTTCAATTTGGCCTCATCCATATAGGCCAATTTCCACGAGTGTACGGGGTTCATGAAAATGTTTCATGTTTACAAAAAAGGTCACGACATCAGACATCATGTTGTTATGTCCATCCTGCACACACAGACGCAAACAAGCCATTTTTCCACCGCACTTGTTTGGTGTCTGAAAGCCATTAGCTTGAATTAGATATTTGCTGTCAGAGAAGACAAAAGTGCACTCTCCTTTGGTCATCAGCAATTATCCCATATGAAAGATTCCAAATTAGAGGCTGGGATAATTTGCCCTAGTCTTTACAGAAACATACATTTCCCTAATTGCATATAATTGTGAAGTGTGTTCTTGGCATAGCTGGACGTAATTGCGGACAACCACTATAGCGTCCAACGGCTCAAAAGAACTCCTTATCCAATCATGAACCCCGGCGCAGCAACGAACCCTCTCATCCAGGCTGTATCACATCCGGACGTGATTTGGAGTCCCATAGGGCGGCGCACAATTGGCTCAGCGTCTTCCAGGTTTGGCCGAGGCAGGCAGTCATTGTAAATAAGAATTTGTTCTTAACTGACTTGCCTAGTTAAATAAAGGTTAAATAAAAAATAAAAATACCTTCCTCTCTATTGTCTATCACAGTGCCATCCTTTTTGTCACCAAAGCCCATATACTACCCACCATTGCGACCTGTATGCTCTTGTTGGCTGGTCCTCGCTTCATATTCAGCGCCAAACCCACTGGCTCAAGGTCATCTATAAGTCTTTGCTAGGTAAAGCCCTGCCTTATCTCAGCTCACTGTTCACCATAGCAGCACCCGCCCGTAGCACACGCTCCAGCAGGTACAGTTGAAGTCGGAAGTTTACATACACTTAGGTTGGAGTCGTTTTTCAACCACTCCACAAATTTCTTGCAAACAAACTATGGTTTTGACTAGTCGGTTAGGACATCTAATTTGTTCAACAATTGTTTACAGACAGATTATGTCAATTATAATTCACTGTATCACAATTCCAGTGGATCAGAAGTTTACATACACTAAGTTGACTGTGCCTTTTACCTGTAGTGACACCCCATCCCGTGAACGGGACCGTTGTCATCATCTGACACTAATTAGCATAACGCAACGGACATAAATCTTCCTAGAAAATATTCCTATTCATGAAAATCACAAGTGAAATATATTGGAACACAGTTTAGCCTTTTGTTAATCATCACCCTGTCATCTCAGATTTTCAAAATATGCTTTACAGCCAACGCTAGACAAGCATTAGTGTAAGTTTATCATAGCCTAGCATAGCATTATTCCTTGCTAGCAGCAGGCAACCTTGTCACGGAAATCAGAAAAGCAATCAAATTAAATCATTTAACTTTGATGAACTTCGGATGTTTTCACTCACGAGACTCCCAGGTAGACAGCCAATTTTGAGGCGAAATAGTTTGTTCTTCACGTTTGGCTGAGAAATCGCCCGGAAATTGCAGTCACCACAACGCCGAAAAATATTTCAAATTAGTTCCATAATATCGATGGAAACATGGCAAACGTTGTTTAGAATCCATTCTCAAGGTGTTTTTCTAATATCTATTCGATAATATATCAGTCGGGACAATTCATTTTTCACAAGGACCGATTGGAATAATGGCTACCTCTGTATTTTACGCGAGAATCTCTCTCGGAGCCACCATGTGACCACTTACGTAATGTGGCCGCCTATGGCTATTCTTCAACAGAAATGCGTAAAACTACGCCACAATGCTGTAGACACCTTGGGGAATATGTAGAAAGTGTAAGCTCGTTGATGGTACATTCACAGCTGAATAGGGAGTCATTGGAACACAGCGCTTTCAAAACCTGGTGCACTTCCGGATTGGATTTTTCTCAGGCTTTCGCCTGCAACATCATCTTTACAGTTTTGGAAACGTTAGTGTTTTCTATCCAAAGCTGTCAATTATATGCATATTCTAGCATCCTTTTCCTGACAAAATATCCCGTTTAAAACTTCTTATGGAGGAGTGTTCCTGTGGCGGAACCAAATCAGCGGAAATTTTAGAGCGCCACCTATAGTTTTTGATAAAACTCAAACTTTCATTAAAACACACATGCAAGGTACTGAATTAAAGCTACACTCGTTGTGAATCTAGCCACCAAGTCAGATTTGTAAAATGCTTTTCGGCGAAAGCATGAGAAGCTATTATCTGATAGCATGCACCCCCCTAAATACGTCACCCAAACAACAGATTTTGCGGTAGCCGGCGCTACCCAAAACGCAGAAATAAAATATAAAACATTCATTACCTTTGACAAGCTTCTTTGTTGGCACTCCTATATGTCCCATAAACATCACAATTGGGTCTTTTTCCCGATTAAATCTGTCATTGTATAGCCAAAATGTAATTTGCTGGAAGCCGGTCTGATCCAGGAAAATGCCCCATTCCATGACGCAACGTCACTTTTTAAAATTACAAAAGTTGCCTATAAACTTTTACAAATCACTTCAAACGACTTTTCTAAACCAATGTTAGGTATTAATAAACGTTAATAATCTATAAAGTTGATCACGGGGCGATCTGTATTCGATAGCAGCAAGTCTTGAAATCATCGTCCATGTTTTCAATTTCACAACATCCTGTGGTGAGCCTAAAACAGGAAGGGCCAATACGTCGTCTAACCAAGGATAAAGCAGACTTGAAATGCCAGTACTGGCGACATCGTGTGGAAGCTGTAGGCGTTTACAGGGCATCCTCATTTATTTTCTTTCACCTTAGACAATACATTTAATGGCGGATGAATATTTTTGTTTGTGTGTTTGGTAAACAGTTTTACCAGGGATTTTTACTCCTAAACACGTTCTGTTATAGCCACGATTTAACCAGTTTTAGAGACTTCAGAGTGTTTTCTATACACACATACTTATCATATGCATATACTATATTCCTGGCATGAGTAGCAGGACTTTGAAATGTTGTGAGTTTTTTAAGAAAAAGCTGCGAAAATTCGCATCATCCCTAACAGGTTTTAAAAAGGGAATGTTTTTTTTCCAAAAATGAAAATACTGCCCCCTAACACCAAGAGGTTAACCTGTCGGAACCCCATTCCGCTAGCGGAACCCCTCGCCAACAGCCAATGAAATTGCAGGGTGCCAAATACAAATCAACAGAAATCCCATATATCAAAATTCTCAAACATACAAGTATTAGGCACCATTTTAAAGATAAAATTCTCGTTAATCCAGCCACAGTGTCTGATTTAAAAAATGCTTTACAGCGAAAGCTCCACAACCGATTATGTTAAGTCACCACCAACTCACAGAAAAACCCAGCCATTTTTCCAGTTAACGAGAGGAGTCACAAAAAGCACAAATAGAGATAAAATGAATCACTAACCTTTGATGATCGTCATCAGACGACACTCATAGGACTTTGTGTTACACAATACATGTATATTTTTTTTGTTCGGTAAAGTTCATATTTATATCATAAAATCTTAATTTACATTGGCGTGTTATGTTCAGTAGTTCCAAAACATGGAGTGATATTACAGAGAGCCACAAGAATTCACAGAAATACTCATTATAAATGTCGATGAAAATACAATTTTTAGACATGGAAATATAGATACACTTCTCCTTAATGCAACCGCTGTGTCACATTTCAATAGAACTTTACGGAAAAAGCATAATCTGAGAACGGCGCTCAGAGCCCAAACCAGCCAGAGATATATCCGCCATAAAACATTATTCATAAAAAGCATTATAAATATTCACTTACCTTTGATCTTCATCAGAATGCACTCCCAGGAATCGCAGTTCCACAATAAATGCTTGTTTTGTTCGATAATGTCCATAATTTATGTCCATTTATGTCCAATAGCGTCATTTGTTAGGGCGTTTGGTAAACAAATCCAAATGAGCGATCTGGTCCATTCGGACGAAACGTTCAAAAAGTTATATTACAGGTCATAGAAACTTGTCAAACTAAGTATAGAATCAATCTTTAGGATGTTTTTATCATAAAAGTTCAATAATGTTCCAACCAGAGAATTCCATTGTCTGTTGAAAAGCAATGGAACGACAGCTACCTCTCAAGTGAACGCGCATGACTGAGAATGAGGCTGTAGGCAGATCACTGACTCAAAGAGCTCCCATCCGGTCCCACATCACATGAGAAGCCCGAAACAACGTTCTAAAGACGGTTGACATCTAGCGGAAGCCTTAGGAAGTGCAACATAACCAATGTATATTTCACTGGTCATCCCCAAGCCAAACCCTCCTTTGGCCGCCTTACCTTCCAGTTCTCTGCTGCCAATGACTAGAACAAATTGCAAAAATCACTGAAGCTGTAGTCTTATATCTCCCTCGCTAACTTTAAGCATCAGCTGTCAGAGCAGGTCATTGCACCTGTACACAGCCCATCTGTAAATAGCCCACCCAACTATCTCATCCCCATTTTGTCATTTATTTTTTTGCTCCTTTGCACCCCAGTATCTCTACTTGCACATTCATCTTCTGCACATCTATCACTCCAGTGTTTAATTGCTAAGTTGTAATTATTTCACCACTTTGGCCTATTTATTGTCATACCTCCATTTGCACACACAGTATATAGATTTTTCTATTGTGTTATTGACTGTACATTTGTTTATCCCATGTGTAACTCTGTTGTTTGTGTCGCAATGCTTTTCTTTATCTTGGCCAGGCCGCAGTTGTAAATCAGAACATGTTCTCAACTTGCCTACCTGGTTCAATAAAGGTATAATTAAAAATAAAATTGACAGGGCCTTTCAAAAAGGCCAGTCTGAAGACGGCTCCCACTGGCCAATTAGGGTAGATTTCCATCTACTGGCCCCTCACAGAAATGACTGCCCGATGGTTGCGCTCCCCCTGGACAGAAGAGTTTATATTTTTGTCTCTGTTCTAAATTAAAATAGTACATAGTTTTCCACTGAGTCTTTTTTTAAATGATGATGTCGTACGATTCATAAAGCAAAACTATTGCTGGAAAACGGTAATGTGGTCAATTTGGAGTGGTATGAATTGTTCATTGGCTGGTTAAGACAGAGCAGCAGTAACACTCCTGCCTCTGCTCAGAAATACTTTGTATGAAGCTTTGAACTGACCTGACACAAACTACAAACCCATACTGTATATACAACAGTATGGCTATAGTCACACATTAGGTGGTTCCTTATTAAATGTAATCATTTTTATGAATACATTTTTAAATGAACATTGAAGCCATTTCTGGAAACCCAGTGTTGAGTTGATGCCGTTATGTATCAAGCATCGCAGAGTTGGAGTGATGATACAGGATCAGGTGTCCATGTAATCTTATTCATTGTGATCGGCACTACTACTCTGAGACGCTTGATAAATAGAGCCCCTGGTGAGCCCTCTGATGAGCACCTTTGCCCTCTGCTCTCTCTCCAGTGTCTATCAGCTGGTTGTGAAAGAGGAACGAAAGCAGAAGGTGCGGCGGGCGGCCGACGTGCTGGAGTGCTTCTCCGTCCCGGTCAGCTTCAAGAATGCCTCCATCTTGGATTTGCCCCACTACTTTGCAGCGGAGCTCCCGCCTACATACCTAACTGTGGTGCAGCCTTTCAGCGTAGGTGACAACAAGACCTACAATGGCTACTGGAACCCCCCTCTCTCTCCAGCCAAAAGCTACAGCATTTACTTCCAAGCCCTGAGCAAAGCCAATGGGGTGAGTAGTCATACAATCTTTTCAAGGTCCATCACTGTTCAATGTCCCTCACTGTTGTATGTCTAAATACAGATTAGGGTTGTCACGATACTTATAATCATGATACTCAGAACTATCATGACAAGTAAATAAAACATGAAACGGCTTAATTTATTGAGGAAAACGAGCTTTGTCATTTGGGGTCCTTTTCCCATTTATAACACACCATATTTGACATAAAGCAGGTTTTTATACGACAGAGTTTAGTCTGCGTCGTGATTTTGTTTTTGCCATGAGAAATTTAGTATTGTAGTATTGTGATAATGGTATCATGACACCCCGAATACAGATGTTCAACCTTTTAGTATTACTCACCTTTTGTGTGCAGTGCTGAATCTTGAAAGACCACATTTTTTCATGCTATCTTGAATCATATCAATTTCAGTCTTTAAAGTTGTAATTTACTACGGGGTGCATGCACGCTCTAGTTCTGTTTTTAAATACAACTAAGATGATATACACTGAATGTACCTAATATTGAGTTGCCCTCAGAACAGCCTCAATTCGTTGGGGCATGGACTCTACAAGGTGTCGAAAGCGTTCCACAGGGATGTTGGCCCATGTTGACTCCAATGCTTCCCACAGTTGTGTCAAGATGGCTGGATGTCCTTGGGGTGGTGGACCATTCTTGATGCACACAGGAAACTGTTGAAAACCCAGCAGTGGTGCAGTTCTTGACACCTACTACCATACCCCGTTCAATGGCACTTAAAGTGCACTCATAAAGGGGCTGACAAAGAATAATGTTCATTATTACACTCAAATGTCTTTCACTAACTCGGTTTCCGTCCAATTGGCGACAGATTTTCACGTGAATATTCTAAAATCTGCCTCAAGAAAACATAAGTGACATCAATAAGGGATCATAGCTGTCACCTGGTCAGTCTATGTCATGGAAAGAGCATGTGTTCATAATGTTTTGTACACTCAGTATATGATCTAGTACCACTGGAGGTTTGTTGCACCTTGGGGTATGGGCTCGTTCTATTGACTGGAGCAGAATAAGTGAAATGGCAACAAATACATCAAACACATGGTTTTCAGGTGGGTGAAGCCATTCCATTTGCTCCTTTCCGTCCATTATTACGAGCCGTCCTCCCCACAGCAGGCTCCTGTGTCTAGAACAGACCTAACATAATACATACCTGTCAGTCTAGTGAATGTACAGTAAAATGGCAAAAGGGATGTCAAAATCCTGACTGTTCTTCTTCGTAGACAGCATGCAAATATGTATGGCTCTCCAGCTCTTTTTAATCGAAAAACCAAATTTGACTATAAAATTGATTTCAAAATAGGTTAAGACCAGAGAACTGTTAAATCATTTTCTACCTCTGCGACTTTGTTTGGCGGGGGCATCAGCTGGCGTTACAAGCAGCACCTTCCCAACGCTCAAGTTTTCCCAGAATGCAGTTTAGCTTGCCTGAGCGTTGGTCACATCGGCTTCATGATTTGATTGGATATCAGTCAATTCAATTTCAGACTCAATGAGAAAACACTCAAAACAACATTAGACCATGACCCAGATAAATAAATAAAAAGTAATGCATAAAATATGGATTTAGCTTGGTAGTTTAGACCTGCCATCAAAGATAAGGCATTTATTCCACCTCTCTTGTTCAGTAATTTGTTACTCTGTTGAAAACTCTAGAGGGACGAGTATGTGACTATTTTCCATTATACTTGGCCCCATTAAATTCAGGTTAGAGAACAGATTTTTTTTAGCTTTATATCAAGCTTAACTGTCACTCTGTGGCTTCAAGGTACGGCAGCCCATCATTATTTCATTGATGTTTTTTTCCATTTAGCCAGTGTTACAAATGTAAATGCTCAGTGTAAACATGTTGATTACTGTTGCACACTTATACTCTCCATCTTTTAAGAGACTGCGTAATGTACATACTGACAGTACTGTGCATTTTCCCTTACCCTCTACTACAGCTTGGAATACCAATGAGATTGAGTTGTGCATGATGGCAGCCCCTAGTTTGCTCATCAAGTCTTCTTTCATGGGTGGCATCCTGTAGATGCCATTCTTTCATCCTTCCACTGTGCCAATTAGAAAGAGTACACATCAAATGAGCCAGAGCGGGCTTTTCCAAAGCTATGTGATGCCACCCAAGCTCCCCAACAAAAATGGCATTGCCTTAGGGAGGAGAGTCTAAGTGGACAGAGAGAGAGAGAGAGAGAGAGAGAGAGAGAGAGAGAGAGAGAGAGAGAGAGAGAGAGAGAGAGAGAGAGAGAGAGAGAGAGAGAGAGAGAGAGAGAGAGAGAGAGAGAGAGAGAGAGAGAGAGAGAGAGAGAGAGAGAGAGAGAGAGAGAGAGAGAGAGAGAGAGAGAGAGAGAGAGAGAGAGAGAGAGAGAGAGAGAGAGAGAGAGAGAGAGAGAGAGAGAGAGAGAGAGAGAGAGAGAGAGAGAGAGAGAGAGAGAGAGAGAGAGAGAGAGAGAGAGACCCTCTCTCTGTCCCCCAGTACAGACGAGCTGCCAGCTGATACCTCAGCCAACTGCAGGCTCCATCTCTCCTGGCACTGCCAATTGCACTCGAAACAACCCTCCTCCCCCAGGCTCCTTTCTTGAGACCAGCCGCAGTGACCAGACTTTAACTCTGCATTGTTGGAAAAGGACCCAGAAGTAAGCGTTGCACTGTTTGTCTAGGCCGGTTGTTGAATGTGACAAATAACATTTGATTTGATGCCCTACACAGCAGTGGCGAGGAGGGCGGCCATATTGACTGACTGGTCATATTTTTGGCAGTTGTTTCCCCCCAGAATGTGATGTTGAGGCTTGACAACTAGGAGACAAAACACCTACTGCATTTCCTGTGGTACCAACCACCAGGAAGCAAATGAAAACATTTTTTGTCCTTTTGCCCAACATCTAGAAGTGTTGGCTTTGAAAATGCTGAGGTACAGTTAACAGCAAGCCTGGTTTGAAGAAAAAAAACAGATAAAGCAACATCTCAATAATCTCTCTCCTATTACAAGTTTTGTTTTTTCCATGTGTGTTTTGAGGTTGGACTTAACACGTATAGCTCGTTAGCACATACAGCACACCGATGGGTGTCACCTCGTTAGTCACCTGTGCTGGTTACCATCTCGTTAGTGGGAAGATGTTTCACCTTTGCTGGTCCAGGTGCTATTTAAGAGTGGCTGGGTCAGTGCTCCAGTGTCTTGATAGATGTAGAGGGTTAACACCTTTAGCTCGTGCTTCCTATTTAGATTTTTAGACAAACTATCCTGTATCAGATTTTGTTTTGTGCCAACATTTTGGTTTGTTTCCTGTCATTAAATTCGGTGTGGGTTTTTCTTTTGTTTGCCTTTTGGGCAAATTTAGTGGGTGCTCATGGTGGGTATCTTTTAGGTTGTTGCTAGTCAACTGTTGTCAACGTATTTATTTTATTCTGTCTCTTGTTTTTGTTCAGTTGTTCAGGGACAAGGTGTAATTATCAGGTCATTATCAGGTCATTTCAATACATCAATCAGTATAGTATGTGAGCTCTCTAGGACACCATGGATGTCTGTGTCTCCTACAGCGGTTCAACCAGCTGCACCACAGGGACTTGGTATTCAGCTCAGGCTAGCGCTCTTAGCCACAAGATGTCTTCCAACTAGAGACCTGCATCTGCAACTCAGCCAAGCAGCATTTAAACAACCGCCTGTAAAAAACGTTCCAGGATAAGACTATAAATGAAAGCTACTTTATTAACATTACTGCTTCATACTGTTGTGGCATGTAAATTAACATCCCAGTGAAAAAGCTTTTGCATATGGCTGCCCCCTTTCAGGTCTAGGCCATGCATAAGAAGTTTTGTAAAACAGGTTAGCAATGGTGAATGGGGAATTCTCCTCTGGCTTTCATAACATTTTTTCGATGGTTGGCCAGGTGCTTTGAAATGGAGGGCATGCTTATCAAGAATGCCCTAGAACTCGGGTGACATTGGAGACACTTTTTTTTTGATTGCTCAAGCTTCTGTTATTGTGTTCCTCAGCCAACTAACACTCAAGGGAGGTGGTTCATAAAAACGTTTATGATAACTTATCAGCCACTGTAAATTAGAGGGAATAAACACAGCAAGTTGATATCACAATTAATGTAGAGTTATATGGAGAGTAACATTAAATTGAGAAAAAGGTGCTCTGTCTCTCTGTTAAATATGCACTACTGTAAGATATTTTAGTCATACTACACTTAGTCATTTTTTTCATTTTTGAAGCATCTGCATGACCCTCGTTGACAGTATACTACATTTCCCAGGGTGCATTTCACCTCCCAGGATGCAATGCACTGCCCAGTCTGCAGTTCTCTTAGCTGGCTAGCAAGCCCAGATGAAGCTTGTCATAAGTTATGAGTGCATTTTACATTACGATTGTAATCATATTATAATGCTTGCTTCAATATATATATATATGCCATTTAGCAGACGCTTTTATCCAAAGCGACTTACAGTCAGTCATGTGTGCATACATTCTACGTATGGGTGGTCCCGGGAATCGAACCCACTACCCTGGCGTTACAAGCGCCATGCTCTACCAACTGTGCTACAGAAGGACCCTGTATATATGTTAATGGCATTGTCACCAATCAAATGCATTTCACAAAAATAATTAAAATTTAGATGCTAATGAATGCTAGACTTAAGTTACAGTATCTGTTGGTTAGCTACCATGCTAGCTAGCTAGCCTGACTGCTACAGCTGTAAAAATAATAATAATGTTTGCAACAATAACAGCCAAGTTTTAAGCTTAGCGACTGTCTTAAGGATCGGCATTCCGTCAATGGGACCGTTGTAAATCATGCAGCTCCTTGTGTCACGAATGCAGATTTTAGAGAAACAACAAATGTTGGTACATTTTAGTGTCACATCAGCTGAAAGCTTACATTCTTGTTAATATAACTGCACTGTCCAATTTACAGTAGCTATTACTGCGAGAAAATGCCATGCTAGTGTTTGAGGAGAGCTCCTTACAACAAAACACTTTTTTCACATCGATAGGTTTGATAAATTCACCTCTGAAGGTGAAATGTGTACTTACATTCTGAAATCTTGCTCTGATTTATCATCCAAAGGGTCCCAGAGATAACATGAATTGTCGTTTTCTTAGATAAAATCCTTTTTAAAGTCCTAAAAAGGTCCATATATTTTGTATTATCACTTGTTCAATTTGCAAAGAAAGGAATCTGTGAAAATCTAACCCTAAACACAGTTTCAACCAGTCAAATCACAGTCGTATGTATTCCTCAGAGATCCTAGAACGTAACCAGACATCACTATATCATTAGGGGTCTAGTATATCCTATAGGACACAAAATTTGATGATGCGGCCGGTCTTCATTTGATCTACTGTATCTTTGTCAAATAAGCACCAATCGGTGTCAATCAAAGCTAGCTAGATAGCCACTGAGCTGGGATTTATGGGAGTATACAGAAACCTGTGTGCTTTTTCCTTTTGGACAAAAATTATATGAATATTTAGAGTTATGAAGTTATGAAAACTGGTTGTTTTGCAAATGTTTAACTTATGATATGGCTACTAATAATGGAAAAGTTCAATCAAAGTTCAAGTATACCGATTTGACGATATTCTTGCAGAAAAATGTAATATGAATGCAACTGTCTCCTTCACGATTTGCCAAATGTACCTGGGTGACTTCACACTAAATGTCATGTAGTTTGCTCATACTTCAAGTTATCCATCTGAAACGTTGCACATACACTTGTGGACACCATCGGAATTAAAACCAGAGTGATTGCTAGAACTGGGACCTTTCTCTTGCATTTCAAAGATGGTGTTAGAAAAAAAAACTTTTTTTTTTGTGTATTTTCTTCTACCAGATCTATTGTGTTTTATTCTCCTACATTCAATTCACATTTCCAAAAAATTCAAAGTGTTTCCTTTCAAATGGTACCAAGAATATGCATACCCTTGCTTCAGGGCCTGAGCAACAGGCAGTTATATTTAGTATGACATTTTAGGTGTAATTTGATAAAAAGGGGGCTATCCCTAAGCAACCATCCACATAAAATGTAGGCCTGAACCACATTTATTATGAAATGTACAGGCAAATCACTATGGAATCCTGTCTCTCATGACTTGAAGACTGTGTCTTTGATTCTAACATTAACAATGCTAGATAGCCAAGTAGCTTACCCTGCTGCATCTGAAATAAAGTGGTTTTAACATTAAAAGCCAAATACAGCCTTTGCACCTGTCGAAGGCAACGACCCAACAACACTGTAGGCCTATTGGAACGAATAAAAGTAAGATGTTTCTTCACTTTGAAAATGTAGGCTATTTGGAAAGGCCAAGGGAGCTGCAACTTCATTGGTGATGGTGGTTTTGCCGAATGGAATCATGGGTGTTTGATCCTTGAACAACAGAAAAATATTGGAGTAAGCTGACTATAAATATCATTCTATAGGTTTTTGAGTGCCTATTTAAAATATTTACAGATGTTATTACACCAAGACAACCAGAGCAACATATACAGTAGCATGGAGTTCCAATATGATCAGAAAACTACAGATGGGTTGTATCGACAGCTGAAAATGACTGTCCATCATTTATTTTATTTGTCATCTCGGGGATCCTACTCCGGTTTTGCCCATTCTAAACAGTCAATAGACATGAAATCATAGATGTGCACTAAAACAATGTAGGGCATCACTAAATACTTCATAGTAACAACCTAAATGTTAAAGTGTTGGAGTTGCCCTATAAGAAGTTAATCTCTGAGGGATTCTTACACAGGCCATATCAGGATCATCTAAGAGTTGCTTTTAGAACCTAAAATCTTAGATTATTCCAAATGTCCTCTCTCTCTCTCTGTGTCATAGAAATGGAACAAGAATATCTCAATGATATAGGCAAGCGCCACTATTATTTCCCCCTATTTTCTTGGCCCCTGCTCTCCCCCCTTCCTCCCCTCTCTATCATTCTCACCTTTCTTTTATAAGCTGGCTTGATGCTGAGGTGGGGTTTCAATTCCACCCCTGTGCCCACAGGCTCCAGACCTGGCCTAGTTTGGGGATACACACACTGGGTGTCTGATTAAGATAAAGAGGGTGCATGTGTGCGCGTGCACAGAGCTGGAATAGGGTGGGGGGCCTGTGGATGGATGATTTGAGGCCGAAGGGGCAGGCGATGGGTTGTTCTCCCCTGGGCTCCACGCAAGGCTGGGTTTGTGAAGGCAGACTGTGGGAGGTTTACACACCAGTGAGAGATGAGAGCGATAGAAGGAGAGGAAGGAGAAACAGAGACGAAGGGAAAGAGGAAGGAAAGAGAAAAATACAGGAATCATAGGGCTGCTGAGTGTGCCCTGATGCTGAATTGATGTGACTATCAGAAGTGAAATGGCATTGCGGTGGATAGGCATAAGCAATTCCTCCCAAAGTTCAATTCTCCCCCAAAGTTCAGTGTCTGGGTTATGGTATCACTGAGTGTACAAAATGTTAAGAACCCCTTCCCCCCTTTGCCCACAGAACAGCCTCAGTTGAAAGTTAAGTTAAGGTGTTGAAAGCGTTCCACAGGGATGTTGACTCCAATGCTCCTCACAGTTGTGTCAAGATGGCTGGATGTCCTTTGGGTGGTTGACCATTCTTGATACACATGGGAAATTGTTGAGCGTGAAAAACCCAGCACCATTGCAGTTTTTGACACAAACTGGTGCGCCTGTCACCTACTACCATACCCCGTTTAATGGCACTTAAATATTTTGTCTTGCTCATTCCCCCTCTGAATGGCACACATATACAATCCATGTCTAAATTATCTCAAGGCTTAAAAATCACTTTTTAACCTGTCTGCTCCCATTCATCTACACTGATTGAAGTGAATTGAACAAGTGGCATCAATAAGGGATAATAGCTTTCACCTGGATTTACCTGGTCATGCAAAGAGCAGGTGTCCTTAATGTTTCGTACACTCAGTGTATAAATGACTGGACAATTCAAATTTAGGAGAATCTCTTATATAACGGTTTAATTTGATTTATAGCAACCTGTTAATGTTTTCTACACTCAATGTATATGCCTGTGCTTTTGTGTGGAGTGTGGATCTTTTCGGACCTAAGCAGATGCTTTTATCTCAAGAAAGAGACACGTTAAAGGGGCACTCATAAAGGGAATGTCAAAGAAAAAGTGTCATTATTACACTATTACAAGACATCTTTCACTAGCTAGGTTTCCATCCAATTGGAGACAGATTTCCATGCCAATATGGATGTCATAAGGTGAATGCACCAATTTGTAAGTCGCTCTGGATAAGAGTGTCTGCTAAATGACTTAAATGTAAATGACTTAAATGTAAATGTAAATGTAAAACTGCATAACTTTTAAAATGTTCCACCAAACGGACTTGTTATGGATAAAAATGAGATGTGTGATGACGTACAGATAGTTTTGTCACAAAAACTGTTGCGTTAAATAGAAAATGTTCTTGGCACATGCATTATAGCCAACAGCTCACAGATATAGTGCAGTACATTTTGGGTACCTTTATTTATTTATTAATTTAACCAGGCAAGTCAGTTAAGAACACATTCTTATTTTCAATGACGGCCTGGGAACAGTGGGTTAACTGCCTGTTCAGGGGCAGAACGACAGATTTTGTACCTTGTCAGCTCGGGGGTTTGAACTCACAACCTTGCGGTTACTAGTCCAACGCTCTAACCACTAGGCTACTCTGCCGCCCCGTAACTTAACATAATAATTTCACTTATTTGAACATTCTGTCATAAAGATGTTCAACATTTTCCCATCTCAAGGGGTTAAAAATAAAAGACAATAAAGTTCAATTAGATTAACAGGGTTGAGGCTTTCATCTTAAATCAACCATAAATCTCCTTGTGACAGAGGGATGGAAGCTTGTTGTGTGCAATGGGGAGAGGCAATTGAATGTAAGCTTAACAACATTTTTTTAATTAAATATTTCTAGCCTATCTATGGATAATAGAGTTGACATGTTATATTCGACTCGCTCAATTTTCCACCACAAAACACAAGAAAATGACCAAAGGGAGCAGAAACAGGTCACCTGCTTTAACACTGATTTGACGATTATGTTAATTGTTTCTTTTGAAAAACAAATCACCATATTAAAGGTGAGATTTCAGTACATGTAACAGGGTTGACCTTAAAATGAGGGACAGACGTAATGAATCACAAATCACATTAAATAAATCATCTTAAGAAATTACTTTGTCAAAGCAAGAAAATAACTAGGGCTTTACAATGGTGGAAGAAATGTAGGGGTTAAGTTGGTAAAAACCTTCCTAAAAGTATTTTTGGCACTTTAGCAAGTCTTTATTCACATTTTAAAAAATGAATTATTTAATTTTCCATGTGGTCTATATTAAAGGGCACTTCAATTAATATGATAGGCTTTTTCTGCTTAAAATATCAAAGGGATGCAAAATGGACTCGTGGAGCTACTGAATGTGTACAATTCACCTCCATTTCGTTTTCCTGATCATTCGGTCTCAAAATCTAGGGGATTTATGGTAGTTAATGGTAGTTGCCACCAATACCAGGGATTTAAGTTAAAGGTAGTTGCCACCAACGTGGCAATTGACCTGTTAATGAGGTTTCATTGAGCTGCACGTTTCGTATGTATATATATATGTATGTGTATCTGTGTTCAACATCTGTTCTGGGGCGGCAGGTATGCTAGTGGTTAGAGTGTTGGGCCAGTAACCGAAAGGTTGCTAGATCGAGCTGACAAGGTAAAAATCTGTCATTCTCCCCCTGAACAAGGCAGTTAACCCACTGTTCCTAAACCATCATTGTAAATAAGAATATGTTCTTAACTGACTTGCCTAGTTAAATTTAAAAAATACAATGGGAATCACAGCTCAAAGCTGCCCAATGACACGAGCCTATGAGATGAGCTAAATATGCTCGCTTTGAGGCAAGTAACACTGAAACATGCATGAGATCATCAGCTGTTCTGGACGACTGTGTGATCACGCTCTTCGCAGCCGATGTGAATAAGACCTTCAAAGATGTCACAAGGCCGCAGGGCCAGACGGATTACCAGGACGTGTACTCCGAGCATGTGCTGACCAACTGGCAAGTGTCTTCACTGACATTTTCAAACTCTCTGAGTCTGTTATACCAACATGTTTCAAGCAGAGTCCCTGTGTCCATAGTCCCTGTGTCCAAGAACACTAAGGTAACCTGCCTAAATGACTACAGACCCGTGGCACTCGCATCTGTAGCAATGAAGTGCTTCATAAGGCTGGTCATGGCTCACATCAACACCATTATCCCAGGAACCTTAGACCCACTCCAATTTGCATACCACCCCACAGATGATGCAATCTTTATTGCACTCCACACGGCCCTTTCCCACACTGGACAAAAGGAACATCTAAGTGAGAATGCTATTCATTGACTACAGCTCAGCTTTCAACACTATAGTGCCCTCAAAGCTCATCACTAAGCTAAGGACCCTGGGACTAAACACCTCTCTCTGCAACTGGATCCTGGACTTCCTGACGGGCTGCCCCGAGGTGGTAAAGGTAGGTAACAACACATCCGCCACACTGATCCTCAACACGGGGCGTGCTCAGTCACCTCCTGTACGCCCTGTTCACTCATGACTGCACAACCAGGCATGACTCCAACACCATCATTAAGTTTGCTGATGACACAACAGTGGTAGGCCTGATCAACAATGAGACAGCCTATAGGGAGAAGGTCAGAGACCTGAACGTGTGGTGCAAGGACAACAACCTCTCCCTCAACGTAATCAAGACAAAGGAGAAGATTGTGGACTACAGAAAAAAGAGGATCAAGCATGCTTCTCATCGATGGGGCTGAGGTGGAGCAGGTTGAGTGCTCCATATCACCAACGAACTATCTATCATGGTACAAACACACCAAAACAGTTGTGAAGAGGGCACAACACAACCTCTTCCCCCTCAGGAGACTGAAAAGATTTGGCATGGGTCCCCAGATTCTCAAAAATTTGCAGCTGCACCATCGAGAGCATCCTGACGGGTTGCATCACCGCCCGGTATTGGCAACTGCTCAGTATCTGATCATAAGGCACTACAGAGGGAAGTACGTATGGCCCAGTGCATTACTGGGGCCAGGCTTCGTGCCATAACGGACCTATATAGTAGGTGGTGTCAGAGGAAAGCCAAAATAAATGTCAGAGACTCAAGTCATAGACTGTTTTCTCTGCTACCGCACGGCATGCGGTACTGGAGCACCAAGTCTAGGACCAAAAGGCTCTTAAACAGCTTCTACCCCCAAGCCATAAGCCTCATTATTGTTATTTTATTGTGTTACTTTTTATAATTTTTTTACTTTTGTTTATTTGGTAAATATTTTCTTAACTCTTCTTGAACTGCACTTTTGGTTAGGGCTTGTAAGTAAGCATTTCACGGTAAGGTCTACACTTGTTGTATTTAGCGCATGTGACAAATAAAGTTGTATTTTTATTTACTTTGGACATAAGCCTGCCTTCCAGCCTTTGGGACAACAACTCCCATATTTAGGGCGGAGACATGAGCATCTTGTCATTATATACAGATCTATGCCCATACAGATCGGACAAGTATGAGCAATGGATTACGGTCTCAACTACATCGCACAGTTTGGGCTTGATCTGATTTATCTCTAGAGAACGCCCTGGGTCAGAGCTAATTAGTTCGGACCAGAGCCCTGGACCAGCGCTAGCTAGCTACTAGCTACGCCCTGGACCAGAAATAGTACGGACCAGAGCTAGCTAGCAGAAGAACCGGCAGCAGTATGTCCTGTGTCCAGTCAATCTACATGCACCACAACACAATGCAGAAGCTAACCCAGAGCGCAGTAGCCTGCGCATTCACACATAGGCCCAGACCATCTACACTAACAATAAATAGTAGCTTAATTACTTGTGGTTGTGTTCATCTATATGGGAGATGTTGCATGAAATTAAGTCTGATTTAGATACAAGTAAAGTTTTAAAGAAAGTAAAAGTAAGGTACAAAGCAACTGGATGAAACTATTAAGAAAGTAATAGTAATAGTAATTGTCATGGTAATGGGAAAATATTATTTAGAATATAGTGTCAAGGCTCCATAGGTACACTTAAACTATGGTGAAACTACAAAGACATGAGTGAGTTACATAATAATTGCTTAAGTACAGTTCTTATATAACTGGGTAACGACTGGAAAGTTATAGGAAACAACAGCGAAACAAAACAACAAGGTAACTACCCAGCTACAAGCAAAGACCCAAGAAGTAGGTTTTGAGGTTGGCTGACATAGTCAGTGATTAAGTGCTGCTGCTGAGAAGAGGGGAAATGGCCTTTAAATACTTACTACATAACTTCTGCTTATTAACCTCTATTATTGATGGTGCTCTCCACAGGGGGTACTTAGGAAGACTCATAAGAACATAGGACTACTGGTAAACTGCACATGAGGGGGTACTTAGGGGGTACTCCCAACAAAATGTGATTGAGGGTACAGTAACCAAAAAACATTGAGAACCACAACTGACCTAGTAGATGCCATTTGGAGAGCAAATGCCCTCACTGCTTTTGGGGTCAATCGTTTTTTGAAGTGTATGAAGTACTATGACTGAAATGTCTGGATTTCTGAACCCATTCCCATTCTTCTCTTGTGCTGTCTTGTTATTTCCAACCCAAATCCACTAGAACAGGGTTAGGCAACCCTGTTCCTGGAATGCTGCAGGTACTGTAGGATTTGTTCCAACTAGGCACCACACTTGACCAACTGAGCTAATTGATCAGATCAGTGATTTGCCTAAATTCAACACAACTGGTCAGGTCGTTTAAATTAAAAACATGAAGTGCCTGCGGCACTCCAGGACCAGGGTTGCCTACTCCTACACTAGAACACGAGGAGAGTGATGGAAATCACTGTGTTGGGACAATATAATTGAATAACTCTCTCTGTCTTTTCAGGAAACCAAAATCAACTGTGTGCGACTGGCTACTAAAGGTATGAGAACATTTTTAATATGTCCCATGCATAGGAAATACATTACTTCATGGATTAAAGGCCCAGTGCAGTAGAAATAAAAATGTATTGTGTTTTATACACGAGGTTGGAATAATACTCTGAAAATTATGATAATGCTCTTTTAGTGTAAGAGCTGTTTAAAAAGACTTCCTGAAATTCCAGCTTGTGGTGGGATGGAGCTTTGGTCTGAATGGTGACATCACCGGGCGGCAAATTGTTTTATAGACCAATAAGAAGGATAGTTCCAAACCTTTCTGCCAGTTACAGTTTCCCCACCACTCCCAGACAGTCCTAGCAAAATTCTTGCTTGAGAAATTGCTCTTTACAAAGAACCTATTTTTGTTTCTTTTTGACCATTTTAATTTCAAACAATCACAGTGAGGTACTTAATTTTTCTACCCGGAAATTATTTAATATTGAGCTGAAAATGGCTGCATTGGACCTTTAAAAAAATACTCATAGGGTCATATTTAGTTAAAATGTTAAATGCAATGAAATCAGAGAGATGCATATTTAACAAGTCAACTGGGCCCAATGAATGTTACTTGTATGTATTGAGAGCGCTACACCAGCATAGAAGTAGACTGTCCCTATTTTAAAGGTGTAAGTGACCATAAGCCCCAAACTCTTGTCAGTGTTGAACCTGCATGGTTTTCGATCTATACACTCCAAGATTCTGCACAGCTTTTCATTTTCTCTCCATTCTGTTTATTTTCTCTAAACCATCTTTATAAAAAGAACACATTTAGGATCAGTAGTATCGAAGGACAACCTCCATTAATGTAATTGATGGTGAAAAAAACAGTTCACCCACAGAGAATACCATTTCATTATTCTGTTTTCTTTTCTTCCCATTCCCTAATTTAAGTTGCTGTTTATCTTTTTAGACATACTGTACATACATTTTTTGCACAGACAATATTCTTTTGATGTAGTTATTGATTTTCACATAATTTTTTTTGTCTTAAGTAAAATATTTCTCATCAGTGGGCTCTATTTTTTCTGTTCTTTTCTCTCACCATGCTCCTGTTCTGAATTGATCTCTTTATCGTGTTTGGAGTCTACACTTGTTGACACACTGATTGCATGACTGCTTTGGAAAATACATGCTTTAAACTTTGTGGCCCTTCATCTCTTCTAGTACGAATACACAGCTTGATTATTTCAATATGATTGTATTTGATAGTTAAATACTGTATAGAATCTGTATGGAAATTTGGGGGTCATAATTGTTAACATGGAATTTGAGTTTCCTATTTGATAAACCATGGCAATGTTGCTAAGATTGAAGCTGTCCTAATATGGACATTGTAAAAGTTTAGAGATCTAATTTTGGATCAAAACTCCCACAAAGTTCAAACATTTTTTATTTTTTTTACTCCATCTCCTATTTTTCTTCTTCCAGTCAGAATCAAAGGTTAATATCAATGCTTTCATTCCAATGTCCCATTCACGTGCACTGAGAATCAAACCTCGAAAATATTCCTCTGAAATAGATTTATGGATCCGAAGATGCTATTAGGAACACTTCTACTACTTTTCCATTTTCCGTTAATGGAAGCTATCCGACTCTTGTTGAAATTCATATATTCAGCCATCTATATAATCATACTGCCCATAGTTTTCTTCAAAATGTTATAGCAATATCACTTGAATTTTTACCTACTACTGTGATTAATGTTCAATTGAAACAATGAAGGCGTCTTTTTTTTAGACAATTTTTCTTTGTTTCTTTCTTCTTTCATGCATGCTAACCGGGAACTTTAAACCTTGTTCTTAGTGGTAATAGGTAGGGGACAAAATACCACGCCGTACATACTTGTCATCCCCAGTGAAGGTGATTATTGCTCCATAGCCAGATTTCTTTCTTCTGTTCTTTTATATACATTACTTTGTTTGTATTTTTTTTTTTTTTTTCTCTCTTTCCTCATCTTAATGCATTTGTTTGCATGTCTGGTCCACAAAAGTGTAGCTGGCTGTCATTGATTCCATTGAGACTACTGTACCTTGGTGCCCCAAATATGTATGGTTATCGTCCCTCTTATTTTCATTGTTTGTTACTATTTTGACAATCCCTGAGATTTGTTTGATAGTTGTCTTGTAGTTTTGCTCATGGACTTGCACATTCAATACAGTTTAAAAAGCGTATCTGTAATCCCAATACATTTGGTAGAAAGTGGCTTAAACACAGATCTGACAAACATTTAGATGTTTTCATTCACCATGATCTCTCTATGATTGATTGTTATTTGTCTCTTCTTAAGTGGCAAGAACATTATGATACTCGTTTATCATCCACGCGCCCTATTCAACAATAGTTAACTGCAAAGCAAGACCGTTAACTAAGTTATTGTTATTATGCCACAGAGTGCAAAATTTGAACTTTATCTTCAAATGTAACTTCTTTAGGTCTGAATTACTGCAAAGAACGCAAGCCAGTATAATCCTTGCTTTACAATAGGCATGAGTCAAGATGAGCTGTCTCTGAGCAAAATATACAAAAACGAGACACGCGATGTCAACCCACTTCCTTCCTTTCCAAGTTGAGTCTGCATTTACTCACCCAAACATCCCCCATACAACTGTCCTGCACCCTGCCTATGCTCCACACTCACTGTCTGTTGCTGGCGCGCTAACCCCTGAATGGAACGTCATACCAGTTAGAGAGTTGGCTACTCTCCTGTCTGGCTAGATGGAGATCAATGTACTGTTGTAATGTTCATACACTCCATGTTATACACATCTATGCTAGTTCTAACCTTGTTCATCCATACACTGTCTGTGAATGTCGATTACCATTTAGATGTACCATACAGATTTACAAACTTACCATACAGATTGTATATAGAGTGTTTGCTGCCAGTGTCATGCAATTATGATAAGTTGCTTGCTGTGTGCACTTCAAAAGGTACAATACCTCCTCCACCCCCCCCCAAAAAAAAAAAACCCACCAACCCTTAACACAGAGTACAGTTCGCTTGCTCTTGAATCAGAGGAAATGCTGTTGTCTCAGTTAGAGGTGGTGCCCATTTTATATTTGTGTTGCTCTGTGGCACTGTGTTTGGTGTTGCTTTCTTTAGCATCGTAGCTTTGCCTGGGTGTATGGAGATCTTGGAGGGAAATCTGGCAATGTATTGTGTATGTAGAGAGCCCGACCTGGTAGACTTTTGGTGTTGTCTTATGCAAATGTTGCCCGTATAACACTTTGATGAATTTCCATCTACCTCGATGTGCAGCGACAAACCGTTCAATGGCCGTGACTCAAATCGGAAAACAGTTGCTGGAAATCACTTTCTGGTGTCTGGGGAGAAGAATAGCAGGGTTCGGTGAACACGATGACTATAAAGACATTATGGCAAATGAATAGACCATTTCATGAGTAATGCAATAGTACAGAATCAGTTGAATTGATTGTTGAAGGGCATTTATTTTGTATTTACCTTTTAGCACAATTACCCTTTATGTTGAGTTTTAGCTACTATTGGATGATATTTGTGAGCCAAAATATCATACGGAAGTGACCTTAGCAGTACAAAACCTAGCAACCTCGGGGATCTTGGGTATGATTTTGGTCTGACAGTTGTTCGAGTATTTGCGACAATATGATAGGATCTGGTCTATTTTCCACTATATGACCAGGTCTATAGCGCAGTCCCAATGGGCTTTACTTAGTGAAAGAATGATGTAGATGTCATGTTTCTGGACCACCCAAACTTTTTATGTTCAAAGCAGCCTGTTTCATAATAGTGACACTCTCTTTGTTGAGGACAAGCACTCAGTTCAGGATAGAACATTGACCACACGTTATGGTATATATTGTAAATAAAGCAGATAAATGTATGGTATTTCCTTTTTATCCAAACAAAAAAAGAACCCAAATAATGTATTTTAAAGCCTTTAAGTACTGCGTGCACTGCTGACCTAAACAAACATTAGTGTTGACATTTTGTTCTGAGGCCTAGTCTTGGTACCATTAGCATTGTACATTGTTTACAGTGCCGATAAATCACATTAATCTGAGCCCATCTGACCCAGCGCTGCAGTGCTCAGATTGTAATCCCATTAGAGACACTTAGCTTTGCTGCTCTAATCTCACAGGGCTGCCCCGTCTGCCAGACAATAGCTCCCATGCAGCGCTGTTTCCTGCCAAATCCCACTGCTGCCACCAGTGTCACTCATCCCAGTCTGTGGAATCAATCCATCCATATATGAATGAGATTAAGTTTTAATATCATGGGTTTTAGTCATAATTCCTTTTTTATAGTTAACTTTTACCCCAGCCCAAAGTAAAAGGCTTTACATATTTTTTTAAAGCGAAACACCACGTTTGTGGGTGTGCAGGAAAGCACAGTGAGAATTTAATCAGGGGAAGATTATGATTTTTATGATGATGGATCAAGGGTTCTGATTAGGTGTCAAATGACTCAAGTCTTGCGGGAACTCTGAAGTTTTGATCTTCACTGTTGAAGCAGGAATTAAAAACACAGATTTGCGACATTCCTTAAAACGACAGATATCCCCATAAATGACGAGATGGGTATCAATAGAACTTCAGTGTGGATAGTGATTGGGTTGGGTTAAATACGGAAGACACATTTAAGTGGAATGTATTGTTGTACAACTGACTAGGTATCCCCCTTTCCCTAAACTCTACAGCTACACACAAATAGGGTCTTTATTCTATACAGTAAACTGAATGGGGCATTTTACCCATTTCACATTTTTAGGTGAGGTCTATGTAATTTAAATTGCAATTACAATTTTAAGTAAAATTGATAACTGTGTCAACATGGTGTTAAGGGATCAGTAAATTGAAGTCGAAAACATGCCAAGGTTATATTCTTAATCTGTTGGTTCAAAGGATATTTTGAACAAAGGCATTTGTAAAAGAGAGGCTAGAAATAAGACACCCAGTTTGTTTGAACATGCCTTAATTGTTTATCAAGTTTGCTCATTCATTTTGGCATGTGTACATCTATCCAACGCTGTTCTGCAGTACAGTGGAATAGCTCAGGAGATCCCGGCAAGAGTTCTTTCATTGGATTTGAAACAGTCACTTTTCGTTACGTCATTGGAAGTTTGCATTCATCAAATTGTAAAAAAAGTTTTGTTGCTATGTTTCAAAATATTGCTGTTTCAAAATATATATCTATTTTCTATTTAAGGCTTTTTTTCTGAGCACCCTTCACAAATAAGAGCCATACTTGTATTGATCTTCAACATAGTCAAGATTAATAAGCTACATATACTAATTAGGTCTACAAACATTAATTGATGGTGCTTGGTTGGTAATAAAATATAAATGAATGTGTTTCTATAACACCTCAATGCACCTCCTGAAAATAATACCTTGAGTGAAAATATAGCATCTATAAGAGGTTGAACATAGAAGCAGCACGTTGTTTTACTCTAATGTTTCCAAACAGACAGCAACACTAGGGTGCAATTCCCACAGTATTTTGTATTGTTCAAAGCAAGGATTTGCAGCTGTAGTTGATAAGGTAAGAGTACTTTTGTAAGCTGTGGAAGGCGCTGGAGTCGCTAGCAGTACTATTAACTCACTCAACCAATACATTCTCTCCCTCTGTGGTTCACTGTATGTCCAAGCTACTTCAGTCACAACCCATGCTAACATTTTCCTGCATGTCCATCCTAAATCAATGTTTGTTCAACACTAGTGCACTGCATGTCTTCAGTGTGTCATTGTGGTGCAACTGCTGTGTTAGATGCAAAGCCTGTTGAAATGAACAACTCATACGTAACTCAACCACAAGTCCTTTGATGCAAGAGAAACTGACCTTACTCTAACTTGTGTATTTCCAGTCGGTTATTTGCATGTTGATTTTCACCATTCATCTGTCCTGTGTGAGAAGCACCCTTACACAAGTTTACTGAATCTTTATTGAACTTTGTCTTGTTATCATTTGGAGTTTAGCAGGCAGGATATAGCCAACATGTCTGCCAATACCCTTAACAACAACACTATATCTAATCACCTTTACCTTTTCACTCAAATAATGTCTCCCTTTCATTACTAATAATGATCCTGACATTTCTATGCATGACTTTGTGATAGTGTGTGTGATAGTGTGTGTGATAGTGTGTGTGTGTGTGTGTGTGTGTGTGTGTGTGTGTGTGTGTGTGTGTGTGTGTGTGTGTGTGTGTGTGTGTGTGTGTGTGTGTGTGTGTGTGTGGGAGGATGGTTGCTCCAGGGTAAACTCCCTCCTCCTCTCTGTGATGTGTCTGTACCTGTTTATAGGCGCGTCCACCCAGGACTCAGACGCTGTGGAGCCCGAAAAGCAGGTGGACAGCACTGTCAAGATGGCCGGTGTCATCGCGGGCATTCTCATGTTCATCATCATTCTACTGGGAGTGGTTCTCACCTTCAAACGCAGGTAAAGAGCAGTAGAGAAACCCGTAGTGTGTCCCCGATGCAGCAAGTGTAAGCGTAAATATGTCGGACTATATTACTAAAGTCGTAACACCATAGTGTGACCCAAATGTCCCATGCACAATATTACTAGATCACTGCTCAGTTGAGCTGAAAATACCATTGGGACTAACTCATAAGGAGGTATGTTTTTAGGGGGGCTTTACAGACATACACAGCTTTCTGTGTCTTGTTCACATGCACCCTGGCTGACTTCCATCACATCTCTGTTTCCGTCCTGTCTCTTGTTTTCCTAAATCACCCTAATCACATCCCCATGCCATTTTCATATGCTAGGACCCACAGTTTTTATTTTTTTATAATAAAAAAAAAATGTGGTTTACCTTAGTTACCTCAACTTTGAAGTGTCTTAATACCGTACATCATGACCAACCATTTGTCATTGTAGGAGTAGGCTATGCTACTGAGACAAAATGACTTGTATGTCACAATCACAAATATTCTTGGAAATAAACAGGGCAGCAATTTATAATAACTTTCATGAATGAATAAACTATTGAAAAGTACTATTTGATCATTTCTTTAATCATTTATAAACATTGCATTTTGAATGGCTTCTTCATGAATGTTATTATAAAGTGTTACCATTTAAGTTGAGGGAGCACAATCAGATGTTTTACGTAAACTGTTTTTATATAATATAGTTAACCTTCTCTTGTTACAATGTTGTTCAAACTTAAAATCCTATTAATGACATATTCCAGAAAAAAAGCTGCTGTGGTTGTCATGGTTTTATTATACAATCCTATGGCGAATAAGTCACAGAAATCTGTACGTACACAAATCAATAAGAAATCCTAGACTCAACATACAGTTGCACCCATGAGCAAT
The DNA here is from genome assembly GCF_023373465.1 of Oncorhynchus keta. Classification (NCBI taxonomy): domain Eukaryota; kingdom Metazoa; phylum Chordata; class Actinopteri; order Salmoniformes; family Salmonidae; genus Oncorhynchus; species Oncorhynchus keta. Next base: position 49,015,860 of record NC_068430.1, on the reverse strand, counting down.
GAGGCTTTACAATTATTTCAAATCAGACAACCTCTGCAGAAATAAGTGGATAGGTCAACAACAAAGATGGCCTCCTAAGTAGGGCATATATGAATCGCAAATCAATATGTAGAAACCGTGGGTGTTATGGGGCCATGGGTTAACTAGTATGTATACCAACTATGATAGCTTGACACAACTGTGGGAAGCATGGAAGTCAACATGGGCCAGCATCTCTGTGGAAAGTTTTCAACTCAATATTAGGAATGTGTTCCTAATATTTGGTATACTCTGTGTAGATCGAGGAGAGGGAGAAGTGCTTAGGCTACAATATCCTAAGATGCCTGGCTTTGCTGGATCATCTATATTTCATTCTTGCATCATAGATAGTTAACAATTGCAGCATTTTACATGGCTTTCAGCCACTTTTTTGTGGTGAAAACATGCTGGAAGCGAGTATACACTGTCCATTTAATCGTTCAAAGCGGTGTTGCGTGTTTTAGAGCTTTTTGTACTAACATATGAATTAATTGAATGGACAGGCAAAGACTTAATGGTGACTGTTTTCCTGCACGGTAGCTTGAACCTTTAGGGCTCTTACAGCACTGTCAAATGTGCAAGTCCAAGATAAAAATCCTTAAATTAATGGTAAAGTTCCAAAAACGGTAGCATTTTGTACCTGCACTAAGAAGAGGATTATTAAGGTCATGGGGGAGTCTATTTAAATTGTGATCAGACTAAGAAAACGACTGTTTCTATAACAAGATGGGAGTTGTAGAAATCCACAGTAGTATTGAGCGGGGGGTTACTAAGCTAGCATATGGAATTGTTTTAAGATGGTCATACCATGGATCATTTAGCTATTTGATTTTGAATTTTAGGACATTTAGGTGTAAAAAAATGTTGACCTTTTCTACTATAGCCCATAGAAACGCATTGAATAACACATTCATAAATGGCAAAAAAGACATTAAAAAAATCTATCATAAGGAATAAGGTTTTGAAGTGTCTGTCCTTTTTATAGGTGATTTAAGAAAGTGTCCAAAAAATATATTTTAAAAAAATAAAAAAATTGGGCACATATTTAACCCCTTATTTTTGTTGGCACAAAACTACCTTTATACTTCCATTTGTTTGTATGGGTTACTTTCAGACGAGTCCCCTGACACTTCTGGAGGTCTTCTGGAGGTCGTAGAGCAAAACAGTCTCCCCTTTCCATACAGTGGTCATTCCATAGAGTGGTCGTTCGGACACTACATAAGTTTTTGTGAAAATACAGATTTTCGGGATGTTTCATGGTCTGGCAAACACCGCTGTAGCTCGGGTCACCTCCCACTGTAGATGCGGAAGGCAGATATAGGCGGATATGGGGGTTTGAGACACAGCCCATGCAAAAATACTTATATCTCAAGCTTAAACTGGCAGATTATTGTTGTATGATGTTACACGGGTGCGTCAATGGACTCTTAAGGATTAACTAACATGACATTTCTTTCCTGGTTACAACTAATTGACCAATGTCGGTTCAATTACTTGAATTCCATTTAGTTTTTTTGTGAGCCCAAATCACCGTTTCTCTAGCGAGAAAACAAATAATTCACGAGAGAAATCAAGCCAAGAAATATGTCGGATGATGGGCCACCTCCATGATGGGAGATACATGTTCATTAAGAAAATATTTAACATAGTTCAGCACAGAAACTTGGTAATTAACTACAATGACCATAATCCATTGCAGCTTTTTCCCCTGGCTCCGACAAAGACGAATAAGGGAAACTAGAGGTTTCACTGTTGCCAAAATCTGTCCCCCAAAAAAACAATGTGTTTCTATTGGCTTATTTTGGCCCTAAGCTTGTCGCCTTCCTTCCCGGCTTTAGGATAACGACTCCCTTTGTTAGAGCGGAGACATCAGCTTCTCGTCATTATATACTGATTTCTGGACGTATACACTTTTACGCCTGCTATGTTAGGTTAGATACACACAGACCGTATGGGAGAGGAATGAACACAACACAATGAAGAGAGGAACAGAGACCCTTCATTAAACCCCTATAGAGCTGATTGACATGGGGCTTGTGAAAGCGGAGGATCTGGACAAGAAAATCGTCACAATTGTCTGTCCAACCCGAACTGTATGAGCTATGAACTATAATACTGTATGTCACTGATATTGAAAGGTTAGACTCTCACGAAGACGACAGTGTCAGTTGTTTGACTCTACAATATCCACAAGCTTTACAGCAGTTGTCTGAACTCTGTCGTGGACATTCTCACAAAACCAACTGTCCAGACTGCACCGTTGGACCTACAAACTGTCACCAATATCACTCACAAACATGAACATGTCGGTTGTTCTGCTCTACAACCAAAAAAGCTTCAGTGGAGTCATCTGAAAGTGACCCAGTACCAGGCTGTAAAAATTGCAAAAAGTGACCAAACATTGGTCTACATTTTACAAAAATGTCTCTCAGAACCTTGTTCCTTATTATCATACTTTTGGTTTTGCCATTTATGAATTTGTAGTAAATGCCATTTTTTTATACCTAAAAATCCAATGGTTAAATTATACATTTGATGACCGCCTTAAAACAATTCCATATGTTAGCTTAGTAGATATTGCGATCTAAGGGCTTAGACCTACAGGGGAGTATGTCTTTTCTACTTTGAAGAACTAGTTAAATTATTTAGTCAGACAGCTCGGCAGCGTAGTTATGCAGGCTAGCTAAACAGGATGACTGAAGACAGTACAGTATGGGGCGCACACAGATAACAAAAGATGGGCTGGCTGACTGCTACTGCCATCAAATAAAAACTAAGAAATACACACAACTTCAATATTATGTTATTTCATCGTAACCCCTTTTTTCTATTGATGTGGACTTGACAGAGACAATGGAATGTTCACCATTTGTGGCTTTGGAATTTCGCTAACCGCTCAAAACTACTCCACATAGCTTCTCAACAGTATTGTAGAGAATTGTAGAAATTGAAAGAATTTTCTCTTGGGGCTTAATGTGGTTTTTTTCTTTAAAAACATCAGACTAAATCTATTATAAAGTAGAGGTTTATTGTAATAACAAATCACAGAATACATCCGCACATTGCAGTTTTCTGATGGTATATGCACAGACCACCTTCATGTGCAATCAGTGGTTGAGTGCCAGACCAACACCAACTAGGCCCTTCTCTCCATTTGGACAGGTGCACATGTTGTCCCAGTCGGTGTGTTTGTGCGCACGTGGAAGAGCTGGTTCTCCTCCACTTGAAACCAGTGTTGACTTTGGCAGTTTAGATTGAGATGGCTGAAGTGGAGGGAGAGCACTATTTGTACAGCCAATTCAATTGACATTTAACTTAACCAATTAATATTTCAAGCCAAGCCCCCCATGTTAATTATGCATGTAGTTAGAAGATTTGTTTGCTTATGTCACCCGCTAATTTGTGAGTGGCCACCTCTGATCCCAAATGGCTGGGCCAGTAAGAGTCCCTGCCATATTCTAACCATCTTATTATCATGCACATACCCATATACAGTTCAAGTCGGAAGTTTGCATACACCTTAGCAAAATACATTTCAAATCAGTTTTTCACAATTCCTGGCATTTAATCCTAGTAAAAATTCCATGTTTTAGGTCAGTTAGGATCACCACTATATTTTAAGAATGTGAAATGTCAGAATAATAGTAGAGAATGATTTATTTCAGCTTTTATTTCTTTCATCACATTCCCAGAGGGTCAGATGTCATATACACTCAATTAGTATTTGGTAGCATTGCCTTTAAAATTTTTAATTTGGGTCAAATGTTTCAGGTAGCCTTCTACAAGCTTCCCAAAATAAGTTGAGTGAATTTTGGCCCATTCCTCCTGACAGAGCTGGTGTAACTGAGTCAGGTTTGTAGGCCTCCTTGCTCGCACACGCTTTTTAAGTTCTGACCACAGATTTTCTATCGTATTAAGGTCAGGGCTTTGTGATGGCCACTCCAATACCTTGACTTTGTTGTCCTTAAGCCATTTTGCCACAACTTTAGAAGTATGCTTGGGGTCATTGTCCATTTGGAAGACCCATTTGCGACCAAGCTTTAACTGACTGATGTCTTGAGATGTTGTTTCAATATATCCACATAATTGTCCTACCTCATGATGCCATCTATTTTGTGAAGTGCACCAGTCCCTTCTGCAGCAAAGCACCCCCACAACATGATGCTGCCACCCCCGTGCTTCATGGTTGGGATGGTGTTCTTCAGCTTGCAAGCCTCCCCATTTTTCTTCCAAGCATAATGATGGTCATTATGACCAAACAGTTCTATTTTTGTTTCATCAGACCAGAGGACATTTCTCCAAAAAGTACGATCTTAGTCCACATGTGTAGTTGGAAACCGTAGTCTGGCATTTTTATGGCGGTTTTGGAGCAGTGGCTTCTTCCTTGCTGAGCGGCCTTTCAGGTTATGTCGATATAGGACTCGTTTTACTGTGGATAGAGATACTTTGGTACCTGTTTCTTCCAGCATCTTCACAAGGTCCTTTGCTGTTGTTCTGTGATTGATTTGCACATTTCGCACCAAAGTACGTTAATCTCTAGGAGACAGAACGCGTCTCCTTCCTGAGCGGTATGACAGCTGCGTGGTCCCATGCTGTTTATACTTGTGTACTATTGTTTATACAGATGAACGTGGTACGTTCAGGTGTTTGAAAATTGCTCCCAAGGGTGAACCAGGCCTGTGGAGGTCTACAGTTTTTTTTCTGAGGTCTTGGCTGATTTCTTTTGATTTTCCCATGATGTCAAGCAAAGAGGCACTGAGTTTGAAATAGATCCACAGGTACAAACTTCACTGAAATGTCAATTAGCCAATCAGAAGCTTCTGAAGCCATGACATCATTTTCTGGAATTTTCCGAGCTGTTTAAAGGTGCAGTCAACTTAGTGTATGTAAACTTCTGACCCACTGGAATTGTGATATAGTGCATTTTAAAAATTAATTTTTATTTTTTTATCAGTGATTTTTATCAGTGAAACAATCTGTCTGTGAATAATTGTTGGAAAAATTACTTGTCAGTCACAAAGTAGATGTCCTAATCAACTTTCCAAAACTGTAGTTTGTAAACAAGAAATTTGTGGAGTGGTTGAAAAACTACTTTTAATGACTCCAACCTAAGTGTATGTAAACCTCCGACTTCAACTGTATCAACATATAAGGTTAGGTGTAATATTCATTATTCAGCTGATTCATCCCAATGAAAGCTTTAGGGTCAACGCAATCATTCTAATCATCTGAACTCCTCTGCATGTATTTCCAGTTGAAATAGACTATTTAGCCTTTTGGTGTAATATCTATACTTCCTCTCTAGACATACGTTATATGTTGGTATAACAAAACGTCTTAATAAATCATCTGTACCAGTTATTGACATAATGAAATCCACCACTGTTGTCCACTCTTTTTTTCTAATAGTAGTCTCACACCCTTCTCTTATCTTCTTCCTCTTTTGGCCTGCGCCCGCTAGAGAGATACACACATGGAGAACTCTGAGTGTGGGGTATTGTATGTTTATTTTTAGCTACGCATCTTGAGATTGTGCCTCACCATTTTTGTTGGGACTCATCTGTGATCAGATCCGTCATTCATGTCCAACACATGCACGAAAATTCACGAGGCCATTAGTTTTTGATACTCAGACCGTCACTGTCGATTGCACCGTTTTGGATTTCTAGCTTTAGTTCTGCATCACTGTGATTGTACAAAATGCCACTCTCAATGTCAGTCTTATTCGTTGACTTATTATTGATATTTTTTACCTAGCCTCCTATGCATTGTCAGTTGAATATTAGATACATTATCTGCAATAATCTATAGTGAATGTTATGTCTTGCATTATAAGTACACCTTTCAGTAAGGGTTTTCATTCATATTTTGCTGTTTTGCGTTGCATAACCCCCCTGGCGCAACAATGAACTGGCCTTGCAGCTACTGTTACTCTTTACCTGCACTTACCCACCAAGAGGAAGGCTTAACTCTGCTCCACTTTCTATGACAAACTAGTAATTTTCACTAATAATGTCACAACCTATTTGGAGTGGTGCACTAATTCAGATTTATTAAGTGTTCACCACAATAGCACTTTTTTTGGTGAGTGGGTTGTGTTCATTACTCTAAACTATGCCTCTCGTATACACACACACATTTATTCACCTGCCTATAGGCATGAGTCTGTGTCTTTGTGGTTCAACCAGAAGCTTGTCTATCCTATTATAATCTAAAGCTATGAATTGAATCATGACAAACAAGCAGACGAGCCACTTAACTTTTGGAGATATATTTGCAACGATTGCCAAATTAGATTAAGCATGCTATCAAATCAATTGACCTAGTAGTGACATAAATCATTACATTACTACGTAGAATTGCAGGAAATTTGTTTTCAATGGTAATTATTTCAAGGTTTTGGTATTTTTTGTATTATTATTACTTTGCTTTTGGTGTGGTGTATTCATGCATCTCAAACTAAAAACAGCAAAGGGGGGGGTCAAAATCAAAACTAACATTCTATATCTGGTGTGGCCACCAGCTGCATTAAGTAGTGCAGTGCATCTCTTCCTCATGGACTGCACCAGATTTGCCAGTTCTTGCTGAAATAACGTATAAATAAAATAAATAACCCACTCTTCCACCAAGGCACCTGCAAGTTCCCGGACATTTCTGGGGGGAATGGCCCTAGCCCTCACCCTCCGATCCAACAGGTTCCAGATGTGCTCAATGGGATCGAGATCTGGGCTCTTCGCTGGCCATGGCAGAACACTGACATTCCTGTATTGCAGGAAATCATGCACAGAACGAGCATTATGGCTGGTGGCATTGTCATGCTGGAGGGTCATGTCAGGATGAGCCTGCAGGAAGAGTACCACATGAGGGAGGAGGATGTCTTCTCTATAACACACGGCGTTGAGATTGCCTGCAATGAAAACAAGCTCAGTCCGATGATGCTTTGACACACCATCCCAGACCACAACGGACCCTCCACCTCCACCTCCAAATTGATCCCGCTCCAGAGTACAGGCCTTGGTGTAACGCTCATTCCTTCGACGATAAACGCAAATCCGACCATCATCCCCGGTGAGACCAAACCGCGACTTGTCCGTGAAGAGCACTTTTTGCCAGTCCTGTCTGGTCCAGCGACAGTGGGTTTGTGCCCATAGTCAACATTGTTACCGGTGATGTCTGGTGAAGACCTGCCTTACAACAGGCCTACAAGCCCTCAGTACAGCCTCTCTCAGCCTATTGCAGACAGTCTGGGCACTGATGGAGGGATTGTGCGTTCCTCTCACAGTACGGACATTGCCATTTTTGGCCTGGCCACATCTGCAGTCCTCATGCCTCCTTGAAGCATGCCTGAGGCACGTTCCCGCAGATGAGCAGGGACCCTGGGTATCTTTCGTTTGGTGTTTTTCAGAATCAGTAGAAAGGCCTCTTTCGTGTCGTAAGTTTTCATAACTGTGACCATCTGACTGTAAGCTGTTAGGGTCTTAATGACCGTTCCACAGGTGAATGTTCATGAATTGTTAAAGGTTCAGTGAACAAGCATGGGAAACAGTGTTTAAACCCTTTACAATGAAGATCTGTGAAGTTATTAGTATTTTTACGAATTCTTTGAAACACAGGGTCCTGAAAAAGGGATGTTTCTTTTTTTGCTGAGTTTATAACCTAAATGCATTGTTACCTTCAACTTGGCCCAATTCCAATTGCCCACCCTGACATACCTTACCAAGCTAGAACAGGCCCTGCGTCTCAACCAATAGCCAATGTAGGCTAAATATCCCAAGCAGTCTACTTGGGCTTTGCGGTGGCCACTCTGGTTTGGAGTCCTCGGCAGAACGGTGTCACCGTAACCAAGTGGTCACATATCGTTTTAGGTTCCACTGTGCAAGAGGGGTCCATGGAGTTTCATGAACATCAAGGCCGACACACGGTGGAGTGAAATGTTTTTTCAACGTTCTGATTCACCAAGGTGGTCGAGCCTCTGACAGGCCTCTGCTGTCGCCTATAGTTCTTCATCATTCTCGCCACCACCAGAGAGAAGACAGGGAAGAAACCACTATTTATCTTCCTCTAGGCTGCTATACATATTTATTTAGTTTGTCATTTTATTGTTTTTGATGGAATTTTAGTGGTAGTTAAATAAAATGTATTTAGAATTTTACCATTGTTTTACCAGATCAGTGTATTCTCAAATTGAAAAAAGTTAGACTGCTGCTCCTCCGAGCTCCGGCAGCACTTCACCCCTTGTAATATTTCTCCGTAACAAAATGTATTTTAAATATCCTCACCCACACCGACTCCTCTCCAAAACTATGAACTTCAGCCTCGCTTCCTTAGCAGATCCCATCGCCCTACCAATACTCATTTTTTACAATTTCAAATCCTCACATTCAATACCACTTTAGTCCAGACAATATACCTTTCAGAACATTAAGACGGTGTAACCAAATACAAATAGTAATTTATTGGTGCCTTGGTGCAAACGTAGGCTGTTAACATTACAGATGAATGCTCTGCAAGGCCATTCAGTCATGGGCTTAGAGCGATCACATTTAAAATGCCGGACAAAGGAATGACTTTGCAAGATATTCGCAGGACAATTTAGCCCCCCCCACACACACAGAGAGAAATACCACTGCACCCAACATGCTAATTGAAGCATTCCTATAGGCTATTACAATGTGTTTTGCCTCACACAAAATTTGGTGATACAGAAATGACAGACCACGTGTGGCTGTTTTTATGAAAATCTGGGAATATTTAGCAAAGGAAACATTTCTGGTTGGTCTCAGGAAATGTAAAATAATTAGGAAAGCCATATTGTGAGAAGTAGCAGCACATATTTTGAATAAGCAACTAATGCACATGGAGAGCCTCACAGGTTTGACAAAATCACCTTATATGGCTATTTTCTTACGTTTTTAGCTCCCATCATTTTTTGTAAATAGTTAACTGTCCTCCAAGTTTAGCTGGAATTTGCGTTCATGTCATGTCGGAAACTGAAACTCACTAACCTAGGCGGAAGAGTCGGATCCCAAGTTTCCCATTTGGGAGGTACCAGAATCAACCAATAGGAAGCGCTATGTACATTTCCGTTCATTTTAACTCTGCGGTCCCGAATTTCCGACATGATGTAAATGCATCATTTGACCAAAAGGATTTGACAAATGTGTTTGACCATATGACATTGGCCTACATCTAGTCTTGCGCTGCGCAGAATATCAGATCTCAACAACGATTGGAGAAGGGTTTAACATCACTAGTACCATATCTTTATGATATATACTGAGTGTGCTGGACATCAAGAACACCTTGGTAATATTGAGGTGCACCCCATGTTAGGTGGTGGACCGTTCTTGATACACACGGGAAACTGTTGAGCGTGAATAACCCAGCAGCGTTGCAGCTGTTGGCGCAAACCTGTGCGACTGGCAGCTACTACCATACCCCGTTCAAAGGCACTTAAATCCTTTGTCTTGCCCATTTACCCTCTGAATGGCACACATACACAATCCATGTCTCAATTGTCTCAAGGCTTAACAATAATTCTTCAACCGGTCTCCTCCCCTGCAGCTACACTGATTTGAAGTGAATGTTCACCTGGTCAGTCTGTCATGGAAAAAGCAGGTGTTCATAACGTTTTGTGCACTCGGTGTATATATCGTGACTGCAAAATAAACCGGTTAGAATGTCTGACTGAAATATGGGACAAATCTAACTTTTTTTGTAATTAGATGTTTTAATTTGTTGATGAAATGTGGGACTTGATTGGTTGTGGGACAAAGGGCCAAAATGCAGGACTGTCTGGCACAATATGGGACATGTGGTCACCCAACATGGGCGGAGTGAGTTAAGTGTCCATTCAGTCACCGCATGTTTGCATGCGTGCGTGGTATAATTAAATGTTTACAATTCATATGGATGCGTAGCGTGTGCGCGAGTGTGTATGTGCGTCCGATGTTTTTATACAGCGATGGTATTTCTGTGTCATGTTTACATAGTATAACCTTTAAAGTTGTTCAGTGCCTTCAGAAAGTATTGCCACCCCTTGACTTATTCCACATTTTGTGTTACAGCCTGAATTCAAAATGGATTAAATATATTTTCGCATCCGTCTACACACAATACCCCATAATGACAAAGTGAAAAGTGTTTTTAGACTTTTTTTGCAAATACAGAAATATCTCATTTACATAAGTATTCACACCCCTGAGTCAATACTTTGTAGAAGCACCTTTGGTGGAATGTACAGTTGAAGTCTGAAAATTACATACACCTTAGCCAAATACATTTATACTCAGTTTTTCAAAATTCCTGACATTTAATCCAAGTAAAGATTCCCTGTCTTAGGTCAGTTAGGATCACCACTTTATTTTAAGAATGTGAAATGTCAGAAAAATAGTAGAGAGAGTACTTTATTTCAGCTTTTATTTCTTTCATCACCTTTCTTTCACCCAGTAGGTCAGGGGTTTACATACACTCAATTCATATTTGGTTGCATTGCCTTTAAATTGTTTAACTTCGGTCAAACGTTTCGGGTAGCCTTCCACAAGCTTCCCACAATAAGTTGTGTGAATTTAATTTTGGCCTATTCCTCCTGACAGAGCTGGTGTAACTGAGTCAGGTTTGTAGGCCTCCTTGCTTGCACTCACTTTTTCAGTTCTGCCCTGAACATTTCTATAGGATTGAGGTCAGGGCTTTGTGTTGGCCACTCCAATGCATTGACTTTGTTGTCCTTAAGCCATTTTGCCACACCTTTGGAAGTATACTTGGTCATTGCCCTTTTGGAAGACCCATTTGCGACCAAGCTTTAACTTCCTGACTGATGTCTTGAGATGTTGCTTCAATATATCCACATAATTCTCCTACCTCATGATGCCATCTATTTTGTGAAGTACACCAGTCCCTCCTGCAGCAAAGCACTCCCACAACATGATGCTGCCACCCCCGTGCTTCACGGTTGGGATGGTGTTCTTTGGCTTGCAAGACTCCCCCTTTCTCCTCCAAGTATAACGATGGTCATTATGGCCAAACGGTTCTATTTTTGTTTCATCAGACCAGAGGACATTTCTCTAACAAGTATGATCTTTGTCCACATGTGCAGTTGCAAACTGTAGTCTGGCATTTTTTTGACGGTTTTGTAGCAGTGGCTTCCTGAGCGGCCTTTCAGGTTTTGTCGATATAGGACTCGTTTTACTGTGGATATATATACTTTTGTACTTGTTTCCAACAGCATCTTCACAAGGTTCTTTGCTGCTTCCGGGGTTGATTTTCACTTTTTGCACCAAGGCTGCGTGGTCCCATGGTGTTTATACTTGTGTACTATTGTTTGTACAGATGAACGTGGTACCTTCAGACATTTGGAAATTGCTCCCAAGGATGAACCAAACTTGTGGAGGTCTACAATTTTTTTATGAGGTCTTGGCTGATTTCTTTTGATTTTCCCATGATGTCAAGCAAAGAGGCACTGAGTTTGAAGGTATGCCTTGAAATACATCCACAGGTACACCTCCAATTGACTCAAATTATGTCAATTAGCCAATCAGAAGCTTCTAAAGCCATGGCATCATTTTCTGGAATTTTCCAAGCTGTTTAAAGGCACAGTCAACTTAGTGTAGCTAACCTTCTGACCCACTGGAATTGTGATACAGTGCATTATAAGTTAAATAATCTGTCTGTAAACAATTGTTGGAAAAATGACTTGCGTCGTGCACAAAGTAGATGTCCTAACCGACTTGCCAAAACTGTAGTTTGTTAACAAGAAATTTGTGGAGTGGTTGAGAAACAAGTTTTAATGACTCCAACCTTAGTGGATGTAAACTTCCGACTTCAACTGTAAATCTTCTCCCAAGTCTAAGGTTGTTTGCAATCTGAAGCAGGTTCTCAGATTTATTTTCCAACAGAACAAAGAACAGAATGCTCTTACACTCAAATGTATATTATAATTTTCACAATTTCAGTGTTGTTTCCAGCTCCATAGAGTGAACACAGAACAATTATGATTATGTTTTTGACTACCCTGCCTTTTTTTGCATGAACATACAGTACTCGTCAGCAGTTTGGACACCTACTCATTTAAGGGATGTTCTTTATTTTAAATATTTTCTACATTGTAGAATACTAGTGAAGGCATAAAAAATTAAATAACATGGAATCATGTAGTAACCAAAAAAGTGTTAAACGATTAAAAATCAAATGTAGATTCAAAGTAGCCACACTTTGCCTTGATGACAGCTTTGCACACTCTTGGCATACTCTCAACCAGATTAATAAGGAATCTTTTTCCAACCGTTTTGAAGGAATTCCCACATATGCTAAGCACTTGTTGGCGCTTTTCCTCCACTCTGTCGTCCAACTCATCCCAAACCATCTCAATTTGGTTGAGGTTGAGTGATTGTGGAGGCCAGTTTCTGATGCAGCACCCCATCACTTTCCCTCTTGGTCAAATAGCCCTTTACACAACAAAACAAATTATAGTCCCACTAAGCGCAAACCAGATGGGATGGTGTATCACTACGGAATGCTGTGGTAGCCATATTGGTTAAGTGTGCCTTGATTTCTAAATAAATCATTGACAGTGTCACTAGCAAAGCATCATCACACCATCTCTTCCATGCTTCATGGTAGGAACCACACATGCGGAGATCGTCCGTTCACCTACTCTGCGTCTCAGAAAGTCAAAACATCTCAAATTTGGACTAATCAGACCAAAATACACGTTGCTCATGTTTCTTGGCCCAAGCAAGCCTCTTCTTATTGGTGTCCTTTAGTAGTGGTTTCTTTGCAGCAATTTGACCATGAAGGCCTGATTCATGCAGTTTCCTCTGAACAGTTGATGTTGAAATGTGACTGTTACTTGAAATCTGAAGCATTTATTTGGGCTGCAATTTTTGAGGCTGGTAGCTCTAATGAACTTATCCTCTGCAGCAGAGTTATCTCTGGGTTGTCCATTCCTGTGGTGGGCCTCATGAGAGCCAGTTTTGTCATAGCGCTTGATGGTTTTTAAGACGTCATTTTAAGTAACTTTGAAGTACATTTTCCGTATTGACTGACCTTCATGTCTTAACCCTTGTGTGGTGTTCGTTTTTGTTATGCACCCAATGTTCGCGGGTCTGATGGACCCATAACATTATTGTTTTTAAAACAATACAGCCATAGCAATTTACGTAATTAATTCTTAGATGACTTAAATCTATTACAAGCAATATAGACAGCATACATGGTTAATATTTGCCATTTACCTCTGCTAGATCACGTGTATCAATAAAAGTGCCATTTGTTTTTTTAAATTAAATGTATAATCCAGACATGGGTGGAATATAATTGAAACAAGGTTTTCATCACTATTGAAGTTGTATGTTTTGAGCTGAACAAATTGGAAGGACAAATTTTACATACAGTATTTTATGGAAATGATAAATGAGACCCATTGAAAACAAATTAAGGCCAGACAGTATCTGTATACCCGACATATGAATGTGTCTCATGTTGTGGATGAAAACATACCATTCAAAAGTTTAGGGTCACTTAGAAAGTTCCTTGTTTTTGAAAGAAAAGCTCATTTTTGTCTATTGATATAACATCAAATTGATCAGAAATAGAGTTTAGACATTGTTAATGTTGTAAATTACTATTGTAGCTGGAAACGGCTGATTTTTAATGGAATATCTACATCTATCCACATAGGCCCATTATCAGCAACCATCATTCCTGTGTTCAAATGGCACGTTGTGTTAGCTAATCCAAGTTTATAATTTTAAAGGCTAATTGATCATTAGAAAACCCTTTTGCAATTGTGTTAGCACAGCTGAAACTGTTGTTCTGATTAAAGAAGCAATAAAACTGGCCTTCTTTAGACTAGTTGATTACCTGGAGCATCAGCATTTGTGGGTTCGATTACAGGCTCAAAATGGCCAAAAACAAAGTACTTCCTTCTGAAACTTGTCAGTCTATTAATGTTCTGAGAAATGAAAGCTATTCCATGTAAGAAATTGCCAAGAAACTGAAGATATCATACAACACTGTGTACTACTCCCTTCACAGAACAGCGCAAACGGGCCCTAACCAGAATAGAAGGAGTGGGAGGCCCCAGTGCACAACTTAGCAAGGAGACAAGTACATTAGAGTGTCTAGTTTGAGAACAAGGCCTCAACTGGCAGCTTCATTAAATAGTACCTGCAAAACACCCGTCTCAACGTCACCAGTGAAGAGGCGATTCCGGGATGCTGTATGCCTTTGTATGCCTATGTAGATATTCCATAGAAAATCAGCCGTTTCCAGCTACAATGGTCATTTACAACATTAATTAACAATGTCTACGCTTTATTTCTGATCAATTTGATGTTATTTTCAAAAACAAGGACATTTCTAAGTGACCGCAAACTTATTAACAGGACTGTCAAACAGAGGAAAGGATTGAAGGCTAATTTTCCATTGAATCAAATACTATATCTGACTGCAGTACATATAGATCTATTATGTTGATTATATCCTTTAAGACCTTGGATATCGACACATCTTAACCACCACTGGGTTTTTCCCAGTGATAGGGGCAATTGTCAAAATTCCTTGGCCAAGTCAACTGAAATCAATTCTATATTTGGTTTGATGTTGCATGAAGGTGATTTGGCTATTTAAAAATTGTTTTACAATTGCCCCTATCACTTCCATTGATTGTTAGCTACCGGTGACTAAAGTTAGCTGAAGTTTGTGCCTGTTTAAAGAAAACTACTTTTTCGTTTGAGGAACCATCTAACATCAAGTTGTAAAATCCTGAACTTCCCCTTAAAAAAAAAATACACATTGTTTGTGTAGTAAGTGGGTATCAAATTGTATTTAAAAAAAGACTATGCTAAACACATTGCTGCTTATTATGAACAGACTAGTGTTGTGCTGAATGCTGTAGGTATTTGTCACACATTTACTCCTTTGATATATCTGATGTCAACACGTTTGGGAACTACAAACCCTTAAAGAAACAACAGATACCATCTGCTTTTCAGTCTCATCTCTGCTTGCTAACTCCTCACTGCTCGCTGCATGTCATTTGTGATTGTTCTACCTTGAACCCTTCCTAGAGAAATCCAACAGAATGCATGCACACACACGCAAGCCTACTCTAATTTCAACACTCAGGTTTGATTTAGTTCCTAAAGCAGTCAGTGTCAACAGTAGCATCGCTTTCTCTTTCCATCTCACTAAACAGAATGGCTGAACAGTATGTCATTAAAACATACCCCCTTCCTCTTACTCCCACTCCTCCTCCCATCCCTACTCTCCTATTTTTGTTTTCCCAGCCACCCACTGTCTGTTCAGACAATTCCATCTCTCAAGGAGTTTCAATTTTATTGGGAGCCAGATGTGTTATTTCTTCTTTAAATGCGGGTGAATTATGTGTATTTTCTTCTTTGATGAAATGGCTGCAGGGGTTTGAGTAGCGTACTGTTGGTTATATGTGCAACTGTATCGGAGCACCCAAATGTCCAGCCTTTACTATAGACTGGTGGACCATAGGCACATGCAGAGCTTAATGGGAAGGTTGGTTTAACTTGAACTAGACTGTAGACAGACAGGCAGACCAAAAAAAACCAGGCCAGCAGCAAATCAATGTCTTTAACCCGTTCTTGACATTTTTCTCCATCAGCTCTCCTTGATGCGGGTGCTAAAGAACTAACTAATGTAATCTGTTTGTCCTTTTTTGGGTGCTCAATCTTGTCCCACTGGTCTACCTTCATGTTTCAGAAGAAATGCATATTCCTACTCTTATTACCTGTAAGTAGCATTAAGGAAAGACCCTTTCCCAATTTTGATATTTATCTTTTTTATTATCATTTGTTTATCATGTTCTTATATTATTAAACCACTGAGTCTATTTTAATTCCCCCTCTTAGCCCTGTAGACATACACTTGTTCAGTTACTGTTTATGGAACAAAATTGAACACAACAGACTCTACAACTAGAGTTAGTGTTAATGTTTAGATCTAGGGCCTTTTTCATGGCCAGTTCTTCAATACTATGTTTTTTTTTCTCAATCAGAAATGCCATGGTGGACAAAGCATCTCAGCACCTACAAAAAGAACATCTTCAGCCATGTATAATGTTTTGTAACTTGTCCTTTGTAGGCATTTTTGTGATGGGGAGTCAATAACAAGCTGTGCGTGTATATTATACTAAGCATCAGCCCAGGAAATCAGCCCATGGTCAAATAGTGTTTCTATGGAGACCTTTCATTTTTTGCTTCATGCTGCAAAGAGATTGCACATCTTGTTTGCCATTATTATTACTGCTGCTAGTTGAAAATAGTTTCCCAATTTCTCAAGGTTTTATGTAGTTTATATCTGCATGGTGCAAAGACCACTTTCCTGTCTTTAGCGAAAATGCTTAACTCGGGGCGGCAGAGTAGCCTAGTGGTTAGAGCGTTGGACTAGTAACCGAAAGGTTGCAAGTTCGAACTCCCCATGCTGACAAGGTACAAATCTGTCGTTCTGCCCATGAACAGGCAGTTAACCCACTGTTCCTAGGCCGTCATTGAAAATAAGAATTTGTTCTTAACTGACTTGCCTAGTAAAATAAAGGTAAAATAAAAAATTAAATAAAAAACTGCAGTAGACATATCAATGTTCAGTTCCTAACATAGCAAAACAGTAATCATGAAAACTTAACTGCCAGAAATCTTTAACCCTCAAAGAAATTACTACTTTACGCTTAATATATGGAATTAAATTGATGGCTATTACAATGCAGGCTACATTTCCTTGAAGCTCTTGAAATGTTGATGCATTGATGCATCCATTCCCAGCAGCCATTGCCTGGTGCCTGGAGCAGCCGTTACTCTTGAGCAGCAGGTTGAGTAGGAGGCCCACAGGCTATTAAAGGCCACAACACTGAGACACTCTTCTCGGACATGTAGTTGAATCAACATCTTCCTATTCACATGATTAATATTGTTAACAATATCAATATAGTCAAACCTTTCTCTAATTTGAGCCTTCTCTTTGGGGTCCTTACAATAGTGTTTCACAGAATAAAATATACTAGCCTCAATCTTTGCACGACTCTTAATTTTGTAAGCAAGTCTTTGCTTGAAAAACAGCCCTAAAAACGATTTGCATCACCCATTCTGAGGTTTCAGTCTTACTTTCCAATGCCATGAGAAGTTACAAAACAAGAAACCTGATTACTTAATTCACACACTAACTCTTTCCAAAAGGCATTCCTTCAGACCTCTATTTATCCCTTTCGTGTGTGTGTGTGTGTGTGTGCGCGCAAGTGACTGAGTGAGTGTTGCATGTTAACCATGCTGTGAAGACCCATCCGCGTCACCCATCCTGCTAAAGCGCATGCTGACTTACTCACCTCACCCACACGGCTGGCCGCTTACTCACTGTCTCTCGAAGGAGTTTTGTAATGAACATTTGCAAAACTTAGCTGGATATGTTTCTCGGTGAACATACTTCATGTACTGTACATGCATTATAAGATGAATGTAATATAACTGCTTTCCTGTGATCAAATTGGCTATTAGAGTTTTACATTATAATTTGTATGATGTGACGGATGTCAGAAGCAGATGAGATCTGATATTCTTGTATGACCAATGATCTAACACATTTGTAATTTATTTTGTTTTGTAAGGATCTTGTTTAGCCCAATGACTAATCTTCCAAGAGTCCTTAAGAAATGTAAAAAAAAAAACATTTTTTTAAACATACAGAAATTAGAAAAACAACAAAAGCAAAGTAAAAGCATAAAAACACAAAGAACCACATTCCTATTATTTATTCATATTAAGCCTTCCCCTGCCACACCCACATAGATAATGTGCACATATGAATTTAAGTACAACATACAGTAACATATTGAGAGCTTGCGTCTACAATAAGCTCGTAGAACCACTCTAGTCGCTCAAGACATTTTATGAATTAGTCTCTTAAGACAACTATTTGGCACGTTGTTTTTGAACCTTTTGGCAAGGAGTTCCAGGACTCCGCTGCCCTGAAACTAAAAGCTCTTTTGCCCATCTCCAATTTGAGTTTTGATGGGTTGCATGTTTCATTACAATATTGTTTTGAATGCTCGTTTTGGACCGATTTCAGACTGAGCATTCTACTCAATGCATCGTCAATGAGCGCCGATGAAGATTTCATCCCAAGTGCATTACAGTGGCTTGGAAATATAATGACATTCAAAAGGAGGCTAACAGTTAGTAGGAAAAGCTTTTGTCATAATTTTGATGTCACCAGATTTACTTTAGATGCAGTATAACGCTAGCTAGCTAAGATTGAGGGGAGGCCACCGGATTTTAGATAGCTAATGTTAGCATAGCTAGCTATTTTTTTGACGAACTTTGCTAGCTAATAACAACATTGTCATCTGTCTAAAGTAAATTTGACGACATGATAATGCTGGCAAAGTTGTTTCCTACTAAATATTTGACTACTTTAGCAATGCAATCATATTTCCAGGCAATTTAATTTAGACTAAACAGTAGTTAGCCTCTGTCCAGAATGACTGGGCTTATCACCACTTTAGGGCACCGCCGATAGAGGGCGGCTTGAGAACGTTCATAACAATGGCATGAGAACGTTCATAACAATGGCATGACGCAAGTGATGGAGGTGCAACCTATAAATAGCAAAGCCAGTACCATAAAGCACAATATGATATGCAGGCCATCCTCAGTGGGGTAACCTTACTTTTAATGAAGTGTTGGTTTGACATTAATTAAATATGGATTATCTTTACTCCATTGCCACTTACCAATATGCAAGGAATTTGTCATTTAAATTAGTCTATTATAGGAATATCCAATAGGCTGAACAATTGAGAGAACTCTTGTAATTAGGAGATATCGCTGACCTTTCGATGGCAGGAAGGGAAGTGAGAAGAATCTGAGCACTGATTTGTTATGATAAAAGACAGACACACATGATAGGGAGGCCTCCTGGCCTCTTAAGCTATACATCATTACATTATCGAAGGTTCTTTATATGATGGAAGCCTAGATTTGGGAATGGGAGTTTGTGTAGTTAAATGCACATCACTTGTTTTAAGAAGTACTGGGCCGAAGACAACTTACAGAGGAAGTAGGGCCCGCACACATGACAGGTTGCCATTGTACATAAATAATAATTAGTTCTGAATTGACATACCTGTATAAATTAAGGTAAATAATAACTCCACTACATACATTTTATTGAGCTAGTTAAATATTTAAAGATTGGATGCTCACCTAATAAAATGTGGTGGAGCAATCATGTTTAGAGACAACTGAAGGCCATACAGACAGTGTAGAGAGGGAGAGAAGTCAGACCCATAGCAAAGAGGATGAAATAGTGTGCTGCTCACTAGAGAACTGTCACACCCTGACCTTAGAGATCCCTGTTTATTCTCTATATTTTGGTTATGTCAGGGTGTGATTAGGGTGGGTACTCTAGTTTTTGTATATCTATGTTTTCATTTTTCTTTGCAACGGACAAAGCAGCATGGTCAGGAGGACTGGACCAGGGAGGAAATCCTGGAGGGAGCAGGACCCTGGACAAGTGCCGGGGAGTATCGCCGTCCGAAGGAGCAGATGGAGCCAGCGAAAGCAAAACGGCGACGATACGAGGAGTTAAATTAACAATGCAAGTACAAGGCAGCCCCCCCAAAGAAATTGGGGGGCACACGGGGAGATTGGCAGAGTCAAGGTTCAGACCTGAGCCAACTCCCCGTGCTTACCGTGGGGAGCGAGTGACCAGTCAAGCACCGTGTTATCCGGTTCTGCGCACCATGCCTTCAGTGCGCATCCACAGCCCGGTGAGCTCTGTGCAAGCTCCCCGCAGTTGCCGTGCTAGAGTGAGCATTCAGCCAGGAAGGATTGTGCCGGCTCAGCGCTCCTGACCTCCGGTGCGTCTCTTCGGTCCAGGATATCTTGCGCCAGCTCTACGCACGGTATCCCCAGTTTGCCAGCCCAGTGCGTCCCGTGCCAGCTCTCCACACTCACCGAGCTAAAGTGGGTATCCAGCCAGGACGTGTTGTGGCAGCTCCCCGCACCAGGCTTCCAGTATGTCTCCTCAGTCCGGTGAGACCTGTTCCAGCTCCACGTACGAAGCCTCCAGTGATGATTCATGGTCCAAAGCCTCCAGTGATGATCCCTGGCATAAAGCCAGTGATAATCCATGGCCCGGAGCCTGCAGTGACGATCCATGGCAAGGAGCCTGCTGCGACGGTCCCCAGTCCCGGAGCCTCCGGCGACGGTCCCCAGTCCCGGAGCCCCTGGCCACGGTCCCCAGTCCCGGAGCCCCTGGCGACGGTCCCCAGTCCCGGAGCCCCCGGCGACGGTCCCCAGTCCCGGAGCCCCCGGCGACGGTCCCCAGTCCCGGAGCCCCTGGCGACGGTCCCCAGTCCCGGAGCCTCCGGCGTCGGTCCCCAGTCCCGGAGCCTCTGGCGACGGTCCCCAGTCCCCGTTCCCCACGGTCTGGATCCACAGAAGTGGAGGGATCAGCATAAGGAGCGGGGGCTACGTCACGAACCGGAGCTGCCATTAAGAGTAGATGCCCACCCGGACCATCCCCTATAGGTTCAGGTTTGCGGCTGAAGTCTGCACCTTTGGGGGTACTGTCACACCCTGACCTTAGAGTTCCCTGTTTATTCTCTATATTTTGGTTAGGTCAGGGTGTGATTAGGGTGGGTACTCTAGTTTTTGTATATCTATGTTTTCTTTTTATTTGTTGGCCTAGTATGGTTCCTAATTAGAGGCAGCTGTCTATCATTGTCTCTGATTGGGGATCATACTTGGGCAGCCCTTTTTCCCACCTTCTGTTGTGGGATTTTGTCTTTGTTTGTTTGCATGTATTTTGCACGACGAAACTTTTCGTTCGTTGTATTGTTTTTTTTTTGATGGTTCACATTTTAATAAAATATGATGAACCCAAATCACGCTGCGCCTTGGTCTACCCTTAACGACGAACGTTACAAGAACAGGGCATACTGTGTTAAAGATGATATGTGGCTTTCTCTCTTTTTCTCTCCCTCACTACATCACACCTTCTTTTCTCTTTCTAGTTCACTCCCAATATCTCCGCCTATCTGTCAGCCTGTTAGAGTACATTTCTTCTTTCTGCCTCCATCATTCACTCCTTTTCGTTAATACTAGAGCCCCATGTCCTCATCTCTGCGACTCTTCTTTTTTTCTTCCACACCACTACCATTCCTCCTATGCCCACTTTCAAAGTAAGAATAGCACTATAGCCACCAATCAATGCTTGAAATTGGAAGCACAGCTGTACAAGTACATTGTAAATTGGAGGAAAGGTCTGCCTGAAATAATGATGGCAAAATGATTACAGAAAAAAAAAATCAGAGGGCTCTTTCCGTGACAGCAAAGTAAAAACACATCACATGTCCACCACTAACTCACACACCCACTTTCTTCACACACATACAAACACAGACACACAAACACGCTCGCTCGCTCGCACACACAAACAGACAGCAATATCAGAAACAGCTCCTTATTGCCACAATTTTAAGACCTGGAAACGTAATTGGAAAAAAGTGGAGGTGCCTACAGATCTGACCCTTCTGTTATTGCTTCTTGACTGAGGTTTCGCCGATGCAGCATTTGCCTCTATCCTCAACCCCAGCTGCCTCTGTTCTCAACCCCAGAATCAAAGGACTACATTTGTTTGCAAATGGAGACCGTGTACTGACTACCACACCTCCATATTCCACAAGGCCTGCCCTCTTTTTAAAGACAGCTCATAAATTACAGCATTTCCTTAACTAATTCTGTTGAATACGTTTACCTACAAGAGCTAAAGCATCAAATTTTGTCCTTCCAACTGATTTTCAATGAATATTTTTTCGCGCAACGCTACAGTATAGTCATCAACAGGCCTTACACAGACCTACACCTTTACAATAACGGAAGCTTTGACTAAGTGTTCAACTTCTGAAGCCTACTGCAGTTATTAGTCAGTCAGAAATTCTAGAGTGAGGTCGTTATAGAGGTTACATTCTATAGTCTCAAACTGTTCTTTGAAATGGACTGACTTACAGTGAAGTATTTGTTAGAATACCGTTCAAGCTCAAGTAAAATGGTAAGCTACTGTTGCTTTCTACGCATTCAGAACTGTCAAATTAAGTTCCTGATTTGCTTTGTTCCACATGGCAAACTTCTGACTTTGAAATCCACACGTTTCTTTATAATATCAATGAGACATCCAAAAAATAAATCTACCATCAGTCACTATGACTACGAGGTTTTTATTCCCCAATCACAGTCCAGAAATAGATATTTCACCACATGGAATAAATCACTGCAGATTATTGAACAGAAAGCATTCTCTTTTGCCTGAAAGGCACCAAATTCGCCCAAATGATTAAGTTACAAAATACTAGATACTGAACAATGTGTAACATGGCCACTCTTCACTTTTTACTCCTTTACCTTTTATGGTGTAGTACAAGTCTGTTGTATGATGTGTGATGTGTGTACAACTGCACCATTGTCTCTGAGTGACACTGTTTGTTTTGGGTGGCGGCTGAAGGAAACTGGCCAAAAAACAGAAGGAGACAGCCAGCAGCAGCAGCACCCAGAGGGAGATGGGACTGGTGAGCACGGCTGATAAGAGTACCACTAAAGTCAGCACTCTGCACAAGGACGACCCCTTCTCCACCAGCAGCCAGGACATCAACGGTTTCAGTGAGTCAAATATGACATATTACCAAGATTGCAAAATTCCCGAAACATTCCCAAAGTTCCCCAGAAGTTTTTCAGAAATCCCAGTTCTGGGAATTTTGCAACCCTTCCTACCAGTCTGTACCAATTCCTGGCAGTCCTAGCTTGTTTTTCTCTCCTCTCACTTCCCTGTGTTCGACTTAATGTCTTGATACCCCCTGTTCCACTCCTATTTCTCTAATTTAATTTTCCTTTGCCTGGAGTTTAATTCTCACTTAATCTCACAATTTGTGTGCTGTTCTGTTTTCTTTCATAGTTATTTCCTTTAAAGGAGAAGTTTACCAAAAATCCAGAAACTTCCAAGTGATTCCATACATTGAAAGTAATTCAGTGGAGTTTTTCTCCTCTCCCCCTCGCACTGTAGTGCTGTTCTGAAACAGCTACAAAAACAGGTCACGTGACTGGCATTGCTGGATCCAGGCATCGCTCTGATCCGTTGCCAGTGAATTCATGAATCAGAAATTTGTTTTTTATTGAAAGCGTGCAGCTTTATTACAGATTCAAGTTTGGAATAAATAAAAAACAATGAATAAGGGCATAAACTGCCGTTTCTACGTAGCAGGGATTTCTCCGAGAGCACTGCTGCTGTGGCTGTCGGTTACATAAAATAATGAGCTAAAATAATCGGAAATGTTTTATGTTGAAAAGTAAGCATTTCTTGAGTTAAGGATCGGACGCATTTTTCCATTTTCACCTAAAATGACACCCAAATCTAACTGCCTGTAGCTCAGGACCTGAAGTAATGATATGCATATTCTTGATACCCTTTGAAAGAAAATACTTTGCAGTTTGTGGAAATGTGAAATGTATGTAGGAGAATTATAACACATTAAATATGGTAGAAGATAATACAAAAAAATTGTGTTTTCAAAAAATGTTTTGAAATGCAAGAGACAGGCCATAAAATGACATAGGAGTTTAGGCGCCACCAGATGGCAGCAACATTTGTGTGCAACGTTTTAGACTGATCCAGTGAAGCATTACATTACTGCACAACATTTTGAATCAATTCTTCCCAAATGTGCCGAATTTATCAATTTATACATTTTCGGGTACATAACTATAGAGAACATACAAACATGATATGGTAATAAAACATTTAAGTTTACAAAGTCCCAGGAAGGTCATACATGATGGATAATTAGCTTTCCTACAGAAAAGATACAACTTCACAGATCTAGATGGCGGGGTTCAAACTGTAGAACCCAGTTCCTACATTTGAATATAAAAATGGATTTTATCAAACAAGTGAGGCCTGAAACCATTAATGGCAGGAGTCACGTGACCCGTTTTTTGCAGCTGTTTCAGTGCACCACTACAGGGAGAGCGAGGGGTAAAGGGTAAACTCCACTGAACTAGTTTCAATGTATGTAACTTGAGAGTTTCTGGATTTTGGGTAAACTTCTCCTTTAAAGTCTCCTTTGTGCTTATTTGGTCCCCACATGATGATTAGCTAGGCAGCTGTTGGTAGCCTCCTGTCATTCTCACTGCCATTGCACAATACTGGTCGACCATATTCATTTACAGTGCCACATATGGAGCAATATTTCAGCCAATAATCATAGTGCGCTTACAAATAACAATATCTGAAAATACAACATTAGGGGCGGGATTGCAAACACTTCAATTCAGTGTAATATGAATCCACCAACATATTATAGCACTGTATACAAGGTTCTTAGGCACCCATCTAGTAAAAGCTGTAAATACCATGAGTGGATACCAATTGCTCTTTTCCAAAATTATTCCATCTTATTCCAAATCAAGTTACTGTAGCATCTCCACTGAATATACTTTTCAATAAGACACTTCAGAGGAAAGGCGAGTGGCATTTTGGCCATTTCTTCTGAGCTGTAAGTGGGGTCCAGCCTGCTGTGTGTGGCAGCAGTAATTAGGAAGGCCCTCTCAGAAGCTTTTTCTGGGGAAAATGTCACACTTTTTTGAAAGTTCGGGTCAGCTGGAGAACAAAAGTCTCAACTAATATATACAGTAATTGCCTTCACTACACTGTCCATACTTCAGCTCTGCATCTAACCCAACTAAGAAAATTCCCTAATAGCGATTCAAACTTTAGAAGAAAAGGAGAATGTGCCATGCACGTTATCTAGGTGTCGATTCTGTGAGAAAACAAGTCTGTATTTTGGTGTGGAAATTATCCAACCATTATGTAGAAATTATGTTAAAAATAATAATAATCTACATTTATCAATCTGACTCCCAATATTATGTGAATAAATACAACAGTCCTGTACGTCACCTCTCAGTATGACTATATTGAACATGTGTCTAACTTGCACTGTTATGCAATTATTATAAAACTAAATACAACCAGCTAATCTTGGCGACCGATGTTCTAGCATTAATTTGAGGCAAGCAGATCAGAGTTGTCAAGGTAGTACCCAAGCATGTGTAGTATATAACAACTGCCAATAGACCTACTCAATTATTAACGTGTAGTCAATCAAATAATTACTCTGTATAATAATATATAATATATATTATAATTTATGAGTCATGAAAGAATTAACACTCAATTACTGTATACATGAAATACATGATACATTACAGATTAACTCTGAGTAAATGACTATCAACAATAGGCTTAATACTTAACGTGGTTACATCCGTCTTCAGTATAGAATTTTTATATTTTTTGGTATTTTACCTCCTTTTCCCAATTTCGTGATATCCAATTACAATCTTATCTCATCGCTGCAACTCCCCAATGGGCTCGGGGAAAGGCGAAAGTCGAGTAATGCATCCTCTGAAACATGCGCTTCTTAACACCTGCCTGCTTAACCCAGAAGCCAGTTGCACCAATGTGTCGAAGGAAACACCGTTCAACCAACGATTGAAGTCAGCCTAAAGGCGTCCAGCCCGCTACAAGGAGTCGCTGAGCGCCACACCCTCCCCTAACCTGGACGACACTGGGCCAATTGTGCACCGCCCTATGGGACTCCCAGTCTCGGCCGGTTGTCATACAGCCTGGGATCAAACCCGGGTCTGTAGTGACACCTCAAGCACTGCAATGCAGGGCCTTAGACTGCTGTGACAGTCGGGAGGCCCACAAATTCACTGTCCTTTTAACCAAATTCAAGCAGACACTCACACGCAAACCGAATGAACCTTTCATTGCACTTTGCTAGTAAAAATAACAATAGGCAGGAAAGTATTTTAATCTAATCAACTCAATTTAAATGATAGGAGCTGTGTCGTGCCCTCAATGATCTATCCACCGTCCAATGAACAAAATAAGTTTCCCTGTAACAATAAATGCATACCACTTACAATACAATAAAACACATCAAAATTCATAGTTCTTTATGAACTCTTGAAACATTTGAAACATAACAATTTAATTCACACAGCAACATTAATTTCCTCAATAAAAGTTTATCAGTCTTCACACCACTAATGTTGTCTGTGCTCCCAGGGTTCTGTGGTAACTACCCGCCCCCCCCCCGCCCACCCCCAGAGAAAACCACAAATAAGGTGTTTGACCCCTGTGATAGCCCTAAAATGATCAGCCTTCCAAACAATTCTATAAATAGTGAATGAGTCATCACGCTGGGCTTCAGCGACTGCAAGTTGCTAGTCGCGAGTATCACCTTCACTACAAGTCCATCATTACCTGTATTGTAATATTTTGGTCATCATGCTCCCAAATTCATATTTTGTTTTCTGCTATAATTTTTGGTAAATTCCATAATTTTCCATCTAGTTTAGTAAAATCAATAACAAACAGTCTCTGGAGACGTGACAAAAGAAAATCCCTGCTCCATCACGTACATCTATGTATGCAAAGCCTCCAACACAGAATGTTCTCCCTCTCATATCAGTATTCTTCCTGTACAACACCTTGTTCATTATTCCTCCCTATAATGATTTCTTTATTAATGTGGCCATCAGAATAGGACAGTTCCGGGGGTGTTGGGCACAGGTTATGCCTAATGAGAAATGCCAACTCCATGCCAAGCATGGAGATCTAATATTTACACGGACACGATGAAATAACCTTTTCTGTTATTGCATTCTTGTGAAACATTGCTGCGAAAGCACTTTTCACACGCAGGTAGTAGAATAAAGTTGGTTATATTAGCATACAGTATGAATAAGGGTTAGGTTTTATATTTGAGCAGAGGAGATACTCAGTTGTGCATTAAAATGTAAAGTACTACGTAGCCGTATCTGCAATACCTTGTGGTTCAGCTGAGCACATGCTCAGAGTTAGATCGAGCTAGCCTGTGGGAAAATGGTCTCCATAGCCGTATGTAATATCACATGTTGATTACTGTAGAAACTCCATGTGTCAAAATCCCATGGGCATTGTTCAACGTTTCATGTAGGATAGGGCTGGTAAGTGTGAGTTGTTGAAAGGGAGAATTCGTGTATTTTACCGTTTGGTGGTATAACGTTCACCCATCCAGGTCTGTTCACCTGTGGTACATTTTCTCTGTCTTACTGTAGTGGTGATAGTGGGCTAATGTTCTGTAGACCCGCCTTATTTTAGTTTTATACAGACCCATCTTGTTTTTGTGTATAGATGGTGTCTGGATATTGCATCCCGTTTGCTGTGCTGTTGTCTTCAAAGTCTTTAACATCTCCCCCTTGTATTTCTCCCCTCAGCATCCCCCTCTCCCTGCTCCTTCTCTCTGCAAGGCAAAACGCTGCAAAGCAAATCCCTCTTGAATTCCTACTACTCAGGTACAGCCATACAACTCTGAAGAAGTCTGCTTTGTAGTGAATCTACATAAGGCAATGCCATATTGCTCTTTCAGGTCTCTTCAAAGTAGAACATGTTGAGAAATCAATCTGAAGACCGGAGACATTTTATTTGGTGGGAATTGTTTGACGCTTGGAGAATTCATTTTCGCAGGTTGGCAGTTGTCATGAATCTTGGCCTGGAGGCAGCTCTTCAGAGTGGTCACTAACTGGCACAGCCACGAAGTCAATAAAATCTGATTTTTAAACCTAACCTTAACCACACTGCTAACCCTAACCTTAACTTAAGGCTATTTCTTTTAATTAATTTTTACGACATAGCAAATTTTGACTTTGCAGGTGGCCCATCTAGTGGAAATCACCCAATTCTGCCTCACAGGGTGAGATTCATGACAATAAACTTCAACGTGCTCCATATTCACTGTCTTCTTTCCCTGTGTCATTCACCTCTGTAGTGTCGAAGGAGCCAGTCCCTGCAACAGCATCCATTGGTAAGTATCTCCTCTCCATCTATTCTTGCTTCTCCTTCCATTATCTTGTTGTTTAGATATCTGGTAATGGATTTAACATACACAAATTAAATCCAAACATGGTGTTCACCTATGTCAAATTGAAGACCATTCACTGAGCTAATAAATCAAACCAAACAGCACGTCAGCAGGATTCTACAAAGTTACAGTAACGTACTATCACTACTTATTCAACACAGACAGCACTCTCCCAGTGTCAGGCCATGGCCATGCTGCTGACCCAGGGCAGGCTGTGAAAGGTCTAATGGAGGTCTGCTGTGTCATGGATGGCACTGCCTATAATTACAGTACATGCACTGGAGTGTAATGAGAATCACATATAGTGTGTTGCAACCGGTTGAATATTAATGCTTAGATTTGGCACAGCCAGATTGAAATGCCAAATCTTCTCGAAGCAGATTGACCACCTCTTTGACAAGTAGATTTGCTGCGAACTAAAATATGTCAAGTGTTTTGGTAGAGTTAGCTCCACTCTCAACTGTTTCTCCTCATCCGCCTCAAATCAAATGGCTCCATTTCATTGGTTTATGTACTCCATTTCTAGTAGGTGGTTCACAGATTTCCCACCTGCCATTGGTCAGCAACTGGCTTCATGGTAGGTATTTTGTGTGGTCGAAGTCCTTTTTTTGTTTAATGGGGCACATGTTTTGTTTTGTCTGCCCCATGGGGGTCACAGAAAGGTACAGTAAACACACTCTTTGATCTTGAGGCTGTCTGTAAAATAGACTTTCCTCTGACCTATGGATTTCCAAAGGGATGCAGTGGAACTGAAGATGTTTTACTCTGAGCCCACATTCTCACAACCTTGTTTTTTACACATTCAGCATTGTTACTCCTGCTTTAAAAGTAGCCGTCTGAGCCCCTCATTCTCACAATCTCATATATTCTAAATGGTATCCCCTAAAACTCCTAGAGGGTCCTTGTTCACCCAATTCATAGCCACCAAGTGGAACTACCTGAACTGTGATTTTAGTCTATTCAAGTGTTTATATTAAACTTACCACTTATGTAAATGACAGGGAAGGTCTGACCCCGCCATATATCCTCTCCTCCAAAGCTGGTTGAAGTCCAAGTATACCTTTCTCAAGCACTGTTGTTGACTGAGCAAATCACAGTGATGGCCGACAAACCCCCTTCTTTACTGGCCAGGGGAGAGAAAGCCAGCTCTAAGCAAACAGAGCCCAGGCAGGGGGAAAAGAGTCTTGTCAAACATTACAGGAGGCAAGGGAAGGCAGGCAAGCAAGCAAGTCCAAAGCATCTGCAGCATTTATTGATTTCAGCAGTACATCTGTAAATTACCCATAGTACATGCCATAATCATCAAGTTTCACAGTCAATAATTTAGCTTTGCCTATTCATTCTAGCCTGACCGGCTACCGCCAGGCGAAAAAAGGGGAATAAATAGAGATGGAGAGGGAGAAGCAAGATGTCTTAGTGTGGAGGAAGGAGCTTTAGAAAATCAATGCTCTCGTGTAAAGCTAGGCTTAGCTGTTTTTCTATATTAGTCTGGGTTTTGATGGCTTAGGTGTTTCTTTTGCGATGCAAATAGGCATCCTTTTTTGAGCGTTACATTCCAATCAGTGATGCAATTTCATTCACTGTCTGAGAGAAAGAATGAGATCACAGCTGTTTCATGTACATGCTTAGCTAGTAGTAGTGCGGCCCTTAGTCAATTCACTGGATATTGATCATAGGCCAGTTTATGAAGTCCTGTGTAATGTAGCTGACACTGCAGGCAGTCTATTAGATATGACCGATGATGATGTACATTTCCATTTTTCCTCCCCCCCCTGCCTCTCTATCTCTTACTTAGTCATAGGCATTTCAGTCGCTCTGCATTTGGGCTTGTTGCTTTAATGTTACTTGCTATCAGCACCAGAGGTATCAATGCTTCACCAGAAACCGAAGAAGACAGCTAGAGGCAGGATAGAGTCTGTCTTCTGGCTGTGGGCTGTCAGACAAGCTGGATGGACTGACTGGATCAGAGGACATGGTGAGCAGGATTATTGGTCCTGCTGAAGGGAGGGCTTCAGTTTCACAGGTGGTGGAGAACTTTGAGGGGTGCTCTGGGACTGGCACAGTTCTCTTGTTTATTCATCACCAGGAGCAGAGTCTTAGCTTGCGAATACTGCTACATTTGGTAGTGTTGAATGAAATCCATACTTATTTTTTTTTTATCAGCGTATGCAAAATGGTATTGATAAGATGTCCATTAGTAGAGTAGATGCCTATACGCTACCAGCAGACATGACTTAGTTTAGAATGCATCTAGCCTCTTGCATAATTTATGCCATTCACATCTCTAAATGCAGCAGATACTGTATATCTGCCAAAAGCAGAAGAAGCTAAAGTTTTTAATTTGCATTGGCTTAATTTATAATGCCATGTTTGAACACATAAAACAGGATGGATCCTGGTTCAGTTTAAAAGAAGGGGCTAGGTATATTTGGTTCCTACAACGCTTAAATGTTCCTAAGGGTTTTAGAGAATGACTGATTTCTACACTTGGAAAATCACTGCACATTATCTCAAATCTTCTCCAGCTATATTTAGTCTTTAGAATGGAGGGACATTTTAGGTAATTTCAAAAGGCATTATATTGTCCCCGCTCAAAGAGCTGTCCAATGTATTTTTGTATGGATGGTAATTATTGCTAATGGTCAAAAATGGTTGTTTAGTGATAATGTTGCACTGCCGATAATTGAGCTTAATGCGATTTCAGCACTAATCATTAGTCTGCACCTCGTGGAAGTACTGCACAATAAAATGGCGAAATTACTTTAAAGGCAATGTCCTTTATTAGAAGAACTTCTGCAAAATAGGATGTTCATTTTGAAGTATTTTTTCCCCCTGTATGTCTCCACATTATCTCTGAGCATCATGTTGTGCTCAATGTTCTACCATATTGTGACACAGTTGGTAGACGCTGCGAAGGTCTGAGTCAATATCGCTTTGTACACCTAAATAGAGATTAAAGCTGTCTTGATATTCAGGGACTCTCCCAGACTGTATCTTCCAACACTGTTAAAAATTATTGGTAGTGATTTCTTCTTTTGCTAGGACATAATAATATTTCTCAGTATAGCGTTTTACGAACCATGCACCCTTGTAACCTGAGCCAAGCTGTCCTCCCTCCCTTCACAACAGAGCAATATTCACCACAGAACCCTGCTCTCTGGGAAACCTCTTTATTTTCTTTATATTTTGTCTGCCATGTTTGGCCTTCAGAAGGAAGTAAAGAACGAGCAGACGTTTCCTGAAAGGGGATTGATTTTCACTGGACTCTTTTGACATACAATTAAATTGTAATTGTCACATGCTTGGGCCCTTCCCAACAATACAGAGATTTTGTTGTTGTTGAAATAATAAAAAAATAAAATAAGCTAATAAATACACAATGAGAAACGATAACTTGGCTATATACTGTACGCTGGGTACCAGCACCGAGTCGATGTGCAGGAGGGGTACGAGGTAATTTAGTAAATACTTACTACACATTTAGGTAGGGAGGAAGTGACTAGGCAACAGGATAGACAAACAAAGTAACAGAGCATGTGATGAGTCAAAAGAGTTAGCGCAGAAAGGGTCAATGCACATAGTCTGTGTTGCTGTTAGTTAACTATTTAACAGTCTTAGGACTTGGGGGTAGAAGCTGTTCAGGGTCCTGTTGGTTCCAGTCTTGGTGCATTGGTACCGCTTGTCATGCAGTAGCAGAGAGAACAGTCTATGACTTGGGTGGCTGAAGTCTTTGACAAGTTTTAAGGCCTTTCTCTGACCCTGCCTGGTATAAAGGTCCTGGATGGCAGGGAGCTCAGCCCGAGTGATGTACTGGGCCGTACACACTACCCTCTGTTGCACCTTGCTGTCAGATGTCGAGCAGTTGCCATACCAAGAAGTGATGCAGCCAGTAAAGATGCTCTCAATGATGCAGATGTGTAACCTTTTAAGGATCTGAGGGCCCATTCCGAATCTTTTCAGGCTCCTGAGAGGAGTCATTGTCATGCCCTCTTCACGACTGTGTTGGTGTGTGTGAACAAGGACCATGTTCCCCTAGGACCATGCCCCAGGACTACCTGACATGATGACTCCTTGCTGTCCCCAGTCCACCTGGCCATGCTGCTGCTCCAGTTTCAACTGTTCTGCCTTATTATTATTCCACCATGCTGGTCATTTATGAACATTTGAACATCTTGGCCATGTTCTGTTATAATCGCCACCCGGCACAGCCAGAAGAGGACTGGCCACCCCACATATGCTCTCTCTAATTCTCTCTTTCTTTCTTTTTCTTTCTTCCTAGGTTTTGGCCTTTCTAGGGAGTTTTTCCTAGCCACCGTGCTTCTACACCTGCATTGCCTGCGGTTTGGGGTTTTAGGCTGGGTTTCTGTACAGCACTTTGAGATATCAGCTGATGTACGAAGGGCTATATAAATAAATTTGATTTTGATTTTATTTTGATAATAACTTTGTGATGTGGACACTGAGGAACGTTGATGGGGGAGTGCTCAGCACATACGTTTCCTATTGTCCATGATCAGCTCCTTTGACCTGCTGATGTTGAGGTTGTTGTCCTGGCACCACACTGCATGGACTAAGCATGCAACCCTGAGGGGCCTCTGTGTTGAGGGTCAGTGTGACAGATTTGTTGATGCCTACCCTCACCACCTGGGGCCGGCCTGTCAGGAAGTCAAAGCATTTCATGGCTACAGATGTGAGTGGTACGGGGCGATAATCATTTAGACGGGTTACCTTGACGTTTTTGGGCACAGTGACTATGGTGGTCTGTTTGAAACATGTAGGTATTATAGACTGGGTCAGAGAGAGGTTGAAAATGTCAGTGAAAACACTTTCCAGCTGGTCAGTGCATGCTCTGTGTACACGTCCTGGTAATTTGTCTTGCCCTGCGGCCTTGTGAATGTTAACCTGTTTAAATGTCTTACTCACATTGGCTATGGAGAGAGTGATCACAGAATTATCGATAATAGCTGGTGTTCTCATGCATGGTTCAGTGTTGCTAGCCTTGAAACAAGCATAGAAGGTATTGAAGTCTTCTGGCAGGCTCGTGTCACTGGACAGCTTGTGTCTGGGTTTCTCTTTTAAATCTGTGCTAGTTTGCAAGCCCTGACACATCCGACGAGCATCAGAGCCGATGTAGTAGGATCTGTATGTATGGTCACTGTTCAGACGACATCATTGATACTCTTATTAATAAAGCCGATAACTGATGTGGTAATGCCATTGGATGAATCCCGGAACATATTTGAGTCTGTGCTAGTGAAACAGCCCTGTAGCTTACCATCCACTGGTACTTCCTGTGTGTTTTTGCTTGTAAGCAGGAATCATGAGGATAGAGTTATGGTCAGACCTGCCAAATGGAGGGTGAGGGAGAGCTTTGTCTGTGTGTGGAGTAAAGGTGATCTAGAGTTGATATGCTGGTAGAAATGAGGTTAAATGGATTTCAGTTTTCCTGCATTAAAGTCACTGGCCACTTGGAGCGTCGACTCTAGGTGAACATTTTCTTGTTTGCTTGTCCCTATACAGCTTGTTGAATGCGGTCTTAGTGCCAGCATCAGTTTGTGATGGTAAATGCACAACTACAAAAAATATAGATGAAAACTCTCTTGGTCTCGAACGACGCTCATCCAGTTTATTCTCCAGTGATTGCACACTCGCCAATGGACGCAATTAATCATCGGGTTCCCGCACGCCGGACTCTAGTGCCGTCTCTTCATTCTTCAAGTGTCGGGATTTGGGCCTGGTCCGGGATAATACATGTCTTTAGCCTCTGACTCATTTAAGTAGAAGTCCTCGTCCAAATCAACGTTAGTGATAGCAAAAAATACAGCACAATTGGTCAGGAGCCCATAAAACGAACGCTATTCCTCCAGCGCCATTCTAGTTCAAACATGCCGACGTCTGTGTGTGTCCCGTGTTTCATTTGATAACTCACTTAGCCACGGCATGTGATCACACGAGGCCAGGACTGGTGCTCATGCGTCTGTGAGCCATAATAATGAAGTTATGAAAAGCATACGTTTTCAAGCAACAAAAAGTTTCTTCAAAAGTCAATCAAATGATTAGCATGAAGATATCTTAACATAAGTTACAACCAAGCGGGGACACGGTACTAATACATTTCATGGCTGGCTAAATGCATATTTGACCTTTCAACACAGCCCCAAGCATTAACAGCTCGGTATTTCGGTGGCATTCAATAGGATTGAGTCTGTTTCTTGATAATATTTAGAACATAATATACCCCCTGGGCTGCCACTTTGAGATATTATCTTGCTGCAGAGTCAAAAACACATGAATAATGAATTAGGTCTGCACTGATAGGGCTGTAGAGGGGGCACTTTGGGTAGGATTAAGTGGACCTCTACCGTCTCCAGTGTACAGTCAGTACCTGCTCCCTCTCTGACGGCTAGGCCTCCCACCTCACCCACCTCAATGTACACGGATGCCAACGATAAACCAAAATTACCCCTTTACATGGCTGAGTAGATTTGTGTCGTGTTTATCTCCATCTCCCATCAGTAATAATTATGGAGAAACGGAGCAATGGGAAATGGAGATGTGTGAGTATTGAGCAGAAATGTAAACATGGCCTGATAGAACATTACCAGGAAATAACATTAGAGAGATGAAACTGTGCTCCGGTTGCATAATTTTGTGTTAGGTATAAGTGATAACCTTGTTTCCATTTTCATAATTATCAGTTCAACCCTATACAGACTGTTAGCGAGGTTCCTAAGGTCATAGACTACTAATATTTACACTCATAATCTTTAATTGTGTGCATTTTTTTAGAAACCATTTTAAAAGATGCTGTCTGCAAAGTAATTGTTTCCACCACAACACATGGTAATACTGCTCGTCTGCTCACTCCTTGTGGCTTGTATTTACTAGGAGTGATATAGCGGTAATAGTCTTGCAAGATTACTCACATTTCATTATGTGGCAGCACACAATGTTTTGAATGGATTGCACTTTTTCAAGCAGAGAATCACTTTAAGTGTGTAATTTTTTTGATAATTAAGATGCAAATAGGCACATTAATAAAACATGGGGTAATATTACCCTAACACATTCGCAATGGTACTTAGGTATTTAATGCCTGTAATGTTGAGAATTTCTCTGCCATTCAGCTCCGCATTCCTCCTCTTAATGGACTCATTAGAAGCAATAAACTACTTCAATCTCTCCAATCCTAATCTACGGAAGACTCAATTGTAGGAATGTCTTTCAATTCAATCGAATAGTGAAGCAAAGTGTCTCTTGGATTACCCATTTAACTTTGAGGTATCATCATTAATGATTGAGTAGCAGCGAGATAGAGGAAGGCCGTTGTCTAGCAACAGGGTTTGTGGAGAGTCAACTGTAAGAGTTTGAAGATCTCATGCTTTCAATATGATGAGTTTTTCTAGACATTCCAGAGAGCTAGAGAGGTCTTCACTTACAGAATTATCCCAATGTTTGGGAGAACAACATTTCATGAAAACAAGAGATTTCGTTACACACTCTATATACAACAGAGTGTGTACAAACCTTCAAATGAGTGGATTCAGCTATTTCAGCCACACCCGTTGCTGACAGGTATATAACATTGATGCAATCGCCTTAGACAAACATTGGCAGTAGAATGGCCTCACTGAAGAGCTCAGTGACATTGAACGTGGCACCGTCATAGCATGTCACTTTTCCAACTAGTAAGTTCATAAAATGTCTGCCCCGGGCAACCGTAAGTGCTGTTATTGTGAAATGGAAACGTTTGGGAGCAACAATGGTTCAGTCGCGAAGTGGTAGGGCACACAAGCTCAGAAAGGGACCGCCGAGTGATGAAAGCGTAGTGTGTAAAAAATCGTCTGTCCTCGGTTGCAACACTCAATAACGAGTTCCAAACTGCCACTGGGAGCAACGTCAGCACAAGAACTGTTCGTCAGGTTTCCATGGTCGAGCAGCCGCGCACAAGCCTAAGATCACCATGTGCAATGCCAAGCGTCGACTGGATTGGTGTAACGCTTGCCACCATTAGACTCTGGAGCAGTGGAAACATGTTCTCTGGAGTGAGGAATCATGCTTCACCATCTGGCAGTCCGACGGATGAATCTGGGTTTGGCGGATACCAGGAGAACGCTACCTGTCCCATACCTAGTGTCAACAGTAAAATTTGGTGGAGGAGGAATAATGGTCTGGGACTATTTTTTCATGGTTCGGGCTAGGCCCTTTAGTTCCAATGAAGGGAAATCTTAACGCTACAGCATACAATGTCATTCTAGACAATTCTGTGCTTCCAACTTTGTGGCAACAGTTTGGTGAAGGCCTTTTCCTGTTTCAGTATGACAATACCCCCGTGCAGAAAGCGAGGTCCGAGGTGTTTTGTTTTGTTTTGAGATCGGTGTGAAAGAATTTGACTGGCCTGCACAGAGCCCTGACCTCAACTCCATCGAATACCTTTGGGATGACTTGGAATGCCGACTGCGAGTCAGGCCTAATCGCCCAACATCGCCTGACCTCACTAATGCTCTTGTGGCTGAATGGTAGCAAGTACTTGCAGCAATGTTTTTACATCTAGTGGAAAGCCTCCTCAGAAGAGGCTGTTATATTAGCAAAGAGGGGACCAACTCCATCTTAATGCCCGTGATTTTCTTTTATGAGATGTTCAACAAGTAGGTGTCCACGTACTTTTGGGCATGTAGTATATACTAATGAATGTTCCACTGAATCATTCTAACACAAAGATAGTTCCCTATGCGGTTAAACACTTCCAAACCCAACACTCTCTCACGATGATGTCACAGAGTAAGTGGATACTGAGTGTTTTCTCCTTGGTCCACAGACAGCAGCCATAGTGAGATGGCCCAGCCATCGTTGACCATCCAGACGTACCCGTACGGGGGCTGTGAGTCAGTGGAGATGTCCTACCAGGCCGGCCAGTTCCAGCCGGCCATCCGTGTAGCCGACCTCCTCCAACACATTACCCAGATGAAGTGTGGCCAGGGATACGGCTTTAAGGAAGAGTATGAGGTAAGAATGGTTAGTACGGTTTCATCAACATCACTGGGAATTATGTGTGGTTTTTGACAGGAAGTTGTGGCATTGTGGTTGCTAGACTGTCTCCCAGGAACTTGTAAGATAATAATGCTTTCAAGATAACTTTGATGTTCTATTCAAACTTCCAATATCGTCAGTTTCCTCTTTTACATGACATCTTCCATTTCAACCAGATATCATTATGTCCAGTTGCATTGCTGACTTTCTGCCTTGAAGGAATCATTTTGTTGTTTGAGATCTGTTTTAGTTTATTTGATTACAGCACATCTCTGTTTGAATGATATGATGAAATCTAATTTGCACTTCCCCTCTTTTTAATAAGGGAAACACACTGGTGGTGCACTTATCAAATATTTATTGAAAATCACATTTGAAAACGTAATTAATATCGAGTTTACCCAAAACAAATCAAAGACCATGAATTCTCAGATCTATAAAACTGATTTCAAACCCCATCTATTGATCGATGTTTGAGTCGTCTCGGAATTGAGTGTTTTTGGAATGGAGTGTTTTTAGAGTGGAGTGTTTTTTTCTCCACTAAAGAAAATAACTTTAATTACTCACGCATTGCATCATAATTAACTCCAGTAAAGTATTTTAAATTTGTTTTTTTCTTCTTCAAGTTCGTGCCACTTAGGTGCCCCCTTTAAATTTAGGTAACTTTGGGCCTCTCGAATGGTACAGCAGTCTAAGGCACTGCATCACAGTGCTTGAGGCATCACTACAGACCCTGGTTCGATCCCAGGCTGTGTCACAGCTGGCCGTGACTGGGAGACACCTGAGACGGTGTACAATTGTCCGGGTTAGGCCGATTGGGATTTCCTTGTCCCATCGTGCTCTAGCAACTCCTTGTGGCGGGCCGGTCGCCTGTAAGCTGACTTCGTCAGCTGGATAGACAGGGTCATGTTTTGGAGAACGCATGGCTCTCGACCTTCTCCTCTCCCTAGTCTGTAGGGG
The DNA here is from genome assembly GCF_023373465.1 of Oncorhynchus keta. Classification (NCBI taxonomy): domain Eukaryota; kingdom Metazoa; phylum Chordata; class Actinopteri; order Salmoniformes; family Salmonidae; genus Oncorhynchus; species Oncorhynchus keta. The sequence continues at coordinate 48,977,867 of NC_068430.1, read as the reverse complement.
AGTTGCAGCGATGGGACAAGACTGTAACTACCAATTGGATATCACGAAACAACAAATAACGCCAACAGTCGTATTCCTAATGCCAAAACTCTCAAACAATTATTTGTCCTTTTATCCTGAGATTGGAAAGAATTTAACCCTCAATATTGCTGCAAATTTGTGTTCTACTTTAGACTTACCTCTGGGTTCAGACTTTTATTAACTCAAACGAGTCTGCAGACACCACCTGGGTTTTCTAAGCTTTATAGAAAAATACTCATGTAAAGCCTGTTTTTATCTAACAAACAAAGGATTCGGTAAAACTTTATTTGGGTAGTCCATCTGTAGATATCAGTCACATTTCAACTATCTACTAACCCTAAACTGAACCCTTCCCCTAACTTTAACCCTTACCCTAACCCTTATTCTAAACCTAACCGTAACCTTAACAAACAATTGCTTATCTACAGATAGTTTGACAATCTGTAGAGCATCCCACAGATGGACATTCCGGAATATCCGGACCAAGGATTATTTTCCCTATTCAAATTGTCAAAGGTCACTCAACACTATGCTGCGTAGTCCTTTCATTAAAAAAAATGCAGCCTTCCAGGAACACTATGCTGTAGGTCAGAGGCATAGGTAGAAATTGCTATGTGGCTGGGCCTGAGTAAAAGTGACTGGGCCAACACTTTGCAGCAAAATAACAGCAAAAATACCCTGACATCAGTAGCATCGTTGTGGTGCATTGAGAAGTGGGTATACTCAAATTTTGCCAAAACAGCCTGCCTGGCGAAAAATATGAGAAACAGATATAGGCTACTCTGAATTACCTAAAATCATGGCAATGTGAAAAACATCCACCATGATATCTAGAATTAAAAAGTAGGCCTAGCCCTTTTTGCTGATTATGTTTGGGGACCAGATAAATGCGGTCCCCAAACTCACTCACTTGAATCAGCAAACATAAACCTGGCATACCAAGGCAGGATATTCTGATTTAGTCAGGAGACAATACAAACATCAAATACGTTTTCATTTAAAACCAATTTTATTTTCAGCCATCCTGATTGGGTGGGTCAGTGTTCAATCTGGTAACCTGGCCCTGCCGTGGCTTTGCCTCTGCTGTAGGTACTTGACTATTGTATCTCTATTCAAGAAACGCCCCTTTTTTAGGGCCCTGTCTTTCAAAGATAATTCGTAAAAATCCAAATAACTTCACAGATCTTCATTGTAAAGGGTTTAAACACTGAATTCCATTCTTGTTCAATGAACCATTAACAATTAATGAACATGCACCTGTGGAACGGTCGTTAAGACACTAACAGCTCCAAACATCACACCTGCGTGACAGGTACAGGATGGCAACAACAACTGCCCGAGTTACACCAGGAACGCACAATACCTCCATCACTGCTCAGACTGTCCGCAATAGAGAGGCTGGACTGAGGTCTTGTAGGCCTGTTGTAAAGGCAGGTCCCCACCAGACATCACCAGCAACAATGTCGACTATGGGTACAAACCCACTGTCGCTGGACCAGACAGGACTGGTAAAAAGTGCGCGGTTTGGTCTCACCAGGGGTGATGGTCCGATTTGCGTTTATCGTCGAAGGAATGAGCGTTACACAGAAGCCTGTACTCTGGAGCGGGATCGATTTTGAGGTGGAGTGTCCGTCATGGTCCGGGACGGTGTGTCACAGCATCATCAGATTGCTTGCAATAACAACAAGCTCAATCTCAATGCTGTGCGTTACAGGGAAAACATCTTCCTCCCACATGTGGTACCCATCCGGCAGGTTCATCCTGACATGACCCTCCAGCATGACAATGCCACCAGCCATACTGCTCGTTCTGTGCGTGATTTCCTGCAAGACAGGAATGTCAGTGTTCTGCCATGGGCAGCAAAGAGCCCGGATGTCAATCCCATTGAGCACATCTGGGACCTGTTGGATCGGAGGGTGAGGACTAGGGCCATTCCCCCCCAGAAATGCCTGTGAACTTGCAGGTGACTTGGTGGAAGAGTGGGGTAACATCTCACAGTAAGAACAGATACATCTGAGGAGGAGATGCACTGCAGTACTTCATGCAGCTGGTGGCCACACCAGATACTGACTTACTTTTGATTTTGACCCCCCACCCCCCCTTTGTTCAGGGACACATTATTCAATTTCTGTTCATCACATGGCTGTGTAACTTGTTCAGTTTATATCTCTGTTGTTGAAACATGTTAAGTTTGCTGAAAATAAACACAGTTGACAGTGAGAGGACGTTTCTTTTTTTGCTGAGTTTAGGTCTATAGACACGCCTTGTAGAGAAAGCCATCCCTAAGGCAATCTCTTACTGGTACTTACCATATAAGAGTAGGTCAATTAAGAGTTTCTTCCCCTTCTTGGTTCATAAGGGAAGAAGTTCATAGAGTTGAAAAGGAAGAATGTTAGAGCTTTGTTCATGTCTGGTCAGTGGAGTGAACTGAAGGCTGTGAAGGTTCTATTCAACTTCTTGGCTGTAGGCCTCCGGTAGCCTCCCTTTGCCTGGCTGTAAACATGAGATGCATTGCCTTTTCCTCTCGCTCACTGTGCCTGCACTGATAAAGCCAGCAATTGTGCCTCTTATTTAAAGGATCATCCATCACTGGGGACATTTTTATAACGCCTTTCTGTTATTCCTTCCCCCTGTAACCTGATTTGCCTCACAAAAGCCCCTATCCCATTGAAAATTAAGTTGGCACTTCACTCCATGCTCGCTTATGAAATATAAAGGTCACGTTTTTTTTCATACAGTCCATGGGGAAAGTCTAATTGTCACGCATTCCCAAACACGACTTGGTGGATCGTGACTGTGGTGATGTGAGAATATCTTAAGAGACATACATACGTCAGTGCTTTGTATTATGGTGAAGAAGGCCCCAACTCATTTCAAATGGTGCCCCTTATATGTCATACATTATGTTTTCATGTGTGTTCTGTCAGTGTGCTCTCCATTTTGTGTTGACGCTACAGTATGGTTTATGACTTGTTCAATGGTTGTGTGGAGGTGTGAACCTGTGGGTGTGAGAAGAGGAAAGGACCAAAGAGATAAAGAGAGAGAGAAAAGGGAGAGCGAAAGGAAGGAAGGGAGGGAGAAATGGAGATCTGGGGACTGGGGATTAAAGGCGATAGCGGCCACCTGTGTGCGTTTGTCAGCATAATCGGCCCATTACTCACATCCTGACAGATGCATTGAGAGAGGGAGCCAGCCCTCACTGGCGCACATACACACACACACACAGAGACGGCCCACAAAGTCAAACAGAGGAACGGATCACATAACAGAGGACATCTAGAAACGCATGAAGAACAAGGAGGGGAATCATTTAATCAAAAGCGTTTGGACATTTGGTTGGGGACCTGACCTCATTGATAGCACACTGGTTTGAGATAGAGCCCTCTGCCCCCTTCTCTGTGTGTGACAGTGCATGCAAACAATGTCTGTATCACTAATGGCATCCTATTCTCTTTATACTGCACTACTTTTAACCAGGGCACTTAGGGCCTCTGGTCAATAGTAGTGCACTTTAAAGTGAATAGGGTGCTATTTGGGATTCAGACAACAACTCACGTGTCAGTGCCGACAGCTCACATACAGTTGAAGTCGGAAGTTTATGTACACTTAGGTTTTTTAACCACTCCACAAATTTCTTGTTAATTAACAAACTACAGTTTTGTCAAGTCGCCTAGGACGTCTACTTTGTGCATGACACAAGTATTTATCCCAACAATTGTTTACAGACAGATTATTTCACTTGTCACAATTCCAGTGGATCAGAAGTTTACATACACTAAGTTGACTGTGCCTTTAAACAGCTTGGAAAATTCCAGAAAAATTATGTCATGCCTTTAGAAGCTTCTGATAGGCTAATTGACATCATTTGAGTCAATTGGAGGTGTACCTGTGGATGTATTTCAAGGCCTGTATTTCAAGAACCCATGCAGATTGGACGCATCTCCCAGGCTGAGAGAGACCGCCGGATGAGGGAGCGACTCTGTCTATATTGCGGCAAACCGGGCCATTTCCGTTCCACGTGTCCCGGGCTCCAGGAAAACGCTCTGTCCCGTACAGACCGGGGGGAACTGTAACGGGAAACATAACCTCCTCCCATCCGTCCAACTCCCGTCTGCTCATTCCAGTCACCCTTTCCTGGGACAACCACAAGCTTCACCTTCAAGCCTTGGTAGACTCTGGAGCCGCAGGTAACTTCATGGATGGTGTCTGGGCGAAGGAGAATGGCGTTCCCTCTGAACCTCTAAGTGACCCCATGAGGGTTACTACATTGGATGGAAGCCCTTTGGGATCTGGACTTGTCACTCATGTCACTACCTCCTTGCGACTTTCAGTTTCACAACACCAGGAATTGATGAACTTTCATTTGATCTCCTGTTCCGAGTTCCCTCTCGTCCTTGGATACCCCTGGCTTCACAGCCATAACCCTCACATCGACTGGTCTGTGGGCACTATCAAGCAGTGGGGTCCTACGTGCCAAGCTACTTGTATTTTCCCGAATTCCCGAGTTCTACTCCCGAGTCTTTAGAATCCATCGACCTGACCCGAGTTCCCGAGTGTTACCATGACCTCAAACTGGTATTTAGCAAACAGAGGGCCACCATGCTACCACCCCATAGACCTTATGATTGCCCCATCGAACTGTTTCCGGGCACTTGCCCCCCCAGGGGTCGGATCTTTTCCCTATCTCCACCCGAACGAGCTGCTATGGATACCTACATCAAGGACGCTCTAGAAGCAGGCCTCATGCGTTCATCCACCTCCCCTGCGGGAGCAGGGTTTTTCTTTGTGGCCAAGAAAGACGTTGGATTACGTCCTTGCATCGACTACCGGGGACTCAATGCCATAACCGTCCGTAACCGTTACCCGCTACCCCTTATGGCCACAGCCTTCGAGCTGCTCCAGGAAGCAGTTGTTTTCACTAAGCTTGACCTGCGGAACGCATACCATCTTGTGCGGATCAGACCTGGTGACGAGTGGAAGACCGCTTTCAACAAGCCTACTGGTCACTATGAATACTTGGTGATGCCCTTCGGCCTGACCAACGCCCCAGCGGTGTTCCAAGCGCTCATAAACAATGTGCTTAGGGATATGCTTAACATATTTGTGTTTGTTTACTTGGATGCCATCCTCATCTTTTCGAGCTCTCTTCAAGAACACACTAAGCATGTCAGACAAGTACTCAAACGCCTCCTAGACAGCCATCTGTACGTTATGCCGGAAAAATGTGAATTCCATTCATCCCGAGTACAATTCCTGGGATTTGTAGTGGAACCCGGTCGAGTCCAAATGGACCCCAGGAAGGTAGGGGCGGTAGCGGATTGGCCCACCCCAAATCCGTTAAGGAAGTTCAGCGTTTCCTGGGCTTCACTAACTTTTACCGCAAGTTCATCAAGAACTTCAGCTTGGTGGCAGCCCCTCTCTCAGCTTTAACCAAGGGTGGCAATGCAAGGTTTTTGTGGGGAAGAGAAGCTGAGACGGCCTTCCAAGGACTCAAGCAGCGCGTCCTCTCTGCTCCCATCCTGATACTACCGACTATAATAATAATAATAATAATAATATATGCCATTTAGCTGACGCTTTTATCCAAAGCGACTTACAGTCATGTGTGCATACATTCTACGTATGGGTGGTCCCGGGAATCGAACCCACTACCCTGGCGTTACAAGCGCCATGCTCTACCAACTGAGCCACAGAAGGACCACGGATGAACCGTTCGTGGTGGAGGTAGACGCCTCAGAGGTTGGTGTTGGAGCTGTCCTGTCTCAGAGGGGTGAAGACAAGAAGCTTCATCCGTGCGCTTTCTTCTCACACCGGCTTACCCCGGCTGAGAGGTTACTACGATGTGGGGGATCTTGAACTCCTAGCGGTTAAGATGGCATTGAAGGAATGGAGACACTGGCTCGAGGGGGCTTCTCACCCATTTCAAGTACTGACGGACCACAAAAATCTGGAGTATATCCAGCAGGCGAAGCGGTTGAACTCTAGACAAGCTAGATGGTCTCTTTTCTTCAATTGATTCCAGTTTATCCTCACCTATCGGCCCGGGTCGAAGAATCTCAAACCGGATGCCCTGTCCCGAGTCTACGCTCCTGCCATTCGAGATGACACGGACATGCATGTCCTTCCTGCTGCTAAGATCGTGGCTCCGATCTCGTGGCAAGTTGAGGATACCGTGAGACGAGCTCAAGCTATTGAACCGGACCCGAAAGGAGGTCCTGCCAATCGGTTGTTTGTCCCCAAGGCAGTGAGGACTCAGGTCCTTCTGTGGGGGCACTCCTCTCGCCTCACCTGTCACCCGGGCGTAGGTTGCACCTTGGAGTTCATCCAGCGTAAGTTCTGGTGGCCTACCATAAGAGAAGACGTTGCCACTTTCGTCAATGCCTGCCCCGTGTGCTGCCAGGGCAAATCTTCTCACCTCCGCCCGCAAGGACTCCTTCACCCTTTACCTGTTCCCCACAGACCCTGGTCCCATATCTCGTTGGACTTTATTACTGGCCTTCCTCCATCCCATGGCAATACTACTATCCTAGTCATAATCGACAGGTTTTCAAAGGCGGCCAGGTTCGTCCCTCTGACTAAGTTACCTTCTGCCAAGGAAACGGCTGAGTTGGTAATTAATCATGTGTTCCGAGTCTTCGGCATTCCTCAAGATATGGTTTCTGACAGAGGTCCCCAATTCGCCTCTAGGTTTTGGAAGGCCTTCTGCCAACTCATGGGGGCTTCTGCCAGTCTATCTTCAGGGTACCATCCGGAGTCCAACGGCCAAACAGAGAGGATGAATCAAGAGCTGGAAACCACCCTCCGATGTATGACTCGTAACAACCCGTCCACATGGTCGTCCTTCATTGTTTGGGCCGAATACGTGCACAACACCTTGCGCTCCTCCTCCACTGGTATGTCCCCGCACGAGTGTCAGTTTGGCTATGCCCCTCCATTGTTCCCGGACCAGGAGGCAGAAGTCAGAGTGCCTTCAGCCTTGAAGTTCGTCAGACGCTGTCGGCTTATGTGGAGGAAGACCCGTCTTAATCTTATGCGTTCCTCACAGAGGTACCAACAACAAGCCAACTGACGTCGCCGTCCCGGGCCTACCCTGCGCCCCGGCAAGAGAGTCTGGCTCTCCACAAGAGACTTACCACTACGGGTGGAGTCTCGCAAGCTGTCCCAAAAATACATTGGTCCCTTTAAGGTTGCCAGGAGAGTTAACCCAGTTTCTTATCGCCTACACTTACCCAGATCCCTTAAGATTAATCCCACATTTCACATTTCCTTATTAAAACCTGTTGTTTTTTCTCCCCTTGTCCCGGCAGACAGACCTCCCCCTCCGCCTCGTGTAATTGGAGGCCAGCCGGCTTATACCGTCCATCGGATACTGGATTCCCGCCGGGTGCAGTGGTCCTGGCAGTATCTGGTGGACTGGGAAGGCTACGGTCCCGAGGAGCGCTCCTGGGTTCCTGCCAAAGACATACTGGACCCTGACCTCATTCGTCAGTTCAGGCCCTCCACCCTGAGAGAGCTGGTAGGAACGCCAGGAGCCGTTCCTAGGGGGGGGATTCTGTTAGGATTTGGCCAGGGTTGTTCAGGTTTTTGGTCACTAGATGCCCCCATTGTGCCTTTTGACCTTTTGTTTTCCCTTGATCCCCATTATTATTTGCACCTGTGCCCCGTTTCCCCTGATTGTATTTAAACCCTTTGTTTTCCTCAGTCCTTTGCTCTGTGTTTGTATGTTAGCACCCAGCCCTAGTACTCTGTGATCCCGGTGGACTCTCTTGTGGAATTCTGTTTTTTGTTCTTGTTTGTTTGTTTTTTGAGTATTTTTTTAGGCTTTTTGTGCTATACCTTCCACCTTGTGGATTTACCTTTTTGTCTTGGAGGATTAGCTTTGTTCTTGTGGAATTCCTTTTGAGGTTGTGGAGTTACATGTTTTCCTGAAGAACTTCACTTTTTACTTCATTAAATACACTGTCTCAAGTACTGCTGTGTCTGCCTCATCTTCTGGGTTCTGCCAACTATTCGTGGCTCAGTTGGTTAAGTGACTGTTTCTCACTCCGGAGACCCGGGTTTCTTAACCGGGTCCTGACAATATCTTTTTCAATAAGAGTGAGAGAGAAAATGTCTGCTCCAAGCTGCTCATGCATGCAAAACAGCCATCCAATGACGCGATGTGATCTTTCTCGCTCATTTTTCAGAATAAAAGCCTGAAACTATTTCTAAAGACTGTTCACACCATGTGGAAGCCATAGGAAAGGGAATCTGGTTGATATCCCTTTAAAAGGAGGGAAGGCATGAAAAACAGCACTTCCTGGTTGAATTTTCCTCAGGTTTTCGCCTGCAAAATCAGTTCTGTTATACCTCACAGACAATATTTTGACAGTTTTGGAAACTTTAGTGTTTTCTATCCTAATCTGACAATTATATGCATATTCTAGCTGTGTCAGATTTATTTATTTTTTTTACGGGGGAAAAAAGCATACCATGCTTAATCTGAGTACCAAAACAGCCAAAGAGATATCCGCCATGTTGTGGAGTCAACATTAGTCAGAAATAGCATTATAAATATTCACTTACCTTTGATGATCTTCATCAGAATGCACTCCCAGGAATCTCAGTTCCACAATAAATGTTTGATTTGTTCGATAAAGTTCATAATTTATGTCCAAATACCGCCTTTTGTTAGGGTGTTTGGTAAACAAATCCAAACGCGAGTGCAAGTCCAGCCGAAAAGTCCAAAAAGTTATATTACAGGTCGTAGAGACATGTCAAATGAAGTATAGAATCAATCTTTAGGATGTTTTTATCATAAATCTTCAATAATGTTCCAACTGGAGAATTCCTTTGTCTTTTTGAAAAGCAATGGACCGCAAGCTAACTTTCACATGACCGCGCGTCATGAGCTTGTGGCAATCTGCCTGGCTCATTCCCCTCTCATTCGGCCCCACTTCACAGTAGAAGCATCAAACAAAGTTCTAAAGACTGTTGACATCTAGTGGAAGCCGTAGGAAGTGCAATATGACCAATATCTCACTGTATCGTCAATAGGCTATGAGTTGAAAACCTACAAACCTCAGATTTCCCACATTTTTCTCAGGTTTTCGCAAGCCATATGACTTCTGTTATACGCACAGACATCATTTAAACAGTTTTAGAAACTTCAGAGTGTTTTCTATCCAAATATACTAATTATATGCATATTCTAGCTTTTATGGCTGAGTAGCAGGCAGTTTACTCTGGGCACCTTATTCATCCAAGCTACTCAATACTGCCCCCCAGTCACCAAGACGTTAATGGCCCCAGAGTAATAGGCATCTGTGGATAAACACAAGGTCATGGAGTACCCACTCACTGGAACAAGTAGAAGAACTGCATAAATGCTTTAGCATCTAGGAGCAACCAACCTCTGTCTTTTAATGTAAACTTTGCAAAGGTTTGGTTCAAGTGTCTATGTATGTAATGCTATGAACATGATCCTTTGTGTGTGTGTTTGTGCATTTGTGTGTGCGTATGTGTTGACTATGTCCAGACGTGTGATAATGATGATGATGATGAGGCTGCAGGTGAAACAATGCTTCTTCTAGGGATGTTCTGCTTGTCTACATTTCTCTGCGTTCAGTGACCCTCTCTCCCACCCACACCCCTGCCTCTATCTCATCATCTTATCACCACTATCTACCAGGGGATGAGAGTGTGGGAGTTCTCCCTCTTCTCTAGCTTTTCTCTTATTATTTTTTAAGAATATTAATAATGTGCAAAAAAGGAGAGCATCAATCCCCCCTTCCCCAAACACAAACTAAAAGGGAAGTTGAACGTTTCCCCGCAGGGGGCCACAGAGCCCCATCCAATTATTCACCTCACTCCCACTCGCTCTCATTACCGGATGGGAAACGATAAATGGATAAACACTAGCCAGAGTGAGCCACGGGACTGCAAAACACTGGCGTACCAGGCCTGGGTCATGTTCATTAGGGCATGCAGCAGAAAAACAAGCGTTACTGAAGTCCAGGTGCCTAATGTTGTTTGGTGCCTAATGAACATGGCACTGATATCTTAGTTTCTAAACACTCAATCACATTATTACCTGAGTCATGGATTTGGAGTTGATTGATTGATTTATCTGACAGTTAAAAAAAATACAAATGTACACATTTTAAAAAGTTGACTGATATTAAAGTAAATTACTTCCATTGTGTTACAGACATTTCATAGATACAGATACATTTCATAGATACAGACATGAAAATGATTCTATGGTTGTCATCAGTCAGCTTTTGACATTAGATTTAAAATAAGTTTTGGTAGGTATGGCTTTAAGTTTTTGTGGTAGTTTGATCCACTTAACAGCGTTGGTATATAGAAAGGTATTCTTACCGGATAGACACTTAAATTTGAGCCAGATATCTGGGGGCTGAGTCAGTAATAATTCTGTGGACCAGACCAAGATGAATTAATACAACCCTTTTTTTCTCTACAGATATCTAGCCTAGCTGTAAAGGAATATGAGCTTGAGACTATTTGGTTGGATTCCATTTTTTATACATATTTACCTCATTCATTAATTTCTATTTCAATAATTTCCTCATTTGGATTGAATCCTGAACCCATACCCATGGCTAAAAAAGTATAGCTTGTATGCATACTGTAATATACACAACCAACCTGAACTACTTTGCACACAGTTAGAGCTTGAATGAAGGTAAAACCTTGACTGGCTGAATGTTCTTGAACAAAGCATCCGCCTCTTTGTATTATTGTCAGTTTTGAACAGAGGGAAGCACAAAAGCCGAGCTGTAACCAGGGGGTCTTTTTTTATTCCAGGAGTGGGAAAGCAGCACTCTCTTTTCTCTCTCTCACACTGTCTGTGTCTGGAGGGGTGCAGTACTGAGCCATTTGTTTGTATCTATAACTTTTTACATTCTCTGCCTTTGATCCCAGTGTCTGTGTGCTCTCGTCTGACTTCCACTGTGAACGCTATTATCTGATAAGGGAGGCCACTACATTTGTCCTTGCTTTGTTCCCACTGTGTTCCCACTGTTTCTTTCAAGGGGGTGATTGCTGTCAGCCCGCCAACACACACAAACTAACTGCTTTAATCCATGGTGAGCCCAAGCACAGGAACCTATCTGATCAATTTAAATGGTCAATTAGCCACATAGTGATTATGGGGCACAGTGTTTTGTCTTCTACATCCTATTGGATGTAGTTTAATTGCTATCTCTTCTCCCCTTCTCTCTCATTTGCATTCCCTCCCTTTCCCTCTCACTCTTCTTTCTCCCTCCCATTTTTCTCTGTTTCTCTTTTGGCGCTCCTCACTTTGGCCTTACAGCGATCTAACTCCTCAATTGTAGGGGGCAGTCAGATTTAGGTTGCCTGCCAAAAGGCTCTGCTTTCCTTTGTAAAACCATAGACTTCCTGTGTTGATTAACAGCAATTCATTTTTTAACCAGCTATTATGGTGAATTCCAGGTTAAGCACACATTCAAACTCCCACAAATTCATCTATTTCTTTAACAGTAACATATGCTCTCGGGACTAAGGGAATGCCATAGGTCTTGTTCCATGCAAAGCTCTTTCTCAAATCTGTTGTATATATGAGATACGTCTAGAAGTATATAGAGAAACAGAGAGCTATGAGAATGTACCCATCAATCATCCTCGGTCTGTCAGTGCAGACCAGAGTGGTGTGGAACTGAGCAAGTGTTGGGGAGTAGCTCTATTTTACGCTCAATAAGGAGACCGATGTGCCATGATGGAGTAGAGGTCTCAGGGTCTTCACAGCTGCCAGCGTTATTACAGAGGGTAGAGAGAGCGCCGTTTATGCCAAGGCCAAACCAGACAGAGATGCGCAACAGGATATTACAGCTCTAACAGGAAGTAAACATAGGGAGTGGATTGGAGGCTTCCCTGTGAAAACATTCACATTTAACCTTCATAATAAACTCCCTGTTTGGTGGATAGACAGCAAATCCATTTTCCAATTGACTGGGCGATGAGGAATCAACATCTGGTAAATGGGTTAAACTGTATGTTGTATGCAAGTGAAAGCTGTGCAAATGAAAGCTTGTTGTATCGGCATCTTAGCACAGATATCCGTTAATGGACGCTAAAGGACATTTTGGCTTAAATTAGGCGGCAGTGACAGATTTTCCCCTATGACCTTTATACAGGAATGCAAAAATAGCACACAGTCCATATGGCCTCCCTTGTGCAGCCTGTTAACCAGACAAACACTCTCTTCTCAGCAAATGTTTTCTGTCAAGCGTGTCACATTGTCATGTTCTCTGTACAGTTGAGATTATCCAGAGAAGGACAAACAACTCCATTTAAGTCCCGTTACACCATGGGATATCATGTGCTCATGTATTTATTGGAGTCCTTCTGACAGACTGTATATTTGAATATTCATCCTTGTCAATGTCTCAGTCAGTAACATAAATATATATCATATATTTTGATTTGTTTAACATTATTTTGGTTACTACATGATTGTGATGTCTTCGCTATTATTCTACAATATATAAAATTGTAAAAATAAAGAAAAACCCTTGAATGAGTAGGTGTTCTAAAACTTTTGACTGGTACTGTATATACCTACTCGTGAGGTATTCAGAATCCAAAATGGTTAGCATGCTAACTAGAGGTCGACCGATTATTATTTTTCAACGCCGATACCGATTATTGGAGGACCAAAAAAGCTGACACCGATTAATCGGACGATTTAAAAAAAAACGATATATATATATTAATAATAATAATAATAATAATAAAAAATAAAAAATTACAAACATTTTTATTCTGACAATTATGACAATTACAACAATACTGAATGAACACTTATTTTAACTTAGCCTCAAGTAAATGATGAAACATGTTCAAATTGGTTTAAATAATGCAAAAACAAAGTGTTGTAAAAGTGCAATATGTGCCATGTAAGAAAGCTAACGTTTCAGTTCCTTGTTCAGAACATGAGAACATATGAAAGCTGGTGGTTCCTTTTAACATAAGTCGTCAATATTCCCAGGTAAGAAGTTTTAGGTTGTAGTTATTATAGGAATTATAGGTCTATTTCCCTCTATACCATTTGTATTTCATTAACCTTTGACTATTGGATGTTCTTATAGGCACTTTAGTATTGCCAGTGTAACAGTATAGCTTCCGTCCCTCTCCTCCCTGGGCTCAAACCAGCAACACAACGACAACAGCCACCATCGAAGCAGCGTTACCCATGCAGAGCAAGGGGAACGACTACTAGAAGGCTCAGAGTGAGTGACATTTGAAACGCTATTACCGCGCGCTAACTCGCTAGCCATTTCACTTCGGTTACACCAGCCTCATCTCGGGAGTTGATAGGCTTGAAGTCATAAACAACGCAATGCTTGATGCACAACGAAGAGCTGCTGGCAAAATGCACGAAAGTGCTGTTTGAATGCATATTTACACACCTGCTTCTGCCTACCACCGCTCATTCAGATACTTAGATACTTGTATGCTTGTATGCTCAGTCAGATTATATGCAACGCAGGACACGCTAGATCATATCTAGTAATATCATCAACCTAGTGATTATGATTGATTGTTTTTTATAAGATAAGTTTAATGCTAGCTAGCAACTTACCTTGGCTTACTGCATTCGCGTAACAGGCAGTCGTGGAGTGCAACGAGAGAGAGGCAGGTCGTTATTGCGTTGGACTAGTTAACTGTAAGGTTGCAAAATTGGATCCCCCGAGCTAACAAGGTGAAAATCTGTCGTTCTGCCCCTGAACAAGGCAGGTACCCACCTAAACTGTCATTGAAAATAAGAATGTGTTCTTAACTGACTTGCCTAGTTAAATAAAGGTATAATCGACGCCCAAATATACCGATTTCCGATTGTTATGCAAACTTGAAATCGGCCCTAATTAATCGGCCATTCCGATTAATCGGTCGACCTCTAGTCCTAAAAGGGCCCATTAGTGAAAAGTGAGCAATACATGGTGAGCAAAACTCTTTTCAGTTCTTTGAGTCTCAACAAATCAAAAGATTTCAAACCGATAAATGGTTAGTGGCTGGAAGAATGGCACCTTTCATGTTATGACTTTCTGTCTTCTAACACTTTGTAACACTTTCATCTTATGATACAACTCACTGCATCATAACAAAGTTATATCAGTAATCATTGTTTAACATTTCATGGCCCTTCTGCTTACTTGTGCCTCTGTTTGGATAATACTATAGTATGGTTTTACTGTACGTACTCATGTAGATTATTTTAACTGCAAGGTTGATATTTTGTGTGTGTGTGTGTGTGTGTGCGCGCGCACGCACACTGGCCTGCAGCAATGTTTGATAGTGTGTGTGATGTGATTTCAGGGCCTGACCGAAGGACAGGCGGCCCCATGGGAGACCGCCAAGAAGGATGACAACCGCAACAAGAACCGATATGGCAACATCATCGCTTGTGAGTACTGAAGTGACTCAGATACTGAGCTAGACAAGTGTGTTTGGTGTATTTGCGCAAGTCTTTTCAGAGCTCAGGAGTCTCCTGTATTCATAGTAGACTTGAGCTAGACGTGTTCTACTCATTTGAAATGGTTAAATCTTCTCTCATAAGAGAAGACATTTGCAACCGTTTAAGGTTGTTGTAATTATGCCGCAGACTTTGAAAACAGTGGAGTCTACGACACTGTCATATTGATAGAGAACCCAAGGTCCCAATTAATGTGATACAAGAAAAGCATATTGTCCCAAGGACATAATACTTTTTTATTAAGGGTTTAGATGTCACTGGTGAGACACTTCCTACAAGTGAAGGCTTTTAAATAAAACATTGCTCTAAAATGAAAAAGCTTGTCACATGCTGATAGCCAACAGGAATGATGATATATTTGCTGTTAGTCAAAACGTTTTAATTTCATGGGCTTGTAATGGAAATTGTCCATCTTACTGCATGCTCCTCGTTAAAGTTTGGAAAAATCACAGTGTACAGTAGGTATCTTCATTTAACATAAGTCTGCCAAGAGCGATCGACAGTTAATTGTCAGACCCCAAAAATGCTATTTAGAAAGTTTCACTCTGCGAACTTGAACAGTCACTGTGTAACAGATTGTTATCTGAAGCACTTTCAATTACATTTCTTCTTTGCCCCCCAACACTGTGTAAACATAAAGCCTCCCATATGGTCATTTATAATTAAGTAGACATTGCTACCAAAATAAACAGAGTTATTGGCAAACATTTACATATCAGAGAGACTGGAGGAATCGGTGGCGATCCTGTAAAGCAGAGCTGCCCACCGGAACCACTCAAAACACAAATCTTTTAGATTCCTTTCTGTTCTTTAAATTGTCTTTATCCTCTTTTCAGGAATAGTCCCTTGCTACAGTGTCATTTGTTTGGGGAGTTCTTAAAGCTGAGTACATACAGTAAAACGCTCTTGGCAGACTTATCAGCTTTGCACACCCTTGGCATTCTCTCAACCAGCTTCACCTGGAATGCTTTTCCAACACTCTTGGAGTTCCCACTTATACTGGGCACTTGATGGCTGCTTTTCATTCACTCTGTGTGGTTTATATTTAATTGCAATGGAGTACTGTTTGCTATCGCTAGTAGGTGTTTTCAGAGAGGACCACATCATGTTGCAGTTGGATCACACCCTTTGAAATGAAGTTGAAGGAAACTTCACTGTCAGGCAGACCGTTGTCATCACATACAGTAGGCCTGGAACTTTTTTGGTATATTGCATTTTATTATTGATTTCTCAAGTAAATAGAACTTTGGTTTACAAGAAACTAGAGGGAGCAAAGATGTTTAGCTGTCAAGAAAATAGTATGTTCACATTGAAGGGTAAAGAATCAACATCATTTGACATTACAATGATATCGTCTCTTTCCGGGAAAAGCAATCGAGTAGGCTTTGCCTGATGCAATCTGATTCAGACACGAACCAATACTGCACTATTGTCATTGACTGAGGCAACAACACAACCCCCACTGAGTTATGAGTGTTGTGCGCTTTATTACACAAACTGTCACTCACTAGAGTCAGCTTGTGTTTGGAATCATGCGTAACACCTTCAGTCAGAAGGTGTTGTGTGAAGGAGTGCTCCCGGAATGATAAGTATCCCAGTTAAGTTCCGTAAAAAAAGAGGTAACTGCCACTCTGGCGGCTCACCGGTAGTCGATTCAGTTCAAGTTGGGCTGCATATGTGTGCACGTCTGTCAAAGCACAAGCTCTTTGGAAGTCGCTCATATCTTAACTGCCATTTAATTCCCGGCACGTAACGTTGAAGTATCTTCAGAGGTTCTCTTGAAGTCGTTGCCGTAGAAATCCCTTGATGTATTGACCAAAGACTGACGATTAGCATTCTCTTGACTCTCTACTTCCCCAATGTTTACTGGGTGCTTTTTTGCACCTGGCATTGATGTGAAGAAAAAAAGAAACTCTCAGGAAGCATTGATTACATTTCCACAAGACAAACAGGCTCCAATTCAGTGAGGTTATTAAATGCTGGGTGTTAACAACTATATGATGCAATTGGGTATAATTGCGAATTATTATTATTATTATTAATAGGATGTCATTCATGCTTAAGCGCTACAATATATATGATTGACTGTATCCTTTATATTTCTTATGATCATCAAAAACTTTTGAACATCAGATCGTTAGTTGCTAACCTCCATTACTGTTTCAACTTCGAATAGGCTCTTTATGTACATCTGATCCAGTAGTGTAAAGTACTTGGATGACCACCTAGTAAAGACATCAACACTATGAAATAACGCATTTGGAATCATGTAAATTAGTATCCAAAATAGTTACAGCTTTGCACACTCTTGGCATTCTCTCAACCAGCGTCATCTGGAATGCTTTTCCAACAGTCTTGAAGGAGTTCCCACATATGCTGAGCACTTGTTGGCTGCTTTTCCTTCACTCTGTGGTCTGACTCATCCCAAACCATCGCAATTGGGTTGAGATCGGGTGATTGTGGAGGCCAGGTCATCTGATGCAGCACTCCATCACTCTCCTTGGTACAATAGCCCTTACACAGCATGTAGTTGTGTTGGGTCATTGTCCCAGTTGAAAAACAAATGATAGTCCCACTAAGGGCAAACCAGATGGGATTGTGTATTTCCTGGAGAATGCTGTGGTAGCCATGCTGGTTACGTGTGCCTTGAATTCTAAATAAATCACCAACCGTGTTACCAGCAAAACATCCCAACTCCTCAATGCTTCACGGTGGGAACCACACATGAGGAGATAATCTGTGATGGGACTGTAATTTCTCTTTGCTTATTTGAACTTTTCTTGCCATAATATGGACTTGGTCTTTTACCAAATACGGCTATCTTCTGTATACCACCCCTACCTTGTCACAACACAACTGATTGGCTCAAACGCCAGAAGGAAAGAAATTCCACAAATTAACTTTTTAACAAGGCACACCTGTTAATTGAAATGCATTCCAGGTGACTACCTCGTGAAGCTGGTTGAGAGAATGCCAAGAGTGTTCAACGCTGTCATCAAGGCAAATGTTGGCTACTTTGAAGAATCTCAAATATAAATATATTTTGATTGGTTTAACATTTTTTTGGTTACTACATAGTTTTGATGTATAAACTATTATTCTACAATGTAGAAAATAGTAAAAATAAAGAATAACCCTTGAATGAGCACTTGTGTGCAAACTTTTGACTGGTACTGTATGTTGTTGACTGTTGCTAACTATAGCCCCATAGACTCTAAAACATGAAAGCCTTTAAGACTGGTATAACTCAGTTATTTTATACCCATGCTCAAAATACATTTACCCAGTGAAAGATGGGCTAATAGAAAGACGAGACTATTGCAAATGATATTAATGCTATTTATTGGATCATGACTAGCATAGCACAAATCGAAGCCAGCTGACCGGAGCTAACAAACAGCTAACCGGAGCCAGCTAATAGCTATCCCGGAGGTTATCTAACATTTACAGTACAACAATTACAACATTCTTAAACATCACAGTTATAACATTCTCTAAACCCTTAGGATATTGTCATGAGTGTCTTTTTCAAAAATAAAAATGTTCAGGAGTTAACAATTCATTTTTTCTAGATCAAAGGAATGCACCGCCATTTTATTTTACACTCAACATGTGTTTTCTGTCTAGTATGAAGTTATATAATTACTATGTTGTTCAAAACCATTACATTGACTTCAACAGGCAAGTTAGACAACTAAATTGTGGTATTCAGTGTATTTTCACACTTTACTGACCTGTAAACACAGGATAAATGATGAAACAGGAAAATGTGGCTTCTCTTTGAAAGGTTCTCTCACTTATGAGAACACACAGGTGCAGGATCGCATATGGTCCCAGTGCAAAAGAAAACAGGTCTTACTACCCCCTACTGGCCAACAGTAGTATAAACACATCGAAATAGCTTTTCAGTAAAGGCATTCTTTCCCAATACAAAGAAACAATACATAAAAACAAACAAATACACTACATCACCGCACTCCCTCTCTTGCTCTTGGTCCTCATCGTTGTAAGTCACCTTGATTTAGCACCTGTGTGTTTCTTTATGAAAATATTTAGTGAATTCCATGACAGTAGCTAAAGCAAGGAGCTATAGCAGCACACAAGTAGACTACAAATGCATCCTGGGGTGGGCATGCCCTGAGCTCGTGAAGTGAGTGATACTGGAGTGAAATTGGAGTGGGCGACAAGGCAGACGCTCCAGCATTTGTGAATTCCGCTTCAAAGCTCCAGTGAAATTGGGCACACTCTGCTCCACTCTGCTCCAGCTCCGCTAACATACTCTGATCCTGACTGGTTGTATCACCGTCTGGTATTGCAACTGCACCACCCGCGACCGGGAGACCCTACAGAGGGTGGTTTAGACGGCCCAGCCCATCACTGGGGGCGAGCTCCCAGCCATCCAGGATGGATGTACAGTACATGCCAGGCGGTGTACGAGAAAGGTCTGAAAATTTGCGAAAGACTCCAGCAACCGAGACATGTCTGTTTCTCCATGCTCGCTACCAGCAGGCAGTACCGGTGCCACAAGGTTCAAACAGACAGACTCCTAAACAGCTTCTAATTTCCTGGCCATAAGACTGTTAAATGGCTAACAACCACTGCTTTCTCTCTCCCAAAGACAATCCACACTGACTCTATGCCCACCCACAGGTCTCTACCCACTCAAACACAACCTACACTGCTGCTAAAATGTAATTTTGATTAGATTTATTACTCCATTACGCTGCTGTCCATTGATTGATTGCCATTACCATTAGTATTTATCCTGCTTCTGGTCACTTACTCCTGTTTACATGTACAGTATATATTACCATGAGTATGTACAGTGGGGCAAAAAAGTATTTAGTCAGCCACCAATTGTGCAAGTTCTCCCACTTAAAAAGATGAGAGGCCTGTAATTTTCATCATAGGTACACTTCAACTATGACAGACAAAATTAGAAAAATGACATTGTAGGAATTTTAATGAATTTATTTGCAAATTATGGTGGAAAATAAGTATTTGGTCACCTACAAACAAGCACGATATCTGGCTCTCACAGACCTGTAACTTCTTCTTTAAGAGGCTCCTCTGTCCTCCACTCGTTACCTGTATTAATGGCACCTCTTTGAACTTGTTATCAATATAAATACACCTGTCCACAACCTCAAACAGTCACACTCCAAACTCCACTATGGCCAAGACCAAAGAGCTGTCAAAGGACACCAGAAACAAAATTGTAGACCTGCACCAGGCTGGGAAGACTGAATCTGCAATAGGTAAGCAGCTTGGTTTGAAGAAATCAATTGTGGGAGCAATTATTAGGAAATGGAAGACATACAAGACCACTGATAATCTCCCTCGATCTGGGGCTCCATGCAAGATCTCACCCCGTGGGGTCAAAATGATCACAAGAACGGTGAGCAAAAATCCCAGAACCACACGGTGGGACCTAGTGAATGACCTGCAGAGAGCTGGGACCAAAGTAACAAAGCCTACCATAAGTAACACACTATGCCGCCAGGGACTCAAATCCTGCAGTGCCAGACGTGTTCCTCTGCTTAAGCCAGTACATGTCCAGGCCCGTCTGAAGTTTGCTAGAGAGCATTTAGATGATCCAGAAGAAGATTGGGAGAATGTCATATGGTCAGATGAAACCAAAATAGAACATTTTGGTAAAAACTCAACTCGTCGTGTTTGGAGGACAAAGAATGCTGAGTTTCATCCAAAGAACACCATACCTACTGTGAAGCATGGGGGTGGAAACATCATGCTTTGGGGCTGTTTTTCTGCAAAGGGACCAGGACGACTGATCGGTGTAAAGGAAAGAATGAATGGGGCCATATATTGTGAGATTTTGATTTTATTTTTCATTTTGTCTGTCATAGTTGAAGTGTACCTATGATGAAAAGTACAGGCCTCTCATCTTTTTAAGTGGGAGAACTTGCACAATTGGTGGCTGACAAAATACTTTTTTGCCCCACTGTATATTACCGTTACCAGTCACTTTTCAGCCGTTTTCCCATGTATATCCTACTACCAGTCACTTTATGTGTAAACCCACCTCAACCACATCAGTACCCCTGCACATTGAATAAGGTACTGGCACTGACCTGAAAAAAAAAATATATATATTTTATTACATTTTCTATTGTCTATATTATTATTAGCACTGCATTGTTGGAAAAAAGCTATCAATGTAAGAATTTCACTGCACTGTTTTACATCTGTTTTTTCAATGACTGTAGGCCATCATTGTAAATAAGAATTTGTTCATAACTGACTTGCCTCACTTAAATGAATAAATGGTTAAATTAAAATAAAAAAATGATCGGTCACATACCCGTGTTTAGCAGATGTTATTGCTGGTGTAGTGAAATGCTTGTGTTTCTAACTACAGCAGTGAGGTAATTTCTAAAGCTTGGTCGCAAATGGGTCTTCCAAATGGACAATGACCCCAAGCATACTTCCAAAGTTGAGGCAAAATGGCTTAAGGACAACAAAGTCAAGGTATTGGCATAGCCATCACAAAGCCCTGAACTCAATCCTGTTGAAAATTTGTGGGCAGAACTGAAAAAGCGTGTGCGAGCAAGGAGGCCTCCAAACCTGACTCCATTACACCAGCTATGAAAAATGGGCCAAAATTCACCCAACTTATTGTGCGAAGCTTGTGGAAGGCTAACCAAAATGTTTGACCCAAGTTAAACAATTTAAAGGAAATGCTACCAAATACTAATGGAGTGTATGTAAACTTCTGAGCCACTGGGAATGTGATGAAAGAAATAAAAGCTGAAATAAATCATTCTCTCTACTATTATTCTGATATTTCACATTCTTAAAATAAAGTGGTGATCCTAACTGACCTAAGACAGGGAATTTTTACTATGATTAAATGTTAGGAATTGTGATAAACTGAGTTTAAATGTATTTGGCCAAGGTATACGTAAACTTCCGACTTCAACTGTTCATATGAGATGAGTAATGCAAAATATGTAAAAAATAAAAAATAAAAAAAAATATTGACCAGTGTTCCATTATTAAAGTCAGTCTCTCGGTCCCAGCTTTGATGCTCCTGTACTGACCTCGCCTTCTGGATAATAGCAGGGTAAACAGGCAGTGGCTCGGGTCTTTGTTGTCCTTGATGATCTTTCTGGCCTTCCTGTAATATCGAGTGCTGTAGGTGTCCTGGAGGGCAGGTAGTTTGCCCCCGGTGATGCGTTGTGCACACCGCGCCACCCTCTGGAGAGCTCAGCGGTTGCAGGTGGTGCAGTTGCCATACCAGGTGGTGATAGGGATTTAGGTGACAAGCCAAACTTCTTCAGCCTCCTGATGTTGAACAGGCGCTGTTGCGCCTTTTTCACCACACTGTCTGTGTGGGTGGACCATTTCAGTTTGTCAGTGATGTATGCCGAGGAACTTGAAGCTTTCCACCTTCTTCACTTCGGTCCCGTTGATGTGGATAGGGGGGTGCTCCCTCTGCCGTTTCCTGAAGTCCACAATTAGCTTTTTTGTTTTGTCTCACATTGAGTGAGAGGTTATTTTCTGGCACCACACACCCAGGGCCCTCACCTCCTTCTTGTAGGCTCTCGTCATTTTTGGTAATCAGGCCTACTACTGTTGTGTCGTATACATTACATTTAAGTCATTTAGCAGACGCTCTTATCCAGAGCGACTTACAAATTGGTGCATACACCTTATGACATCCAGTGGAACAGCCACTTTACAATAGTGCATCTAAATCTTTTAGGGGGTGAGAAGGATTACTTACCCTATCCTAGGTATTCCTTGAAGAGGTGGGGTTTCAGGTGTCTCCGGAAGGTGGTGATTGACTCCGCTGTCCTGGCGTCGTGAGGGAGTTTGTTCCACCATTGGGGGCCAGAGCAGCGAACAGTTTTGACTGGGCTGAGCGGGAACTGTACTTCCTCAGTGGTAGGGAGGCGAGCAGGCCAGAGGTGGATGAACGCAGTGCCCTTGTTTGGGTGTAGGGCCTGATCAGAGCCTGGAGGTACTGAGGTGTCGTTCCCCTCACAGCTCCGTAGGCAAGCACCATGGTCTTGTAGCGGATGCGAGCTTCAACTGGAAGCCAGTGGAGAGAGCGGAGGAGCGGGGTGACGTGAGAGAACTTGGGAAGGTTGAACACCAGACGGGCTGTGGCGTTCTGGATGAGTTGTAGGGGTTTAATGGCACAGGCAGGGAGCCCAGCCAACAGCGAGTTGCAGTAATCAAGACGGGAGATGACAAGTGCCTGGATTAGGACCTGCGCCGCTTCCTGTGTGAGGCAGAGGTCGTACTCTGCGGATGTTGTAGAGCATGAACCTACAGGAACGGGACACCGCCTTGATGTTAGTTGAGAACGACAGGGTGTTGTCCAGGATCACGCCAAGGTTCTTAGCGCTCTGGGAGGAGGACACAATGGAGTTGTCAACCGTGATGGCGAGATCATGGAACGGGCAGTCCTTCCCCGGGAGGAAGAGGAGCTCCGTCTTGCTGAGGTTCAGCTTGAGGTGGTGATCCGTCATCCACACTGATATGTCTGCCAGACATGCAGAGATGCGATTCGCCACCTGGTCATCAGAAGGGGGAAAGGAGAAGATTAATTGTGTGTCGTCTGCATAGCAATGATAGGAGAGACCATGTGAGGTTATGACAGAGCCAAGTGACTTGGTGTATAGCGAGAATAAGAGAGGGCCTAGAACAGAGCCCTGGGGGACACCAGTGGTGAGAGCGCGTGGTGAGGAGACAGATTCTCGCCACGCCACCTGGTAGGAGCGACCTGTCAGGTAGGACGCAATCCAAGCGTGGGCCGTGCCGGAGATGCCCAACTCGGAGAGGGTATACAAACTTGATGATTGAGTTGGAAGCGTGCGTGGCCACGCAGTCATGGATGAACAGGGAGTACAGGAAGGGGCTGAGCACGCACCCTTGTGGGGCCCCAGTGTTGAGGATCAGCGAAGTGGAGGTGTTGTTTCCTACCTTCACCACCTGGTAGCGGCCCGTCAGGAAGTTAGGTTGTCCGGAAGCAAGACGTCGGTATCTGCGACTTGGCTGGTTTTCCTTTTGTAGTTCATGATTGTCTGTAGACCCTGCCACATACGTCTCGTATCTGAGCCGTTGAATTGCTACTCCACTTTGTCTCTATACTGACGTTTTGCCTGTTTGATTGCATTACGGAGGGAATAACTGCAGTGTTTGTATTCAGCCATATTCCCAGACACCTTTCCGTGGTTAGATGCGATGGTTGGCGCTTAGAATCCTGTGCACGTGGCGAATAAAACTCTAAACATGACCCTTAGACTATCTAGCTTACAAAAGAGTCTAATATATCTTCCTACACTATATTTTAACAGTACATTTATATATTTCCTATTGGGCAAAGACCCCCACCTCCTTCTCTTGCTAATACACTTCCTTGGCTGTAATCCATTCCCGATCTGAATGATACTGTACTTGTCCAAACATGGACTTCTCGTTGAATGGGGTCAAAGTCAACAGTTAGTGTCGTTGATGAAACACGCGGCATCTCTCAGGTACACCCCATGGCAGTCTAATCTCTGAACTGCAGAACAGGGTTAAACCGGATCATCCAACTACCAGCATGCGGCACAAACAACATTCTGTCAGTTTGACAGTGGAACCTCCAGGAGGTCTGACTTTTATAGGTTAAATCAACCCTGTTTAAACTCTGAGCAATTGTTTTGGACCCAGTACCGTGAAATATAATTTGAAAGCTACAGCCCTAGTCTTTTTGTAAATGAAACTCAAATCTTTCTGCTCGCAATTATCCGAATTTAGCCCCCCGCTGCCTCCACATAAAGGCCATAAATCCCATATGCAATGTCGTTAAATTCACCAATAGTGTAAACGTTTAGTTTGCATTGAAAGGGTACACCTTGGTGGTCATTGTAAAGCAATGCATTTCCTTCTCCAACTTGTATGCATCCTCCACATGCACCGTTGATCTAACACAGATGTCTACAATAAGAAAAGTACATGGGAAAAGAGGTTTGAAGTTTCCTCACCGGTTTGTCTTTTTTGAGATAATTTGAAAGCCCTGATTGCTTGAGTGATTTTAAAATGTCAGGCTTGAAAATCTGAGTAGCCATTATGGAACAATGTCTCACTACCCAAACCAGACACAACTGGTTTCAAGTGGCCAAGAGACGTCATGTGATCTCCTGTTGCTATCTCGTGGACGAACTGGGAATCAGACAGAGGATATATTTACATCAATAAATAGGTAGGGACTTCAGCTTTCTCCTCATGTCATTCCTGCAATATGAAAAACGACTTTGCACAAGCCCTGCACTTTTAAAATGGCTGTGTTCCTATGGGAATTTGCGCATGCGTCACCATTAGGTCATATGTGTTTGTAGGACTTTTGAAACCGACATGTACTTTATGAAGGTAGTATACAATATTATGTGTGGTTTAGAAAATGCTGCCAGAAGGCGTCAGAGTTTAACAGGTTAAAGTCCATAATGCATTCAGCCACGTTGACAGTTTAGTGGCTATCTATAAATTCTGTGGGGACAACATGGGCTTTAATGATTAATGGAGCTGTGACATACCATGCGTTACCGGGAGAAGGCAGGTCCCCTCGATCAGCAATTCAAATCCGATACTGTTGTGTTTTTAACGTGTCTACGTTTTCACTGTAATCCTTTCTCCATGACATAGACTGTGAAACGGAGATTATGATAATCTGTTGGTCTCAGTAAAATACAGGATTTGATAGACAATAGTCAACGACGATAGATATTTAGTGTACAAAATCAGATATGCCTCTTACTTCATATGGTCCAAGCTGCTCTGTAGAATTAAAGTTTTAGAAAAGTTAACATGCAGGCCTGCACCTAAGTTTTACAAAAAATAGTTCAGCTGAGGAATCGGTAGCATAAATCAGTAATGAGTTCACAAACCTTCCGTTTGAGGACTGGGCTAGTGATGTCTTTATTAGGATTGTGCTTGAGGCGTGTGGTGCTTAAGATGTATAGGTGTTATAGCCTGGAGGCCTGCACAGGGAACCCTTGTGTGGGCAGGGTCCTCTGTGGCGCCACCTTCACACAACCCCCTGCCAGCCCTCACCCAGTGTCCTGGCTCACGTGAGAGGAGAGGTAGGGAGAGGAGGGTCGCTCAGCCAACCAATGGAATTTCGTTTTTTAACTGTCATCACCCAGTAAATATAGATCAGCAAGAACACAACCGCGGAGTATAGGCTGACATCTCTGATAAGCGCAGATATGAAGTTATCGTTCTCAGTACATGCCTTATTGGAATGCTGCTAGGCCTATCATCCAGGAGTGTCAGATCAGTCAGGAAATGTGCTGCAGCGCTCGGATATTTGCATATCACAGATCAAAGTGAGAAGGGATCAGTGTGTTACACATCATCCCATCATCATCTTCACGTCCTTTTTTTCATCCGCCACCACCATCGCCATCACTCCCTTAATTGCCAAGCAGAAGCCCTGTGGAGTCCAGCTCAAGATTTCACATGTCAAAATTACAGTAATGGGTCATGTGTTTGTAGAGTGAAAGGTAGATGTTGTGGTTGAAGTGTTGTGGAAATTAGAACCAAAAGGAAGAGAGACTATAGATTCTTAAATCAACTAAATTAAATTAGCTTTATTTGCAAAAATGGAGCAGTTGACAATCACTCAATGGTGCAGAGTTAAGGGCCCAACGAACAGAGTTGGATCTCAGCTTTAATAGAAAAGTACTACGTCTGTCTATGTGGCTGTTAGCAGATGTGTGTGAACAGGGGCGGGGAACATAGTGTGTAAAAGGCGATTAGTTTGTCTGTGCAGATTAAGATGGCACAAGGGCTCAACAGTCTAACTGCATTTGCCACAGCTCACACTATAATGTGCTCCTTTCTGCAAGTTTCCACACAGCTGAGTTCCTGCAGATAGTAAAAACACAGGATGTGTCACATGCTGCGATCTTAGCTATACGTCAAGTCTTATAACTAAGTCAAACAAAGACAAGTTTCTATCAGGTTAGAAAAAAACACTAGGATATAACAAAAGACAACTCTCTAAGTAAAAACAGCATAGCTTGTCTAATTTGTTATTTTTCCCCCCCACAGAAGTAACTAATTCAATCATGCAGTGAGATTAGTCATGTGCTCTGTGTGTACAGACATAGTTGCGCGTTTGACAATTTCGAGATGGAAATCGTCTCGCTGACTAGGTGATAAAACGCAGTACGTCTCTGTAATCCGTCCCATGAATTGAATGTACTATATAGAGTGACAATGCTCCTATGGAACCTACAAACATAGAAATAAGAACGTATAAAAAAAGCGTCTCCACTCAAGTCAATGATGGCATATTGGGTGGACTGGCAGCCATTTAAAGTGTTTCCATGCGAGGAAGTAAAAGCAGGAAGTGTACCCTTCAACCTGTGCTGTGATTTGTTGAGTCAACTCAGCTGACATTACAAAAAATACATTCCATTGCTTACGCCACATCAGTTGGCATCATTTGAATGAACATTCTACATTACCATGGCAATACAGCATCAGTTGATAGAACATTCCAAAATACCATGGAAATTATTGCATCACAATACCAGGCAGTCATTGCGAGTGTACACATGAGTTTAACAGTCAATTGCCAGGGTTAGAGCTTCCACGCCTGTTCTATTCCTTTGTATTTATATGCCTACAAATACGTATTTTCAAATCAAATGTTATTAGTCAACAGGTGACAACCTTACAGTGAAATGCTTACTTACGAGCCCCTAACCAACAACTTTGGTGATATGTAAATGGCTACAAGAAATACAGATAAACTCTCTAGGTAGTTAGTGTGGTCTACAGTTCATCATGAGATACTCTATCTCAGGCGAGCAATAGCTCGAGACTTCCTTAGATATCGTGCCATTAAAATACTTTTGCCATTAAAATACTGCAAATCGGTCTCTCGCGCTAGGGTGTGTTTTGCATTAAAGCTGTGGTAGTGGCACATGTAGGCTGCATCTCAAATGGCATCCTTTTCCCTGTACAATGCACTACTTTTGACCAGGGCCCATAGTGCACTACTTTTGACCAGGACCCATAGTGCACTACTTTTGACCAGGACCCATAGTGCACTACTTTTTACCACTGCCCTATGCAGGGAATAGGATGCCGAAGACCTCAGACATTTGATGTTGAGGTGTAGTTGTGTGAACCTTGAATGGGTAAATGTAACTTTAGGCCTGCTCTTTGTGAATTTTTGACCCCACAGATGACCACACTCGAGTCAGGCTGCAACTGCTGGACGGAGACCCCCACTCAGACTACATCAACGCCAACTACATAGACGTAAGTATGGGGCGGCGGAGATGTGAAGGGGAATGGAATTTTTATCTGATTGCTTTTGAATTTGACTTAATACAAGGTCTCATTTAGCCTTCTGAAACCATGTATTAGTAAGGAGATGAGACAGCATTTCACTTCATGACATCTTTACTAAGATAAAATCAAATATTGCATAGAGCATTATGGGTGCTGTAGTACATCACGCTACAAACATTACTATTATGAATGGTCAGTGAAGACTGATTTTGCAAGGATGGACTCAAAATATGACACACCATCGTCACACAAACGGAGATTATATATACAGTAGAAAACATATATGCTTTTTACGAGGCAATGTGCCTGTAACATTGACAAATCTGCTGCAAACACAGCGTACTGCATCTGAGCATGCATTTGCTCATCTTCGGATGAAAGAATTCTGCATTGACATAACTACCATAACGACAGTGTAGATATGATTGTCTCTATTATGCTGTGGGGACTGGGAATGCCCTGTACTCCGAGAAGCAGCATCAGGACAAGTCGGCATTATAGCTGTGTGTATAATCATATCATCGAGCCCCATTTCCTCTAATAAAACAATTACTGGGTCGATGTGCCAAGATCCGCTGGTAAAATGTATTGTTATACCCAGCTCTAGGAGCCTCAACTGTGTTGATTTTTTTATTTATCTCATAGCGGTTGTAATAGTAATGAATTTGTAGAATTTCTTTCACACACACATTCCCACTTGATATGGTGAAATGGCAATGTCCTATTAAGGATATAAAATGTATATACTGTATTCATTTGAACTAAGCATTCTGTCTCGATGGAACAATATGATAGAATTTCCATTTTGGCAGATAGGAAAATTAAGGTTCTCGGATTTGATTTGATCTGATTTGAAAGGACCTTGAGCCGTTACAGTACGCCTGGGGTTTTTCTTTTTTCTCTTCTTCTCACAGGGGTATCATAGACCAAGACATTACATCGCTACACAAGGTAATTAAATTGGATGGTTGGCTGGTAAGACGCAAGACACCTGGAAAAGTATCCCCAGACATGGGGGAGGCAATTACTCAGATGTAAAAAATATATATATATATATAATAATAATACTCTTAAAAGCCAATGACAAAAATGTAACACCCCATTCCTTTTGTTCCATAACAAACTGGGGCTTATCTTGAACTGATCCTGGGCATGGTTGTGATTTGGATAAGTCGTTCTCCTTCTGGGATAAGATAAAGGGCGCGTTCCTCTGCTCAGACATTGCTAACGCCTGGATAGGTATTTTAAGTATCGGGCTAACCACGTTTTAGAAATCTGTCAGTCAATGACACAGTTGATGACATGGCACACAACGATTGGTTGATGCATGCAACGTCTGAGCAGGGGAACGCGACCAAATAATGATGAGACAGTGATTGCTGAATATTATTTGGGAAGTGTATAACTGCACTGGGAGGTCAATGGGCGCTCTGGTCAAAAGTAATGCACTATATCGGGGATACAATGTGCCATTTCCGGGGATAGGGTATCATTTTAGAAGAGGCCCGAATGACACGATTTTAACATTATGCAGGGAAGAACGACTGCCCCCTCTCATTGACTCCACAGAAGTTCAAAGCCGACCACGGTACTGCAGGCATTGTTAGCAAAAAACAGGATCCCCAATTGTGAATGGAAAATGTGCAATCTTTGTGGTCAATCTTCATGTAAAAAAAAGTATAATTCAAAGACAATCATGGTACCAGTATTTGCTTCTAATACACCAGATGTGTGTTCTTGAACCGATTATTTTAAAATCACACAAGTTATAAGGATTATTTAGTTGCTAGTTGGCCTTCAACTTGAGTTACTCAATGAGATGGGGCAACACTGAGCTAACCTGCAATGTCACTTCCTGGAGCAGCTCAAACTGTGTATGTTATGTCACCACGAGTCTCCATCTTTACTGACTTAATTTGGCTTCAATTCGGTGTTTCTTAATCATGGTCCTATGGACCCAAAGGGGTGCACATTTTTTGTTTTTGCCCTAGCTCTTCACACCTGATTCCAATTGTCAACTCATCATATTTGATCATTTGAATCGGGTGTGTAGTGCTAAGGCAAAAACTAAAAATGTGTACCCCTTTGGGTCCCCAGGATTAAGAAACACTTCACATAGGAATGAATGTGAGTCTTCACATAGAAATGAATGGTACAGGTGATCAATGGCTTTGCCTATTCATATATACAGTCATTGCTCCTATGTGTACTTCCTGGTTCCTGTTATGACATTATCTCTGTCCAATCCTTCTTGATCTCATCCTTGCTCTCCTTCTCTCCTTCCAGGCCCCATGCAGGAGACAGTGAGAGATTTCTGGAGGATGATCTGGCAGGAGAATTCCGGCAGTATTGTCATGGTTACCAACCTGGTGGAAGTGGGCAGGGTGAGTTCATCAAAGAGGATTTGAAAGGTGTTAGAGCAAGCGGCTAAGTTCTTATACTGAATGGATTTCTGTGCTGTTTCTTTCCCCGCTGCAAAAGCCAGTTGTTTAATAGATCAGGGTGTGTCAATCATAGTTCGTATTCCCCTTCCCTACACCTCATACCCTTACTGTTCACAACAAATATATGCGATAACAAATAGTTAAAACAAATCAACATCAAATATGTGACGACAAAATTGAATTCAATGCCATTAAATCAGGCCTCTTTGTATGTCTTATATGCTATCAACTCCTCTGATTGGTCCTTTAATGTTATGTTTAATAATATTATTTCTGTCCATTTCAGGGACCCCTTTTGGCTCAACAGCACCTCCAGAGGCAAAAGTCCCATATAGCCTCTGTAAGAGACAAAGCACTGACCATATATGTTTCTCTGCCCAGGTGAAGTGTGTGAGGTACTGGCCTGACGAGACCGAAGTGTACGGAGATGTCAAGGTGACACTGATCGAGACAGAGCCACTGGCCGAGTATGTCATCCGCACCTTCACAGTACAGAAGGTACACAGACTAAGTCAATAGCCAGGCTTGCTTGTTTAGCTCTCATTCATTCCAATTTGCCGGATTAACATTGTGGTTGACAGCAAGGTGAAGCTATGTTGTCCAACTGGGAAATGAGAGTATAATTGAACACTGGTAATCAGTGAGGATTTGCATTGAAAGAAGCACAATACAGTTGGGATGCAGGATTCCGTATGCGACGCTATTGTTCTGTTAGCTCCCTTTAAAAGGGAAATATCAGAGGAACAGTCACGAAACTAGCAAGCATTGATAGGCTTGAAATGCATCTTTCTGTGACTCTGTGAAAGCCGCTTAGGCAGACAACACGAGCTAGTAGTCAACTAATTTTGCAATGCTTTAATCCATCTGTTTTGCAAGAAAGCTAAAGTTCCTTTTAACCTGCTCACACTCTTCATTTGAAAGGGAAACGGGACATTGTCATTACAAAACGCCACCATCACACCACAACCTTAATTCCTGTGCCTTAAAAAGCAGTGCACTGTGATGGCCGGGAATCACGCTTCGGATGCGTATGCGTTCAAATGGAGCGTATTAAATGGTTTTAATTGCAGAAAATAATGAGTTCTGAAATTATGAAAAGCATTATTAATGATGAGTCCAAGGGGATTATTTTACTGCACCACGCAGATAGATAGATCTTTAGGCCCGCACACACACACTCTCACTTTAATCCATTGAGAATATGTTAAACCAGAGCCCACTGGTTTGGCAAGCTTAGACACAGTTTACCCCCGCTTTACACTGTTACACTCCAATGCACTATTAAAGGTGGTATGTGTCCATACACTCCAAACAGTGAAGGTATTTTAACTGCGGTATTAAACTGTTATGTGGGTTTTGCTGGCATATCAAAGCTGGCAGGCAGGGATTAAACAGCTCACCAACCCGGCAATTAACCGCTTAGCATTAGCACAGGGAGTGGAGGTGTGAAGCCTGTGATTATTATTACTACTGAAGCCCAGCGCTATACTGTTCTGTAAATGGCGTTATTCCAGTTTCCGCACATCCACTCCCTTTATGTGCTGCTGCCTTCGCTGATATCCTTATTGGAGTGGGTTTTTAGTATCATGCCATGTGCCTTTAAGAGTGAGAACCAGTTACTTTCTACTCTGCCAAGTTCACGTTGCCATAGTAAACATGAGCTAGGCCCTACCCTACCTTCTTTCCCAATCTGTGATTTACTGCATTTTGTGGCTTTGTTGTTTCCCATCTTAGATGTTTACCCCATATTGATTTCGGAATGTAATTTGAACATCGAAGGAAAGGAAATCAATAGGCCTCCAGTTATCAAATCACCTTTTGTTTTGTTCCCCTCAATACTTGCCTGTATGCTCAAGTCGTCATAATGTATTTTCTTAAAAGAAACAAATCGATAGCTACTGTATATTCAGTTGTTGAGCCGGAATGGGAGCCCGTCAGATCTTCAGTATCCAGGAAGTCTCTATTTTGTTTAGTCAGCCCTCAGTTTCCAGGAATTCCAGGAAACTCAGACATTTCTAACTTGGAAACCTGCTGTAGAAAGAGGAGGCCCAAGTTTCCCACTTGGAAAGTATCAGAATCAATCAATAGGAAGCTCTATGCCAATGACTTATTAACTTCCATTTTTAACTTCCAACGCGTCATGTATTTGTCTCCATTTAAGCCTCCATTTTGTTTCTTCTCAGAAGGGCCACCACGAGATTCGAGAGATCCGTCAGTTCCACTTCACCAGCTGGCCTGACCACGGGGTACCCTGCTATGCCACCGGCCTCCTGGGCTTCGTCCGCCAGGTCAAGTTCCTCAACCCGCCCGACGCTGGCCCCATTGTGGCCCACTGCAGGTACGTACTGTCCACACCGAGGGGGATTGTGGGACATAACACAGGACTAATGGGATGACATATTTGACACTCAGGGCTTTTGTCTATGTATTTATTTATACTTTATTTAATCAGAAATAACAACAGTAGCTAGCGGCAGGTAGCCTAGTGGCTAAGAGCATTGGGCCAGTAACCAAAAGGTCGCTGGTCTGAATCCCTGAGCTGCCTTCGTAAAGAACATGTGTACTTGAGCAAGGCATTATTACTCTAATTGCTCCTGTAAGTCTCTCTGCATAAGAGCATCTGCTAAATGACAAAAATGTAGCTGGGAGCCTTCATATACATTTTTAGGTCGAAAAATGAATAAGCGAGAGCAATGGGAGACTAAGGCCTCTCTCTCTTGCTCCTTCCCTCATCTACCCCTCCCCAGCCCACTCAAACACCCACCCCTTGAAACAGAGGCATTGAGCTCAGACAGGTGAAGGGGGAAGGGTGGGGGAGGCACGGGGGAGTGGAGAAGAGGGGAGGGGACAGAGGGATGGAGTGCGTGAGCGTGCACAATGAGATGTGACAGGGAGAGGCTGCTAAATGGCACAATGCAATTTTACATT
Organism: Oncorhynchus keta; assembly: GCF_023373465.1. Lineage (NCBI taxonomy): Eukaryota > Metazoa > Chordata > Actinopteri > Salmoniformes > Salmonidae > Oncorhynchus > Oncorhynchus keta. The sequence goes on along the minus strand of NC_068430.1, from coordinate 48,944,657 downwards.
TGGCTCGGGTCTCTCAAAACAAAGCAGATGTGACTAAGACATTTTCAGAGTGGATTAGCTCAAGTGCCAAGCGCTGCTCTTTCTGCTCTCATGAAGCATTGGGCGCCTTGCTCCCTCTAATACCCCCGAGGACGAGATGGGGAGAGACGATGGCAAAGTTTATTACTGCCACTTTATCTCCTGCCCCTTATCTTCGCCCACTCATCGATGACATTAACCTTTATGAACCACCTGTCGCAGGAGAGTGACCTGTCTTCATCTGTCTGTCTGTTTTTCGGACTCTGTCCCTGTGTCTGTTTGTCCCTCTTTTCTTCCTAATAGGCATGGCATTTGCATCCCCGTAGCAACCCACTATATTTAACCTCCCTGTTCCTCTCATTCAGTACATCGTCGCTTTTCCACAACCCAAACCATGGTCGGTTCGTGTTCTCCTAAAAAAGTCAGCCTGGCTTTTGACGTACAACTTCCCGATTGCTCCCCAACCTCAATTCCCCCTTTTGAGGATGGACAACGAATGTCCCATGGAGATGCCTATAGGTTGGCAGCCATTCCCCCCACAGAACTGAACGATAGATGGAATGAAGGACAACAGGATGAGCTTTGGCCCGCAGAGCGAAGGCCCTACTGACAGACTGCGGAGTCATTTCTAATTTCCTGGGGCACTTCTTGGCCGTTATCCCCCTGCCAGGACCTAGTTGTTCGCTGCGCTCGCCATTAATCACTGGCGGCTGACAGGCAATCTGTCGGGCTGCCGAGCCACTGAGCGGCCCCTGGCTCCTGAGCTCCGGAGCTGGGACCTGTCAAGAAGCTACCGAGTGAATGATGGCTGAGCAGCCCCCCTCTCCTACCTCTATCTCTTCTCCACCACTATCTCCCTTGCTCCCTCCCTTCCACCCAGCCACTCTGCTGGGTTTATTTCCTTAACACCTAACACCAGGGTCAGGGGAAATGGCTCTAACCCCTACCTGGGGGGTTGGAGTACGCTGTTTTTCAGCGCTGTAAGGCTGTCCTGCCTCCTTTGGATAACCGAGGGAGCTCAGCGTGGTTCAATATAACCCCCGGCCTGTTTATTATAGGGCCGGAGCATGTGTCTTCATGTGTCGCTGCCCTCGCTACTGTACAGAACATACTGGAGAAATGAAATGCTCTCTGTCTCTGTTTCTGTATTCTCTCTCCCTCCCCCTCTCTTTCCAGTGCCGGGGCTGGAAGGACAGGCTGTTTCATAGCTGTGGACATCATGCTGGATATGGCTGAGAACGAGGGAGTGGTGGACATCTTCAACTGCATCCGGGAGCTGCGCTCACAAAGGGTTAACATGGTGCAAACCGAGGTTGGTGAAGCAGCATACTGATTAGCTTGTGTGCGGATAGTGGGTAGAGAAGAGAGCAATATTGTATTATAGCTTGAACATTAGTCATTACAGTGACATGCGAAAGGAATAAATGTGCAGTTAGCTAATTAGCTTAGCATTAGTGATTACTAGCACTCACACAGTTAGCATTAGCCATGAAATTAGAGAGTGCAACTAGAGTTTTCGGACACAGCAAGTCTGTTTAGCGTAGCATTTGCCAATGCCATGGCGGAAGGGTTGACAAGACTCAGACAGTAGCCTGCTGGCGTTGGCCTTTCCCAGCCGGTCAGCAGACTGATCCTATGTCACAGCCCACTGCTCACAGTTTCTCTGCCTGAAATATTCAGCAGGGATATTTTAAAATCAGTCAAATGGAGGAAGGGTGTAGCATAGAAAAACAATCTATAGCATGGACAAAACCCTTTAAGACCAGATTATATTTCTATGGTCTAAAGCAGTGGTCACAAGTAGTCACCAAGGCATTCCTTGTCGATCACCAACCATTTCTGGGGGAAAAAAACTAAAAAGCCTTCCATTACTATTTTATTTTATTTGTTTAACGCTGTTGGTTGTAGGTGCACTTGATTTAGCAACCCTAGTGCCAGGAAGGCAAAGTTTTCCCATTTTGAACCATTTTGCTTGTCTGAAGGTAGAACTCCGACTACGTGGCAAGCCCAGAGAGCAAATCAAGTGCACCTATAGGACTACTGCTGGCCAATCAGATAGTTCCGAACACTGTGTCTGCACAGTTTCCTCGAGCCATAGACCACAAAAAGATTCCTCGAACACACAGCAAAGTTGAAATTGTGAGATTTCAAAAAGTTCAAAACCATGCTGTTTTTATGCGTAAGTGTTTATGTTTAAGTTATTATTCAGCACGGTTAACACTTTTATAACCCATACGCTGTAAAATGTGCATTCTCCCTAATTCCACTCACTCTACAACCAACACTGCAGAGTATAACAAATGGTTCTGATAAGCTAGCGCTGTAATTAGTGCCTCGTGTTTTTTTTTTTATCAAGGAATATTTTACATTCTCTGGTCATAGGCGTAACAACATGAATTGGTGCATGAGGCAGAAGACTGTCAAATTTTCTCAGCTGAGGGAGGGAAAGCGGAGGGACGGTGAGTCGGTTGAGAGGCAGCCTCACCACTGCTCCCTCCCTTCAAACTGACCATCAGATGCAGGTCGTCAGTCCAGTAAAAAAAAAATGTTTTTATTATGCTCACTCAGCTGTGCCTCACCAGTAATCCAACAAATTATATATTACCAGTGTGATCATATACATAATATTTTTTAAATATAATTTCAAATTGGTCTGAGAAGGAAAATCATTGGCAGGGCAATTCAAGCATGCCTACTGCACAGACTTCTGCTACTGAACTGTTTTTAACTCGTTAATGTTTGACTCAAAGTGATCTTGACTCAAAAAAGGTTGGTGGCCACTGGTCTAAAAGCCTAGATAGGAAGTGAGTCCTATGGAGGGAGAATGTAAAGCATAGAAATAGAATCTCTAGAACAGGAAAGGAACTCAGACCTTCAGACCAGATTCTACTTCTATTGCCTCTAAGCCTTTGAGACAGAGGGATCTGGGCTTCAGCTGCCAGACATCCAAGCCAGGTTATTAGGGTTACATTTCCCAGTGGATCATGCAGTAAGCGATGGCTTCCACAGAACAGTGGTCTTTACTCAAGTCTAACACTAGCCATTCCAAGATCTTCTCTCTAGTGGAGAGAATGGGGGAAACAACTATTGTGAGATAATGTGTGTGTTTGAGATCAACTACATTGCAGTCGGGCCTCGCAGAATCACTGCTCTACAAATCACCTTGCATCCAACTAACTACTCATTATTTGATCAAGAGTAGCGATTCTTCGATTCTCATCTTGCTCAAGCTGCTCCCCTCAATCACTCTGACTGCTAGTCCACGGTCAATAGCCATAACGACAAACCGGCTATTGTCAACAGGAATAAGCATCAATATTCTCCATAACCATGTGTGTTCCCACTAGACCGATATACATTGTATATTCTCAGTGACTCCACGACTAGCAACCGTTCATACACACCATCACCACACTTGATATCCCAACTGATCAAGTTTGTGTGGCGTCTCCTCTGGAAGAGTTCCCATGTCGGACTAGCCTAGCTACCTCTGGAGTGTGCTCAGTCATGCATCATCCATCCCAATGTTCCTATTAATATTACATACACGCTGAATAATAGATATCTTAGTCCCGCACACTTTTTCGTTTTTTGGGGTTTTTTTTGCAAATGAGTTTGTGTTTGCTAAGTGTCTTTGGGTTGTCTTAGGGTTATGACCCTGCGTCCAGTCGGCCACTCGGTTTTGCAGTCACCCCCTAAAATAATAAAACGACAGCAAACTTTTCTTAGGTTAGTCCCAACTCGTACTCGTATGAATACAATGATGAGTAGATAGAATTACAGTATGTCATACACAGTGTTCTATATGCCACTTCAATGGCTAAAAATGGATGCCGGGGGCATTAATGGGTAGAGGGCAATTTGTGTCAGTTTAAAGCACTATTCAAAGATAATCCGGCACAAAACAACAAAAAGCAATTCATCTTTTAAAAGGCTTTCTCTGCTCCCGAGTAGCACCAGCTATCAAGGTAATGGATAGCGGAGGTCAACTCTGGATGGATTTAGCCCCGGACGGCTCTCATGGCCGCAATTAACATTCTAAACCCTGAGCCTTCTGCATTGTTGAGTGAAAATATGCATATTTCTATTCACAGGCGAAGGGCTGGGATTTTGGAGATGAATTAATATGTCTGGCTACTTGATGAGCACAATGCATCCGCTGTTGAACCGCACACAGCCTCTTGATCTCCTTTTAAGGCTGTAACATGGCTGCCTTTTTTCCTGTGGTTCATTTACTTCTCCACAGGATATTACTTTATATGCTTCAAAATGCAAATTTATGCGAAGCGCTCTTCAGGCTATGAAATCCGTTTCATCAGAGCACGAGAGTACGTGTTGAAAATGCAGGGCTGCCTTCGCAGAACTGTGTTAGATATGACGTATTGACGTTCAATAATGGCTACACATTATGTTTTTGTGTCGCCGTGTACAATCAAAATTCTACAGCTGTGCTCGGTACCTGTATGCACTACTCTGCTTCTCGACACTTTTCAACAGTACATGTGAATTGAGACTAATGGATTTGAATCGGGTCCAACTACTGGTTGAAGTGCTGTCATAAAGTAGGTGTTTAGTGTTTTGAGGTTGACCTAAAGGGTCGAAGTACATGAACATCTAACTGTATGTCATTACACCTGTATTCTCATCATTTCCTACCCCAGGAGCAGTATGTTTTTGTCCACGACGCCATCCTCGAAGCCTGCCTGTGTGGAAACACGGCCATCCCAGTCTGTGAATTCAGAGCCATATACTACAACATCAGCAGACTGGACCCACAGACCAACTCCAGCCAAATTAAGGATGAATTTCAGGTTAGCACCCTCCACTTCTTAACTCTTAAACTCTCGGTCCGTCTGTCTGTCTACCTGTCTATGTCCCTCTGTCCGTCTGTCTGTCTGTCCGTCCGTCCGTCCGTCGCTTTTCTTCCTAAGAGGCATGTCATTAGCCTTTTCCAACAAAGGAGTTACATTTGCTTTCTCCAAGAACAATACATTTTTTAAATCCAGATATTGACTGATATTGAATTATAGCACAAAAATCCAGGGATTTTTGTGGGAATTCAAGTATCCCTTTTTTTTCTTAGAATGCATATGGGCCTCCCGAGTGGTGCTGCGGTCTAAGACACTGCACCACAGTGCTAGAGGTGTCACTATCACGGGCTGTATCAAAACCGGCCGTGATCGGGAGTCCCATAGGGCGGCGCACAATTGGCCCAGCGTCGTCCGGGTTAGGGGAGGGTTTGGCCGGGGAGGCTTTACTTGGCTCATCGTAGCGGGCACATTGGGGGCTGGCTTCCGGGTTAAGCGGGCGGGTGTTAAGAAGCGCGGTTTAGAGGGTCACGTTTCTGAGGACGCATGACTCGACCTTCGCCTTCCGAGCCCGTTTGGGAGTTGCAGCGAGGAGACGATCAAAATTGGGGAGGAAAAGGGGCTAAAAAAATATATATATATATATACATTTTCTAATGGTATCAGGTATTTTATAAAAACATTTTTTTAAAGCAAATCATATATGACTCATTTGCATAAACACACTGGATGTATTTCCATATATGAACACATTAACATCAAGGGGTGGAGCAGGCCTGCATCCACCAAAAACCTGTTCTGTATAGGCCTATCTGCACTCACCTGCACTGTCTAGACTGCTTCATTGATTACTGTTGCTGTCATGTTCAGTTGCATAATTCAACAAGTGTGTCAATAGCAGGATAACCTTGGATTCAAAATCAACACTCTTGGATCTGGATTACACCTTTCTAAACATACTTTACATTGTTTGCAAGATCGGACATAGTATAATCCGAGTATTCATCTTTGGAAGTTGCTTTCATTTCAGGGTATGTATTTTGTAAACATTTCAACTGTATTAAATAATTACTTTTTAATTACAAATCAATTGTACACCCATCAAAATAGTTTTCTTTCTTGTGATGTAAGTATCAAGACGATGTGTTTAATCCCAGACTATGCTTTAGCGTTCTTATAGATGCATCAGAAAGACAATGTATTCCATTGTTTGACAGGTCATTACAAACATTTCTGTGGTCGTAGCATTAATGGGGGAAAACGACAGGCACAAGCAAGAGTATGAAAGAGTTGCAGGAGTAAAATGAAAGCAATCAATCTAGCGATATTTAAGTGACAAGTGGATTTTGCACCCCTCAAACAAAGGAAATACAAATAGATAGATCCTCGGGTGAGCGTTGCTGGCCTATAGGCTTTAGCTAATATGGTCTTGTGTCTCGCGAACAACTCTGGTTTTATTGTTGATACCCTGTCGGTTACATGAGGAGTTATGACAAAAAAAAATGCAGGTGTCGAAGTTGAAGTTGAAAATATGGAGGTTTCCTTCCCCCCCAAAAATATGTTTGTTAAACCTTATAATAATTGTCAAAATAACATCCTCCCTCTCTAGACTCTGAACATCGTGACTCCCCGGGTCCGGCCTGAAGACTGTAGCGTGGGACTGCTCCCCCGGAACCACGACAAGAACCGCAGCATGGATGTCCTGTCTGTGGATCGATGCTTGCCCTTCCTCATCTCCGTGGACGGAGAGTCCAGTAACTACATCAACGCTGCCCTCATGGACGTAAATGAATCTCGCTCTCTCGCCTGCTCTCTCTCTTCCCTGCTCTCTCTCTCTCGCTGTCTGTCTGTCTCTGTCTGTCTCTCTCTTTCTCCTCTCTTGCTTTGATTGAACATGCCTTGTCCCAAATGTGCAAACCCTACCCATCTATAACCAGGCTCAAACAAACGCTCAAAGATTTCGAATACTATTTGAACCCATGCAGGTCTGCACAACACCAATCATGACTGAGGCAAATTGTGTCAGAGGCTGCCAAGTAGCGTAAACCATTGGATTTAGCTTGGCTGATGTAATCCAACCTGGAAAAGACACAGATCAGTTAGTTTGAGATATGCCTCGGTTCTGTTGCGTTATTAATTAGAATAGGGATGTTATGTTTTGTATTTATTGCATTTTTTGGGGGTGGGAAATGGGGAGGCTGTGACTGGGTACATGCAAATGCAACTCAATTAGATAACAGGTTACAAAAATGAAATGTCAAAGGGCAACAGCAATAAAAAAAGATAACCAACAACATCATCTGACAACTGATCATCAACCAACACACCACTAAGTGATAGCACTGTGGTAAATGATAAGGAATGACTGCGAAAGCAGCCTCACACTCTAGGCCCTCATAGCAGATCTACCAAACGATACACACGCAGATCCAGATAAGCCACACGGAGCTGATGAGAAAAGAACGGCAGGCAATAACAAGCACAGAGGTGGCGTCAAATAAAGCCAGCAGTGTCTTTCTCAGAACCGGCCTGCTAGTCTGGCAACAGCGTAATGACCTGCAGTGGGATTTCTCTTGTCAATGCATCACGATGCAAGGTTAACACTGTCCGTGGGAGTTCGCCGGGCTCTTTGTCCTCGCCACCAGTTGATCAGGCATCGGAAACCCACCGCGACCCGTGGCTGTTTTAGTGGTCCCACCACCGTCTCTGCTCTCTCTCTTTCTCGCTCTCTTTCTCATCTCTCTCTCTCTTATTTTACTCTCTCTCTCTCGGTACCGGGGGCTGAATTGTTGTGGTGTTTGTCATTGATTTTTTTCCCAGAGCCATAAACAGCCAGCAGCCTTCATCGTAACCCAGCACCCACTGCCCAACACGGTGGCCGACTTCTGGAGGCTGGTGTTCGACTACAACTGCTCCTCGATAGTAATGCTCAACGAGATGGATGCCGCACAGGTGTGTATTGTTGACCCCCGGGGGTCGCACACACAAATGGGTGTACATACATCGACATACACACAGACCAATAATCTTTTTGACTGTCGGTCTGCTAGGGGGTCTTACACATGCTCTATCTCTCTCTATTCATCTCCATCTATCCCTCCATTGTCATTTCCTCCATCGACTCTCACACACACAGTTTCATGGAGCAGGATAAGCCTCATAGGAGAGCTGCTCTTTTCTCTGCCCGGGGTTTAACTATTCAACATAACTCCCAGAACACTCAGACACCCACATTGAAACCTAGCAAAGAGCACATCAATACCTCCCATATTAAAGGAGAGTTTCACTATTAGGAACCTAATCTGTATTTTTGATATAAATGGCATGTTCTAGTAGGGTCCAGACACTTTTTTTTTGTCTTTAAAAAAATATCTGTTTTTTTGGATGCCCTTGAACTCCAGAATGAGGTTCAGGAAGTCAATCTCTGGACGTGTCTGGACCCTTTATAACATTCTATTTACATAAAAAAAATATAGAGATTTTGTTCCCAAGTAGTGACATTTTCCAACTAACTCGTTTGAAAGGTTGGAACCCTTCAAAAGCTTTAGACTGGAGGAAAACCCATCATGGCCCTAAGATGTAGGTGTACCGTGCAGAGGCCAATAAGGTCAAGGTTTTTCTTTTGTATGCACATGACCTTCAATTGCTTACGCCCAGCAGTGTGACCTTGCATTTCAACTCAGATGGTTTTGTTCAAATGGCTAAAGCAATGTGTAGTTTATGTAATTTTTTCAGTGCTCCCCAATGGGTAAAATCCCCAAGTAGTCAACAACAGTGTCCACACCAGTATGTGGTGTACCTAACATGTGATGTAGCTCATGCCAGAACTACAACTACAACTAGAACGGACATTCCCATTCAAGTCAATATCCTGTGATTGGTGCACCGACAGCGATATTAAATGTACCCATAGGAGTAAAACTACTTCTAAACTCTATTTCTATGGCTAAACCCCTCTTCAATCCCTAGTTGTGCATGCAGTACTGGCCCGAGAAGAGCTCCTGCTGCTATGGCCCCATCCAGGTGGAGTTCATCTCAGCCGACATCGACGAAGATATCATCAACCGCATCTTCAGGATCTGCAACATGGCCAGGGTCTGTATCATGTGTATCACCCTGTAAATATTCACCCTCTGCTTTGAGCCCTGCCAATGCAGATGGCGCTAACAGACAGGTCCAGCCTGGCAGAGCAGTGGTTGGTTCAGGCTGATTTCATATGAGGGGGCTTTGTTCTACGGTACTACTCATTAGACCCCGTTTAAATCACCACAATGCGAATCCCTGTGTTCGTGGCACATGGTTACTCTTCTCTCTCTCCTCTTCTCTGCCTCTCGTTCAGTCATGGTTCTCCCACTTTCACCAGCATCACAAGCAGGCTTTGCTGGCCAGCTAATCAACGCTCTGCTCTGTGCCGGTGCGAAAAGCCACAGTGGCGGCATCTCCAATGTACCATGAAATGGTTCCATCACCACCGCCACAAGCGGATGACACGGCTCATGCACGACAGAATTCAGCTGACCCCCACCCTCCCTCCTCCCAGCTGACGTCTTTATTGTAGTTGCCAGTCGTTGGCTCTGCTCTGGCTAAGGAAAGCATAGCCACAATGAGCCAAAAGACACTGGGATTGCATCAGCAGTTATTTAATAACTTGAGTGGTTTAGGTTTACAGTGGACACAGAGGTAAACTTGATTTATCTACACATTTTCGTGACGGTTATGAGCAGGAAGATTAGCATTAGGTTGATGATTATGATGAGGATGCTGACTGTGATGTTGTCCATATTGAGGATGTTTTGATAATGGCAATGACGATGATGTTGACGACAACAATGATGTTGACGATGGCATTCATTTATGATTCTCTCTCTCACTGTCTTTGGCAGCCCCAGGACGGTTACCGTTTGGTGCAGCATTTCCAGTTCATTGGCTGGCCCGCTTACCGCGACACGCCCCTGTCCAAGCGTTCTATCCTGCAGCTGGTGAGACGTCTGGCCAAGTGGCAGGAGCAGTACGACGGGGGAGACGGACGCACCGTGGTCCACTGCCTGTGAGTAGTTAAAGGGGCTCAGAAGGAGTTCAGTCATTGTATTGCGGTGTCAATATTAGGACAGACTCAAACATTCATGGAAGTTGTACACCTATACAATGCCCATATTAGGACAGTTACACGTCCATGGACATTGGATACAAGGGCCTAATATTTAAACATAGACAGGATGTGGAGGGGTAGAGTTTCTGAAAGTGCAGAAACTATAAAAACAAAACCTAATAAATTGCTGTGATTAACTCAAATTAAAACAAATTGTGCTACTGAATGAGTGAAGTTTAGTTTTAGTTTTAAACAACGCAACATGTAGACATTTACCTTACTGGGTAGTGGTGGAAGAACTTCCTGTATATATTCTGGCTGGCCCTACTCATATTCTACACCATACTCATCTCAGACAGGATGACAATAGGGAATGTGCTCTATGAATGTATTCATCACGGCATGCTTCCTTAGTGCTGTTTTCTTCTAGAGCAGTGGTCACCAACCTTTTCTGAGTCAAACTTTGGAAGTCAAAAGGCAAGCTGAGATCCACCACTCAGATTTAGTTTTAACTTGACTTAAAAAATGCAACAATAACCTAATAAACAAATATATGTTGGAATGAGGATGGTGCGGTAGGTCTAATACATTATCACAGTATATTGGCTATGCTTGGCCTCCTAATATTGTTCTTCTCAGACCATATTATATTTCAATACTCAAGCTTTCATAACAAAATAGATCAGTTGTATCACATGTGAGGCACAGCTGAGAATAAATTGAAATAATTTTATTTTTCATTTCACTGGACTGATGGTACCTGCATCTGATGGTCAGTGTCAGCAGATGGAGAGAGCAGCAGAGGGTCTGCCTCTCAGGTCTCTGCTCTCTCCTTTCCTCCGGTGAGACTGACCAGAGAGAGGGGACACCGTCTTCCACCTGATGACAAAACTCGAGTCCCACCACATTTTCTCTGCCTCATGCACACATTCATGTTGTTCCTATGACCAGAGGGCACCTTATTCATCCAAGCTACTCAATACTGCCCCCCTGTCACCAAGAAGTTAACAGCATTGTCAGCTATAACCAAGCAAACAGCACCTCTCCCATTCTCATAGTCACTGGCTTCATAGTGATTAATTTAGGGAGAGTGCCCCAACGATAACAAAACATGATAAGTCCTGGATGTGATTTCTTTCCCCACTGCCCAAAATACCAAACAAAACCTATTTTGTAACAGTTCACTAGTGCTAGTCTAATCAAGTGCCCATTGATTTCTTGAGGCAAAAGAAACGCACACCTGTTTAGGTGAGGTGCTGGCTAGCGGAGGAGAACACTTGAAAAATAAAAGGAGAGCCTCACAACTCTAGGAGCTAAGATGCAATAATAATAACGTTTCGACAGACAAGCTGTCTTCGTCAGGGTATCAGTGTTTGTTACGCCTTAGCTTGGCTGTTACTAAACTGCTACACACTACCTGTACTCAGTGGTGTAAAGAACTTAAGTAAAAATACTTTCAAGTACCACTTAAGTCATTTTTTACCTTACCTTACTCTTTTTTTTTTGACTACTTTTACTTTACCACATTCTTAAAGAAAATAATGTACTTTTTACTCTATACATTTACCCTGACTCCTAAAAGTACTTGTTACATTTTGAATGCTTAGCAGGACAGGGAAATGGTACAATTCATGCACTTATCAAGAGAACTTCTCTGGTCATCCCTACTGCATCTGATCTGGCAGACTCACTAAACGCTAATGCTTTGTTTGTCAATTCTGAGTGTTGGAGTGTGCCCCTGGCGATCCGTCAATAAGAAAAACAACAATTGTGCTGTCTGGTTTAATATAAGGAATTTGAATTCATACTTTTACTCAAGTTAGACAATTTAGTACTTTTTCCACCACTGGATATGGCTGGGGGTTAAAACATTTATTTCACATGACCCATCAATCTAGACAAGTGTGTCTGGGTAAGCATCAATTAATATTTCTAAAATATTTTTATCTGGACACTTTCTTTTTACCTGGAATGTTTCCTTATTGTAGACTACTACGACTTTTAGTCTTAATCTTTACTTCACTACTTACTGTTTAGCACATGACCTCACATGTGAATCCTTAAAGAGATGGGTGGGGCTGGTTTAAGAGGGTGTGAACAATGCTGAATGGGTGTAGACAAAGGAGAGCTCTCCAGTTGGTTCCAAACAATTCAAAACAACGCAAAAGTTTATCAACTTTCAAAGCAGAATTACTTTCCCATTGTTCCTCAGAAATGCAGTGTATGATATACCATTTTGTAGCTATGGGTTACTACTCTTATCGAATGTATAAAAAATAAAAAATATTTTTTTAAATGAAATTTTGCTACATAAGGCTAATTTGAGCTGGTCAGTGTCATACCAGTCCCCCGAATCCAAGCAGTATACTCTGGCCTACTTGGAGTACACTGTGAGAAATTTACAATGGCAAGAAGGCCAAGACAAATGGATGCACATGCTGCGTTAGCATTGCTACAAATTCTGAATGAAAATTACTCAGATGGTGGGGATGAAATGAATCATGACATCTCTTACGTTTATTCTTCTAATTCTGAGTCTGATTCTGAGCCTGAATCTACACCTCCGAGAAAATGCCAGAACATTGCGCAGTGAGCTGGTGCCCGCACCACCACCAAATGAAAGCAGGAGAGAGAAAGGGGGGGGACTTTTGGATAGAACAAGCCGGTGACAATGCTAAATGCCGATGAATTATCAGTACAAAATGTCATCAATGAGAGAGCAGACCCTACATATCAAGCAAAAAACAACATCAGCAACACACTCACAAGCTTTTGTTATTTATGTGACATGGACATGCTCCAACCGATGCCGTTGCATATTCCATCTAAGCATGAGCTGACAATAAACTATTTTTGACTGGTGTAATATAAAGACTTATATTCATTATAATTTAATTATTGCTTTTGTGCTGATTTCATCAAGCACACTTGGCACCGATAATGTTGTTTAGGCTACTGATGCTTTCATCATTTAACTGCGCATTTTGCTGATCGTGCATCTTGTGGTTTGGGTATTTTTGTTTGTTTTGTTCCTTATAAAAAGAAGCTGATACCGTGTTCCAACACATATACTTTCTATTTCATAGTTGTAACAAAGGCACTCCACGAATACAATTGATTGAACACTTGAATTTTGTTGTTTTTTTGTTTTTACATATAGCCGTAACATAAACGAATGAAAATGCTATGGTGTATTTTTTTTCTTTTGTATTCTGTTACCTAGGACATTCATAAAAACAACCAAATTATAATTTTTCTGATAGCATGTTTAAAATGTAGGATGTTTCAGTAAGAATGACTACTCATCAGCTTGAAGAGGGGTCCTTTTAGGCCCAGCTGTCTTTATCGTTCTGTCCTCCTTCACTCTCTCTGTCCTTTTACCATCCCTTTCATCCTTTTCACCTCTCTTTACATGTATCTTTCTCCCTCCCCTGCTCTCCATGTCTCCTTCTCTTCCTTTACCTCTTTATACCTTTCTGTCCCTCTTCCTAGCTCTATCTGTCCCTTTCTCACCCCCCTGTTTTAACCTCTCTCTCTATCCTCATTCATCCCCTTTTCTTCAATTATATACACTGCTCAAAAAATAAATAAAGGGAACACTAAAATAACACATCCTAGATCTGAATGAATGAAATATTGTTATTAATGACTTTTTTCTTTAAATAGTTGAATGTGCTGACAACAAAATCACACAAAAAATGATCAATGGAAATCAAATTGATCAAACCATGGAGGTCTGGATTTGGAGTCACACTCAAAATGAAAGTGGAAAACCACACTACAGGCTGATCCAACTTTGATGTAATGTCCTTAAAACAAGTCAAAATGAGGCTCAGTAGTGTGTGTGGCCTCCACGTGCCTGTATGACCTCCCTACAACACCCGGGCATTCTCCTGATGAGGTGGCGGATGGTCTCCTGAGGGATCTCCTCCCAGACCTGGACTAAAGCAGCCGCCAACTCCTGGACAGTCTGTGGTGCAACTGGTGGATGGAGCGAGACATGATGTCCCAGATGTGCTCAATTGGATTCTGGTCTGGGGAACGGGCGGGCCAGTCCATAGCATCAATGCCTTCCTCTTGCAGGAACTGCTGACACACTCCAGCCACATGAGGTCTTGCATTAGGAAGAACCCGGGGCAAACGCACCAGCATATGGTCTCACAAGGGGTCTGAGGATCTCATCTCGGTACCTAATGGCAGTCAGGCTACCTCTGGCGAGCACATGGAGGGCTGTGCGGCCCCCCAAAGAAATGCCACCCCACACCATGACTGACCCACCGCCAAACCAGTCATGCTGGAGGATGTTGCAGGCAACAGAACGTTCTCCACGGCGTCTCCAGACGTCTGTCACATGTGCTCAGTGTGAACCTGCTTTCATCTGTGAAGAGCACAGGGCGCCAGTGGCGAATTTGCCAATATTGGTGTTCTCTGGCAAATGCCAAACGTCCTGCACGGTGTTGGGCTGTAAAGCATGACCCCCACCTGTGGACGTCGGGCCCTCATAGCACCCTCATGGAGTCTCTTTCTGACCATTTGGGCAGACACATGCACATTTGTGGCCTGCTCGAGGTCATTTTGCAGGGCTCTGGCAGTGCTCTTCCTGCTCCTCCTTGCACAAAGGCGGAAGTAGTGGTCCTGCTGCTGAGTTGTTGCCCTCCTACGGCCTCCTCCACATCTCCTGATGTACTGGCCTGTCTCCTGGTAGCGCCTCCATGCTCTGGACACTACGCTGACAGACACAGCAAACCTTCTTGTCACAGCTTGCATTGATGTGTCATCCTGGATGAGCTGCACTCCCTTTATTTTTTTGAGCAGTGTATGTATATATATACATTATTATTATTATTATTATATTTTTAAAAAAACCTTTATTTAACTAGGGAAGTCAGTTAAAAGAACAACTTATTTTCAATGACTGCCTAGGAACAGTGTTCAGGGGCAGAATGACAGATTTTTACCTTGTCAGCTCGGGGATTCAATCTTGCAACCTTTTGATTACAAGTCCAATGCTCTAACCACTAGGCTACCTAACCTCTCTCCAACAGGACGGGTGGTGGACGGAGTGGTACCTTCTGTGCCATCTGCAGCATCAGTGAGATGATCCAGCAGCAGAACATTGTAGACGTGTTCCACACCGTCAAGACGCTGAGGAACAACAAATCCAACATGGTGGAGACTATGGTACGTTCCACTGACCACAACAGTTAGGGTGATATGGTACTGCATAAGAGGCTTGAGGACGGTTGCTATCCGTACCTACTATATAAGCAACGTAGGACACACAGTTGTGGCTCTATTGGACAGGTTTGAGACCATAGAGAGTAAGGCGGACACACACCACACACACATATCCTCAGGCTGATGACTTGCTATGGCAGGTGTTGTTTAGCAGATGTCTCTATACCTTCTAATACAGCCTCGGAAACAAGATGCTCAATTTCACAGAACCATCTCAGGTTGGGCACAGCTGTTCACTTAGAATTAAAGCAGATTTTGGTAGCAAAAGACAACTACCGTAGTAAAAAAGTTATTGTAGACTTTGAAGATGCTGTCATAATCCTGCATGGAATTTGTTGTATTTAGATCAAAGATGATTTGATTATCTTTGTTGTTTATCTACTGTTACATTGTCTCTGAATGTTATTTTCCCACTTGAATTTACGAACCAGTGCTACTCATGGAAGAGATTGATAATATTATTGTTGGAAGCATAGAGATCCCCAGTGTGTTTGAGTTTCCCTTTTTATTCATTATAAAAAAATAAAAAATGATCCATGAGCCTGATGTCTAAGTTAACTTTCTGAGAGATGATATGAAAAAATGATGCCAATGTGTGACTAGTCTTTCCCTTTTCCAGGAACAGTATAAATTCTGCTATGAAGTTGCTCTGGAGGCCCTTAGCGCATTCTGAGAGACTGCCTCTCGTGTCCGTGGGACACAGTGCTGACTGCAGAAACACCAACCCATCCGAGGCAGGGGATGTGTGGGTGCAACCACACACACATGAAACTGTACAGAAGAAGAAAAAAACGCCCTACACACTGGGTTCATGTGCGCACTTCTGCAAGACTGGGACCGCTTTTGTTTGTATAAAGAAAAAATGAAATGACAACCTCAACCCTTTTCTTCTTTCTTCAGTGTCCATCTTGAACTGTGATGTGATCTTGTACCAGTCATTTCCTTTTTAGATATATGCCTTGAATGTCACACCCTCAATGTAAAAGTACAACCCTGGAAGATTAGCTGAGATCATGGGGATCCTAATAACAATACATGCAGACCAACCAACAGAACCGATACCACCAGACAGACAAAGACAGAAGATTCAAACTCTCCCTGGCTTTGCACCTCTTTTTAATGAACCTTAATAACGACTGTATTATATGCCCCCCCCCCTTCTACGATTGAACATAAAATGGCAGATACATTTTGTAATTCTCTGGATTTTGTGGTTCTTGCAACATGTTTACATCCATGTTCACACACTGATTTTCTCACATTCGCAATGTGATGTCTTCAGTTTGTTTTGATATTGTGGCATGTTCTCATCATTCTGGTGTCCCATGGCTCTTGTGCTATGCAGACAATCATGAATTCCGAGGCCCATTCTGGTTTTCTCCATTGACAGGGAGAGTCAGTCAACGCTTTAGCATTCTATGCTGGCGCTACGTATACAGTATTCATCAAAGCGTTCATGTGTTTTGTATTTTGCACTGCTTTACCTTCAAACACCCATTCAACTCTTGTGTAATTTGATCGACAGTGCCATATTCACATCTTTAAGCGCACGTACGATTTTAACCAAATTGTGAAGAAACGTGTCAGCCCGAAGGATGGAGTGGGATAATGTTCTAGTAATATGCACCTCAAGCTTGTCAAACACTGTAGCAGCCCCTGCCCTACTGTTGCCCAACCTCAGGTTTTGGTGAGAAGAATACTTTGCTTTTCATCCTTGATCATTCTGCGCCCATACTCTAGGAGCAGTTTGGCTTTGTGTAAGGATGTCCTAATATGGACACCATACTTGTGTTCTGCAATTACTCTCTCCCTATGCATCTAATACATACTGTTTGACATGGAAACAGAATCCAGAATCTGAAATTGTGAACCCAACTCTTGAATGAGGCAGGGATTTGATCCAAGCGCTCTAGTTTTATAGGCAATGTTACCGCGTTTGCATAAATCACATTCAAGGTAGACTGCAGATGTTGGCTCATTTGGAAATTGCCTATAAATTACAAGCGTTCTATGGTGCGAGTCCCAGCCTGAATTTTGCAAGCTAACTGTTTTATTTTTATTTGTTGTGTTTTCTGTCCATTGAATGGTTTTAGTACAGTGTTGTATAGGGCTTTTTCAGTAGAATGTTTTGCTCAACATGGACAGTGACTTGAAGAAGTCTTACATCAACTCACAGCGTAGTTGTTCTATTGACATGCGGTTGTTTGGTGACTGAAAGCACAAAGAGAAACAGTGTTGGATTTTGAATGGAAGAGAGGATAATGTGAATGCAAGTTGTTTTCCTTTTTTCCCCGATAGGCTTTATTTGGCTTTTCATATCTCCACTAGCTGTGTTATATTTTGTTTTCCTCCTTTTTTTCTTGAATTTGTCTAACTTTTTTTTTTTTTTGTCTAGCAAAGTGATATTTAGAACTGGTGATGAAATTGCCATGGTTGTTTTGTTGTTAGAAAATGTGGTAACATCAAATAAAGGGACCAAAATGTTGAACAATAGATTTGAATAATTCTTCTTTCAACACATTTCATCAACCAACCATGGATATTATATACAGTGAATGTCAAGCCTACATTACAATAGCATTACGAAGGTGAAACATCAATCTCAGCGAGAATCAAACAAAATACTGATAAATCAAGATCCAACCCTCCCATTTTCTCCATTAAATCCCAGACACCGAATGCATACATGTGTGGACAGAGTGTTACACACAAAGACAGACACACGCAAACGAACCAATTCATTCTAGTCCCATCCATTTAAGGCTGTGATGTGGCTACATTTGATAATCCCTCATTGGGATGCAAGGGCCAATCTGGTGCAGTTTCTCATATATAACATTTTGCCACAGGGTGATTTGTATCCATTTTACCCCCCTTCAACAAGCCTAAAATAATTATTGTTTTTTTTATGAGTTTGGCTATTGGCCCATTTCATTTGCTCTCACTGAAATGTCATTATTTAGGGGGCATCTAATATATCTGCTTTAACACATTAAACAAGGGCATTCGGTGACTTGGGGAGAGGAATGCATCTTCATCGCTAGAGATGGTGCTGCTAACTAATGCATGGTCATAACACCAGAAACTGAAGACAGTCAAATTCAGTCATCTCCAGAATTAATGAGTGCAGATAGAAAGTTAAGAAATAGCATGTACACAATGCATTTGGGGCCCGATTCCGACATAGAAATTACACCTTTCTTATGCACGCCTTTCCTACATTCTTCTCAGTAGTTGGTATTCAGACTTACCTTGTGAATTTGAATAAATGGGCTTTTGTAGAGGTGGTTCCCTTGCGCACGCTGAATAAATGTAATTCAACTGCTGAAAACCCTCCCACAAGCAGCCAACAGATTTTCTCATTAAGTTTTCATTCTATAGGGTTTTGAGTACATTTATTAGAAACACTCTGATCTTGTAGAATGTATTGGCATATTTTAGGGTCAGGAAAGTATCTATTAATCGTTTAAAAAAAACAGGTTTAAAGAGCCTTTATGCACAAAATATATGGATGATAAATAAAATAGTGTTTTGATTCATCCTGAAAGTTGTAATACTTAAGTTTAATCCATGAAATATTGGAAGGTGGAAAAAAAGTGTACCATAGGGGTTAAACATTAGTCCTATGAATCTACCCTAATTCTCACTAATCAACAGTCCAGTTGTCGTGAACCTTGTGCCAGGCTACAGATTTAACCTGCTTCATGTGGTCTGAGTTCTATAATGATTGAAATAGGCTACATGTCCCAAATTATTGCACATCGTAAGCCTAATATGATCCATTGATGCTAATGGCCCTCAGAAACAACTTGACAGAGGAAAGAAAGGTAAATGGAATGGAATGATGCCAAATGGAAGAAAACGAACACTGTGTGGGTATTACTGACAGTGGCTCCCAATAGTGGCTAATATTTAACATGATACAAATTGTAAACTAAAATGGAGAAAAGGCGGGGCATAGGCTATAATTAAAACATTCTGAAGCACATACATTAACTTGGCAGGTTCAGCCCAACTGAAGCCTATAGGTTGGGTGTCAAAATTTATTCCACCAAATTATGAGGGAACACAATGAAAATTTGGAGTAACGGCACAGCTTATAGTCTTTAACATACACTGCTCAAAAAAATAAAGGGAACACTAAAATAATACATCCTAGATCTAAAATAATGAAATATTCTTATTAAATACTTTTTTCTTTACATAGTTGAATGTGCTGACAACAAAATCACACAAAAATGATCAATGGAAATCAAATGTATCAACCCATGGAGGTCGGGATTTGGTTGTCAGCAAATGATGTAATGTCCTTAAAACAAGTCAAAATGAGGTTCAGTAGTGTGTGTGGCCTCCATGTGCCTGTATGACCTCCCTACAACGCCTGGGCATACTCCTGATGAGGTGGCGGATGGTCTCCTGAGGGATCTCCTCCCAGACCTGGACTAAAGCATCCGACAGTCTGTGGTGCAACGTGGCGTTGGTGGATGGAGCGAGACATGATGTCCCAGATGTGCTCAATTGGATTCAGGTCTGGGGAACGGGCGGGCCAGTCCATAGCATCAATGCCTTCCTCTTGCAGGAACTGCTGACACACTCCAGCCACATGAGGTCTAGCATTGTCTTGCATTGTCTTGCATTAGGAGGAACCCAGGACCAACCGCACCAGCATATGGTCTCAGAAGGGGTCTGAGGATCTCATCTCGGTACCTAATGGCAGTCAGGCTACCTCTGGCGAGCACATGGAGGGCTGTGCGGCCCCCCAAAGAAATGCCACCCCACACCATGACTGACCAACCGCCAAACCGGTCATGTTGGAGGATGTTGCTGGCAGCAGAACGATCTCCATGGCGTCTCCAGACTCTGTCACGTCTGTCACGTGCTCAGTGTGAACCTGCTTTCATCTGTGAAGAGCACAGGGCGCCAGTGGCGAATTTGGCAATCTTGGTGTTCTCTGGCAAATTCCAAACGTCCTGCACGGTGTAAAGCACAACCCCCACCTGTGGACGTCGGGCCCTCATACCACCCTCATGGAGTCTCTTTCTGACCGTTTGAGCAGACACATGCACATTTATGGCCTGCTGGAGGTCATTTTGCAGGGCTCTGGCAGTGCTCCTCCTGCTCCTCCTTGCACAAAGGCGGTGGTAGCGGTCCTGCTGCTGGGTTGTTGCCCTCCTATGGACTCCTCCACGTCTCCTGATGTACTGGCCTGTCTCCTTGTAGTGCCTCCATGCTCTGGACACTACGCTGACAGACACAGCAAACCTTCTTGCCACAGCTCACATTGATGTGCCATCCAGGATGAGCTGCACTACCTGAGCCACTTGTGTGGGTTGTAGACTCCGTCTCATGCTACCACTAGAGTGAAAGCACCGGCAGCATTCGAAAGTGACCAAAACATCAGCCAGGAAGCATAGGAACTGAGGAGTGGTCTGTGGTCCCCACCTGCAGAACCACTCCTTTATTGGGGGTGTCTTGCTAATTGCCTATCATTTCCACCTGTTGTCTATTCCATTTGCACAACAGCATGTGAAATTGATTGTCAATCAGTGTTGCTTCCTAAGTGGACAGTTTCATTTCACAGATGTGTGATTGACTTGGAGTTACATTGTCTTGTTTAAGTGTTCCCTTTATTTTTTTGAGCAGTGTATAATTTTAATATGATTTTCTGTTTGCTTCCATATCCATCTCCAGGGATTTTCCACATTGTAGAATAATAGCGAAGACATCAAAACTTTTAAATAACACATTTGGAATCATGTAGTACTGATTTTTGTTTTTTACAAATCAAAATATATTGAGAGTCTTCAAAGGCAAACCCTTTGCCTTGACTGATTTGAACACTCTTGGCATTCTCTCAACCAGCTTCATGAGGTAGTCACCTCGAATGTATTTCAATTAACAGGTGTGCCTTTTTAAAAGTTAATTTGTGGAATTTATTTCTTTCTTAATGCGTTTGAGCCAATCAGTTGTGTTGTGACAGGGTTACTTTAAGACATGAAGGTTAGTCAATATGGAAAATGTAAATAACTTTGAAAGTTGATTCAAGTGCAGTCGCAAAGACCATCAAGCACTGTGATGAAACTGGCCCTCATGAGGACTGCCACAGGTAAAAAAAAGGAAGACCCAGAGTTACCTCTGCTGCAGAGGATATGTTCATTAGAGTTAACTGCACCTCACATTGCATCCCAAATAAAAGCTTCACAGAGTTCAAGTAACACACATCTCAACATCTACTGTTCAGAGGAGACTGCATAAATCAGACCTTCATGGTCAAATTGCTGAAAAGAAACCACTACTAAAGGACACCAATAATAAAGAAGAGACTTGCTTGGGCCAATAAACACGAGCAATGGACATTAGACGGGTGGAAATCTGTCCTTTGGTATGATGAGTCCGAATTTGAGATTTTTGGTTCCAACCGCCGTGTCTTTCTGAGATGCAGAGTAGGTGAACGGATGATCGCCGCATGTGTGGTTTCCACCGTGAAGCATGGAGGAGGAGGTATGATGTGTGGGGGTGCTTTGCTGGTGACACGGTCTGTGATTTATTTTGAATTCAAGGCACACTTAACTAGCATGGCTACCACAGCACTCTGCATTGATACGCCATCCCATCTGTTTTGCGCTTAGTGGGACTGACCCCAAAACACCTCCAGGCTGTGTAAGGGCTATTTGACCAAGCTGGAGAGTGATGGAGTGCTGCATCAGATGACCTGGCCTCCACAATTACCTGACATCAACCCAATTGAGATGGTTTTGGATGAGTTGCACCACAGAGGAAAAGCAGCCAACAAGTGCTCAGCATATGTGGGAACTCTTTCAAGACTGTTGGAAAAGCATTCCAGGTGACTACCTCATGTCATCAAGGCAAAGGGTGGCTACGTTGAAGAATCTCAAGTCTAAAATATATATTTTTTTTTTAACACATTTTTGGTTACTACATGAATCCATATGTGTTATTTCAGAGTGTTGATGTCTTCACTATTATTCTACAATGTGGAAACTAGTGAAAATAAAGAAAACCCTTGAATGTGTAGGTTTGTCAACGTTTGACTGGTACTATAAAAGTCTTCTCTAGTCTCATATTTTACTTACATCTCATCTAGAAATACAGGTACAGCCATTTGTTTTGACTTTTCTATGTGGTGTTCATGACAGCACAGTGATATCTATAATGGATTATTTTCCATTTTCTTTTGGGCACAGTGGTGTTACATATTTTTATTGCTGCATGATCCTAATACAAAATGTATAACTGTACATGAATGGGTGCATCCATGAGCCTTTTAGATCGGTCCATAAAAGGCACCCACTCATGTACAGCTATACATTTTGCATTAGGATTATGCAGCAACAAAAATATGTAATAGCACTGTGCCCAAAATAAAATTGAAAATAATCCATTATAGGTATTATTGAGCTGTCATGAACACCACATAGAAAGGTCAAAACAAATGGTTGGACCTGTATTTCTTGATGAGATATTAGTAAAACATGAGACTGGAGAAGACCTTTACTAGCATGTTGTTGTGTAAGCATGTCACCTACGAAATTATCAATAAAACAGACCGCACTGGGTCCCGCTTTAAATTACATTCAGCTTCGAAAGGCTTCATAAATCCTTCATGTCTTCATACGCACTACATAAATGTGTTACAAAGCATCTATAACCGTATGCAATGCTTTGTAAAGGGTTCACAAATGTGGCATAACTGTGTGACATAATCACCACTGTCAAATGTGACATCACCCATGTTAGCAGTTGATGTTATTCTTCAATAACACAAACCCCAAAGCAAATCAGGCGGAGAAAAAATAGATTTATTTGAAAAGGACAAAGAACTGAACAAAGAAACAGTATGTCATTTATAACCCCCCACCCTAGCCTGGGGTTGACCAATCAGAAGTCCTTGCAGTACAACTGGGCCAATGTCCAAATAACAAGTATCCTGCTCCAGACTCAATGTTCAGGACTGACATTCCACATATTCTAAACAGCTGGTGAACTGAGGCCCAACTATTTCCATTAACAATTCCCTATTGACCATTAGACTCTATTTATTTTTTTAGCACTCTTGTCCTCTCATCCTCTGTATTGTGTATCTATCTTCAAAATATTCTTACACCCACTATGTCAAATATGATATAAACGTGTGCTTTATAAAGGGTGACATGTTCTGCTGAAGGATGGCACACGCTCTAAAGTGTTAGTCACATTACACCAAATCTCGTTCCCAGACACTTCCGCCCAAATGCGCACAAGGTCTGGTGGACCAACAACACATTAAACTTAGCCTTCATTATTTAGATTTAGGTTTCAAATCTGATTTTTAGAAGATAAATTAGGGAAATTGGCAGGGTTTAGCCATAATTATTACTGTTTGACTGTGTTTGTTGGCGAGGACAAATACTTTACTCAGTAAGTTCACTCCTATAGAATTCTCTGGTCACTCCCACTAAAGCCAACTTTGAATGGTTGATATCCCAGGCTGTGCTGTATGTGCTGTGTGTGGAATAATATTGGGATGGCGTTACACCAAGAAACAATTACCTTGATGAAAGCCCCCATCCTAAAGAAATTGAAAATGTCTTTCCTCAGTACAGAACGTTAATAACCTATTTAGTGTCCTGTAATACTTAGTTTGAAGTGAGACACCTTTGGTCATTCATAACACCTCCATAAAGACTCTACATTGCATGACGCTGTACTTCATACAGTGCCTTGCGAAAGTATTCGGCCCCCTTGAACTTTGCGACCTTTTGCCAGATTTCAGGCTTCAAACATAAAGATATAAAACTGTATTTTTTTGTGAAGAATCAACAACAAGCGGGACACAATCATGAAGTGGAATGACATTTATTGGATATTTCAAACTTTTTAACAAATCAAAAACTGAAAAATTGGGTGTGCAAAATTATTCAGCCCCTTTCAGTGCAGTTCCAGAAGTTCAGTGAGGATCTCTGAATGATCCAATGTTGACCTAAATGACTAATGATGATAAATACAATCCACCTGTGTGTAATCAAGTCTCCGTATAAATGCACCTGCACTGTGATAGTCTTAGAGGTCCGTTAAAAGCGCAGAGAGCATCATGAAGAACAAGGAACACACCAGGCAGGTCCGAGATACTGTTGTGAAGAAGTTTAAAGCCGGATTTGGATACAAAAAGATTTCCCAAGCTTTAAACATCCCAAGGAGCACTGTGCAAGCGATAATATTGAAATGGAAGGAGTATCAGACCACTGCAAATCTACCAAGACCTGGCCGTCCCTCTAAACTTTCAGCTCATACAAGGAGAAGACTGATCAGAGATGCAGCCGTCAACTATGACAGACAAAATGAGAAGAAAAAATCCAGAAAATTTGCAAATAAATTCATTAAAAAAATCATTTTCTGGATTTATTTTCTCATTTTGTCTGTCATAGTTGAAGTGTACCTATGATGAAAGTTACAGGCCTCTCATATTTTTAAGTGGGAGAACTTGCACAATTGGTGGCTGACTAAATACTTTTTTGCCCCACTGTAACTCAACCTCTCTGAATCAGAGACGTCCATAGCGCCCGGGGAGGAGTTGTGGTTTGGGGGTTAACTGCCTAGTTCAAGAGCAGAACGGCAGATTTTTTTCAACCTTTCCAGCTCTAGGATTTTGACCAGCGACCTTTTGGATACTGGCCGGCACTGGGAGGAACATTACATTATGAGCTTGATAATAGGTAGGGGTTCATGAGCATTGTAAACAATTATACCTATCCAATATTACCCTCAGATTAGATCCACATGTCTACTTAGCTAAAGTATTTAGTTGAAGGATAAGGTGGCTAAAATGTCATAATAAAACTGATGATAGCACCAAGCGACTCCATTTTTCCGACTTGCATAATTCTCCACTTTTTGTGTTTCATCATATGATTACAGTAGTTTAATAGGGGAGAGTGGAAAAGGGGAGTTTGTTATTGAAGAAATTGCTTGCCCTCTGTCAGTGAACCCTTGTTAAACCCACACTGAGTCTATGTCCCAAATGGCACCCCATGGGCCGTGGTCAGAAGTAGTGCACTATATAGAGAATAGGATGAAATTTGGAATGCAGACTAAATTATAACAGGTTTTGTAAAAGGCACTTAATGGAAAATAATTTATTCCATCTGTAATCAGAGGCTTGAATTCATTAAAATGGAAAACAGTGCTGTCCCATTAATAATCAACCACCTCAAATCAATCTGCTATTTTATGTGGAGTGGGGAGTAAAGGGCAATATTATTTCAGGTAGAGGAGTGGGTCAACTGGAACTTTACGCTCATTTGCCAAGTGATTGTTGCCCCAACGTTTCCAGGTTTGTCACCTATCAGAGGGGTGATAATATGACGCCGACAGACATGGCAGCTCTGCTTCTAGCTCCTGAGCAACTTTGCAGTATTTTGTTTTTGTGTGTGTTATTTCTTACATTATTAGCCCATAATGTTTTTTGCGTTTTTACATACAGACAGGATTAACTTTTGGATATCAGAGCGGTGGTAACTCACCAGCATTACGACCAGGAATACAACATTCCCGAATTGGATCCTTTGTTACCCCCGAGGGCAATTGAACTTATCCCAGAGACTGCTCCAAATCACCAGCCGGCGGAGAAGAGGTATTCGGAGTGGACTTCAACCGCTTCTGAGTATATTACTCGCTAATGTTCACTCTCTGGACAATAAAGTAGATGAGCTCGGGGAGAGGGTCTCCTTCCAGAGAGACATCAGGGACTGTAACATACTGTTTCACAGAATCATGGCTCTCTCGAGATGTACTGTCCCTGTCCATACAGCCAGCTGGGTAGACAGGAATGAAGAAGAACTCTCCAGAACAAAGAAAGGCAGGGTTGTAAGCTTCATGATTAACTACTCATGGTGTGATAACATACAGAAATTTAAGTCATTTTGTTCACCCAACCTATAATACCTCACAATCAAATGCCGACCGTATTACCTCCCAAGATAATTTTCTTCGGTTATAATCGCAGCCGTGTATATTCCCCCTCAAGACGATACCACGATGGCCCTCAAGGAACTACACTGGACTTTATGCAAACTGGAAATCACATATCCTGAGGCCGCATTTATTGGAGCTGGGGATTTTCACAAAACAAATTTGAGGAAAACATTCCCAAAGTTCTATCACCACATTGACTGTAGTACCCTCTTTGGGAAAACACTAGATCACTGCAATTCGCCTTTCCGAAATGCCTACAAGATCCTCCCCCGCCCTCCCTTTGGCAAATCAGATCTTGACTTTATTCCTTCCTTCCTATAGGCAGAAACTCAAACAGGAAGTACCTGTGCTAAGGTCTATTCAATGCTGGTCTGACCAATTGGAATCCATGCTTCAAGATTGTTTTGATCACGCGGACTGGGATATGTTCCGGGTAGCCTCTGAGAATAACATTGATGCTTACACAGTCACGGTGACTGAGTTCATCAGGAAGTGTATAGGGTATGTTGTTCCCACAGTGACTAGTAAAACCTACCCAAACCAGAAACCATGGATAGATGGCAGCATTCGCACAAAACTGAAAGCACAAACCATATGGTTGAATACAAACAGTGTAGTTATTCCCTCCGTAAGGCAATCACAGGCAAAACGTCAGTACAGAGACAAAGTGGAGTCGCAATTCAACGGCTCAGACACGAGACGTATGTGGCAGGGTCTACAGAATATTACAGATTATAAAGAGAAAACCAGCCACGTCGTGGACACGACTTCTTGCTCCCAGACAAGTTAAACACCTTTTTTTGCCCACTTTGAGGACAACACAGTGCCACCAATGCGGCCCGCTCCCAAGGACTGTAGGCTCTCATTCTCTGTGGCAGACGTAAGTAAGACATTTAAGCATGTTAACCCTCGCAAGGCTGCCGGTCTAGACAGGATCCCGAGCCACGTCCTCAGAGCATGTGCAGACCAGCTGGCTGGAGTGTTTAACTTCTGTCATTGTGAGGTGCTTTGAGAGGCTAGTTAAGGGTCATATTATCACTACCTTACCTGACACACTAGACCCACTTCAATTTTTTTATTTTATTTTATTATTATTTTTTTTTTCACCTTTATTTAACCAGGTAGGCTAGTTGAGAACAAGTTCTCATTTGCAACTGCGACCTGGCCAAGATAAAGCATAGCAGTGTGAACAGACAACACAGAGTTACACATGGAGTAAACAATTAGCAAGTCAATAACACAGTAGAAAAAATGGGCAGTCTATATACAATGTGTGCAAAAGGCATGAGGAGGTAGGCGAATAATACAATTTTTGCAGATTAACACTGGAGTGATAAATGATCAGACGGGCATGTACAGGTAGAGATATTGGTGTGCAAAAGAGAATTTGTTTACCGCCCCAATTTGCTTCCCGCCCCAGCTTATCATTAAGCTCGGGGCCCTGGGTCTGAACCCTGCCCTGTGCAACTGGGTCCTGGACTTCCTGATGGACCGCCACCAGGTGGTGAAGGTAGGAAACAACACCTCCACTTCGCTGACCCTCAACACAGGGGCACCACAAGGGTGCCTATTCAGCCCCCTCCTGTACTCCCTGTTCACACATGACTGCGTGGCCATGCATGCCTCCAACTCAATCATCAAGTTTTCAGATGACATAACAGTAGTAGGCCTGATGACAGAACAGCCTATAAGGAGGAGGTGAGGGCCCTGGCGGAGTGGTAATGTCAACAAAATGAAGGAGCTGATCATGGTCTTCAAGAAATTGCAGGGATAGCACACCACTATCCACATCAATGGCACCACAGTGGAGATGGTAGAAAGCTTCAAGTTCCTCGGCATACACATCACTGACAATCTGAATTGGTCCACCCACACAGACAGTGTGATGAAGACGGAGCAACCTCAGGAGGCTGAAGAAATACGGCTTGGCCCCTAAGACCATCGGAAAAATTGACAGTTGCACAATTGAGAGCATCCGGTCAGGCTGTATCACCATCTGGTATGGCAACTGCACCGCCCACAACCGCAGGCCTCTCCAGAGGATGGTATGGTCTGCCCAATGCATCACCCTCCAGGACACCTACAGCACCCAATGTCAAAGGAAGGCCAAAAAGATTATCAAGGATATCAACCACCCGAGCCACGGCCTTTTCACCCAGCTATCATCCAGAAGGTGAGGTCAGTACAGGTGCATCAAAGCTGGGACCGAGAGACTGAAAAACTGCTTCTATCTCAAGGCTACCACCCGGCTACTCAACCCTGCACCTTAGAGGCTGCTGCCCTAATCGATGGATTTCACATGACTAGGAACACAGATATGCATCTGTTGGTCACATATACCTTAAAAGAAATGGGCCTCACAATGGTCCTCAGGATCTTGTCATGGTATTTCTGTCCATTCAAATTGCCATTGATCAAATGTAATTGTGTTTGTTGTCTGTTGCTTATGCCTGCCCATACCTTAACTCCAACTCTACCACGGGGCACTCTGTTCACAACATTGACATCAGTAAACCACTCGCCCACACATAGCCATACACATGGTCTGCAGTTGTGAGGCCGGTTGGATTTACTGCCAAATTCTCTAAAACACTGTTGGGGGAGGCTTATGGTAGAGAAATGAACATTCAATTATCTGGCAAGCACTCTGGTGGACATTCCTGCAGTCAGCATGCCAATTGCACACATCTCTGGCATTGTGTTGTGTAACAAACCTGTACATTTTAGAATGGCCTTTTATTGCCCCAAGCACAATGTTGACCTGTATAATGATCATGCTGTTTAAACAAAAATGTTAACACAACATGTCAAGTATTGTAAAGTATGTTTCATGAGGTGAAATAAAAGATCCCAGAAATGTTACATACGCACAAAAAGCTTATTTCTTTCAAATTATGTGCACAAATTTGTTCACCTGAAAGGTGTGGCATATCAAGAAGCTGTTTAAACAGCATGATCATTAAACAATAAAAGGTTACTCTAAAATGTGCAATTTTGTCACACAACACAATACGACAGATGTCTCAAGTTTTGAGGGAGTGTGCAATTGGCTTGCCGACTGCAGGAACCTTTCACCGCAAATGCGGAAGGGCAATATAGGCGGATAAGGTGGATTGAGACGCAGCTCATGCAAACAAAACATATCTCTAGTTTAAACAGACAGATTTTGATGGAGATATATGTATTATGTTAATTAGATTTCCATGGGGACGCAACCATTGAAGGCTAAATGTTAATAGGCAGTTACTAAATATACATTTAACCTCGAGGTGGGAATACATTTATTTTATTGTAACGATGTGCGCTGAGAGTCGGGAAGCAAGTTCAGGGAGTGAGTGTTTCAATAAAATAAAATAAATAAATAATACAAAACAAGAAACAGAAACAATGACGCCTGGGGAAGGAACCAAAGGGAGTGACAAATATAGGAAAGATAATCAGGGAAGTGATGGGGTCCAAGTGAGACTGATGACACGCAAATGCGCATAACGATGGTGACAGGTGTGCGCCATTATGAGCAGCCTGGTGACCAAGAGGCCGGAGAGAGGAGCACAGGTGACATTTATTAAGATGAACATGTGTTCTTTATGACAGAAAGTTATAATTAGGTGAAATAAAACGTTACTCTACCAAAAAGGTACTTAATTGGTGGAAAGACCAATTTACCACATTGTTTTTGTCATCTGATTCCCAGGTGCCTAGTGGTGATATGCAACCATACTCCAAGGAAGTAGCGGTGTGTGGGTAAATTCAATGTGGAAGCCTGGGAAAAAAAGCCACATTGCAAGCTACATTTGAAGTCAGAAGTTTACATACACTTAGGTTGGAGTCATTAAAACTTGTTTCTCAACCACTCCACACATTTCTTGTTTAAAAAACTATAGTTTTGGCAAGTCGGTTAGGACGTCTACTTTGTGCGTGACACAAGTAATTTTTCCAACAATTGTTTACAGACAGATTATTTTACTTATAATTCACTGTATCACAATTCCAGTGGGTCAGAAGTTTACAAGTTGACTGTGCCTTTAAACAGCTTGGAAAATTCCAGAAAATTATGTCATGGCTTTAGAAGCTTCTGATAGGCTCATTGACATCATTTGAGTCAATTGGAGGTGTACCTGAGGATGTATTTCAAGGCCTACCTTCAAACTCAGTCTCTTTGCTTGACATCATGGGAAAATCAAAAGAAATCAGCCAAGACCTCAGAAAAAAATTTGTAGACCTCCACAAGCCTGGTTCATCCTTGGGAGCAATTTCCAAACGCCTGAAGGTACCACATTCATCTGAACAAACAATAGTACTCAAGTATAAACACCTTGGGACCACGAAGCCATCATACCGCTCAATCCCAGAACAACAGCAAAGGACCTTGTGAATGAAGATGCTGGAGGAAATAAGTACAAAAGTATCTATATCCACAGTAAAACGAGTCCTATATCGACATAACCTGAAAGACCGCTCATCAAGGAAGAAGCCACTGTTCCAAAATCGCCATAAAAAAGCCAGACTATGGTTTGCAACTGCACATGGGGGGGACAAAGATCGTGCTTTTTGGAGAAATGTCCTCTTGCCTAATGAAACAAAAATAGAACTGTTTGGTCATAATGACCACCATTATATTTGGAGGAAAAAGGGGGATGCTTGCAAGCCGACGAACACCGTCCCAACTGTGAAGCATGGGGGTGGCAGTGTCTTGTTGTGGGGGTGCTATGCTTTTGGAGGGACTGGTGCACTTCACAAAATAGATTGCATCATGAGGAAACAAAATGATGTGTATATATTGAAGCAACATCTCAAGACATCAGTCAGGAAGTTAACCTCTCTAGGGTAGGGGGCAGCATTCGGAATTTTGGATGAAAAGCATGCCCAAATTAAATGGCCTGCTACTCGGGCCCAGAAGATATGATATGCATATAACTGGTAGATATGGATAGAAAACACTCTAAAGTTTCCAAAACTGTTAAAATAGTGTCTGTGTGTATAACAGAACTGATTTAGCAGGTGAAAACCTGAGAAAAACCTGAGTTTTCTATTCAATGCCATTACAGTATCCATTGACTTAGGACTCCATTTGCAGTTCCTATGCCTTCCACTAGATGTCAACAGTCTTTAGAAATCGCTTCAGGCTTGTATTCTTATAAATGAGGGAGTAAGACCAGTCTGAACGAGTGGACCCTAATGTGACACATGTGCATTTCTTGTTTACCTTTTATATTGACGATCAAATTATATTATAGATCATTTAGGCTAAAAATCAACCTGAGGATTGAATATAAACATCGTTTGACATGTTTCTATGAACTTTACGGATACAATTTGGATTTTTTGTCTGATTGTTTAGACTGAGTTTGAGCCTGTGGATTACTGAAGAAAACGCGATAACAAAATGGATATAAATGAGACTTCATCGAACAAAAGGAACATTTATTGAGTAAATGAATGTGTTCTGATTGTCACCATATGAAGATCATCAAAGGTAAGAGATTAATTGTATCTCTATTGCTGAGTTTTGTAACGCTTCTGCTTGGCTGGTTACTGTTTGTAATAATTTGTCAACTGGGCTATGTTC
Source organism: Oncorhynchus keta (assembly GCF_023373465.1). Taxonomy (NCBI): domain Eukaryota; kingdom Metazoa; phylum Chordata; class Actinopteri; order Salmoniformes; family Salmonidae; genus Oncorhynchus; species Oncorhynchus keta. The sequence goes on along the minus strand of NC_068430.1, from coordinate 48,912,964 downwards.
TGGGCTCGGTATGTTCTGGGCTAGGTATGCTTTTCGCCGAAAAGCATTTTATTAATATGACACTGTGTTTGGCTTAACAAGAGGTTAATCTTTAAACCTGTCTAAAATATGTTTTGTTTTCTGAATTTTTATAATGAGCATTTCGGTCATTTAATTTGGCGCTCTGCAACCTCACTGGATGTTGGCCAGATGGGACGCTAGTGTCCCACACACCCTAAAGAGGTTAAAGCTTGGTCGCAAATGGGTCTTCCAAATGAACAATGACCCCAAGCATACTTCCAAAGTTGTGGCAAAATGGCTTAAGGACAACAAAGTCTAGGTATTGGAGTGACCATCACAAAGCCCTGACCTCAATCCTATAGAAAAAGTGTGGGCAGAACTGAAAAAGCATGTGCGAGCAAGAAGGCCTTATACAAACCTGACTCAGATGCACCAGCTCTGTCAGGAGGAATGGTTCAAAATTCACTCAACTTATTGTGGGAAGCTTGTGGAAGACTACCTGAATGTTTTGACCCAGTTTAAACCATTTAAAGGCAATGCTACCAAATACTAATTGAGTGTATGTAAACTTCTGACCCACTGGGAATGTGATGAAAGAAATAAAAGCTGAAGTAAATATTTCTCTCTACCATTATTCTGACATTTCACAGTCTTAAAATAAAGTGGTGATCCTAACTGACCTAAGACAGGGAATTTTTACTAGGATTAAATGTCATGAATTGTGAAAAACTGATTTTAAATGTATTTGGCTAAGTTGTATGTACATCTCCGACTTCAACTGTATGTTTTTAAGTTACTGTGTTCTGGGGATAAGAGAAGTTGGAGAGAAATTACCAGGGCCAGTCATAAAGATGGCAAACTTCCTAACACACACTAAAGCAAAAAACTCCCAAAAGTCTACAATATTGTTACTTTTTTAATGTATGTTGTTTTTATTGTACATCATTATTTTATAATAAAAATCTATTTTAAGAAAAGCACTATATAAAGTAAATGTATTATTTATTATTTTCTGACATCTCTGCAGAAACATTGCTATTTTTATGTGTTTTGTTTGGTAAATTGTTTTGTAAATATGAATTCACATTTGTGGTGCCACTAAAAAAAAGTTCAATTATTTAAATCAATATTGTCAACATTTTTAGGTTGGACAGGCAGTTAAAAAATATTAACCTCAAAAGTTTATTTGAGGAACCATTGTAAGGGGTTCTTCGAATAACCTTTACCAAGGGTTCTTCGAAGAACTTATAGGGGTTCCCCCACAGTTTCAATGTTAAGAAGCACTAAAGCATACTCCAGGAACATTTTCTTTTTAGAGTGTAGCTTCACCATCTAAATTAACTAGCTAGCAAGCTAGACTTGTTTTTATGAATGTCTAAACCATAACCAGGCTAATGTTTCGAACTAGCTAACCATGCGATAGCTAGCTAGATAACAGGCATTTTCAATTTAAACAACTTTAGCTAAATTATTAATTACTAAATTAGCTAACATTAGATAGTTGATCTGGAGATTCTCACCTTTGCCTAGATTCAACAGTCTCGTCCAGATCATGGCCCTGGTGAGTGACATTAGGCTTGAGACAGGCATTTGTAGTTCTGTATGATAACCACAGAAGCAGGCAATTAGCATTTACATTGTTTTTATTTGGGGGTACTGTAGGCTTACACAGCCTTTTTTTGAAGTGATACTAGAATCCACAATGGGTAAAATGAATGGTGGAAAAACGATTGGAACCATTTCCGTGTTTGACCTCAAGGTTTTATGGGTATTATGACGTGTCCACTGTTGGTCTAAATTGGCTCTTTCGAGTACCAAATGCCCCTCTTGTCTAGCTCAGCCTGTGGGGGCTGCAGTGGGTGGAGGTACAGTGATTTTGGCATCCAACGGACACTTGAAGAGTTTGATTACAAAAATGTGATATACAGTACAGGAATTTTTGATATATGTGCTCATACTTTAAAGTTTTTTACTTTAGATGTGCTTGCAAAAATTATATTTTTAATGTGATATCCAACACACTCTAGATCCTATCCAGAGCCAGTTGAGCTATTGAGGTTTATGCTTTATGATACATAGTTTCAGCCAGATGTAGTGATTGAGAGCTGCCACTCTCAGCTGTTTGTGCTGGCTATAGCTAGCATTACGTTAACTTTGAGCTTGTGTGTCGTAGACCTTTTGATTATGGTTCTCTTTGACAGTTAATTGGAGACTGTGATTTTCGTTCCTGTTGGCCCGAAATAAGAAACTTTTTCAACTCAGCTGAAAGGAAACAACCTAGCCTCGGCTTCAAACATACGAGGCTGCAAAGCGGGCTCTGTCATTCCAACAATAAGAATGAATCCATCCTTGACCGGCAAACAACAGACTTTCAATGTCCTCATAAGTCCTTAAATCTTTCCCTAAAGTGTATGTAATTAAACTCAAAAAGCTTCCCTTGATTTATCTTGTTTCTTTTTACTATAAAATTTTTCTAAAGTTGCTTAAATGTCCAAAAAGAAAACTCAAATTGTATATGCTGCCAGTGGCAGTCTTACCAATAGGTGTCACGTCTAATCAAGGTGGGTGGAATCAGGCGCAGATAGCAGATAGCGATATGAAAGTTTATTCTCCGGTGAACAATCCAACACAGGATAAAAGACGAAACGGAGAATAAGAACACAAGATACACCGACAGACATAGATGACAAATAAACAATCCCGCACAAAACAAGGGCGGGACAACCTACTATAAGCGGGGCTTGGATGGCACGCCCGAGCGTTGGGACAGCACGGCTCCAACCCCAGCCTCGGACGCATCTACCTCCACTATGAACGCTAAAGAGGGGTCCGGATGCGCCAACACGGGCGCATTGGTGAACAGCTCCTTCAGACGACTGAAAGCTCTGCCCGCCTCTGCTGACCAGCGCAAGCGCACCGGTCCTCCCTTCAGCAGTGAGGTGATGGGAGCAGCCACCTGACCAAAACCCCGGATAAACCTCCGGTAGTAATTGGCAAATCCTAAAACCGCTGCACTTCTTTCACTGTGGTCAGAATCGGGCCAATTACGCACGGCTGTAACGCGATCATCCTCCATCACCACCCCGGAGGTGGAAATACGATACCCCAGGAAGGAAACGGAGTGTTTGAAAAACTCACATTTCTCCGCCTTGCAATACAGGTCATGCTCCAGTAGTCGCCCAAGTACCTTACGCACCAGAGACACATGCTCCGCGCGTGTGGCAGAATAGATCAAGATGTCATCAATGTACACTACCACTCCCTGCCCGAGCATGTCTCGGAGAATCTCATCTACGAAGGATTGGAAAACGGCTGGAGCATTCTTCAATCCGTATTCAGAAACATATGTTTCCATCGCAACTGTCTCCTCCTGGGACAATGGATACACGTGACTCCTAGGAAGTGCAGCGTTTTTACCAGAAGGTTTATCACGCAGTCCTCTCGACGATGAGGTGGTAATTGGGTCGCCTTCCCTTTACTAAAGGCGATAGCCAAATCGGCATATTCAGAGGGAATGCGCACGGTGGAAACTTGGTCTGGACTCTCCACCGTAGTCGCACCAACGGCAACTCCTATACACCTACCTGAACACTCCTCTGACCACCCCTTAAGAGCCCCCTGTTGCCAGGAAATCAACGGGTTGTGTTGAGCTAACCAGGAACCCCCAACACCACTGGAAACGCAGGTGAATCTATAAGGAACAGGCTAATCTGCTCCTTATGATCATCCTGCGTTACCATGTCCAGCGGCACCGTAGCCTCCCTAATTTCTCCTGACCCTAATGGTCGGCTATCTAAGGAGTGCACGGGGAAAGGTCGATCTAACGACACCAGGGGAATCCCTAGCCTTAACGCAAGACCACGATCCATAAAATTCCCAGCTGCGCCTGAATCGACTAGCGCCTTATGCTGTAGAGAGGGGGAAAACCCAGGGAAAGAAATCAATACAAACACATGAACGACGGGAAGCTCTGAATGAGTTTGGTGCTTACTCACCTGGGGTGATCGAGCAGTGTTCCGCCTGTACTCCCGACTCCTAGACGAGTTCCTCCAGCACCGGTCGGACGTGTGCCCTCGTCGACCACAACTGGTGCAGGAGGACACTCCTCCTCCGGTCCCCCTCGAAGCCGTACCTCCCAATTCCATAGGGATAGGGACAGGGGGCTGGGGATAGGAAATGACAGGACGTGATCCGAACGCCCGCGAGCAGCCAGCAGGTTGTCGAGACGGATAGCCAGATCGATAAGTCCATCCAATGTGAATGTGGTGTCCCGACATCCTGCTCCTGCTGCCAAAGTCCTAAACTCTAAAGCAAAATCCTGTACGCTCCTCGTCTCCTGACGCAGGTGGAACAGCCGTTCACCCGCCGCCCGACCCTCGGATGGATGGTCAAAAACAGCTCGAATCGGCGGGTGAACTCTGGGTAATTATCCTGAGCCGAGTCCGGACCATTCCACACTGCGTTGGCCCACTCGAGGGCTTGCCCAGTCAAACAGCAGACTAGGGGCGCACACTCTCCTCTCCAGAGGGAGCAGGACGCACGGTAGCCAGGTATAGTTCCAGTTGAAGGAGGAAACCCTGGCACCCAGCCGCCGATCTGTCATACTCCCGTGGGAGTGTCAGCCGAAGAGCCCCGGAGCCAGATGTGGTCGCAGAAACAGGAGGTGCTGGAGAAGGGGTTGCTAGAGATGAGGTGGGGAGGCCACTCCTCTCCCATCGATCCATTCTCTCCATCATTTGGTCCATAGCAGAACCAATCCGGTGAATCACGCTGGTATGATGGAGGACCCTCTCCTCCATCGATGGGAGAGGAGACGCTGCTGCTCCTGCTGATTCCATGGGTGGTGCGGGATTCTGTCATGTCTAATCAAGGTGGGTGGAATCAGGCGCAGACAGCAGATAGCAATATGAAAGTTTATTCTCCGGTGAACAAGAAACACTCAACCCAATACACACAGGGTGAACAATCCAACACAGGATAAAAGACGAACCGGAGAATAAGAACACAAGATACACCGACAGACATAGATGACAAATAAACAATCCCGCACAAAACAAGGGCGGGACAACCTACTATATATACGGACACTAATAAACTAAACAACACACAGGTGAAACCAATCAGACAAAACCAACAGATACACGAAAAGAGATCGGTAGTGGCTAGTAGGACGGTGACGTCGTGACAATAGGCAGAAAAGGCAACTGCCTCAGGACTTACATCAACAAGGGGACTCATGGGCTAGACATAAAAATAGATGTTGCATTTTTGATGCAACATACACTACCGGTCAAAAGTTGTATTTGTACTATTTTCTACATTGTAGGATAATAGTCAAAACATCAAAGCTATGAAATAACACATATAGAATCATGTAGTAACCACAAAAGTGTTAAACAAATCAAAATACATGTCATAATTTGAGATTCTTCAAATAGCCACCCTTTGCCTTGATGACAGCTTTGCACACTCTTGGCATTCTCTCAACCAGCTTAATGAGGCAGTCACCTGGAATGCATTTCAATTAACAGGTGTGCCTTCTTAAAAGTTAATTTGTGGAATTTCTTTCCTTCTTAATGTGCTTGAACCAATCGGTTTGTTGTGACAAGGTAGGGGGAGTATACAGAAGATAGCCCTATTTGGTAAAAGACCAACTTTTTTTTTTTTTTTTTTTTTTTTTTTATGACACACTCAAGAACCTCCAGACGCTAACCAGCTAACTAGCTACAAGCTATTTAGTCATTGTTAGTTTTTTTTTTTTTTTTTTTTTTTTTTTTTTTTTTTTTTTTTTAAACCTGGATAACACTCGCCAGCCCAGCTTCCTGCCCATCCACCGCTGCCCCCTGGACACTGATCTCTTGGCTACATAGCTGACGCACGCTGGACTGTCCATTAATCACGGTACTCCATTCTGCTTGTTTGTTTTATCTGTCGACCCAGTTGCCTAGTCAACGCCATTTTACCTGCTGTTTGTTGTGCTAGCTGATTAGCCTCGCCTACTGTTTTTAGCTAGCTTTCCCAATTCAACACCTGTGATTACTGTATGCCTCGCTGTATGTCTCTCCCAAATGTCAATATGCCTTGTATACTGTTGTTCAGGTTAGTTATCATTGTTTTAGTTCACAATGGAGCCCCTAGATCCACTCTGCATACCCCTGTTACCTCCTTTGTCCCACCCCCCACACATGCGGTGACCTCACCCATTACAACCAGCATGTCCAGAGATACAACCTCTCTCATCATCACCCAGTGCCTGGGCTTACCTCCGCTGTACCCGCACCCCACCATACCCCTGTCTGCGCATTATGCCCTGAATATATTCTACCATGCCCAGAAACCTGCTCCTCTTATCCTCTGCCCCCAACGCTCTAGGCGACCAGTTTTGATAGCCTTTAGCCGCACCCTCATACTACTCCTTCTCTGTTCCGCGGGTGATGTGGAGGTAAACCCAGGCCCTGCATGTCCCCAGGTACCCTCATTTGTTGACTTCTGTGATCGAAAAGTCTTGGTTTTATGCATGTCAACATCAGAAGCCTCCTCCCTAAGTTTGTTTTACTCACTGCTTTAGCACACTCTGCTAACCCTGATGTCCTTGCCGTGTCTGAATCCTGGCTCAGGAAGGCCACCAAAAATTCAGAGATTTCCATACCCAACTATAACATCTTCCGTCAAGATAGAACTGCCAAAGGGGGCGGAGTCGCAGTCTACTGCAGAGATAGCCTGCAAAGTAATGTCATACTTTCCAGGTCCATACCCAAACAGTTTGAACTACTAATTTTGAAAATTACTCTCTCCAGAAACAAGTCTCTCACTGTTGCCGCCTGCTACCGACCCCGTCAGCTCCCAGCTGTGCCCTGGACACCATTTGTGAATTGATCGCCCCCATCTAGCTTCAGAGTTTGTCCTGTTAGGTGACCTAAACTGGGATATGCTTAACACCCCGGCAGTCCTACAATCTAAGCTAGATGCCCTCAATCTCACGCAAATCATCAAGGAACCCACCAGGTACAACCCTAACTCTGTAAACAAGGGCACCCTCATAGACGTCATCCTGACCAACTGGCCCTCCAAATATACCTCCGCTGTCTTCAACCAGGATCTCAGCGATCACTGCCTCATCGCCTGTATCCGCCACGGAGCCGCAGTCAAACGACCACCCCTCATCACTGTCAAACGCTCCCTAAAACACTTCTGTGAGCAGGCCTTTCTAATCGACCTGGCCCGTGTATCCTGGAAGGACATTGACCTCATCCCGTCAGTTGAGGATGCCTGGTCATTCTTTAAAAGTAACTTCCTCACCATTTTGGATAAGCATGCTCCGTTCAAAAAATGCAGAACCAAGAACAGATACAGCCCTTGGTTCACTCCAGACCTGACTGCCCTCGACCAGCACAAAAACATCCTGTGGCGGACTGCAATAGCATCGAATAGCCCCGTGATATGCAACTGTTCAGGGAAGTCAGGAACCAATACACGCAGTCAGTCAGGAAAGCTAAGGCCAGCTTCTTCAGGCAAAAGTTTGCATCCTGTAGCTCCAACTCCAAAAGTTCTGGGACACTGTGAAGTCCATGGAGAACAAGAGCACCTCCTCCCAGCTGCCCACTGCACTGAGGCTAGGAAACACGGTCTCCACCGATAAATCCATGATTATCGAAAACTTCAATAAGCACTTCTCAACGGCTGGCCATGCCTTCCGCCTGGCTACTCCAACCTCGGCCAACAGCTCCGCCCCCCCGTAGTTCCTCACCCAAGCCTCTCCAGGTTCTCCTTTACCCAAATCCAGATAGCAGATGTTCTGAAAGAGCTGCAAAACCTGGACCCGTACAAATCAGCTGGGCTTGACAATCTGGACCCGCTATTTCTGAAACTATCTGCCGCCATTGTCGCAACCCCTATTACCAGCCTGTTCAACCTCTCTTTCATATCGTCTGAGATCCCCAAGGATTGAAAGCTGCCGCAGTCATCCCCCCTCTTCAAAGGAGGAGACACCCTGGACCCAAACTGCTATAGACCTATATCCATCCTGCCCTGCCTATCTAAGGTCTTCGAAAGCCAAGTCAACAAACAGGTCACTGACCATCTCGAATCCCACCGTACCTTCTCCGCTGTGCAATCTGGTTTCCGAGCCGGTCACGGGTGCACCTCAGCCACACTCAAGGTACTAAATGATATCATAACCGCCATCGATAAAAGACAGTACTGTGCAGCCGTCTTCATCGACCTCGCCAAGGCTTTCGACTCTGTCAATCACCAAATTCTTATCGGCAGACTCAACAGCCTCGGTTTTTCGGATGACTGCCTTGCCTGGTTCACCAATTACTTTGCAGACAGAGTTCAGTGTGTCAAATCAGAGGGCATGCTGTCCGGTCCTCTGGCAGTCTCTATGGGGGTGCCACAGGGTTCAATTCTCGGGCCGACTCTTTTCTCTGTATATATCAATGATGTTGCTCTTGCTGCGGGCGATTCCCTGATCCACCTCTACGCAGACGACACCATTCTATATACTTTCGGCCCGTCATTGGACACTGTGCTATCAAACCTCCAAACGAGCTTCAATGCCATACAGCACTCCTTCCGTGGCCTCCAACTGCTCTTAAACGCGAGTAAAACCAAATGCATGCTTTTCAACCGATCGCTGCCTGCACCCGCATGCCCGACTAGCATCACCACCCTGGATGGTTCCAACCTTGAATATGTGGACATCTATAAGTACCTAGGTGTCTGGCTAGACTGCAAACTCTCCTTCCAGACTCACATCAAACATCTCCAATCAAAAATCAAATCCAGAGTCGGCTTTCTATTCCGCAACAAAGCCTCCTTCACTCACGCTGCCAAGCTTACCCTAGTAAAACTGACTATCCTACCGATCCTCGACTTCGGCGATGTCATCTACAAAATGGCTTCCAACACTCTACTCAGCAAACTGGATGCAGTCTATCACAGTGCCATCCGTTTTGTCACTAAAGCACCTTATACCACCCACCACTGCGACTTGTATGCTCTAGTCGGCTGGCCCTCACTACATATTCGTCGCCAGACCCACTGGCTCCAGGTCATTTACAAGTCCATGCTAGGTAAAGCTCCGCCTTATCTCAGTTCACTGGTCACGATGGCAACACCCATCCGTAGCACGCGCTCCAGCAGGTGTATCTCACTGATCATCCCTAAAGCCAACACCTCATTTGGCCGCCTTTCGTTCCAGTACTCTGCTGCCTGTGACTGGAACGAATTGCAAAAATCGCTGAAGTTGGAGACTTTTATCTCCCTCACCAACTTCAAACATCAGCTATCCGAGCAGCTAACCGATCGCTGCAGCTGTACATAGTCTATAGGTAAATAGCTCACCCTTTTTCACCTACCTCATTCCCATACTGTTTTTATACTGTTTTTATTTATTTACTTTTCTGCTCTTTTGCACACCAATATCTCTACCTGTACATGCCCATCTGATCATTTATCACTCCAGTGTTAATCTGCAAAATTGTATTATTCGCCTACCTCCTCATGCCTTTTGCACACATTGTATATAGACTGCCCATTTTTTTCTACTGTGTTATTGACTTGCTAATTGTTTACTCCATGTGTAACTCTGTGTTGTCTGTTCACACTGCTATGCTTTATCTTGGCCAGGTCGCAGTTGCAAATGAGAACTTGTTCTCAACTAGCCTACCTGGTTAAATAAAGGTGAAATAAATAAATAAAAAATAAAAAAACTCCATATTATGGCAAGAACAGCTCAAATAAGCAAAGAGAAACGACAGTCCATCATTACTTTAAGACATGAAGGTCAGTCAATATGAAAAACCTCAAGAACTTTGACAGTATCTTCAAGTGCAGTTGCAAAAACCATCAAGGGGACGGCAGGTAGCCTTAGTGGTTAGGGCATTGGGCCAGTAACGGATAGGTTGTTGGATCGAATCCCAGAGCTAACGAGGTAAAAATCTGTAGTTGTGCCCCTGAACAAGGTTGTTAGCCCACTGTTCCCCAGTAGGCCGTCATTGTAAATAAGAATTTGTTTACTTGCCTAGTTAAAATAACGGTTAAATTAAATATATAAACTGTCTCTCATGAGGACCCCCACAGGAATGGAAGACTCAGAGGTACCTCTGCTACAAATGATAAGTTCATTAGAGTTACCAGCCTTAGAAATTGCAGCCAAAATAAAAACTTCACAGAGTTCAAGTAACAGACACATCTCAACATCAACTGTTCAGAAGAAAGTTTGTGAATTATGCCTTCGTGGGTGAATTGCTGCAAAGGAACCCCTACTAAAGAACACCAATAATAAGAAGAGACTTGCTTGGGCCAAGAAACACGAGCAATGGACATTAGACCGGTGGAAATCTGTCTTTTGGTCTGTAGTCGAAATTTGAGATTTTTGGTTCCAACTGCCATGTCTATGTGAGACGCGGTGTGCGTGAACAGATGATCTCCGCATGTGTATTTCCCATTGTAAAGCATGGATGAGGAGGTGTGATGGTGTGGGGTTGCTTTGCTGGTGACAGTGTGATTTATTTAGAATTCAAGGCACACTTAACCAGCATGGCTATCACAGCATTCTGCAGGAAATACACAATCCCATCTAGTTTGGCTTAGTGGGACTATCGTTTATTTTTCAACAGGACAATGACCCAACACAACTACATGCTATGTAAGAGCTATTTTACCAAGAAGGAGAGTGATGGAGTGCTGCATCAGATGACCTGGCCTCCACAATCACCCGATCTCAACCCAATTGAGATGGTTTGTGATGAGTCAGACCACAGAGTGAAGGAAAAGCAGCCACAAAGTGCTCAGCATATGTGGGAACTAGGTGTTGGGGGGGACCTCAGACTCTTCCTTGCCTGGTGCCTCGAAATCATTAAGTCTGCCTCTGTACGCTGCTCACCCTCTGCATACAATACTTGTGATATTTGACTGTTTAAACAGATTATTTTTGTATTCATGTATTGATAATTTATTACATGTGTTCTTGCAGAGTTCATCTACGAAAGAGACTGTAGTCTTAACATGACTCGCTGCCTAAATAATTGTTAAATAAATACAAAAATGGTTTAAAACCCAATTAGGATATTTTTTATATTGGACTTCTGTTATGTGAGGATACATAGTGTTTTGCCACAAAAAAATATTATATGTCTCTCTAAAATCAAAAAAACCTTGCAATATATTTCAAACTAAATCATGTCTCTCTAATTCCTACCAGTATGCAAACTCATCCTAATAACAAAGCATGTATAACCTTGTATGAATTAATATTTAGTGCTTCAGATTACAACAACATTCACTTTTCCGATGTTCCCATTCACCCATACACAAAGGAGCTGTTAACACGGTCTCTCTCGGGCACGCTCTGATCACAAAGTCACCTCGTGCAAGTGAGCAGCATTCTAGCAAGCTAGCTAGCAAGACGGCTAATGCCTAATTTCCAAGTGGTCTAAACATACAAATAACACATTTAAATTGTTTTAAACATGTTTATTACTTACGCACAGTAACATATGTAACATTCTGACATGAACAAATACATTTGAAATCGCATTCTTACCTGAAAGTGGGGAATATATAAATAAATCACACAGAGATGTTCGGCTTCAAGTCACTTGTAAATGAGTCAGTTTGGAAGCCCCGTGCACCCCTATAGCAATTCCTAGGTATAACCAATCAAACTCAGATCAGACATCAATAGAGCGCACAGATCGTATAATCACCATTTAGATAAATAAATAGTTACTTACTGGTACACATTATGATTCTGTATTATCATGTTGTTATTATTAAGGCACTTTTAATTCTATCATACACTCCCCTTCAAAATTAGTCATCACCCCAATAACATCACCATTGACCTTAAGTGCTGTATGTCATGACTGTCCTGTGAGGATCCGAATAGGTCAGATCAGCTTGGCAATGGATGACAGTAACCAGACCTTCTCTCACCACAGATGGAGCTGCTGTGGAGGTTGACACCTCACGCACTGTTGTAAATCAAAGGAGAGGAGATCCAAGGTCTCTCTCTCCCAATTAACACAGGAATGTTCCTTTGTCTCCAGAGACTTTTCACGGCAAAACTCTAACACTTTCTAAAGTGAATACTGGAACAATATTCCTAACAGAGAATGTGGGGAATGGTCAGAGGCAAGCTAAATAACAATAATTATGTCATATGGGTTATTATTTTGTGATTTTATTAAAAAGGTTATAAGGGAAATACAGTAACTGGAAAAGTATATACACTACATGTACAAAGTCTCCATCCTTAACGTTGTGTATGAAATATGAACAATTCTAGAAGTATTTTTGTTAAGATATGAATGTCATGTTAGGAGCCATAAGAGATCATTTGTCTCCTATAAACTTTGCACAGTAAGTTGCCACGCCCCGAGTGAGGTAAGAGAGCTTGTCAGCCTGCCGGAACCGTCCCTTTCGACCAGAGTGCATAAAAGGATTGGTAAAGAAATTAACATTGAGGCCAGAAAGGCTAATGGTTAATTGCTATCTTCCAAGGAGCATCTTCCAGAGTGAACAACAGTTGAAGACGGGGTGGGGGCCTTTTGAACAATCAGAGCCTTACAAGCATGCTGCTGAAAGACACAACACCCTTCCTAATGAGGGCTGGTTCAGACAGAGATCGATGGCGAGCGAAGGCATTTAAACGTAAATACATGAATGATTTCTTACACCAAACGGGCAGCGGTTCGTGTGCAAAGTATATGATTACTATGAGAATAGTTCCTAGAATGTATGTATGTATGTATCATCTCTCTCTCTCTCTCTCTCTCTCTCTCTCTCTCTCTCTCTCTCTCTCTCTCTCTCTCTCTCATCAGATTAATGAAAGTAAAGTCACAACATGTATGAAAGTGTTATATTCAGGAACTCTTTTGACATTCTTTGTATGGCTCTTTTGTATTTGACCTTACATGGATCTTTTAACATTCTTTTGACTTATATATGGCTCTTAACACATCACCAGGCATTTTTTCCCCCTCTCTCGCTCTCATAGCAACAGGAACTCTTTTATACCCAAGTTAGTGCTCAACTGTATCATAGTCCATGAGCTTTTATGTTTCTGTACTCAGCTCTATTATAAGTCCATGAGCACTTTGATGTTATTTGCACACTAAACAGTTTCTTTCTGTATTGGCCAGTAGTTGTCTTTTTTTAATTCCATAGATATACTGCTAGTACTGGTATAGTTGAACAGGAGTTGTCCATGAGACCATTGCTTCTGTATTTGCATAGTGCACAGGCTGGTACTTGTTGGTCCTGCATTGTAACAGGCTGGAGTTCCAAGGTTGTCATTTATGAAGAACTTTGGTGGTCTGCATTCTCTTCTAGGCGACTGAGACGTTTGCTCTACTTCACTGTTGCGATCACTTTGAGCTGGTGATGGAGGAGCTGGAACTTCTTCGTCCAAGGGTAAGTGCAGAGGTAAGTCCATTGTCTGAGTCTCTTCTGGCAGAGGCATTGGGATGACCGCCCTAGACGGTATGTCATATCTGTAGTATTCATTATTGACGTCGTCATCATCCTGTTCGAGTTCTTCAATTTTTATGTTACTTTGGTTTGTTCTTCTTTTCTTTGGCTTTGAGTTTAGCTGTGTTTGAACTTCAAGGGGCAAGTGGTCACACGATATGGGTAAGTGGTCACAAGACTCGTCTGGCTGGTCCTTTTCCTTGTTCAAGTTTCAGTTCATAGATCGGAATGTCTTTTCCCACCTGGCATACAACTGTGTGAATGTTCTCTTCCCAGTGATTACGAAGTTTGCCTGTACCTCCACTTGGTGTCATGTTTCTGATGAGCACACGATCACCTGGTTGCAAACACAGAGGTTCTGATTTTAATGTTGTAGTTCCTTTTACCTCTGCCTGTTCACTTTTTTACATTATCCCTTGCAATTCCGTATGCTTCCTGCTTTCCTTGTGTCCATTTGTTGGAGTACTATTGATGATTGCTGTTTCCTGACCCTGAGTTCAAGTTGAAGAGCATGTCAATGGGTAGTCTTGGTGAACATCCATACAGGAGATAAATTGGAGAGAATAATAATAATAATAATATAATATAATAATAATAATATAATAATATAATAATAATAATAATATATGCCATTTAGCAGACGCTTTTATCCAAAGCGACTTACAGTCATGTGTGCATACATTCTACGTATGGGTGGTCCCGGGAATCGAACCCACTACCCTGGCGTTACAAGCGCCATGCTCTACCAATTGAGCTACAGAAGGACCAGAATCCTGGCACAGTGATTACAGTAATGTGCATACAGCAGCTTGTTCAGGTACGCCTTCCAGTTTGTTTTCTGTCTGTCTATGAGTGTCTTAAGCAGCTGTAATAACGTTTTATTAAAGAGTTCAACCTGTCCATTCCCCTGTGGATGGTAGTGAGTTGTCATTGACGCTGTGACACCACAGTACTTCTGCATTCCTTGAAAAGCTGGTTTTAAAATTGTCCTCCTTGATCGTGATGTATTATTGTAGGAAATCTGAACTTCAGACCATAGTCATTGAAAATCCGTTCTGTTTTTCCTGATTTAGAGGTTGTAGTGTACGCCTGGGCAAAGAGTGCGAAATGGTCGACTATCAATACTATATACTAATAACCGCCCTTGCATTTGTCTAAGTGTATGAAGTCTATGGATACAAGTTCAAATGGGTGAGTTGTCTTGTCACTATGTTGGTCAGTGGTGCTCTCGTTTCATGGCAAAGTTTTTTCTGTTTGAAGCAAGTGCATCTTGTGATACAACACATTTCTCTTTGCATGTACGGCCAGAAGAACAGCGATGTTGTGCGATCTACACCTTGATGGCCCATTTTATCATGTAGTTCCTTCAAGACTGTAGGCTTGTACTTCTCTAGTGACACCAGTTGTGTTCTGACTACTGTCTTGCGAGGGAGGATACCAAGTCAAATTTGTCCCACTTGAAGAAGATATATGCCTTTCATGTTGATGTTTTCAGTTCTTGCCCAGTTGGTTTTGAACTTGACAGTTTGTTTTCCATCACTGGGTCGATGCTGTCATCTTCTCTCTGTGCCTGGTGTATCGCTGCTTTTGAGAAAGGCATGATGGATCTGGTTTCTGTTGTTTCTGCATACATAGCGGAGACTGCCTTTGACCAGGATATGTTTGAATCTTGTTGTGTGTTGATGGCCAGTGCAGTTTCTCCAAACGAGTCCAATGTCAACTCCTCTGAACATTCTCTCATCAGTGTTTCCATGTCTATCGACATTCTGGACAAACTGTCAGCGTCAAATGTTCTCTTTGCCTGGTCGATATCTGATAGTGAAATGGAAGTCAGCGAGTTCTGCAACCCATCTTCACCCTGTTCAGTTCAGCTTGGCAGTCTACAAGACGTAGGTAAAGGGATTGTCGTCACTGTACACTGTGGAGGTTGGTGTATAGTATAAGTAGTCACGGAAGTTTACTGTGATTGACCAGTATAGGGCTAGAAACTCACATTTTCCTGAATGGAGATTGTAGTGCAGTCAAGGTCCGAGATGCATAGGCTATCACACGCAGTTTTACGTTATGTTTCTCATACAACACAGCTCCAGAAGCTGTGTTTGATGCATCTGCGTCTGGGACTAAATGGCCTATCAGCGGCTCCATTATGTCTTGTGAGAGGGCACTCCTCTTATTTTCCTCTGTCTTATTTCCTTACTTTGTTGGGTGTACCTGTAACTTCTTTAGAAGACCCTGTGAGAAGGTTGTGAAGCGGGCAAGCAATGCTTGAGAAGTCTTTGAAGTATTGCCTATAGTAGCTCAGCCCCATGATTCCTCTGAGATCTCCTACTGTCAACTCGGACTGCTGCAGTATCAGCTGGATCAATTTTTCTTCCATCTGCAGACACTGTTCTTCCTAAATAGTGAACTTCGCTTTGAATATTTCACACTTGCTGGGCTTCAGCTTTATCCCATATTATCTTAGTCTCTGTAGTACCTTTCTAAAACCGTTGACATGGCTCGCAAATGTCTTGTTGAAGATGATTGTGTTGTCCAAATATGGGACACAGATCTCATTTTTCAAGCCATCTAAACATTCCTCCATACAGTTCTGGAAGGCTGCTGATGCATTCATGAGTCCAAATGGAATCCGAACTCATGCAGGCCCCAGGGGGTCACAAAGGCTGTCATGGCCTTGCTTTCCTTTGTCACGAACCCCTGGTGATAGGCTTTTCACTCCAAGAGTGAAAACCAGGAATTTCCTCCAAGGCTGTCCATGAAATCCGGTACTCTGGGTATTGGCTGATGGCCTGGGTGAGTCTTCCTGTTCAGCTCTCTGTAGTCTATGCACAGTCGTAAGCTGCCATGCTTTTTCCTTACACACACGACTGGGGAAGAGTAAGGAGAGTTGGACTTCTCCACTCATCCCTGTGCTGTCAGGTCATGCAAGTAGTCGTTCATCTCTTTATATAATGGCTTTTGCACCAACAGGTAGGTCGGTGCCAACTGTAATATCTTATGCTTCACAGAGTCGTGGCTGAACGACGATACTATCAACATACAGCTGGCTGGTTATACGCTGTACCGGCAGGATAGAACAGCGGCGTCTGGTAAGACGAGGGGCGGCGGACTAGGTCTTTTTCTAAATAACAGCTGGTGCACGATATCTAAGGAAGTCTCGAGCTATTGCTCACCTGAGAGTATCTCATGATAAGCTGTTGCCCAAACTACAGACCTAGAGAGTTTTCATCTGTATTTTTCGTAGCTCTTTACATACCACCACAGACTGAGGCAGGCACTAAGACATCATTGAATGAGCTGTATTCCACCATAAGAAAACAAGAAAACACTCAATCAAAACACTCAATCCTGTTTGCCTCACAGGAAGCAGAGTTTGGTCTTAAGTATGACCCAGGACTGGTCCAGAGCATGTTCATGCATACTGTCGACAAATGACAACATACAGTGCCTTGCGAAAGTATTCGGCCCCCTTGAACTTTGCGACATTTTGCCACATTTCAGGCTTCAAACATAAAGATATACAACTGTATTTTTTTGTGAAGAATCAACAACAAGTGGGACACAATCATGAAGTGGAACGACATTTATTGGATATCTCAAACTTTTTTAACAAATCAAAAACTGAAAAATTGGGCGTGCAAAATTATTCAGCCCCCTTAAGTTAATACTTTGTAGCGCCACCTTTTGCTGCGATTACAGCTGTAAGTCGCTTGGGGTATGTCTCTATCAGTTTTGCACATCGAGAGACTGAAATTTTTCCCATTCCTCCTTGCAAAACAGCTAGCTCAGTGAGGTTGGATGGATAATTTGTGAACAGCAGTTTTCAGTTCTTTCCACAGATTCTCGATTGATTCAGGTCTGACTTTGCCATTCTAACACCTGGATATGTTTATTTTTGAACCATTCCATTGTAGATGTTGCTTTATGTTTTGAATCATTGTCTTGTTGGAAGACAAAAAGTCTCAGGTCTTTTGCAGACTCCATCAGGTTTTCTTCCAGAATATCCATCCATCTTCCCATCAATTTGAACCATCTTCCCTGTCCCTGCTGAAGAAACGCAGGCCCAAACCATGATGCTGCCACCACCATGTTTGACAGTGGGGATGGTGTGTTCAGGGTGATGAGTTGTGTTGCTTTTACGCCAAACATAACGTTTTGCATTGTTGCCAAAAAGATCAATTTTGGTTTCATCTGACCAGAGCACCTTCTTCCACATGTTTGGTGTGTCTCCCAGGTGGCTTGTGGCAAACTTTAAACAACACTTTTTATGGATATCTTTAAGAAATGGATTTCTTCTTGCCACTCTTCCATAAAGGGCTGCAATTACGACGGATTGTTGTCCTATGGACAGAGTCTCCCACCTCAGCTGTAGATCTCTGCAGTTCATCCAGAGAGATCATGGGCCTCTTGGCTGCATCTCTGAAGTCTTCTCCTTGTATGAGCTGAAAGTTTAGAGGGACGGCCAGGTCTTGGTAGATTTGCAGTGGTCTGATACTCCTTCCATTTCAATAAGCTTGCACAGTGCTCCTTGGGAAGCTTGGGAAATCTTTTTATCCAAATCCGGCTTTAAACTTCTTCACAACAGTATCTCGGACCTGCCTGGTGTGTTCCTTGTTCTTCATGATGCTCTCTGCGCTTTTAACGGACCTCTGAGACTATCACAGTGCAGGTGCATTTATACGGAGACTTGATTACACACAGGTGGATTGTATTTATCATCATTAGTCATTTAGGTCAACATTGGATCATTCAGAGATCCTCACTGAACTTCTGGAGAGAGTTTGCTGCACTGAAAGTAAAGGGGCTGAATAATTTTGCACGCCCAATTGTTCCGTTTTTGATTTGTTAAAAAAGTTTGAAATATCCAATAAATGTCGTTCCACTTCATGATTGTGTCCCACTTGTTGTTGATTCTTCACAAAAAATACAGTTTTATATCTTTATGTTTGAAGCCTGAAATGTGGCAAAATGTCGCAAAGTTCAAGGGGGCCGAATACTTTCGCAAGGCACTGTAAGAACATACATGCAGCCATATCTCTTAAACACAAAAACTACAGATGTGTTGCTTCTAGAGAAATTGAACACTGCATGTTCTAATGAGACAGAGAAACAGAACAAAGGGGAAATGGCTATGCCACAGCGGCCCGCACTGTCCAATCAGCTCAGACTGATGAGGCCCCCCCCAACAGACACCAAAACTTCCCCCTGACCTGGTATCAGAACTAAATGCACTGCGGTCTGATATGATAGTGTAAAAGAACTTGCGTGCTGAAGTCTCACTAATCAGAGAATACATTCAACAACCTGTGTTTGTACTGCGGAAATATCCCCTACCATCAAGCAGATTGTTGAATGTATTCTCTGATTAGTGAAACTTCAGCACGCAACGCAAGGCATTAGCCATCTGTAGTTTTTTGTGTCTAAGAGATATGGCTGCATGTATGTTCTTATGTTGTCATTTGTCGACAGTATGCATGAACATGCTCTGGACCAGTCCTGGGTCATACTTAAGACCAGACTCTGCTTCCTGTGAGGCAAACAGGATTTTCTGTCTCAGATCTAAGGAATGGATTAGGAAGTTTTGTGTAGTCTCTTTGCTGCTCTGAACTTCTGATATGAGTTGGCTACACAGTTCTCTCATTTGCAGCCCTGGTGAAATAGCTCTTACCACTGCATCCACTATTTCTATCTCTGGATACCCTTTATTTAGTCCGTTTTTGATATGGTGAGCAAGGCTGGAGAATGTGAGTCTGTCTTTTTGGGCTGGTTCACCCATTTGACCAGATATCTTGAACTCTTTGCACCAGAGCATGTCCCTGCATTTGCACTGTGTTTGATTGTGTGTTTGATTGTGTGTTTGTGGAGGGGGGTTGTGTCAGTTTTTACATTTTTGTCAACAAGCTCCTGCATCTCGCTTTCCTTTTGTTTTAGTGAAAGCCTTAATTGCTCTAGCTCTATTTGTAGTTTTTTGTGTTCTTCAGATAACGTCACTAGCCTCAAGCATCTCATTTATCATGTCTTTAAGGTTCAACAGTTCAGACATACTATCATCCTATTTTAATTCTTCCCTTTCAATATATTTTATAACATGTAAAACAAGGGTAAAGTTTGTTTTACCAGTTAGATTATTTTGGTTTAGTCCTGATATTTTCTAAAACTCGCTTATTTCAATGGGATTGTTTTTAGTCAGTTTATGCAATGCTCCTTTCACTTATATTTGCATATCCTCTAATGCTGGTTCTATTTTACTAGCTTTTAATGAAGGTTCTCTTTTACTGAATGTACCTTGCTGTTCCCTGATATTCACTCTGACCTCAGTTTGCAGGCACTCCTTTTCCAGTGTCTGTCGAAACCTCCACCGTAGCCGTCTGTCACACTGTCGTCTGCCTGAGTTGATTTTGAAGATGAATGTTGGTTGAGGGTCTTCCTATCTCATGGAGATGATCTTAGGCGCATTCATCTCAGCGGAGCCTCCAATGTGTTATACCCCTGAAAGGGGGAAATATAGAAATAAATCACACGGAGATGTAGCATTGGCTTCAAGTCACTTGTAATGTTTTTTCATATAAAATCATCAACCACATAAAATCATCAACCATAGGTACAAAATGTGTTTCACAAATGCACAAAAAAATATTCTCAA
The DNA here is from genome assembly GCF_023373465.1 of Oncorhynchus keta. Lineage (NCBI taxonomy): Eukaryota > Metazoa > Chordata > Actinopteri > Salmoniformes > Salmonidae > Oncorhynchus > Oncorhynchus keta. The sequence goes on along the minus strand of NC_068430.1, from coordinate 48,892,845 downwards.
ATTACATAGCTGTTACTGTCACGCCCTGACCATAGAGAGCCCTTTATTCTCTATGGTGGTTTGGTCAGGGTTTGACTAGGGTGGGTTATCAAGGTTATTGTATGTCTATGGTGGCCTGATATGGTTCCCAATCAGAGACAGCTGTTTATCGTTGTCTCTAATTGGGGATCATATTTAGGCAGCCATTTCCCCCACTGTGTGTTTTGGGATCTTGTTTTTGGTTAGTTGCCTGTGATCACGCCATTTGCTGCACGTTTCGTTTGGTGTTAATCGTTTTGTGAGTTTCATTTAATAAACATGTGGAACTCTATGTACTCTGTGCCTTGGTCCAACATTCATTATAACGATCGAGACAGTTGTTCAATACAATTGTTCAATAAACCAGTATTGTCCAATTTATACATTACAATGGCTCAGTGAGTCCTTTATTATCCATCTTTAAATTGACACTAAGGAAATGCAATGACAAACCTTTCATCCTTTTTAAATGCCTCACCTATCCCATTACATATTATCACCATTAATTATCCTTGTATACACTGTTCCTATATTTATTACATACTGTATGTATTAATCCCTATCCATATGCAAACTCATAACAAGAACATGTATAACTTTGTATTAATTCGCAATTAGAGCAGTAAAAATACATGTTTTATCATACCCATGGTATACAGTCTGATATAGCACGGTGGTCAGCCAATCAGCATTCAGGGCTCAAACCACCCAGTTCATAAATATAATTAAATCACACAGAGATGTAGCTTCGGTATCAAGTCACTTGTAATGAAGTCACTTGCAATAAGTGAGCTGGGAATTCCTAGGTATAACCAATCAAACTCAGATCAGACATCAATAGAGCACACAGATCGTATAATAAACATTTAGATAAATTAATAGCATATTACTTACTGGTACACATTAGGATTCTGTATTTTTATTGTGTCATTATTAAGACACTTTTAATTATATCACATAGGCAGCATTTACTTTTAAATTGTTCAATAGACAATCAATCTTGCAGAATGTGCGGTCAGTGTTCGGCACTCGCTATAGGCTGCATGCATTTTCAGTTAGAAAAAAGTCAGTGCTAAAGATTAAAATATTCTGCCCACATCAGAAATGTGATAAAATGTGCATTTCTGATTTGGTTTAGAAACGGGCACGGCCCAGTTCCAACATTTCCAAATCATACAGCAAATGAGGGTGTTTTTGTTACCATAAAAGGTGAATGTAGGGTGTTTTCCAGATGGGTTCGTAGCATATACGTTTACGAATCGCATATACTTCCACTAGCGACAGGTAGCCTAGTGGTTAGAGCGTTGGGCCAGTACCTGAAAGGTTGCTGGATCGAATCCCCGAGTTGACAAGGTAAAAATCTGTCATTCTGCCCCTGAACACAGCAGTTGTAGTGACACCCCATCCCTTGAACGGAACCGTTGTCATCATCTGACACTAATTAGCATAACGCAATGGACATAAATCTTCCTAGAAAATCTTCCTATTCATGAAAATCACAAGTGAAATATATTGTAACACAGCTTAGCCTTTTGTTAATCACCCTGTCATCTCAGATTAAAAAAAATATGCTTTACAGCCAACGCTAGACAAGCATTTGTGTAAGTTTATCATAGCCTAGCATAGCATTATGCCTTGCTAGCAGCAGGCAACCTTGTCACGGACATCAGAAAAGCAATCAAATTCAATAATTTACCTTTGATGAACTTCGGATGTTTTCACTCACGAGACTCCCAGGTAGACAGCCAAAGTCATTTTTCCCAAAAGATTATTTTTGGAGGCGAAATAGCTCCGTTTGTTCTTCACGTTTGGCTGAGAAATCACCCGGAAATTGCAGTCACCACAACACCGGAAAATATTCAAAATTAGCTCCATAATATCGACAGAAACATGGCAAACGTTGTTTAGAATCCAACCTCAAGGTGTTTTTCTAATATCTATTCGATAATATATCCGTCGGGACAATTCGTTTTTCACTAGGACCGATTGGAGTAATGGCTACCTCTGTATTTTACTCGAGAATCTCTCTCGGAGCCACCATGTGACCACTTACGCAATGTGGCCGCCTACGGCTATTCTTCAACAGAAATGCGTAAAACTACGTCACAATGCTCTAGACACCTTGGGGGAATACGTAGAAAGCGTAAGCTCGTTGATGGTACATTCACAGCTGAATAGGGAGTCATTGGAACGCAGCGCTTTCAAAACCTGGGGCACTTCCGGATTGGCAACATCAGTTCTGTTATACTCACAGACAATATCTATATTGTTTCTATCCAAAGCTGCCAATTATATGCATATTCTAGCATCTTTTCCTGTCGTTGTAAATAATAATGTGTTTTTAACTGACTTGCCTAGTTAAATTCAAACATTTAAAAAAAATACTGACACAAAGACTACATGTGGTGCACATATGTACAGTAGTACGCCATATTTGGGGACCACTTTTGGCTTGTGAGCGCAACATTCAGAACAACTGGCTAAACAGTATACTAAAGTTCCGGAACAGGAGCTGAACAAACAAAAAACTTTTCTGATTGAAAACAAACTATTATGGCATCAACATTAGTTGAAAAAAATATATCCAAATCTATCCAATCCAAAATCCCCTTACTCTCCAAGGTGTTGGAAAAAGGGGTTGACATACATATACACTTACCGAAAGACAAACAGACAGTGTGTGCAAGGACAGTTAGCTAGCTCAACACTAGCTAACATGGTCTTGTAAGGGCTGTAGGTAATACTTTTCTATGGAGGAAAGGCCTTGTTCTCTGTGAGACCAAGTTTTCACTTCAAATATTTCAGATGATCAGATGTAGGCTTGTGCTCATCGGGTGCGTCTGATTATTCCATGTGAGAATTGTGTTTTGATTTGCGGTTTTGATTTGTGAATGTGTCGGCACCAGGGACTCGGGATGTGGCTGCGTTATCATTTTAATCAGGCCTTTTGATTTGAACACATGGATTGTTTTAGTTTTGTAGACTAGGCTACTTATATAATGTTTTAATTTATGGATCAACCATAAAATAGCAGTCATTCTGATCTTGTTCCCAATTAACAGGGCTTTTTTTTTATTATGCTGCTGTTTTGTTTTTTTGTGTGTTTTTTTGTGCAATAGTCTTTTGAATTGAACATTTGAAACGTTTTGGTGTGTGTACTAGGCTATTCGATTTACAGCACTTTGGTTTCACCAATAAATATGTTGAAATGGAACCAAATTATTTGTTTCAGTCTTCAGTCCTTTTTAAATACATAGATGGGTATGGTACAGGTCGAATGCCAATAACCAGCCGCTTACTGCCTTGCAGCAGTGGCATGCTGCATATTTTTGATACCAACCGGTATGTGCTAAATAGTATGCGACCACAGTGGTGTGGTCCTGCCAGAAACCTAACTGGAACTTCTCAAATAGGTTGTTCTGATTGAGATGGTCCTGGATGGTCTGTCTAAGTGTATGTCTTTCACCGATTTACCCATTTTAGATTTATCATCACATTTTTTGCTTTGAATGCAATGTATTTATCCGTCAAATCAATTGACAATATCCAGTCTGTGGAGGTGGGAGAAAGAGGAGCGAGAGAGTCGGGAGGATAGGGAAAGAGAGAAGATAGAGAGAGAGGAAATAATTAACAGAAGAGAGAGGGAGAGTGTGGAGGGGGTGAAAGAAGTGGGAGGGAGAGAGAAAAGTCGGAGGGAATAAAGAGGAAGTAGAGAGAGTGACAGAGGGAGGCAGCTAGAGGAAGGGAGGGAGGAAGATAGAGAGGGTATTAGAGAATAGATAGAGACAGAGATAAACAGATGGATGGAGGGAGAGGGAGAGAGGAAGGGGGAGGGAGGGAGAGAGAGGGAATGGAGGGAGAGAGACGGGAGAGAGTGAGGGAGGGGGAGAGAGCGTGAGGGTAAAGGAAATCATTAATATAAGAGATAGAGATGGTGAAAGAAGGGGGAGGGAGAAGAGAATGAGGAGATAGAGAGAGACAGAGGGAGGCTAAGAGACAGAGAGATAGTGAGGAAGTGTTAGAGAATAGAGATAGAAAGAGAGGAGGGGAGGGAGGGAGAAAGAAAATGAGGGAGAGGAGGGTGGAAGGAAGAAAGAGAGAGAAGAGAGTGGGAGGACAGCGTGGGGGAGGGTGGAGGGGGTGAAAGAAGTGGTAGGGAGAGAAAGCAAGGGAGGGGGGATAAAGAGGAGGTAGAGAGAGAGAGAAGGTCAAAGAGAGGGAGAGAGAAGGAGGGAGGAATAGAGATAGAAGAGAGGGGGATTAGAGAATAAAGAGAGAAAAAAAAAACAAATATGAATGCTTTTGACTTACAGTGGGGCAAAAAAGTATTTAGTCAGCCAACAATTTTGCAAGTTCTCCCACTTAAAAAGATGAGAGAGGCCTGTAATTTTCATCATAAGTACACTTCAACTATGACAGACAAAATGAGGGGAATTTTTTTTTTTAAATCACATTGTAGGACTTTTAATGAATTTATTTGCAAATTATGGTGGAAAATAAGTATTTGGTCACCTACAAACAAGCAAGATTTCTGGCTCTCACAGATCTGTAACTTCTTCTTTAAGAGGCTCATCTGTCCTCCACTTGTTACCTGTATTAATGGCACCTGTTTGAACTTGTTATCAGTATAAAAGACACCTGTCCACAACCTCAAAAGTGTCACACTGCAAACTCCACTATGGCCAAGACCAAAGAGCTGTCAAAGGACACCATAAACAACATTGTAGACCTGCACCATGCTGGGAAGACTGAATCTGCTAAGCAGCTTGGTTTGAAGAAATCAACTGTGGGAACAATTATTAGGAAATGGAAGACATACAAGACCACTGATAATCTCCCTCGATCTGGGGCTCCACGCAATATCTCACCCCGTGGGTTCAAAATGATCACAAGAACGGTGAGCAAAAATCCCAGACCCACATGGGGGGGATCTAGTGAATGACCTGCAGAGAGCTGGGACCAAAGTAACAAAGCCTACCATCAGTAACACACTACGCCGCCAGGGACTCAAATCCTGCAGTGCCAGACGTGTCCCCCTGCTTAAGCCAGTACATTTCCAGGCCCGTCTGAAGTTTGCTAGAGAGCATTTGGATGATCCAGAAGAAGATTGACTCAACTTGTCGTGTTTGGAGGACAAAGATTGCTGAGTTGCATCCAAAGAACACCATACCTACTGTGAAGCATGGGGGTGGAAACATCATACTTTGGGGCTGTTTTTCTGCAAAAGGACCAGGGCGACTGGTCCGTGTAAAGGAAAGAATGAATGGGGCCATGTATCGTGAGATTTTGAGTGAAAACCTCCTTCCATCAGCAAGGGCATTGAGGATGAAACGTGGCTGGGTCTTTCAGCATGACAATGATCCCAAACACACAATCTTTGGAGGGAGTTGAAAGTCTGTGTTGCCCAGCAACAGCCCCAAAACATCACTGCTCTGGAGGATATCTGCTTGGAGGAATGGGCCAAAATACCAGCAACAGTTTGTGAAAACCTTGTGAAGACTTAGAGAGAACGTTTGACCTCTGTCATTGCCAACAAAGGGTATATAACAAAGTATTGAGATAAACTTTTGTTATTGACCAAATACTTATTTTCCACCATAATTTGCAAATAAATTCATTAAAAATCCTACAATGTGATTTTCTGGATTTTTTCCCCTAATTTAAGTGGGAGAACCTGCACAATTGGTGGCTGACTAAATACTTTTTTGCCCCACTATATGTATCAACTACTTGATGCACATCAATCTCATTGAAGGCAATGTCTTCACTTAGGCTTTTATCTAGGCATCAATATTGTGACACTAACCTTCCTCCCATTTAATGCAATGTATTAACGTAAGGCAATACAATATGTGATGGCCTATCTCTAAGCATCAATATTGTGGCACTAGTCCCCCATTGAATGCATTCACATAAGCATCATGTTTCTTGATGAAAAACTGTTTTGCTAAAACCTATCAGATTGTCGTGCTTCTGCTGATATCAGGCTGTGATGATAGAGTTGAGTAATTACTAAAATATAAGTAGACTTGAATTTCCTTGAGTAATGACCTCTATAACTTATGCAAGATAAAATCAGGGCTCAATCTATGGATCGGCAGGCTGTAAAATAATAATAGTGTTTATCAACAAAATAAATATTTCATAACCCTTGACCCATTGCACTGGCCTTGCCATCTGTGAAGGAGAGAAGATAAATTATTTGTTTGTTTGGTCTGCAGCCCTGTAGGGGTCCCTGTTATCGGGGCTGTCAAATAGAGATTGTATAGAGGCAGCATGGGGACTCAGACCCAGACAGTGTTGCCTTGTTCAGCAGTGCAGCCGTGAACTGAGGTGGAGAAGGACCACCTGCCTTAGTGATAATTTCTTCTGAAATAATACGTCACGGAGCCTTGAAAAAGGCCTCCACACACTTCAAACCTTGATGCTGTCAGTTATCCTGCCAGCCTCAACTTGTTAATCTGTATTGAAGAGGGAAATAATGTATTCCTCCGATATGGGCATTTTTATGAACATCTGACTGGTCTGACTGACATCTGGTCTGCTGGCAGTGAGTTTGTAAATGAGGACAGGTCTTTAATTGGAATACAATGTAGAGTTGATGTTTCAAAACAATCACACATTGTCGTGGATTTATAATTAATGCTTTTTACATGACCTGGCATGCACTTACCAAGTGTGATTTGAGGGCTAATAATGTGCTGCTGTGCTTTTGTTAACGCTAGTTGTTTCCTGTATTCGGGCGAATGTAATTGGCTTCCTATGTTTTTCATAGTCATTAAGTTCTTCTTGAACAAGGTTCTGGCCCCACTCTCTGTTGTTTTGAGGAGCACGGCCTATTTTGTCTCCAACAATCAGCAGTGTATGCACTTCCAACTGTCTGCATTATATGGACTCTTTAAATGTGTTATTTTCAGCCTGCAAAGTTGAAACATGAACAAATTCTGTGAAAGTTCTGCAATATTAAAACAAAATACTTTTTAAACTTCAGTGCAAATCTAACAAGCACTAAGCCATTAAGAGGCATTTTTTTCCCATTGGTATTTAATAAGAAGCATTTCTACAAAAAAAGTGCAGCTTCATCCGAGCTTGTTAAGGAAGACAAAATGAACTGTGATGTATTAAAACAGTTGTGATGTTACATTTGCGGCACAGCTAGCTACCTGAAGGCTTTGTTCTGTATAGATTTGTATATTTTCAGCTTTCCTTTGGTGTGAAAGGGAAAACCGAGAATGCCTTCTGAGAGATATCTTCTTGTTCTGAACCATTACCTCAGATCAAAGGGATGTCCTTGGAAAGTAGTGGTGTGCATTGCCCAGTGAAAGATGATTTATTATTGATCCGTCAATACGGTCTGGAGGCTCCATATGGAGGGTGTGATGCAATTGTGGAGTTCCGGAGGGCAAATCAAGCTCCGTATGGCGATGAGTTGAGGTGTTCAGAGGCTTGACTTCAGTGCAGGACAGGATTTGACTGGGAAGACAAAAATACAATAACACATCACACTACACAGTTAGACAAAAGAGCTAAGATTGAGTTAGTCCAAGCAAGGAGTAAAAACATTTATGTGTAATAACTTGATTGTGTTTATCTATGTGATTGTCTCTACATACAGTAATGAGGGAAAATTGATAGGGGTTCTCACAGTGCTTGGAAAGGAAACATTCAATGTGCCAGTGGATGAGCAGGCTCATGAGACGTGGCTTCAGTTCATCTCAGGAGAGACTTGACAATGGTAGTGGAGTGGAGTGGTCATCACCTCTTAATCAGGGAACAGGAGGGGACTTAGCTGCAAATACAAATAGCAGATACATTCCATTACAGCTACGCCATCGTAGGTTTGAAACAGTTTCTCAGTGAAGTTTGCCGTGGAAAATTACATAATTAGTCATGCTATCCCGTGTTTTACTGCTCAAAGAATAGTCTCTTGTTATATGCTAGTGTTTTTTTCTAACCTGATACAAACTTCTCTTGGTGTGACTTAGTCATAAGACTGAGCGTACAGCTAAGAGACGTTTGGGGCAACCGCAGCATGTGACATCCCGTGGGATTACTATCTACAGAAAGTCACAAGTATGGAACCTTGCAGAAAGGAGTAAAATATAGTGTTTGTTGTTGTGGATGCAGTTAGACGGTTGAGCCCCTTGGCTATCAACCTTGTGCTATCTTAAAGTCTGCACAGACAACTAATGACCTTTTACACACTATCTGCTGACTACCACGTCTACAGAAAGGGGTTGTATTTTCTCTAGCAAAGCAGAGACCCGGTTATGTTTGTTAAGCTTTCAACTCTGAACCATTCTCGGTGATGTTGATTGCTTCATGTTTGCAAATCTTATAATAAAGCTGTTGTTGGAAGAGTCTACAATCTCTCTCTTCCTCTAGAATTTCCTTGACAAATTGTCAACGAGGATGGACGGCTAACTCCACTTGCTGATTTTCCCGAGGAGCTTGAGGTTACCTGTGCACAGGGCTGCATTAGAAGTAGCTTAGGGAGCCCACACTCCGACTAAAACGGAGCAGAAAGGGACCCGCCTCAGACCGTCTGGGAGCGTCAGTGAGTGGATATGCCATTCCGAACATGCAGAGTTAAGGGCGAGACTGATTTTATTAAACGCAAACCTTCAATTGGGGAAAGTTAACTTTTAGAAAATAGGTCATGTGTGTTAGAGATACCAGGAGAGAGTCCTGATGAAAGTGATTCCAGAGGTACTATGGAGGTACCAGGACGAAGTCCTGAGGAAATATGCCATGGGTTACGATCGTCGTAAGATGTAAATGCATAAACTACGTCATTCCAAGACAGGGTCCTGAGGTTCAAGTCAAAAATATTCCTACAGGTTAGAAAAACATTGTAAAAGAAAATGAAATAATCAGTGTACTGGTAAAACAGTGGGTTAGGATTGGGAAACCATCTAGAAATGTAATACCTGCATGGGAATTTGCTTAAGAGGAACTACCATGTGGGTACAGCATTTAAAATGACATAGAATATATATATATATATATATATATATATATATATATATATATATATATATATTAATATATATATAAGACGTTCTCAATAAACAAACACTGGAACACAGAAACAACAGTGTTTGTGTTTGAATGTTTGTTTATAGTGGAGTTTCACAATGGGAGTCAAGAGCAGCAAGAACCTTGCCTGCCCGATTCACTGACTGGACCAGTGAAGGTAATGGCAAATTAATTTTTCATTTTTTTTTATTTCACCTTTATTTAACCAGGTAGGCTAGTTGAGAACAAGTTCTCATTTGCAACTGCGACCTGGCCAAGATAAAGCATAGCTGTGTGAACAGACAACACAGAGTTACACATGGAGTAAACAATTAACAAGTCAATAACACAGTAGAAAAAAAGGGGAGTCTATATACATTGTGTGCTAAAGGCATGAGGAGGTAGGCGAATAATTACAATTTTGCAGATTAACACTGGAGTGATAAATGATCAGATGGTCATGTACAGGTAGAGATATTGGTGTGCAAAAGAGCAGAAAAGTAAATAAATAAAAACAGTATGGGGATGAGGTAGGTGAAAATGGGTGGGCTATTTACCAATAGACTATGTACAGCTGCAGCGATTGGTTAGCTGCTCAGATAGCAGATTTTTGAAGTTGGTGAGGGAGATAAAAGTCTCCAACTTCAGCAATTTTTGCAATTCGTTCCAGTCACATGCAGCAGAGTACTGGAACGAAAGGCGGCCAAATGAGGTGTTGGCTTTAGGGATGATCAGTGAGATACACCTGCTGGAGCACGTGCTACGGATGGGTGTTGCCATCGTGACCAGTGAACTGAGATAAGGCGGAGCTTTACCTAGCATGGACTTGTAGATGACCTGGAGCCAGTGGGTCTGGCGACGAATATGTAGCGAGGGCCAGCCGACTAGAGCATACAAGTCGCAGTGGTGGGTGGTATAAGGTGCTTTAGTGACAAAACGGATGGCACTGTGATAAACTGCATCCAGTTTGCTGAGTAGAGTGTTGGAAGCAATTTTGTAGATGACATCGCCAAAGTCGAGGATCGGTAGGATAGTCAGTTTTACTAGGGTAAGTTTGGCGGCGTGAGTGAAGGAGGCTTTGTTGCGGAATAGAAAGCCGACTCTTGATTTGATTTTTGATTGGAGATGTTTGATATGAGTCTGGAAGGAGAGTTTACAGTCTAGCCAGACACCTAGGTACTTATAGATGTCCACATATTCAAGGTCAGAACCATCCAGGGTGGTGATGCTAGTCGGGCATGCGGGTGCAGGCAGCGATCGGTTGAAAAGCATGCATTTGGTTTTACTAGCGTTTAAGAGCAGTTGGAGGCCACGGAAGGAGTGTTGTATGGCATTGAAGCTCGTTTGGAGGTTAGATAGCACAGTGTCCAAGGACGGGCCAGAAGTATATAGAATGGTGTCGTCTGCGTAGAGGTGGATCAGGGAATCGCCCGCAGCAAGAGCAACATCAGATTGCACAGCGGAGAAGGTACGGTGGGATTCAAGATGGTCAGTGACCTGTTTGTTGACTTTAAATGGGGTAGGAACATTCTGGAACAAGTACCGCTCTGGCACAAAGTACCAGATTTTCCCCTAAAAGACACATTGAGTGAAATTTTATTAGCAGAATGTAGAAAGAACTTAGAGAAGTTTGAGGAAACCAATAAAGGCAAGACAAGTCTAATAGATTGGGGTAAGTTTAGAAAGTGGGTGAGGGAAGCTGAAAGACAGTCAGACAGGAAAGTTAAAGGAATAATGGTGAAAGAGGGGTAGGGTAAGAAGAAGAAAAAGAAAGAGGAATATAAGAAAAGAAGGAGAAACAGGGATGATGACAATAATGACTTTCCACCCCCCTATGATACCCCTGTATCCACTGCACTAGCACCAACCTTGGTTGTCCGACAGGAGCTCGCTCAGCCGTCTCCTCCAACGCAGCTCTACCAGCAGACACCTCGGAGGTGGCCCATGAACAGTGGAAATCCGTTCCGTGCACCGCCCACATAGAGTCCCATCTCTGGTGTTAATGGACTCTGAGAACTTAGTCCACCATCGACGTCGACCCCTACCACGCAGTTAAGTCCCTACACCGCATCAGTCACAACCTGAACAGGTAAAAAAGGGGACCCAAACACAACCTTTCTCCAGGCACCTCTGGTAACGTTCCCTAATCCACAACTGCGACCTGTGGATGGTGAGGAGGGCTATGACGAACGGCACCCGCTTGTCGGCATCCAGAAGACTTGGAGACAGGACAAAATGAAGGACATTGCTAAAGAACTTCCAGATCCTACAAAGGACGCTGGTGATTTTACCATACAGCTATTTAAGATGGCCCGGCTGTACAAGCCATCTGCAGCTGAGATTGCGCACATTTGCCGTATCAAGATGAGACTGCGATTGGCAGACGTGGAGGGAGGCTTTGATGAAAACTACCAGTGGGAAAAGGGTGGAGCCTATCAGACCCAACTGGCTACGCTGTGTGATTGTATAAAATAACATTACCCACCCATGACCCATTGGGCAGCTGTCCATAGTTGCACGCAGAAAGCTAAAGAGTCATTGGAAGACTACAGACATATGCTGGACATCTGCTACCATAAGCATAATGGGCTCAAACCAATGACTGATGGCCGCTGCAATGATGACTACGACAGCCTCTTTACAGCTGCTCTAATAAATTGACTTTTGCCAGCCCTTGGTAAACAACAGACCCGTGGTCCTTCTGTAGCTCAGTTGGTAGAGCATGGCGCTTGTAACGCTAGGGTAGTGGGTTCGATCCCCGGGACCACCCATACGTAGAATGTATGCACACATGACTGTAAGTCGCTTTGGATAAAAGTGTCTGCTAAATGGCATATATTATTATTATTATATTATTAAAATGACTTGCATTGGATGGGAAACTACCAGTCTACAAGCGGTTATTGAACACTGTAAACATGTTGAGAGGCAGCAAGAAGAAAATACAAACCAGAGAATAGATTAAGGAGTGTAGTTACAAGCTGCACAACTGGCTTTTACCAAGGACAGGGCCCACAGCAGCAGGAACTTTGCTTGTTACAACTGCGTAAAGGAGGGACATTTCGCCAGAACATGTCAAAATGAACCTACCGAATAGGGGGCATCGGGGAGAGGTTAGAAAACCGGACCTCCACCGAAAACAACCCTTTTACAGTCCACATATGGACTGATGCGAGGTAGAGACAGTTGACACCCTTAAACAGCATCTAAATATTTTTTCAAACCCCCGTGAGGAGCCAATGGTTTGTCTCTTCGTCACTGGTGAGTCAATTAAATTTCTACTAGATAATGGTGCTGCAATGTAGGTCATAAATTCTAATTTTATGTCCAAACCTTCCCATGTCAAATTAATCAGTTACCACTCTGGGAACCTTATGAGTGCATATGAAAGAGTTGCTCACGATGCCCTCACCTGTTGAAGTTGATAACACATGCATAAACCATCAATTCATTTTTTCTACATTTCCTGTAAATTTGTCAGGAAGAGATCTTCTCTGTAAATTGGGAATTAATATTATTTGTAAAGGTAAAGGCCTCACGTTGTACAGCCTCAGGAGACACGTCATCTCACGATGTTGTCCAACACGGTCTCAACATGTGATTGGTACTATGCATGGGATGTACAGGATATTGATGGGCCACTGACACCCTACTGACGAAATTATCTCAATTGCTCGCAGTTGTTGGAAACAGAAGGGCAGTTTTACGTCACAGACTGGCTTACATTGCACCGCACATTTCTCACCAGTGACAAGAGATTTAGATTATGAACAAAATTGGCTGACAGGAACCATACCCCAAGAGAGCTTTACTTTGCAGTGACATGTGTAGTGGGCCCCAATTTGACACTTTAAGTGTTATATTGACTAAAGGACAGGCTTTGCTGTATGTATTTAGTGACAGGGTGCCACATGCATCGGTAACTAAAACAGATGATGTTGCTTGGGAGGATACTGGTATTTGGTTGAAATCTGTCTTGCAGGTCACCTGACTGGGAACATAGAGCAGATGGATCTAAATTCTCCCCCAGCATACATACTTTGTGTGTTCCATTTTTTTGGCTGTACATGTTCAACGAGGTGTACATGGCCTTGATAGCACTAAACCAACTAAACAGATTATTTCCGTGGAGAATGAGTCACCCTTGTTGATTGGTCTCCCGGACTGTCTTTAGGCTAAAGATAAGTATGACATGGGCGAATGAGGGAGGTTGAACCGCTTACTGTCACACCTAAGGGCACACACAGACCAAGCAGAACTCAGTATCCCCTAATTCAGGAAGCTGTCAAAGGGATTACCCCTATTGTGCCCTGTCCAGACTCTCCCTGTAATACCCCCATTCTTCCTGTTCAAGATTTCAGATGCAGTTTGTGCAAAGGCTCCTGTTGTGCCAAAACCCATTATGATCATATCTGCTCTGCTGGCGTCGGCTAAATTGTTTTCAGTTGTTCATTTGGCTAATGCTTTTTTGAGAATTCCCTTCACACCAGAATCACTGTTCTGATTCGTGTTTACGCTCTTAAATAACAGCCACTCCAGCTCGAGCCAATGTCAGGCTCAGGGAGGGAGTCTAGCAAACAGTAGCCGCTCCAATACCAGAAGAAGCAGGATGTCGATGCATCCACTTGACGAGCATCAGAGCCGGAATTACAAGGGAAACACCTGGTGGTCACTGCTTAACCTTTCTAGCGCAGGGAACACCTCGACAACATTCTGCTGAAAAGGCAGTGCACAAAATTTAAAAATATATTTTAGAAATATGTAACTTTCACACATTAACAAGTCCAATACAGCAAATGAAAGATAAATTAATCTTGTTAATCTACCCATCATGTCCGATTTCAAAAATGCTTTACAGCTAAACCACAACATATTATTATGTTGGATCACCGCCAAGTCGAAAAAACACAGCCATTTTTCCAGCCAAAGATAGGAGTCACAAAAAGCAGAAATATAGATAAAATTAATCACTAACCTTTGATGATCTTCATCAGATGACACTCATAGGACATCATGTTACACAATACATGTATGTTTTGTTCAATAATGTGCATATTTATATCCAAAACTCTCAGTTTACATTGGCGCCTTACGTGCAGTAATGTTTTGATTCCAAAAGATCCAGCGATTTTGCAGAAATACTAATAATAAACATTGATAAAATATACTAGTGTTATTCACAGAATTAAAGATAGACTTCTCCTTAATGCAACCGCTGTGTCAGACTTCAAAAAAACTTTACGGAAAAAGCATAATCTGAGAATGACGCTCAGGACCCAAAACAGCCAGAGGAATAGCCGCCATTTTGGAATCAACAAAGTTAGAAACAACACCATAAATATTCACTTACCTTTGATGATCTTCATCAGAAGGCACTCCCAGGAATCCCAGTTCGACAATAAATGACTGATTTGTTCCATGAAGTTCCATCATTTATGTCCAAATAGCCACTTGTTGTTAGCATGTTCAGCCCAGTAATCCATCTTCATGAGGCGCGAGCATTTCATCCAGACAAAAACTTGAAAAGTTCTGATACAGTCCTTTAGAAAGCCCTAGGAAGTGCAACCTCATTAATATCTCAATGTGTACTCGGTAGGCCAAGCTTTGAAAAACTACAAACCTCAGATATCCCACTTCCTGGTTGGATTTTTCTCAAGCTTTCACCGCCCATATGAGTTCTGTTATACTCACAGACATCATTCAAACAGTTTTAGAAACTTCAGGGTGTTTTCTATCCAATACTACTAATAATATGCATATATTAGCATCTGGGACAGAGTAGGAGGCAGTTTTTTATATACCAATTGGTATTGAACACCCTCAGCTTTTCATCCTTCTTCATGTAACTGATCTCAGGCGAATGTCGACCTTCAGTTTTAATTCGTACCTTTTCCGTGAAAGGGGTTCTTCAACAAAAAGTAAACAAAATCAGCGGTAGCGTTGGCCGGAGAAAACTGCATACTGAAGCTGGTCACTAGCTACTTGCTACTGAAGTTAGCAAGGCAAATTGAAATAAATTGTACTAAATAGAGGAGGATAGGAAGGACCATCCTCCTCCCCTTCCTCCTTTGAGGAGCCTCCACTGGTTGATATCCATCCAAGTCAGTTTGTGAAATATCTGCCCTGCTAGAACTGCCCCGGCCAACTATAAGTAATGTTATTGTGAAGTGGAAACGTCTAGAAGCAACAACGGCTCAGACACAAAGTGATAGGCCACACAAGCACGCCGAGTGCTGAAGCGCATAAAAATCATCTGTCCTCGGTTGCAACACTCACTACTGAGTTCCAAACTACATCTGGAAGCAAAGTCAGCACAAGAACTGTTCGTTGGGCGCTTCCTGAAATGGGTTTTCATGGCTGAGCAGCCACACATAAGCCTAAGATCACCATGCGCAATGCCAAGCATCGGCTGGAGTGGTATAAACCTCGCCACCATTAGACTCTGGAACAGTGGAAGCATGTTCTCTGGAGTGATGAATCACGGTACGGTACCTGCCCGAATACATAGTGCCAACTGTAAACTTTGGTGGAGGAGGAATAATGGTCTGGGGCTGTTTTTCATGGTACGGGTTAGGTCCCTTAGTTCCAATGGAGGGACATCTTAATGCTACATCCTACAATGACATTCAAGATGATTCTGTGCTTCCAACTTTGTGGTGAAAGTTTGGGGAAGGCCCTTTCCTGTTTCAGCATGACAATGCCCCCTGCACAAAGCGAGGTCCATACAGAAATGTTTTTTTCCCGAGATCAGTGTGGAAGAACTTGACTGCCGATGACCTCAAGCCCATCGAACACCTTTGGGAAGAATTGGAACACCGATTGCGAACCAGACCTAATCACCCAACAGCAATGCCCGACTTCACTAATGCTCTTCTGGCTGAATGAAGCAAGTCCCTGCAGCAATGTTCCAACATCTAGTGGAAAGCCTTCCCAGAAGAGTGGAGGCTGTTATAGCAGCAAAGGGGGGAACCTCTCTCTATATTAATGCCCATGATTTTGGAATGAGATGCTTTTTTTAACGGTTGAGGTTAGAAACACAATTCAAGTGTGGGATTGTTCAGCAGATGCTCCCTATGAACATAAGCCTACACCTGACAATGTGAAATTCAGGGCTCTATTCAATCAGACCCACTTTAGCCGGCATCCGCATAGTAGTTGTTTTGGCGGTGTTGGAGGTGGAACTGAGTTAGAGCTGTCAAATCTACAAGCATTATACCTAAAGTGGACATGGCCATTGGCTGCACGCATTAAGTTGCTTTAAGAGAAATCCCATCAGGCTTGTTTACAAGTTTGAACACTGGAATGTGAGAAGTAATCTATACCTCTATTAGGCTGATATAAATTCTCATGATTTAGTTGAATGATTTTCAATTCAAAATAGCCTACACTTTCTCATTCTGAACTAATGCGGGTGGGACATTTGTGGCTTCATGATAATGATCAAGAGCAGCTGGTCACTGATTTGATAGTTCCAATGCAGTTACACCTTCGAGACGGCAAAAACATCAACTATGCATTGATTGAATCTAGGCCTTACTCTTCACAGTGAAAACTTGATCCCACTTTTCTTCCATAGAAAAGCATTACCTACAGCCCTTATATAACCATTATACCCCCGTGGACTGTGTTGAGCTAGTAAACTGCCCTTGCACACAACCCATCGTAACCTTACCGGGATGCCTTGTGTTGAGGTTCAGCTTCCTGTGGCATCAGGAAGTGGCTTAATTCATCCTCAACGTGGACATTCAAACACTGAGTTCCCATCCTAACGTCAAAGCTTGAATCCCAGGGCATTGGTAAAGAGTGTCCCCAGGAGGCCGTATATTACATGAATTTCAGCTTCCTGCAATTACAGGAAGCTACTAGATTTGGGGCCATAGCTGCAGTTTTAAAGGGTACAAAATGTTGAAGCCTCCCAAATGTTACATATTTGTAACCAGGGAACCTTTATGACCTGTCACATGAAATATGAAGTCAATCTTCCCTAAATATTTGTGACCTCCATTGGACTCAATGGTCTTGCAGTACTAGAGGGGCTCTGTCTGTCTGTGAATGGATCCGTCTGTCTGTCAGTGTATAAGTCTTTCTTTCTGTCTGTTTGTGTATAAGTCTGTCTGTCTGAGTCTTTCACCAATTTACCTATTTCAGCTTTATCACCAAGTATTTTGCCTAGACACACATAGTTTTGCATTGAATGCAATGTACTAACTTCTATGGTATCAATATATAGTCTGTGGAGGTGGGAGAGAGGAGAATAATGAATAGAAGGGAGAGAGAGAGAGAGAGGAGGGAGAGAGAAGAGGGGTGGTGAAAGAAGGGTGAGAGAGAAGGGGGGGTAGGGAGAGAGACAGAGGGAGGCAATTCGAGGGAGAGAGAGAAGGATGGAGGGAGAGGGGGGATTAGAGACAGAGAGATAAAGAGAGGGGGAAGGAGTGCAAGGATGGGGGAGGAGGGAGAGACAGAAGGGAGAGTGGGAGAGAGGGGTGAGGGTGAAGGCAGGAGAAAGGGATAGGGTGAAGAGAGAGGAGGTAGAGAGAGGCAGGAGGGGGTCAAAGAAGGGGGAGGGAGAGAGAAGAGAAGGAGGGGGGATAAAGAGGAGGTAGAAAAAGAGAGACAGAGGTAGGCAATGAGATAGAAGAGCGAAGGAGGGAGGGGGATTCGAGAGAGATAACCGACAGACCTGAATGCAGTTGACTTGTGTTTTAATTACTTGATGCATATTTATACATCAATCTCATTGAATGCAATGTATTATCTTAAGTGTCATTGTGACACTAATCTTCCCCCCATTGAATGCAATTAATTACATTCTAGCACAGTTGTAGACCTTACCATGAATTGCTTACTTACAAGCCCTTAACCAACGATGCAGTTCAAGAAAGAGTTAAGAAAATATGTACTAAATAAAATAAACTAAAGTAAAAAATAAAATAAAAAGTAACAATAAAATAACAATAACAAAGCTGGCTAGCTTTAGAAATACCTGAGTAGATCCAGCTTCAATCATAGTATAGTCCTCAGGTGTTCTGAGACCTCCTGGTGTTGGCAATGTGGACTCCTGTCGATCAGAAGCTTGTTTCAGGTGTTAAAGGTTATTGACAATTGAGGGAATCTCACATTTGATTGAGAGTAACAGTTTTATTTGCCTCCATCATTGTTTATTTTTGTATAATCACCATCATTTTATCGGTTCTCTTTTTCAAAACCTTAAGTGGTATCATGTAAAGATTTTTTATTTAAGGATTTTAGACAGCTGCCAATTTCTCTCCTCAGAAAGCCACCATATTATGGTCAACTCGCCTGCTCGCCTAATATTTAAATGTTCAGTCTCAATCAATATAAATGATCACAATTATGTTATTATTAAAGATGGGGTGGCAGGGTAGCCTAGTGGTTAGAGCATTGGACTAGTAACCGGAAGGTTGCAAGTTCAAATCCCTGAGCTGACAAGGTACGAATCTGTCGTTCTGCCCCTGAACAGGCAGTTAACCCACTGTTCCTTGGCCGTCATTGAAAATAAGAATTAGTTCTTAACTGTCTTGCCTGGTTAAATAAAGGTAAAATAAAAATGCCACATACAGTATAACAGTTTCATATACATTATATTTTTAGGAGGTGCTTTTTTCATATATTGTTTGGGAGATTCAAAGTGTATTTGAGTCAAGTGAGATTGTTTGCCGTAGCCTGTTTTACACTGTCATGCTCAGCATATGCCTGTGCGTGCACGTGCACGTGTGATTGTGCATGCATCTGTGTGTGTGTAGTGGTAGAGGACTAAACGTTCTGACTGGAGGTCAGTCAATGGAATTTAAAACAGTTAGAAACAGACTCTGGAAAGATGCCACCAGAGATGGAGGAGTTGGGCCTCTACGACCACCCCCATAGAACACCACTTGTCATCGATTCTGGAGCGTGAACTGACTGCCTCTCTCACACATACAGTAATAGATTGACTGAGAACAATTACAGCACAGACTGAAATGAGCCGCTCACTGGCCTCTTCCTGCCCCACTCTGGTTTAGAGGTCACGAAAGGCCAGGCCCATGAATGTGTTTTCCATACAGCTCCACATTTTCATTGGTAGCTTATCACCTAACTCCTGGGTGGCCCCCTAGAGTGGATTTGTGAACTGCTTCGGGAAAATGGTGCAAGGGCTTTACATTTGGACGGCAAGTCCTATGCTGGAGGATAAGTGTGGCAACGCACCCTAGCTCGGAGGGCACTAATCCATCTGTGATGCTCGCGGTGGCGGAAACAACCTGGCCCAGAACTGACCTCATGGAACCGTTTCACAGAACATTGCTATCATTATTTGCCATTCTTACAATGACCATAATCACGGAGGTAAAATGACAAACTGTGTTGTAAGTGGCAGAGATTGCGGTCTGTCGCGAGTTTACTGACGTCAAGCTGTCCTTCCATAGGCTGTCTGGATAAGATGGGTGAATACGGACAGACAACGCATTGTAATTGCTTTAGCTGCAATTATGTACATTTCGACCATTGCTTTCAGATGTGCCGTATTGGCCGTTAATGGTCGCTTTTAAGGTTGTATACTTGGAGAAGATTATCAAGATTGTTAGATGTAATAGTTCAATTAGCTCGGACCTGAAGGTCCTTAATAACCAATACATTTTTCTTTGCCAGCTTTTGTAGGTTTAGACCAATTTCATTACCAATTTCATTTATAAGACTATCGCCCTCACTGTACTTACACACACATCAAAGGGAGTCTTTTCAGATAGGCATGATAATTGTGTAAGACAAGCCTTGTGTTACTTCTTTCTTTATGCAATGTGAATTCACTACTCACTATCTCAAGGTCAGCCACTGGTAAAACATTATTACAGACTCTCCTTCCCATAGATCCAGTTAGCTGGAACACGGTGGCAGTGGATGGGAGAATATTACATAGGTGAGAGGTCTACGATGGGCTATCTGTGGCATGAGAATGAATGCGCTCGGAAAAATGGGAAATAAAAGGCCCAGCGAGTTCAACTGAAGTGACATCACAATCCAAGGAGAGAAAGAACACCATTATATATTTTTAGCACTGTCATCTGTCCACTTTCAATGTCACCCCAAGCTAGCCTTCAGGCTGGCCTCCACCGCTCTGATGTCATTAGCATGCGACGGCAGTCTCCTGGTTGGGTTTCATTGCACTGCTGTTGGGTGGTCAGCCCCATACTGACCCTCTCCCGAACTGTGGTGTCATCAAAACCAGGGTGGCCATTCCTCTTAGCAAAGACCCAGACTCCCCAAGTTGTGTGGGTATAATGGGAAAATAATAACGAGAATGGAATCAACAGCTCTCTCCTCAGTATCCATTACTGTTTCTATAAGAGAGTATTGGGACGCTATAAATATAGGGGGGACTGCAATACTACCTCAGGGCCCTGACAGCGGCGCTCAGAAGTTAATTGGGGGAGAGGTACTTCAAACAAAGAGCAAGAAAAACCTATTTTGATTTTACGGTGCAGTTGTGGAAAAGAGAGGTGAAAGTGGGAGGTCCCTGACTATGGTGTGTGGTTGTATATATTTTTGCAGAAATGTTATTAGCTATGGTACAAAAGTATCTATATCCACAGTAAAACGAGATCTAAGGCTGCTCAGCAAGGAAGAAGCCACTGCTCCAAAATTGCCATAAAAAAGACAGAATACAGTTTGCAACTGCACATGGGGACAAAGATCGTACCTTTTGGAGAAATGTCCTCTGGTCTGATGAAACAAAAATAGAACTGTTTGGCCATAATGACCATCGTTATGTTTGGAGGAAAAAGGGGGAGGCATGCAAGTCGAAGAACACCATTCCAACCGTGAAGCACGGGGGTGGCAGCATCATGTTGTGTGGGTGCTTTGCTGCAGGAGGGACTGGTGCACTTCACAAAATAGATGGCATCATGAGGAAATAAAATGATGTGGATATATTGAAGCAACATCTCAAGACATCAGTCAGGAAGTTAAAGCTTGGTCGCAAATGGGTCATCCAAATGGACAATGACCCCAAGCATACTTCCAAAGTTGTGGCAAAATGGCTTAAAGACAACAAAGTCAAAGTATTGGAGTGGCCATCACAAAGCCCTGACCTCAATCCTATAGAAAATGTATGGGCAGAACTGAAAAAGTGTGTGCGAGCAGGGAGGCATACAATACAAACCTTACTCAGTTACAAGAGCTCTGTCAGGAGGAATGGGCCAAAATTCACCCAACTTATTGTGGGAAGCTTGTGGAAGGCCACCCGAAACGTTTTACCCAAGTCAAACAATTTAAAGGAAATAAATAATTTCCTCTGCTATTATTCTGACGTTTAACATTCTGAAAATAAAGTGGTGATCCTAACTGACCTAAGACAGGGAATTGTAACCAGGATTAAATGTCAGGAATTGTGAAAAACTGAGTTTATTTGTATTTTGTATCTTATATATTTGTATATTATAGATTTGTTATTATTATAATTTGTGTTTTTATCTCACTTAATATGTATTTTATAGATTTTTTAAATGATAATTTTTGTTTTTATTTCACTTGGTCCCCACCCCCTCAGAATGGTCATGCTGCTCCCCCTATGTTCATTTCCCCCCACCCCCTCAACATTCTTTACTCTGCCTCCACCCCAATGGACATTTATTTATTCATCACTGCTACAGTTGTTATTATGTACAGTATATAGTGATATTTCTATTTAATAGTCACATCTACAGGGTTGCAGGTGTGATTGAAGGGTACAGTAAAAAACTTAGGCTCCGAGCTCCAACATGCAGGACTAAGCAAAATAAAATAATGAATATGGTCGTAAAAAACAACATAAAATAAATATAGCACTGGTTTTTATGACCATTTTCATTACTTTATTTCACTTAGAGCTCGGAGCTCGGAGCCTAAGATTTTTACTGTACCCTTCAATCACACCTGCAACCCTGTAGATGTGACTATTAAACACTATTAAAGATTCTGAATCTTGTGTGCGGATGTATAGAGTTAACATCTGATCATCACAGTACGCAAATGTATGAAGCCAAATGCCATCAACATGCTCACGAAAGTCTTAAACGTGTCTGCGTTTCAAAATAGCCAACAACACATTACATTTATTTGACACATTGATGTAACTTACACAGATCACAAAAAGTCTGTCTATTCACTCCATTCATATCCAAATCCATTTTGATTCGTACACTAGCTTGTCTGGCTGGCATGTTTTTTTTAGCTTCCCTCCCCTTGTCTTGTCTTACACTAAAATCTGCTTTCATGAGTCCTATTATGAATACATTTTTTTCTGTCTCATTAGTACACACTTGCGGTTGAATGCACCTAGGACACAACGGACAGTTGAATAATGCTGAATTAAGAAATACCATCAAGATCATTTACAACAATGCCCATGTTAAAACCAATGTGGCAATATTTACGATTGAAATATACAGAGTGTACTAAACATGAGGAACACCTGCTCTTTCCGAGACAGACTGACCAGGTGAAAGCTTGATGCCTTATTGACATCACCAAAAACCATCATGCACTATGACGAAACTGGCTCACATGAGGACGGCCACAGGCCTCTGCTGCAGAGGCCAAGTTCATTAGTTACCAGCCTCAGAAATTGCAGCCAGAATAAATGCTTCAGAGTTCAAGTATCCCAGTCTTCTGTCCCCACATGCTTCAAGATGGCCACCATTGTTTGTGTACCCAAGAAGGCAAAGATAACTGAACTAAATGACTAACGCCCCGTAGCACTAATTTCTGTCATCATGAAGTGCTTTGAGAGAATAGTTAAGGATCATATCACCTCCACCTTACCTGTCACTCTAGACCCACTTCAATTTGCTTACCACCCCAATAGGTCCACAGACGATGCAATCTCCATCACACTGCCCTTTCCTATCTGGACAAGAGGAATACCTATGTAAGAATGGTGTTCATTGACTACATCTCAGTATTCAACACCATAGTACCCTCCAAACTCATCATTAAGCTGAAGGCCCTCGGTCTCAACCCCGCCCTGTGCAATTGGAGCCTGGACTTTTGCCCCCAGGTGGTGAAGGTAGGAAACAACATCTCCACTTTGCTTACCCTTAACACTGGGGCCCCACAATGCGTGCTCAGCTCCCTCCTGTCCTCCCTGTGCACCCATGACTGTGTGGCCATGCACGCATCCAACTCAATCATCGAGTTTGCAGACGACACAACAGTAGTAGGCTTGATTACCGACAACAATGAGGGAGGGAGGAAGGAGGTGAGGGCACTCGGAATATGGTGTCAGGAAAACAACCGCTCACTCAACGTCAACAAAACAAAAGGAGATGATCGTGGACTTCAGGAAACACCAGAGGGATAACCCCCTTATCCACATTGATGGAACAGTAGTGGAGAAGGTGGAAAGTTTTCATTTCCTCTGTGTACACATCACATACAAACTGAAACGGTCCACCCACACAGAAAATGTGATGAAGAAGGTGCAACAGTGCCTCTTCAACCTCAAAAAACAAATGTGGCTTGTCACCTAAAACCCTGACAAACATTTACAGATGCACAATCGAGAGCATCCTGTCTGACTGTATCACTGCCTGGTACGGAAACTGCACTGCCCTCAACTGTAAGGCTCTCCAGAGGGTGGTGCGGTCTGCACAACACATCACCAGGGCAAACTACCTGCCCTCCAAGACACCTACAGCAACCAATGTCACAGGAAGGCCAAAAAGATAAGCAAGGACAACAACCACCCAAGTCACTGCCTGTTTACCCTGCTACCATCCAGAAGGCGAGGTCAGTACAGGTGCATCAAAGCCGGGACCGAGAGACTGAAAAACAGAGTCTATCTCAAGGCCATCAGACTAATAAACAGCAATCAACTCAGAGAGACTGCTGCCTATATAGAGACTCATATCATTGGCCACTTTAATAAATGGATCACTAGTCACTTTAAACAATGGCACTTTATTAATGTTACCATATCTTACATTATTCATCTCATATGTATATACTGTACCATACCATCTATTGCACCATGCCAAGCCACATTTTGTCAGCCTCCTGAGGTAGAAGAGGTGCTAATGCACCTTCTTCGCCACACTGTCTGTGTGGGTGGACCATTTCAGATTGTCAGTGATATACAGTATATGCTGAGGTACTTGAAGATTTTTCACCTTCTCCACTGTGGCCCTGGCGATGTGGATGGGGGGTGCTCACTCTAGTGTCCCCTGAAGTCCACAATCAGCTCTTTTGTTTTGTTGACATTGAGGGAGAGGTTATTTTCCTGGCAACACTCACCTCCTCCCTGTAGGCTGTAATCAGGCCTACCACTTTTGTGTCATCTGCAATCTTGATGATTGAGTTGGAGACGTGCATGGCCACGCAGTCATGGGTGAACAGGGAGTACAGGAGGGGGCTGAGCACGCACCCTTGTGGAGCCCCTGTGTTGAATATCAGCGTAGTGGAGGGGTTGTTGCTGACCTTCACCACCCGTGCATGGCCCGTCAGGAAGTCCAGGACCCAGTTGCACAGGGCGGGATTCAGACCCAGGGCCCCGAGCTTAATGATGAACTTGGAGGGTACTGTGGTGTTGAAGGCTAAGCTGTAGTCAATGAACAACATTCTTACATAGTTATTCCTCTTGTCCAGATGGGAAAGGGCAGTGTGCAGTGTGATGGCTATTGCGTCATCCGTGGTTCTATTGGGGTGGTATGCACATTGCAGTGGGTCTAGGATGTTGGGTACAGTGAAGGTGATATGATCTCTCAAAGCACTTCATGATGACAGTAGTGAGTGCTACGAGTGCTAAAGTAATTTAGTACTCATGAGGTATTCTAACTCAGGCTAGCAAAACGTTGAGACTTCCTTAATATTAGAGACATTAAGCTGTCGTTAACAAAGAGACACACTCCACCCACCTTGAGCTTACCCTGCCGATGCATAGAAAAACCAGCAAGAATATTATCCATGGCCTTGTTCAGCCACGTTTCAGAGATACATAGGATATTACAGTTCTTCAGGTGCCGTTGATAGGATGGGCTCGAACGGAGCTCCAGTTTGTTCTCCAATGATTGTACATTCTCCAAAGGAACAGAGGGTAGAGGCAGATTATTTACTCGCCGCCGTAGTTCTGCACGTCAGCCTGTATATCGCCGTCTCTTTCCGATTCCGAGTGTCAGGGATTAGGGCCTGGTCCTGGGTGAGTTTTTTGTCCTGCGCCACCGACTAATTGAAGTAAAAATCTTCATCCAAATTGAGGTTAGGGGTCGCTGTTTTGATGCCCGAATCTCATTTTGGTCATAGGAAACGATGGTGGAAATATTATTTACTAAAAAAATGTAAGATCAGCGGAAGAAAACAAAATAAATGGCCGCTTTACATTTCAGTGCCATTCTCATAAAACATGACCATTTGCCAACTTTCTCATACCCAATGTCTGCAAGAAATGAAATTACAATATGATTAGGTTATTTACATTGCAATGGGATGCCGTTTAGTAAATACCTACCGTCTTGAGGTGGGGAACTGGCCAAGAAGTGGCAATGAGGGTCGGGAAAACAACATGGGGAAAACAAAAGTCAGACAACACAGATGACTGTGCACGATGGACAGAAAAATTCACACACATAGACGACATGAGACAAACAAGACATCCTTGTCGCACTTTTTGCACCGGGCCACCTCCTTACCTGCTCTCATTTACTTCTGGCAGAAGCAGTTGATGCTGACCTCTGTTGTGAAGGAACTAGTCAGTCATCTCGGGACGGGGAAATGGTTTCAGGCGCCCAACCTGAAAACAAGAGAAAGAATATTCTCATGGATGGCTGATCATATCTGGCCTTGCAGGGATCCCTACCTCTCAGTATATCAGAATCTGAATTCACTGGCTCTGGTGGATGGGATACCTCCTCGGTGGCTCAGACAGTTGTTGCTCCTAATGACAGTTGGTAAATTGAAGGTACATTTTCAAAATCTCAAAATTATTAGAACTTCTTTTGTGAAAATAATGTCAACCAATGCTTAACATCCGTTGTCTCACGGGCTTCACCGAAGTGTAGGGCGTCAGGGCTTTCAGAGGTCGACCGTCCAACTGCTTCAACCGGTGCTCCATGTCCACAGAAAAAGAAAATGCTGCTTGAAATAAACTCCATTCATTAAAATCACAATTTATAACCAACACCCATCTATTTTTGTGACTTTAGTATTGAAACCAAACCATATGGATTTGAATGAAAAGTATTTGAATAAACATGAAAAGGTGAATGCAAGAAGTAAACCATTTCAAATAGGCAACATGTAATTTTAAACTGAATATAAACACTCTAAATAGGTCAGGAGCCAGACAGGGAGCCTAAGAAGGAACTAAAATTAATTATTTATTTCAAGGCTATAGCCTACAAAGAAATACACTGAAGCATTTGCGAGTGCGACACAATGGGCTTGTAGGGACCTAAAGCCACAGCGTTTAAACAACATTTTGTTGGATTAAATCATTATATTCTATAAATTGTGCATATAGGCTGTGAATGAATTAGAATTACAGAAAATGTAACAGAAAAAATGACTTATTACTGCATTTAAGTTCATTTTTAAAATTCAATTTTAACAACACGAGTTTGGCCAGTCTGTGAATATCCTCTCCACACTTGCAGGGCCACTCTTACCAGACTGGGCAGAGATGCAAAGTTATTTTTTTCTATAGGTAGGCCTAAAGGTTTTTAGGCAAAATAACCCAATCAAAACAGAAAGCTCCTTGAATGTGGGATTATGCCAGGCCTATTGGGCCAAAATCAATTATGGCATATTGCAGGGTTCCCTAACTGGCGGCCCACAGGACAAAACGTATAAAGATTATAATAATTTAAAAGATCTTGAACTCAAGATGCAAAAACTCCCAAATGCAATTTCACAAGAAGGAAATCAGCCTATCTAAATAATGCAACAGTTTAACTTCATTCATGAGGAGAGAGAATGCAAGAGACAGACAACTAATAAAGCATGCAGCGGACCATTTTCTGGTGCTGAAACGTAAAGCTGCAGTCGCAAAGCTGTAAACGCAGCACAATCAACAGGAAGTGAACAAACCCTGGTGCTGAAAATAGAGCTAACTTGTATATGTAGCTAACTTGCAAGTGTTGCATAACAACAGATGGAGGAAACCTAAACCAGTCAAGTAATTAATTTAAACAATAATCTTTATTTTAATTTGACTTTACAAACAAGAGGGCTTAATTGGAATATATTTATTAGCCTATGTAAAATCATTTAACTGGCTGAGGTACAGTACGTTCAGAAAGTATTCAGACCCCTTGACTTTTTACACTTTTTGTTACGTTACAGACTTGTTTTAAAGCTGATGAAATCGTTTTTCCCCTCATC
This sequence comes from Oncorhynchus keta, assembly GCF_023373465.1. Taxonomy (NCBI): domain Eukaryota; kingdom Metazoa; phylum Chordata; class Actinopteri; order Salmoniformes; family Salmonidae; genus Oncorhynchus; species Oncorhynchus keta. Next base: position 48,865,461 of record NC_068430.1, on the reverse strand, counting down.
AATCTACACGTAATACCCCATACTGACAAAGCAAAAGAAAACGTTTTTATAAAAAAAAGAAACTGAAATATCACATTTACATAAGTATTCAGACCCTTTACGCAGTACTTTGTTGAAGCACCTTTGGCAGCAATTACAGCCTTGAGTTTGCTTGGGTATGAAGCTTGGCATTTCGGGAGTTTCTCCCATTCATATCTGCAGATCCTCTCAAACTCTGACAGGTTGGATGGGGAGCGTCGGTGCACAGCTATTTTCAGGTCTCTCCAGAGATGTTCGATCAGGTTCACTTACTTTGATGCCTCGACACAATCCTTTCTCTGAGCTCTATGGACAATTCCTTTGACCTCATGGCTTGGTTTTTGCTCTGACATGCACTGTCTACTGTAGGACCTTATATAGACAAATCATGTCCAATCAATTAAATTTACCATAATCAAGCTGTACAAACATCTCAAGGATGATCAATGGAAACAGGATGCACCTGAGCTCAATTTCAAGTGTAAGTCTCATAGCAAAGGGTCTGAATGCTTATGTAAATAAGGTATTTGTGTCTTTTATATTTAATACATTTCCCCAAAAATCTAAAAACTAGTTATTGCTTTGTCATTATCAGGTACTGTGTGTACATTGATGCAACTTTCTCATTTAACCTGTTTGGGATACGGGGCAGCATTTTCACGTTCAGATGAAAAGCGTGCCCAAAGTAAATTTCCTGCTCCTCTGGCCCAGAAGCTAATATATGCATATTATTAGTAGTATTGGATAGAAAACACTCTGAAGTTTCTAAAACTGTTTGAATGATGTCTGTGAGTATAACAGAACTCATATGGCAACCGAAAACCTGAGAAAAGTCCAGCCATGAATTTTAGAATAAGGCTGTAACGTAACAAAATGTGGAAAAATTATTTCAGAAGGTACTTTATACTATATATACAAAAGTATGTGGACAACCCTTCAAATTAGTGGATTTGGCTATTTCAGCCACACCCGTTGCTGACAGGTATGATATCGAGCACACAGGAATCTCCTGAGACAAACATTGGCAGGAGAATGGCCTTACTGAAGAGCTCAGGGACTTTCAACGTGCCACCGTCATAGGATGCCACCTATTCAACAAGTCAGTTTGAAAAAAAATGTTTGTCCCCGGTTGCAACAGTCACCACAGTGTTCCAAACTGCCTTTGCAAGCAACATCAGCACAAAAGCAGTTTGTCGGGAACTTCATGAAATGGATTTACAATTCCGAGCAGCCATACACAAACCTAAAAACCTCAATGCATAGTGCCAACTTTAAAGTTTGGTGGAGGAGGAATGTTGGTCTGGGGCTGTTTTTCATGGTTTGGGCTAAGCACCTTAGTTCCAGTGAAGGAACATCATCTTAATGCTACAGCATACAATGACATTCTAGACGATTCTGCTCTTCCAACTTTTTGGCAACAGTTTGGGGAAGGCCCTTTTCTGTTTCAGCATGAAACCCTGTGCACAAAGCAAGATCCATACAGAAATTGTTTGTTGAGATCGGTGTGGAAGAACTTGATTGGCCAGCACAGAGCCCTGACCACAACCCCATCGAACACCTTTGGGAGGAATTGGAACGACCCAACATCAGTGCCCGAACTCACCAATGCTCTTGTGGCTGAATGGAAGCAAGTCCCTGCAGCAATGTCCCTACATCGAGTGGAAAGCCTTCCCAGAAGAGTGGAGGCTGTTTTAGCAGGAAAGGGGGGACCACAATTCCATATTAACTCCCATGATTATGCAATGAGATGTTTGACTAGCAGGTGTCATGTAGTGGATCTCTCTGCACATTCTTCCCTGAAACTTTGATTTCCATTATCCACCTTTCTTATGATACTTTTTGAGTGCCACATTTTCTCTTGCTAGCAAGCTAATTGTTCTGAACGAACGTTGATGTTAGAGATGATAGTGCAGCCTAAAGTAGACCTGTTTTTCCCCACCGGTCAATGCTCAGAGAAAGACAAAAATATGAATTGAATAGAGACATTGAAATTATTATGTTATTTTCATTGAATGTATGTACTAATCAGATGTGTTAAAAATGTTGTTAAATTTGTAGTGTAGGCCAATAATTGTGCTAATATTATATACTAATTATGTTCTGGCCCACCGACTAATAGTTCATAAGAAATTTGGCCCAATGCCAAACCTAGTTGACGGACCCTGGCCTATTGTTTGGATAATAGAACGAAAATGTACTAAATGTTTAAGAGATCTGATTTTTAGTTTATAAATACTTTGCTACAATGACAGTTATCTACCCACCTCGTTCCTTTCTTTTAGCATGTGCACGTGACACAATCATGGTTTTGGGATAAGTGTCTTCAGATTCCACAATGATTCTTTACATCACCGCACTCCCTCTCTTGCTCTTGGTCCTCATCTTTGTAAGTCACCTTGATTTAGCGCCTGTGTTTTATTGGTTTCTTTATGAAAATATTTAGCGAGCTCCGTGACATTAGCTAAAGAAAGGGGCTATAGCAGCACACAAGTAGACTACAAATGCATGCTGGGGCGGGCATTCCCTGAGCTCGTGAAGTGAACGCTACTGGAGCGAAATTGGAGCTCCAGTAAAATTGGGCATGCTCCCCTCCATCTCCGCTCACATACTCTGACTCCAACTGGAGAAGGTTGTTGGCTTCCACCTGAGGTAACCGTAGGAAGACATAAAGAGAAGAATATCAGTGTTAGGAAAACAAAAATAGCCTCAGGTTATTTGTTGTGTGCAAATCCAAATAGTTATTATCTGAGATTTACATATTCACCTGAACCAATGGTGACCATAGCTGGGAGTGAAGGAGCTGTCTGTGAGGTCTCCCAGGTCTCGACTTCCTCTTGTCCTTCCAAACCAAGTAAATCACCTGGATTTCAAAGCACATGGTAAACTTCTTGATCGGTCTCTGGTAGCTCTCCTTATGCTTGTCCTGTGTCATGTCTGCTCCCCCTCTCTGGTGCTCAAGGGCGCCAGGCGGCCCATCAGCGCTTCATTGAAATCACCTGGACTCCATCACTTATTGACTGCCTCCCCTATATCTGTCTATTCCTCAGTTTCTTCCCGGTGTCAGCATTAACCTTTTCACAAGTGAGTTCCAAATATCTCTAATGGTCGCCCCAGCGTGAGTTGTTTAATTGCCAAAGTTTAGACTACCAATAGATCAGCATTCTAACTCCCCTTGTGATAGTGTGGTGCAATGACAGAATGCCACCATCTACCACAAACAGTCACAGCACAGCATAAGGTTGTAACTTTTAAAGGAAGACCCACTGTATGCATCATGGTATTTAGAGTAGCAGGGATCCAGTGTTTTTCCAGCGCGAATACAGTTAATATGCTGATAGAATTTAGGTAGCCTTGTTCTCAAATTTGCTTTGTTAAAATCCCCAGCTACAATAAATGGAGCCTCAGGATATATGGTTTCCAGTTTGCATAAAGTCCAGTGAAGTTCCTTGAGGGTTGTCCTGGTATCAGCTTAAGGGGGGATATACATGGCTGTCACAATAACCGAGGAGAATTCCATTGTGAGATAATACAGTCAGCATTTGATTGTGAGGAATTCTAGGTCAGGTGAACAAAAGGACTTGAGTCCCTGTATGTTGTTACAATTACACCATGAGACATTAATCATGAAACATACACCCCCGCCCTTCTTCTTCCCGGAGACATGTTCATTCCTGTCGGTGCGACGCACAAAGAATCCAGGTGGCTGTATCGTCTCGACAGCATATCCAGAGAGAGACATGTTGCTGTGAAACAGAGTATGTTACAATCCCTGATGTCTCTTTGGAAAGCAAACCCTTGCCATAATTTCGTCTACCTTGTAGAAACTGGACATTACCAAGTAATATACTCGGGAGCGATGGGTGGTGAGCACGCCTCTGTAGTCTGGCCAGAAGACTGCTCCGTCTACCTCTTCTCCGGTGGCATTGTTTTGGGTCAGCTTCTGGAATCAGTTCAAATGCCCTTGGTAGTTTGGAGAAAGGATCTGCTTCGGGAAAGTCGTATTCCTGGTCGTGGTGTGAGGATCCAATAGATCTTCCCAGCTGCATGTAATAACACTTATGTAAAAAAAAAAAATACTGCAAAGTTTCTTAAGGACTAGAAGCAAGGCAGCCCTCTCTGTCGGTGCCATCTTGTTCATCATTCGGCCCAGTCTGAGATCCTGAGCACTCTGGTGCAGGTTTTCATCGAGGATCTCTCTGTACTTTGCTCCGTTCATCTTTCCCTCTTCCCTGCCGCTGAAAAACATCTCCACAGCATGATGATGCCACCTCCATGCTTCACCATAGGGATGGTGCCAGGTTTCCTCCAGATGTGACCCTTGACATTCAGACCAAAGAGTTCAATCTTGGTTTCATCAGACCAGAGAATCTTCCTTCTCATGGTCTGATTGTCCTTTAGGTGCCTTTTGGAAAACTCCAAGCGGGCTGTCATGTACCTTTTACTGAGGAGTGGCTCTGTCTGGCCGCTCTAACATAAAGGCCTGATTGGTGGAGTGCTGCAAAGATGGTTTTCCTTCTGGAAGATTCCCCCATCTCCACAGAGGAACTCTAGAGCTCTGTCAGAGTGACCATTGGGTTCATGGTCACCTCCCTGACAAAGGCCCTTCTTCCCCGATTGCTCAGTTTGGCCAGCTAGTCAGCTCTAGGAAGAGTCTTGGTGGTTTCAAACTTCTTCCATTTAAGAAAGATTGTTCTTCACTTTGTTCTTGGGGAACTTCAATGCTGCAGAAATGTTTTGGTACCCTTCCCCAGATCTATGCCCCGACACAATCCTGTCTCTGAGCTCTACGGACAATTCCTTTCGACCTCATGGCTTGGTTTTTGCCCTGACATGCACTGTAAACTGTGGCCAGGTGTGTGCCTTTCCAAATCATGTCCAATCAATTGAATTTACCACAGGTGGACTGCAATCAAGTTGTAGAAACATCTCAAGTATGATCAATGGAAACATGATGCACCTGAGCTCAATTTAGAGTCTCATAGCAAAAGGTCTGAATACTTATGTAAATACGCTGATTACTTTAGAAGGCACTGTATGTGGTAGTACAGTAGTGGCCTGAGGGCACACTCTTAATGTATTGTGAAATGTATTGTAACGTTAAAAAAATGTTATAACTGCCTTAATTTTGATGGACCCCAGGATGAGTCGCTGCTCCCTTGGCAGCAGCTAATGCGAATCCATAATAAATAGAAATACAAATTGCACCCTATTCCCTATCTAGTGGACTAGGGCCCATAGGGCTGGTCAAAGGTATTGCACTTTGTAGGGAATAGGGTTCCATTTGGGATGCAATCCATGTCTTTCTCTCTGCATTTCCCTGATTCTGATTGCAGGGGAAGTGCCGGCAAGCCCATGGGCTTTTGTCAGTTCCTCTGATTTGACATGTGCTACCTAGCCAGAGAAGTTTACATGAAGACACGGGGAGTCCAGAGGAAGCCTGCACCTCACTCTGCCACTGACTTGCCTCTGCATACTGTATGATGCAATGTCAGAGAGATGCCAGAAAGAGGGTATCCTCAAAGAACATATGTGTTCCACTGATGTATAGTCCCTGACAGTATTTATTTATATATTTATATTTGTATACAGCAGTTGGACATGTTTACTGAGCAAGCTTATGGCTCAGCATTTTCCTTGCAAAATATTTCTCTTAGCCACACCACGTCTGTAGACAGACAGTCCTCATCATCCTTCCGCATTACTATCAAGAGTTATAGTTTGACCATGCAGTCCACACTCAGTGCTTTTACTAAACATGGCATACATTTCCCATCCAAATGCATTTCCCACCATTACTCCTAAATCACCCCGCAAAGCCTGTTACCTTATTGAACGAAGATTCCCCATCAAACAGAATTCCAAATCAGAAAAAGCTGGCACCATGTTCCCACATATTACCAGCGGCAATTACAACAAGTTGTCAGCATATCATTCTCATTTTCCCAATGATGTATTTCCCTCATTAGCAAGTGTCACATTCATTGCTTAATAAAGCATGAAAAAGCAGCCCCAAGGGTATTCTGACTGTCACCGCGTCACACATCGCCTCTTTATGGATTGAGACACCACTGATATCCATGTGGAACTTGGGAGGAAATGGATTCGGAAGTGGAATGCAGAGTGATTTACTCTGTCAGTTTGCCATCAGAGGTGTGGTTAAGGACATTTGTCATCTGGTAAATAGCATCCAGAAGACTGTGTGAGCATCCAACAGTGCCTAAAAACACCTCCACAAATCAAGTTCCATATGACAGACACGGGGAAATCTCAGGTAACATAATGAACCCATCCCGTTTTGAATGATTTGAAATGAATTAGCAGTTTGTGTCATCCATGCAAAGGGTGGCTACTTTGAAGAATCTGAAATCTAAAATATATTTGAATTTGTTTAACACTTTGTTTTGGTTACTACATGAATCCATATGTTATTTCATACTTTTGATGTCTTCACTATTATTCTACAATGTAGAAAAGAGTATAAATTAAGAAAAAGCCGTGAATAGAGTAGGTGTGTCCGAACCTTTGACTGGTGCTGTATGTACACATTACAGCATAAATCACAAAGGCCTAAATAGCCATAAAGTTCATTTAGAAAACAATATTTCATATTTATGTCCAATAATGTCAAATTATGATTTCCAATAATTATATACTGTATTTATTCCACCATAAGAGTTTAACACTCCAATGACACCATTGTCATTCACATTCATAGTGTCTAATACAGGGCTTGATACGGTTTTGTCTTCTGTTCTCTCACTCTGTCAGCCTCACGGGCACTGCTCCTGTCAATAGAATTATAGAGAGTTGGGGTTCCAGGCATTCAATTCTATTAAAACTTTATTCCTATCTCTATGTAAATTGGTAATAAAGTATTAAGTGAATCTAATTCAATTATAGCTATTTTGTCTGATATTATCTGTATAATTCCACAAAATAGTATTACAATATCTTTATAATACACATACTAAGTGCAATTACATGTCAGCACATTTATTGGAAATGGCTCAGTAACGAGTATAGTACAATGCCACATCATCTTCATACGTAAACATCCATCTGATTTATATCTGCTTGCTATGGATCATTATAGGAAATCTATAGGCAACACAAAACGTTGAGTCATTTGTCACCCAAAGAGTTCTTTCAGATGTGGCTTAAATGTCATATCCAAAGGGGCACAACTTTTAAGTAGCTGTCATCCACCCTCTTTCCCTTAATCTTGGAACATCTGACAAGTATGGAAACTTCTAGCACCGTTCTCTTTTTCCATCTCTTTCATGCGTCTGTTATGAGAAGAATGGAGGAATTCTAAATCTACATTTGGCTCATAACAAAGGAGAGAATGGGGATGTGAGGTGAGTGACTGAGCAATGCACAATATTGCTGAGAGTGACAAAAATGCAAGAATGTCAAACATTGTCTCTGAAACATTCATTAATGGATGTGTCCCCTCTCAAAGTCTAAAGCCTTGTTCACACTGTAGGCCTTATTGCTCAAATTAGTTTAGGAATAGTGACTGTCCAAAACAACAAGTTACAAGTGACCAAATCAGATGTGTGTGTTCAGACCGCAGTCACTTGCTGACATGGCTTTGCTCATTGGCATAGTAATGAAGGACGTGTGAGCAGTGGTGAAGGCTGATTGGTGGCGGTGCTCCTGCTTCCTATCACCCAGATGTTATATAGCAATCTAAGGTGACAACAATGCCTGCCATGGAAAGTTTCCAGTTGCTTTGAATGTTAAAAATAATTTTAAAGCCTCAAAAGATAAGATGATTAAACTTTCAAAATGTGTCCGTTTTGGGCTAGGTAGCTTATTAGCTTTCTTGAACATTCACTAATTTGATTGTACACCATTAACAAGCTAGTTAGCTACCTCATGTACTTGTCAAACTGTCAAGAGTAGCGGGCGACAAGATATGCCAAATAACAGTCTAAAACCCATAAATCAGATTTGACCATTCAGACAAGTCTTATGGCCAAGAATCATATTTGTATCACCTACGAAGGTGGTTTGAAATGTGTCTTGAAATATCTGATTCCATGTGCTTTTTGGCAGGGAAAATAATTGATTTGAATTGGATATGCAGAACAATAGGATTTGAGTCACTTCAAACTACCATTGTGAACAGGGTTGTATGCATTTGTTTGGATTGGCATAGATTGAAATTAATTTGTACTTTGTCAAGTGAGGCCTACACATATTGGTTGATATATATTTTGTTTTATTAATTTAATTGAACCTTTATTTTGATAGGGAGTCAGACCAAAGTCTGTTTTACAGATGAGCCCTGTAATTACACAAAATATACATATCGATACACTATGAAAATAAAAACAGAGGTACAAAATAAACACATTCTTCAGTAAAAATATCCTCAATCAGATGAATTGCCCTAGAGACACTATAAATCATCAAATTTAAGAGAGTTTTGGAGATTATTCTACAAGTAAAGTGCAAAAAAACTAAAAGCAGATTGACCTAACTTGGTAGAGATCGAAAGGATATCTGGAGTTAGCCATCCCTGGGACCGGTTAGCTGGTAGCTGGTACGTCTGTACTGTAGCTTAACAATTTCTTAGGGTACAGCGGAAGTTTGTCAAAGGGGGCTTTATAATGGCCTCCCGAGTGGCACAGCGGTCTAAGGCACTGCATCACAGTGCTAGAGGTGTCACTGCAGACCTGGGTTCGATCCCAGGCTGTGTCGCAGCTGGCCACGACCGGGAGACCTTTTGAGGTGGTGCACAATTGGCCTAGCGTCGTCTGAGTTAGGGGAGGGTTTGGCCGGCCAGGATGTCTTTGTCACATCGCGCTCTAGTGGTGAGCCGGGAACACGCATGCTGACTGGGTCGCCAGTTGTAACGTGTTCCTCCGACAAATTGGTGCGGCTGGCATCCAGGTTAAGCGAGAAGTGTGTCAAGAAACAGTGTGGTTTGGCAGGGGCATGTTTCGGAGGACGCATGGCTCTCTACCTTAACTCTCCTAAGTCAGTATGGGAGTTGCAGCAATGGAACAAGACTGTAACTACCAATTGGATATCATGAACTTGGGGGATATAACTAAATAAATAAAGGGCTTTATAAACAAAAAGAGTGGTTGATATATATTTGTACTACATCAATGTACTTTAAAGAGGGCCAGCCTACTTTCTGATAAGGAATGCAGTGATGTGTACTGTGTGCTATGATAAATGGGTTTCCAATGGCTTCAATGCAGTGGCAGCTGTATTCATATGGATTTTGCCAACCAGTTTGAATGTGAATTCAAGTATTTGTTTTTTGTTATATAACAAAATATATAAAAAGGAAGACCGTTTTATTCTTAACTTTTTAAATAACTTATCAATATGCTTTCTGAAAGACAGCTTTTAGCCAGTCCAGATGCCCCGATATTTATAAGCAAGGACATCTATGTGGGCACCATCCAATTCATATGCATAAATAGTCAGATACATTTTTTGTTTTTTTGGAAAATAACATATACGTACGTGGTTTTGCTTGAATGAAGTACCAATTTTAATTCAACAACGGCTTTCTTGTTAGGCAATAAAGGCAGATTGTATCACCGAAGGAGCCCGGTCAACCGTGGGGGCAATAGCATTCACAACATTGTCATCTGCATACAGGTGTATGTAAAACATTGTTGCAGATAGACCAATATTGTTTATATAGACAGTAAAAAGAACAGTACCTAAAATTGACCCCTTTGGGACACATTTCGTCAAATCAATGGAAACCTGACTTAACACCATTGGAAAATACACTGTGTCCTGCAAATAATGAGCTAAAATCTATGCACACTTGCAGTCAGCAATCCTATCACTTGCTGTTTGTCTCAGTAGTTCTCCTTGTGACCCATCAGACCATTCTGGCAGTAAATTAGTTAAGGTGTGGTGATGGAGATGACGCATATATTTCATGTGATCCATCAGTCTTTATGCAAAAGATAGCGCATCTTTCCGGGTAACAGTAACTGAGTTAATAAGGTCTGGAGACGGAGCTGACTGAGGCTGGTGTTATGGGGTTGACCCGTGCAGGTGTCAGGAAGGACAGGCGTCTGTGTTTGAGGGGGACAAACAAGGACAAACAGAGGAGAGATCTGTCACATGCGCCGAATACAACAGGTGTAGACCTTACTTACAGTGAAATGCGTACTTACAAGCCCTTAACCAACAATGCAGTTTTAAGAACTTTTTTGTTGTTGAAATAACAAATAATTAATTAAGGAGCAACAATAAAATAACAATAGCGAGGCTATATACAGGGGGTTCCGGTACAGAGTCAATGTGCAGGGCCATCGGTTAGTCACGGTAAATGAGGTAATATGTACATGTAAGGTCTTCTGGAACAGCTGATGCTCTCATGCATGCTTCAGTGTTGCTTTCCTTGAAGGGAGCATAGAAGTTATTTAGGTCGTCTGGTAGCTCGTGGCTGTGCTTTGCAGTCTGTAATCATTTGCAAGCCCTGCCACATCTAACGAGCGTTGGAGCCCTTGTAGTACGATTCAATCTTATTCCTGTATTGATGCTTTACCTGTTTGATGTTTTGTCGGAGGGCATAGCGGGATTTATTATAAGCGTCTGGGTTAGAGTCCCGCTCCTTGAAAGCGGCCGTTTGGATGTTGCCTGTAATCCATGGCTTCTGGATGGGGTATGTACTTACGGTCACTGTGGGAACGACGTCATCGATGCACTTATTGATGAAACCAGTGACTGATGTGGTGTACTCCTCAATGCCATCGGACGAATCCCGGAACATATTCCAGTCTGTGCTAAAAACAGTCCTGTAGCTTAGCATCTGTGTCGTCTGACCACTTCCTTATTGAGCGAGTCAATGGTATTTCCTGCTTTAGTGTTTGCTGGTAAGCAGGAATCAGGAGGATAGAGTAATGGTCAGATTTGCCAAATTTAGAGCGAAGGAGAGCTTTCTACGCATCTCTGTGTGTGGAGTTAAGGTGATCTAGTTTTTTCCCTCTGGTTGCACATTTAACATGCTGGTAGAAATGAGTCCTAAAAGTCCTCGGCCACAAGGAGCGCTGCCTCAAGATAAGCATTTTCCTGTTTGCTTATGGCCCTGTCATGTCTGGACTATAATTAAATGTGGAGACTTATTTATATCAAATCAGTTCTCTACGTTTAATTATTTAGTGATTCAACTAATTATGTAAACATGAAATTAAATAGGAAGTCGGGGCACCACGGAAAATGTTGAGATTTACAATTTTGAGATTTTGATGTTGAGATTCAGAATTTTCACAAGAGTGAGGCATCTGTTTCTCAAACTTTCTATTCTGGTTAGATCCAGTTTATGCTGTTCTCTGAAGGGAGTAGTACACAGCGTTCTATGAGATCTTCAGTTTCTTAGCAATTTCTCACATGGAATAGCCTTAATTTCTCAGAACAAGAATAGATTGACGAGTTTCAGAAGAAAGTTCTTTGTTTCTGGCCATTTTGAGCCTGTAATCGAACCCACAAATGCGGATGCTCCAGATACTCAACTAGTCTAAAGAACGCCAGTTGTATTGCTTCTTTAATCAGGAGAACAGTTTTCAGCTGTGCTAACATAATTGCAAAAGGGTTTTCTAATGATCAGTTAGCCTTTTAAAATTATAAACTTGGATTAGCTAACACAGGGTGCCATTGGATCACAGGAGTGATGGTTGCTGATAATGGGCCTCTGTATGCCTATATAGATATTCCATAAAAAAATATTCAGTTTCCAGCTACAATAGTCATTTACAACATTAACAATGTCTACACTGTATTTCTGATCAAGTTGATATTATTTTAATGGACAAAAAAAGTGATTTTCTTTCAAAAACAAGGACATTTCTAAGTGACCCCAAACATTTGAAGGCTAGTGTAACTAAAAAAAAACAAGTTACAAACAACGAGAAAAAACGAACAACATAGCACAGTTGGTTAAGAGCACATAAAACGGCAGCCATCCCCTCCGGCGTCATTCTTCAGAGGAGACGACTTGACTACTGTTTGACTATTACTCACAGCACATCTCCAGTGTGTGAAGTAATCTTCCACCTGACACCTCTCTCGCACGTAAATTCCTCTTCCTCCATTACTGACACTGCTCAACTGATGAACAGGGCCTTGACAACAACTACTAGATGGTGTCGAAATACTCTGAGGTGAGTGGGAGAAGGAGCAAGGAGTTATTTGGTCTTGCATGTGTTGTTGTATTGGAAACAATCTTTGGAGCAGCAAGGATGCCATTCACTAGTTATTCATTCAGTGTACTGATGTTCTACATCCTAATTCTGTGAGACATTTTTCATATTTCATTTTCTACGCATGAATTACAAGGACATGAAAGAGTCTTGCATGTTGTCACCTCACCAAACAGTATTTAGCGACACGCCTCAATTCTACCACAGAGTTAAAGCTGCATTACCCTCCTTAACAATCTGAAGTTCAATAATCAGACTTTTCAGGCACTTTAGGCAGATGTATTGTCTGAAAGCACTCCATTGTGTGTGGAAAACCTTGAAAGAACCCTAAACATGCATAGGCCAGTCTCCTCCTCTATAACCCCCTGGGGAGTAGGTTAAAGATGGCTTAACACAATAGCACTGTTTCTGGGTCAGTCGGTCCAGCTGCCAACACGCCAATGACACATCCCCATGTGTGAGAGGGCCCCTAATGTACTCGCCGGACACATTTTAAAGATTATACGTCTTTTTAACTGCTTAACATAAGCCCTTTATGAAAAGACACAAAAAATCCCTCTTTAGACTATCGTATGACAATAACCGGATGCTAAGCAAGAGCAGATTAGAAGGCATAATGCTTCGTAGAACTGTAAATAACACGACAGATTTGGCTTCTCTCTTTAGAACAATCTACTTTGTGCACTTGTTTATCTTAAATACATAAATCAGTTTGAGGATGAGCCTCTTTTCCCCCTAAAATAAGTGTCAAACAAAGACCTCTATAGAGGATATTACATGTAAAATGTCAAAATGACCCTTGGGGCACAGTGGCATTAACTGCATACATGCAAGAACTCATTGTTGTTGTCTGGATAATGATTCTAGTTGGATAAAGCAATCCACAAAATAAATGTGAAGACTATGAAAGGGAATGAGTCATCAGAAACAGCACAATACTGAATCGCCTCTTGGGTCTTTGAATCAGTGAACCTGAAAATGCTTTATTTCAGTCACATGTTTGACTTTTACAACAATAAAAGAAAATATCCATGCAGAGAGAAGACCAAAAACGCAAAAGGAGAGTGAAAACAGTCTGGAAATGTATTTGTATGTGTGAACGTCCGTAGCCCTGTAGACAAAGTGCATTAATTGCTCGCACTAAAGTGAGCCCTATACATCAATTTCATGCTAAATAGATTGGTTAGTGTAACGCACCTATCACCACTCCTTAGGTAGCTCTGATAATGACTTGGTGTTCATTAACGAGACTCACTCCTCCTAGGCCTCTTCATCTGAGTCCATTTGACAGGGAGAAAGTCAATGATATTAATGGCTTTTCCATCACAATGGACTAATTTCTATCAGTCAGATATTTGAAATGCGCAAATATTACTCATGGCTGATCATTAATGTTGCTAGTTCAATAACGTGTCTCTAATTATGGGGGAATTACGGCGAGATGAGCTCATTTTCCAACAGACTGACTGACTTGCAGGCACTCCACCCGCAACACTGGGCTGCCATTTTAGAAACTCCTTTATGGGTTCATTGTTCACAGAGAGCTTAATATGCCATAGAATAAGTGTCGAGTTCTCACAAAACCTTGCCATAAAGTCAATGGTAAATGCTGATTGCTCAATGGGATAATGTGTCTAAATGGTTTAACTAAGGTTTTGTAGTAACACAACCTCTAGTCAATCATGTACATGTTCTAGATACATGCTAAATGCAGAATATGATAGACAGTCATTCAAGTTTCCAGGAGCATAAAAACTTTGATGGTAGATGCAGACTTTGATGGTCCAAGCAGTTTTTGACACTATAGTGCTTCTGGAAAGTATTCAGACCCCTTGACTTTTTCCACATATTTTATTCTAAAATTAATTAAATAAAACATTTTCCTCAGCAATCCATACACCCCATAATGACAAAGTGTATTAAAATGTATTATGTATTAAAAATAAATAAAAACAGAACTACCTTATTTACATAAGTATTCAGACCCATTGCTATAAGACTCAAAATTGAGCTCAGGTGCATCCTGTTTCCAATGACAATCCTTGAGATGTTTCCTCAACTTGATTACCTGTGGTAAATTCAATTGATTGGACATTATTTGGAAAGGCAGACACCTGTCTATATAAGGTCCCACAGGTCTCTCTACATGTCAGAGCAAAAAAAAAAAAGTCAAAAGGAATTGTCTGTAGAGCTCCGAGACAGGATTGTGTATAGGCACAGATCTGGGGAAGGGTACCAAAACATTTCTGCAGCATTGAAGGTCCCAAAGAACACAGAGGCCTCCATCATTCTTAAATGGAAGATGTTTGGAACCACCCAGACTCTTCCTAGAGATGGCAGCCCGGCCAAACTGAGCAATCAGGGGAGAAGGTCCTTGTTCCAGGAGGTGACCAAGAACCAGATGGTCACTCTGACAGAGCAGTAGAGTTCCTATGTGGAGATGAGAGAACCTTCCAGAAGGACGACCATCTCTGCAGCACTCCACCAATCAGGCCTTTATGTTACAGTGGCCAGACGGAAGCCACTCCTCAGTAAAAGGCGCACGACAGCCCGCTTGGAGCACCTAAAGACTCTCAGACCATGAGAAACAAGATACTCTGGTCTGATGGAACCAATATTGAATACTTTGGCCTGAATGCCAACCGTCACGTCTGGAGGAAACCTGGCACCATCCCTACAGTGAGGCATGGTGGTGGCAGCAACATGCTGTGAGCATGTTTTTCAGCGGCAGGGACTGGGAGACTAGTCAAGATCGAGGGAAAGATGAACGGATCAAAGTACAGATAGATCCTTGATGAAAACCTGCTCCAGAGCACTCTGGACCTCAGACTCGGGCGAGAGGTCACCTTCCAACAAGACAACGATCCTTAGCACACAGCCAAGACATCACAGGAGTAGCTTTGGGACTAGTCTCTGAATGTCCTTGAGTAGCCCAGCCAGAGCCTGGACTTGAACCCGATTGATCATCTCTGGAGAGATCTGAAAAATAGCTGTGCAGCAATGCTCCCCATCCAAACTGACAGAGCTTGAGAGGATCTCCAGAGAAGAATGGGAGAAACTCCCCAAATACAGGTGTGCCAAGCTTGTAGCATCATACCCAAGAAGACTCGAGGGTGTAATTGCTGCCAAAGGTGCTACAACAAAGTCCTGTGTAAAAGGTCTGAATAATTATGTAAATGTGATATTTCAGTTTTTTATTTGTAATACATTTGCTAAATAAATAAAAAACGGTGTTTGCATTGTCATTATGGGGTATTGTGTGTAGATTGATGCGGGGGAAAAAAAACAATTTAATCAATTTTAGAATAAGGCTGTAACGTAACAAAAAAAAGTAAAATCAAGGGGTCTGAATACCTTCCCGAATGCACTTTATATACAAAAGTATGTGGACACCTCTTTTAATTTGGTGGATTCGGCTATTTCCAATGCGGTCAGGTTTATGAAATTCAGCACACCACCATGCAATCTCCATAGACAAACATTGGCAGTATGAATGGCCTTTCTGAAGAGCTCAGTGACTTCGTGGCACCGTCATAGGATACCACTTTTCCAACAAGTCAGTTCATCAAATTTCAGCCCTGCTTGATCTTCCCTGGGCAACTGTAAGTTCTGTAATTGTGAAGTGGAAACGTCTAGGAGCAAAAAAGGCTCAGCCGCAAAGTGGTAGGCCACACAAGCTCACAGAACGGGACCGCTGAGTGCTGAAGAGTGTAAATATTGTCTATCCTCAGTTGCAACTCTCACTACTGAGTTCCAAACTGCCTCTGGAAGTAATGTCAGCACAAGAATTGTTCGTCAGGAACTTAATATAATTTATTTCCATCGCCAAGCAGCCGCACACAAACCTAAGATCACCATGCGCAATGCCAAGCGTCGGCTGGAGTGGTGTAAAGCTCACCATCATTGGACAAAAGCTTTCTCTGGAGTGATGAATCACGTCACCATCTGGCTGTCCGGCGGATGAATCTGGGTTTGGCGGATGCCAGGAGAACGCTACCTGCCCCAATGCATAGTGCCAACTGTAAAATTTGGTGGAGGAGGAATAAGGGTCCGGGGCTGTTTTCAATGGTTTTGGCTAGGCCTCTTAGTTCCAATGAAGGGAAATCTTAACGCTACAGCATACAATGACATTCTAGAGGATTCTGTACTTCCAACATTGTGGCAAGAGTTTGGGGAAGCCCCTTTCCTGTTTCAGCATGACAATGTCCCCGTGAGCAAAGCGTGGTCCATAGAGAAATGGTTTGTCAAGATCGGTGTGGAAGAACTTGACTGGCCTGCACAGAGCCCTGACGTCAACCCAATCGAACACCTTTGGGATGAATTGGACCGCAGACTGCGAACCAGGCCTAATCGCCCAACATCAGTGCCCGACCTCACCAATGCTCTTGTGGCTGAATGGAAGCAAGTCCCTGCAGCAATGATCCAACATCTAGTGGAAAGCCTTCCCAGAAGAGTGGAGGCTGTTATAGCAGCAGAGGGAGGACCAACTCCATATTAATGCCCATGATGTATGAATGAAATCTTCGATGGACAGGTGTCCACATACTTTTGGCTATGTAGTGTAGATTGGCTTGGATTTAACCATTGTTGCAGTCAATCACTATTACCTCTCCTCATCAAATCAATATTCCAGGTAATGATGCCAGTGAATATTTTCTATTAAATGTAGCCCAGGTCATCATCAGGTTATACATGCATGGGAATAGAAAATGGAATGGCTTGTCTGTACTTGTCTCTATTTATCTTACTGCTGCATTGGCATTCTGAACAGTCAATCCGTTGCAGTGCAATATTGTATCAGGGGACACACCGATGGGTTTTTAATTGTCATAATTGTCCAGCCTTTGGTATGAGCACCCACAGTCCACTGCTTTGCAGGGATGAATAAACCTGGGTACTGTACGTATATCCCTGCACACACACATCAGAGTCATTATCTAAATCTAAAACATTTGAAGTGGTGGTGGTTTGTACATGCTTTCTTGTCCAAAGGAGGGATCATTTCTCACTTTATTTCTGTCAGTCAAACGGGCAGTGCTGAGAGCATGAGTGAGAGAATTGATAACCTAAAATCAACGGCTGACCTCCGCGGCAGCTCTGAAGGCTTCAAGTCATAGTGAGACACACGAGACGGTTCACTCACTCTGACAGGACCACACGTTATAAGACAAGAGTGGGCTATAGAAATCTGAATGCTATAAAAGTGTATCAAAAGTTTGAGCAAGTTTCAGTTCACTGGGAGAAGGATGTTCAGCACGAACATCGAACAATAAGCCTAACCAACTGAAGATCATCACTTAAACCCTTTTGCTCTTTGGATGAGAGTATAGGATTGTGATAAAAGCAGACCACTGAGAGGAGTGCAGTAGGAAAATATGCTCATACATGTCCACGTTAATAACAACAGCAACACTGACCAGATGACATAAAGTGGTGGGGAATATGCCAAAAAGTTGCTGAGACATGAAATCGAGATCACATGAACGTTTGGAAGAATCCTCTAAATACGTAAGCCAAACCGTTTCATCTCTGGAAATATTTACTATTTTAAATCAAATCAAATTTTATTGGTCACATACACATGGTTAGCAGATGTTGATGTGAGTGTAGCGAAATGCTTGTGCTTCTAGTTCCGACAGTGCAGTTATATCTAACAAGTAATCTAACAATTCCCAAACAACTACCTAATACACACAAATCTAAAGGGATGAATTAGAATATGCACATATTAGTATATGGATGAGCGATGTCCAAGCGACATAGGCAAGGTGCAATAGATGGTACAAAATACAGTATACACATGTGATATGAGTAATGTAAGATATGTAAACATTAATGATCCATTTATTAAAGTGGCCAGTGATTGGGTCTCAATGTAGGCAGCAGCCTCTCTGAGTTAGCGATTGCTGTTTAGCAGTCCGATGGCCTTGAGATAGAAGCTGTTTTTCAGTCACTCGGTCCCAGCGTTGATGTACCTGTACTGACCCCGCCTTCTGGATGGTAGCAGTGTGAACAGGCAGTGGCTCGGGTGGTTGTTGTCCTTGATGATCTTTTTGGCCTTCCTTTGACATCGGGTGCTGTAGGTGACATGGAGGTCAGGTAGTTTGCCCCCGGTGATGCGTTGTGCAGACCGCACCACCCTCTGGAGAGCCTTGCGGTTGAGGTCGGTGCAGTTAGTGATTCATTCGAATATCAGCGTACAAGCATGAATACGCAGTGTACGTGGTTTAAGAAGATTGATATCCACTGAGTATAGTCCAAAACCTACGCCATCGGTATTAGTCATGCTGATCACACTGATATTCAGTGTGTCTGGGTGTGTGGTATGAAGTAGAGGTTGACATGGGAATTAAAAAGTATTCCTGTCTTGTCCTTGGGCCCGGCTCCTCGAGTGGGCAAAAATGGGGCTTAGCAAAAATGTTTGAGTGACAGGTTGACGCAAAGTCTGTATGTCTGCTGCGTTGTGTCAGCACAATGGACAGAGCGTGTCACAATGTGTGTAGGGGGCTATGGAAAGCCACTGGGGTGGATAGGTATGACTCATTTGAGTTTCTATAAAAAAGCGTGAAAAACACTCATCTCATCCGTGGTAAGTGAATAATGTGATACGCCTACGCCTGTAATATTTGATTATGATTCACAAGGGAGGCGGGGTCAAGTTTACCTTTGAAGCTGCTTCACTCAACTCTGCCTCATGCTCCACCACCACCACAGAGTTATGTCAACTTCTTAGCTAGTTGTAAAAAGTGTTACTAGCTTTAGCCTATTTAGCTAGCTCGAACCAGCTAATCTGCCACTGCCACGATGGATATCAGAAATTGGAGTCGCCAGAATACCCAAACAGAGCCAAAGGAAACTGATGAGTGGCAGTAGCTTAAAACCATGAGGCCGCCGCCAAACCCGGCAGTGATGATGCTGCCGAGCTCCAGTTTGCTCCGTGTGTAGAGCCTTCCTTCCTTCCAGACCCGCCGCCAGGATAATGGCTCCACAGGCCCCTCCACCTCCACCTCTGACTGTTCCTGATGATCTTGGAACAGAGGAGCCAGCCCAGTTTAGCCTAGAATCCTACCATGGCCACAGGTTTTCTATCCAAAAGCGTTAATTTAATAGCAACTAGTTCATACAGTAGGAAGAGAGTGGCTGGAATACTCGGTTACTGCAGATTAGAGGTTGACCGATTATGATTTTTCAACGACGATACCGATTATTGGAGGACCAAAAAAGGCAGAAACCGATTAATCGGCCGATTTAAAAATGTTTTATTTGTAATAATGACAATTACAACAATACTGAATGAACACTTATTTTAACATAAAATAATACATCAATAAAATCAAGTTCGCCTAAAATAAATAATGAAACATGTTCAATTTGGTTTAGTAATGCAAAAACAAAGTGTTGGAGAAGAACGTAAAAGTGCAATATGTGCCATGTAAGAAAGCTAACGTTTAAGTTCATTGCTCAGAACATGAGAACACATGAAAGCTGGTGGTTCCTTTTAACATGAGTCTTCAATATTCCCAGGTAAGAAGTTTTAGGTTGTAGATATTATAGGAATTATAGGACTATTTCTCTCTATACCATTTGTATTTCATTAACCTTTGACTATTGGATGTTCTTATAGGCACTTTAGTATTGCCAGTGTAACAGTATGGCTTCCATCCCTCTCCTCGCTCCTACCTGGGCTCAAACCAGGAGCACATCGACAACAGCCACCCACGAAGCAACGTTACCCATGCAGAGCAAGGGGAACAACCACTCTAAATCTCAGAGCGAGTGACGTTTGAAACGCTATTAGCGCGCACCCCGCTAACTAGCTAGCCATTTCACATTGGTTACACCAGCCTAATCTCGGGAGTTGATAGGCTTGAAGTCATAAACAGCACAATGCTTGAAGCATTGCAAAGAGCTGCTGGCAAAACGCACGAAAGTGCTGTTTGAATGAATGCTTACGAGCCTACTGGTGCCTACCACCACTCAGTCAGACTGCTCTATCAAATCATAGACTTAGTTATAACATAATAACACACAGAAATTCGAGCCTTAGATCATTAATATGGTCGAATCCGGAAACTATCATCTCGAAAACAAGATGTTTATTCTTTCAGTGAAATACGGAACCATTCTGTATTTTATCTAAGGGGTGGTATCCATAAGTGTAAATATTCCTGTTACATTGCACAACCTTAAATGTTATGTCATAATTATGTAACATTTTGGAAAATTAGGCAGCCCAAACTGTTGCATATACCCTGACTCTGCGTGCAATGAACGCAAGAGAAGTGACACAATTTCACCTGGTTAATATTGCCTGCTAACCTGGATTTCTTTTAGCTAAATATGCAGGTTTAAAAATATATACTTCTGTGTATTGATTTTAAGAAAGGCATTGATGTTTATGGCTAGGTACACATTGGAGCAACGACAGTCCTTTTTCACGAATACGCACCGCATCGATTATATGCAACACAGGACACGCTAGATAAACTAGTAATATCATTAACCATGTGTAGTTAACTAGTGATTCTGATTGATTGATTGTTTTTTAAAAATATAAGTTTAATGCTAGCTAGCAACTTACCTTGACTTCCTGCCTTCACGTAATAGGCAGGCTCCTCGTGGAGTGAAATGTAATCAGGTGGTTAGAGCGTTGAACTAGTTAACTGTAAGGTTGCAAGATTGAATCCCCAAGCTGACTGTTACGTTAAATGAGTGAAGAGGTGTGGAGTCAGGCGCAGAGAGCAAAAGATGTGGGAAAAAAACACGCTTTAATGTCCAGGAAAAATAACATGAACAAAAGTAGGAAAACAAATGATCAGAAATATAAACGGACAGCGCGAACCCAAAATGCAAACAAAATACACTCAAACACAGAACAGACGAACAAGCCCGCACGAAACAGAAGAAGCTAGATTCTAATTTTCAGTGTCTGTGTCTAGTGTTGATGTCTACCCATTGATACAGAAAATAAAACTTATAAATGCTAACTGTAAAGCCTCTAAACATGGTTAAAATGATATTTTGTCAGTCCTTGCATCCATCCTCTGTCTATACATTTTAGTGTTTACATTTCTCCAGCCCCATCCCATCTTTTTTTTTACCAAAACAGTGTCGGGAATCAACTTAGTTTTGTTTCGACTGCTGATTGTGTTTTGAGGGGGGTGTTACTTCGGCAGATAATGCTACCCATCTTAAGAAAGTGTTTTTTAATAATTAAATAAATGTATGGTGTACTTGGTTTGCGGGCATATGGAGCATTGTTCATTGTCATGCTGTAAATGGCTATTTTATGGTTGTAAGTGATAAAACGACCTACATTTTTTTATTTTATTTAGCAATTCTGAGTAATTTCTACTTCAGTAAGGATTACTATACACTTATTCGGTGACATTGTTTATGGTACTGCTAAATATGTCCAATAGATGGCAGCATAAGACCACGAACGACATTTCTGAAGATTACTGGATACACCAGTCCCAGGAAAACTCCCTCGCACGCTCATTGTCTGTCCCTTTCCACACTGCTAATGCAAGAGGAAGGACTGAAACAGCATTTTAACAGATTACTGTGAATTACTATGATGATTCATGTTCATGATCTTATTTTCATGCTCATGTTTTGAAATTATACTTACAATTAATATATATATATATATATTAATTATATTATTATGTTTTCTATTACTGTTATATGAGATATTAAGAATATTCCATAATGCATGTATACTGGAGTTGAGGTTAGCGCATCTGAGTAGTGATTATTTGGTCGGGGTTCAATATCAAATTCCAGAAAATTATGTCATGGCTTTAGAAGATTCTGATTGCCATCATTTGAGTCAATTGGAGGTATACCTGTGGGTGTATTTCAAACTAAGTGCCTCTTTGCTTGACATCATGGGAAAATCAAAAGATATCAGTCAAGAAGTGTTCCGGAGTTCTAAATTGAGCAGCTGCTGAAAAATGAGCTCCTGTATATATTGAGATTTAAATGGTTTTTAGAGTGAAGTACATCGAAAAAATCAAGAGAAAACTGCAAGACTCAATAGAAGACAAAACAAGGAACAAACCAAAAAAGACAGGCTTTTGAAAAATTAACTATTTTTCATAAAATTGTACAGTTATCTTAGCTAGCTGAATTGCTAGCAGAATTGTTTACTTGTTGCTAAGCAGTTGCTAGGGACTCTCCTGGAAGAAGCTAGCTAGCTTACAAAGAATAACAACAAAAAATATCTAGTTAACAGAAGGAAGACAAAATAAGGACAAAAGAAGGACAGAAGAAAAAGGAAAAGAAAGAGGACAACAAAGTGAAACAGTCAGCACTTCTATTGCAACTTCGTATTTCGTCGTCCTAACATAGTCTACACTGCTATCTGCCCAGCAAGCAAACGTCCACCGTCTACCGAATAGCAGCACTGTAGAAACTATTACACTCAACTGAACGACTTGATTAGTGTAGTGTTAGCTAGCTACATAGTTGTCTTTGCTGTCTTCGTATCCAAGATAATTGTGTAGTTTAGCGCGTGTAGTCTTAGAGTGATTATCTTAATTTCGAGGTTAGCTAGCCAGCTCGTCCTTAACATAGGAGACACTGCTAGCTAGCCAACAGCTAGCCAACGTCTACTGAATAGAACTTCCGCACTCAACAACCCGGTCGCATTCCGCTTCGCTCCACAGGTGTATCACATTTTCATTTAATTTCATTTCATTACAGCACAACGGTTTGATTTGTTTGATCGTAGCTAGCTACATAGCTAGCTACATAGCCGTCTGTGTATCAAAGATAATTGTGTAGTCTAGAGCGATTTTCTAGGTTAGCTAGCCAGCTATTGTCGTTCTTTTAACGCAACGTAACGTAATCAACAAGCTAGCTAGCTAGCCCCGAATAGCAGCACTGTAGAAACTATTACACTCAACGGAACGACTTGATTAGTGTAGTGTCAACAACGCAGCCACTGCCAGCTAGTCTACAAAGTCAACAACGCAGCCACTGCCAGCTAGCCTACTTCAGCAGTACTGTATCATTTTAATCATTTTAGTCAATAAGATTCTTGCTACGTAAGCTTAACTTTCTGAACATTCGAGACGTGTAGTCCACTTGTCATTGCAATCTCCTTGCATTAGCGTAGCCTCTTCTGTAGCCTGTCAACTATGTGTCTGTCTATCCCTGTTATCTCCTCTCTGCACAGACCATACAAACGCTCCGCACCGCGTGGCCGCGGCCACCCTAATCTGGTGGTCCCAGCGCGCACGACCCACGTGGAGTTCCAGGTCTCCGGTAGCCTCTGGAACTGCCGATCTGCGGCCAACAAGGCAGAGTTCATCTCAGCCTATGCTTCCCTCCAGTCCCTCGACTTCTTGGCACTGACGGAAACATGGATCACCACAGATAACACTGCTACTCCTACTGCTCTCTCTTTCCGCCCACGTGTTCTCGCACACCCCGAGAGCTTCTGGTCAGCGGGGTGGTGGCACCGGGATCCTCATCTCTCCCAAGTGGTCATTCTCTCTTTCTCCCCTTACCCATCTGTCTATCGCCTCCTTTGAATTTCATGCTGTCACGGTTACCAGCCCTTTCAAGCTTAACATCCTTATCATTTATCGCCCTCCAGGTCCCCTCGGAGAGTTCATCAATGAGCTTGATGTCTTGATAAGCTCCTTTCCTGAGGACGGCTCACCTCTCACAGTTCTGGGCGACTTTAACCTCCCCACGTCTACCTTTGACTCATTCCTCTCTGCCTCCTTCTTTCCACTCCTTTCCTCTTTTGACCTCACCCTCTCACCTTCCCCCTACTAGGCAATACGCTCGACCTCATCTTTACTAGATGCTGTTCTTCCACTAACCTCATTGCAACTCCCCTCCAAGTCTCCGACCACTACCTTGTATCCTTTTCCCTCTCGCTCTCATCCAACACTTCCCACACTGCCCCTACTCGGATGGTATCGCGCCGTCCCAACCTTCGCTCTCTCCCCCCTTCTCTCTCCTCTTCCATCCTATCATCTCTTCCCTCTGCTCAAACCTTCTCCAACCTATCTCCTGATTCTGCCTCCTCAACCCTCCTCTCCTCCCTTTCTGCATCCTTTGACTCTCTATGTCCCCTATCTTCCAGGCCGGCTCGGTCCTCCCCTCCCGCTCCGTGGCTCGACGACTCATTGCGAGCTCACAGAACAGGGCTCCGGGCAGCCGAGGCGGAAATGGAGGAAAACTCGCCTCCCTGCGGACCTGGCATCCTTTCGCTCCCTCCTCTCTACATTTTCCTCCTCTGTCTCTGCTGCTAAAGCCACTTTCTACCACTCTAAATTCCAAGCATCTGCCTCTAACCCTAGGAAGCTCTTTGCCACCTTCTCCTCCCTCCTGAATCCTCCTCCCCCTCCCCCCTCCTCCCTCTCTGCAGATGACTTCGTCAACCATTTTGAAAAGAAGGTCGACGACATCCGATCCTCGTTTGCTAAGTCAAACGACACCGCTGGTTCTGCTCACACTGCCCTACCCGGTGCTCTGACCTCTTTCTCCCCTCTCTCTCCAGATGAAATCTCGCGTCTTGTGACGGCCGGCCGCCCAACAACCTGCCCGCTCGACCCTATCCCCTCCTCTCTTGTCCAGACCATTTCCGGAGACCTTCTCCCTTACCTCACCTCGCTCATCAACTCATCCCTGACCGCTGGCTACGTCCCTTCCGTCTTCAAGAGAGCGAGAGTTGCACCCCTTCTGAAAAACCTACACTCGATCCCTCCGATGTCAACAACTACAGACCAGTATCCCTTCTTTCTTTTCTCTCCAAAACTCTTGAACGTGCCGTCCTTGGCCAGCTCTCCCGCTATCTCTCTCAGAATGACCTTCTTGATCCAAATCAGTCAGGTTTCAAGACTAGTCATTCAACTGAGACTGCTCTTCTCTGTATCACGGAGGCGCTCCGCACCGCTAAAGCTAACTCTCTCTCCTCTGCTCTCATCCTTCTAGACCTATCGGCTGCCTTCGATACTGTGAACCATCAGATCCTCCTCTCCACCCTCTCCGAGTTGGGCATCTCCGGCGCGGCCCACGCTTGATTGCGTCCTACCTGACAGGTCGCTCCTACCAGGTGGCGTGGCGAGAATCTGTCTCCTCACCACGCGCTCTCACCACTGGTGTCCCCCAGGGCTCTGTTCTAGGCCCTCTCCTATTCTCGCTATACACCAAGTCACTTGGCTCTGTCATAACCTCACATGGTCTCTCCTATCATTGCTATGCAGACGACACACAATTAATCTTCTCCTTTCCTCCTTCTGATGACCAGGTGGTGAATCGCATCTCTGCATGTCTGGCAGACATATCAGTGTGGATGACGGATCACCACCTCAAGCTGAACCTCGGCAAGACGGAGCTGCTCTTCCTCCCGGGAAGGACTGCCCGTTCCATGATCTCGCCATCACGGTTGACAACTCCATTGTGTCCTCCTCCCAGAGCGCTAAGAACCTTGGCGTGATCCTGGACAACACCCTGTCATTCTCAACTAACATCAAGGCGGTGGCCCGTTCCTGTAGGTTCATGCTCTACAACATCCGCAGAGTACGACCCTGCCTCACACAGGAAGCGGCGCAGGTCCTAATCCAGGCACTTGTCATCTCCCGTCTGGATTACTGCAACTCGCTGTTGGCTGGGCTCCCTGCCTGTGCCATTAAACCCCTACAACTCATCCAGAACGCGCAGCCCGTCTGGTGTTCAACCTTCCCAAGTTCTCTCACGTCACCCCGCTCCTCCGCTCTCTCCACTGGCTTCCAGTTGAAGCTCGCATCCGCTACAAGACCATGGTGCTTGCCTACGGAGCTGTGAGGGGAACGGCACCTCAGTACCTCCAGGCTCTGATCAGGCCCTACACCCAAACAAGGGCACTGCGTTCATCCACCTCTGGCCTGCTCGCCTCCCTACCACTGAGGAAGTACAGTTCCCGCTCAGCCCAGTCAAAACTGTTCGCTGCTCTGGCTCCCCAATGGTGGAACACACTCCCTCACGACGCCAGGACAGCGGAGTCAATCACCACCTTCCGGAGACACCTGAAACCCCACCTCTTTAAGGAATACCTAGGATAGGATAAAGTAATCCTTCTCACCCCCCTTAAAAGATTTAGATGCACTATTGTAAAGTGGCTGTTCCACTGGATGTCATAAGGTGAATCAATTTGTAAGTCGCTCTGGATAAGAGCGTCTGCTAAATGACTTAAATGTAAATGTAAATGTAAGTCTGGTTCATCCTTGGGAGCAATTTCCAACCTCCAGAAGGCACCACGTTCATCTGTACAAACAATAGTACGCAAGTATAAACACTATGGGACCACGCAGCCGTCGTACCGCTCAGGGAGGAGACGTGTTCTGTCTCCTGGAGATGAACGTACTTTGATGCGAAAGGTGCAAATCAATCCCAGAACAACAGCAAAGGACCTTGTGAAGATACTGGAGGAAACAGGTACAAAAGTATCTATATCAACAGTAAAGCGAGTCCTATATCAATATAACCTTAAAGGCCGCTCAGGAAGGAGAAGTAACAAAAGCATGGATTAATTTTTCTGCATCATTTTTGGACAGAAAGTTTCTGATTTTGGCAATGCTACGTAGATGGAAAAAAGCTGTCCTGGAAACATTCTTGATATGTTCGTCAAAAGAGAGATCAGGGTCCAGAGTAATGCCGAGGTCCTTCACAGTTTTGTTTGAGACGACTGTACAACCATTAAGATTAATTGTCAGATTCAACAATAAGAACTCTTTGTTTCTTGGGACCTAGAACAAGCATCTCTGTTTTGTCCGAGTTAAAAGTAGAAAGTTTGCAGCCATCCACTTCCTTCTGTCTGAAACACAGGCTTCTAAGCGAGGGCAATTTTGGGGCTTCACCATATTTCATTGAAATGTACAGCTGTGTGTCATCCGCATAGCAGTGAAAGTTAACATTATGTTTTCGAATGACAACCCCAAGAGGTAAAATATATAGTGAAAACAATAGTGGTCCTAAAACAGAACCTTGAGGAACACTGAAATTTACAGTTGATTTGGGGACAAACCATTCACAGAGACAAACTGATGTCTTTCCGACAGGAAACCAGGCCAGAACTTGTCCGTGTAGACCAATTTGGGTTTCCAATCTCTCCAAAAGAATGTGGTGATCGATGGTATCAAAAGCAGCACTAAGGTCTAGGAGCACGAGGATAGATGCAGAGCCTCGGTCTGATGCCATTAAAAGGTCATTTACCACCTTCACAAGTGCAGTCTCACTGCTATCATGGGGTCTAAAACCAAACTGAAGCATTTCGTATACATTGTTCGTCTTCAGGAAGGCAGTGAGTTGCTGCGCAACAGCCTTTTCAAAAATAATTGAGAGGAATGGAAGATTTGATATAGGCCGATAGTTTTTTATATTTTCTCGGTCAAGGTTTTGCAAGAGGCTTTATTACTGCCACTTTTAGTGAGTTTGGTACACATCCGGTGGATAGAGAACCGTTTACAATGTTCAACATAGGAGGGCCAAGCACAGGAAGCAGCTCTTTCAGTAGTTTAGTTGGAATAGGGTCCAGTATGCAGCTTGAAGGTTTGGAGGCCATGATTATTGTGAGAGATATAGTACTAAAACACTTGAGTGTCGCTCTTGATCCAATGTCCTGGCAGAGTTGTGCAGACTCAGGACAACTGAGCTTTGAAGGAATACGCAGATTTAAAGAGTAGTCCGTAATTTGCTTTCTAATAATCATGATATTTTCCTCAAAGAAGTTCATGAATTTATTACTGCTGAAGTGAAAGCCATCCTCACTTGGGGAATGCTGCTTTTTAGTTAGCTTTGCGACAGTATCAAAAATAAATTTTGGATTGTTCTTATTTTCCTCAATTAAGTTGGAAAAGTAGGATGATCGAGCAGCAGTGAGGGCTCTTCGGTACTGCACTGTACTGTCTTTCCAAGTCGGAAGACTTCCAGTTTGGTGTGGCACCATTTCCGTTCCAATTTTCTGGAAGCTTGCTTCAGAGCTTGGGTATTTTCTGTATACCAGGGAGCTAGTTTCTTATGAGAAATGTTTTTAGTTTTTAGGGGTGCAACTGCATCTAGAGTATTGCGCAAAGTTAAATTGAGTTCCTCAGTTAGGTGGTTAACTGATTTTTGTCCTCTGACGTCCTTGGCTAGGCAGAGGGAGTCTGGAAGGGCAGCAAGGAATCTTTGTGTTGTCTGTGAATTTATAGCACGACTTTTGATGCTCCTTGTTTGTGGTCTGAGCAGATTATTTGTTGCAATTGCAAACGTAATAAAATGGTTGTCCGATAGTCCAGGATTATGAGGAAAAATATTAAGATCCACAACATTTATTCATGGAACAAAACTAGGTCCAGAGTATGATTGTGACAGTGAGTAGGTCCAGAAACATGTTGGACAAAACCCACCGAGTCGATGATGGCTCCGAAAGCCTTTTGGAGTGAGTCTGTGGACTTTTCCATGTGAATATTAAAGTCACCAAAAATTATAATATTATCTGCTATGACTACAAGGTCCGATAGGAATTCAGGGAACTCAATGAGGAACGCTGTATATGGCCCAGGAGGCCTGTAAACAGTGGCTATAAAAAGTGATTGAGTAGGCTGCATAGATTTCATGACTAGAAGCTCAAAAGACGAAAATGTAATTTTTTTTGTAAATTGAAATATGCTTTGTAAATGTTAGCAACACCTCCGTCTTTGCGGGATGCACGGGGGATATGGTCACTAGTGTAACCAGGAGGTGAAGCCTCATTTAACACAAATTCATCAGGCTAAAGCCATGTTTCAGTCAGGCCAATCACATCAAGATTATCATCCGTGATTAGTTCATTGACTAAAATTGCCTTTGAAGTAAGGGATCTAACATTAAGTAGCCCTATTTTGAGATGTGAGTTATCGGAATCTCTTTCAATAATGACAGGAATGGAGGAGGCCTTTATCCTAGTGAAATTGCTAAGGCGAACACCGCCATGTTTAGTTTTTCCAAACCCAGGTCGAGGCACAGACACAGGCTTGTACAATCTTTCATTTGTCTAGTCAAAATATGTTGTTAGTAGATGATCATATACCAGCAATCCATGTGTAACTCCCACTCATTATGGTATATTTATTAAGTCTACAAAGTCCACTATGCACACAGACTTGTAATTGACTTACACTAACAGACCCTGGGTCTCGACCCCGCCCTGTGCAACTGGGTACTGGACTTCCTGACGGGCCGCCCCCAGGTGGTGAGGGTAGGCAACAACATCTCCACCCCGCTGATCCTCAACACTGGGGCCCCACAAGGGTGCGTTCTGAGCCCTCTCCTGTACTCCCTGTTCACCCACGACTGCGTGGCCACGCACGCCTCCAACTCAATCATCAAGTTTGCGGACGACACAACAGTGGTAGGCTTGATTACCAACAACGACGAGACGGCCTACAGGGAGGAGGTGAGGGCCCTCGGAGTGTGGTGTCAGGAAAATAACCTCACACTCAACGTCAACAAAACTAAGGAGATGATTGTGGACTTCAGGAAACAGCAGAGGGAACACCCCCCTATCCACATCGATGGAACAGTAGTGGAGAGGGTAGCAAGTTAAGTTCCTCAGCATACACATCACAGACAAACTGAATTGGTCCACTCACACAGACAGCATCGTGAAGAAGGCGCAGCAGCGCCTCTTTAACCTCAGGAGGCTGAAGAAATTCGGCTTGTCACCAAAAGCACTCACAAACTTCTACAGATGCACAATCGAGAGCATCCTGGCGGGCTGTATCACCGCCTGGTACGGCAACTGCTCCGCCCACAACCGCAAGGCTCTCCAGAGGGTAGTGAGGTCTGCACAACGCATCACCGGGGGCAAACTACCTGCCCTCCAGGACACCTACACCACCTGATGTTACAGGAAGGCCATAAAGATCATCAAGGACAACAACCACCCGAGCCACTGCCTGTTCACCCCGCTATCATCCAGAAGGCGAGGTCAGTACAGGTGCATCAAAGCTGGGACCGAGAGACTGAAAAACAGCTTCTATCTCAAGGCCATCAGACTGTTAAACAGCCACCACTAACATTGAGTGGCTGCTGCCAACACACTGACACTGACTCAACTCCAGCCACTTTAATAATGGGAATTGATGGGAAATGATGTCAAATATATCACTAGCCACTTTAAACAATGCCACCTTATATAATGTTACATACCCTACATTATTCATCTCATATCATGGTCATTTACAAGTCCATGCTAGGTAAAGCTCCGCCTTATCTCAGTTCACTGGTCACGATGGCAACACCCATCCGTAGCACGCGCTCCAGCAGGTGTATCTCACTGATCATCCCTAAAGCCAACACCTCATTTGGCCGCCTTTCGTTCCAGTACTCTGCTGCCTGTGACTGGAACGAATTGCAAAAATTGCTGAAGTTGGAGACTTTTATCTCCCTCACCAACTTCAAACATCAGCTATCCGAGCAGCTAACCGATCGCTGCAGCTGTACATAGTCTATAGGTAAATAGCTCACCCTTTTTCACCTACCTCATTCCCATACTGTTTTTATACTGTTTTTATTTATTTACTTTTCTGCTCTTTTGCACACCAATATCTCTACCTGTACATGCCCATCTGATCATTTATCACTCCAGTGTTAATCTGCAAAATTGTATTATTCGCCTACCTCCTCATGCCTTTTGCACACATTGTATATAGACTGCCCATTTTTTTCTACTGTGTTATTGACTTGCTAATTGTTTACTCCATGTGTAACTCTGTGTTGTCTGTTCACACTGCTATGCTTTATCTTGGCCAGGTCGCAGTTGCAAATGAGAACTTGTTCTCAACTAGCCTACCTGGTTAAATAAAGGTGAAATAAATAAAAAATAAAAAAATATACTGTACTCTACATCATCGACTGCATCCTTATGTAACACATGTATCACTAGCCACTTTAACTATGCCACTTTGTTTACATACTCATCTCATATGTATATACTGTACTCAAAACCATCTACTGTATCTTGCCTATGCTGCTCTGTACCATCACTCATTCATATATCTTTATGTACATATTCTTTATCCCCTTACACTGTGTATAAGACAGTGGTTTTGGAATTGTTAGTTAGATTACTTGTTGGTTATTATTGCATTGTCAGAACTAGAAGCACAAGCATTTCGCTACACTCGCATTAACATCTGCTAACCATGTGTATGTGACAAATAAAATTTGATTTGGATTTGATGATTTGAAAGTGCACTTGGGACCCCCATCGGGCTACCAATACACTACCTTAAGCATTTCAAACAAGGCTCTTTGAAGTCTCACATAGAATGCTCAGATTTGAGTAATTAGCGTCGTAGCAGACCTTTAGCTCATTCTCTAAAATACAGTTTATCCCAATTCACCTCTGCTTTGTCTGCAAAATTGTTGCTTGGTTGTGGAGCATCCACCGCACTTAGGCTATCTAGCTTTCCCCAATCTCCACTAGAACACACCTCCACAACCCGTTCTACAGCAGAGCTTGTACTGTGAATTATTGAACGGCTAACTCAACCCAAATTGTGGAATGTACGAGTGCAGAGTGAAACATTTTTCATGTTCAAAGACATGTTCAGTTTGTGTCATTTTTCATGTAGTATATATTCTTAATGTGTTAACATTTTTTGCAATTATACAATTCAAGGTTTGGGTTCTGGGTATTCCACATCCAAACAGTAATATGCAGTTGTCCTAAGCCATTCCACATCTACAATATTAGTTATCTCCATCTTCTCCTATCCTCCTTTCTTCTAAGGGAGTGTTCTAAGGTATGGGGAAGGAGCACTCTTGTAGACCACCACAAATGTAATAATGCCATTTGGGGCAATCATTCCAATAAACAGTAGTGGGTATGGGGAACAACAAACAACTGAAATACAACCTCGTTAGAAAATGCTCACTCTCACACGTACACACACACATTCCCTTGTAGATTGGCTTTGTATTGTTAACGACAGGGTCTGAAGATGATTAATACCCTTATTCGCTTTTAATTAATTGTCGCACTATCAAATCCTTTCTACTTCCACCATTAATCTGTCAGTGGGATTGTGTTATGGATCTTGGAATAATTGTATGTGCTGCATGCTGACAGATAAGTAAACACATTTATTCTCAACAGTAACATTTCCCCCCCTTTTGAAATGAATATTGAAAGTTGAGACATGATTGAGAGAAATAGCAATAGGATTGATGAAAAGATTTAAACACCACCTGTTTATATCTATTTATGTATTGTTCCTGCAGTACAAATGTGCAACTAATGTTGATGGGTAATTTTCTGCAAGAGACTGGGGGGGTGGGGGTTGTTCTTATTAGCCAACTAATGAATCCTTTCTTCATCTGTGCAATATGATCTGTGGCAGTGCAGTCGAAACTCCCTGTAAGTACATGATCCTTGGGATTTGTAAAACATGGAAGGTTAGTCCTCTCCCAATGGTCAAACCCTCCAAATCTCCCTGACTAGAAGTACATCCTAACAATCTACAGATACCATCTGCACTCTCTCCCTTCAACACCATCTATCAACGCAACCCTCCATCAGTCTTCCCACATCACACGGGCCGATTCCCACAGAAGCCAAAACGGGGAGGCTGTGTCACAGCGACACAGCCAGTAAGCACTCCCTTGTGTCAAAACAGACATTTACAAAGGCCTAATACAGTAATCCAGCTGGAAGTCTTTTGCGAGCGACTAGAAGGATGGAAGGAAGGTCAGAGGTATACTTCCTTTGGATCAAGCAAAAATGATTTAGGAGCCCAGAGAAGGGGTAGTTTTTCACTCTCTGATTTAACTTGGTCACATTGATTTTAGGGAGGCAGAGTGGAATTCTAAAAAAAGAAGTCTCTGGAGTTTGTTTGGAACTTGTGTTGCCTTTGTTCCTATACTAGCCTCAGTGGCAGTAAAAACCAGAGACAGTTGTGTATGTAACCATGCTGAAAACGCTTTCCCAGTCAAGCTCAACTTGATCGGACAGTAAATGCTCATAGGCTGAACTCAACAGCCTGAGAAACATTCATATTCTCTGAATTTGCAAAATGTAACTATATTTACATACAGGTGCAACAGGTTAGGTTGATGTATGTAAGCAAGTGGTTAGGGTTAGCAGTTGGTAAAGACAACCCTGCTCTGAGGTCCAGAAGGATGCATCAATTTTACATTACATTTACATTACATTTAAGTCATTTAGCAGACGCTCTTATACAAATTGGTGCATTCACCTTATGACATCCAGTGGAACAGCCACTTTACAATAGTGCATCTAAATATTTTAATGGGGGGTGAGAAGGATTACTTTATCCTATCCTAGGTATTCCTTAAAGAGGTGGGGTTTCAGGTGTCTCCGGAAGGTGGTGATTGACTCCGCTGTCCTGGCGTCGTGAGGGAGTTTGTTCCACCATTGGGGGGCCAGAGCAGCGAACAGTTTTGACTGGGCTGAGCGGGAACTGTACTTCCTCAGTGGTAGGGAGGCGAGCAGGCCAGAGGTGGATGAACGCAGTGCCCTTGTTTGGGTGTAGGGCCTGATCAGAGCCTGGAGGTACTGAGGTGCCGTTCCCCTCACAGCTCCGTAGGCAAGCACCATGGTCTTGTAGCGGATGCGAGCTTCAACTGGAAGCCAGTGGAGAGAGCGGAGGAGCGGGGTGACGTGAGAGAACTTGGGAAGGTTGAACACCAGACGGGCTGCGGCGTTCTGGATGATTTTCCCCCCTTTGTCATTTTTTAGAATTTGATGCTCCGACTGTTTAGCTTTCGTTTTGGTGATTGCCCACTGGGACATGTGGAAACAACGTTGATTTAACCAGTGTGTGCCCAGTGGGTGATAGTATTTTCACTATTTCCAGCTCACTATAAATGTAGGTCCATTATCATTTCCTCAGTCTTTATTTTCTCAAACCGCGCACGGGCCACATTGAGTCGGCTCGCCTCCCTCATTTCAACGAGAACATTTGTTTTCTCCTTAAAGCCTCCCTAATTAGCACCAGAAGCTCAGCCTTTAGGGCTTTCTCAGGGAAGAAGGGCTTTCTCAGGGAAGAAGAGTCCACAATGGTCAGCTGTAGTGCAAAGGTCTACTTTACACAACCCCACCAACAGAGGGCACTTCAATAAACTGGGAGACTGCTGAGGCAGCCATTTTGTACACAGCAGCCTATTGAACACACACAAACAAGTCACCCAAACTCACAACCTACCACCACACTTCAATCACAGAGAGCAGCAGGGTTTGGTGGGTTTAAAGTATTCCGGATGAGGCCCCATTATGTTACGCACGCCTCTGGAGGGAACGCAACACTCAACTCCCTGTGGAGTGAAAGCGGTATGTGATTGTAGGTGCGGGTAAGGATGACAGAGGCAGGGAGTATTACCGTTTACTGGGAATTTATTTCCTTAACACAGTAACGCGAGGGAAAGGGGCTGGGTGGAACCAAAGCAAAGTAAGTAAAAGTTAGAGTCCTCTCTCCTACTTTACCAATACTTACCTAACCTTAACGCCACCTGGCACACTAACCAAACTACAGGGGGTGGTCTGCCCAGGTCTTACCTAGTGTGCATAGACAGAGTACATAATACGGGTATATGTATGCCCTCAGGCCTCTTGCCAAAACACTACCAACATGCCTTCCCCCCGGGAACAAAAACAGAATAATTACTAAATTAAAGTGAACAATTTCAATAATCACAAACACAGTCCTTTTGGCATACACATACCTCAGTAGGACCAGGTACAAAATACTTTACAAAAACTGTCTCTGAGCAACAACTAACACAGGACATCAAAGAAGCTCTCTAGCCTAACAAATGAACACTGCCTTTTAAATCTGCAGCAGGAGTCGGTAATTGCAGACAGCTGTATCCCCTGACGAGAGAGCGGGATCGGAGTTCCAATCTGCAATGCGGCCGACCAATCAGCTGCTTGGGGGAATCCAGGAAGCCATTTCCTGAAATACACACATACATATACAGTCGTGGCCAAAAGTTTTGAGAATGACACAAATATGAATTTTCCTAAAGTCTGCTGCCTCAGTTTGTATGATGGCAATTTGCATATACTCCAGAATGTTATGAAGATTGATGATGCATTGCAAAGTCCCTCTTTGCCATGCAAATGAACTAAATCCCCCCAAAAATATTTCCACTGCAGCTGACATCATGTCAACGATTCTCTCATTAACACAGGTGTGAGTGTTGACGAGGACAAGGCTGGAGATCACTCTGTCATGCTGATTGAGTTTGAATAACAGACTGGAAACTTCAAAAGGAAGGTGGTGCTTGGAATCATTGTTCTTCCTCTGTCAACCATGGTTACCTGGAAAGAAACACGGCAAGGATATTCCTTCCAGTAAGATTGCACTTAAATCAACCATTTATCGGATCATCAAGTACTTCAAGGACAGCGGTTCAATTGTTGTGAAGAAGGCTTCAGGGTGCCCAAGAAAGTCCAGCAAGCGCCAGGTCCGTATCCTAAAGTTGATTCAGCTGCGAGATCTGGGCACCACCAGTACAGCGCTTGCTCAGGAATGGCAGCAGGCAGGTGTGAGTGCATCTGCACGCACAGTGAGGTGAAGACTTTTGGAGGATGGCCTGGTGTCAAGAAGGGCAGCAAAGAAGACACTTCTCTCCAGGAAAAACATCAGGGACAGACTGATATTCTGCAAAAGGTACAGGGATTGGACTGCTGAGGACGGGGGTAAAGTAATTTTCTCTGATGAATCCCCTTTCCGATTGTTTGGGGTATCCGGAAAAAAGCTTGTCCGGAAAATACAAGGTGAGCTCTACCATCAGTCCTATGTCATGCCAACAGTAAAGCATCCTGAGACCATTCATGTGTGGGGTTGCTTCTCAGCCAAGGGAGTGGGCACACTCACAATTTTGCCTAAGAACACAGCCATGAATAAAGAATGGTACCAACACATCCTCCTAGAGCAACTTCTCCCAACCATCCAGGAACAGTTTGGTGACGAACAATGCCTTTTCCAACATGATGGAGCATCAGTATTCAGTATTCCATAGTAACATCTGACAAAAATATCTAAAGACACTGAAGCAGCAAACTTTGTGAAAATGTATATTTGTGTCATTCTCAAAACTTTTGGCCACGACTGTACACAAACCATGAACATAGAAACTGGGGAACGTAACAGCGACTATAGAATATCTAAAGAGAACAAATCACCAGAACCACCATAGAATAACATTTGACTCCTGTTGAATAAAATACTTTATCTCAATTAACATTAAAAGACTGTCAGACCTTTCTGTCTTGGGAAAGGGGAAAATACCCTGAAATTGGTGTCACATATACTGGGTTTTTGCTCCTGCAACCTGAGGTAAATTGATATGCGTTACTGGAGAGTCAATTTCCATGCCTTCACAGTAGTGGTCTAATGCAAGTCAAATGATCCTGGCCCTCACAGCTACAGTATGTGGCCCCCACAATGATCACATGCAGCCTGCAGGTTAAGATCTATTCCTCTCCCAGCTGGAAAGGCACACGAAATGTGTTGTACACAGATACTCATTCTCTATGACCAATGTAGAATAGGGATAAATTAAAAAGTCCCTTTATCCTAGAATAAAATGTACGTTTCACACATTAGCTAGACAGATGTGAACAATCAGCGGGACAAATCGGAAATCTTCCCCTTTAGCGAAAGTGCCGAGGTTGAAATGATATTGAGTCAAAGATGTTCAAAACCCAGTGTTCAGCAGGAGTTGGCAAGCGAGGGGGGATTTACATATGAAATAGCTGCTTCTGGATTTCAAAGCCACGCTGCTAGGTCCAGAGAGTGATCCACTGTTTGTCAAACGCGGAGCGTTATAGAATCTTGGCCTGTCTCAATTAGTGGGCAGTGCTCTGACATTTTACAGAGGGGTTGTGAAAGCAGACGTAATCAAACGCTAAAAATGAAAAAAAGGTTCTCTGTTTTGCCAGACCATCCCATCATGTATTCCCTTTTTTTCTTCCGCCTCATAAATTATGAATAATATTTGACAGGCTTGTGCTCGTGCCTTCAACAACTTTAATAACAACCTGTTAAATTTCAGATGAGTAGATAGACCCACGCTGAAAGTGTATTTAAAAAATAAATTGATTTTATCAAATGAAAGGGTAGAATGTCAGTTTGTTAAAGACCTTATCCTTTTGCAAAGTTAAGTATGTTCAGGTGTCATGTTTGTGGTGGGAAAATAAGTATTTGACATGGAAAGTAAGTAAGGTTCACATCTTTTCTTCAGCTATTTATTGTTGATTATTACATTTTTTCCTTCACTTTACTCAGTATTTGGTCTTGTTTTACTCTGATCTGTGTTTAATTTTGTTTTACTTTTGTTCCTTTAGCATGTTGACAGTAAGAACTGCTGCCATCAAAGAGGAACATAACATACTGCAAGTATTAGAGCTCAGGATAAGACCCAGATGCAGTCAGCTAGAGTCACAGATTTGTATTGACCCAAACAGGGGGCAGGCAAAAGACAGGTCAAAGGCAGGCAGAGGTCCGTAATCCAGGGCAGAGTCCAAAAGGTACAGAACAGCAGGTAGGCTCGGGGTCAGGACAGGCAGAGGTTTGTAAACGGGTCAGCGTCAGGTAGGTACAGAACGGCAGGCTGGCTCGGGCTCAGGTCAGGCCATTCTGGTCAGAACCGGAGAAACTAGAAAACAGAGCTTGAGAAAGCAGGGAGCCAGGAATACACGCTGGTAAGACCTGACAAGACGAACTGGCAACAGACAAACAGAGAACACAGGTATGAATACACTGGGGATAATGAGGAAGATGGTTGACACCTGGAGGGGGTGGAGACAAGCACAAAGACAGGTGAAACAGATCAGGGTGTGACAGCAAGAGATTGCTTTTTCTAGTGCTGTATAGGCACTGGTAATGGCACAAGCCAATGGAAAAAAAAGAGAGTCCATGTTGGTCACACAAACAAGTCCCCAGTTAGCAATGAGGCTGGTGTCCCTCGATAGTGGTTGAGCGCCATGCGACAGCTTATTTGCCCATCGGCTTCATTCACGGGGTGCCCGAGTAGAGCCCCCCCTGCTGTTCACGTGCCATTTTCCTCACAACCCTCCTACCCTTCTCCCTATCGATGACACTACAGCTGCCAGTCAGAAAGAAAAGAAAAGAAGATAAATTAAAAGAAGATTTTTTTTTAAATAGCATGGACATTGAGTGGAATAAGGTACAGTGCATTAGCAGCATAGAATTATATGAAAGTATAGACATTAGTAGTGCAGTAAAGGTGACATAACTATTGCATTGTTCCAGTAGACAAAAGTAATTTCAGTGTGTACAGAATTGAATAAATGGTACGTGTGTGGTAGAGTGCCTGGATAGTCAGCCTGGATTCAGCTGCTGGAACAATCTTGTGGCTTGGGGGTAGAGGCTGGCTTTGAGACAGGTGGTATGAGATTTGATCTCTCCCCCATGTGTCCCCGCCTACTGCCGCCTCCCACCAACGGGTGACCTACTCACCCGTGGCATACAGTTTGCAGGGTTCATCTGAATGGCTTCTATACACAAAGAAAAAAGGTGTAAAGGTGTAAGAAAAAAAAGAAGAAAAATCGGCCAAATCGGTCTCCAAAAATTCCGATTTCCGATTGTTATGAAAACTTGAAATCGGTGCTAATTAATCGGATATTCCGATTAATCGGTCGACCTCTAGTTCACACCCTCTTAAGCCAGCCCCACCCTTCTCTTTAAGGATTCACATGAGGTTACCAGTGAGTAAACAGTGAGTAGTGTAGTAAAGATTAAGACTAAAAGTGGTAGCAGCCTACAATAAAGAAAAGTTCCAGGTAAACAAAGTGTCCAGATAAAAATATTTGATCAATATTAGATGACGCTTACCCAGACACCCTTGTGTAAATTGATGGGTCATGTGAAATAAATCCTATTACCCCTAGCCAGTGGTGGAAAAAAGTACTAAATTGTCATACCTGAGTACAAGTATCAATCATTTCAAATTCGTTATATTAAACCACGTATAGCCAGGGGCACTCTCCAACACTCAGAATTTACAAACGAAGCATTTGTGTTTAGTGAGTCTGCCAGATCAGATGCAGTAGGGATGTTCTCTTGATAAGTGTGTGAATTAGACAATTTCCCTGTCAAAATGTAACGAGTACTTTTGGGTGTCATTGTAAATGTATAGAGTAAAAAGTACATTAGTTTATTTCGGAATGTAGTGAAGAAAAAGTTGCCAAAAATATAAATAGTAAAGTAATGTACAGATACCCCCCAAAAATACTTAAGTACTACTTGAAATTATTAAAGTAATTTTGACCACTGCACAAATGCCTTCACAACAGTACATTAGCATACTTTATATACTGTTACACATGCACTTATCACATAGTATTCCATGCATAAGTTAAGGCCATGCAACCTGAGTTGGAACCTGAGTGAGGTCCACATGTACAGT
Source organism: Oncorhynchus keta (assembly GCF_023373465.1). Taxonomy (NCBI): domain Eukaryota; kingdom Metazoa; phylum Chordata; class Actinopteri; order Salmoniformes; family Salmonidae; genus Oncorhynchus; species Oncorhynchus keta. Next base: position 48,825,835 of record NC_068430.1, on the reverse strand, counting down.
ACATAAACAGATGCATGCGGCAAATATTTATGTGGTGGACACTTGATACGGTCAAATCATGTTACGACCACACATATCAATAATCATTTTTACATATCAATATTTTGCTAAGTCTTGCTAAGTGGATGAGTTTCTACAGAAGGTGTAAACGATACAGCCAAATGGTTACTTGCATAGTAGCAATATCAGAAATAGATAGTGTCAGAATAATATACAGCATGTAGAAGAACAATATCAACAACGATATCAGTGATTGGCTGAGCAACAGGATATAAAATAGTAGCAGCAACATATATACTGTTAGGAGAGAGTTATTTGAATAGAGGCACTGCAAATGGCGCTGATGACTGGTCCGTCCGAACCACGCATGAACAAGGGAATCTATATTCGGAGAGCCTGTTTCCTTGACCTTGGTGCAGGGCATGTGATGTCCATAGCCTCTTCGTCGTAAAACTTCCAGATCTTCTCAAAAAGTTAAGTTTGTCTAGCGGTGTCCAGTCCAGGTGGTGCTTGTACAGGCAGACCATCTATGGGAGGATGTCAGCATTGCACAGCAGCTGAAACCTTGTCCCGATAGTCCGAACACCGCTTGGCGACAACAATGCCAGGCCCCAGAGCATCGTAGCTGTAAAACAGGAAATAACAACAACAAAATCCAAAGACATTACAACCCTGCACAACATCAATTCACCTCACACGTTTAGATAAGAAGACAAACCTCATGCAAATGCAATGAAAATTACTGCTTGATCTGTGACAGTGTGTTGTTGCCAGTCTTAGCTTTCCACCAGCACTGTACCATCCTCCAGTCCAACCAGCTGTGGGATGTTGACCCCTGTCACAGTGCTGTCCTTCACAAACACCACCAATCTCAGACAGTGTTCACTCTGGTCTTTCTGAAGCGCTGCTTGATGAGGCCGAAGCACCAGTCGGGGGCAAACTTGGTGTGGCCTATGGCTTGCGTCCTGTATCCAGACTGTGGTGAGATTGTGCATGGTCCGCCTAGGACAAAACCAGAGCACAAACCTGTTCTTCTTTTGGCCACTGCAGTTATCACAATTCAGGTCCACATGTGTTTCAATACATGGCAATACATTTATAAAAATAAAAGTTTACATTAACTTGGAAGTTCCAGTGTTGGATAGCCATAGCGATCTAGCTAACATAGCTTCCCTCTCTGTTTGAATCAGATGTTTGAGTAGCTAGCTGCAATCACAATCTAAGTAAGTGAAAATTACATTTAAAAAATATACAATACAGAGATGGCTCTCTCTCGCTTCTCCTTAATTTGTTATAAACTGTTCAACTATTGTCTTTCTCTCTTTGAGTCAACTACTCACCACATTTTATGCACTGTAGTGCTAGCTAGCTGTATATTATGTGTTTAGTACTAGATTCATTCTCTGATCCTTTGATTGGGTGGACAACATGTCAGTTAATGCTGCAAGATCTCTGATAGGTTGGAGGATGTCCTCTGGAAGTTGTCATAGTTACAGTGTAAGTCTATGTCAGGGGAACCATGAGCCTCCTAGCTTGTGTATTGAAGTCAATGTACCCAGAGGAGGACAGAAGCTATCTGTCTTCCGGCTACACCACAGAGTTCTGCTGAGGGTACTGTAGACCTTTCTTGCAAAGATGTATTTTAATCAATTATTTAGTGACATGAATATATTGAATATACTTTTATCTTAAAAGGATTACTTTTTTATGTTTCACTATTTTTGTTCTTATGAAATTTACTGAGGAGGATGGTCCTCTCCTTCCTGCTCTGAGGAGCCTCCACTGGTGTACACTTAAACAGGATTTTAACTTCTCTATCAAACAGATTTTAACATTTAAAATTTGGTAAATGTTCCCTATAATTTAGCCTAACGGGGTGGAAATGTATCAGTGGGACATACTAACAAAATGAAACAGAGTGTTTATATTTATTTAGCTTTGCAATATTGTTTTCACACCAAATAAATTACACTTCCTGAAAGTGGTGTCATTGGAGGAAGGAGTTGTTAATAACCTTTTGTGACTTGGGGGCAGTATTTTCATTTTTGGAAAAATAACGTTCCCGTAGTAAACGGGATATTTTGTCAGGACAAGATGCTAGAATATGCATATAATTGACAGCTTAGGATAGAAAACACTCTAAAGTTTCCAAAACTGTAAAAATATTGTCTGTGAGTATAACAGAACTGATGTTGCAGGCGAAAGCCTAAGAAAAATCCAATCCGGAAGTGCCTCATGTTTTGAAAGCGCTGCGTTCCAATGCGTCCCTATTGAGCAGTGAATGGGCTATCAACCAGATTACTTTTTCTCCGTATTCCCCAAGGTGTCTACAGCATTGTGACGTAGTTTTATTTATTTATGTTGAAGAATACCCATAAGCAGCTACATTGCGCAAGTGGTCACCTGATGCTCCCAGAGTGATTCTCGCGTAAAATAGGTAGGAGACCTGCGCAAAACTCCCTGTGCTTACCGGGGGGCTAGAGACCCAGTGCAGGTGCATAGCCCGGTGTGGTATATTCCAGCCCGGTGTGGTATATTCCAGCTCCGCGTATCGGCCGGGCTAGATTGATAGTCGAGCCAAATGCCATGAAGCCGGCTCTACGCATCTGGTCCCCAGTGTGTCTCCTTGGGCCGGCTTACATGGCACCAGCCTTGCGCTCGGTGTCTCCGGTTCGCCTACATAGCCCAGTACGGGCTATTCCACGAGTATTCAACCAGGTAAGGTTGGGGAGGCTCGGTGCTCAAGAGCTCCAGTGCGCCTGCACGGTCCGGTCTATCCAGTACCACCTCCACACCCCAGCCCTCCGGTAGCAGCTCCCCGCACCAGGCTTCCTTTGCGTGTCCTCGGCCCAGTACCACCAGTGCCAGCACCACGCATCAGGCCTACAGTGCGCCTCGCCTCTCCTGCGCTGTCGGAGCCTTTCTCCTCTCCTGCGCTGCCGGAGTCTCCCGCCTGTCCGGCGCCGCTGCCGGAGTCTCCCGCCTGTCCGGCGCCAGAGCCCCTCAGCCCAGAGGTGCCAGGATCCGCCAGAAGTGCCCGTCGGCCAGGATCTGCCAGAAGTGCCCGTCGGCCAGGATCTGCCAGTCGGCCAGGATCCACCAGTCGGCCAGGATCCGCCAGTCGGCCAGGATCCGCCAGTCGGCCAGGATCCGCCAGATCTGCTAGTCAGCCAGGATCCGCCAGAAGTGCCCGTCGGCCAGGATCTGCCAGTCGGCCAGGATCTGCCAGTCGGCCAGGATCTGCCAGTCGGCCAGGATCCGCCAGTCGGCCAGGATCCGCCAGTCAGCCAGGATCCGCCAGTCAGCCAGGATCTGCCAGATCTGCTAGTCAGCCAGGATCCGCCAGTCAGCCAGGATCTGCCGGAACCACCAGCAAGCCAGGATCTGGTAGATCCATCAACCTGCCTGAGCTTCCTCTCACTCCCGAGCTTTCTCTCACTCCCGAGCTTTTCTCAGTCCCGAGCTTCCCCTCACTCCCGAGCTTCCCCTCAGTCCCGAGCTGCCTCAGTCTCGAGCTGTCCTTCAGTCCCGATCTGCTCCTCAGTCCAGTGGGGTTCTGGGTGAGGACTACTAGGCCATGGTCGGCGGCGAGGGTGGTCTATCCAGGGACGCGAGGAGAGGGGACTAAGACAATTGTAAAGTGGGGTCCACGTCCCCCGCCGGAGCCGCCACCATGGACAAATGCCCACCCGGACCCTCCCTATTGATTTGAGGTGCGTTCGGGAGTCCGCACCTTAGGGGGGGGGGGGTTCTGTCACGCCCTGGTCGAAGTATTTTGTGTTTCTTTATGTATTTGGTCAGGCCAGGGTGTGACATGGGTTTTTGTATGTGGTGTGTAGCTTAGTGGGATTGTAGCTTAGTGGGGTGTTCTAGGAGAGTCTATGGCTGTCTGAAGTGGTTCTCAATCAGAGGCAGGTGTTTATCGTTGTCTCTGATCGGGAGCCATATTTAGGCAGCCATATTCTTTGGTTGTAATTGTGGGTGATTGTCTTGATGTCCTTAGTCTGTGTTAGTTTGCACCAGTTAAGGCTGTTTCGGTTTTCACTACGTTTATTGTTTTGTAGAGTTTGTGTTTTGGATTTGTGTTATGTTGTGTAAATAAACATGGATCACAATATACGCGCTGCAGTTTGGTCCGACTCTCCTTCACCACATGAAAACTGTGACAGGCCATCTAACTGGGAGTCTCGTGAATGAAAACATCCAAAGCTCATCAAAGGTAAACGATTTAATTTGATTGCTTTTCTGATTTCCGTGACCAAGTTACCTGCTGCTAGCTGGACAAAATGCTATGCTAGGCTATCGATAAACTTACACAAATACTTGTCTAGCTTGGCTGTAAAGCATATTTTGAAAATCTGAGATGACAGGGTGATTAACAAAAAGCTGTGTCTCAATATATTTCACTTGTGATTTTCATGAATTTGAATATTTTCTAGGAATATTGATGTCCGTTGCATTATGCTAATTAGTGTAAGTCGATGATTACGCTCCCTCATGCTGGATGGGGAGTCACTAGAGGTTTAGGTAACAGGTTGGAAAGTGATATCAGGGACACACAGAATCGTATATAAAATAATAATAAATACAATAATCCTTAAAAAATAGCATTATTGATGAGAGAGAATTTAAAGGGATACTTTGGGATTTTGGCATGAGGTCTTTTACCTACTTCATCAGAGTCATATGAAGTCATGGTTACAATTTTTTTTGTCTCTGTCTATGAAGAAAGCTAGAGGTAGTTTTGTGAGCCAATGCTAAGTAGGGTTAGTGTAATGGCAGGAAGTCTATGGGTATCTGCTAGCATGCTATTAGATACCCATAGACTTCTAGGAGTATAAAATAATGAAGTAAGATTAAATATTTCATGGCTTATATTTCTCGTGAAAGTTGATGAATAACACCTCAGGACATGCCAAAAACGGCTATTTCCACTGAAAAAAAGTGTTAAAATAGCATACAATTCCCTTTCAAGATCCACAATTGAGTTAAGGTAAAGGACACCTGAGCTTATGTTTAAAGCGATACTTATGGGATTTTGGCAATCTACTTCCCCAGAGTCAGATGAACTATTGGATGCCATTTCTATTTCTCTGCGTGCAGTGAAGGAAATTGCTAACTAGTGCTAGCGCAATTGTTAACTAGTATGGTATCTGTTAGCATGCTAGCAGATACAGTGCCTTGCGAAAGTATTCGGCCCCCTTGAACTTTGCGACCTTTTGCCACATTTCAGGCTTCAAACATAAAGATATAAAACTGTATTTTTTTTTGAAGAATCAACAAGTGGGACACAATCATGAAGTGGAACGACATTTATTGGATATTTCAAACTTTTTTAACAAATCAAAAACTGAAAAATTGGGCGTGCAAAATTATTCAGCCCCCTTAAGTTAATACTTTGTAGCGCCACCTTTTGCTGCGATTACAGCTGTAAGTCGCTTGGGGTATGTCTCTATCAGTTTTGGACATGGAGAGACTGACATTTTTTCCCATTCCTCCTTGCAAAACAGCTCGAGCTCAGTGAGGTTGGATGGAGAGCATTTGTGAACAGCAGTTTTCAGTTCTTTCCACAGATTCTCGATTGGATTCAGGTCTGGACTTTGACTTGGCCATTCTAACACCTGGATATGTTTATATGTTTGAACCATTCCATTGTAGATTTTGCTTTATGTTTTGGATCATTGTCTTTTGCAGACTCCATCAGGTTTTCTTCCAGAATGGTCCTGTATTTGGCTCCATCCATCTCCCCATCAATTTGAACCATCTTCCCTGTCCCTGCTGAAGAAAAGCAGGCCCAAACCATGATGCTGCCACCACCATGTTTGACAGTGGGGATGGTGTGTTCAGGGTGATGAGTTGTGTTGCTTTTACGCCAAACATAACATTTTGCATTGTTGCCAAAAAGTTCAATTTTGGTTTCATCTGACCAGAGCACCTTCTTCCACATGTTTGGTGTGTCTCCCAGGTGGCTTGTGGCAAACTTTAAATTACACTTTTTATGGATATCTTTAAGAAATGGATTTCATCTTGCCACTCTTCCATTAAGGCCAGATGTGTGCAATATACGACTGATTGTTGTCCTATGGACAGAGTCTCCCACCTCAGCTGTAGATCTCTGCAGTTCATCCAGAGTGATCATGGGCCTCTTGGCTGCATCTCTGATCAGTCTTCTCCTTGTATGAGCTGAAAGTTTAGAGGGACGGCCAGATCTTGGTAGATTTGCAGTGGTCTGATACTCCTTCCATTTCAATATTATCGCTTGCACAGTGCTCCTTGGGATGTTTAAAGCTTGGGAAATCTTTTTGTATCCAAATCCGGCTTTAAACTTCTTCACAGCAGTATCTCGGACCTGCCTGGTGTGTTCCTTGTTCTTTATGATGCTCTCTGCGCTTTTAACGGACCTCTGAGACTATCACAGTGCAGGTGCATTTATACGGAGACTTGATTACACACAGGTGGATTGTATTTATCATTAGTCATTTAGGTCAACATTGGATCATTCAGAGATCCTCACTGAACTTCTGGAGAGTTTGCTGCACTGAAAGTAAAGGGGCTGAATAATTTTGCACGCCCAATTGTTCCGTTTTTGATTTGTTAAAAACGTTTGAAATATCCAATAAATGTCGTTCCACTTCATGATTGTGTCCCACTTGTTGTTGATTCTTCACAAAAAAATACAGTTTTATATCTTTTGTTTGAAGCCTGAAATGTGGCAAAAGGTCGCAAAGTTCAAGGGGGCCGAATACTTTCGCAAGGCACTGTACTTATAGACTTATAGTCATTGCACTAATGCTAGTTAGCATTGGCTCAAACTACCTCTAGCTTCCTTCACCTGGTTATACAAAGGTAAACAACCAGGGGAATTGAGTGAGATTAAATTGTTGCTCCTTGAGATGGTTAAGTCTGGATATATTGTTTGCAACCCTGTCTAAGAGAAGCCTGGGTTGTATGCTGGGACAGACAAACCTGTGCACACACACACACCAGGTACTGAGCGACTGCAGAGGAAACAAGCAGAGGTTGAGACCAGGGGCGTTGCTAGGATTTTAGGAAATTGAGGGCGTAGCCCAAAGCCAGAGGAGGAACCCTATTAGGGGAGTCCTGGAGTCTCCCCCGGAAGAAAATGATTTAATTTCAACAGCTAAATGCATCAGTCTGTTGCACTTTGAGGTGAACATTGAGAGATTAGATCTAATAGATTCCACTAATTTAAATTATATTATATAGCCAATACAATATAAATAAAATACAAGCCGACAGCAGACGCTGCCATTTTTCAATTACTGTTGCTATTGTGGGTCTCTCTATTCTGGAACACATACATCTACAGTGTTTTGCCAAAAATACCACTCCATACCACTCAACTTCAAACAGACTCTGATCTGTCCAATGAACCAAACTGCTTTAAAAAATCCCACAGTTACGAAACGTCCCTGAGTATCTAAAAAAAGCAGTACAATATACACCGTGTACAAAACATTAGGAACATTGGTCTTTTCATGACAGATTGACCAGGTGAAAGCTATGATCCCTTATTGATGTCACTTTTTAAAATCCACATTCAGAGGGTGAATGGGCAAGACAAAAGATTGAAGTGCCTTGGAAAGAGTATGGTAGTAGGTGCCTTCAAACCGGTTTGAGTGGGTCAAGGACTGCAATGCTGCTGGGTTTTCCACACTCAATAGTTTCCCTTATGTATCAATAATGGTCCACCACCCAAAGGACATCCAGCCAGCTTGACACAACTGTGGAAAGCATTGGTGTCAACATGGGCCAGCATCCCTGTGGAATGCTTTTGACACCTTGTAGAGTACATGGCCTGACAAACTGAGGCCAAAGGGGGTGAAACTATATTAGGAAGGTGTTCCTAATGTTTTGTACACTGTATATTTCAGTAATATAAAATAATAACATGCTTGTAACGCCCACAGGTTGTAATGATAGGGCAGAGCCAACGTAGACTTGAACTGGCTACAAAACCATGGAAACACATCAACAAACACAGAATTAAAAAATAGGTAGTTTATTACATGGTCATTACAATGTTAACCTGTTGCGACGAGCAATCCCGTATCCGGGAGCGTAATTATAGCCTCAAGCTCATTACCATAACGCAACGTTAACTATTCATGAAAATCGCAAATTAATTAATTTAATTTTTACTTGTAAACAGGAATCAGGAGGAAAGGATTATGGTCAGATTTGCCAAATGGAGGGCAAGGGAAAGCTTTGTCTGCATCTTTGTGTGTGGAGTAAAGGTGGTCCAGAGTTGTTTTCCCTCTGGTTGCACATTTAACATGTTGATAGAAATTTGATAAGACCAATTTAAGATTCCCTGCATTAAAGTCCCGGGCCACTAGGAGCGGGGCCTCTGGGTGAGAGTTTTCCTGTTTTCTCATGGCGGAGTACAGCTCATTGAGTGCGGTCTTAATGCCAGCCTCAGTCTTAATTCTTTTTTTACCTATATTTAACTAGGCAAGTCAGTTAAGAACAAATTCGTATTATCAATGACGGCCTAGGAACAGTGGGTCTTGTTCAGGGGCAGAACGACAGATTTTTACCTTGTCAGCTCAGGGATTCAATCTTGCAACCTATCTGTTATTAGTCCAATGCTCTAACCAACTACTAGAAATACAGATGAAAACTCTCTAGGTAGATAGTGTGGTCTACAGCTTATCATGAGATACTCTACCTCAGGTGAGCACAACCTTGAGACCACAAACTTCCTTAGATATCGTGCACCAGTTGTTATTTATAAAAATACATAGTCCGCCGCTTGTCTTACCAGCCGCCGCTGTTCTATACTGCCGGTACAATGTATAATCAGCCAGCTGTATGTTGATAATGTCGTCGTTCAGCCACGACTCTGTGAAGCATAAGATATTTCCGTTTTGAATGTCCCGTTGGTGGTTTAATCTTCCACGTAGGTCATCGATTATATTTTCCAAAGATTGCACGATTGCTAGCAAAATGGAAGGCATTGGGGGTTTATTCGATCACCAACTTATTCTCAGAAGGAAGCCCGCCCTCCATCCCCCTTTTCTCCACCTTCTCTTCACACAAATGACGGGGATCTGGGTCTGTTCCCGGGAAAGAAGTATGTCATTCACGTCGGGCTCGTCGGACTCGTTAAAGGAAAAAAGGATTCTGCCAGATCATGGTGAGTAAACACAGTTCTGATGTCCAGAAGTTATTTTTGGTCATAAGAGACGGTAGCAGCAACATTATGTACAAAAGAAGTTTAAAAAATAAGTTAAACAATGCAAAGAAACAAACAAAAAAAACAATTAGATAGGAACCGTAAAACGTCAGCCTTCTTCTCCGGCGCCATCTTAAGTCCACTGAATACACGCATTTTCTGTACTATTAATCACTGCCCTAAACGCTGAGCGGTTGTTTTGGACCCTGTAAGGGCCCGGTGAAAGTGACATATCATTTGAAAGCTACAGGCCTTGTCTTCTATTTGTGGACCCTATTTGATTATTTTTTATTCAATTCAGGCTGGTACGAAAACGGTAGCCGTTATCTGCAAAAGCAGGGTGTCTGCAGAAAGCTGAGTATCTTGGCTATTGATCGATGGCTTCAAATATTTGGTGGGACTTACTAATATATATTGGCATATGAATTTATAAGGGAAGGCTGAGCCGATGACCTCATTTTAAGATGACTGATACCTACATTCCGGTTAGCGTTGTGAAGCATAAACTAAATAAACACTGAATACATTGATATACACCGAAAGCCGGGACTCCACAGATCGTGAGGATATCTTATTTGTCTGCCTGTGACCTACCGTTATTGATCACAAGCCCTAAGAGTCCAAATGTTTTTTTTTTTACACAACATTTTCACCAAACAGCAAAGGTAAGCTTCAATTTGGTCTGTGTTTGAGCTATAGCTACATTGGGGGTATCTAATCAATCCATAGGTTGGTTGGAACAAATCTAGCCTATTGCCATGTTATTGGCAATATCGAATGTCCACCGAGTGACTATATCTTTGCGCATCAAAAACATGATCTTGCCTGTTTACGTGCTGTGGGCATCCATTACACAGGGAATTGGCTGCTATGGCACCTTGACAGTCTTGTAGCCAATGATATATGCTTTCCAGGGATATGCAGTTAACCTGGGTGGGACAAAGCAAGAGGCACATCCAGTGTGCAAAAACAGTGCAATTACCACATTTGGATACCTTGGACAGGTTAAAAGAACACTTGAATCTACCCCATCACAATGTTTGAGTGTGGTTGATAATTCTGTTTTTATACTGTACAAACAGCAAATAGGGAAAGCTAATACAGTGGGTTCTTCCTTTAAAAATGTTATGCTTATGCCGTGACCATTTGTGGTATATTGTGTTAAATTGGGTCATTCTGGCAACAATGCCTGACACTTAAATTACTTGACATAGAATTCTGCGTCTCCCCGCAAGCTGTGCTGCAGTACGCCACAACTTTTAAAGGAAGAACTACTGTACGTAATAGCACTGGAATTATCTAATTAACAGACATATGCCACTTTGGAGAAGTTTGGGGACACTTGGAAACATCCAGTGACATCACCTGACACCACCTACTAAAACATCTGCCCCTTGTCAAAATCATGTAGTTACACATGAATAGCAGTTACTTTGGGTATATCTATTTAGGCATAACTCGAAATAGACACATCATTTGCTCTCCTACTTCTATCTAGTGGACGAACTGGGAATCAGACAGATGATATATTTACATCAATGGATAGGTGGAGACTTCAGCTTTCTCCTCATATGTATATCATTCCTGTAAGAAAAAAAGGTGCATTGCATAAGACCTGCACTTTTAAAATGTCTGTGTTCCAATGGGAATATGCAGATGTTTGAGCAGGAAAACCGTTGTGCCACAATTGTGAGCCAATCGCGGGGTGTATTCTTGATTTTAGAGGTGAAAGATCTCACAAATTTTGGAACAGTAATTGACACATTTTATCTCAAAACTAGATGTTAAAATATCTTATTCTCCAACATGTGGACAATTTGGGGACACAATCCCACTTGGTCACCCATTGATTTAAAGCGTGTCTTTGGGACTGCAAGGAGTCTTTGATCATTTGAACGTGAAGACTGTTTGGGGCTGAGGAGTTCAGTGAGGTATTGGGGGCCAGAGGCATCGGGGGTTTTGAAGACTAACAGGAGGATTTTGAAGTTGATTCTGAATTGGATGGGTAGCCAGTGGAGAGAGGCTAGAATGGGGGCGATATGGGCAGATCTCCAGGTTCCTGTGAGGACCCTGAGAACATTGTTCTGCACAAGCTGCAGCCTGTGGATGCTTTTTGAGGGGAGACCACCAAGGAGGAGTAATCGAGTCAGGAGGTGACGAGGGAGTTGACCAGCTTTTCCAGATCAGGTTTGGAGAGAATAGAAATAAGCTGGGTGATGTTTCTCAGGTGATTTTTGCAGACAGATTTTATGTGGTCTGAGAAAGTGAGGGAGGAGTCCAGTAGGAGACAGTTGGAGGACAGTGAGATGTGGAGTAGCTGCCAAGGGTAAGGGTGGTGATGGGACTGGTTTTGGTAAGATGGTGAGTGCCAATGAGGATTGCTTCTGTTTTAGGTATTGTTGAGTTGTCGGCGGTTGATTGACATCCAGGCCTTAATATCATCCAGACAGCTGGTGGGGGTGTTAATGGAAGAGAGGGAGTCCGGGATTGTTTTTATATAGATCTGCATGGAAGCATAGCAGATGGATTGGATGCCGTGTTTCCTGATTAGAAAACAAAGGGGGAGCATGTAGATTATGAATAGGATGGGACCTAAGAGCCTTGAGGGACACGACAGGTGATTGTGGTGGGTTCTGACTTTGTGGGATTCCTAAGGCAACATATTGTGTGCAGTTTGAAAGGTATGAGGTGAACCAGTACTGTTGAGACTTGTGTGTTCTTACAATTGACCAAGGAGGATGCTGTGGTCAACGTTATGGAAGGCGGCACTGAGGTCAAGGAGGACTTGGATGTTCAGGAGTCCACTGTCAGCTGACTCGAGGAGGTTGTTTACCACTGTGGCTAGGCCTGAAACCAGATTGGAAAGTCTCAGAGGCCATTGAAGGTCAAGTGTGACTGTAGTAATTTAGCTACAACTTTTTCCATAACTTTGGACAAGAAGGGGAGGTTAGAGATTGGTTGGTAGTTGGCAGGGTTCTCTTGGTTGAGGTTTTTTCAGATAACTGCTGATTTAAACTGGGAGGGAACAACGCCTGTTTGGAGGGACTTGTTGATCAGTTCCATTATAAAAGGTCTAAGAGTGGAGGAACAAGATTTCAGTAGCGTTGTGGTGATGGGGTCAAGACCACAGCTTGTGACCTTCATTTGTCAGAGAGTGGACAACATCTCAGCAGGTGAGGTCTGAGTGAAGCAGCTCATTGACGGTCCAGTATAAGTAGGTTTGGGGGGTAGGATGGTGGCTGGGGAGGGGTGAGGGGAGGTGGAGGTGGAGGCGAAGACTTAACTTCTTATGGTGTTAATCTTTATGAAGAAATAGGTTGAGAATCTTCCGCAGTCGTCTGTGGTAACAGCGTCGATGGGTGACTCAGCTGGTATGAGTAGGTAGTTGATGGTGGAAAAGAGGTGGCGCGGGTTTCCTCGGTTGTTGTCTATCAGGTTTGAATACTAGGTGGACCTAGTGGATTTGATAGCTGCAACACAGGCAGCCTGGTGTTTTTTTATAGAAAGCAGGTGCTATTTTACAATAGTTCTATTTTGTTTGTTTTTACTTCTGAACTTCCGCTACCCTCAACCTCTCCCATCTATTTCTGATGTTCATCCGGTTTGATTTCTATTTGCCATATCTTTCAAACTGTGCTCTTTCAAAAAAGTTCTCAACATATATTTGTTTTATGGGAACAGTATGTTTTACATGAGTTATCTTGTTGTTATTAGTCCCAACCTTCAGCTGCATTCAATCCCTCCCATCTATCTCTTCTATTTGCCATAGATTTTTGAACTATTCATTTTTTAACTATAAATTGTGTTTTTTTTTATTTATTTTTTACATTTAGCATATTTGAGCTTTACCATAACATTTTTTTGTGTGGATTAAATTGAAATTGCAACTAACTTTCTATGGCTTGTTTTAAATATAGCGATATTTGGGAATTATTTCCTTTTCAAATAACTGAAAGTGAGAGGTTGTAATCTGAATGAAGGGAAAAAGTCCTTTCTTGAACATAGGGTGAGACTTTCTTACTAATTTGCTAGAGAACCAGTTATAACTTTTGTATGACTGAAGCCTTTAGTGAGAGGTCCAATGCTTTAATATTTAATGATTTCTGCCCTCCGAATTCATATTAATTATATAAATAGGCCCGTTTAATTTTGTCTGGCTTGCCGTTCCAAATAAAGTGTCATTTTTTTCTCAAATCATTTAAAAAACTGTGTAGGCAAGACCATAAGTAAATAGATAAACTGGGCTATGACTGAAGAGTTAATCAGGGTGATTTTTCCACAATAAGAAAGGTATTTGCCTTTCCAAGTTGGCAAGATATTATCTATTTTTGCTAACTTTCTATTCAAATTTATTGGAGTGAGATCATTTCGGGATATGTCCAGTGGTTACTACACTAAAAGTTTTGCGATTATGCTACAGCGCTTAGAGGTCATTTGTGGTTACCCTGCGTCACCACTTCATTGCTCCAGACCAGCGCAAGGGGGAGTTAGAACACTGATTATGCTTTTGGGTTCTACTGTGTCTCTAACTGACAAAGAATGGGCGACATAATCCTGAATAGAAACTGATAATTGTGCACGACTTCAGTATTACTTACTAAAACTGTTGTTACACGAAGGTTATTTTATTTTGTTATTTTGCTCTTACTGTAGATCTGTAGCCCACTCCCGACCTGTCACATCGTACAGTCCCTGAGTGGCACAACAGTTTAAAACACTGAGACACTGTACAATCTGTGTTGCTACTAGATTCTGGTTCAATACTTGTGCTGGCCTTGACTGGGAGACCTATGAGATGACTAGGTTTTTGGTTTCTCTCCCTTTAAAAACAGAAATAAATTGTTCTAAATAACAAACCTGGCTTTATTTACAAATTAGTAACAATGTCTCACCCCATGTTCAAGAATTACCTTTTTCTCACTAATTTTATGTTATTTGAAAATGAAATTATCTCCAATTCTTATTATCATTAATTTAGAATGATATAAAAGCCCCTTGGATATTCTCACAGATATATTATTTACCCTGTTATTAGCAGGACAATATATATTGGTCATGTTGGTCTTGGCTCCCGAGTGGTGCACAATGGGATTGTCTTGCAGTTCTCCAGTTGTATCTACTGAAAGCGTGCAAGGTTCAAAGCACGAGGGCAGGGGGCACGAGGGCAGGGGGCACAGGATGGGCTGCAGAGAAGACAGACCTAGCCCATGGGGAAGGGAGGAGGAGCGTGGTGGGACAAATCAGTCTGATTTGACCCGCCACACTGGGTAGCACAGAGCCACACTTTAAGGGGCATTGCACTAATAATGGCGCTGACTAGGGAAATGTTCCCGCTGTTCTAGCAGGTAGCTGGACAATAGACTTGCCTAGATGGAGGGTAGGGGGAGAATTCTATCGTTAAATGTTTTTCTAAATTAGGTTCTATGTTAAGTATCATTATTGTTATTATGTATCACATCCGACCATGATTGGGAGTCCCATAGGACGCCGCACAAGTGTCCCAGCGTTTCTCTCCCTCTAAAAACAGAAATACATTTGTTACAAATATTATTTTGGCCTCACTTTCATAAAAAAAAATATTTTAAAAAATAACCTCATATAAAATTATAGTGTAGAAATGTTATGCTCTTTTTATAACCTTTATGTAACTAGGCAAGTCAGTTAAGAACACATTTTTATGTTACAAGGACAGCCTACTCCTTCCTCGCCGTGGGGAATTGAACCCCGGTTCTTTTGCTCAACGGACCGAAACAGTTTCCAATGCATTGTCAACGGAGTTTGTAAACCAACCCAAATGTAATATAATTCTAGCCACATGTTTACTCAGTGGCGCTTCTCCATGCAGGACATGGGAGGGGGAGGGACTCACACTCTGTAAACAGGAATAGGTTCATCACTGGTCACTGAGCTGGCAAGCTAATGTTAGGTAGTTAGTTAGTCATAGAAATGTACGTTCAGCCTGTGAATTATTTCAGTCCGATTTGACTTATATATTAAGAAGTCAGCATGGTTTAACAGTTTCTTCCGTTTTTGACCTCGACATTGTTGCTGGATAGATACTTTCATATCTAACATGCTGGTGATGCCTCACTCTAGTTCCCGATAGAGTAGCATACTGGTTTGTAATCATATGTAGAGTTGTTTTACAAGCTAGATAGGTAGATATTTTGTTAAAAAGCCTGTTGTCATTCACTGGTTGTTTCTTTGGAGGTAGGCTAAGCCATCACTAGCTAGCTAGTTGGATAATAAGTTGATGTACAGTAGGCTAAATCAACGTTACAGTATTACGGAATGACAACAATATAGCCTTGTCACTACTAGTTGGCATGTTGATATGGGGTGAAGTAGGGTAGCGCCGTTGGTATTCGTTGGGTCCCTTGACAAAATGTAATTGCTGACTTGGTAAATTAAGCTAATGGTTGTGTGCACTCTCACTAGATATAATTTTAATTGTATTTATTTCAACCAGGTAGGCCAGTTGAAAACTAGTTCTCATTTACAACTGCGACCTGGCCCAGATAAAACAAAGCAGTGTGACAAAAAACAACACGTGGAATAAACAAAAGTACAGTCATGGCCAAAAGTTGAGAGAATGACACAAATATTAATGTTCAAAGTTTGCTGCTTCAGTGTCTTTGGATATTTTTGTCAGATGTTACTATGGAATAGTGAAGTATAATTACAAGCATTTCATAAGTGTCAAAGGCTTGTATTGACAATTACTTGGGTCAATATTTGCTGTGTTGACCCTTCTTTTTCAAGACCTCTGCAATCCACCCTGGCATGCTGTCAATTAACTTCTGGGCCACATCCTGACTGATGGCAGCCCATTCTTGCATAATCAATGCTTGGAGAATTTGTGGGGTTTTGCTTGTCCACCCGCCTCTTGAGGATTGATCACAAATTCGCAATGGGATTGAGGTCTGGGGAGTTTCCTGGCCATGGACCCAAAATATCGATGTTTTGTTCCTCGAGCCACTTAGTTATCACATTTGCCTAATGGCAAGGTGCTCCATCATGCTGGAAAAGGCATTGTTCGTCACCAAACTGTCCCTGGATGGTTGGGAGAATATGCTTTCAGAGGATGTGTTGGTACCATTTTTTTATTCATGGCTGTGTTCTTAGGCAAAATTGTGAGTGAGCCCCTTCCCTTGGCTGAGAAGCAACCCCACACATGAATGGTCTCAGGATGCTTTACTGTTTGGCATGACACAGGACTGATAGTAGCGCTCACCTTGTCTTCTCCAGACAAGCTTTTTTCCGGATGCCCCAAACAATTGGAAAGGGGATTCATCAGAGAAAATGACTTTACCCCAGTTCTCAGTTGTCCAATCCCTGTACCTTTTGCAGAATGTCAGTCTGTCCCTGATGTTTCTCCTGGAGAGAAGTGGCTTCTTTGCTGCCCTTCTTGACACCAGGCCATCCTCCAGAAGTCTTTGCCTCACTGTGCGTGCAGATGCACTCACACCTGCCTGCTGCTATTCCTGAGCAAGCTCTGTACTGGTGGTGCCCTGATCCTGCAGCTGAATAAACTTTAGGAGACGGTCCTGGCGCTTGCTGGACTTTCTTGAGGCGCCCTGAAGCCTTCTTCACAACAATTGAATCGCTCTCCTTGAAGTTCTTGATGATCCGATAAATGGTTGATTTAGGTGCAATCTTACTGGCAGCAATATCCTTACCTGTGAAGCCCTTTTTGTGCAAAGCAATGATGATGGCATGTGTTTCCTTGCAGGTATCCATGATTGACAGAGGAAGAACAATTATTCCAAGCACCACTCTCCTTTTGAAGCTTCCAGTCTGTTATTGGAACTCAATCAGCATGACAGAGTGATCTCCAGCTTTGTCCTCGTCAATACTCACACCTGTGTTTACGAGAGAATCACTGACATGATGTCAGCTGGTCCTTTTGTGGCAGGGCTGAAATGCAGTGGAAATGTTTTGGGGGGATTCAGTTCATTTGCATGGCAAAAAGGGACTTTGCAATTAATTGCAATTCATCTGATCAACTCTTCATAACATTCTGGAGTTTATGCAAATTGCCATCATACAAACTGAGGCAGCAGACTTGAAAACGTGAAAATTAATGTGTCATTCTGAACTTTTGGCCACAACTGTACAGACAATAATAATAGAAACATCTATATACAGTGTGTTGAAATGGAGTAAGGAGGTAAGGCAATAAATAGGCCATAGTAGCAAAGTAATTACAATTTAGCAAATTGTGTGGTTTTGTGGCAGATTTTCAAAAGAAAGACATACAGCATATCACCAGTAATTCTCAATCAGATGAGATACACAGCTAACCCATATTGAATTTCATTCATAAATGTGGACGATAATTATTGTTAATATTCCAATTCTTTAGGCCCTCCATTCCCAAACTTGAAGCCCCCTGTCGCCAACTGGAAAGTCCAGGAAAAAGTGGTGGCTTAAGGTACAACTTCCTATTGAGGAAATGTAAGACAACTCAGTGTCATATTTAGAGTTATTGACATGAAAAGAAGCATATACAAGCAACCTATCAAATGTATTTTATAAAGCCCCTTTTACATCAGCAGTTGTCAAAGTGCTTATACAGATACCCAGCCTAAAACCACAAAGAGTAAGCAACGCAGACGTAGATGCACAGTGGCTAGGAAAAACTCCCTAGAAATATAAGGGCGCAAGGCGAGACCCAGATGCAGATGGTTTGAGTCTTTGATATTTATTGATCAATCCAAAAGGGTTTGAGTGGTCGTGGACAGGCAAAAGGTCAAAACCAGTTCAGAGTCCAGGAGGTACAGAGTGGCAGGCAGAATGGTCAGGTAGGTGGGTACGGAGTCCAGAAAACGGGCAAGGATCAAAACCAGGAGGGCTAGCAAAAAGGGAATAGAAGCAGGAGTACGGGAAAACACGCTGGTTGACTTGAAAAACATACAAGACGAACTGGCACAGAGACAGGAAACACAGGGACAAATACACCAAGGAATATAAGCGACACCGGGAGGGGGTGAAGACCATCACATGGACAGGTGAAACAGATCAGGGTGTGACAAGAAAGGCAGGAACCTAGGAAGAAACCTAGAGGAACCAGGCTCTGATTGGTGGCCAGTCCTATTCTGGCTGTGCTGGTGGAGATTATATAAGAGTACAGCCATTTAGCCAGATTATTCTTCAAGACGTTTAAACGGTCATAGATGAACAGCAGTGTCAAATAATAGAGGGTTATAAGAGGGTGCAATAGTTCAGCACCTCAGGAGTAAATGCCAGTTGGCTTTTCATGGCTGAGCATTTAGAGGTTGAGACAAAGTCAGGATTAAACAGCGGGTCTGGGACAAGTGAGTACCTCCGGTGAACCGTGAGCAGGTCAGGGTTCCATAGCTGCAGACAGAAACAGCAGAGACAGCAGCACGACTAGGTGGACTGGAGACCGGGACAGCCAGGAGTTGTCAGGGCAGATAGTCCCGAGGCATGGTCCTAGAGCTCATGTCCTGCATCCTTTATTTAACTTGAGTGTAGATTAAGCCCTAGAGGTTTGTAATTTAGCCTAGTTGTCAATCCAGATCTGAAAATTTGATACCCTTTTTACTGTACACTGATAGTAATTTTTCACAAGCTAATCACTGAATGGCCTACTACAAGGATGTTTTCAACTTGACACTTCTATGTCATAATAACACAGAACACACACACACACACACATCAGATGGCAATGGCAAGTACAACGAATGAAGGCAGTCTTACGATTTTAAAAACATTACAATACATTCACAACACATGAAGTCTATTCCCTCAGGCCACAACTCTACTACGTGTGTGTATACAGTGTGTATGTCATCGTTTGTATGCATGTGTCTCTTCACAGTCCCCGCTGTTCCATAAGGTGTATTTTTATCTGTTTTTGAAATGTAATTTGACTGCTTGCACAAGTTACTTGATTGTAGTCATGGCTCTATGTACGACTGTGCGCCTCCCATAGTTTGTTCTGTTTAGGTTAGTGTGTAGTCAAGGCTTTGTCATTAAAATTGTGCCTATTTTTCAGATCTGCCAACCTGCTCGGTGGGTGACAGGGAACCGTCTTTCCACCAAGCTGTTCCAGGCCTGGAGTGGCACGTTCAGAGGCTTGTAGACCTGAAGCGGTGTGATGTGGTCCAGGTATTTATCAAACACACGTATACACACTCACTCAATCATTCACTCTGTTTTGTTGTATAATTATTTTAACTTAAGAACATTGTTCCTCTCTCTTTTAGATCTGACACCCCTATATTAGCTCAACCACAGTCTTCACAGCTGCAGTCGTCTGCATCTGATACACCGGCCACGACAGGTGACACAGGTAATTATCACATGCATGTATACACACATGCACACTCTCCCTCACTTGGGGCTCTATTCAATCACATCTGCTTTAGCCAACATCCACATAGCGGTTGTTTTGGCGGTGTCTGAGGTGGAACTGTGTTAGAGCTGTCAAATTCACAAGTGGTTCCTGGCATTCTACCTAAAGCGGACATTGCCATTGGTAGAAACGAAGCATCGTTACCCATCGCTCCACAAAAGCCACGGCCCTTGCAGAGCAAGGGGAACTACTACTTCAAGGTCTCAGAGCAAGTGACGTAACCGATTGAAACGCTATTTAGCGCACACCGCTAACTAAGCTAGCCGTTTCACATCCGTTACACCTCTGTCTTTTAGATCTGCCATGCCCAGCAGTTCAGCTGCAGTCACAGCAGTCCACTGCTGTAGTATTTCAATTTACCGGCTGCACCAGTTTCTACTCCACTGGCTGTGAAGGGAGAAACTTTTGAGGATTCCCAGATGGATACAGGTAATTCAGAAATGTATTGCATATGCTCACCCACACCAACAGATGTACACACAGACATGTTGTTGAGCTGTATACTTACTGTCACTTTGTGCATCTCTCTTTCAGATCTGCCATGCACTCCACCACTGCCTGACAACCTCACCCAGAAGTGCATACACTGGGCCTTTCAAGACTGACAAAGCAGAGATGGGTGGCTGACAAGGAAAAATAAAACAACACGCGCACACACACACACACACTCACGCACACACTTTATCCACAATGTAAATAAGATGTAATTGCTTGCTTATTTAATGTTTGCTCCATTTTATTTTAGGATTGGAGATATCTACTCCTATATATCCATTATCAATGTCTGCATAATTACTCTAAATATCTATCAAATCAAAGTGGGATTGATAATATTATAAAATACTATGTGTACAGTTTTAGGAAATTCTGTGTACATTTTTCTGAGTTGAAAAACATGCCTCCCTCTCACACACACACACACTACACCCAATGTAAATAAATTGCAATAACTTGTTTAATGTATGTATGCTCCACTTTATTTTAGGAAAATATCTCCAATAAAGTACATTCACAGTTAAAGTAACGTCTTTGGTTTATCTCTCCTAATGCAATGTGTGACCAGAAGGAAGTATGCTGAAAGTTAAAAGGTTCATCATTAATAACTAACACAATTCTATAATGAATACATATAATAATAATAATAATAGAGTGACCAATAGTTACTGTATTGTGATTGTTTAGTGTTTTATATATTCAATCAAGTAGTGCCCCAATGAGGGATCGCCTGTGTCAGAAACGGCAGAAAGGGTCAAATAAGGTCAACAAAATGTATGTTACTGCTATACACGACTGGCACAAAACTGGCATTCTTTAGCTAAATAGCCCAGCACTGTAGCCTACTCCCTACCGTCACGTTGTACAGCGCCATATTTTCCGATCCATCCTAACAGAAACCCAGAGGGTTTTTCGTTTTTCTTGGAGTAGAAACACCATAATATTAATCAGATGAATTAAGCAAAAAGTTTGGACACGCCTACTCATTCCAGGGTTTTTCTTTATTTTTACTATTTTCTACATTGTAGAATAGTGAATACATCACAACTATGAAATAACACATATGGAATCAGTTATTTACAAGGACAGCCTACACCTTCCTCCCCATTGGGGAATTCAACCCTGGTCTCCCGCGTGCCCGCACGACACTGGAATTCTTTAGCTAAATAGCCCAGCACAGTAGCCTACTCCCGGCTGCCATGTTGTACAGCACCATGTTTTTCTTGAAATAGAAACACCATAATATTAATCTAATTAATTTAGCAACATTTCTTAAAATCAGTCCCATATACTATGTTCTTGCAAAAAAAGTTGTAAATTCTCTAGTACAGCCACTATTGAAGGCTATCAAATGCTTCTCAAAGATGCCCTCTGGTGGTCAAACTAGCACTAACTAACATTAATGGTACCAGTGGTTGACACTTAAATAACGTAATTCTGTGGCACCACAAGCTGTGCTGCAGTACGTTGCAACTTTTAAAGGACAAACCACTGTATACCGAGTATATAAACATCCCCATCATACCATATTTTGTGATCCAATATGTAATGTAGTACACTTGTAATAATTTGGTTGCAAAAATTTGCTAAATCCTCTATGAGGCTGTGTGAAGGGACCCGAGTTGTGGATTTAAAAGAACATGAATCATCAGCATCTAATCCCTTGATATTATTGTTGGATCTGATTTTAATAGCTAACATTTCGATGGCCATAATAAATAGATATGCCGATAGTGGACAACCTTCCATTATTTACTATGTTACACCTAGGGTTTCTATACATTATTGTAACACCTTTTATAAGAGATTCTCCAAAATATAAACTCCAGTTGTACTTTTGTCATGGATATTCTTGCGCAGGGACACAAGTCAATCTTAAAGGAATCATTGTTTATTTGTCAGTGCTCTGGAGAGGTCCCAACCAACTCAAAGTACCATAGTACACATGTCAATCAGAACCTCCCCCTGGGCAGTCCCAGCTGACGCTGCCATGAAACATTATGACCATCCTGTGTCACCTTACTTGGACTAAGAATAATACACTTTATAACACTGTCAAGAAGTATGTGTCACCTAACATGGACAAAGAAATGATGGTATATGACACTATCAAGAAGCATTGTGACCATCAGAATCATATAAGTCAGTTAGGCCTATCACGTACATGCCCTTATATCAGTCATGTCAAATAGAGGGTGACTTGTCCTGCTCCTGAAATCTGCTCCTGCTTTCATCCCAGTCATCAGCAACAGAGCATTGGGGGCAGGTGGATGTCTGAAAGCAATGCGTGCGCAGTTACAATGATAATTTAATATGGTCAATAAAACAAATGTACAGTATATAACATAAACACACTGTTGGCCAATCGGAATCCACGCTTCAATATTGTTTTGATCACATGGCCTGGGATATGTTCCGGGTAGCCTCCGAGAATAACTGACAAATACACTGATATGGTGACTGAGTTTATCAGGAAGTGTATAGGAGATGTTGTACCCACTGTGACTATTAAAACCTACCCTAAAAAGTAACCTTGGATAGATGGCAGCATTCGCGTAAAATGAAAGTGCGAACCATCGCACTTAACCATGGCAAGGTGACTGGGAATTTGGACAAATAAAAACAGTGTAGTTACTCTCTCCGTAAGGCAATCAAATAGGCAAAACGTCAGTATAGAGACATAGTGGAGTCACAGTTCAACGGTTTAGACAGTACTAGTCAAAAGTTTAGACACACCTACTCATTCTAGGGTTTTTCTTTATTTTTAAAATGTTCTACATTGTAAAATAATAGTGAAGACATCAAAACTATGAAATAACACATATGTAATCATGTAGAAACTAAACTAGTGTTAAACAAATCAAAATATTTTTGAGATTCTTCAAAGTAGTCACCCTTTGCCTTGATGACAGCTTTGCACACTCTTGGCATTCTCTCAACCAGCTTCACCTGGAATACTTTTCCAACAGTCTTGAAGAAGGTCCCACATATACTGAGCACTTGATGGCTGCTTTCCCTTCACTC
The DNA here is from genome assembly GCF_023373465.1 of Oncorhynchus keta. Classification (NCBI taxonomy): domain Eukaryota; kingdom Metazoa; phylum Chordata; class Actinopteri; order Salmoniformes; family Salmonidae; genus Oncorhynchus; species Oncorhynchus keta. The sequence continues at coordinate 48,802,736 of NC_068430.1, read as the reverse complement.
TGTGGTCCAACACACTCTGCGGTCCAACTCAGCGATGTACGAGATCTTCGTTATCTTAGTTAATTTCTCAGAACAAGAATAGACTAACAAGTTTATGAAGAAAGTTCTTTGTTTCTAGCCATTTTGAACCTGTATTTGAACCCACAAATTCTGATGCTCCAGATACTCAACTAGTCTACAGAAGGCAAGTTTTATTGTTTCTTTAATCAGCTTTAGCACAGTTCTCATCTGTTAAAAAGAGGATCCCATCAGCTTTCTATAGGCTAGGCCAATTATATTTATTTATCAACTTTCCTAATATTAAGCACATTGGTTCTCTTACAACAGGAGTATGGCATGAAAATGAACCACAGGAAAAGCTCCTCCATTTGCTATTTAGGTGCATAGTTGACTTTCTTTTTACCATGCCCCTGTTCCGAGACAGGTGCATAATAATGGTCCATTCTAAATCAAAACTACTTTCACACATATTTTATTTAGTATATGTAAAGACAACATTGAATTAAGAATAGTCTGATGGGTGACAATATTAGCCTATCACTTGTGAATGATGTATTATCACTTGTGAGTGATGCCCAGCATGTGCAGTATGTCAAGAAACAGTGCATGCCTTTTTTCGGGGGACAAATCATAGTTGTACACCTCATATAGCCTAGCCCATAGCCCAAAATGTTTTGATAAGGTATGTATCACAACTAAAGTTGCCAGATAACTTCTTAAAATTAAGCACATTCATTCGCTTTAAAACCGGTGTAGAGCCTAACTGGCATACATAGGCGGTACTTTTATAATAGAGCATTACAGTACATGCATAATCTCATTTCCCTGCTAATTGATTGCATTTTGGAACATTCGTGCTTGTAACCTACTGCCGTGTGCACATTGCTGCGCTTGTAAATGTGAAGAAATAGCCTAATAGTTTATTAACATTTTACGCTAAACGTTGCCGATCTGTTGCATCAGCCTCATTGCTTTGAAAATATTTTGTTGATGCGAGTGGTTGTATTAATTTGGGATCTAATGCATCCCACAACTGGAATATCGGAATATTTATTTCTTGCACAGAAGAAGTTTACCAATAGGTCAACCTTTGTACTATGGGGGATAGTAGATTGACATAGGCTAGTGCTTGCTCTGTTCGTTAGGCCTACTCATCTTATTGGCTGATTAAGATTTGCCTAAATGTGGACAGTTCTTCTAAACATATTCAGTATGCATCTCGGAATTTGATGTGTCTGTCTTCACTTGTAGCCTACTTCTTAGCTGTGAGAAGGACCCGATCACCTGACAGGCATTGGCTAATAAGAATTGTGTCAGGCCCTGACCTTAAAGATCCTTTTTATGTCTCTATTTTGGTTTGGTCTGGGCGTGAGTTGGCGTGGGCATTCTATGTTTTGTGTACTATGTTTTTTATTTCTGTGGCCGGGTGTGGTTCTCAATCAGAGGCAGCTGAGGACTCTGATTGAGAACCATACTTAAGTAGCCTTTTCCCACCTGTGTTTTGTGGGTAGTTAGTTGTTTTCTGTGTCTGCACCAGACAGAACTGTTTCGGTTTCGTTCATTCTCTTTGTTGTTTTGTTATTCAGTGTTCAGTTCAAATAAAAAAAGATGAACATGTACCACGCTACACCTTGGTCCTCACCTTCTTCCACCAACAGCCGATACAAATGTAGGTATCTGACAGAGCCATGTGAGTGAGAGGTGTTTGAAACACAGCAGCCAGGAGAAAGGAATTATTATTATATAATTATATTCAGAATTCACAATGGCTGATGAATTGTGTACAGCCTGCACAAGAAACAAATCAGAGCTCATGCTTTTCATGCATTTCTTTTTCAAATCATCATTAGTCGCATCATGCAGCCTTAAATGTATTAAAATCTAAACATAAAGCCCAACGTTTGTATCACAACTAAAGTTACATAAATAACTTTAAGCATATAGGAGGACTTTTCTGTTAACCCCTCAACACAACAGTGTGCACTTCCTTGGAAATCATTTGGAGAAAATATCAGCTATGTTCAATTGTGTTCTTTATACTATAAAATAATAAAAATTAATGCCACGGAATTCTAAGCAAATATTGTCTGCTAAATGAACTAGTATAGCCATATCAGGGCCTAACATCAAGACAACTCAGAGTATTCTGTTCTTTTAAAATAGACTAAATTTTCTTCATATCATGTTTGTTTAGACATGTCTAAAATAAATAATGTATTCATTGTGATGGTGTAGGCTATATTACATTGATTTATTAGACTTCGATGTTCCAAAGGTTTGCATCAGTGGGTGTAGACTATGCGTGGAAGCCAGAAGATGGTAAACATGTTTATGTTAAATAACAATCAATTACTGTGAGACCGGCAGGTATTTGCTTGACAAACACCGGCTGACAACATTCCATGACCACCACAAGTCTTGGTTTTCATGTATTTTAATTCTACAAATGAAATACGAGATGTTCCTGCACTCTTATCACACTTTGGCGCAATAAAGAGCACTTTTCACACTAAATATTAGCCATTGAATTAAAACCCAATGAAAGGGCAATAGACGGTTATGTCCGACTGATAAGTAATATGGATAGCATACTACATAAATACACTGATCACAGTGGTTATGTACATACAGCAACTTTAGTATAGCCTACACATGCTTTCCTGATGGCAACAGATATACTTATCCATCTTAATAATGATGAGGTGCATTTTTTGTTATTTCCCCCAGTATCACTAATCAAGCCGCTTCGGCCACTGCTGTACCGAGATTAATTGTTTTCATGTTCTATCATTTGGACAGAGGAAGCTATAATTGCAGCAATAGATCACATGAACTTGGTGAAAAAAGTATTCTCCAATGAAGTTGTTTCATGAAGAGCTGATTCCAATGTGTTGAATAGTAATGTATCTCAAATGTATAATAGGTATGTGTCCTCTTTTCACAATTATCAGGGCTGGTATGGCATAGCTTGTACTATGGGTATATCATACATTACCGAATTTAGATTGTTGATGTATGAGGTCTTGGCAGCTCGTTTTTGTGTTTATCTGAATGCAATGTAGGGACCAAGTCTTGCCATTAATATAGTATGTTTGTTCTCATTTGTGGAGACGGGAAGAGGTGATTGGAACAGAATACATGACAGCTTACTGCCATGGCTAGGGTGTGGTGTGTCCCTATGGAATTGGTTAGAGAATGCCATGCACCCTCGGGAATAAAGCCTCCAGCAGTGGATTTGCGTTTTGGTATGTATTAGAAAAATTACTTTATTTTACAGGTTTGATGTTTGTTGATACTTGTCATGTTATTGTCAGTTAATACCCCTACTGATGCTTAAAATAAAAGTGTGTAATTGTGGACTGTATATTATGTCCTACATTGTCTGATATTTGAATTGAATTTCATAAAAATAAGTAAATACAAAATAATATCTGAGACGTGGCCAACCTAAAAAATAACACACTTTTATGTCATGGCAACTTTTCATTACATCCTCTGTGAAATAGCTTCTCTTCAGAAGTAGATTTCCCTGCACAGTGTTAAAGATCATGCGCAAAATAGGCCACACAAAAAGTTTCAGGAAAGGCTTCAAAATTCAATGAGAAATGCTCTGGGTTCTGTATGGCTTATGACTTCTGAGGAGTACAAAGGTCCCCCACATCATCATCATTATCATCATCATTTGTACTCTGAAAACCCCCCAATCGCTTCTGGTAACACATACTTTTTCTGTACCAGTAATTGTTGTGAAAGACGAGAATTATGGGGTAGTGCATTTTGACAGGGAATGTAGGCTATCCAAAGAAAAATTCAAAGGAGAAGTCTCACCTTATATCCCCTTGTGTATTTTTTTTATCTGGACTGACTGCCAAACAGTGGATTGATGCATCCTCCTTCGGTGTTCCTAAATTTCCTAAAAGACCCATGTCTGGAATGTTGAAATGGTCAGTACAATCCATATTTGTTTTCATAAAAACAAAGGATATTTGCCTAAATGGATGATATACTATTAGGATATAAATAATATATGCCATTTAGCAGAAACTTTTATCCAAAGCAACTTAGTCGTGCATGCATACTTTTCTTTACATATGAGTGGTCTCGGGAATTGAACCCACCACCCACACCCACTCCTGGTGTTGCAAGTGCAATGCTTAACCAGCTGAGCTACAGAAGACTACCATTATGACTATTGTTAAGACAGAGAACATTCACCACCAATTACTATGATAGATCCGTAGCGTCAACAGCACTCTGTAGGGTAACTGGAGGACAGCTAGCTTCCATCCTCCTCTGGATACATTGACTTCAATACAAAATCTAAAAGGCTCATGGTAAATTTGACAACCTCCCGAGGACATCTTCCAATCTATCTAGCTCTTGCAGCATGAACTGATGTGTGGACCATCCAATCAAAAGGTCAGAGTGAAGCTAGTAGTGAAAGCATAAGCTACAGCGAGCTAGAACTGCAGTGCATAAAAGATGCTGAGTAGTTGACTCAAAGAGAAAAACAATAGTTGAATGGTTTAACAAATTAATTTCTTCTGAAATGAAGGAGAAGCGAGTGTCATTTTTTCACTTTCAGTTTCACTTACTTCGCTAGCAAATGCATCTAGCTAGTTCAGCCTACTCAAACACCTAGCTCAAACAGAGGGATGCTAAACTAGCTGGCTATGACTATCCAACACAACACTGGAACTCTTCCAAGTCAAGGTACGCTTTTGGTCTTACAAATGTATTGCCACCAGGCCTGCCAGTGTAGGTGCTAAACTGTTTACTGACTGTACACTAACATTACTGCATGATTGTAGCAGTTTACTAACATGTTGTTTTTATTTGCTTTGTTGACTATGACGTTACTTTAGCTGATATGGTGACAACTATGTGGGCTGTGTAGTAGTTATGATATGGTTTGGCTTGGAAAGTATTTTTTGACTGGTCACAGACAGCTGATTTGTTGTGGATTGAAGTCCACAAGCGAAGGAAAAAGGTGAGAGGCAGAGAACGCATAGATGCGAGAAGGAATACAGCGTAGCTGCTATGAAAGTGAACTGTGTTTATGCGTGATCAGGAATGTATTCATTCCTCCGATTCTGTTGAAAAACATTTCTTAAACGAAAGGAAACGGAACAATTTGTCCAGTGGAAACTCATTTTCAACCCTATATCAGCTAGATGTAGGCAAGAGTGTGCAAGGCGGTATTTTCCTCTCATCTGTGTGCACCTATGTTGTAGCGATCTCATGATGGGTGTAGGGAAAATGGTAGTAAACCTATCCCTGTTACATTGAACTGGGTGAGTGAAATATGAATAACAATCATCCAATATGCTGTAATAGAAATAAGGCCATTATTATCCTCCCACATCTTAAACAGCACTGACTGCCACTGAATGATATCAAATACATCAAACACATGGTTTCCATGTCTTTAATGCCATTCCATTTGCGCCGTTCCAGTCATTATCATTAAAAAAAAAGGTTTTACCTTAATTTAACTAGGCAAGTCAGTTAAGAACAAATTCTTATTTTCAATGACAGCCTAGGAACAGTGGGTTAACTGCCTGTTCAGGGGCAGAATGACAGATTTGTACCTTGTCAGCTCGGGGATTTGAACTTGCAACCTTTCGGTTACTTGTCCACTAGGCTACCCTGCCACCCCATCATGAGCCATCCTCCCCCATCATGAGCCATCCTCCCCCCATCATGAGCCATCCTCCCCCCCATCATGAGCCATCCTCCCCCCCATCATGAGCCATCCTCCCCCATCATGAGCCATCCTCCCCCCCAGCAGCCTCCACTGTATTGTATAAATCAGGGGTTCCCAGACTGGGGTACGGGTATGCGCAATTCCATCGGGGGTACGCCAAATAAAACTTGGATTCACATTTTTTCCTCGCCTGAGTAGCCAAAAATAAAATTGTACCATCTAGTGTTCAGCGAAATAACACAATGTAAAATACAGGTAGCCTCGTCAAATAATTAACATCCAATCACATTAACCGTTACTCTCTCGTGGGAATTCCCCTAATGTAGCCAAACGTAGCTACTGCTCATTCCGTTTGCTCGAAAATTGATAAAAGGTTCAAAAAAAGTAAGGCCCGTGTCCATAGAGGCACATACCAGCTCTACTGGTAGTACTGCTACTACCAGCAGTACTACACCTGCACCTGTTGACGACACAAGTTGTTCTGCCTCCACAAGCACATCCAATGCCAGCATCAGTAATTCTACATTTGTTGTTAGCCCAGCTAGCATGGACACTGACAGTTGTGAATCTGATGCAGCCGAAGAGCTACTGCCCCCTTACCCGGGAAAGCACCGAACAACAGACAGGGACGTTGGACCATCGAAGAGGCACAGTGCCTTTCCTCAGTCACAGTGAATGATCAAACACATGTGCAAAAATACTATCTCACAACTTGATGAAACCTTCACTCTTGTGCAGACATTTAGAAACAAAACATGCCAATTTGAAAACTAAGTCACAGGAGTTTTTTGAGCGAGAATTAAGATTACTTTCGAGTAGTAAGACATGTATAAAAGTAACAGATACCATTAATAAGAAGGGGCCCGAAGTGTCTTATATGGTGAGCTACCGAGTGGCTAGGACAGGCAAAGCCCCATGCTATTGTGGAGGACTTAATTATTTCTGCTGCCGCGGATATGGCTGGGGCAATGCTGGGGGAAAAGGCCCCAAAAAAACGATACAGACAATGACTTCATCTTGTGTATTTTCTGCACAATGCAATGATATGGACAGCATCCATGTAACGCTTTTACAAAATACGTTGTGCTGGTTATCAAGTAGCATTGACACATTTTTTTAAATTGAGAGACGAGCTTAGTTTTCTTTTCATTTTCACTTGTCTGACCGCTTCCATGATGACGAGTTTCTCGTCTGAATGATCTGAATCTAGGATCACAGAGACTCTCCGCAACTATATTCAATGTGCGGGACAAAATTGAGGCTATGATTCAGAAGTTGGAGCTCTTCTCTGTCTGCATTAACAAGGACAACACACAGGTCTTTCCATCATTGTATGATTTTGCGTGTGCAAATGAACTCAAGCTTACGGACAATGTCAAATGTGATATAGTCGAAGCACCTGAGTGATTTGGGTTCGCAACTACGCAGGTACTCTCCTGAAACGGACGACACAAACAACTGGATGCGTTATCCCTTTCATGCCCTGCCTCCAGTCCACTTACCGTTATCTCAACAAGAGAGCCTCATCGGAATTGCAACAAGCGGTTCTCTGAAAATGTAATTTAAATCAGAAGCCACTGACTGATTTCTGGATTGGGCTGCGCTCAGAGTATCCTACCCTTGGAAAATCTCGCTGTTAAGACAATGATGCCTTTTGCAACCACGTACCTATGTGAGAATGGATTCTCAGCCCTCACTAGCATGAAAACTAAATACAGGCACAGACTGTGTGTAGAAAATGATTTAAGACTGAGACTCTCTCCAACACAACCCAACATTGCAGAGTTATGTGGATCCTTTCAAGCATTCATTAACCTTTGGTGAGTTATTCACAATTTTCGATGAACAAATAAAGTTTTATTTGTAAGATGGCTAAATAAAGAGCAAAATGATTGATTATTAAATCATTTTTTGTGCCCTGGTCCTAAAAGAGCTCTTTGTCACTTCCCACAAGTTGGGTTATGACAAAAACTCACTCATTATTATGTTTAATAAATGTATTGTATAGTGTGTGTGACAACATTTGAGAGAGCGCTGACCCTGGTGGTAGAGGGGGTACGCAGCTGGAGGTTGAATGTTTTAAGGGGTACAGGACTATAAAAAGTTTGGGAACCACTGATATAGATCAATAAAAACATACAAGGCTAAAATACCTGTATTTGACTAGTATAATGTGTGTTCCTAAGTTTTATGTCATTGATGTTATCGCCTTGAAAAATACTCATTGCAAAGATATGCAAGGCCCTTGAGCATTCCCTCCATTGCCAAACTGTTATTGGGGGAGGGGTCTATATTAAAGACCCAGTGCGGTCCAAAACTAGATTTTTCCTACGTTTTATATATTCACTGATTGTACAAAACATTAAAAACACCTGCTCTTTTCATGACATACTGTGAAAGGTGAAAGTTATGATCTCTTATTGGTTTCACTTGTTAAATCCACTTCAATTAGTTTAGATGAAGGGAATGCAACAGGTTAAAGAAGGATTACGCTATTTTTAAGGGTAAATGGGCAAGACAAAATATTTAAGTGCCTTTGAACGAGGTATGGTAGCAGGTTCCAGGCTCACCAGTTTGTGTCAAGAACTTCAATGCTGCTGGGTTTTTCATGTTGAACAGTTTCCCGTGTGTATTGAGAATGGTCAACCACCCAAAGGACATCCAGACAACTTGATACAACAACTCCATGCCCTGACGAATTTAGGTTGCTCTGAGAGCTAAAGAGAGAGGGAGGTGCAACTCAAATCAAATCACATTTTATTGGTTTAGCAGATGTTATTGCGAGTGTAGCAAAATGCTTGTTTCTAGCTTGTTTCTAGCTCTCTATGTTAGGAGGGTGTTTTTAATGCTTAATGTTTGGTACACTCAGTGTTTGGAATAATTCTGTGAAATTGTGAACATGATAATAAGGCTCTTTTAGTGTAAGAGGTGCTTGAAAAGACCGGCTGAAATTTGAGCCCGTTTTGGTGGGATAGAGTTTTGGCCTGCCTGGTGACCAATAAGAAAGCGAGTTCAAAACCTCTCTGCCAATAACAGCTAGTTTTTCGTTTTCTTCTCCACACTCAGACAGTCCTAGCAAAAGTCTTGCTTGAGAAATGGCTGTTTGCTAATAGAAAACAATTAAAGTAAGGTATTTAATTGTTACCCAGAAATTATTTTTTTAAAGGCTGCATTGGACCCTTAAAGAAAATGATTAGCTAATCATGACATAAATTTGAGGATTCCATTGATAATTTAAAGGGAAATTACATTGCCAGTTAAATTATTAATCATATCACTTTAGCAAATAGTTTTTAAAGGGTTAATGCCCTTAGATTTGAGCATCTGTGGCCTCATTTACCAAACAGTATCATTGCTGTTACTTACTGTCATTGGCGTTACTACTCATGCTGGTGACACAATGTTATCATAATGGTAAAAATTATTTAAAGTCATTAAGATGCCATATTAATTTATTTAGAATGGGAATATGTATCCAAATACATTTAAATAAATAACAAATCTAGAAAATTCAAGTATAACCGCCCAGATATAATCTGGTAAATTAGAGTTTTCCCCAAATGGTAACTTTCTATATATGTCATTAGGAAATCATAGTGTGTAGGGTGTTTTCCTCAGTTGGTATGATGTGTGCATTCTCACTTTCTGGTATTTTTGTTGGCGTAATGCGACAAAATCAGCCTTTCTGTCATTACACAAATTTTACCTGGCACATTTTGAATATTGGAAGGGGAGGGGACATTTGGCCCATTAGACTTGCAGAGAAAAGCGTGTGGAGCTACTAAAGAGGATACACTCCGGTACCACCAGTATCCCTAGTTTCATATCTCATACCTCTCCCCGGAGAACCTAATTGAGAAACTGGTATTTTTTGCAAGATTTTGGTTAAATTGCCGAGATTAAATTAGCATTTAATTTAATTAGTTGATAACAATTATAAACTCATTGATCAATAAAGCAAATCCGCACAAATATGTTACGAATATGTCAGGAATTACTCAGCAATTACCAGTTTTGAAAGGAAAAGAGAGCATGTGTGTAAACACACAGTATTGCACACATTATAGGTCATGTGGAGACCAAAAAGATCTTTATCTCCTGTGCCAGGCCAGACCAACAGCTTGTTTGAATCAGCTTGGTTGAAATAGTTAAGCAAAACAATATACAGTAGTATGTATTCAACCGCCTTGGATTTCTTCACATTTTATTGTGTCACAAAGTTGGATCAAAAAGGATTTAATTGTAATTTTGCTGTGTTTTTTTGCAGTGTTACTTTAGCGCCTGATGCATGTCTTTTCAGTTCGGTCATTATTGTGGAGTCACTACAATGTGGTTGATCCATCCTCAAGGATGGATCAACCAAGGCGTCATGGGCGTCATGGCGACATACACTGAGCAGTTTCTTTCCTGTCCTGCATCTCAATTCCAAAGGACAACTATATATTTGATGTGTCTGGGTGGTTTAATACATCACCCATAGCATATTGTTAACTTGGCCATGCTTAAATAGATATTCAATGTCTGATTTGTTATTATTACCGGTCTACCAATCACTGCCCTTCTTTACGAGGCTTGCAAAATAAACGAGGTCATTGCATTTGAGTCTGTGCTTGAAATGCAATATTTGAATGAGGGACCTAACAGATGTTGAATGTACGGGGGACAGAGGAAGGGGTAGTCATTCAAAAATCATGTTGACTCATATTATTTCACACAGAGTGAGTCCATGCGACTTCATTTGTTATGCAAAATGTTACTCCTGAACTAATTTAGGAGCAGTAGTTATGAAATTAGTATATTTCATTTGTATAAATTAGTAAACACTTGTGGAATCTTCTTTTCACTTTGACATTATGGAGTATTTTGTGTAGATCAATGACAAAAAAATCAACAAAATGTGAAAAAGAATTCAAGGGGGGTGAGGTAGCCTAGCAGTTAAAGAGTGTTGGGCCATTAACCAAAAGGTCACTGGTTCAAATCCCCGAGCCGGAAAGGTGGAAAAATATACCCTTTGAGCAAGCCAGTTAACCCCCAACAACAACTGCACCTTGGGCACTGATGACGTGGATGTCGACTAAAGCAGCCCCCAGCTCCTCTCTGATTCAGAGGGATTGGGTTAAAATGTGAAAGACACATTTTGGTTGAATGCATTCACTTTTGCAGCTGACTAGGCAGCCCCTTTCCCTACTTATGATACTAACTGTACTTGTAATATTATATAATACAGTATGTGGGTGAATTTGTCCTGTTCAATTCAAAGCTAATTATCTTGAAGAGGAAGTAGTGACTTTTGAGCTTTTTGGCCTTTTCATCAGTCATTTGTTTGTCATATAATAAATAACTCACCGCTCTGATTTGCTGAATGTCTCCTCCGACTTGCTTTATTGGACAATTATCATGGGGAAATCGTCTCTTTGTTTTTCCTCAACTGTTCAGCATACAATTTATTATTTTATTTAGAAAAGCACCTAGCACCAAATAATACTTCCTAGTTCCATCATCAGGGGACCTCCTGCAACCTTGAACCGGTAGATTAATTTAGACAGATTGGCTGACTCCTTATCCAGGGGAAGTCATCCAAGACTGGAAGCCCTGATTGTGTTAAAGGGCTAAAGGGGAGCTCAAAGCTGTCAGCGTGGAGACTGAGGGGAAGACGAAAGGTAATTAGATCCCATAAAGCCAGGACTCTCCTATCCGCTACTAAGGTTACTAATGAGGAGAGCCCTCGCTAACACAAACTGCCACCAGAGACAATGGTTTCGGCTGGCACAGACAGACGCAAAGACAAATGAAGGTGATGAAGACAGAGAGTAATGATGCAAATGAGAGCAGCGAAGCCACAGTGACACATTTGGTTTTACTTATAAACACCACTGTTGAGGTGGCTGAGGTTGGATGGATTTGTAGAATACTTTTGAAATTCTGTCACATAAACGACAATAATTGTCTATAAAATCGATGTTTTGAAACTATTATGGTGGATGACACACTTGGCTCTAAAAATACTTTTATTACTTGTGAGGATAGTTGGCTGTCACCAAATCTAAAGCCAGGTCTTATTATGAAACGAAACATTGAGAACGTAAACTGTTTATGAGAATCACATGTAATCACATTTATTGTGTCCAATGTCTTGATTGTTGTCTTGAAAGTTCAAATGCCTCTCCTGTGAAGTAGTGACGTTCGACATACGCCTAGTGTATTGAAACGGGCCACATAAACACATTTAGCATCTCCTGGCTTCCACACATCCTACAAGCCACAGATGCAGACCTTTGGAACATCTACATTTTAAAAGTCTAATAAATCCATTTAATATAGCCGACACCATAACAATAAATCAATTTATTTGACAGGTCAAATTTTTTATTTTTTATTAAAATTTTTAGCACACACTCTTATCCAGAGCAACTTACAGTAGTGAATGCATACATTTTCGTATATGATATGAATAAAATGTCGTCTATTTCAGAAGAACAGAATAGCACCCTCAGTTGTCCTTATTTTAGGCCCTGATCTACACTAGTAGACTACACTAGTTAATTTAGCAGACAAGATTAGCTTAGAATTCCGTGGCCATATTTTATATTATTTTATATTATGAACAATACAATTGAACATAGTTGTATAAAATAGGATATTTTCTCCAAGCGATTTGAGAGAGTGTGCACATTCGGCTAATCTGTGTTGCGCGGTTAACAATGAAACAGGTCCCCCTCTATCGTTCATTTAGTTATTTATGCAGAGCTGTCATCAAGGCAAAGGGTGGCTATTTGAAGAACGTCAAATATGAAATATATTTAGATTTGTTTAACACTTTTTTGGTTACTACATGATTGCATATGTGTTATTTCATAGTTTGATGTATTCACTATTATTCTACAATGTAGAAAAAAGTTTTTAAAAAATAAGAAAAACCCTTGAATGAGTAGGTGTTCTAAAACTTTTGACCAGTAGTGTACTTCCAGACACAAATGAGAGAACTTTAATTCAACATTTTTTCCAACGTTTACTGACACCGGCCATATTCAACGGGTGTTGACGTTTGTACATTTGTCAGTTATTCTGCTCTCCGGTACACTCAGATGTGAGTGCTTTGAAAATCGGAGTAGATAGCAAGAGCAAATTTCCCAGTTACGTCTATCGACAGATGTCGCAGTGATATCATGAAAATTCTATTGAAATGGTTATTTGCATAGAGTCTTTTGTTTAGCCATGTTAGAAAGGATTACCTACACAAACAGTGGGAAGAAAAAGTATGTGAACCCTTTAGAATTACATGGATTTTTGCATAAATTGGTCATAACATTTTATCTGATCTTCATCTAAGTCACAACAATAGACAAACACAGGCTGCTTAAACTAATAACACACAAACAATTATACATTGTTCATGTCTTTATTGAACACACCATGTAAACAGTCACAGTGCAAGTTGGAAAAAGTATGTGAACCCTTGGATTTAATAACAGGTTGACTCTCCTTTGGCAGCAAGAACCTCAACCAAATGTTTTCTGTAGTTGCAGATCAGACCTGCACAATGGTCAAGAGAAATGTTGGACCATTCCTCTTTACAAAACGGTTTCAGTTTCACAATATTCTTGGGATGTCTGGTGTGAATCGCTCTCGAGGTCATGCCACAGCATCTCAATCGGGTTGAGGTCAGGACTGACTGGGCCACTCCAAGGGGTATTTTCTTATGTTCAAGCCATTCTGTTGTTGATTTACTTCTGTCTTTTGAGTTGTTGTCCTGTTGCATCACCTAACTTCTATTGAGCTTCTACTGGTACAGATTGCCTTACATTCTCCTGCAAAATGTTTTGATAAACTTGGGAATTCATTTTTCCGTCGATGATAGCAAGCTATCCAGGCCCTGAGGCAGCAAAGCAGCCCCAAACCATGATTCTCCCTCCACCATAGTTTACAGTTGGGATGAGGTTTTGATGTTTTCCACACAGAAAACAATACAACTTTAGTTTAATCTGTCCACAGAATATGTTGCCAGTATTGGTGTGGAACATCCAGGTGTTCTTTTGCAAACTTCAAACTTTTTTGGGGGACAGCAGTGGCTTCTTCTATGGTGTCCTCCCATGAACACCATTCTTGTTTAGTGTTTTACTTATTGTAGACTTGTCAACAGAGATTTCTGTAAATCTTTAGCTGGCACTCTAGGATTCTTCTTAACCTCATTGAGCATTCTGCGCTGTGCTCTTGCAGTCATCTTTGCAGGACGGCCACTCATAGGGAGAGTAGCAACAGTGCTGAAATTTCTCCATTTATAGACAATTTGTCTTACCATGGACTGACTTTGAGAGATACTTTTGTAACCCTTTCCAGCTTTATGTAAGGCAACGATTCTTAATCTTAGGTCTTCTGAGATCTCTTTTGTTCGAGGCATGGTTCACATCAGGCAATACTTCTTGTGAATAGCAAACTCAAATTTTTTGAGAGTTTTGTGGGGCATGGCAGCTCTAACCAAAATCTCCAATCTCGTCTCATTGATTGGACTCCAGGTTCGCTGACTCCTGACTCCAATAAGCTTTTGGAGAAGTCATTACCCTAGGGGTTCACATACTTTTGCCAACCTACACTGTGAATTTTTAAATAATGTATTCAATATAGACAAGAAAAATACAACATTGTCTGTTATTATTTTAAGCACACTGTATATGTCTATGGTTGTGAAAGATGAAGATCAGATTTTGTGTAAGATTTATGCAGAAATCCAGGTAATTCCAAAGGGTTCACATACTTTCTTGCCACTGTACTGACCAGCTCATGTTATAGACAGAAGCACGCTACATGGTAGACCAATCCGAACACATTTCTCGGCATGTCCAGCCCACTCATTATCTCAGCCAATCATGGCTAGCAGGAAGGTTACCTGATTTTTCTGTGACTAAACCAACTAGGCTCGTAATTTAAGAATTGTATTCGTATTTACAGGTGGCATACACATTTTATTATTAAGGCACATGAAAGTTCCATTGTGCCCCACCCATGGGGCGGGGCACAATCGGCCCAGCGTCGTCCGGGTTAGGGGAGTGTTTGGCCGTCAGAGATGTTCTTGAAGCTTTCCACCTTTTTGACCGCGGTCCCTTCGATGTGGATAGAGGCGTGCTCCCTCTGCTGTTTCCTGAAGGCCACGATCAGCTCCTTCCTTTTGTTAACATTGAGGGAGACGTTATTTTCCTGGGACCACTCCACCAGGGCCCTCACCTCCTCCTTGAAGGCTGTCTCGTCATTGTTGGTAATTAGGCATACTACTGTTGTGTCATCTGCAAACTTGATGATTGAGTTAGAGGCATGTGTGGCCATACAGTCGTGGGAGTACAGGAGGGGGCTGAGCACTCACCCTTGTGGAGCCCCTGTGTTGAGGATCAGTGAAGTGGAAGTGTTGTTTCCTACCTTCACCACCTGTGGGCGGCCCATCAGGAAGTCCAGGACCCAGTTGCACAGGGCAGGATTCCGACTCAGGGCCCCGAGTTAATGAGCTTGGAGGGTACTATGGTGTACTATGGGAATAGCAACGGTTGAGTGTTTTTCCAGCGCGAGTACTACACTCAATGTGTTGATAGAACTCCGGTAGAGTTTTTCCTCAAATTTTCTTTGTTAAAATCCCCAGCTACATGAAATGTGATCTCAGAATATTTGGTTTCCAGTTTGCACAAAGTTCAGTGTAATTCCTTGAGGGCCGTCGTTGGGGCTGGATTTGATTGTGAGGTATGAACAAAAGGACTTGAGTTTCTGTACTACACAATCATACCATGAGTAGTTTATCATGAAACATACACCACCGCCGTTGTTCTTCCCGTTTGCATGATGTACTGAGAACCCAGCTGGCTGTATGGATGGGAGAGAATATCTGGAGAGAGCCATGATTCCGTGAAACAGAGTATGTTACAGTCCCTGGTGTCTCTCTGGAAGGAGATCCTCGCCCTGAGCTCATCTACTTTATTGTCCAGAGAATGAACATTAGCGAGTAATATACTCGGAGCGGTGGATGGTGTGCCCGTGTCCTGAGTCGGACTAGAAGACGACTCTGAATATTTCTTCTCTGCTGGCGGCGTCTTGGAGCAGCCTCTGGGATTAGTTCAATTGCCCTGGTGGGTACGAACAAAGGACCCAATTCTCCTGTCGTAAAGAGAAGCAATATGCTTAATATTAGGAACGTTGAGCAATAAATATAGTAGGCCTAGCCTATAGAAAACTGATGGGATCCTTATCTTTTTAATAGAGGCCATCAACTTTTCTCACGCAATTCCATAGCCTATAGAAATGTTGCACAACATAAACTCATGGGCTTTCATGAGTGTTTGATTATATTTTCGATTTCATGTCAGAGTGATTAGAGGGACAATAGTGTGCTGAGTACCAGGCAGTTAGCAAGTTTGGTAGGCTACTAATGACTATCAGCAGCATCAGAGCATGGAAAAGCCTAGTTACCATGACTAAACGGTGGAATATGGAATATGACTGCGGTTATAACTCATGTTGGTGTGGTGGTAATACATCCCCGACACAGCCCTATGCATAATCTGATTTCATAAATCGTGTATGGGTTTAATCTCAGTTCAGTTCACTCTTTCTTACACTCCAACTGCAACTTTCTCAGTTGACATATACAGTGACCAAGTATTGGCACACTTGATAAATATGAGCTAAAAATACTGTATAAAATAAATACAAATACTGAGCTATATTGTATGCTCAAAAATATTGTATTTCTTTATACTATATTGTATTTCTTTATACTAATACAATTGCTCAGAGAAAGAGATTTTGTTTTATGTAATATTATTTTCTCTCAAAAAGATTGGTGTCAAAATTATTGACAAAAAAAATGTAATCTGCATTAACATTCCACTTTTTGTAAATTCATCACAGCTAAAAGAACTGTATTGTGACCTTCCATGTGTTCCGGTTTCACTGGGGTTTAAAATAAGTATGTATAAGTATGTATAAGTATGAAAAATCTCTTTGTCATCCATCACCACGGGAAAAGAATTCACAAATGAAAAAAGAGACAAATGGTTGTTGACCTTCATAAATCAGGCAAATAAAATGTGTGTACAAAAAAAATAGCTAAAAAACATACCACTATTAGGGTACTCACCAGTTCTGATTCGTGGAGAAGGATGCATATGCAGAAAATAACCTCTGTAAAATATAGTGTTGGATCTTTGAGGTTATGGGGCTGTTTTATTTTCCACTGGTCCTGGGGCCTTCTTAGGGTCAATGGCATTGTCATCTCTGCCAAGTACGAGGAGGCTGAAACTTGGCCGCAAGTCGATCTTCAGCAAGACAATAACCCTAAGCACACATCAAAATCCACAAAGAAATAGTTAATTGAGCACAAAATCAACCTTTTGCAATGGCCATCTGAGTTTCCGGACGTGAACCCCATGGTTCCTATTCCAACCTATTTTTTTAATTGAAGATGGCAGTCCATAAGTGCAGGGCGAACGATATCAGGGATCTGGAAAGATTCTATAATGTGTTCTACAATTTCATAAAATATTTTAGAAAAAGGCTCAGTGCCATAATCCTTGAAGGGGAGGGTGCTGGAATTATGAAAACAAGCTGCCAATAATTTTGACCCCTATCTTTAAAAAAAAAGTTTTATTACTCAACATCAAGAGTGAAGCGGCGACTGCGGGATGCTGGCCTTGTATGCAGAGTTCCTCTGTCCAGTGTCTGTGTTCTTTTTATTGGCCTGTCTGAGATATGGCTTTTTCTTTGCAACTCTGCCTAGAAGGCTAGCATCCCGGAGTCGCTTCTTCACTGTTGATGTTGAGACTGGTGTTTTGTGGGTACAATTTAATGAAACTGCCAGTTGAGGACATGTGAGGTGTCTGTTTCTCAAACTAGACACTAATGTACTTGTCCTCTTGCTCAGTTGTGCACTGGGGCCTCCCACTCCTCTTTCAATTCTGGTTAAAGCCAGTTTGCGCTGTTCCGGGAAGGGAGTAGTACACAGCGCTGTACAAGATCTTCAGTTTCTTGGCAATTTCTCGCATGGAATAGCCTTCATTTCTCAGAACAAGAATAAGACTGACGAGATTCAGAAGAAAGTTCTTTGTTTCTGGCCATTTTGAGCCTGTAATCAAACCCACAAATTCTGATGTGCCATTGGAACACAGGAGTGATGGTTACTGATAATGGCCCTCTGTACACCTATGTAGACATTCCATAAAAAATCTGCCTTTCAAGCTACAATAGTCATTTTGTTATGGCTCTTGTGGGTTGAAGGAGACCAAGGTGTAGCGTGGAAGGCGTTCAAAATAACAAAGTAGAAAAAAATTAAAGCGCACAGTTCTGTCAGGCAACAAAACAGCTAAACAGAAAATAACTACATAACTCCACAGGTGGGAAAAAGGCTGCCTACGTATGATTCCCAATCAGAGACAATGATAGACAGCTGCCTCTGATTGGCAACCACACTCGGCTAAAAACAAAGAAATAGAAAACATAGAAATAAAGAAACTATAATGCCCACCCTAGTCACACCCTGGCCTAACCAAAATAGAGAATAAAAACCTCTATGGCCAGGGCATGACACATTTACAACATTAACAACAACAACTACAGACCAGTATCCCTTCTTTCTTTTCTCTCCAAAACTCTTGAACGTGCCGTCCTTGGCCAGCTCTCCCGCTATCTCTCTCAGAATGACCTTCTTGATCCAAATCAGTCAGGTTTCAAGACTAGTCATTCAACTGAGACTGCTCTTCTCTGTATCACGGAGGCGCTCCGCACTGCTAAAGCTAACTCTCTCTCCTCTGCTCTCATCCTTCTAGACCTATCGGCTGCCTTCGATACTGTGAACCATCAGATCCTCCTCTCCACCCTCTCCGAGTTGGGCATCTCCGGCGCGGCCCACGCTTGGATTGCGTCCTACCTGACAGGTCGCTCCTACCAGGTGGCGTGGCGAGAATCTGTCTCCTCACCACGCGCTCTCACCACTGGTGTCCCCAGGGCTCTGTTCTAGGCCCTCTCCTATTCTCGCTATACACCAAGTCACTTGGCTCTGTCATAACCTCACATGGTCTCTCCTATCATTGCTATGCAGACGACACACAATTAATCTTCTCCTTTCCCCTTCTGATGACCAGGTGGCGAATCGCATCTCTGCATGTCTGGCAGACATATCAGTGTGGATGACGGATCACCACCTCAAGCTGAACCTCGGCAAGACGGAGCTGCTCTTCCTCCCGGGAAGGACTGCCCGTTCCATGATCTCGCCATCACGGTTGACAACTCCATTGTGTCCTCCTCCCAGAGCGCTAAGAACCTTGGCGTGATCCTGGACAACACCCTGTCGTTCTCAACTAACATCAAGGCGGTGGCTCGTTCCTGTAGGTTCATGCTCTACAACATCCGCAGAGTACGACCCTGCCTCACACAGGAAGCGGCGCAGGTCCTAATCCAGGCACTTGTCATCTCCCGTCTGGATTACTGCAACTCGCTGTTGGCTGGGCTCCCTGCCTGTGCCATTAAACCCCTACAACTCATCCAGAACGCCGCAGCCCGTCTGGTGTTCAACCTTCCCAAGTTCTCTCACGTCACCCCGCTCCTCCGCTCTCTCCACTGGCTTCCAGTTGAAGCTCGCATCCGCTACAAGACCATGGTGCTTGCCTACGGAGCTGTGAGGGGAACGGCACCTCAGTACCTCCAGGCTCTGATCAGGCCCTACACCCAAACAAGGGCACTGCGTTCATCCACCTCTGGCCTGCTCGCCTCCCTACCACTGAGGAAGTGGTAGGGAGGCGCTCAGCCCAGTCAAAACTGTTCGCTGCTCTGGCTCCCCAATGGTGGAACAAACTCCCTCACGACGCCAGGACAGCGGAGTCAATCACCACCTTCCGGAGACACCTGAAACCCCACCTCTTTAAGGAATACCTAGGATAGGATAAAGTAATCCTTCTCACCCCCCTTAAAAGATTTAGATGCACTATTGTAAAGTGGCTGTTCCACTGGATGTCATAAGGTGAATGCACCAATTTGTAAGTCGCTCTGGATAAGAGCGTCTGCTAAATGACTTAAATGTAAATGTAAATGTAAATGTAAACAATGTCTACACTGTATTTCGGATCAATTTGATGTTATTTTAATGGACAAAAAAATGGCTTTTCTTTCAAAAACAAGGACATTTCTAAGTGACCCCAAACTTTTGAACGGTAGTGTATATCAGATGAGAAAGGGGTGAAGTGCCCGATAACTTGACCATACCAGCAAGACAGGGGGTACTCTGAGTGCTAATTTAGCAGACTATTAAGAAAGTGGAGGGTGTGCAAAGTGGACAGTATCCCTCTGTGGCAAGATGAGAGCAGTCATGCGAATTTAAAAAATTACTTGACATATTCATAATGTTTTCAGAAAACATTGTCGCCTGTGAAAGCTTATCAAGAAACATTGATGTGAGCATGCTGTGTTTGAGGTACACAGTCTTCAAAGGTTAATGGGAGTCCTGATCCTTAACAAAAGGATATCTTTATTTTGGTCTGGAAGCTCTTTTTGAAAGCCTGCATTAAAGGCCCCGCATCGGCCACGGAGATTAAAGTGTGACTGTTCCCACTGTCTGAGGCCTGGATATGTCTGTCCGCACTGTCAATAGAGTTTCCGACCACTCACCAATTACTTTGCACTCAGATGCACTTTAGCGTCTCTTGCTAACAGTTCTTCAGAAACCCGAAGTGAGTTCTCCTTTCGCTTTCAAGTACTGTAGGAAATGCGAGCATAATGATAAACCCCATGGCCTTGAAGTTTTCTCTTTCTTCTGTCAAATGTTTATATTATTACTTGCACAGTTGTCTTTCCTGTTTGTTATCTCCTCTCTCAGCAGTCTATTTCTCCTGTTTGACATTCTTCTGTTGTTAACACTCTTTGCAGTCCATAATTTGATATAATTATTCAGAATACCCCAAGTGACACATTGTATTTCCTGGGAGCTCCCAACATGCCCATGTTTAATAACAGCTCTTCCACCTTAATGTGTTTAATTTGACAACTGCAACATAATATATAAAGAAATACATCTTTGACCTGAACTACGCATGTAATGTTTGTGGATTCAATTAAAATCATTTGTGAAGTGAAAAGTAATTTGAACCTTTTTAGGAAAACTTCACTGTACAACACCAGTCAACAATAAAAGTATTGCACTTGCAGCAGAGGTGACTCGGACTCACTCTCTCATTTACATTTTAGTAGACACTCTTATCCAGAGCAACTTACAGAAGTAATGAGGGCTAAGTGCCTTGCTCAAGGGCACATTGACGCATTGTTTTCAGCACAGGGTTACTGATCCAACCTCTTAACCACCAGGCTACCTGCTGCCCTACTCTCTTGTGATAAGGTAGCCCGGCTTGCAACTTCAAAATCAGTGTCATCCTCGGCTCAAGACAGAGTTTCCCCTTAGTCTAATGTTAAAGACATTGGTTTCTAGAGCGGGGAGACTGGGGTTCAGAGCCCACCTGTGACATAAGCAAATGAGCTTGATCAGCATCACAGTGTTTCTTTCTGTGATTGTAGTACATATTGAAGATTGTAATATAGTTGAATTGCCTTGAACACTAAACAGCTTGGAGGAGGTTTTCTTTCTGTCAGTAACACCATGATAATAAATGTGCTTTGAGATCAAAACAATCTCCATTTTGACCATACTCCAAGAAGTAATATTTCATGTGCAGTAGACTTAAGGCTGATTTGGACACTACGGAGGGTAACACAGTTTTGCAATGTCATTGTTCGACACCAAAAATGTTACGGCATTTGAACGTTTTTTTCTAACCGGAAATGGAGACCCTATGAAGGGTTCCTTGTGAAGACTGAGGGGCAGTATTGAGTGACTTTTCCAACGGAAGTTCCGCCCCTGTGTCTACATCACATGAGACAATACTAGCACCTAATACAGCCCTCCGATGTGGTTATATTTGGACAAGCATGCAGAAGACTACAGCTGGAGGGAGATATCACAACATTTGAACACCGATACTGATATCAAAGAAACATGGAGAAGGATTTGGTACTGGTATGTTTGCAATATTGAAAGGGTGAATTAAATGAGGAGTGGGGATGCCACTGGTGTGTAAGTCCTTGCTGATTGTCCGAGATTTACGTGAAACACCGTCAGACAGACACCAATATGCCAGATATGGTATGTTCTTGTCATGCAGCCGAGTCCTTTTGTACAGTGTGTGTGTTCGTGATCTTCTGTTTAGCAGACCTAATTATAACATGTGAAATCAGCTCCTTTCTGGATGTAAGAAATTGTGAGTGGGAAATATTCAGTACCTGTGTTGATATCATAATGAATATTATTTAATACATTTAGAATAAGGCTGTAACATAACAAAATGTGTAAAAAGTCAAGGGGTCTGAATACTTTCCAAATGCACTGTATGAATAACATTACTACACAGATCGTACACGTAATGTTAGCTAGCGAGCCAGCTAATGTTAGCTAACTAGCTAACAGTGTGTTTTAAATTGCAATGAAAACGACTTTAAGAAAATTAGAAACGTATAATATCTGAAAATATAGCTAGACTCTTACCCTTATAAATGGATGAACGCTTCTCCATCTCTGTCACAGATGCCATGGTTGCCCTTCCTTTGAAGATGTAATCCAGGCAGGTATTTTTTACAACAGCCTTATGTGTTCTCTTTTCGACTCCCTCCGCATTTGCAATCAAAAGCCTGAATGTTCTATATATCCTTAGCTGTCATGCTCTGCTTCTACCGAGCATTCCACTGATTTCAAAACTCGGTCCTCCAGAAAGTGGAGAGCCTTAGAAACACGTGTGCAGTTCTTTGTGATATTTTTCTAAAATTACGCTTTAGAAAGGATTACCTACAAATACTAAGCAGCTCATATTATAGACAGCAGCGTGCCTACATGGCAGACCATCCTGAACTCATCTCTCGGCATGTCCAGCACATCCATTATCTCAAACAATCATGGCTAGCAGGAATGTTACTGTCTTTTTCCTTGGCTAAACCAACTAGGCTCGTAATTTAACACATTTATTTGTATTTATAGATGGCATACAAATGTGTTTTTCAGGCACCCTAAAATGCATTTTGATTCAAAAAACAACATTCAAATGTCTACTGTGAAGTAGTGATCCGCAACATACGCCTAGTTTCCTGAAACTAGTGACATTTTCTGTGTATGTAATGATATTTAGGCTGTGTGTCCCATTTTTAAATGTACAGTGCCAGTCAAAAGTTGACACACCTACTCATTCCAGGTTTTTTTTTCTACATTGTATAATAATAGTGAAGATATCAAAACTATGAAATAACACATATGAAATCATGTAGTAACCAAAAATGCTTTAAACAACTCAAAATACATTTTATATTTGAGATTCTTAAAAGTAGCCACCCTTTCTTTGCCTTGATGACTGCTTTGCACACTCTTGGCATTCTCTAAACCAGCTTCATGAGGTAGTCACCTGGAATGCATTTCAATCAACAGATGTGCCTTGTTAAAAGTTCATTTGTGAAATTTCTTTCCTTCTTAATGTGTTTGAGCCAATCAGTGGTGTTGTGACAAGGTAGGGGTGGTTTACAAAAGATAGCCCTATTTGGTAAAAGACCAAGTCCATATTATGACAAGAACAGCTCAAATAAGCACAGAGAAATGACAGCCCATCATTATTTTAAGACATGAAGACAAAAAAAAACAACAAGCACTATGATGAAATTGAC
The DNA here is from genome assembly GCF_023373465.1 of Oncorhynchus keta. Lineage (NCBI taxonomy): Eukaryota > Metazoa > Chordata > Actinopteri > Salmoniformes > Salmonidae > Oncorhynchus > Oncorhynchus keta. Next base: position 48,779,311 of record NC_068430.1, on the reverse strand, counting down.
TCTCATGAGGACCGCCACAGGAAAGGAAGACCCAGAGTTACCTCTGCTGCAGAGGATAAGTTCATTAGTGTTAACTGCACCTCAGATTGTTCAAGTAACACATCTCAACATCAACTGTTCAGAGGAGACTGTGTGGTCTTCACTGTGTGGCCTTCATGGTTGAATTTCTGCAAAGAAACCACTACTAATAAGAAGAGACTTGCTTGGGCCAAGAAACACAAGCAAAGGTCATGTGGAACCCAAAAGGGTTCTATCTGTAACCAAAAGGGGTAGTGTAGATAACAGGTACTGTATAAATGTAAAACTTGCCCAAGACAGTTCACAGAACTGTCAATAAAAATGTTTAGCCAATGTATTAATTACTAAATGTACCTAACATTAGATAGGTAATCCAGAGACTCTTTGTCTCGATTCGGCAATCTCATCCAGATCATCATGGCCCTGGTGAGTGACATTAAACTTGAGACAGGCATTTGTAGTTCTATATGTTAGCCACATTAGGAGATAATTAGCATTTCATTTTGGGGGAGTTAATACAGGCAAAAATATTGATCAAATTCACCGTGTTCTAGAGATATTTATACGGTTGTCAAAATGTCACGCCCGGGTAAACCTACGTGAAACAGATCTTAATTTAAGTGTTTCTAAAATGAATTGGTTAGAAAAAAAACTATTGGAACCATTTCCATGTTTGATCGCTAGGTTTTATGACTCATACTGTAGTTCAGCGTAGAAACGTGGTAATTAAATACAATGACCATAATCCATTGTGCCTGTTGTTTACAGCTCGGACCGAGATCTGTATATAATGATTTACATTTACATTTACATTTAAGTCATTTAGCAGACGCTCTTATCCAGAGCGACTTACAAATTGGTGCATTCACCTTATGACATCCAGTGGAACAGCCACTTTACAATAGTGCATCTAAATCTTTTAAGGGGGGGGGGGTGATAAGGATTACTTTATCCTATCCTAGATATTCCTTAAAGAGGTGGGGTTTCAGGTGTCTCCGGAAGGTGGTGATTGACTCCGCTGTCCTGGCGTCGTGAGGGAGTTTGTTCCACCATTGGGGGGCCAGAGCAGCAAACAGTTTTGACTGGGCTGAGCGGGAACTGTACTTCCTCAGTGGTAGGGAGGCGAGCAGGCCAGAGGTGGATGAACGCAGTGCCCTTGTTTGGGTGTAGGGCCTGATCAGAGCCTGGAGGTACTGAGGTGCCGTTCCCCTCACAGCTCCGTAGGCAAGCACCATGGTCTTGTAGCGGATGCGAGCTTCAACTGGAAGCCAGTGGAGAGAGCGGAGGAGCGGGGTGACGTGAGAGAACTTGGGAAGGTTGAACACCAGACGGGCTGCGGCGTTCTGGATGAGTTGTAGGGGTTTAATGGCACAGGCAGGGAGCCCAGCCAACAGCGAGTTGCAGTAATCCAGACGGGAGATGACAAGTGCCTGGATTAGGACCTGCGCCGCTTCCTGTGTGAGGCAGGGTCGTACTCTGCGGATGTTGTAGAGCATGAACCTACAGGAACGAGCCACCGCCTTGATGTTAGTTGAGAACGACAGGGTGTTGTCCAGGATCACGCCAAGGTTCTTAGCGCTCTGGGAGGAGGACACAATGGAGTTGTCAACCGTGATGGCGAGATCATGGAACGGGCAGTCCTTCCCGGGAGGAAGAGCAGCTCCGTCTTGCCGAGGTTCAGCTTGAGGTGGTGATCCGTCATCCACACTGATATGTCTGCCAGACATGCAGAGATGCGATTCGCCACCTGGTCATCAGAAGGGGGAAAGGAGAAGATTAATTGTGTGTCGTCTGCATAGCAATGATAGGAGAGACCATGTGAGGTTATGACAGAGCCAAGTGACTTGGTGTATAGCGAGAATAGGAGAGGGCCTAGAACAGAGCCCTGGGGGACACCAGTGGTGAGAGCGCGTGGTGAGGAGACAGATTCTCGCCACGCCACCTGGTAGGAGCGACCTGTCAAGTAGGACGCAATCCAAGCGTGGGCCGCGCCGGAGATGCCCAACTCGGAGAGGGTGGAGAGGAGGATCTGATGGTTCACAGTATCGAAGGCAGCCGATAGGTCTAGAAGGATGAGAGCAGAGGAGAGAGAGTTAGCTTTAGCAGTGCGGAGCGCCTCCGTGATACAGAGAAGAGCAGTCTCAGTTGAATGACTAGTCTTGAAACCTGACTGATTTGGATCAAGAAGGTCATTCTGAGAGAGATAGCGGGAGAGCTGGCCAAGGACGGCATGTTCAAGAGTTTTGGAGAGAAAAGAAAGAAGGGATACTGGTCTGTAGTTGTTGACATCGGAGGGATCGAGTGGAGGTTTTTCTGAAAGGGTGCAACTCTCGCTCTCTTGAAGACGGAAGGGACGTAGCCAGCGGTCAGGGATGAGTTGATGAGCGAGGTGAGGTAAGGGAGAAGGTCTCCGGAAATGGTCTGGAGAAGAGAGGAGGGGATAGGGTCAAGCGGGCAGGTTGTTGGGCGGCCGGCCGTCACAAGACGCAAGATTTCATCTGGAGAGAGAGGGGAGACAGAGGTCAGAGCACAGGGTAGGGCAGTGTGAGCAGAACCAGCGGTGTCTTTTGACTTAGCAAACGAGGATCGGATGTCGTCAACCTTCTTTTCAAAATGGTTGACGAAGTCATCTGCAGAGAGGGAGGAGGGGGGGGGAGGATTCAGGAGGGAGGAGAAGGTGGCAAAGAGCTTCCTAGGGTTAGAGGCAGATGCTTGGAATTTAGAGTGGTAGAAAGTGGCTTTAGCAGCAGAGACAGAGGAGGAAAATGTAGAGAGGAGGGAGTGAAAGGATGCCAGGTCCGCAGGGAGGCGAGTTTTCCTCCATTTCCGCTCGGCTGCCCGGAGCCCTGTTTTGTGAGCTCGCAATGAGTCGTCGAGCCACGGAGCGGGAGGGGAGGACCGAGCCGGCCTGGAGGATAGGGGACATAGAGAGTCAAAGGATGCGGAACGGGAGGAGAGGAGGGTTGAGGAGGCAGAATCAGGAGATAGGTTGGAGAAGGTTTGAGCAGAGGGAAGAGATGATAGGATGGAAGAGGAGAGAGTAGGGGCGGAGAGAGAGCGAAGGTTGGGATGGCGCGATACCATCCGAGTAGGGGCAGTGTGGGAAGTGTTGGATGAGAGCGAGAGGGAAAAGGATACAAGGTAGTGGTCGGAGACTTGGAGGGGAGTTGCAATGAGGTTAGTGGAAGAACAGCATCTAGTAAAGATGAGGTCGAGCGTATTGCCTGCCTTGTGAGTAGGGGGAAGGTGAGAGGGTGAGGTCAAAAGAGGAGAGGAGTGGAAAGAAGGAGGCAGAGAGGAATGAGTCAAAGGTAGACGTGGGGAGGTTAAAGTCGCCCAGGACTGTGAGAGGTGAGCCGTCCTCAGGAAAGGAGCTTATCAAGGCATCAAGCTAATTGATGAACTCTCCGAGGGGACCTGGAGGGCGATAAATGATAAGGATGTTAAGCTTGAAAGGGCTGGTAACTGTGACAGCATGAAATTCAAAGGAGGCGATAGACAGATGGGTAAGGGGAGAAAGAGAGAATGACCACTTGGGAGAGATGAGGATCCCGGTGCCACCACCCCGCTGACCAGAAGCTCTCGGGGTGTGCGAGAACACGTGGGCGGACGAAGAGAGAGCAGTAGGAGTAGCAGTGTTATCTGTGGTGATCCATGTTTCCGTCAGTGCCAAGAAGTCGAGGGACTGGAGGGAGGCATAGGCTGAGATGAACTCTGCCTTGTTGGCCGCAGATCGGCAGTTCCAGAGGCTACCGGAGACCTGGAACTCCACGTGGGTCGTGCGCGCTGGGACCACCAGATTAGGATGGCCGCGGCCACGCGGTGTGGAGCATTTGTATGGTCTGTGCAGAGAGGAGAGAACAGGGATAGACAGACACATAGTTGACAGGCTACGCTAATGCAAGGAGATTGGAATGACAAGTGGACTACACGTCTCGAATGTTCAGAAAGTTAAGCTTACGTAGCAAGAATCTTATTGACTAAAATGATTAAAATGATACAGTACTGCTGAAGTAGGCTAGCTGGCAGTGGCTGCGTTGTTGACTTTGTAGGCTAGCTGGCAGTGGCTGCGTTGTTGACACTACACTAATCAAGTCATTCCGTTGAGTGTAATAGTTTCTACAGTGCTGCTATTCGGGGGCTAGCTGGCTAGCTAGCAGTGTTGATTACGTTACGTTGCGTTAAAAGAACGACAATAGCTGGCTAGCTAACCTAGAAAATCGCTCTAGACTACACAATTATCTTTGATACAAAGACGGCTATGTAGCTAGCTATGTAGCTAGCTACGATCAAACAAATCAAACCGTTGTGCTGTAATGAAATGAAATGAAAATGTGATACTACCTGTGGAGCGAAGCGGAATGTGACCGGGTTGTTGAGTGCGGAAGTTCTATTCGGTGATGAGATGCTCATGTCTCCACCCTAACAATGGGAGTTGTTATCACAAAGGCGGAAAGGCAGAGGACAAGATTAGGTCCAGAATAAACCCATATAGATGCATTGGCCTTAATATGGACAGATTAGGGTGAGAGTAATAATACAAAAAGTCTATCTGGATGGATATATGGTAGATTATACACACACAGACTGCATAGATCGCATTAGAGAGGAATGTATGCAACACTACGGTGACAGGAATAGAGACAGTTTGGGAAAGTATGCCTTATCTGCATTGAAGAACTGTTACAATTATTTCGCCAGACATCTCTGCAGCATACTGTACTTATGCAGTCTAACCTAGCTAAATGGGATGACTAAAGACAGTACAGTATGGGGAGCACAGCTATAAGATTAGATGGTCTGGCTGGCTGGCTGCTACTGCCTGAGCAGAGATGACATGATTGATGACTTTAAGGAATGGAGAAAAAAAAAGCACTATACACAACTGAAATATTTTATTATTTCATAGTAATTTCCTATTTATGTCAACCCAATGTGGATCTGACAAAGACAATGGCGATTGTGTTTTAATGTCATTATTTCTAAATGCATTTAATGACCAATGCAACCGTGTTTCCCACTGTTGCTTCCCACTGTGCAGCAGTTGCTTCACTGGGCAGCTGCATCACGTCGTTGGCAGTAGCTAACATAGACCATTCGAATCGTACTTGATTTACAATGCCCTCCACTTGGCACCCTTGGTAAATATGTGCAAAACAGGTGTCACGCCTTGGTCTTAGTATTTTGTGTTTTCTTTAATTATTTGTTCAGGCCAGGGTGTGACATGGGTTTATTGTGTTGTCGTATTGTTTTTTTTGTAGGCATTGGGATTGTAGCTGATTAGGGGTGTGTCTAGCATAGGCTTGGCTGCCTGAGGCGGTTCTCAATCAGAGTCAGGTGATTCTCATTGTCTCTGATTGGGAACCATATTTAGGTAGCCTGGGTTTCACTGTGTATTTCGTGGGTGATTGTTCCTGTCTCTGTGTAGTGTTCACCAGATAGGCTGTAATAGGTTTTCGCGTTTCGTTTGTTGTTTTGTATATTTATTAGTTATTTCATGTATCACTATTCTTCATTAAAGAACATGAGTAACCACCACGCTGCATTTTGGTCCAACTCTCCTTCAACTGACGAACGCCGTTACAACAGGCTGTAAAAAAACTTTCTTAGTTTTTCATAAAAAATATTCACAAAAATCGAACTTTTAATTAAAGTAAAAGAATTGAAAGAAAATGTTTTATTCTTAACATAAAACAAATATTTTTCTCAAATATATGTTGGTCACAATTATTGGCAACCTCCTGTCACGGAATTCTAGGAGTGGTGGGTGTAGAGTCAGGCACAGAGAACAATACTTCCAAATGAATGCGTTATTCCACTTGGTACAGCCAACAAACAGGCAATGACCATAAAACAGGTATATCTCCAAAAACCAGGAAAATAAACATACAACAAATTACGCAGGAGAAAATCAACTTCACCACTGACATTAGGAAAGCCCGACAAAAATAAGCAACAGGTGAAAACAATCCAGACAAAACCAACAGAAAAAAGGGATCGGTGGCAGCTAGTAGGCTGGTGACGACGACCTCCAAGCGCCACCCGAACAGGAAGAGGAACCACCTTCGGTAGAAGTCGTGACATCTCCCTTTGCCAAGATAACAGCTCTGAGTCTTCTCCTAGAATGGGTAATGAGGTTGGAGAACACATGGCAAGGGATCTGAGACCATTGCTCCATACAGAATCTCTCCAGATCCTTCAGACTCCGAGATCCACGGTTGTGGACTCTCCTCTTCAGCTCATCCCACAGGTTTTCTATCGGGTTTAGGCCAGGGGACTGGGACGGCCATGGCAAAACCTTGATTCTGTGGTCAGTGAACCATTTTTGTGTTGATGTTGGGGTGTGCTTTGGTTCATTGTCCTGCTGGAAGATCCAACCAAGGCCCAGTTAAGAGAAAAATATTTATTTCAAATGTACTTTTTTTCAATAATTTTACTTCAATTAAAAGATTCGATTTTTTGTGAATATTTTGAATGAAAGACCAAGGTAGAAACAGCAAAGACATTTTTTACAGCCCATTTTGCTCATATTTCCCAAGGCTCCAATATAAGTGGAGGGCACTGTATATTTAGAGTAGGTTAGCAGCCTACATGAAAAATAACTTGTAATATTGGTAGTAACCATCTGGATGGTACTGTGATACAATCAACTGCTGCTCAGTGGAGAGAGTTTGCGCTACAAATTCGCAGCAAAACAACACGTGGCAGAATATGTTCTTCGCTCCCGAGTCCCGCTTGCCAAGCACTGCTGGCCTGCAGTAACTTAAGTTAGCGGAAAGTAGCTAAATAGTGTATCTAAGATCAGGCCAGGGTGACAGGCAGCTAAAGCACATTTGTTCATTTTGTTGTCCGATAAAAACTCCCATATCTCAATTTGAACTTTGGCGGGCAAGTTGCAAATTCTGGCTGAAGTTTCTAGCCACAAGCATAAACTAGCAAGCTGGGGAGGGCTCATTAGGATGACTGACTGAACCGAATCTATTCGTCCCCACTCAACTCTCGCTCTGTGACATATGTCATCAATTTTGGGCACCAGGCATGTCCGTATAGCCTCTCCCGACAGCAAGTGAACTAGATAGCTATGTAATGTTAGCTTGATTGGACATGACATATTTAGAGATACCTAGGATTTTTAGCTAGTTATGTACTTTGTGTAAATTAGGATAACTGTCACACCCTGATCTGTTCCACCGGTCTTTGTGCTTGTTTCCACCCCCTCCAGGTGTTGCCATTTTCCCCATTATCTCCAGTCTATTTATACCGGTGTTTTCTGTCTGTTGCCAGTTCTTTTTTTTCCATCAGGCCTACCAGCGTTTTTCCCCTTGCTCAAGACCTTTTCAAGTTCCTGTTTTCTAGTTTTCCCGGTTTTGACCTTTCTGCCTGCCCTGACCCTGAGCCTGCTTGCCTTTCTGTACCTTATGATCTGGATTACTGATCTCTGCCTGGCCTTGACCTGTCGTTTTGCCTGCCCCCCGTTCTAGTAATAAACTTTTGTTACATTGAAACTGTCTGCCCCTGGGTCTTCTCCTGAGCCTTGACAACATCATTGTCATTTGATTGAGTGTGTGAAGTGAGAGAGAACAATAGAACGGTTGGTTTAAATGAATTGATCTTGCATATACAGTTGAAGTCTGACGTTCACATACACTTATGTTGGAGTCATTAAAACTAGTTTTTCAACCACTTTGCAAATTTCTAGTTAACAAACTATAGTTTTGGCAAGTCGGTTAGGACATCTACTTTGTGTATGACACAAGTAGTTTTTCCAACAATTGTTGCCATTATTTCAGTTATAATACACTGTATCACAATTCCAGTGGGTCAGAAGTATACATACACTAAGTTGACTGTGCCTTTAAACAGCTTGGACAATTCCAGAAAATGATGTCATGGCTTTAGAAGCTTCTGATAGGCTAATTGACATCATTTGAGTCAATTGGAGGTGTACCTGTAGATGTATTTCAAGCCCAGCCTTCAAACTCAGTGCCTCTTTGCTTGGCTGCCGGGGCGGCAGGTAGCCTAGTGGTTAAAGAGTTGAACTAGTAACCGAAAGGTTGAAAGATTGAATCCCGAGCTGACAAGGTAAAAATCTGTTCTGCTCCTGAACAAGGCAGTTAACCCACTGTTCCTAGGCTGTTATTGAAAATAAGAATTTGTTCTTAACTGACTTGCCTAGTTAAATAAAGGTGAAATAAATAAAAAAAACTTAATGGGAAAATCAAAAGAAATCAGCCAAGGCCTCAGAAAATAAATTCTGGTTCATCCTTGGGAGCAATTTCCAAACGACTGAAGATACCACGTTCATCTGTACAAACAATAGTACGCACGTATTAACACCATGGGACCATGCAGCTGTCATACTGCTCAGGAAGGAGACGTGTTCTGTCTCCTAGAGATTTACGTATTTTGGTGTGAAAAGTGCAAATAAATCCCAGAAAAACAGCAAAGGACATTGTGAAGATGCTGGAGGAAATAGGTACAAAAGTATCTATATCCACAGTAAAACAAGTCTTATATCAACATAACCTGAAAAGCCGCTCGGCAAGGAGGAAGCCACTGCTCCAAAACCGCCATAAAAAAAGATAGACTACGGTTTGCAACTGCACATGGGGACAAAGATCGTACTTTTTGGAGAAATGTCCTCTGGTCTAATGAAACAAAAATAGAACTGTTTGGCCATAATGACCATCGTTATGTTTGGAGGAAAAGGGGGAGGCTTGCCAGCCAAAGATCACCATCCCAACCGTGGAGCACGGGGGTGGCAGCATCATGTGGGGTGCTTTGCTGCAGGAGGGACTGGTGCACTTCAGAAATTAGATGGCATCATGAGGGTGGACAATTATGTGGATATATTGAAGCAACATCTCAAAACATCAGTTTTTAGTTAAAGTTAAAGCTTGGTCGCAAATGGGTCTTCCAAATTGACAATGTTGTGGCAAAATGGCTTAAGGACAACAAAGTCAAGGTATTGGAGTGGGCATCACAAAGCACTGACCTCTATCCTATAGAAAATTTGTGGGCAGAACTGAAAAATTGTGCGCGATTAAGGAGGCCTACAAATATTCCAAATGTGTATGTTGTGCATTTGCCATCATACTGGTTTGGTCTACCTGAAGCATCATCTTGACACAATGACAGAGGATGAGAGAGAGCAAAAGAGGCAGCATTCATCTGGTAAAGATGATTCTTCTCATCACTGATTCCCAAAAGGTCACAAGGTACAGGGGAGCTGGATAGGTACGTTGTCTCTGTGTCAGACAAGATGGACTTGATTCATTCCTTTCCATACATTAAGAAGCTGTCTCCCAAACTGGGCACAGGACTGCCTGCATCTGCCGCTTGTAAACGTCTCTTTAGGTGTGCTGGACCGCTCTTCCCTGCAAAGTGAAGGCGTTAGAACAGAACTCTTAATTTTGCTGAAGGAACACTACATAACGTAATGTACTCTGTGCATGTAGCCTATATATAGTTTAATTAGATTGATCAACTATCTATTTCCCCTTTTCTATTTCAGGGGCTTGCTCATTCATTTAGCATTTCCTTGAGTTTCTGTTGTTGCCTCTATAGCTAATTTGACATTGAATATTTTAGGCATGTCCAGTTTGCCCTGGCACGACCCATTTGGCATTGTGTGGGTGAGTGAGTGAGGGAGTTTGTGAGTGAGGAACAGAGTGTGAATGGGTGATTTATTGTTTATGCACTTTATTTTGTATTGCTTTTACAAAATACATTTGTTGCTATTTTCAAATGGTAATAGTCCTTCGTTTTTTTTTTTGCATACAGATGTGCCTTGTTGCAGTTCATACTGTACATACTATATTTCCTCTACCTTTTTCTATTGCATGGAAAAGATCATGTGTATCAAATCTCAAGTAACCTTAGGGATATTAGCCAATTATCAAGGTCAACGTTTTTATTTTAATAGTAACTAATTTACTCTGAGTACTTTTCACTTGAATTTTTTACACCAGTAGTTTTACTTCTACTTGAGTAAAATGTCATTATAGGAACAGTACCTCTACTTGAGTAGGATATTTCAGTACACATTTCCCCTCTGAGTGCTACCAAATGTTGTCCTTTGACCACCATGATGCTAAGACACAACATTAAATAACAAACAAGGTCAATGGAGATACTTCAAAGTCAAGTCCTACCTCGACTGCTTCTTTTAAAAGGGGGATTAGTGTCCATATTAGGAGAGCCTCAATCTTAAAGTCCTGCTAAGATTGAGGCTGTCCTAATATGGACACCGTAGGACATGAACACCTATGTCCATGCAGGAGAATATACAAGTAAGATGTGAAACTAAAGACACCGTTTTCCAGAGCTGTAGCCAAAGTTAATGAAGCATCCTATGAACATATGATCAAGTGACCGGCAGTTGAAGTGGAAAGGAAACATGAACATCTGTTATACGTAGAGCGGTTTATCATATGGGTTTAATGAGATATGCTTCTCCATGGCATTCGGCCAAGTCTACAGAAGTGGTTTGAAGGCATCTGTTTGTTTAGCTGCATCAAACTTGCAAATGAGTGCCACAGGCTAGATCATTCTTGGCCCTCTCTGGTACGTCATAAATGAGATAAACAGAATTACCAGCCATTCTCTATGGTATTCCGATGACCTTACTAAAGTTACTTTGTTTTTTCTTTATTGAACACACGTTTTGCATCACCTATCTTTGTTAATTAGACAATGACAAACAACGGCATGTTTAGCAATTAGTGTACAAGACTCAAGCGCAAGTTGTTTTCATTTTTTTTACGAAGTTGTTTGTTCACACACTGGAACATTTCTCGTGTTAGAAATAGACAGGTGCACTTAAAGTCACTTAACCCACTGATTCTACAAATTTGACGCATTTACAACGCTTGATCTTTGTAACATTAGATTCTGTTCAATGCCGTTTCTATAAAAACGCTTAATAACATATCACCCATCACCCAGTTGAGGTTAGTCGGTTACTGTCATAATCTTTGTCGTCTAACGACTAGCTTTTCCTTATGACAGCTCATGAATATGCATTCAAGTTTAACCTCGTATAAAGCCTGAATCTCACTCCGATCATTCATGGGATTATTAGAAAGAGCTGTAGGGCGTCATCACTCTAAAACACTTGTTGTTTGTTCACCTGGGAGAGGAGGATCAAATGGATGTAATTATTCACCCGTCCCATGAGCACATGGAGAGCACAACCTTGAGCTGAGGAATGATTCAATCACGGTCTCGCTGTTGAACATCCATCTTCTCCACAGGCAGGAACCCAACATGTCCTCTTGGGCGAAGACTCCTCGGCTGGAATCAAGATTACAATATAACACAGCTCGTTCACTGACAAGAGAAGGATGGCACAGTCTCAGTCAAGGGAAACAGACCAGGATTAGATAAAGCCTTCAGAAAGTTTTCATACCCAGTGTTGCCAACTCATTTTCAGGGGAAGTTGCTAGAGGCAGGTCGATTTGTTTCTAAAAGTTGCTAAATGACGTTGTGATGTCATTGTGTGATGATAACGTTACTCAAATTGACTGGCCATCTCTGCAAAAATATTATTTGACATTTGTTAGTTTAGATTTGTTTGTTTATTATCACATATTTTTTATTTGTAAATGTTATATAAACACAACACATTTTATATGATCAGATATTTTTATTTTATTGAACAATTACACATTACACATTATTGAACAATTACATTTGATTTATTTTATTTAACTAGTAAACCTACACGTTTTGAACAATTGTAGTTTTAAGCAGTGCATTGGTAGTTAGTTAACATGCTACCTAACTGATCAACAATTATAGGTACAAGCTAATAATAAGGTATGTATGGTGTCTTATTGAACAAGCAACTTAACTTTAATTATGTGTGCGCTAGGCATCTCTCTCCAGGTTGTTGTGCTGCTTGGCTGGCTAGCTGCTCAATGATTTCCTCCAGGTATTGCCACTGTTCTCGCTCACACTGCAGTGCACACTGCCACCATCAGCTGTGTGTCTCCGCCAGTTCCAGAAAGTCCACTCCTTGCATTAGTACTGTAAATATGATGAATCATAGATTGGCAAGGAAATCTTCTTCATCTTCACTGTCCAACTGCATTGGCATGGTGCTGGAACCAGCAGTAGAGGATGGAGTGGCCTGTACGCTGCTGTGGCCTGTACGCTGCTGTGGCCTGTACGCTGCTGTGGCCTGTACGCTGCTGTGGCCTGTACGCTGCTGTACGCTGCTGTGGTGCCAAACTGCTGCAGAACTTCATTTGGTAGTTTATGCTGGTAACAGGTATCACCAGTCAGCTTCAGTCCATACCGCACCCAGAGTATGGAGTTGAGAATGTGCAGTGACATTCTATTTCTCTAACTTTGACTTGACCACACTCATTTGGCTGAACAGCCGTTCAACCTCCGATTTTTAGAGTGTGGCAAGGAGAGGGCAGCGAGTGCAGCTTTGCACAGTTCTTCAAATGGATTGGACCCGGAAGAGTCCATGTAGTTATTCACTTCACTCCAAAACTCGAATGTATTTTCAGTTGAGTCCCACCTAAATAGATGGATATTTCTACATTGGGAAACAATTTTATCAATTGTTTGGGGCTGGTACCCCAGTAGCTCAGCTACTTTAATAATTTCAGTGGTGCCTTTATTGTGCTTTTGCGTTTCCTTAACACTGAACAAGGCCATGTTTCACAAGGCTCCTCGGTTGTCTGGGAGACTTGCTTGCAGCTCCTTGCTTAAAGCAACAATGTAGTTGATGCACTGTCTCCGAATGACCTTTTCGTCCTCTGGCGCAAGACTGAGTTGGTACACCGTGCTCTGGAAAAGGTACCCAAGGTATGGTGATGGACTGAGATGTCCATCAATGGCATCCTTCAGGACATCAGTTTTTTGCCATAGGGTTGACTACTCTGCTGCAAATTGATTGACTACTCTGTTGCAAATTGTTAAGTGTTGTACCAGATTGTCCAAAAGCTTGACAGGATCTGTTTGCTCTCCCTCAAATGACTTCACTGCAACTTGTACGTCGGACAGGGTTGATTTCAAGAATGTCAGGTAGACATAGTTGGTCTTGTCCATGTACATGGAGTGGAGCACATACGCCATGTAGCAATGCTCACTTGCCTTGGTCACCTCAAAATGGAGTTTCAGTTCTTCCCACTGGCTCAATATACGAGTTACCGCAGGCTCAATTGATAGCCAACATGTGGCACACACTTTGGTGATTTGCAGGGGTTTCTGGCCAAAATTAATGGTGGCATACATTGCTTTGTACGCCTCGCACCGTTTTGGGGAAATCGAAAACCAGTTGTAGGTTTCCCTGATTAAGTACTCAACACTCCTGGGGATGGTTTCTTTGGATGCTGCACTGACAGCCAATTGTAAATAATGGCACACACAGCGAATGAGTACCAAATTCGTTGTGCACCCGTTGCGCACCCCAGTCATCACGGAAGCATTATCAGTGCCAATACACTGAAGATTCCCTTTTTTAAGGTTACACTTCTCAAGAAACTCAACTACCGCCTTTGCTATTGATCTGGCATCAGCCCCCCTCTCCAATTCAACCAGCCCGAGAAATGTGGACACAAGGATTCTTTTTTTAGCACTGAAATACAAAATTACCACACCCAGGTATTTCGAGACACTGACATCAGTGGACCCATCCAAAACTATATATAGGCTACATTTCATCCCCCACATCTGATGTTACCCTTTAGAGAAAATAAGGAGCCAGTACTCCCCTAATCATTTCTGTGCACTTGGTGCGGTGCATTTTGGAAGTTTGTTGCTGCCACAGAATCTGAAAAGGCAGTTTTGCAAGCCATACCTAAATGATTGCATGCTAGCAGCGAACAATGCTCCGCAATGGCCATTGCCGTAGTAGATCCTGCACTTTGGCAGTTAACCACTTTCTTAACCAACTGTGGTAATGTAGACTGAGTTGCGGGGTTGTACGGTTTTGATTTATTCATATGCTTTGCTGTAGGACAATGTTTTTTGATGTCATACATTTTTGCAAGCGTATCTGATTTGCAGTACTCACAGTATGTCCGACAATCATCCCCAATTACTGGCTTCAGCTACCCTTTAAATTCAGCCACAGACTCCCACTCTTTTCTGTACTTCTGTCTGTACAATTTTGATTGAGACATGTTGATTGATGTTGTAAGTTCTGTTCAAGATCAAACATTCGTGACCAACTATATTCATTGGGTTTGTCTCGTCGAACACTGCAGTCAGCCAACAATGATTTGCCATTTTCTGAAATTGCTGCTGGCCTGCTGCTGACGTCACTCACAGTGCACTTTTGCAGCCAGGCACGTGTGTTGTGACTGAGTATGTGACAGAGAAAATCGTTTTTTTGTCATTTAAAGGGGAAATTCGTGCATTTTAGCATTTGAGTCACTTTTCAAAAGTTGCCAAAAGTTCCAAAGAAATGTTTGAATGTAGCTAAATGTGTTGCTGGGTGTTGTTTGAAAAAAAGTTGCCAGGGTAGTCTGAAAAGTTGTTAAATCCAGCAACAAAATTGCTACATTTTCTAAGAGCATTCCACAGCTAGATTGTACAACATTTGGCTATTATTCCTTTTCAAAGTTCTTCAAATTCTGTCAAATTGGTTGTTGACCATAGTTAGACAACGATTTTCAGATCTTGCCATAGATTTTCAAGTAGATTTAAGTCAAAACTAACTTGGCCACTCAGGAACATTCCCTGTCTTCTTGCTAAGCAACTCCAGTGTAGATTTGGCCTTGTGTGTTAAGTTATTGTCTTGCTGAAAGGAGAATTCATCTCCCAGTGTCTGGTGGAAAGCAGACTGAACCAGGTTTTTATTTAGGATTTTGCCTGTGCTTAGCTCCATTCCATTTCTATTTTATCCTGAAAAATTCCCCAGTCCTTAATGATTGCACACATACCCATAACATGATGCAGCCACCACTATATGGAGAGTTGTACTCAGAAATGTTTTGTATTGGATTTGCCCCAAACAAACACTTTGTATTCAGGACAAGAAGTACATTTCTTTGCCACATTTTGTGCAATATTATTTTAGTGCCTTGTTGCAAACAGGATGCATGTTATTGAATATGTATTTTCCCTTTGTCAATTAGGTTAATATTGTGAAGTAACTACAATGTTGTTGATCCATCCTCAGTTCTCATATCACAGCCATTAAACTCTGTAACTGTTTTAAAGTCACCATTGACATGGTGAAATCTCGAGTGGTTTCATTCTTCTCCAGCAACTGAGTACGGAAGGACGCTTATATGTTTGATACACCATCCAAAGTATAATTAATAACTTTACCGTGCCCAAATGAATGTCTGTTTTTTTTTACCCATCTACCAATAGCTACCCTTCTTTGCGAGGCAATGGAAAATCTCCCTGGTCTTTGTGGTTGAATCTGTGTTTGAAATTTACTGCTCGACTGAGGGACCTTACAGATAATTGTATGTGTTGGGTACATAGATGAGGTTGTCGTTAAAATGTTCAACACTATTATTGCGCAGAGAGGGAGTACATGCAACTTATTATGTGACTTCTAAAGCAAATGTTTACTCCTGAACTTATTTAGACTAGCCATAAAAAAGGGGTTGAACACTTATTGACTTAAAACATTTAAGCTTTTCATTTTTTTATTAATCTGTAAAAAAATCTTTTAAAAAACGAATTCCACTGACATTATGGGGTATTGTTTTCAGACCAGTGAACACAAATAAAAATGTAATACATTTTAAATTCAGGCTGTAACATAACAATATGTGGAAAAAGTTGAGGAGTGTGAATACTTTCTCAAGGCACTGTGTCTTCACGTCGAGATGGAGTAAGGCAATGGGTCTATAAGGTGCCAAAAATGGTGTTATGTTAAACCTTACATCTGAATCAAAGCTAGCCAACAGACTTG
The DNA here is from genome assembly GCF_023373465.1 of Oncorhynchus keta. Classification (NCBI taxonomy): domain Eukaryota; kingdom Metazoa; phylum Chordata; class Actinopteri; order Salmoniformes; family Salmonidae; genus Oncorhynchus; species Oncorhynchus keta. The sequence goes on along the minus strand of NC_068430.1, from coordinate 48,763,401 downwards.
CTGAACTTAACAATAAATCAAATGTCAACTGATTGATGAATCACTTGGAATCAATTTGAATTTAGAACTCACTGAACTGTATGAACACTATAGTCCAAACAATGTCCTATGTATATACTGAACAAAAATATGAACGCAACATGGAATAATTTCAAAGATTTTTGCTGAGTTACAGTTCATATAAGGAAATCAGTCAATTGAAATAAATTCATTAGGCCCTAATCTATGAATTTCACGACTAGGCAGGGGTGCAGCCATGGGTGGGCCTGGGAAAGCATAGACCCACCCACTTCAGAGCCAGGCCAAGCCAATTCGAATGAGTTTTTCCCCACAAGGGTTTTATTACAGGTTATTAAAGCCAGATGTGAAGGTCCTGGTCTGGCGTGGTTACACATGGTCTGCGGTTGTGAGGCCGGTTGGAGGTACTGCCAAATTCTCTAAAATGACGTTGGCAACAGCACTCTCCCTCAACTTGATACATCTGTGGCATTGTATTGTGTGACAAAACTGCACATTGAGTGGCCTTTTATTGTCCCCAGCACAAGGTGCACCTGTGTAATGATCATGCTGTTTAATCAGCTTCTTGATATGCCACACCTGTCAGGTGGATGGATTATCTTGAAAAATGATAAAATCCTCACCAACAGGGATGTGAACAGATTTGTGCACACAATGTCTGATAAATAAGCTTTTAGTGCGCATGGAACATTTCGGGGATCTTTTATTTCAGCTCAGGAAACATTAAACCAGCACTTTACATGTTGCGTTTATATTTTTGTTCAGTGTAGTTTCCACTTGCTGTAGTTGTAGTATGGCCAGGAGAAGCACAGAACATAATGCATTATTCTATTCAACTCCTGTGGTTAAAACTCTCTCCATTTCAGTTTGACTCGCAGAACAGTCAAAATATGCTGGACTGGTTCAACATGTCAGGCTGGCCTATTTTCCAGTGCATGGAAACTCAAGGTCCCCTCTGCTTGAAAATGACAGGATGTCATACGAGTCAAAACCTCAGGACCAGATTACAAAACTCCTGCCAAAGGAGACAACACAACACAACATGGCCACTGTCAGCCACCTAATGAGGACATTGAGTCCAGTCTGTCAGTCAGACGTTTGGGTGGCAGTCTGCTGACTCCAGTGTCCCACAGCTCCCGGCTTTATACTGTTTCTACAGCACAGGCATGTCTGCACAAATGGTTAAAGTCAGTAAAGTCATGCAAAAGTGCAGGTAACTTGAGTAGAGTTGGGTCTACATTGTTACAATAATCAAGACAATCTAGTGCTTATATGTATCCATTAGCGTACAGTAATGTGGTCTGCAGGTACAAGTTATAAAAGTTACCAAAAGGTAAATATTGAATTTAAGGTAGTATATTCCTCCTATCAGATCTATGTTCAGTGACACCATTGTGTGGGTCCACTCTCTACTTTTGAACTACAACATTTGGTGTGGGTGTGTCATTTTGGATCGACTCAGAGCCTTTATGGATAAGTCATCGAAATTAGAACTTTTCAGATCGCCCCCATTTCAAATTAAAGATAAAACAAAAACCGAATGTGACCTTGAGTAATGCATTGTGAAGTCTAGTTTCTTAGGTTCAACTAGAATACAAGCTGGCACTAAGGGAGGTAGGCTTTGGCTAAGTCCTTGTTATCTTTAAGCCCGAGCTGAGCCCAGCAGACAACACAGGGTTAACGTCGTTTCCCGGTGCTTATTTTATGTTGATACAAATAATGTGAACTAAGCCCCAAAGACCATTAAGGATTCGGTAATCTCCCCTTCTGTTTCTGAAAGGGCCTGATTGAGACATTTAGTGCTCCCTTTTCCCAGCACATTTTCACCCCCTCACTGAGAGAGGTGAGCAGGAGGCCTTCTCGCTCTCCAGAGGCAGACTGACTGGAGGGAGAGAGAGAGGCTGTTTTTGTTTTCTTTATTTATTTACTTCTCGACTCTCCAAATTATTACTTGGAGCCCAGGAGAGGGTTGACAGCGGTCTCTGGGATCAGGCTTGTCGTAAATCCCTCTCGAAGTTGAAGGGAAACAGCACAGTTGGGTTCGGTGCTGCGGTTTCGGGACTTTAATTAGGATTTGTCAGATTGCCGGGGCTAATGCTTGTCTCTCGTTTGAGCAGAGGCTCAGTGTGGCTGTGTAGTGAGGGGAGAGAAGAGAGCCGGGAACAGCAGTAGCCTAATCTGACAGACGGGCCTGGCAGAGCGGTCCATACAGATATTAAATATCAATACTCACCTGACTCACTCTCTTGGTCAGCAGTCCATGCATTTTAATATGGTTGATCATTTAATTTTGATCAGGTGAGATGCATGAAAGTTGAAAACTGTATTATACTTGCACTAAATGAGTCCACTGAGAAAATAGGAAAGGTATTTTTTTTTATCATTCCAACCTAAATGTTATCAGTTTGGGAGTTGCTGGCATTATTTTACAGAAGCTCTGGAAACAGGTGAGCAAAGTTTGTTAGTATATCACACTGTCTCCCCCTGCTGGAGTAAAAAGTAAACAAGTACTCAAAAGTTATGGAAAATTATTTTGGGGCAACATGACATAATTCACATTGAAATGTGAGTTATAGATCTGCCATTCTCATTGAAAGCCAGTCTAAGAAGCAGTATATCTGTTCTATTTGAGCTATTTCTGTGAGTCCCGTTTTTAAGTTACATTTTTTCATCAACTTCAAACAGCTGAAAACACTATATTTTTGGTTATGGAAAATATATTTCACAGCGGTTTAGATGGTACAATGATTCGTTACACTACACTTGCTTGTTTTGTCACAACAATTAGGCAAACTTAGAATTTTAGCAACCAGGGGGAAATGGCGAAGCATAGTTCTTCTTTAATCTAATTCGTTGTTTTTAAATGTTCTTCTTTAATCTAATTCGTTGTTTTTAAATGTTGGAAGTTGTTTGAACTGTGTAGCCAAGAATTCTATCCTTTTAAACACTTGCATAACAGTTCAACTTCCAGGTGAATTTTAGACAAAGAATTACTTTCTTTGCCTAATTACTTTCTTTAACTATACTCCTTTGAGAAAACCTGGAATCAAGACTTGGAAGTACCTATCAAGTGCAGAAAGCTGGCCATACATTACACAATTTTAAACTGTGATTTTGCCATGATATGGGATCCACAACAAATTTCCTGGATCGCAGGTAAATCATAACGTCATAGGCTCTGACCAAGACGTCGTAGGTCGCATAATGGGAGTGGGTGAAAGACGTGAGATTATGGGTTTTACACTCTCCTGATCCACATTTTAGGTACAGATTATTTTTCTGACATTCCAGCCATTTTTGTTCGTACCTTGTGTAGTGAGGGTGGTTCTACGATGAAACATGTCCTCCGTTGCTCGTCTACATATACAAAGTAGGAAGGGTCTAAACAGGTCGCAATGTGAGCAAACCCGTGTAATGTGAGCACACCGGTCTCAGACTTCAGGATGACAACATTATGCAGACAATTTGCATAATGCAAGTGCTCCAACGACGTTAAGATATTTGTCACCATCCAATGTATGCCTAGCTTTAGATACCAGACTCTGTAACCTTAAAACTTAAGTTCCTCGGCTTACACATCACGGAAATAGTCCAACCACACAGATCTGTGTGGGGAAAAAGGCGCAAACAGCGCCTCTTCAACCTCAGGAGGCTAAAGAAATTTGGCTTGTCACCTAAAACCCTCACAAACTTTTACAGATGCACAATTGAGAGCATCCTGTCTGGCTGTATCACAGCCTGGTACGGCAACTGCACCATCCTCGAACTGCAAGTCTCTCCAGTGGGTGGTGCGGTCTGCACAATGCATTACCGCGTGCAAACTACCTGTCCTCCAGGACACCTACAGCACCCGATGTCACAGGAAGGCCAAAAATATCATCAAGGACATCAACCACCCGAGCCACTGCCTGTTCACCAGCCAGAAGGCGAGGTCAGTACAGGTGCATCAAAGCTGGGACCGAGAGACTGAAAAACAGCTTCAATCTCAAGGCCATCAGACTGTTAAACAGCCATCACTAACACAGAGAGGCTGCTGCCTACATACAGACTCAAATCATTGGCCCCTTTAATAAATGGATCACTATTCACTTTACATAATGCCACTTGAATAATGTTTGCATCTCTTACATTACTCATCTCATATGTATACTGTATCTTATACCATCTATTGCATCTTGCCCATGCCGCTCGGTCATCGCTCATACATATATTTAAGACTCAGTAATCACTCATTGCTGTACAATCCAATTACAAAGAGGCAAGAACTCCTTCTGTAGTTGTAGTTTTATTTTAAAAAGTAGCGTGTTGTGGTATTTGCAAAAGCTTTTGCTCTCCCTTAACCATTCACCGGTTACATTTTGAACCATTTCTCAAAGTGGGGCAAATCTGATCAAAGTGTGAATCCCTTCTCCTCACTCACGGTCTGATCAAATGGTGTTTACAGTATGTGCCATCTCCCTCATCTAAAGCTAAATGAATTCCATCTCAGAAACACAATTTCCAAATCCATTAACAGTCTCTCTCTCGTGGTTTCTGTAATGCATGCATTTTTGTGAAAATCTTGCCATAGAACAAAGTGCATGAGAATTAAAATTCATAATTTGGCATTCGTCAAAACACAGAGGTGCAGGTCATCAAATATTAAGTGGTAGAATCAAAGGGCTAAGTTTATGTTCCCTCCATCACACGTCCAGCCAGACGTGTAGGATGCTTGAGCAACTACATCACAGGTGAGTCTCTCAGTGAGGCACGTTTTCTGCTTGAGCTCTGACAGGGGCACGCTAACCGTAAGCCTGCATGCACCTCAAGGTGTTTCAATCTCTCTTTTTGGGGTGGTTGTCATCTGCAAAGTCTTCATGCTCAGAATTTGCCCTGAATTTTAATCTTCTCCAAATTTGATGGCATAAGCATATCGCCTCACTCCATGCATGTCTGTAGAACAGAGAATAAATGAGAGAAAGTGAATGACAGAGAGAGGTGGAGGAAGAGGGGGGGAGAGGGGGAGAGAGGGGAGAGGGATAGAGAGCTCGCACAGACAGACAGGATCGGTGAACAAACAGGCAGGAGACAGAACTGCAAGCAAGCTAAGTCGCCCCAGCTTTGAAATCAGTCTCTCCTCCTTTGTCAAGCTTTACTCCCAGCACAGGGAAGAGATAATCTCACAAAGCTGTTTTCATAAGCCAATCCATACCTTCCCCTTCCACAAGCCCCCCATAATTTTTTATTCAACCCATCATCATCCATTCTTTTCAGCATTGTGTGTAGAGGAAAATACACAGCCAACACTTTACTTCTAACCCTGAAGTGTTGAGTAAGAACATTAAACTAACTGATAACAGTGTGCTTGATTTTCATTGCTCCTCTGTCTCCAAAGCAAATGTACAAGTCTAAATTGCTGCACACTGGTTTTCATTTGCCAGATTAAAGCCTCCTGTACTGCCAAATTTCTATTTTCTCAACGTTGAATAACAAACAGCTTCCAACTGAAGAACACTTTGGAAACATTATAGTACATAACAACATCCCTGCATTCAAGACCTTCTTGAGGAACTTGTTAAATGAACGTTTAATAACATGGCAATGATAAGTTCAATGACTGGCTCACTGCAACTGCAGTCACTGTGATGGAATGGATTATAGAGATTCCTTTGGTACATATAATTACTTTTTTAGTAAAAGAGAAGATACACACAATGGCTATGGTTAGTATGCACCCAATCTCATAAGAATAGAACAAAGAAAAAAGGTCCACATGTTTTGTTGAGATACATAAAACATGCATCTTCCAGACAAAATATGATCCCATGTTATTTTCATTGGCTGAAAAAATATGACTACATGATTTTCCAAAATGCTGTGCAATCTGTTTCCAATTCCAATACAAACAAATGCATTTATAAGCATTTGGAAATTGTGTAGTAAGCTGAAATAGTAATGTTGGTAACTCGTGAACGAACACATTATATTCAAATCAAATCCAATTTTATTGGCCGCATACACATATTTAGCAGATGTTACTGCGGGTGTAGCAAAATGCTTGTGTTCCTAACTCCAACAGTGCAGTATAATATCTAACAATACACACAAATCTAAAAGTAAAATAATGGAATTAAGTAATAATTACATTTTAGGATGAGGAATGTAGGGGTCCAGAGCTTGTGCGTGTGTGCGTGTGTGTGTGTGTGTGTATATATATATATACAGTGGGGAGAACAAGTATTTGATACACTGCCGATTTTGCAGGTTTTCCTACTTTCAAAGCATGTAGAGGTCTGTAATTTTTATCATAGGTACACTTCAACTGTGAGAGACGGAATCTAAAACAAAAATCCAGAAAATTACATTGCACGATTTTTTTGTAATTCATTTGCACCGAAACAGTTCTGTCTGGTGCAGACACAAAACAAAAAACAACTACCCACAAATCATAGTGGGAACACAGGCTACCTAAGTATGGTTCTCAATCAGAGACAACGATTGACAGCTGCCTCTGATTGGGAACCATACCAGGCCAAAAGCAGAAATACAAAACCTAGAACAAAAACATTGAATGCCCCCCAAAGGTGACTAGCTCTCATGTTAGTCTTCAGTCCGTACTTTAATAACAGAATGAAACCCTGTGAAATAGCTCACTAAAGGCAATAGGTCTGTAAAGTGTGTGGAGATGTCTGAATCACTCTTACTGGAACAGCCTCTTATTAGTTTATCCAATAATTGCTTCGATTAAATGTATGCAATATAAAATGGCTTTATACTGTGAACACAGCCTATTATTTTAATGAAAGCATCATTTTCAAATGATGTGCACACTGTTTCAAGATTTGTGCAAGGAGAGTTAATTACCTGAATGTAATTAAAATCATTTGAAGACATTCCAAATAACAAAAAGACAGGCCTTTTAATTCGCAAACACAATAACATTGTCTCATATCCTGACATCACCTTGGGTTTTATATTGAGGCTGATTACATTGAGTGAAATAAACAATAGCTATGTAATATACAGTAGAGTAAGAGGAAAAATTAGCCTGCTATTTTGACAATCATAGATACAACTATTAAGCCATTATTCGGTGGATTGACTTGACCTGCACATTCACTGTGTTCTATTTTCATGTTGTAATTTGTTTTTAATGTGTGCAAATTCATAAAACTAAAAACATGAAGAAAAGTTTGCAGAAGGAGAAATACAGTATATACTTTTTGTGTGGGTGACTTGGCTTTTCTGGCCATGTATAATTAATGAAGTGACGCAGTGAAACTCTCTAAAAGTCAGACAGGCTGAGGATGTGGTCATCTGGAGACTGGCAGGGGGGTCAGGGGAAGCAGAGGTCAGTGCTCTCTGTCCTCCACATGGAATGTAGACATTCCAGACCATACTCAGAACACCATGCAAATGTAAAAAATCTGCTACCTTGGGAAAACGCTTGAATAAGGTGAACTATGATGACAATAAGGGGGGAAATGATGGCGCTTAAAGTCTACAGCTGCCGTCTTATGGGCTCCTGACCATTTCTGCTACTTTCTACATTTTTTCCCCCCGCTGATAGTAACTTTCTCTGTACATAATGTTTCCAAACTAATTTCCGATGACCAACAGCTTCTGGATATCAGAACAGCAATCACTAAACCTCATAACCCGGACCAGGCCCTGATCCCTGGGACCAGCTTCATTTTTTTTTTACCCCAATACTTTTTCTCCCCAATTTCGTGGTATCCAATTGTTAGTAGCTACTATCTTGTCTCATCGCTACAACTCCCGTACGGGCTCGGGAGAGACGAAAGTTGAAAGTCATGCGTCCTCCGATACACAACCCAACCAAGCCGCACTGCTTCTTAAAACCTCTAATGGCTCCCATGAGGGAGCGTAATCATTGACTGACACTAATTAGCATAACGCAACAGACATAAATATTCCTAGAAAATATTCCTATTCATGAAAATCACAAGTGAAATATATTGAGACACAGCTTAGCCTTTTGTTAATCACCCTGTCATCTCAGATTTTCAAAATATGCTTTACATCCAAAGCTAGACAAGCATTTGTGTAAGTTTATCGATAGCCTAGCATAGCATTTTGTCCAGCTAGCAGCAGGTAACTTGGTCACGGAAATCAGAAAAGCAATCAAATTAAATCGTTTACCTTTGATGAGCTTCGGATGTTTTCACTCACGAAACTCCCAGTTAGATAGCAAATGTTCCTTTTTTCAAAAAATATTATTTTTGTAGGCGAAATAGCTCCGTTTGTTCTTCACGTTTGGCTGAGAAATCGCCCGGAAATTGCAGTCACGAAAACGCCGAAAATGATTCCAGATTAGCTCCACAATATCGACAGAAACATGGCAAACGTTGTTTATTATCAATCCTCAAGGTGTTTTTCAAATATCTATTTGATAATATATCCACCGGGACAATCGGTTTTTCAGTAGGACCGATTGGAATAATGGCTACCTCTGTATTTTCCGCGAGAATCACTCTGGGAGCCATCAGGTGACCAGTTGCGCAATGTAGTCGCTTACGGGTATCCTTCAACATAAATGCGTAAAACTACGTCACAATGCTGTAGACACCTTGGGGAATACGGAGAAAAAGTAATCTGGTTGATAGCCCATTCGCCTGCAACATCAGTTCTGTTATCCAGTTAGAGCTAGGCAGAATACTGCCCCCTTTGGAGGAATTGCGTGCCCATAGTAAACAGAAACAAAATCTGTCCAAAATTGCTAATATATGCATATAATAATTATTATTGAATAGAAAACACTCTAAAGCTTCTATGTCTGTATGTAAAGCAGAACTCACAGGGCAGCCATTCTCCCAAACTCTCTCTGTCATCAGGAAAGTTGGGCCAACTTTGACGTCATCGCCCCCACCCTTCCCAACCAGCTACGGATCTGGGAACAGTTTCTGTCTTCAGCGAGATGTCTCCTTTAAATAGGGCATTTAATTGTGAAAATCCCGCGCTCTCTCACCCTTTGGTGGGCAAAATTCTCACGCGAAAATACGTGCACTCTCATGCGCGCGTCGTGCCTGGAGTTCCCTTTGTTCCATGATTCACTACACGATGTGAGTTTGTCTGTTCGAGTTGAGAATTGTTTTGCACGTTTAGAACATCCTAAAGCTTGATTCTGCACTTAGTTTGACCAGTTTAGTCGACATATAATATGTAATTTAGAAGTTTTGATGCGCAACCCCTCGAATTTTGGCTGCATTTCAGCCGGAATTTGTTGCGTTTGATAACCCGAAGACACAGACTTGAAAGCCAAACGCTGTTTTTGGTAAGTATGACTCCTTCCACGACTTCTGATCGAAGACCATCAAAGGTAAGGGAATATTTAGGTGGTAATTTTGTGTTTCTGTTGACTCCAACATAGCGGAGAAATATTGCTAATGTCTGTGCGCCGTCTCAGATTATTGCCTAGTGAACGAATTCTGTAACGTTAAAAATAAATGTAACACAGCGGTTGCATTAAGAAGCAGTGTATCTTTCTAACTATATGTAGAACATGTATATTTAGTCAAAGTTTATGATGTGTATTGCTGTTATCTGGTGGAGTTATCATAATTTTCCCCAGACATTTTAGTAGCATTTTTTGAACATGTCGTCATTGTAAACAGAGATTTATGGATATAAATTGCATATTATTGAAAAAAACATAAATGTACTTTGTAACATGTCCTATTACTGTCATCTGATGAAGATTTTCAAAAGGTTAGTGAAATATTTTTCTTTTAATCCTGCGTTTGTGATTACATCTTTTGTTCGACAAAATGGCTATTTAAATTAGCTGTGTCTTTGGTGGTGGTTTGACATAAATATGTGCTATGTTTTCGCCGTAAAACATTTTAGAAATCTTGCTGGGTAGATGAACAAGGTGTTTATCTTTCATTTGAGCTATTGGACTTGTTAATGTGTGGAGGTTAAATATTTCTAAGAATATTTTTGCATTCTGTGCGCCACCTTTTGAGTTGAGTGTGTGGGGGGGGGGGTGCCCTTGGGGAACGTGGTAGCGTGATGTCGTTAAACTCACAGACAATATTTTTACAGTTTTGGAAACTTTAGAGTGTTTTCTATCCTAAGCTGTCAATTATATGCATATTCTAGCATCTTGTTTACTACGGGAACGTTATATTTCCAAAAATGAAAATACTGCCCCCTAGTCACAAAAGGTTATTAACACAGCGCGCATCCAACCCGGAAGCCAGCCGCACCAATGTGTCGGAAGAAACACCGTGCACTGCGCCAAGCCCGCCACAGGAGTCGCAAGTGTGCGATGAGACAAGGATATCCCTACCGACCAAACCCTCCCTAACCCGGACGACGCTAGGCCAAATGTGCTTCGCCCCACGGACCTCCCGGTCGCAGCCGGCTACGACAGAGCCTGGGCGCGAAACCAGAGTCTCTGGTGGCACAGCTGGCGCTGCAGTACAGCGCCCTTAACCACTGCACCACCCGGGAGGCCCAATCACTGGCTTCATTAATAAGTGCATCGAACACGTCATCCCCACAGTGACCATACGTACATATCCCAATCAGATGCCATGGATTTCAGGCAACATCTGCACTGAGCTAAAGGCTAGAGCTGCTGCTTTCCAGGAGCGGGACACTATTCCGGACGCATATAATAAATCCCGCCATGACCTCCTGCGAGCCATCAAATAGGCAAACCGTCAATACAGGACTAAGATCAAATCCTACTCTGACGCTCGACTTTATGACGGACCGTCCCCAGCTGGTGAGGCTTGGCAACAAAACATCTGCCACGCTGACCCTCAACACAGGTACCCTCAGGGGTGCGTGCTTAGTCCCCTCCTGTACTCCTTGTTCTCCCACGACTGGGTGGTTGCGCAGGACACCAACACCATCATTAAGTGTGCTGATGACACAAAGTGGTAGGCTTGATCATTGACGACAATGAGACCACCTATAGAGAGAAGGTATGTGACCTGGCATTGTGGTGCAAGGACATTAACCTCTCCCTCAACGTCAGTAAGACAAAATGAGCTGCTCATGGACTACAAGTAATGAAGGCCTGAGCACGGGGTTCTAGTGGAGCGGGTCGAGAGCTTCAGTTACCTCTGTGTCCATATCACTAAGAAATTAACAAGGTCCACACACACCAACACAGTTCTGAAGGCAGCATGACAACGCCTCTTCGCCCTTCAGGAGGCTGAAAAGATTTGGCATGGGCCCTCAGATCCTCAAATGGTTCTACAGCTGCACCTTTGAGAGCATCTTAAATGGCTGCATCACCGCTTGGTATGGCAAGTACTTGGCATCTGACCGCAAGGCACTACAGAGGAAGGAGTGCTGCTTTGATACCATCGATCACCACATTCTTTTGGAGAGATTGGAAACCCAAATTGGTCTACACGGATTGCTATGCGGATGACAGACAGCTGTACATTTCAATGAAACATGGTGAAGCCCCAAAATTACCCTCGCTAGAAGCCTGTGTTTCAGACATAAGGAAGTGGGTGGCTGCAAACTCGGACAAAACAGAGATGCTTGTTCTAGGTCCCAAGAAACAAAGAGATATTCTGTTGAATCTGACAATTCATCTTAATGGTTGTACAGTCGTCTCAAATAAAACTGTGAAGGGCCTAGGCGTTACTCTGGACCCTGATTTCTCTTTTGACTAACATATCAAGACTGTTTCAAGGACAGCTTTTTTCCATCTACGTAACATTGCAAAAATCTGAAACTTTCTGTCCAAAATATTATGCAGAAAAATTCATCCATGCTTTTGTTACTTCTAGGTTAGACTACTGCAATGCTCTACTTTCCGGCTACCCGGAAAAATAACTAAATAAACTTCAGTTAGTGCTAAATACGGCTGCTAGAATCCTGACAACAACAAAAAAAAATGTATCATATTACTCCAGTGCTAGCCTCCCTACACTGGCTTCCTGTCAAGGCAAGGGCTGATTTCAAGGTTTTACTGCTAACCTACAAAGCATTACATAGGCTTGCTCCTACCTATCTCTCTGATTTGGTCCTGCCGTACATACCTACACGTACGCTACGGTCACAAGACGCAGGCTTCCTAATTGTCCCTAGAATTTCTAAGCAAACAGCTGGAGGCAGGGCTTTCTCCTATAGATCTCAATTTTTATGGAATGGTCTGCCTGTGCATGTGAGAGACGCAAACTCGGTCTCAACCTTTAAGTCTTTACTGAAGACTCATCTCTTCAGTGGGTCATATGATTGAGTGTATTCTGGCCCAGGAGTGTGAAGGTGAACGGAAAGGCTCTGGAGCAACGAACTGCCCTTGCTTTTCTGCCTGGCCGGTTCCCCTCTTTCCACTGGAATTCTCTGCCTCTAACCCTATTACTGGGGCTGAGTCACTGGCTTACTGGTGCTCTTCCATGCCGTCCCTAGGAGGGGTGCGTCACTTGAGTGGGTTGAGTCACTGATGTGATCTTCCTGTCTGGGTTGGCGCCCCCCCTTGGGTTGTGCCGTGGTGGAGATCTTTGTGGGCTATACTCTGCCTTGTCTCAGGATGGTAAGTTGGTGGTTGAAGATATCCCTCTAGTGGTGTGGGGGCTGTGCTTTGGCAAATTGAGTGGGGTTATATCCTTCCTGTTTGGCCCTGTCTGGGGGTATCATCGGATGGGGCCACAGTGTCTCCTGACCCCTCCTGTCTCAGCCTCCAGTATTTATGCTGCAGTAGTTTATGTGTCGGGGGGCTAGGGTCAGTTTGTTATATCTGGAGTACTTCTCCTGTCTTATCCGGTGTCCTGTGTGAATTGAAGTATGCTCTCTCTAATTATCTCATTCTCTCTTTCTTTCTCTTTCTCGGAAGACCCTTGCCCTAGGACCATGCCTTAGGACTACCTGGCATGATGACTCCTTGCTGTCCCCAGTCCACCTGGCCGTGCTGCTGCTCCAGTTTCAACTGTTCTGCCTGCGGATATGGAATCCTGACCTGTTCACCGGACGTGCTACCTGTCCTAGACCTATTATTTGACCATGCTGGTCATTTATGAACATTTGAACATATTGGCCATGTTCTGTTATAATCTCCACCCGGTACAGCCAGAAGTGGACTGGCCACCCCTCATAGCCTGGTTCCTCTCTAGGTTTCTTCCTAGGTTTTGGCCTTTCTAGGGAGTTTTTCCTAGCCAACGTGCTTCAACACCTGCATTGCTTGCTGTTTGGGGTTTTAGGCTGGGTTTCTGTACAGCACTTTGCGATATCAGCTGATGTACGAAGGGCTATATAAATACATTCAATTTGATTTTTATTTATGGCCAAGCTCCCTGTCATCCACAACCTCTATATTAGGTGGTGTCAGAAGAAAGCCCTAAAATGTTCAACGATTCCAGCCACCCAAGTCACAGACTGTTATCACTGCTCCTACATGGCAAGCGTTACAGGTGCACCATGTCTGGAACCAAGCTGTTCGCTCTGCTACCACATATCAAGCAGTACCGATGTACCAGGTCTCGAACCAAAACGGCCCTGCACAGCTTCTACCTCCAAGCCATACAACTACTAAATAGTTAACCAAATAGCTACTCGGACTGTCTTCATTGACCATTTTTTAACTCTTTTAACTCATATGCTGCTGCTACTGTTTATTATCTATCCTGTTGCGGAGTCACTTTACCCTTACCTTTATGTACATATCTACCTCGTACGCCTGCACATTGACTCGGTACTGGTATCCTTTGTATATAGCCAAGTTATTGTTACTAATTGTGTTATAGTTTTCTATATTTTTCCCATTTTATTTGATTCAAAATTGGATTTGACTGCCAGACACTGAGTGGTCTTAATCTTTAAGAGTATTAAAAAAATAAAAAGGATCCATCAAAATCCATCGGTTTAAGAAAGAGATATCTGTTTTTTTGCATGGGCTGTGTCTGCCACATCTTCTCCTGCTTCTCCTCTCTGTAGTACAATTCATCATTACGCACATCTGGCACGTGTAATTACATGCACCTGTTGATCATTATGATTTACATCTGGACTTACTTTCTTTTCCTCCCCTTTATATGTCACTCTCTTATGTTCACGCATCAGTTGGTGGTATTCTTGCGTTCCGGCGTGTCGCCTCATGGAATTGTCTCGTTCTTTTGTTGTTTTATTAAACGTTGCACCTGCTTCCCGAATCACAGCTCTATTATTACAGAATACCAACTCAAACTAACTATGAAAGCAGCCGGAAAATCGGACATCTCTCAGACGGTTGACAAACAAGGGTACCTTCTACGTCAACACCATGACCAGTTGGCTCAACTGTGGATGGCCATTGAAGAGGTTCTCTACAGTCTGCAGAGTCTCGGACACTCCCAGGAGATGTTGCAGTCCAGCAGCGGAGGATACTCTAGAGCCAGTCTACCCAGTGAACCAGCACAATGGCCCATTCAGCAACCAACTCAAGTCAGTGATGCCATGTACACCATCTAAATGCCGTGGCTTCCTCTATCAGTGCTCCCTCTATTTTTCACAGCAGCTGGGAGCCCACACCAGAGAGCTCAAAGGTTGCCACGGTTATTTCTCTGCTGACCGAGCAGGCATTAGAATGGGCTACGCCCGTCTGGGAGAGAGGAGAGGAGGAGCTAGATTCTTATGACGAGTTCATGGCTCTGTTTAAATGCATTTTTGATCATCCCGCGGAGGGCAGAGAGGGAGGTGAGTGTCTGCTTCAGCTACAGCAGGGGAATCGGACGACTGCTGAGTATGCACTCACAGTAGCAGCTTCCAGTGGGTCGAACGAGCCGGTGTTTCGCACACTATTTAGAAGAGGTCTGTGTGAGGAAGTTCAGATGGAACTAGCCTGTCGGGACGACAACCTCACACTGGACACACTCATTGCGGTGGCCATCCACCTGGATAACCTTCTCCGGGAACATCAGAATTCTCATCACTTCTCTCCCTCCTTTCGCCGAGTACTCGGGATCAGTTCTTGAACCCAGGGAGCTAGGGGGTCAACACGCCTTTCCGCAGCAGAACAACGCAGACGGACAGAGCTGGGGCTATGTCTGTACTGTGGGCAAGGAGGGCACAGGCTCCAGTGGTGTCCGGTACTTCAGAATCCGGGATCCACTAGAACAGAGGGACGATCACTTGAAGTTCCATCCCCTGGACCAGAAGTGAGTATTCCAGATTCAGCTCTTCCTGCTAGACTCTTTTTGGTGTCCATCACTCTGGCTGACTGTCCCTGACTTCTGATGCCGCGGATGGATCAGACCCTTGCCTCCTCCACTGACATGTACCCGCTCTCCTCTCCTTTTCCGGTTCAAGGTCTTGACTGTCGATCATTAGGATCTGGGACCATCACACACATCACTCAACCACTCACCTTCACAGCAGAGCTCAATCACCAGGAGAACATCCCCTTTATCATCACCAGTGCACCAGTTCACAAAATCATCTTCGGCCTCCCTTGGCTCCAACACCATGACCCTACCATCTCATGGTCGAGGATGAGAATCAGACCGGTCACCTGAATGCCGGAAGACCTGCTTCCCTGTCCCCTGTAGTTCCATGTCAGTTGAGAGTTCTGTGGTTGCCCTTTAGCCCACCATCCCGCAGGAATACCAGGACCTAAGGGAGGTATTTTCCAAGACCTGTGCTACTTGTCTCCCTCCTCATCGGGACTGTGCCATCTACCTGTTTTCCAGTGCTACACCTCCGTGCAGACGCATCTACCCTCTGTCTGAGGCTGAGACCAAGGCCATGGAGGATGACATTCAAGAGGCGCTCCAACAGGGTTTCATCCACACATCCACGTCTCCTGCATTGTCTGGTTTCTTCATGGTGGGAGGATTATTCCCATCTATCGATTACCGAGGACTCAATGACATCACCAAGAAGTATTGACACACTCTCGTTGTTGCCGTTAGACATTGTGCAGCTTCGTGGGGCCCAGTTCTTCACCAAACAGGACCTGCAGAGTGCCTACAATTTCATCCACATCCGAGAGGGGGATGAGTGGAAGACTGAGTTTGTCTGGTCACTATGAGTAATTGGTTAGGCCCTTTGGCTCAGCCAATGCTCTGTCAGTGATCCAGGCATTTGTCAACAAGATGTTCAGGGACATGCTTGGATGTCAGGTGATTATATACATCGATGACATCCTGATCTTCTTGACCAACCTGGAAGATCACATAAACCACATTCGAGCAGTCCTGGAACGCCACTTGGTCAATCACCTGTTCGTCAAGGCGGAGAAATTACAATTCCACAAGAGGGCTGTAATCCTTCTTGGGTTACCAAATCAGCCTGCAGGGAGTGAGGATAGAGGAAAAGAAGGTAGATGCGGTAAGATCATGGCCAGTCCCAATCATCATCAAGGGGTTACATCGGTTTTTGGGATTTGCCAACTTCCACCGCCGCTTCATCAGGAACTTCAGCGCCGTCGCCGCCCCTCTCACCTCAAGGGTGGGCCTCATAGGTCGGTGGTCTCCAGCAGCCGACGAGGCCTTTCGTCTACTCAAGGGGCGTTTCACCTCTGCCTCCTTGCTAAAACACCCAGATACCACACTACATTTCGTGGTTGAGGTAGACGCATCTAAGATGATCGTGGGGGCAATTTGGTCACAGACAGGCTAACCCACTGAAATTGAATCCTTGTGCTTTTTTCTCCAAGAAACTGTCCTCCACAGAGGAATTATGAACTCGACGATTGGGAGCTCCTGGCGGTGAAGTTGGCAGTAGAGAAGTGGAGACACTGGCTGGAGGGCTCCAAGGAGCCATTCATCATCCTTACCGACCATAGGAATGAGTACACGCTGACCTATAGCTGACCTATCACCCAAGTTCCTAGAAAATCAAGGCCGATGCTCTGTCCCGTATCTACGATTCCATCAGTAGAGGATGCCTGGTTATTCTTTAAAAGTGCTTTCCTCACCATCTTAAATAAGCGTGCCCCATTCAAAAAATGGAGAACTAAGAACATATATAGCCCTAGGTTCACTCCAGACTTGACTGCCCTTGACCAGTACAAAAACATCCTGTGGCATATTGCATTAGCATCGAATAGCCCCCGAGATATGAAACGTTTTAGGGAAGTTAGGAACCAATATACACAGGCAGTTAGGAAAGCTAAGGCTTTTTCAAACAGAAATTTGCATCCTGTAGCACAAACTCCAAAAAGTTCTGGGACACAAATCCATGGAGAATAAGAGCACATCCCAGCTGCCCCCTGCACTGAGGCTAGGAAACACTGCCACCACCGATAAATCCATGATAATCGAGAATTTCAATAACAATTTTTCTACGGCTGGCCATGCATTCCACCTGGCTATCCCTACCCCAGTCAACAGCTCTGCACCCCCCACAGCAACTTGCCCAAGTCTGAAAGAGCTACAATATCTGGACCCCTACAAATCAGCTGGGCTAGACAATCTGGACCCTCTCTTTCTGAAAATATCAGCCGCAATTGTTGAAACCCCTATAACTAGCCTGTTCAACCTCTCCTTCGTATCGTCTGAGATCCCCAAACATTGGAAAGCTGCTACGGTCATCCCCCTCTTCAAAGGGGGAGACACTCTAGACCCAAACTGTTGCAGACCTATATATATCCTACCCTGCCTTTCTAAAATCTTTGAAAGCCATGTTAACAAACAGATCATCAACCATTTTGAATCTCAGGGTACCTTCTCCACTATGCAATCTGGTTTCCGAGATGGTCATGGATGCACCTCATCCACGCTCCTAAACAATATCATACCACCATCTTCTCAAATCGGAGGGCCTGTTGTTCAGACCTCTGACAGTCTCTATGGGGATGCCACAGGGTTCAATTCTCGGGCCGACTCTCTTATCTGTATACATCAATGACGTTGCTCTTGCTGCTGGTGATTCTCTGATCCACCTCTACGCAGACAACATCAGTCTGTATACATCTGGTCCTTTGGACACTGTTAACAAACCTCCAGACGAGCTTCAATGCCATACAGCACTCCTTCCGTGACCTCCAACTACTCTAAAATGCAAGTAAAACTAAATGCATGCTCTTTAACCGATCGCTGCCCGCACCAGTCTGTCCATCTAGCATCACCTCCTCCCAGAGCGCTAAGAACCTTGGCGTGATCCTGGACAACACCCTGTCCTTCTCAACTAACATCAAGGCGGTGGCCCGTTCCTGTAGGTTCATGCTCTACAACATCCGCAGAGTACGACCCTGCCTCACACAGGAAGCGGCGCAGGTCCTAATCCAGGCACTTGTCATCTCCCGTCTGGATTACTGCAACTCGCTGTTGGCTGGGCTCCCTGCCTGTGCCATTAAACCCCTACAACTCATCCAGAACGCCGCAGCCCGTCTGGTGATCAACCTTCCCAAGTTCTCTCACGTCACCCCGCTCCTCCGCTCTCTCCACTGGCTTCCAGTTGAAGCCCGCATCCGCTACAAGACCATGGTGCTTGCCTACGGAGCTGTGAGGGGAACGGCACCTCAGTACCTCCAGGCTCCTGATCAGGCCCTACACCCAAACAAGGGCACTGCGTTCATCCACCTCTGGCCTGCTCGCCTCCCTACCACTGAGGAAGTACAGTTCCCGCTCAGCCCAGTCAAAACTGTTCGCTGCTCTGGTCCCCCAATGGTGGAACAAACTCCCTCACGACGCCAGGACAGCGGAGTCAATCACCACCTTCCGGAGACACCTGAAACCCCACCTCTTTAAGGAATACCTAGGATAGGATAAAGTAATCCTTCTCACCCCCCTTAAAAGATTTAGATGCACTATTGTAAAGTGGCTGTTCCACTGGATGTCATAAGGTGAATGCACCAATTTGTAAGTTGATCTGGATAAGAGCGTCTGCTAAATGACTTAAAAGTAAATGTAAATCACTACTCTGGATGGTTCTGACTTAGAATATGTGGATAACTACAAATACCTAGGTGTCTGGTTAGACTGTAAACTCTCCTTCCAGACTCACATTAAGCATCTCCAATCCAAAATTAAGAATCTGCTACCTATTTCACAAAAAAGCATCCTTCACTCATGCTGCCAAACATACCCTCGTAAAACTGACTATCCAACCGATCCTTGACTTTGGCAATGTCATTAACAAAATAGCCTCCAACACTCTACTCAGCAAACTGGATGCAGTCTGTCACAGTGCCATCCGTCTTGTCACCAAAGCCCCATATACTACCCACCACTGCGACCTGTATGCTCTCACTTGGCTGGCCCTCGCTTCATATTCATTGCCAAACCCACTGGCTCCAGGTCATCCAGAAGTCTTTGCTAGGTAAAGCCCCGCCTTATCTCAGCTTACTGGTCACTATAGCAGCACCCACCCGTAGCATGCGCTCCAGCAGGTATATGTCACTGGTCATCCCCAAAGCCAATTCATCTTTTGGTCGCCTTTCCTTCCAGTTCTCTGCTGCCAATGACTGGAACGAATTGCAAAAATAACGGAATCTGGAGTCACATCTCCCTCACTAACTTTAAGCATCAGCTGTCAGAGCAGCTTATCAATCATTGCACCTGTACACAACCCATCTGTAAATATCCCTCCCAACTACCTCATCCCCATATTGTTATTTATTTTTTTGCTCCTGTACACCCCCAGTTTCTCTACTTCCTCTACGTAGAAAAGGACAAATTCAACAAATATTACGAGTCTAAATTATCCATGGTATGACCATCTTAAAACAATGCCATATGTTAGTTTAGTAGAGCCCCCCCCCACACACACACACACACACACACACACATAGGGACATGTGATTTGTTTGGCCAAATCACCTTTAAAGCAACATCAAAACAAATATGAAGTTGGATTTCAGTATTTTTTTTTTTTTTACATGCCCCAATCACTTCCATTGACTCTAAGCTTGTGGTGGCTAAGATTAGCTCACATTTGTAGTGGCTTTTTGAAGATAACTGTACCTTGGTTTACAGTTTATCTTGGCCCATAGACTACTTTCAGGGTGAGGAACCATCTAACATCAAGTTGGTAACTAGTGAACTCCTCTTTTAATCATTAAGCTTCAACAGTAGCTGTGATTGATGCCCTAGCCCACCATAATCAACCCCCAGCTCCTACCTCTGAGAAGGATAGTTAAAGACAAACAATTGAAACTGGCCTGTCAGAGCGCAAGATGGAGGATCCATTTTGCTTATACCTATCCAAACCTTTCAGATCTGCACAAGTGTATATGGGGGATGGGGGCTGAATTAAGATTGAGGGGGGAAAATTCAGCAAATTCTAACATGAGTAACTGGGACTTAATTGCAGTTTCCTCATGCCCATTTATGAAAAGGGTGGGTGCCACGGGACTACTTTCATTTGTTAATGTCTCAACTTCCCATCTGTGTTGCCTTCTGAACACCTCGCATTCCTCTCCAGCAGCTCAATTGCCACCACAGGGATTAGACGTGTAATTTGGGCTGAACTGATGTGTCATTGCCGCGGGGGCTTCCGAGTGGCACAGCATCTCAGTGCTAGAGGTCTCACTACAGACCCTCGTTCGATTCCAGGCTGTATCACAACCAGCCGTGATTGGGAGTCCCATAGGGCGGCGTACAATTGGCCCAGCTTCGTTAGGGTTTGGTTGTCGTTCTAAATAATAATTTGTTCTTAACTGACTTGCCTAGTTAAATCAAATAAAATTGACCAACAAAGTAATCCAACATTCATAAAAGCAGATATGAGCTCATTTGTCCTGGGTCACCTATTGTCCTTGTTGGCATCATTTACTAAAACGCTGTGGTCTTCTATTCATAAAGATAAACGTATTAATTGTGTAATCACATAGTGCCACACTGTAACCAATTTTTTTCCAGACAGAGAAGGAAGTCAAGATGGGATTCAGGAGTGTGCCACAGCCTTTAATGCATCCATTCTTGGCTGTAACAGGATTTTTGGTTGTTGTTGTTTTTGTTGTTGGCTCCAAAATATCTGAAAATGTTAGGCCTAGTGCTTGTTGATAGAACGCTGAGCATTCGCAAAACACATTTAGGGTTAGAGCCTAAGCAAATATGTTTTAAAGCTGTATAAGGTGCTCATTAAAAATAGATGAGACAATTCTGCTCAAGATTTATCAAAATGCAGAGATGATGCTAGGGGTCAGCCCAATTTCACGAGAGTGGAGTGAAGCACTTCTAATCTTTATATGATGAGATTAAATATTTAATATGAGAATATTAAGTTAGGCACTAAAACAGACCTTTACTGTCAGAATCTACGGTTGATTATTAACTCATCACTGATCATCATTCAGCATACTTAGTGAAGAGCTATGTTCCTCACTAGCAGGCAACTTAATTGAAAATATAATTTAGTGTACTAAACATTAGGAACACCTTTTTCCAATAATCATTTTTCAGCCTTAGCATTTTAGTTAACCCTTCCCTACGTAGTTGCAAAGTAGTTAAAACGTGGTAACAAGTTGCTAATTAGCTAAAATTATCCGTGATGTGATTCAAACGCGCAACCTTTGGGTTGCTAGACGTTTACTTTTTACGCCCACCCATCCATCCTCGCTCCTTTTGTTTTGGCCTTAAGTAACCTTGTGTCTTACGGAATCATACCAAAGTAACATATCATACTAATGTGAGTGTCACAAATTTACGTTTACTATTTTACAATTAGTCTTTGAGGTCAGGCTGATGTCCCGTACTGCAATACAGAGACTGTTTACAATAACACTGTTAGCTAAAGTTGTCACAGTACCATGTGCTGCTGCCTCATTTGTGTCCAGACTGTTTGTCATATGACATTGCTTTGAGTCAGTAATGCCTGCTTCATGAAGGACCTGGTCTCTGCCCGTGCAATGACAATGGGCGTGTGCCCTCCCTCTCTCTTGACACTTGTCATTCACAGCTGCCGACGACAGCTGGCTCCCCATGAATAATGAAAACACTTTATACCTTAGCCATGCCTAATGAAGCACCGTCCTCGATTTAAGACAGAATATGACCTCATTAACTCGAAATCTTGTATTTTGAGCTTAAATAGTATGAGAACCACCAGTTCAATGTTTCCATGCGCAAAGAACATTGATTAAGTACAGATGCAGTCCAATACTTGGTGACTTGTCTGTGTGAGTACACTTTTGAAACACCATAAAAGGATGCAATACTCTACACTGGCCAGGTACATCAGAAACATTCCTAAGTGCATTGTCTTTTCCGTGTAATACATTGCTCTGTATGACTTTGGACTCATGACAAATGGTCTCGTGTAATAGCTGAAAGCCCAAAGAAGCAGGAAGAGTAAATGTGGTTGGTTTGGCCCGAACTGGGAGCAGGCCGCTCTCTGTAGTAATGCTACAGAGGCTCGTACCAGAGAGGACATTTATCAAACAGACCTTATTCCCCATTTATCCTCGGGCTAATGACAACACACTTCTCTAAATGGCGGGTTAAGAATAGTTGTGGAAAATGGAAACATACACCGCTTTGATAGCCGTCTCAGCAGCAGAAGAAAAATCTAATCTTCCATCTCCCAGTGTGATTGGTTTCAATCCCATTGAAAGTCTATTAGAGTGGCCCACTCCACTGTAGCCATTAGGCCTGTAGAGAAAAGTTATCATCATCATACCAGCCATTCAGAGGTCCATTATGAGACCATACACACAGACATAATTCCATTTTTTTTCCCTCAAATGCAGTGTGGGATCAAGCGAAACAAACAGTGAATAGAGAATCCATTTTAGGACATCCTCAGATGCAACGCTAGGAACATTGAAAACTGAAAACCAAAGATTTTAACTGAAGATGTCCTAAAATGGATTCTGTGAATGTGACCGGGAAGTGATTTGAAGATACAGAAACTCTCTATTTAGAAATGCAAGAAGAATAGGTAAGACAAGCATTGTTAACAGTACTGCAAAGCATTGTAGTCCCCAAACCTCAATAAAAAAGACCATTATAGAAAACCTGTTTCTGCTGCAGACAGCCGACCTTGAATGTCAGTCACACCTTAAAGGACACCAGTATATGCCCTAAAAACGGATCTGTTCTAGGGGATCATGTTGATTACATATCCTTCCGGACGGACCCAGCCAGCTAACTCATCTGTCTCCATTGTCCTGGTGGTGTGGTTTAACCTTGTTGTGCAGATGGATAGGTTGTGTCAGTATAGTGTTTGGGGTTCATCTCTCCTGGATAACAGAGACTCCTGACAGAGACAGAAACTTGGCCACCAACTCTGAGCCAAACCGCTCAGAGAGAGAGAGAGGAGAGAGACTAATGCCACTGATTTGAGTAATACCACTGTTGTGGATTACATTTAAGGTTCTCTTATGATTTAAACGTCCTTTTCAATTAAGTAGCATTGTAAAATCGTACATGAAAATACAGTGGTATAGCACATAAACATCCCTTTTTCAGGACCCTGTCTTTCAAAGATAATTCATAAACATCCAAATAACTTTACAGATCTTCATTGTAAAGGGTTTAAACACTGTTTCCCATGCTTGTTCGATGAACCATAAACAATTAACGACCGTTCCACAGGTGCATGTTCATTAACGGCTTACAGACGGTAGGTAATTAAGGTCACTGTTGTTAAAACTTAGGACACTAAAGAGGCTGTTCTACTGACTCTTAAAAACACCAAAAGAAAGATGCCCAGGGTCCCTGCTCATCTGCGTGAATGTGTCTTAGGCACACTGCAAGGAGGCATGAAGACTGCAGATGTGGCCAGGGCAATAAATTGCAATGTCCGTACAAACCCACCATTGCTGGACCAGACAGGACTGGAAAAAGTGCTCTTCACTGACGAGTCACAGTTTTGTCTCACCAGGGGTGATGGTCGGATCTGCGTTTATCTTTGAAGGATTGAGTGTTACACTGAGGCCTGTACTCTGGAGTGGGATCGATTTGGAGGTGGAGGGTCGGACTGAGCTTGTTGTCATTGCAGGCAATCTCTACCCTGTGCGTTACAGGGAAGACATCCTCCTCCCTCATGTGCTACCCTCCTGCAGGCTCATCCTGACATGACCCTCCAGCATGACAATGCTACCAGCCATACTGCTCGTTCTGTGCGTGATTTCCTGCATTACATGATTGTCAGTGTTCTGCCATGGCCAGCGAAGAGCCTGGATCTCATTCCCATTGAGCACGTCTAGGACCTGTTGGATCGGGGGGTGAGGGCTAGGGCCATTCCCCCCAGAAATGTCCGGGAACTTGGTGTACAAGTGGGGTAACATCTCACAGCAAGAACTGGCAAATCAGGTGCAGTCCATGAGGAGGAGATGCACTGCAGTACTTAATGCAGCTGGTGGCCACACCAGATGCTGACTGTAAACTTTAGATTTTGATCCCCCCCTTGTTCAGGCACACATTATTCAATTTCTGTTAGTCACATGTCTGTGGAACTTGTTCAGTTTATGTCTCAGTTGTCGAATCTTGCTATTTTCATACAAATATTTACACATGTTAAGTTTGCTGAAAATAAATGCAGTTGACAGTGAGAGGACATTTTTTTTTTTGCTGAGTTTAGAATAAAAGGAATTAATGATCTGTTCAGACCTAAATGCTTTGTGGAGTCATTCACCATATTAAGAATAATATTACGATTTGTTAAATTCCACATTGGATGTGTAACGTGTCTGAGCATCAGGAAAATGATTTACAGTATCGTACATTTTTTTCATTAACTGTCTGCTATGCTCTATTTTGAACACTAAGCATATTTGTATTACCCTCTCCTCATTGATTCCATTTCCCAATCTTATTAAATGATTTGCGTAATCTATCCTTTACCTAAGCATCACTAAAGATCCCATTCTAGTGGACAGAGCAGAAGCAATCAATTGGCCTTTGTGTGCCGAATCCTGTCAGAACCGTTCATGTCTGTATGCCACTCGTCATGTATCTCACCCCATCTATATACACACACTGCAATAAAAATATGAAACAAGGTTGCAAAAATGTTCTGTTTGGGACACATGTTTGGAAGGAGAGCTGTCTTAATTGAGCTTGACTGTGTATCAGATACTGTACATGTCTCAAGGAGAACTGTGAACCTAGACCGCACAATAACTGTCATTCATATGCATATCATCTCCTTGAGTTTTACCCACACAGTGCTAATCAGCCAGAGAGTCATTCAGATGAGTCATTCTGATTTACTTCAATAAGAGACATGAAATTGGGGTTAATACATAAATTGTGACAAGTTGTTGCTCACGGCTTAAAATCAGTAACAACCATATCCAAAGCAATGTGACAACTCTGTGTTATAAGGTACAGGGCTTGATTTGATCCCTGGGTAATGCAACTCATACAGACATGAGATGTCTTATAATTTATATTATTTACACCTTCATTGATTACTTTCAGAAATGTATTGATTTACAGTATCTGTTAGGTTGTTACTTCCTCGATTATATAAAACATTTGAAGAACAATCATTGCAAAGGGAGGAAATCAAATAATCATTAGTTACACACAGGGAATTGTTTTACCAGGATTAACTGTCAGAAATTGTGAAAAACAGAGTTTAAATGTATTTGGCTAAGGTGTATGTAAACTTCCAACTTCAACTGTACATATCCCAACCAGGATTACAGGCAACATCCGCATCGAGCTAAAGGCTAGAGCTGCTGCTTTCAAGGAGCGAGACACTAGTCCAGATGCTTATAGGAAATTCCAGCTACGCCCTCAGACGAACCATCAAACAGGCAAAGCGTCAATACAGGATTTAGATTGAATCCTACTACACAAGCTCTGAGGCTCGCCAGATTTGGCAGAGCTTAAAAAATTTAAGACGGACTACTAAGGGAAACCCAGCCGCGAATTGCCCAGTGTCACGAGCCTACCAGACTATAGCTAAATGCCTTTTATGCTCGCTTCGATGCATGCGACACTGAAGCATACATGAATCCACCAGCTGTTCCGGACGACTGTGTGATAACGATCTCGGTAGCCGATGTGAGCAAGACATTTAAACAGGTCGACATTCACAAAGCCGCGGGGCCAGACGGATTACCAGGACGTGTATTCAAAGCATGCACGGACCAACTGGCAAGTGTCTTCACTGACATTTTCAACTTGTCTCTGACCGAGTCTATAATACCTACATTTTTCAAGTAGACCACCATAGTCCCTGTGCCCAAGGAAGTGAAGGTAACCTGCCTAAATGATTACCGCCCTGTAGCACTCACGTCGATAGCCATGAAGTGCTTTGAAAGGCTGGTCATGGCTCAAATCAACAGCATCATCCCGGATACTCTAGATCCACTCCAATTTGCATACCGCCAACAGATCCACAGATGACGCAAATCAAAGGTGATCGTGGCCTACAGGAGACAGTGGGCTGAGCACGTACCCATTCATATCAACAGGGCTATAGTGGAGCGGGTCGAGAGCTTCAAGTGTCCACATTACTGAGGATAAATAAAGGTCCACACACACCAACACAATTGTGAAAAGGGCATGACAACACCTCTTCCCCCTTCTCAGGCCCTCAAAATGTTTTACAGCTGCACTATTGAGAGCATCTTGACTGGCTGCATCACCGCTTGGTATGGAAACTGCTTGGCATCTGACTGCAAGGCGCTACAGAGGGTAGTGCGTACGGCCCAGTACATCCCTGGGGCCGAGCTCCCTGCCATTCAGGACTTCTATACCAGCTGGTGTCAGAGGGGGGCCCTAAAAATTGTCAAAGACTCCAGCCACCCAAGCCATAGACTGTTCTCTACTACCGCACATCAAGTGGTACCAATGCACCAAGTCTGGAACCAACAGGACCCTGAACAGTTTTCCCCCAAGCCATAAGACTGCTAAATACAGTAGTTAGTCAAATAGCTACCGGGACTATCTACATTGACCCTTTTTGCTCTAACATGTTTTGACTCATCACATACAGTGCCTTCAGAAAATATTCACACCCTTTGACTTCTTCCACATTTTGTTGTGTTAGTCTAAATTTAAAATAGATTAAAAGGTGGGACAAAACTAATGTTTTGTTCACTGGTATACACACACACACACACACACACACGTGCAATACCACAAAGTGTAATTATGCTTTCAGAAATGTTTACAATTTTTTTTTTTTAAGCTGAAATGTATTGAGTCAATAAGTATTCAACCACTTTGTTATGGGAACCTAGTATGGGAATCCTAATAAGTTTAGGAGTAAACATCTGTTTAACAAGCCACAAAATTGCATGGACTCTGTGTGCAATAATAGTGATTAACATTATTTTTGAATGACTACCCCACACATACATTTATCTGTAAAGTCCCTCAGTCAAGTAGTGAATTTCAAACACAGATTCAACCACAAAGACCTGGAACGGTTTCCGATGCCTCACAAAGGGCACTTATTTGGTACATTACATTCTGGCAACAGATTGCTATAAAATGTTGGTCATGTTCTTCTGCTGAAACATTTCTAACACCCATCACTTCTTGCAACACCTGGATGGGTATTTCACATATTAGCTAACCACATACAGTACCAGTCAAAAGTTTGTACACACATACTCATTCAAGGGTTTTTCTTTATTTTTACTATTTTCTACATTGTAGAATAATAGTGAAGACAAACTATGAAATAAACAAATCAAAATATATGTTATATTTGAGATTATTCAAAGTAGCCACCCTTTGCCTTGATGACAGCTTTGAACACCCTTGACATTCTTTCAACCAGCTTGATGAGGTAGTCCCCTGGAATGAATTTCAATTAACAGGTGTGCCTTAAAAATTAATTTGTGGAATTTCTTTCCTTCTTAATGCATTTGAGCCAAACAGTTGTAGTATACAGAAGATAACCCTATGTGGTAAAAGACCAAGTCCATATTATGGCAAGAACAGCTCAAATAAGCAAAGAGAAACAACAGCCCATCATTACCTTAAGACAAAGGTCAGTCAATCTGGAAAATTCAAGTGCAGTCGCAAAAACCATCAAGCGCTATAATGAAACTGGATCTCATGAGGACCGCCAGAGAAAAGGAAGACCCAGAGTTACCGCTGCTGCAGAGGATACGTTCATTAGAGTTAACTGCACCTTGGATTGCAGCCCAAATAAATGCTTCAGAGTTCAAGTAACAGACACATCTCAGCATTAACTGTTCAGAGGAGACTACGTGAATCAGGCCTTCATGGTCAAATAACCGCAAAGAAACCACTACTAAAGCATAAGAGGCTTGCTTGTGCCAAGGAACACAAGCAATGGACATTAAACCGGTGGAAATCTGTCAAAATGTGAGATTTTTGGTTATAACCGCCGTGTCTTTGTGAGACGCAGTGTAGGTGAACAGATGATCTCCGCATGTGTGGTTTCCACCGTGAAGCATGGAGAAGATGGTGTGATGGTGTGGGGGTGCTTTGCTGGTGACACTGTCAGTGATTTATTTAGAATTCAATGCACAGCAATACGCCAACCCATCTGGTTTGCACTTAGTGTGACTATCATTTGTTTTTCAACGGGACAATGATCCAAAACAATGTGTAAGGGCTATTTGACCAAGAAGGAGAGTGATGGAGTGCTGCATCAGATGACCCGACCTGTATCAAATCACCCGACCTCAACCCAATTGAGATGGTTTGGGATGAGTTGGACCGCAGAGTGAAGGAAAAGCAGCCAACAAGTGCTCAGCATATGTGGGAACTCCTTCAAGACTGTTTGAAAAGCATTCCAGGTGAAGCTGGTTGAGAGAATGCATAAAATATATTTTGATTTGTTTAAAACTTTGCTTACGACATGATTCCATGTGTTATTTCATAGTTTGTCTTCACTATTATTCTACAATGTAGAAAATAGTAAAAAGTAAAGACAAACCCTTCAATGAGTTGGTGTGTCCAAACTTTTGACTAGTACTGTATTATGGTATAGCAGTCTGCAACCATTGATTGATGCATGCATCGTCTGAGCAGGGGAACGTGACCATGATGGGGTTAGTGACCTGATACATAAAAAAAATCGATCCAGATGTTGTAAGATCTGGCAGGTGTCAGCAACATCTGAGCAGAGAAAAAAGCCCATTGAGATGAGCATGATGCAAGACTTTGCTTTCACACAGTGTTTCTGCACACGGTTGTGCTTCACGCTGCTACAACGTGGTACAAATGTATGATTTTGAGGAGGCAGCACAGCGACGCGGTTGGAAACCGGAAAGTCACCCAAAAAAATGTGGGGGGCAAAAATATTGGTAATAACTCACCGTTAGGCTAAAGACCGGGGAGAATAGGCGCCGCGGTGTATGCGGTGCAAAATAATCTTGCAATGACAGGAAATGTGAATTATTTTGTGGATTATAATAAAGTGGATTTTTTGGGGGGGTGGGGTTGTCAGATTAACAAAAACTTAAAGTGGAAATTACAAACTTGAGGAGCCTAATATCCATGGCTTCTGGTTGGGAAATGAACGGTGGGGACAACGTCGTCGATGCACTTATTGATGAAGCCGGTGACTGAAGTGGTATACTCCTCAATGCCATTGGATGAATCCCGGAACATAGTCTGTGCTAGCAAAACGATCCTGTAGCATTGCATCTGACCACTTCCGTATTGAGTGAGTCACTGGTACTGTCTGCTTTATTTTTGCTTGTAAGCAGGAATCAGGAGCATAGAATAGTGGTCATATCTGCCAAATTGAGGGCAAAGGAGAGCTTTGTACGCGTCTCTGTGTGCAGCGTAAAGGTGGTCTCGAGTTTTTTTTACCTCTGGTTGCACGTGACATGCTGGTAGAAATGAGGTGAAACGGATGTAAATTTGCCTGCATCAAAATCCCCGGCCACTAGGAGCGCCGCTTCTGGATGAGAATTTTCTTGTTTGCTTATTGCCTTAAAACTTCTGAGGGCTAAGCATCCCGCCAGAGGGACACCTGTCGACAACTTCCGGTGAAATTGGAGGGTGCGCAATTCAAATAAATAATCATAACAATTATGGATATTAAACATCTAGGTACATAGGCCTTATTGGTTAAACACTTTAAGTATTGTTAATCTAACTGCACTGTCCGATTTACAATAAGATTTACAGCAAAAGCCTGCCATGCGATTGTTTGAGGATGGCACCCCACATCAAAATATTTTTCAACCAGCATAAAATGACAAATAGCGATTAAATATTCACTTACTTTTTGGAAATCTTCCTCTGATTTGCAATCCCAAGGGTCCCAGCTACAACATGCATGGATGTTTTGTTAGATAAAATCCGTCTTTATATCCCAAAAAGTCAGTTTAGTTGGCGCCATCGATTTGAGTAATCCACTCATTCAACATGCAGAGAAAGGAATACAAAAAGCTACCTCTAAACTTTGTTAAAATAAGTCAAACTACGTTTATATTTAATCCCCATGGTCTGGCTAAAAACTGTTTGTTGTATCAGATTACTGTAGTTTGGATTATTTAAATCATCTAAATGCAGAGAGATTTTAGGAAGAAACAAATCCAGGTGTTTTATTATTCTTCTGCTTTTGGTGTGAGGAAACATTCACCCAAACCCAGGCCCACTGGCTATGGATGAAGTTCCGACTCCAACTGATTTTAAAACTAGATCAGGGTTGCGACTGATGCATAGTAATGTGAGGAGTCTGATGCCGAAAATGGACATGAAAAAAGTCTGGGTTCACACTGCTGACCAAGATGTCTTAGTTCTGTCCGAGACCTGGCTTAAGAAATCTGTTCTAAATAAATCTATAGGCTTGGATGGTTATAATGTTTATCAATGTGACCGACGAAGTAAGGGGGAAGGTATAGCCATCTATATTAAAGACAGATATGTGGTTACTGAACTAAGGTCTTTATCTAAACCAAAACAGTTTGAGTTTTTAGCATTGAAACGGCATTTATCAAAAGCTGTGAACTTAGATTTAATAGGACGTTATAACCTCCATCTGCAAAAGTAGAATCCCTGGATTCTCTGACTGAACTGATGTGTGGTTGTGGTGGGGATTCAATGCACCTAATGGCCGATTTAACTGGGACTGGTTATCTCCAAACAAAAAATAAGAGGACTGCTCACTACACTGAATTATTAATAAATGAAATAGTACCAACAAAACACCAGTTTCAACGTCAACAGTGAAGAGGCGACTCCGGGATGCAGAGTTCCTCTGTCCAGTGTCTGTGTTCTTTTGCCCATCTTAATCTTTTATTTTTATTTGCCAGTCTGAGATATGGCTTTTTCTTTGCAACTCTGCCTAGTTTCTCCACTACACGTCAAAGTAAAGGAACCTACGGTGTCAATAAAAAAAGAACCAGCCATTTATCTATCGTCATTTAAGAGAAATCGTACAAATTGGTGATGTTCAAAAATAGGTGTTTTTTTCATAGGTGTTTTTTTTCAGATCCAGTTGCAGCGTGTTCATACGAATCTTTTTAAAGTGTGCTTCGGGAGCTCTGCGAGATTTCTGTAATTTTCTGAAATAACACACACTCACTAAACCCTCCGTAAATAAGTCCGTTCTTAACGTAAAGACTTAAAACTCAAACTTCTATAATTGCCTACCCCAAGGAGGATATGTGTTCACTTTCAGATTCCTGTGTAAACCGGAAGTGCCTTAAAATGCTGTCATAGTTGCTGTTTCGAAGGGTTAATAAGGTCAGATCTTTTCAAAACTTTATATGTGTGATTAGGCAACCCTCATGAACTGTAAGTCAGTCGTT
Organism: Oncorhynchus keta; assembly: GCF_023373465.1. Classification (NCBI taxonomy): domain Eukaryota; kingdom Metazoa; phylum Chordata; class Actinopteri; order Salmoniformes; family Salmonidae; genus Oncorhynchus; species Oncorhynchus keta. The sequence continues at coordinate 48,731,852 of NC_068430.1, read as the reverse complement.
TCACCAAACAGATGTCAAAGAAAAGCTCTCTCTCTCACACACACACACACAGCAAGGATGGAGTGACAAAGTGCGGTGCTTAAAGACACACAGTCTGCAATGGCATTTCCATATTCTCAAGGCCATGCCGAGTTCAACGAGATGCCCCACTTGACCATAGCTCGCTCTAAGTGCAGCGACCGTGAAAAAAGTATGCACGTGCATTTGCAATATGATTCAACAGTGAAAAAACATCACCAAATGGACATGATGAAATCAACACAATGAGCGATGGAGAGGAACCACTATCACTGCCCAGCCATCCTGTGTTCATCAGGCCAGTTAATTTGGCATTTCTGCAGGATTTTTGAGCATGACAAATTAATGATGGTACATAGCAAATGGACATAACATCCTGATTTGGCAAATGGACAAAACATATGCCTTACGCACAAGTATAAAAAATATATTTAAAAAATAAATGTAAAATTATGATAATAAAATTGGACAAAAGTATGTTCATACAGTTCTTACACATGTGTAATTGACCAAAGAATCGAAAGAATTTCGAAAAACGGTCCAGAAAGCACTTTTTTAAAGGGGTGATACGTTTTTGAAAAATAAATCAGTTTTTCAAAATTTTACTTTTGGATGTTGACTTGTGTTACATTTGCAATATGAAAAACCACGGTGGAGCGCACTAGCCATCTGTTCGATTTTTAAAGTGTTACACTTGGCATTTGCCATATGGCATATGGCATGAATGAAACGACGCCGAATTGAGTGGTGTTGGACACCGTGTATATGGTTTGTCCAGTGCCAATGACTTCCCGTTCATTTTTGTACATTTCAGGGGGGTGTTCCCTTACATAACACTAATAAGCAAAAACACAAACAACAAGACAGCACCCTTCAACTATACATCACTGGTTGGAATATTAAACAGCAATAAAAAGTTACATGAAACAGAAAAACACCCATTATACATCCCAGGAGGCTACTGAGAGGAACAACGCTCATAATGGCTGGAATAGAGTGAATGGAATGGTATCAAACACATATAATTTTAAAAAATGTTCTCATGGACAAAATGTTCCTCTCCTCTCCTGTAATTTTTCTATCATTGTTTAGTAAGATGCGGTCTTTACCATGAGCTTGAGCCAATCTGTTGATTTCGGACTATCTGCACTGTTCCAGTAATGTAGTATGTGTCAAGCTGCAGTAAGAAAACCCACGGAGGCAAGACCAAACTCTGCTGACACCTGGTGGAAAAATAGATATCCCCTTAAAAGCACAACTGTGGAGACTGGGATATCTGTCCCACCATTACTCAAGCTGTTTAATGACCTCCTTTCAAAAAGGGAGCACTATGGGACTCTCCCATATAGCAAAAAGTTACCTACTTCCCTTGCATTTCCAGCAAAAATGATTTTGCAGTAGTGTTATTTTGTGTAATCTAACCGGGGTCCAGTGATACCTATGAACAAGTTTATGTGTAAATGTCACAGTTGCTTCCCTAGTACACCGCACTGCATTGAAAACAATATTTTTTCATACATCCTCCTCAATGTCACAATTAAGACCATGCCATGTCAACCTTAAATCCTTGTTTCCATGTTCTGCACATGAGACTCTTCTATAAAACACTGATGCTAAATGTAATATTCCTGGTAACAAAATGTTAATCTTTTTGGAGGTTATTAATACTCATAAGAAACCCCAAGCTTAGTTGAAAATATTTCCAGATGTCTCCCTTATGAGAACTGAAGGAGAAATTACATTTTCCAGATAAGACAAAACACTCCTTCCTCATAAATGCCCTATTGCATGAAAGCCTTGTCTAAGCCATACCTCCCAGATAAATTGTTTTCCTATGCCAACTGAGGAATTTTGCAATATAGAAGAGTATTTTTGTTTATACTGGGAAATTCCAAGCATCTAATGAATCTTAACCCACACCTCTTGCCGAATGTTGTAGGATTCGGTTACCCTCTTCTGTTGGGTGCCTCTGATTGTTTTGGGGTCTGTGTGATAAGGACTCAATAGACTTAAACATTCCCGTGATAGACCTCTCAATCTACATCCCAAATGGGAATCATAAAATTGGCCAATTTGGCTTTTTCAAATGATGTTGTACAGTTCTACATTGGGTAGTGCTAGTCCTCCTCTGTCCCTTGGAGCATGGAACATCACATTTATTCGGGTTCCCATGGATAGAGGACATGAGTGACGTGTTTTCCGTCAGTGAGGAGGCGATGCCACAGCTCAGGGATATTCTAATGGCGGTATGATAGCCATCTAGCTTAGCCCATGTCCACACCTGGCTAGCAGAGATAGCTCGGTTACAGGCATGGCAAACAACCTGACCCAGCTGTAACTACTCCTCCATCTAAGCCAAAGAAACATAACTTTGTAGAGCAGACAGGCAAAAAGGGAAAGCGATAGAGCCCGTGTCAAGACGAGAGTAAACCTTGAATTTGGGCTCACTGTGGAAATAATACTAAGGTTGTTGACGGGATTCAAAACCAACCCAGTGTTGGCATTTTTCTGCTGAAAAGGTAAGACATTGCTACCTAGATAATATATCTTGCTCAAATTTTGTGCACATCCCTGTTAGTGAGCAGGATAATCCATCCACCTGACAAGTGTGGCATAATCAAGAAGCTGATTAAACAGCATGATCATTACACAGGTGCACCTTGTGCTGGGGACAAAAGGCCACTAAAATGTGCAGTTTTGTCACACAACACCACAGATGTATCAAGTTGAGGGAGCGTGCAATTGGCATGGTGACTGCAGGAATGTTCACCAGAGCTGTTGCCAGAAAATGTCATGTTAATTTCTTTACCATAAGCGGCCTCCGTCACTTTAGAGAATTTGGTAGTACATCCAACCAACCTCACAACCACAGACCACGTGACGTGTAGCTACGCCAGCCCAGGACCTTCACATCCGGCTTCTTCACCTGCAGGTGAAATCCATAAGGGCCTATTGAATTTATTTCAGTTGACTGATTTCCTGTAAATCAGTAAAATTGTTGCGTTTATATTTTTGTTCAGTAAAGTTTTAATCTGTATACAAAGTGTTATATTTGGGATTAATTGTTTTGATTGTTGTTTCCAAGCCACACTTCCATTACACTTCTTATTAGCTAGCTAAGTAACATTAGCCTATTAGCTGACTGCAACATGGTTTGTTTCATTTGAATATAAAATGTCGCTTCACTAGTTTATCGTAACTCGCTTGCTAAATTATATATATAGCTATTGTTAATTGACCTTATATTGAGTTATATTTCTGATGTCTGTGGTCTGAAGCCACGCTGACACGCTCACACTACTCTACTGGCACGAATTAGCCATAATCATAAAGCCATTTCAGATACATAACAGGCTGACTACACGATGCGAGCGTTGCAAAATACATTTAGAAATCTATGTTATTCAATTTTTGCACCCACAGTGCTCACGCGCGCCAACGAGCGTCTGCGTTGCCAAGGGCTAAAATAGAAGTCAGTTCTATTTCTGATGCAGATCGCGCTGCAAGTCCTGCCTATCCCATCTCCTCATTGGTTTACAGAAGCAGGTACCCACATGCCATCTCCTCATTGCTTATACCCACGTGGGTGAATGAAAGACGAAATAGGTTGTTGGCGGTATTGCATGTAATTTATGAAAGTTGCCAATCGCAATATAAAGTCAAGAGAAGAAAAGCGTGCTATGGAGTAGACGTGCTTTGCTAGATCTCCGCTCTATTTTGAAACAAATGTGTATTTATTTTAACCTCTCACGACCTATAACTTCAAACAAATATGACAAAGGGAAAAGGCACCAAAAAAGGGGGCGCTAAACAAGATCATTTGAATGAGATAGACAACGAACCAATTTCAACGTCGCCGACCCACGAGGAGTTAGCTGAAGAGGCCAAGAGTTCCCCACAGATCCTACTCAAAGTGACATACTGGCTGCCATAAACTCACTAAGCAAGAAGGTGGACACAAGGTTGGCTGATATCTCAAAGAGTATTGGGACTTTGGCCGAAACTGTGAAGGCAACTAATGGAAGGGTGCATGAGGTTGAGCAGACGACAGTCGATCACGAGGCCAGGCTACAGGACATAGAGAAACAGTGCACAACGTTCAAAAATGACAACAAAACCCTGAAAGCCCGACTGGAAATGCTCGAGTCGCAATCAAGACGCCAGAACATCCGAATATGTAGCATCCAGGAGGACACTGAGAAAGGGAAACCCACTGAATTTGTCTCGGAGCTGATACTGGCATTGCTGGGGAGTGAACACTTCAAAACGGCCATCCTGATCGACTGCGCACACAGATCTCAGGCAACGAAGTCGGCCAAGGGCAGGTCACCAAAGCCATTCATTGTACGGCTGCACTATCCCCAGACCAGGGATCTCATCCTGAAGCTGGCTAGTCAAAAGTCCCCCCTTAACTACAACGGAGCCAGGGTGTCTTTCTACCCAGATCTTACCTTGGAGTTGAGGAACCAACGGAAAGAGTATGATGAGGTATGCAACAAATGCAGGGCGGCCAACATCCGATATGGATTATTCTTCCCTGCCCGGTTTAAGGTGACAGTCAAAGGATCAACACGTACGTTTGACAACCCAAAAGAAGCCGATCTGTTCTTGACAAGCAAGCTCCCTGGCTAAGGATACAGAACGGCTGTGTCAGCCGGCGAAATGGCCAAATACAGGCCAGGAATGTCTTTTCGATTAGATCAGAAATTGGGACTTATATGATAGGTGAGATGTTGTGGCTAATATAGCATTGTTTAGCATATCATGTTTTAGCGCCACTCACCCCCTAACGTGAGAATTAAGTGTTAAGTGTTATTTAATATTTGTTTATAGCGGGAGCATCTATAGACAACGAGTTAGTTCAAGCTGTATGTCTAGACACCCTAAGGTGTGTGTGTTAGCCAAGTAGTGCTTCGTTTGCGGAAGTAAAGGGACGGGAGGGGGGATGGGGTCTGTGTTTTATGTTCACGTTTATTAATACAGGTGGCATGACAAGCTCCCGCACGGCGGGACGTTTTTCTTCTGGGTTTTGTATGACAGCAACAATTTGCTCTAAAATAATAAATGTCACATAGTGACAGAGCACAGAGTAGACCAGGTGGAATAAAGATAGTCAGCTGGAACTGTAATGGCTTAGGGCATGTGGTGAAACGAGCTAAGGTTTTTCTCATCTTAAATCACTGGGGGCTGACATAGTGCTTCTTCAAGAAACTCATATGAAACGCTCCTCTCAGGCCAAGCTACGAGTCGGCTGGATCGGTCAGATATACCAGTCTAACTTTGATGCAAAAGCGAGAGGGGTAGCAATCTTGATAAGGAAAACATTCCTTTTGTTTACTCATCCTCGATTTCAGATCCTAATGGTCGGTTACCTATCACCCTATTCTAATTACGGACCACTCTCCTCTGTCCATGTTGCTGAAACTCGACAATATGTCGACAGGTCGGCGACCGTGGCGGTTAGACGCATACCTGTTGAAAGATGAGGCTTTTGTCAGTATTTGAAGGAGCTGGGAATCTCTAAAGGCTGTGATTAGAGGTTACATTATTTCTTATACATTAGAGAGGAAGAAACGCGCCAATACTAGGCTGAGAGAAATTGAAAGAGAGTTAGGGGAACAGGAGAACGTTTTTAGGACGAATTCCTCGTATACAGTCCTTGAGAAGATCACAAAGTTAAAATATGAATACAATACCATCCTTTTGAAACGGGTGGGCTCTTTACTTGCTAGAACGCAACAAAGCTATTTTGAACTGGGTGACAAACCACATAAATTATTAGCAAGACAGCTAAGGCATCTACAGGCATCTAGAGATATTCACAAAATAAAAGACAAGAAGGGTAAAATAGTAACAGATCCGCAGGATATTAATAAACGCTTTGCGCAGTTTTACTCAGAGCTATACCAATCAAAATGCGATGATACTGATCCACAAACTATGGAATGCTTTCTCGCTGAATGTGAACTTCCTAAACTAGATAGGGGGGCAGCTGCTGCACTCAATGCAGGGATAACTTTTGAGGAAATTAACACAGCGATAGCACAATTTCCAAACAGAAAGGCCCCTGGGCCCGATGGATATGTAATAGACTGGCTCAGTACTTCTTATAGAATTCTATCTCCACTTATGTTGCGAATGTTTAAACAATCCAAAGAAAAGGCCAAACTCCCGCAAACACTGCACGAGGCTACAATAGCACTGATCTTGAAAAAATATAGAGATTCCATGGAGATGTCGTCTTATCGCCCTGTGTCGTTACTCCCCATAGAAAACAAGGTGTTGACAAAGATATTGGCAAACCGATTGAAAACATATATTTCCGACATCATACACCCTGACCAGACAGGTTTTATCCCGGGCCGACATATATATATATACTACAATTTGAGACGCCTTTTCAACGTAATGTATCACGATCATAAGGTTGAGGCAGTGGTAATAGCTCTTGATGCAGAGAAGGTTGAGGCAGTGGTAATAGCTCTTGATGCAGAGAAGGTTGAGGCAGTGGTAATAGCTCTTGATGCAGAGAAGGTTGAGGCAGTGGTAATAGCTCTTGATGCAGAGAAGGTTGAGGCAGTGGTAATAGCTCTTGATGCAGAGAAGGTGTTTGATCAGAAAGTGGAAGTACATGATTCGGTTCTGGAGCACTTCGGGTTTGGAAAGGAATTTATTAATTGGATAAGAATTATTTATGCACACCCAATGGCGTCCGTGGTAACCAATCAGGAAATGTCGCAGTCATTCCGCTTGTACAAGGGGTGCCGACAGGGGTGCCCTATTTCGGCTGCTCTCTTCGCTATAGCCATGGAACCCCACTGTGTGAGAGGTGCAAGCAGGATGAGGGGACGTTGACCCACTTATTCTGGACATGTCCTAAGTTACTCTCATTTTTGATTACTTATCTAAAGCCTTTGATAGAGTTCTAGCCCCAGACCCATTGATCGCTCTGTTTGGTACATGTTCATTACCAGAGATGAATAACGAAGTGCACGCCCTCACCGATGCACGCCACAACACTACAGCCAAAATGGGAGCCACTTAGAAAAACTACAAACTCTAGCTAATTTTTAAAAAACAAACCTGAATCTCTTTCTAAAGACTGTTGACATCTACTGGAACTGCAATCTGGGAGGTATATATGGTAAAAGACCAATTCCATATTATGGCAAGAAAAGCTCAAATAAGCAAAGAGCAATGACAGTCTCTCGTTTACTTTAAGACACGAAGGTCAGTCAACCTGGAAAATTAAGAACTTTGAATGTTTCTTCAAGTGCAGTCACTAAATCCATCAAGTGCTGATGAAACTGGCCACAGGAAAGGAAAGGAAGACCCAGAGTTACTTCTGCCGCAGAGGATAAGGTCGATAGAGAAATTGCAGCCCAAATAAATGCTTGTGTACAGACACATCTCAACAGCAACTGTTCAAACGAGACTGCGTGAATCAGGCCTTCATGGTCAAATTGCTGCAAAGAAACCACTACTAAAGGACACCAATAAGAAGAAAATACTTGCTTGGGCCAAGAAACACGAGCAATGGACATTAGGCCGGTGGAAATCTGTCCTTTGATCTGATGAGTCCAAATTTGTGAGAAGCAGAGTAGGTGAATGGATGATCTCCGCATGTGTGGTTCCCACCGTGAAGCATGGAGGAGGATTTCCCAGCTGCTTGCCGTCGTTTTGAAGTAATCGCAAAAAAACAGGCCTTATTTTAGTGCATGCTCCAATTAGTTATATTGAGCACCATGGCACCAACTCGCCTTCCGAACGTTCTATTCCCAGCTTATGGTTCAACGTCACAATGCCTGCTTCGCTATTGTTGGCAATGAGACCTGCTCACGTTGTTTTAATAGTTCATGTAAACAACAAAAATTATATTGGAACTCTGCTGGCTTCCCATTGTTTCCTATGGGGGAAATATAGGCATGTTTGTCGATTTCGCCAAATATCTTACAATGTGTAAATTTATATCTCTTTCAAGTCGGGTGTAACCGGTGTGAAATGGCTAGCTAGTTAGCGGGGTGCGAGCCAATAGCGTTTCAATCGGTGACGTCACTCGCTCTGAGACCTGGAAGTAGTTGTTCCCCTTGCTCTGCAAGGGCCGTGGCTTTTGTGGCGCGATGGGTAATGATGCTTTGAGAGTTGCTGTTGTCTATGTTGTGCAGAGGGTCTCTGGTTCGAGCGCAGGTAGTGGCGAGGACAGGGATGGAAGCAAATCAGGAGAATCTCCTGTATATAATGATGTAAGTCTGGGCAGCGAGCTCGTTTGTCATCGATTACTAGATCAGAAATGATCAGAATGGTCAGTTTTTATTTTTTCCCTACTTTTTCATTACGCAAACATAAGCACAGTTAACACCATCGAGGTGCGGATGTTTACTTTCTACACAAGTAGTTTTTTTCCAGTTTCGTCCGAACAGATCGCAGTGGTAAAATAAAAAAAGGGATACATTTTTAATGGAATTTAATGGAATGTAGCATTATACCATTTAGCTTATACCATTTAGCTAAGCTATAAATTATTTAAAAACCCTTAAGATGTCAGCTGCTAATTTTCAGATTTACAGCACATAAACACATTAATTTTCTCCGGACTATCTGTTGCTGCCTAGTCATGATTTCCCTGGGGGTTAGCCTTGCAATAACCCAGTGGTGAGACACATAGCCCTCTAAATGTTTCAGGTACACTCCGATAGGTGTCTGCGTCACATACAGTATATTTTATTGACATTATCTTCTATTGTTTATCCTTGTGTGTCTGTTTTTCAGCAAAAAGTACTATGTAGCCACTTAGTGTGGACACCAGGTGAGACCACACACAATAACTGTCTCTCTTCTTCACTTCATCCCTCTCCCCCTTCTCAACTAAATCCTCAAGGTTATATCAACTGGCTGACACAGAGGGCACAGCATGATCATAGGTGAGATGTCACTTGGTCGGGTCAACAGGAAGTATTATTAAAGGGATGCTTTACATTAAAATACAGACAGAGAGATGTAGTAGTCCTAGAGTTAATGATCAAAGGTTAATTTTGCATTTCACTACCTGATGATTATAATGACTGACCATGTTAGATAATAATGCTCTTTTAATAATGCTCTCTATCCATCAGTCTCTCGTCTGCAGGTATGTTTTGATGTGAGAGAGGTATTCAGTCCCATCATCGCCACCTCACCGGCTCTTAAGATAACCTTCGGGCCAACTGGGGGCCCAAGGCTGGTTAGGAGACACCACTACAATTGTACAACTGTAATTGTGATGAACTGAGATAATATTAAGGGAGCACTATAATTCATTAATCATATGCTGTCTGCCTCTGTTCTTACCTGTTTCCCTTTCTGTCTTCTACACCTCTCTCCACCTCGTCTTTCTTCCTCGTTTTATAAGGCACACCATATGTGCGTTGAAGTACAGATTGAACTTGTATTTATAAAATGAAATTATCATAATTATAATGCATTTATAACACCTGGATAATTACGGTTTGAAACTGCACACGGGGAAAAAGATCATACTTTTTGGAGAAATGTCCTCTGGTCTGATGAAACAAAAATAGAACTGTTTGGCCATAGTGACCATCGTTACGTTTGGAGGAAAAAGGGGGAGGCTTGCAAGCTGAAGAACACCATCCCAACCCTGAAGCATAGGGGTGGCAGCATCATATTGTGGGTGTGCTTTGCTGCAGGAGGGACTGGTGCACATCACAAAATAGATGGCATCATGAGGATGAAAAATGTTGTGGATATATTGAGGTAACATCTCAAGACATCAGTCAGGAAGTTAAAAGCTTGTTCGCAAATGGGTCTTCCAAATGGACAATGACACCAAACATACATCCAAAGTTGTGGTAAAATTGCTGAAGGACAACAGAGTCAAGGTATTGGGTTTGTGGGCAGAACTGAAAAAGTGTGAGGCCTCCTAACCTGGCTCAGTTACACCAGCTCTGTCAGGAGGAATGGGCCAAAATTCACCCAACGTATTGTGGGAAGCTTGTGGAAGGCTACCCAAAACGTTTGACCCAAGTTAAACATTTTAAAGGCAATGCTACGAAATACTAATTGAGTGTATGTAAACTTCTGACCCACTGGGAATGTGATGAAAGAAATAAAAGTTCTAAGTCATTCTCTCTACTATTATTCTTAAAATAAAGTGGTGATCCTAACTGTCCCAATACAAGGAATTTTAGGATTAAATGTCAGGAATTGTGAAAAACTGATTTTAAATTTATGTAAACTTCTGACTTCAACTGTATATATTTTTGGCTTGAAAATAATGTGGGTCGCCACTGCCTGTATATAGCTATCTTTTGCATACACACTGTCTATCAATTTCACCTATGCCATGATAGTCACTGCTAGACTGGTAGCTATCAGAAGCAAAGTAAACATGTTAGAATGAACAAACTATCTTAGACTAACGTTAGCTAACGTAAGCAAATATGAATAGCCCAATCTGGTAGCCTTCTATTCCACACTTGTCTGGAAAACATTCCATTACTAAAAATAGAATTGTCCATATAGCTAACTCACTCTCTGTGTTGGTCGCAATGATGACTGTGCATAAATCGTCTATGGTTGGTTAGTTGGTTTTCATCTGGCTAGCAATCATGCTTCCAATTTAGTGATGCTCGCTAGCTAAGAGCAAGCTAGCCATATTGAAATGTCCGTTTTAAGTGTACCAAGCTATCCAGTCAGATAGCGATCAATACAAATAATGGGGTGGTTCAATTGTTTATTGTGTATTTTTTTGTAGGTGGTACAGAATCTGTTTCCACCACCATGTGCTTCCAACCCCTAGCTCTGCACAAGGTGAAGGCAAGTTGTCAAAAATATTTACAAGCTAACGGCTTAGATACATTTACAGTAAGCATGGCATAAGCATGAATTGGGTAGTGTTTGTATGGGTTTGTGTTATGGGGTGTTATGGGGTGGTTAGAGGTAGCCTGAGGACCACAGAGTTCCTTCCAGACCATGTAATCAATTTAGACTACCCCTTTTCACCTTTTCTCTTCGTAAAACACTGGTCATCTGGAGTCCTTCCACAGCGCCCTGTTGAAAAATACCCCAAAGCGGCAGAATTCTGGGTACACAGGCATGAGGGAGTGGACACACCTTGCAATTAGGGAGCGCAACAAGATTGTGGGACAGAAACCAGCAAGGGACACTGAAAGGTATAAAATCAAGACAGTAATGACACAACCACCTCATTCTTCTCTCTGAAAACTCTCAAAACACAAATAAAAAAACATGTCTGCAGAAATCCTCTGCCAAGGGGTACTATTGACAAGAATGATATGTCAAAGTCAATAGGCTGGAGGAGGTTTACAGACAGGTCTTTGAGATGAGGAAGGATCTTTTTGTGCATGGTAGTGTTTAGAGATGGTAAATGTATTGTTGTATATGAGAGCGATTGAGAGGTGCCATTTCTCCTCAATCTCCCAAACACAACAATACATACTCTGTAAGAACTGCCCTCCTAAGACATTTCACACTTTCTGCAGACCGTTAACTTTGTTGATTGCTTTTCCTCTCAAGGGCAGCTCCTAATGTCCCTCATTTTCCTTAAACAATACACTAGCCTGTCTCTAAACACTTAGATCCCATTCGGTTAACACCTTTACCAACAAAGGCAAATTGCCCTACATCCCTTACACAAAAGTATAAAATGCTAACGCCACAACCTTGTCTTTCCAGGAGACGTGCAGTACCAGCAGATCTTCTGCAAGAGGTCCAAAAAGTTGGTGGTTAAGAAGCCTTTACACCACTTCCGGCAGAGTCTTAGCCAGCTTGCTGTACACCGCAGACAGGAAAATAACCTTTGCCACAAGCACAAAGAGTCTCAGCTTCCCCAGCTCACCACGCCAAACACCATTGCCACAGGATCAAGGGCTATTGCTGCATTTAGACAGACAGCCAGATCCTTTTTCCATGAATTGGTCTTTTGACCAATCAGAACAGATCTGAACAAGATCTGATGTGAAAAGATCTGATATGATTGGTTAAACGGAAAAAAAAATCTGAATTGGGCTGCCTGTGTAAACGCAGCCAGTGTGGCTCAGCATAAGACCATGTAGAACCACTAAATTAAATAGGGATATTTTCTATCAATCTTCAAAATGTGTCTACCTTTATGGATTCACTGAATATATATATATATATATATATCAGTTTAAGATTTACAATAGTAAATTATTTTATTGTTTTTCCTTACTGTTAGTAAACTTAGCGAGCTAGCTTGCTTATTTAAATCTGTTTGAAATCTTATTTTGTGTCATGCCTATAATTTTGTGAGATTAAAATGCATCCAGTCATAATCATAACCAATATGAACCCTCGTCAATGATGTTACATAACTAGTTAGCACAATTATGTACAATTGCTGATGTTACATATTTGCTAACAAGTTACAAACATAAAGTGTGGCTAAATAGCCAACTCCAGTCATGTACTAATGTCTGCTGGTAAACATAGCTTTGGGTGGCTGGTTGTAACATTGTAACTTGCTGTTTAGTAACTATATCTACTACAAAAAAGAGAAAAGGTTTTATTGTAAAACCTCTTCTCTTTTTAGTCATAAATATGGCTAACGAAAGATGTTTAGCTAGCTACACTACATGACCACAAGTATGTGGATGCCTACTCGTCGAACATCTCATTCCAAAATGCATTAATGTGGAGTTGGTCCCACCAACTGCTATAATAGCCTCCACTCTTCTGGAAAGCCTTTCCACTAGATGTTGGAACATTGCTGCGGGGCATTGTTATGCTGAAACAGGAAGGGGCCTTCCCCAAACTTGTGCCACAAAGTTGGAAGCACAGGAACTAAGGGGCCAAGCCCGAACCATGAAAAACAGCCCCAGACCATTATTCCTCCTCCACCAAACTTTACATTTAGCACTATGCATTCAGTCAGGTTGCGTTCTCCTGGCATTCACCAAACTCAGATTCATATGTAAGACTGCCAGATGGTGAAGCGTAATTTATCACTCCAGAGAACGTATTTACACTGCTCCAGAGTCCAATAGTGGCTAGCTTTACACCACCCCAGTCGAAGTTTGGCATTGCGCATGGTGATCTTAGGCTTGAGTGCGACTGCTCGGCCATGGAAACCCATTTTTATGAAGCTCCTGGGGAACAGTTCATGTGCTACCGTTGCTTCCAGAGGCAATTTGGAACTCTGTAGTGAGTGTTTGCGCGCAATTATATACACCGGTTGGCAATGGGTGTGGCTAAAATAGTCTTGCATATTTAGCAATAAATGTGGCAATAGAAGCATCTCTGGAAGACGTCCAATGGCTCTATCAAACGAGGACAACCATATCTACACACAGCAATGAACAGTACGATCGGTATAACATAGAGGCTTCGCAGATGCCACACAGCAGGACTACAGAGCTTCCCATTCTACCCCCCCCCCAACTACGGCTCCCGCTTTAAATGACGTGTAGCTTTGAAAAGCTTCACAAAGCCTTCATCGGCACTACATGTATTGCAACACATCTATAACCGTAAATCATGCTTTATAAAGGGTTAACAAGTGTGACATCACTGTGGGACATAATCACCAATGTCAAATGTGACATAAACATGTGCTTTATAAAGGACAACATGTTGGACTGAAGGATGGCATATGCTCTAAAGTGATGTCATGTTAATCACATTACACCTAATCTCCTTCCCAGACACTTCCGCCCAAATGCACTGAAGGTCTGAGGGACCAGCCCTAATTAGTTAGGGTTAGGTTTAAAATCTCATTTTAAGAAGCTAAATTGTGGCAATGGGCATGGTTTAGCCATAATTAGGTCTTTTTGACTGTGTTAAGTAGTGACGATGACAAATTCTTTACTCAGGAAGTTCACTCCTATAGACTTCTATGGTCACTCACACTAAGGCCAACTTTGAATAGTTGATATCCCAGGCTTATATGTGCTGTGCGTGCAATAACCTGGGGACGATGTTACACCAAGAAACACTTACCTTGATGGAAGTCCCCAACCTAAAGAAATTAAAAGTGTCTTTGTTCTGGAACCAAGTTGCATGTTCCTGAGTACACAAAAACAAAAACTAGCCATACCTCACGGTGCTGGGCCCAGTCAGTTCTTTGACACATTCACCCACTATCCCACTGAAAGATCAGCCACAAAATACCGGCACCGATTCAACAGGTTGTAATCAAGCCCTGGTCTCCAGCATTGGAACAGGAGAGGAATACCTTGTGTGGTAGTCTCAGGTTGGACTCCTCCAAATATATTGGTTCTGACACACAAACACAAGCTTTGCAGGTCCAAAGAAATCATTTCAATAACCTGTGGAACATGAGAGAACCTTCATAAGTCAGCAGAATGTTAAAAGCTACTATAAAGTCAGAGACCTTTCGTCATTCATAACACATACATTACATAAAGGCTTAATGAGGTAATTACAAATGTATTAACACTTAGGGAATTATCACTAACAGCTAAAACACATAAACATTAAAGACATGTTTAATCCACACATTTCCTTTAATTTGTACATTTTTAAAACAATACAAATACATAGTTTCAAAAAGTCCAGCAATGCAATTACACTGAAAATGACAAAAGGCTGTGAATAGTTTAGCTTGTCCCTGAACTGGCGGACCAATGGTTCTTGCCTCTCTTCCTGCTGGATGTACTGCATGTTGGTTCCAACCTTAAAAGTATCAACAAAGAAAGTTAGTTAACATATCTGCAGTATTTCACTTTAACTTTAACTTTAATATATTATTGCTTACTAGTTGTTCAATTAATTTTGTAACCACTCCCTCTTCTAATTAGGGCTGATTTGGAAAAAGCTGTTCAAAAGAGGACATTGTATTATCATTTCTTAGTACTCCCTGACAAAGACCATGCAGCCGAAACGCGTCTGCTTTTTAAAACTTTATTTATATTGAACATGCCATACAAATAAAGGCATTTTAATTAATTATATGAAGAGTGCCTTGGTCCTCCTTTCTTTTTGATAAAGTTAGCAAGTCTGTCAGGAAATGCCTTTATCTCCCCGTCTGGATAAGGACATTTCTGTGCTGTGCCAGAAACTCTAAATGGGAAAATGGGAAACTCCATTTAATTCGTATTATTATATTCCTCTTTCATTTACAAATCTCATGACGTGGCTGTATCTACGGGGATTTTTATTTAGCTACGCCTGCTAGTTAGTTACATTTCGGCTAGCTAGCGATTGCTAGCTTAAGTCAGCAAACTTATTTGAAATACCAATTGAGGTAGCTACAGTATGTGATCTAACTGAACACTTAACCACTACAAACTAATTTAAATTACAATACATAATTTACTTGTTTTTTGCTGTCCAGTGGCAGCACAAGTGGGAATTTTGATTCGCAAAGTCATCACATGATCAGCCTCTCGTCAACACAAAATGGTACTTCCGTGTCATCAAATATATATATATATATATAATTATTTTTTTAAATGTCTCTCATGTAATAGTAGAAAATGTCAATAACCATTCATGATATATTATTTTTTTTTGTCTGAACATTAACAATGATTCATATTTGTTCATATTTAAGTGACATTTGCATTACACCCAACACCCATCCGTAGCACGCGCTCCAGCAGGTGTATCTCACTGATCATCCCTAAAGCCAACACCTCATTTGGCCGCCTTTCGTTCCAGTACTCTGCTGCCTGTGACTTTGCAAAAATCGCTGAAGTTGGAGACTTTTATCTCCCTCTCCAACTTCAAACATCAGCTATCCGAGCAGCTAACCGATCGCTGCAGCTGTACATAGTCTATAGGTAAATAGCTCACCCATTTTCACCTACCTCATTCCCATACTGTTTTTATACTGTTTTTATTTATTTACTTTTCTGCTCTTTTGCACACCAATATCTCTACCTGTACATGACCATCTGATCATTTATCACTCCAGTGTTAATCTGCAAAATTGTATTATTCGCCTACCTCCTCATGCCTTTTGCACACATTGTATATAGACTGCCCATTTTTTCTACTGTTTTTTCTACTGTGTTATTGACTTGCTAATTGTTTACTCCATGTGTAACTCTGTGTTGTCTGTTCACACTGCTATGCTTTATCTTGGCCAGGTCGCAGTTGCAAATGAGAACTTGTTCTCAACTAGCCTACCTGGTTAAATAAAGGTGAAATAAAATAAAATAAAATAAATACATTTGTTTTGTTTTTTAAATTGCGAATCACTGTATATGGAATAGATACTGTATTGGCTTAGAGTAAGAACTATTCTGGGTGCTGCAGTAAAAGTATTGTAGGGAATACTCAGGAGGGTCTGTAAAAAGTATATATGGTGTAATTTCATAGGGATCTGAATTATATGGATTGTTGCTGGACTGTTACTCCACCCATTCCATTGGAGTCCAAATCACATCACGTGCGCTTACTGTACTACAGAAAACCCGCCAACGAAACAACAGTGCAGGGCAGTCTCACTGATTTAAAGGGCAACTACACTAAAAAATAAAGTTGCCTAGGTTTTTCCCAGATCTCAAAAGTCAGACCCTGATGTGGTTTGAGCATTGTTGTGAACACAGAAAATAGTTTTTCTATTAAAAAAGTTTGAAAAAACTGGGGTAATCAAGAAAGAAATGGGGAAATCCGAAACCTGAAAGGCCCTACCAATGTTTTTTGCATGAATGTGTGTCATCCTGCAGCACAGCATTTTGGGGGATGTTGAGATCAGGTCCAATATTGTCTATGCACCCAAGAAAGATAGACGTTCAGTCATCCTAGAAATGTTTTAGTGAAATATAATATTTCAAATTTTAGCAGACGCTTTTATCCAAAGCAACTTACATTCATGCGATGGTCACGGAAATCGAACCCAATATCCTGGCATTGCAATGCTTTACCTGGATGCATGACAGGGTTATAAATGCTTTGTGAAGCCTCAATTTAATATGGTTTATAATGCGTTTTTTAAGCAGTGCTTATGCCACCCTTTATAAAGCACAGGTTGAGGTCATATTTGAAATAGTGGGTTATGTCACATTTGACATTGGTGGTTATGTCACACTTACTCCATGCCACATTTATGAACATTTATAGAGCATGACATAGATGATGTGTAACACAATGATATGGTGTTTTTGGCTTTATGAAGCCTTTATAAGCTGCACATAATTTAAAGCAGGACTTTAAATTAAACTACTTCTTACAAAATATGACAAATGTTATGTGTTATATAGCTGTCATAAAGGCTTCATGAATGCATTCATAAGGACTCCTACAGTAAGTGTTGCCTTTGTTTTTGATTTAAAAACATTTTTTCATGATATTCTGTTATATTATATATTCTATTATATTATATTATATATTATTATATTCTGCCATGTCAATGAAATAAATTAACATGAACTTGAACTTGTTTTTTGCTTCCTAAACATGACCCTAGTTTACTGAGGGTTTTCCGTTGGCGCCTTCAGAACGCACCCTAGAGTGACGGCAGCCAACTTATTTATCAACACATCCATCACTATATCCCTGCCACAGCTTTTATTTAGCGCCATACGTTTGAAAGACAACTCGTCGCTCAAGACTATGACTGCAATCGCTGCGATGTGACAACACCGATCATCATGGCTGATGACGGTGCGAAAGTGTCCATAAAGGTCCCTATCCACCATTTCCCCTAATTCTGTTATCTGGCGGGCATTACACCTCACAAAGAGGATAATCAAATCTCATCCCACAGGGAATTATCTTTACCACAGGTGATATATTTCACATTTCCCCCACAGGAAGACTGTTTGTCAGCCACTATCTAAAGCCAGCAGCAGGAGATAATATGTCTATACATCAGTCACCGAGCATTGAATACATTATGTTCTTAGGCATCCTGAATGATTGTTTAGGGGCCTGGCTGCCGCAGATAGCTGGACATAAGCCCCTTATCACGCTTCTCTGGGGAGGCATAAATCACTGGGGAAGTCACTCAGAGCAGAGGTGTGAACTCTCCTTTCAATTGGCATTTAGGTGGAAGCCAATTTCGAGGACCGCTGAAGAACAAGGCGATGAATAGGCGAGAGACAAACAGGTGTATACAACAACAGCTTGTCCTATGACCCCACGCGATAGGCAACAGCATTACCCGGCTGAACAACAACTGAATTGTGGTTTCCATGCTGCTGAAATTGTGTATCTTGACAGCATCCCAGGTTTGTTTTCTACAGTGAATATAACAATTTAGAGCCTGGCAGAAAAAAACAAGACGTTGATAATTGCCGTTTTTTTCATGCCTTAGAAATCCCCATTTTCAGTCATGTTTGTTTCTGAAATACTTGACATAGGCTGTCAGAATCTTAACTGAACATGTTTGAACAGATCACATCTTCATTTGTCATCAGACAGTTCAACCGGACTCATCCGAATGAACAGCTGCATCTGTTTCTCTTTCCCTAGTTCACAGGTCATTATAAAAAATGGTATTGGAAGCTGAGGGGGAATAATGTATAGGAAGCTGAATGGGAAGAATGTATTAAATCAAAATAAAATGTTATTTGTCACATGCGCCGAATACAACCTTAAAGTGAAATGCTTACTTACATGCTCGTAACCAACAATGCAGTTTTAAGAAAAATAAGTGTTAAGAAAGTATTTACTAAATTAAACTGATTAAACTAAGAAAATAGAAAAATAACAAATTATTTAAGTGCAACAATAAAATAACAGTAACGAGGCTATATACAGGGGGCACTAACCTGTGCGGTTAGTCGAGGTAATTGAGATAATATGTACATGTAGATAGAGGTAAAGTTGACTATGCATAGATAATAAACACAGTAGCAGCAGTGTAAAAATAGGGGGGGGTAATGCAAATAGTCAGGGTAGGTAGTAACTAAGAGAAAACAAACCTCAGTGCACACGTTTCGCCTTCGTAGCCCGAGCGAAGGCGACACACACACTCCATACGTAGTGCTGTTCTCCCCACAGGGACCTACTTCTGTACCGCAAACATGTCCGTCGATCAAGAGCACAAAAATAAACAAGCACCCCCAGATGAGATCTCTGGTCCTTTGTAAAAAGGTGTTCGTTCCTTCTGCACCGCCCATTTCTGTCTGAAACATTAAACTGTGCTGTGAGAGTTCTGTATTTCCCCTGCTGTCGCTGTTAATATGAAGATGGCTGTTGAATTGACATGGTTGGAGGTCCCACAACTGCTTTGCTTCCTGTCGGAGAACAGGCCTTGTCCGCTGCTGTTTTTATTGCCGGTTAAAAGTGGAAAACAATGTGGTGCTAAACACAATACCTGCGGGGGATAAATGCATTATAATATATTGACTTATTAAGAGAACCTGTGGAGAGTTGAAATGATATGCCTTGATGTAGGGTTGATAGCTTCAATCAATTCAGTCTGACAGTTAGGATGTGACACATAAGAACACCATGTTTTCATGTTTATATGGTGTTCTGCTTACTTTATTTTTCTTCTGCAAGTTATTTGAAGGATGTTCTACCAATGACTAATGAGTTCTCACCACAAAAATACCAGGAAAGTAAGTGATCCTTTGCTATTTTTTTATACAGATTGTGAGAGATCAAATAATAGTTTTTGTTCATGTATCAATCGATTTTGCAGCTTTGTGGTGGCTGCAGTATCAGGCTACACCTGCATGAATTTGTCTTGGATGTGAACGATGGTAGCATAGATAAACAGTTATTGCTACGCCGCAAGAGGGGAAAAGAGGGCTTGCAAAAGTTATCAAAAACAACCTTCTTATCTTCTGGAGAAGCCGTTCAAGTAATCTGGCCATGCTCAGAGGAAAAACAAGCCTTGAATTGAAGAACATAAGTAGCCCCATGTAAACAGAAACGTTAAATAATTGCTGCACAATATGCATGCATGCATGCGCGTGTGTGTGTGTGTGTGTGTGTGTGTGTGTGTGTGTGTGTGTGTGTGTGTGTGTGTGTGTGTGTGTGTGTGTGTGTGTGTGTGTGTGTGTGTGTGTGTGTGTGTGTGTGTGTGTGTGTGTGTGTCCATGTATTCGTTTGTTAATATGTGTATAATCCATAAATGCCTTGTATTTCGAGGGTCTTAATAATTAATAATTAAAACCGTAGGTGTACCTTGAGGATTACTTCAGGATATAATATTTATGAAAGTGCTCACTGCAAATAATAGGTAGGAGGGGAAAGAATCAGGTGGGCTAGGGGCTTAGAGACGCCCACCTTCCATGCTTTTCATTTGAAAGAAAACACTCTTGTGTCGAATCCCCAAGGACAGCGGGCAGATATTGAAAGGTTTTGTTATCAGCGTACATTTACATCACACTGACAGAACAGCTCACATCAACCGTGTCCTTGCATTATGACTTAGCAGGAGGACAGTGGCAGTAAATGCAACGGATTCATTGGCTTATATGGACAAATTCTATGAAATGTAATCTTAAATTAGTACATTGAGCCTTCCTGATATGCTGAATGAGAGTGCCAAGTTTAAAGGCCCAGTGCAGTCACAAAACAAATTCCACACTGAAGTTGGAATAATACTGTGAAATTGTGAATATGATGATAATGCCCTTTTTGTAACATCTGCATCCAACTCACACCCTCAAACACATAGATCTCCTGAACACAGCTCACTTTCCAGCCCACACTCTCAAACACCTAGATCCCCTGAACGCAGCTCACTCTCCAGATCCCAATCACCTGAATTCTAATCATCTGTTGACACACCTGTATATCATTATCACTCACTATCACTCCGAAAGCTCAGTTCTTTGCACCTCATCACTGTGAGGTATAGTTTGTTTTGAGACGCACGGCTTTCAGAGTGATGTTTTTCCACTCCTCCAGTGTAAGATCGTTTTTTCCTATTCCCTGCCTGTACTTTAGCCTATTGTATTTCCTGTTATCTACCTATTGCCTGATCTCCCGGCCTATGCTCCTAGCCTTTTCCCTGCCTGTACTGTTGCCCTTTTGGTCCCCCTGTGTATAACCTTCTGCCTGCCCCTGGACCCAGCTACCTGACTCCTCCTGTGGTCCTTTGCAATAAACACCTGCTGCACCCTGCGCTTGAAACCACCTCTGTCTCCCCTCGTGTTCATTACACTTTTAGTGTAGGAGCTGCTTGAAAAGACCCCCTGAAGTTTACGACTGTTTTGGTGGGATGGAGTTTTGGCCTGCCATGTAGTAAATTAGTTAATAGACCAATATGAAAGAGTTCCAAACCGCGCTGCCAATAACAGCTACTTTTTGTTTTCTCCTCCATTCTCCTCCATAAGCAGAACATTTGCAGTGGCAATACAGCGCTTCAGTGTTTTTATAGTTTTTAAAAAACCACTTCGCCATACTTTTTTATATTTCTAAGACACGTTATAACATGTTATAACTTTAAAACGTTTGTTTTAAGTGTGTAATTTCAGGACCACAGTGTTACTGCTGTTCTTAACCCACTGTGTTTTTCTGGATTTTATGGTCTCCTGGAGCTAGCATTAGCAGCCTTGGCTAGCTCTGCTAGCTAGGTTACCTGGCTGTCACCGGCAAAGCTTCTCTCACGTCAAGGTTGGCTCTTGTAGCCAGGACAGCTGTTTATAAGTATACGAGTATAAGAATGTCAGACAGCTCTGTTTTGGAGTCGGATCCATAGATGGACAAGCCATAAAATGTGAGAACTGTGTTCAGCATAGTGAAAGAGGAAGAATTGACTGATTTTATACATTTGTGAAGAATGTAAGCAATTTGTTGCTTCAAAAGATCATTGACCTACAAGGGGAGAACGGTCCTAAAATAACATCTCAATCTGGCTAAAGAGACTTCAAGACTGCATGCTGTTTTTGATGTAACAATTATAAACGTCAGAGGGGATAATCCAGAGTGCTCTAAAAGATTGGGCTACTGTGCAGTAGCTACTGAGGATACTACCTTGGACCACTTTCCGTATTAACAAATCCCACCGACGATGTTCTACACTATCAGAGGCAAAGTGGAATCGAGTTAAAGGTAGGAAATGAAGAATATGCCAATGTATCCTGCCTCTGCCCTCTCATCCAGACCTGCGGCTCGCCAATTTTTTACTCTCTGACTTCACCGGGGCCCTCCGACGAGGTCCTTTGAGGTTCTCACCGTCCTTCCCACTCCACCTCAGCGCCGGCCATTGACTGGAGCAGCTCCCAGAACACGTCCCACAGGCTCACAACGACCCTCTCCTCATCCTCCGGTGGTGTTGACTGTTATAAGGAGCTCCATAACTAGGGATGTGATGGTCACGGCAGCAAGGACCCACTGCTTCCCTGGAGCCTGTGTTTGTGACATAAATCACCAGGTCCCTACTGTGATGGAGAAGCACCCGAATGCTCACACAGTAGTCATTCATGTTGGTACAATAGGCATCAGCCATAATGTCGGAGCAATTCAAAGCTCACTTCAAAGTGCTCAAAGGAGACCGACAAGCAGGTTCTAATCTCCGGGCTTCTAACAACAGTAGGTCACGGAATTAATCAGTTTAGTCTTCTCCACAGTCTGCAATACTGTCTTAAATCTTACTGTTCCTTAATTGATTTGGAGTTCATTGACAATTTTGAAAACTTCTGGGAGAGGCCCATGTTTTTCAAGAGGAGAGGGGCATGAGTTTTCTCGGCCAACATCGAGGAGGCTCTTGTAAAACATTGACTCAAAAACAGATCAACCCCTGCTCAGGTAATTCTTCCCATTCCCATTATTTCACAGAGTTATAATCTTACTGCTAAAGATATCCATATTCTCAGGGGTGTTGTCATTGACAATCTTGTGCCCATAAATTTGTATTCCACTGTTAGCTCTGTTAGCCCAAATGGGAAGTCCACTTTAGTCAGCGAATCCAGTGCTGTTATTTTAAATACCTATATAGATAACCCCACTGTTTTCAAATCACGTAGAGGGCTTGGTCTGTTGCACGTAAACGTGCCAAGCTTGATGTAGAATATGGACCTTCTTGATGTCTGGGAGCATGATACGAGACCTGATATTCTGGTTCTCACAGAGACCTGGCTCAATGGTTCCATCATGAAGAAGGACATTGAAATGGCTGGTTATTACATCTTCAGATGTGATAGACTGAAATGGGGGCGAGGGATGGCTATATATGTGAAATTGACCATTGTGTCATCATGTTCTCAAAGTGTCACTTTCCCCAAAAGTTTGAGCGTTTGTTTATAGATGTGGCCTTGTGCCAAAACATGCATTTGTTTGTAGCACCGATGTATCGCTCCCCCTGCAGCACTGGCGGATGCTGTTGGTACTATTTAAAACCTTTTTCTGTCATCTGAATTAGTTATTTTAGGAGATTTTAACCTGGATTGGCTTACCACGGCCTCTGATCATTTGAAGAATATTTGTCTCAACTTTAACCTGACTCAACCAAACTACAAAACTACAAGGATAAATTTAAGGAAATCAATCAAACTCCTTGCTGATTGACCTAATTTTGACAAATAGCCCCCACAAGTACAAGCGAATTACCTCAGTGATCCCTCTCCTATTGCATGGATTAGAGATAACAGAAAAACATTGATCCTCGTATAATTTAGGAAGATATATTGTTTTATTCTCCACAGGCGTTCCGTTATGATATTTACTGCTCTGAGCTTTCCTCTATCAGCTGCAAGCCTAACCTTGAATTGGCTCTAGAATTTTACTAATCTATTTTCATGCCTTTGGTTGACAAACACGCCCCGCTGAAAAGTTAAAAATAGAACAAATACTTGGTTCTTTGTAGAAATTTCAGATCTCGTTCTGATGATAAATCAGACCTGGGCCAAGGCTAGAAAACCTGACTTGCAGGTTTATTGGCAGCTTTTCAGGCAATTGATAAATATATGCACTTCCTCAATTAAGAAAGCTAAGTCAAGCTACTTTTTAAGTTTTATGTCAGACTGCTGATCCATCCAAATTTTGAAAAACAAGAAATGCACTGAAGCGTGGAAATTCGTCTCCTTTCTATCAGTCTGTCATCATTGCTGAGAAAATGTTGATAAGTGATACTTCTAATCAGCATTTTATCTCGGCAGGCTTTTTATTTGAAGACATTATGTTTTAATTGAACCTGGTCAGTCAATTGACTGCTCTTCCCTCACCCAGCCTCCAGTTGGCTCGATGGAAGATCAGTCAACTTGTAGTGAATCTTTGTTTTCGTTCCAACAATTTTGTACTTGTGATGTGCTAGATGCCTTGATTATCCTTCCTATTATGTTGCTGGTCAATTTGACCCGTTTCCACTTTTGAGTTGTCTAAAATACTAGTTAACCTCTCTTTTTCTCCATGATATTAAATTACCTCATTTACGGTCATGAACCTAACTTCAAAATGTGGACACACTGATGTGTTGTGGAATGTCTCTGTATATTTTGTATACGAACATGATGTTGTGTGTCATTTTGACCCGGAGGCTTTCAAATGTATAGATATTTGCACAGGTCCAAAATAAACAAGTGTCTTTGATGTATTTTGTTTTGACTTGTTCTGATTGCACATTTATAATTATTTTTGGGTGAAAAGGAGCTTTCCCAAGCTTCTCAGTGTGAGAGCAGCAGATCTCTGACACAGGCACTCAAAAATGAGCTCCAAACAGAAAATGCTTGTTTGTGAGAAAGTTAAAATGTTAAACAAATAGTTCTAAAATATAGAGTTTAAATATATATATATATTTAACCTTTTTTTAACCAGGTTAGCAAGTTGAGAAGTTCTAAAGTTCTAAAGCAAAGCAGTGCGACAAAAAACAACACAGAGTTGTTTTGGGATGAACAAATGTGGGATAAACAAATGTATGGGGATGAGGTAAGTAGTTGGATGGGCTATGTACAGATGGGCTGTGTACAGCTGCAGCGATCGGTAAGCTGCTCAGTTTGTCAAATTTCTGCCCTACTAGAGCTGCCCCAGACAACTGTAAGTGCTGTTATTGTGAAGTGGAAACGTGTAGGAGCATCAATGGCTCAGCCGAAAAGTGGTAGGCCACACAATCTCACAGAACGGAACCACCAAGTACTGAAGCACGTAGCATTTGAAAATAATCTGTCCTGTGTTGCAACCCTCACTACCAAGTTTGAAACTGACTCTGGAAGCAATGTCAGTCATGGACTGTTCTCTCTGCTACTGCACGGCAAGTGGTACCGGAGCGCCAAGTCAAGGTCCAAAAGGCTTCTTAAAAGCTTCTACCCCCAAGCCATAAGGCTGAACAGCTAATCAAACGGCTACCCAGAACCCTCTTTTATGCTGCTGCTACTCTTTGCTTATTATCTATGCATAGTCACTTTAACTCTACCTACATGTACATATTACCTTAATTACCTTGACTAACCCCGCACATTGACTCTGTACAGTTACCCTCTGTATATGGCCTCGCTATTGTTATTTTACTGCTGCTGTTTAATTATTTGTTACCTTTTTTAATTGTTTTAACTTAACACGTTTAATCTTAACTTCTTAAAGCATTTCACTGTAAGGTGACAAAAGAACATGTGCATGTGACAAAAGAACATTTGATTTGAATTGAGTACACTGAAAAATGTTTGATATACCTCAACTTCCATATAATGTACACACTAGTTCCAATATATCCATGTTATTCGTGATTTTCTTAAGTACATCAGGGTGATAGTTTGAAGAGTGATTTCCTTTATGGTCCATGGTCCATATAACTGTGTTATAATCTCCCACCATAATAATTGAGTTATGTATTGCCTGTAATGCTCGATAAATGATTATATATATTTTCAAAGAAGCGTGGATCCTCATTATATGGACCGTATAGATTAATGAGCCAGATCTGTTTATATTTAAAAGGATCCACCTTCCTTGCGGATCTGTTTGAACAGTTTGCACATTCCGATCAAAATAATTGTTCATTAATATCATCATCACCCCTTTTGAGTTTCTTTGCTCATGGGAGAAATATACTTCGCACCCCCCTATTCCTTTTCCCACAGAACATCATCTAAAGGTGTAGAATGAGTGTCCTGTAAACAATAGATACTATATTCCTTCTCTTTTATCCGGGTAAATACTGATCGTCTTCACATTATAACTAGCTACACTTATTTCACTACTTACCATAATGAGATACAAGTTTTGATTATATTTACCATAATATATATTTGTAAACGTACCATTAAGAAGTACCATGATAATTGAGTTTCCGTATAACTGTACCATGATATTTCAAATCAAATTGAAGTTTATTTGTCACGTGCACCGAATACAACAGGTTCTAACCAATAGTGCAAAAAAAGGTATTAGGTGAACAATAGGTAAGTAAAGAAATAAAACAACAGTAAAAAGACAGGCTATATAGAGTAGCGAGGCTACATACAGACACCGGTTAGTCAGGCTGATTGAGGTAGTATGTACATGTAGATGGGGTTAAAGTGGTCTTAAAGTCTTTAAAATGGTTAAAGAGAGTAGCAGTAGCGTAAAAGAGCGGTTGGCGGGTGGTGGGACACAATGCAGATATCCCGGTTAGCCAATGTGCGGGAGCACTGGTTGGTCGGCCCAATTGAGGTAGTATGTACATGAGTGTATAGTTAAAGTGACTATGCATACAGTATATGCAGAGTAGCAGCACATTAAAGAGTAGCAGCACCGTAAAGAACGCTGGGGGGAGGCACACAATGCAAATAGTCCGGGTAGCCATTTGATTACCAGCTCACACCGCCTGGTGTAGAGGTCCTGGATGGCAGGCAGCTTAGCCCCAGTGATGCACTGGGCCGTACGCATTACACTCTGTAGTGCCTTGCGGTCAGAGGCCGAGCAATTGGTACCAGGCAGAGATGCAACCAGTGCTCTCGATGTTACAGCTGTAGAACCTTTTGAGGATCTCAGGACCCATGCCAAATCTTTTTAGCTTCCTGAGGGGGAATAGGCTTTGGCGTGTCCTACTTCATGACTGTCTTGGTGTGTTTGGACCAATCTAGTTTGTTGTTGATGTGGACACCAAGGAACTTGAAGCTCTCAACCTGCTCCACTACAGCCCCGTCGATGAGAATGGGGGCGTGGTCGGTCCTCCTTTTCCTGTAGTCCACAATCATCTCCTTATTTTTGGTTACGTTGAGGGATAGGTTGTTATTCTGGCACCACCCGGCCAGGTCTCTGACCTTCTCCCTATAGGATGCCTCGTCGTTGTCGGTGATCAGGCCTATCTGAACCCTGTTAAGAATACTGTAAACAAGCTGCGTCTAAGTAAACCTCTAATTGTCCTCCAATATTCCACCCACTAAAACCTCCCCCCATCCCAAGTTGGGTTGTCGTCCCAGTGACTGGCTGACCATCCCTGTACACATGGATCCTAGGGCCTTTAAGTGATATGGGCCCATCCTTTAAAAAGAGTTTATGGTCAAACCTACAGTACAGAACAGAAAATACATTTTGTTTAACTCTTTTGGTTACTACATGATTCCAAATCTGTTATTTTGTTCTACAGAAAATAGAAAATAATAAAATAAGTAGTAGAAAGTAGTAGAAAGTAGAAAATAATAAAATAAAGAAAAACCCTTGAATGAGTATGTGTCCAAACTTTTGACTGGTACTGTAACTTAATAAACTCTTAAATTGTTGCATGTTGCGTTGATATTTTTGTTCAGTGTACAGTGCATTCGGAAAGTATTCAGACCCCTTTACTTTTTTCACATTTTCTATGTTACAAAATAGCCCATAATGAACAAAACACATTTTATACATTTTTGCAAATGTATTAAAATAAATAACTGAAATATTAAATTTACATAAGTATTATGTATTTTCAGGTCTCTCTAGAGATCTTAGATTGAGTTCAAGTCCAGGCTCTGGCAGGGGCACTCAAGGACCACTCCTGCGTTGTCTTGGCTGTGTGCTTAGGGTTGTTGTCCTGTTGGAAGGTGAACCTTCACCCCAGTTTGAGGTCCTGAGCGCTCTGGAGCATGTTTTCTCTGTACTTTGCTATGTTCATCTTTCCCTCGATGCTGACTAGTCTCCCAGTCACTGGTACCAGGTTTCCTCCAGATGTGACACTTGGCATTCAGGCCAAAGAGTTCAATCTTGGTTTTATCAGACCAGAGAATCTTGTTTTCCATTGTCTTAGACTCCAAACGGGCTCTCATGTGCCTTTTACTGAGGAGTGGCTTCCGTCTGGCCACTCTACCATAAATGCCTGATTTGTGGAGTGCTGCAGAGATGGTTGTCCTTCTGGAAGTTTCTCCCATCTCCACAGAAAAACTCTGCAGGGCTGTCAGAGTGGCCATCTGGTTCTTGGTCATCTTCCTGACCAAGGCCCTTCTCCCCCGATTGCTCAGTTTGGCCGGGCGGCCAGACCTAAGAAGAGTCTTGGTGGTTCCAAACTTCTTCCATTTAAGAATTATGTAGGCAACTGTGTTATTGGGGACCTTCAATGCTGCAGACATTTTTGGTACCCTTCCCCAGATATGTGCCTCAACACAATCCTGTCTCAGAGCTCTACAGACAATTCCTTCGACCTCATGGCTTGTTTTTTTGCTCTGACATGCACTGTCAACTGTGACCTTACATAGACAGGTGTGTGTCTTTTTCATATCATGTCCAATCAATTGAATTTACCACAGATGGACAACAATCAAGTTGTAGAAACATCAAGGATGATCAATGGAAACAGGATGCACCTGAGCTCAATTCTGAATCTCATAGCAAAGGGTCTGAATACTTATGTAAATAAGGTATTTCTGTGTTTAATTTTTAATAATTCTGCAAAACATTCTAAAAACCTATTTTTGCTTTGTCATTCTGGGGTATTATGGGTAGAATGATGATGGGAAAAAAACTATTTAATACATCTTTGAATACGTCTATAATGTAACAAAATGTGGAAAAAGTCAAGACGTCTGAAAACTTTCCTTATGGACTGTATATATGCCTCACATGTGACTCATAATGAGACTAAGCAATTAGCCTATTAAATTAATTATCTGACTCCATAAGATAAATAGCAACAATATGCAAGAGCACTATAGTTGAATTACAGTAATAGGCAATGAAGCAATGTCTGAGAATGGAATTCTAAATACAAGTGTATTTAATTACGTTGTAAAATGAATGGATTCACATACAATTCATAAATCCTAAGTTACAAAAAATTAACAAGCATTACAAGCATTCTAAGCATGGTCAGAAAGAGAGACAGAAACAAAGAAAATATGGCTTATACCATGACCCACATCTCATGGGAGAGGGAGAATGAAAGAGTGTAGGTATCTCACCATTGCAAGTCAAGAACATCAGTGAAATAACAATTCATCTAAGACCCTTTTATTAGCATCTGAGTTGTTTGGATTCAAATTCTGAGTTGTTGACCAATAGCGTTACTGTAAAGTTAACCTCCAATCAAATATCAGACCTACATATTGTAATCACTACAGAACCTCTGCTTCTCAGAGATGTGACAATGGGGTTTGGCAAGATAACGAGGCATTCCTAAGACAACACAGAGGATATTTTTGCATACAGTTGATAAGAAAAGTCACTTCAGGGGCTGGGTCGCTCTACATGCATGCACACCAAACAGTTCAACAAGATGATACACCTTAGAAAAATGTTTAGTAAAAAGTTGTGGTGAATAAGATTTTCTAAATGCATGTCAATCGATCCTCTCTTTCCAAAGAAAAGCAAAATCATTATTACCTCACTATAGAAAATTATGCTGAGAGATACATTGTTTATTGTTTTGTTTTCTCTCTGAAAATCATACCCACCCACAGAGCATGGATGCCTTTTGTAAGCAAATGTATGCTGATTTACTTCCTTCCACTGTGTTTGGTTGCCTCCTTTCCTGGCCAGTGAAATTATTACAAACTGTGTCCACAGTCCAGCCACTGACAGTATGGCAGACATGATAATATGAGCTGCAGAATAAAGCCTTTAACAGATACAGCTGATTGAGACATTAATAATGAACTGGGTCTCTAGTTACATTTCTAGAAAGCTACCTTTTAATTCTATCACTCCCTGTGGCTTCTTAATGATAGCATAGTCAGACTTTGTGTCTCTCTCCCTCTTCTAATTTCTTCCCCTTGCTCCCTCAGGGGGGTATTATGAAAGAAAATTAAATTTCCCCCAGATTTATCTCCTGAAAAAAAATATTCAAATATAAATGTGGTTTTATAAACCAGACAGAGATATGTAAGGGGCTCAATTAAACGCGGAGGCAATCTTGTTATTGGTTTATTGGGTAATCTTGTTATTCAAACCAAGGCCAAGGAACATAGGCCAGAGGGTAAGACGGGAGATTGAATTTCAAACTCTATTAACTTGGATAATCTATAATAGCACAGTAAAGTCTATCACACTAAGATAGAACAACATTAAGGACATATTTGTTTATTTTGCATTGCATAAATAATTATGCAGATCAAGATGGTTAGAGTTTTTAAAATAATTTCACTGTGACTACTTGCTCCCATTTTCACAAAATGAATGTCCCTACTTGGCACACTGGGGACCATTTTCATAGATGTTCAAAAATGTAAAAACATAATAAACAGCTAGTAAGAAATATGCAATGCATGGTGCTATGCATTACAATTTTGCAAGTTTGCTGTATCCCATGAAAACATAATAAACACCTAGTTAGTAATACATTTGCAAGTTTGCTGTATCCTTTATGATTGGCTGTCATAGAGAGTAAACATCTTCAATGCTCCCATCTTACAAGGACATGGGATTTCCTAGCCATACATCATATTTGCACTGATATCAAAAGTAAGTACTCAAATGACCTCTAACATGTATGTGTAATTTTATTTTACCTTTATTTAACTAGGCAAGTCAGTGAAAAATAAATTCTTACAATGACAGCCTAGGAACAGTGGGCCTTGTTCTGTGGCCGAACAACAGATGTTTACCTTGTCAGCTTGAGGATTTGATCTAGCAACCTTTCAGTTACTGGCCCAACACTCTAACCACTCTAGGCTACTTGCCGCCCTGATCTAGTGGTTGGATGAAAGTTTTGCCAAGGGTAAAGAGGCGCAGACATATAAAATGGCTAAGTGCCTCACCACCAATACCACTGAGACTATGTAAGTATACACCACTGGAAAACATCATTGTCACTGTCCCACTCCTGGCTTTATGTGGACTCAAAGGGAAGGTATAAGAAAAAAAACTCCCATCTTTCATGCTTTTTGAATATATTTTTTTGTAAATTGAATTGAATCCAAGATAGTGTCTCAGATGAGGGTTTCTATGCACATTTTTACCCTTCATCTGAACTTTACTGTGACTCAGGATCTTTATCCTGTGGGACCTGTGCATAAAATGTAACTGGGGATGAAAGGAAGAACTGATAAAGATAATTAATTTAGGAGGCCCCTGATAAATAAGGTCCCTAATGATGTGCTTGTCATTATTTATGTGGAGTAGGGCGTAGAAAAGCATTGGAAAAAGGTTAGGAAAAGGGACAGCTAAAATGCAGAGCAGGTTAGGGTAGTTAACGTGGCAGGTTAGGAGAATGAGGTTAAGGTTATATCACGAGAATTTTCAATCCCAATGATAATAACAATCAATCAATAGCTTTGACCAATCCCCGAGGGTTGTATGACCATAGGTTTAATAATAATTAGTCAAAGACTCAGCTTATGCAAAAGGTTAGTACAGTTTATTCACGAGAACGTTCTGAAGTCCACAATACAAAGACATCCGTTTTATAGCAGCGCACATACTTCCACACAAACAGCAGATATCATACGCACATACATACACACACAAACAGTAGGTATCCTACGCACATACTGTATCACTACCCAGCCGACAAAGATTAGGGAGACCGTGGGAAGCACTCCCTGTCCTCCCTCGAGATTAGGGGGACCTTGAGAAGTACTCCCTGCCCTCTCCCAAATCTCTCAGAGGCCCCTAGCAAGGTCGGCACCAAATTTTGCTCAGACAGTCTGTGTTTAAGATACTATAAAGATATATTGTACAGATATATCATTTTACTGACTAAACCTAAACAAAACCGTCAGATAATAATTGTATGATTCTAATCAATTTCATACAGTTATAAGGTTTCAGAGTGGAATTATTTCATAATTATCTTCCAACATTTAAATTACTTTAACAGGTTAAGCTAAAATGCTACAATTGTCAACAATCGACTCACCGATCAGCCACACAAAGCAGTCTTGAGTGGCAACAAATCTGCCCAATAAGCTGATTCCCTTTCCATACACCCACTTCTGTTGACACGCCCACTTTCAGACACACTCCATGTGTGCATGTCACATCTACTCCCACGCTGGTGCTCGACGCCGCCGGTTTACTAACTACCAGCCCTGGCAACCCTCATTCGCACACCTGCGCCCAATCATGAGGCACACCTGGAATCCATCACTAACCTGATTACTCCCCCTTTATCTAGCACTCGCTAGCAGCACTCTTCAGGCAGTATTGGTTCTGTGTTCATGTCCAGATGCTTGTCTTTGTATCGCGTTGTTTATTATTATTAAACTCTGCACCT
Organism: Oncorhynchus keta; assembly: GCF_023373465.1. Lineage (NCBI taxonomy): Eukaryota > Metazoa > Chordata > Actinopteri > Salmoniformes > Salmonidae > Oncorhynchus > Oncorhynchus keta. The sequence goes on along the minus strand of NC_068430.1, from coordinate 48,699,391 downwards.
GACTCCCAGTGTCATCGTTACAATGCAGTTACAATGCAGTTACCCATGACTCAGTGCTACAGCTAATCTCATGCTAATTTACACATTTTGCCATGAGGCTAAGACAAAATGTTGCTCTTTTAGAGCTCAGTGATTCTTCTAAATATTTATCTTAATATTAACATAATGTTATAGACCAAAGTATGAGCTATCACACAATGTAAAGGATTATAATTTGTTTTAAAGTTCATAAAATGCAACTAACTGGATTAAAGGGTTTATTGGCCTTGATTGTTAAATTCTAACATTAGATTATTCAAATATGTAATACAAATCTCTAAACTTCTTTTTGTTTTGTTTAATACCACTATTTATTAAATGCTCCAAGACATCTTTTTTTTAGCATTTTAGATTTTTTTCTAGATTTTAAACATAAAACAACATTTATAAAGTGAATATTATCCCGTAGGTCTAACACAGCAAATACCTCAACAATTATTTGTATATTTTATCCTTTTTTTCTCCACAATTCTGCACACCTGGTATCCAATTGGTAGTAGTTACAGTCTTGTCTCATCACTGCAACTCCCATACGGACTCGGGTGAGGTGAAGGTCGAGAGCCGTGCATCCTCCGAAACACAACCCAACCAAGCCGCACTGCTTCTTGACACAATACACATCCAACCCGGAAGCCAGCCACACCAATGTGTCGGAGGAAACACCGTACACCTGGTGACCTGGTAAGCGTGCACTGCACCCGGCTCGCCACAGGAGTTGCTAGTGCGCAATGAGACAAGGATATCTCTGCCGGCCAAACCCTCCCTAACAATGCTGGGCCAATTGTGCACCACCCCATGAGCCTCCCAGTCAACAAAAAAATGTAACCTGTTTTTGCTTCATCATTATGCGGTATTAGGTGTAGATTAATGGGGAGGGAAATGATTTAATCCATTTTAGAATAAGGTTGTAATGTAACACAATGTGGAAAAGTCAAGGGGTCTGAATACTTTCCTGAATGTACTGTATATATACAAAAGTATGTGGACACCCCTTCTAAGTGGCTTTCGACATTCAACCTTTCCAACAAGTCAGTTCGTAAAATTTCTACCCTGCTAGAGCTGCCCCAGTCAACTGTAAATGCTGTTATTGTGAAGTGGAAATGTCTAGGAGCAACAACGGCTCAGCCATAAAGTCATAGTCCACACAAGCTCACAGAACATAGGCCACACAAGCTCACAGAACGGGACCGCCAAGTGCTGAAGTGCGTAGTGTAAAAAATAGTTTCCCCTCAGTTGCAACACTCTCTACCGAGTTCCAAACTGCCTCTGGAAGCAATGTCAGCTCAATAACTGTTCATTGGGAGCTTCATGAAATGGGTTTCCATGGCTGAGCAGCCGCACACAAGCCTAAAATCAGCATATGCCATGCCAAATGTCGGCTGGAGTGGTGTAAAGCTGGGTTTGGTGGACGCCAGAAGAATGCTACCTGCCGAATGCATAGTGCTAACTGTAAAGTTTGTTGGAGTAGGAATAATAATCTGAGGCTTTTTTTTTTATGGTTTGGGCTAGGCCCCTCTGTTCCAGTGAAGGGAAATGTTAATGCATACAATGACATACTAGACAATTCTGCGCTTCCAACTTTGTGGTAACAGTTTGGGAAAGGCTCTTTCCTTTTTCAGCATGACAAAACCCCCGTGCACAAAGCAAGGTCCATACAGAGATGGTTTGTTGAGATCGGTTTGGAAAAACTTGAATGGCTTGCACAGAGCCCTGACCACAACCCCATCGAACGCTGACTCCCTTCACAGTACAGCGCAAACTGGCTAAACCAGAATAGAAAGAGGAGTGGGAGGCCCCGGTGCACAACTGAGCAAGAGGACAAGTACTCTAATGTACCAGGGCCTCCCACTCCTCTTTCTATTCTAGTTTGATAAACAGACACCTCACATGTCCTCAACTGGCAGATTCATTAAGTAGTACCCTCAAAATACCAGTCTCAATGTCAACAGTGAAGAGGTGATTTCGGGATGCTGGCCTTCTAGGCAGAGTTCTTCTGTCCAGTGTCTGTGTTCTTCTGCCCATCTTAATCTAATTATTTTTATTGGCCAGTCTGAGATATGGCTTTTTCTTTGCAACTCTGCCTAGAAGGCCAGCATCCTGGAGTCACCTCTTCACTGTTGATGTTGAGAAAGGTGTTTGCGGGTACTATTTAATGAAGCTACCAGTTGAGGACTTGTGAGGCATCTGTTTCTCAAATTAGACACCCTAATGTACTTGTCCTCTTGCTCAGGAATGATGGTTGCTAATAATGGGTCTCTGTACGCCTATGTAGATATTCCATTAAAAATCAGCCGTTTCCAGCTACAATAGTAACATTAACCATGTCTACACTGTATTTCTGATCAATTAGACATTTTTATGGACTAAAAATGTGCTTTTCTTTAAAAAACAAGGACATTTCTAAGTGACCCCAAACTTTTGAACGGTAGTGTACATATGAGATGAGTAGTGCAAAATACACTGCTCAAAAAAAATAAAGGGAACACTAAAATAACGCATCCTAGATCTGAATGAATTAAACATTCTTATTAAATACTTTTTCTTTACATAGTTGAATGTGCTGACAACAAAATCACACAAAAATGATCAATGGAAATCAAATTTATCAACCCATAGAGGTCTGGATATGGAGTCACACTTGAAATTAAAGTGGAAAACCACACTACAGGCTGATCCAACTTTGATGTAATGTCCTTAAAACAAGTCAAAATGAGGCTCAGTAGTGTGTGTGGCCTCCACGTGCCTGTATGACCTCCCTACAATGCCTGGGCATGCTCCTGATGAGGTGGCGGATGGTCTCCTGAGGGATCTCCTCCCAGACCTGGACAAAAGCATCCGCCAACTCCTGGACAGTCTGTGGTGCAACGTGGCGTTGGTGGATGGAGCCAGACATGATGTCCCAGATGTGCTCAATTGGATTCAGGTCTGGGGAACGGGCGGGCCAGTCCATAGCATCAATGCCTTCCTCTTGCAGGAACTGCTGACACACTCCAGCCACATGAGGTCTAGCATTGTCTTGCATTAGGAGGAACCCAGGGCCAACCACACCAGCATATGGTCTCAGAAGGGGTCTGAGGATCTCATCTTGGTACCTAATGGCAGTCAGGCTACCTCTGGCGAGCACATGGAGGGCTGTGCGGCCCCCCAAAGAAATGTCAACCCACACCATGACTGAACCACCACCAAACCGGTCATGCTGGAGGGAGTTGCAGGCAGCAGAACGTTCTCCACGGCGTCTCCAGACTCTGTCACGTCTGTTCAGTGTGAACCTGCTTTCATCTGTGAAGAGCACAGGGCGCCAGTGGCGAATTTGCCAATCTTGGTGTTCTCTGGCAAATGCCAAACATCCTGCACGGTGTTGGGCTGTAAGCACAACCCCCACCTCTGACCGTTTGAGCAGACTCATGCACATTTGTGGCCTGCTCGAGGTCATTTTGCAGGGCTCTGGCAGTGCTCCTCCTGCTCCTCCTTGCACAAAGGCGGAGGTAGCGGTCCTGCTGCTGGGTTGTTGCCCTCCTACGGCCTCCTGATGTACTAGCCTGTCTCCTGGTAGCGCCTCCATGCTCTGGACACTACACTGACAGACACAGCAAACCTTGCCACAGCTCACATTTTTTGTATTTTATTTTTTTACCTTTATTTTACTAGGCAAGTCAGTTAAGAACAAATTCTAATTTTCAATGATGGCCTAGGAACAGTGGGTTAACTGCCTGTTCAGGGGCAGAACGACAGATTTGTACCTTGTCAGCTCGGGGATTTGACCTTGCAACCTTCCGGTTACTAGTCCCTGCCGCATTGATGTGCCATCCTGGATGAGCTGCACTACCTGAGCCACTTGTGTGGGTTGTAGACTCCGTAGACTCCGTCTCATGCTACCACTAGAGTGAAGCACCGCCAGCATTCAAAAGTGACCAAAACATCAGCCAGGAAGCATAGGAACTGAGAAGTGGTCTGTGGTCACCACCTGCAGAACCACTCCTTTATTGGGGGTGTCTTGCTAATTGCCTATTATTTCCACCTGTTGTCTATTGCACAACAGCATGTGAAATGTATTGTCAATCAGTGTTGCTTCCTAAGTGGACAGTTTGATTTCACAGAAGTGTGATTGACTTGGAGTTACATTGTGTTGTTTAAGTGTTCCCTTTATTTTTTGAGCAGTGTACATTATTAAAGTGACTAGTGTTCCAATTATTAAAGTGGCCAGTGATTTGAAGTCTATGTATATATAGGGCAGCAGCCTCTAAGGTGCTAGTGATGGATATTTAACAGTTTGATGGCCTTGAGATAGAAGCTGTTTTTCAGTCTCTCGGTCCCAGCTTTGATGCATCTGTACTGTCCTCGCATTAGCAACTAAAACAGTGTCAAGATCAGTGCTTAATTTATAAACTGTGAGGTTCCAGAACAAAAAGTGAACCTGACAGGAGGGTGACCTGGGGTGCTCTGAGGTACCTGAACGCATGAAAAATCATGAAAATCACTTTTATAATAAAGCATTGCATGTGTTATAATCGCTTTTGTGTACTAGCATAGAGCAATAGAGTAGAGAGAGGAGCTTGCAGAAGTTGCACACGTGGGGAACATTTTTAGTAGCCTAGGGTCCGGGAAAGAAATGTGCCTTTATAAATGCATTTCATGCAATTCTACATAATTTTAGATGACTGAATATTTTTAATACCTCACAAATCTCTAAATGACAGGCTATACTTTGATACTGACAAACTGAGAATCTGAGATCAATAAAAATGACATTGTGGGGCCTCCCGGGTGGCGCAGTGTTCTTAGGCACTGCATCGCAGTGCTAACTGTGCCACCCGAGACTCTGGGTTCGAGCCCAGGCTCTGTCCCAGCCGGCTGCGACCGGGAGGTACATGGGCCGACGCACAATTGGCCTTGCGTCGTCTGGGTTAGAGAGGGTTTGCCCGGTAGGAATATTCTTGTCTCATCGCGCACTAGCGACTCCTGTGGCAGGCCGGGCGCAGTGCACCCTAACCCGGTTGCCAGTTGCACAGTGTTTCCTCCGACACATTGGTGTGGCTGGCTTCCAGGTTGGATGCGTGCTGTGTTAAGATGAGATTTACAGAGGAGTCCACTTGAATGAATTCTGATTGCTTTTATTGTCATTTTTACATTGCAAACATTGAAAATAATGTTTCATGCTACGAAAGGTACCGAATCCTGGCAAATGGGTTCCAGAAAGAAACAGTCCAAAACTGAGAGGTCAAGATCATTTTCTGAGTCAAAATGCAAGCCAGGATCTTAATTTTTATTATTTTATTTCATCTTTATTTAACCAGGTAGGCAAGTTGAGAACAAGTTCTCATTTACAACTGCGACCTGGCCAAGATAAAGCAAAGCAGTTCGACACATATAACAACACAGAGTTACACTGGGTAAAACAAACATACAGTAGAAAAATAAGTCTATATACAATGTGAGCAAATGAGGTGAGATGAGGGAGGTAAAGGCAATAAATAGGCCATGGTGGCAAAGTAAATACAATATAGCAATTAAAACACTGGAATGGTAGATTTTACAGTTGATGAGTATGCAAAGTATACTGGGGTGCAAAGGATCAAAATAAATAAATACAGTAGGGGAAGAGGTAGTTGTTTGGGCTATTTATAGATGGGCTATTTACAGGTACAGTGATCTATGAGCTGCTCTGACAGCTGGTGCTTAAAGCTAGTGAGGGAGATAAGTGTTTCCAGTTTCAGAGATTTTTGTAGTTCGTTCCAGTCATTGGCAGCAGAGAACTGGAATCTATCACTCAGATTGTTTTAAAACATCACAGGAGGTTGGTGGCACCTTATCTGATTGGCCAGAGGTTGCAGTTGATTTAAAATGTATGTAGTTCTGTTCTTGTCTACTGATGTTCTGTATTATGTCATGTTTCATGTTTTGTGTGAACCCCAGGAAGAGTAGCTGCTGCTTTTGCAACAGCTAATGGGGATCCTAATAAAATACCAAATTTGCTCTCTGGGCCTGCTGGGTAGGCCAAGTTCTACCTTCAGACACATTGTCAATGGTGTCGTTGGAAGTAGACCAAAGTGCAGCGTTGTGAGCGTACATTTTATTTTGTTTTGGAATGACGACAACAAAACAAGAAACAAAATGAACAACCGTGAAGCTTACGAGGGCAAAGTGCCACTAACACAAGTCAACTACACACAAATACAAGAGGGAAAGAAGGCTGCCTTAAGTATGATTCCCAATCAGAGACAATGATAGACAGCTGTCCCTGATTGAAAACCATACCCAGCCAAAACATAGAAGCACAAAAACCTAGAAAACAAAACATAGAATGCCCACCCAAATCATACCCTGACCAAACCAAAATTGAGACATAAAAAAGGCTTTCTCAGGTCAGGGCGTGACACACATGAAATGGTTCAAAATGGGAGCACTTTGTCTTCCCGGTTCTAGGGCTGATGAATCAAGTGCACCTACCACTAACAGCGTGAAAGAAATGCTTCTATGTTGTATACCACAGTCGTCATATTAGGGATATCTAGGTGAAATGTCCAACATTTTCCTGAAAATTGGGACATGCTTACTCAGGGAAATCTATTTGAAATATACATTTCTCTTGAAGCCAGGACATGTTATTTTCACTTTCTTGTTTCCTTCGTTACGGGTTATGAGAATCTATCATCTGAGGCTGCAGCAATAGCCCTTGACTGTACCTGAAACGATACAAGACCACCTGTGAAGTGCAACCAGTGGAGCGGAAGAAGAATTCCTCACTAACGGCAGAGTGTCAGAACATAACTTCTAATAGTTATCTATGTGGGACTGATACCAGTGTGGAAGAGCTGGTCACTTTTAAAGGACTTGGTGAATGATTACCTTGCCAATAGGACGATAGAATATTATTGTCTTGTAGATAAAAAATGTTTTTGTGAGTTTCCTCCTAAGACAGGATGTGGTAGGAATCGTAAGGGACATCATCATTACACCGGTTAATACTTCTTTTTATAACTTTGTTTTGAAATCTATTTCTTATTATAACAGCAAGTACAATGTGCCCTTTGCGTTTAATAGAAATGCAAGGTGTTTCATGTGAATGATTTTATGCTTACTACTAATGTTTTTTATACTGTCTATTTCTTCATGTTTTTTATTGTTTTCTGAAAATACGTTTTAAGTATATATATATTTTTTTTAAATATCTAGGGGGGACTGTAAGAATATGTTAAGATAAATACACAAGAGAGAGAGGACGAGAGGTCAAAAGGACGAGAAGTCAATACAGTAATAACGATTAAGGGAAATAGTGTTTTTTCTGTAATAGGGAATTATTGATCAATGGTTCAGAGACATGGGAAGAATCTGTCTTCTGAAATAGGATACTTGTTATTTGGTCAACCACAGGCTAGCACTGGTTTATAAAACTACATGCTGTCCCTTTGTTCTGGGGAGAGAACCACGGGAGAGCATTACTGGAGCGCATCACTGGAGAGCATCACTGAGGACAGTGGAGAATGACCATCTACCTCCCGGTATGATTTGTCCTCTTTGAATAAACCAATTTTCCTCCCCCTTATTTGCTTTGGAGTTTGTGTAATTGAAGAATAACATAAATTACTAACACATTCAATATAACGGGGATCCTGTTTTCTGCTAACAATGCCTGCAGTACCGCAGTCGGGCTTGATCTTCCGTGGCTTCAATGAGAGGGGGCAGTCGTTCTCCTCTGTTTGGAATCAACCCATGTGAACATACTATGGCATAATACATGCCATTTACCTTTAGAGTCATCTCAGTACCCGGAACAAAAGCACATGTGCACTCGGGTCAGCTCCTGGATTTGATTCTGGGAGCAGAGATTTATACATTTGGACAAACAAGTAACAGACAAGTGCCCCCTTCTGAAAAGTTCACTGGATTTTACAATACGGGCTGCATGTATTCTGCTATTTTATTAGGATCCCCATTAGCTGTTGCAAAAGCAGCAGCTACTCTTCCTGGGGTCCACACAAAACATGAAACATAATACAGAACATCATTAGACAATGCCCTGTATGGAGGTATCTATTTTTGATGGAACTATTTTGCAGTTTAGCAGTTAGTCCCTACAATATGATTGCAGCGAAGGATGCATGCAAAGTCACTAACTTTGGTTGACTTTAGGGGATGAAGTGCGTGAGCACCCTTAAAGTATGCTTACTCAACCCTTAAAGGGAAAGTTCACTCAAAATCTTTTTTTGTATTTTGTTCATTAGTCGACCGTTAGAATGATTAGAATCCCCCCAACCCCCCAAAAAGTGCATATCAGCAACAATTTTGCGTTTTGATAAATGTTTCTACAAATTGATGTGTTACTTTCCAAACCCCCAAATGGTGAGTCACATTGGAAGCAATGGTGGGAATGGAGTAACTACTGGTAGCTCCAATTCTCAGATCAAACTGCATTAGAGTCACAGGGGAGATGGGTTTGGGGCTCACTGCTTTTGAGTCTGACCAGCAGTGGTGAGAGAAGATAAAGAGTGAGAGTTCTGAGACAGGCTCAGTGCTTTTTGATACAGACCGTAGAAGGGATGGCAGTGCCAGACATAGGAAAGGATCAACAGTACGTTTCTAGTGTACGGGCAACACAGGTGGCTGTTGGAAGAGATAGTGCCAATGGAAAAGACTACTCTGATTAAGATGGGGAGGGGATAGTATTTTGATCGCAATATTGCCACTGTGTCTCCTGACCGCTCCTGTCTCAGCCTCCAGTATTTATGCTGCAGTAGTTTATGTGTTGGGGGGCTAGGGTCAGTTTGTTATATCTGGAGTACTTCTCCTGTCCTATTCGGTATCCTGTGTGAATTTAAGTGTGCTCTCTCTAATTCTCTCTTTCTCTCTTTCTTTCTCTCTCTCGGAGGACCTGAGCCCTAGGACCATGCCTCAGGACTACCTGACATGATGACTCCTTGCTGTCCCCAGTCCACCTGGCCGTGCTGCTGCTCCAGTTTCAACTGTTCTGGCTTATTATTATTGGACCATCATCATTTATGAACATTTGAACATCTTGGCCATGTTCTGTTATAATCTCCACCCGGCACAGCCAGAAGAGGACTGGCCACCCCACATAGCCTGGTTCCTCTCTAGGTTTCTTCCTAGGTTTTTGGCCTTTCTAGGGAGTTTTTCCTAGCCACCGTGCTTCTACACCTGCATTGCTTGCAGTTTGGGTTATTAGGCTGGGTTTCTGTACAGCACTTTGAGATATCAGCTAATGTAAGAAGGGCTATATAAAAATTTTAAAAATGAAATTTGAATATTGTGGAAATTAAAAGTTTCTAATGAAACGCAAGGCACAGAGAGACTGTTTCTAGGAGGAAGAAAGCCTAGTACAGAAATCATGTTTTACGTAGCTGTAGGGTCAACAGAGAAGTTTCCTCTAGAATTAGAGGAAAGTTTGATATTGACATCAATTATACATTAGAATGACAGGTTTGTCACAAGTTGTTCTATTAGGGTTTCGAGGAAAACATGTACTACTACATGAAATAACAACATTTTCTTCTTCATTACAGAAACCAGCACATCAAGAAATATTAATTGAGGATGTCAAATGGAAATTGCATAATTTGAGACATTTATGTCATTTGCATTTACTGTAAATACACAATGTATACAACACACTAAATTGGTCATTATTGAAATGCGGTGGCTTTTGGGCATGGCATTTGGGGAAAAAATGTGTACATTTTTCTAGATTTGACTTAAATGTACAATTATTTATATATTTTGGTTTGAATGTTAGCTGTATGATTAATTTCCATACAATGTATTATGTGTCTCATGGTGGTGAGGAGGTGTGCCTTTCTGTCCAATGAGGACATTTCTGGACAATATTTATGTCGGGGTTAGCGCATCAATGTTTTGCAAATATCTCTATTTTACATTTCACATGTAGCCAATAACGCATAATGGAATGGATGATGGGTTGAAAATGCACATTAGATATATAATTCACGCCCGGTGCAGCTGTCGCTAACATTCTTATATGCTAACAGCATGTGAAAAATAACCACATATTTAAGTGTAAAGATGTATGAGCAGGTAATGAAAAGTTGTGTTTGTCAGAACAGTACGTCTACAATTAATTAAGGGACCAACAATAGTGGAATGACTTAAAAGGTACATCTACTGAACTAAGGGAAAACTCTACCCAGTAAATAATCATATTTGGACACAACCCAATATCTCTGACGCTTTAACAGTGGTGCTAAATCATGGCTGTATTTTGAGTCATCATTGAATATACAGTTGTAATCACATAGAGGGGCTCAAAGATTACAGCTCTCCTTTTTCATATTTGATTTAGGAGGGACGTGGGGCTTCTCACTAGAGAACAGACTCCCATTATATTGCTAATTTCTCTTCATAATAGAGCTGTCAGTGGAATGCGTGGCAAAAGAACAAGCTCTCACACATTCAGATGTGCATGCATGCACGCCACAGGAGGCTGCTGAGGGGAGGACAGCTCATAATAATGGCTGGAATTGAGTGAATAGAATGGTATCAAACACATGGAAACCGTGTTTGATGTGTTCGATACCATTCCATTGATTCCAGTCCAGCCATTACTATGAGCCAGTCCTCCCCAATTAAGGTACCACCGGCCTTCTGTGATGCACACACGCACGCCCTCTATCTCTCTACCTTTCCCCATCTCCCCCTGCCTGCCTCTGTCAGAGTTAAACACCCACAGATTTGGGGGAAATTAAATTCTCTCCGCTTGAACCAATAACAGGGTCATTTATTATCATGACACTGGTCCTGTATGCAACGGAGACCAGATCATGATTCCGTATGTGTCATAGTTTATAATGTAGAAAAACCCTTGAATGAGTGGGTGTGTCCAAACATTTGACTGGTACTGTATATATGTATAAAAGAAAATTAAAAAACAGTCGTGACAAACACAAATAAAACATCACAAATCACCCAGATAGACAGTTACATTCCTCCACAAATAAGTCCCCAATCAATGCTTTAAATGGCCCGAATGCCACCAGAACACCAACATGAAATGTATGTTGAGTTTTGTTCCAGCAATACGGTGCATTAAAACTAAAAGCAGATTCACCGAGCTCGGTGGAGACCCTAGGAACCTCAAGAGTTAACCAAGCCTGTGAGCGGGTTAGCCAACTCAGGTGTCTATACTTCAACAGCAAAGTTAGACTAGATGGAAGTGTATGAAGTAGGGCCTTGTAAACAAAAAGGGAGTAATGTAGAGATCTACTGGCCTTTAGTGAAGTGAACCTTTTGAGGCAGTGATGAGTATCAAGACTGTCACATGTAACAAAACGAAGGACACTATGGTAGACTGCATCCAAAGGTTTAAGAGTAGTAGCAGCTGCACTTTAATAAATAGTATCACCATAATCAAAAACGGATAAAAAAGGTTAACTGGATAATCTGCTTCCTACTGCTTAGAGAGAGACATCTGTTTCTGTAGAAAAAGACAACTGAGCTTCTTTTTGTCAAATCCATATCATTCCAAATGCCTAAGTATTTATATGCGGGAACACGTTCAGGGCGAGACTTGCTTCAGCATCCAGGGCCACACTTGCTTCAGTGTGTGAACCTGTGTGTCAATGAAGTGTTCCTGTCTCAAGGTCAAACCCTTAAAGCCTAAAAATCAATTGTACTCTATACAACTCAGGTAAGTGTCGCTCTGCTCATTCTCATGGTTATGCGAGTTAATTGCATTCAACAAGTTCCTTTTGTCGCCTTCTTCGAGATATTGCTAGGCAGTTCTTTGTATTGTAGAAGGTCAAATATTTCCATGGTAACGTTTTCTTTTCCATGATAATGTTGTTCAGTCCCCTGAACGGTCACATGCAGCGAAAGGTGAGACGATTCTATTGTGAATAGCCTTTCCCTGCTTTCCCATCCTCTTTTCTCTGCAGGACCACATGTGAACACAACTATGGCAGGGCATTATTTTCCCAGAAAGGGAGGGAGAGGAATAATACACAGGGATTGTTGGATCTTTTCTCGATAGCCTGCGTGATGTCGCCACTGTGAAGGGCTAGTTGCTCATCCTAAATTACACAGTGGGGTTTGCTGTTCTCTTCCGTGTCTTCCCACTGCCATCCTGTCCAAGGTTTGGGCCACTTCCATGCCGTTCGTCACTGACTGTTATGGGAATCAATCATGTTATTGAATTTGGAGGATTAATTAGTCTTTGAAATTATTCTTATATCATTTGAATATGCTTTATTAAATCTACAATGAATAACAGGGAGGAGTCTTAAAGTAACTGTCCAGTGTTTCCCGATTTCTATTAAATATGACCTATAATTACTTACGATATGAGTGAAATATGTTAAATAGCAGCTTTTCTGTGTTAGAATGGTGTGGGCGTACCCCAACAACAGACTGGTGTGAGTGTATAGCGGTCATAAAAAATATAAGTAGACAACTGAATGGCCAGCTCATCCTCAGGGAGATAACATCATGTTCTATGAGGAAATAGCGAGCATTTTTTAAGTTTAAGGTGGGGGTTTTTTCTCTACAATTTATGCTTTGGCCACGAAGATGAGTATAGGACGAATCAACAAAGTTATTTGGATACGAGTAGAATCAAATATTAACTTTTAAAAGTACGACTTTTACTAGGTAGTTACTTTAAAGATGAACTGCACCCGCTGATTTGGCCTTATTTTTTGGCTTGCTCCTCAAGAAATTCTGGTGGCCATGACAGAAGCCAAATGTGAGTTGCCTTGGGGGTGTGGTTTGATGTGGGCGTTTCTTGGGTGTGTCCTTGCTTCCACCCAAGACACACCCATCTGCCAGAACCATGCCCAACAGGTCAGACTAAACCTACCTAAGTCTGGTCTCCCCATCAATGACAATTGGTGAGCAGGCAAAAGGTGAGACTGTAGGTAGGGTCTTTGTCAGCCTCCCATTGATGGGCATGGCAGCGTAGATCAGCTCATGGCCCCAAAGATACTGGTCGGTCACACACACACACAGAGCACTGATCGGTCACACACACACACACAGAGCACTGATTACATTCTCAATGGTGGATATTATTAGCACGGTGGAAACAACCTGATTCATTCACCTTTCTATTTCACTTCAGATATCAGGATATGTGAAGTGAAATAGAATGGTAAGCACAGAGATCAGGCTGGTTCCACCAGCCTAGGTTATGACAGTGAACTGGGGTAAAACTCAAAACTGTTTTGACCTTTGATCTGGTCAAATGTCACCAACCTGATTCAAGTGTCCTCTCTGTTCCATTTATAGGAATGCTCACAGCGAGGTCATGTTTGCCTGATGCTGGGGGTCCCTTTGCTGGTCTTCTCTATGTTGCATGTTCAGCTGCAAACTACAGCTGAACATGCAATGTTCTGCAATCTCTCGAACAACTGCATCAGGCAGTTCATAAACAATGTACTTCATCTTATGAAGTGGTGTTGACTGGGAGGGCCTGTGACTGGGTGAAACAATAGACAGCCAAGTGGTAAATTGCATTTTGTTATAAAATAATAGTTTCATTGCAGGAAAGCACAGGCTGGAAAGCTGTAGGCTACCAAAATATTTGATCAACTTCCAAATATTGTTTTACAAAGTAAAACGAGAGAGCGAGAGAAGCAGAAAGGCTTTTGGCCTTTTGAACTCATTTTGGCATGAGGGCATCCTCACCAGCAAGTGAGCTGTGCATCATTGGGTGAGTCAGTGAAAGCATTTTTAGGACTATAATTCCCTCCTCATATTGTGGAATACAATATGTCTCCACACACCTAGGCTATTGATGGATTCAAGACAAGATCGTTGTCATTGATCTCAGATTCTCAGTTTGTCAGTGTCAAAGTAGCCTGTCATTTCGATCATTTGTGCAGTATTGTGCTGCTTTCAAGACAACTGGAAACTCAGAAAAATTGTTCAATCATGACGTCAGTGATCTTCAGGTCGGAGCTCTAGAAAGAGGCCAGAGTTCCCCACTTCGAATTCCGAGTTGGATGACCGTTCAAAACAAATTTTCCCCAGTCGGAAAAAAAAGCTGTCTTGAACACACTGAAGTCAGAGATTTCCCAGCTCCTAATTCCCAGTTGTTTAAAACGCGGCAGTCATGTAGAAATGCATGAAATGCGTTCATAAAAAGGCCCAACATTTCCCCGACACTAGGCCACAAAAAAAAAAACTCATGTGTGCAACTTCTGTAAGTACCTCTACTCTACTGCTCTATGCCACTACGCAAATGTGATGGTATGCATTCAATGCTTGATTATAAAGGAGATTTTTTTTCTCATGCATTCCAGTACCTCAGAGCTCCCCACTCTCGTGCTCACTTTTTATTTTCCCCGGCACCTCCCGAGTTACAAATTAAGCACTGTCTAAACCTAACCCAACTGGTGACTAAGCCTACATGGCTCAACCCTAAAGACCCTTCCAAGTCAACTCTAATTGATCTTATCTTAAAAAATACACCAGAGAAATATGCTACTTCGCCCAAGACATTAGTGACCATTTCCCAGTTGTTTGTGTTAGAGATGTGAGAATACAAAAATCTAAGCCTTATGTCATCATAAAGAGGAACTTAAAATAAAATTTTAAAAAACTTCAGTGAAGAGGCTATTTTAGTTTTATTAACCTTGATTGCATTTCAGCTATCACCTGAACCGAACTTAGCTTTGAGCCTTTTTGCAGATGTCTTCAATACTATTGTGGATAATCATGATCCCTTTAAAAAAAAATAGCGGTTAAAGATAGGTCGAATGCCTGGTACAGTCTGGAATTATTAGAAGTCATTTATAAAAGAGATGATGCTTGGGTCAAGGCCAGGAACACAGACTTAGCCCCGGACTGGCAAGCTTTTAAGAAACTGAAGAATCATTGTGTAAGACAAAGTATAAAGGCAAAATCTGATTATTATGCAACTGCTCTTTCGGATTGTAATGGGAACCAGGCTAAATTCTGGAAAACTATCAAATCCCTGAAGGGTTCTACTTCCTCCTCTCTGCCAAAACAAATTAATTCAGACACTGGTCTCATTACGGAAAAATATACCATCATTAATGCATTTAATCACCATTTTATTTCAGCGGGCTCTCTCATTTTAAGAACTTCTAAGCGTATGATATTAGGCTGGATGCTGATAGAGGAAACTTGCTGAATGATCAGATAAATGATAGTCAAAGCTTTTCTTTTAGGCTATTTACAGGAAAAAAAGTCCTGGATGCTTTGCTAGCAATAGACAACCAAAGATCCACAGGGGTCGACCAATTGGATCCCAGTCTACTTAAGTGTGCAGCGCCCAGCATTGTTGTCTCAATAACCCTCTTTTCTTTTCTTTTGACATCGTTATTAGGAAATATTCCAAAAGTATGGAAATCATCTCGTGTTGCCACTCCATAAGGGCAGGGATAGTTGTGATCTTAATAATTATCGCCCCATTTCAAGGCTTCCTTGTCTAGTGAAGATTCTTGAATGTACAACTTTGCTATTTTTTATCTGAGAAATATATTTTGAATGTAAACCAATCAGGGTTTAGGCCTGGGCATAGCACTATTTCAGCAACCACTTTTGTTTTGAATGATCTTGTCAAGACTTTAGACACAAAAATGAAATGTGCCACTTTGCTTGTGGACCTGTCAAAAGCTTTTGATACTGTTGATCATGCTATTTTATTGAATAAATTGACCTCGATAGGCCTGAGCTCTGATACCTGTTCATGGTTTCATGATTATCTTAGTGACAGAACTCTATCCATTGTGGTTGATGGGGTTAAATCTGAATTTCTTGAAGTACATAAAGGTGTGCCACAGGGGTTGATTTTGGGACCTATTCTCTTCACTATTTACAATATACCATTGGTCAATCTGTTAAAAATTGTAAACCTCATCTATATGCGGATGATACTATTATGTAGGGATGACACGGTTACCGGTTTCACAATAAAATTTCCGTCGATTAGTATTACCGTTTCAAATTCTAATTATCATTAAAACCGTTTCTGATTACCACGGTTTGAAAAAGTCACGGTAAATACTGTCCAGCATCAACCAAAGTTAGCACAAAGTTGTTTGTGTGAAAACATGGCGGAAGGCAGTGACAGCGCAAATCTGAAGTGTGGTCGTATTTTGGGTCTTTCAAGAGGGCCGAGGGACACTTAATCGAAGATGGTCACCCTGTCTGCAGAACATGCAAAAAAAAAACACAAAAAAAACACTGCGAAAGGGGACAACACCTTGGGGCAGCAGGTAGCTTTGTGGTTAGAGCGTTGGACCTGTAACCGAAAGGTTTCTAGATTGAATCCACGAGCTGACAAGGTAAAGATCTGTTGTTCTGCCCCTGAACAAAGCAGTTAAAACCTCTAATGGGTTAGGGGGCAGTGTTTTGACATCTGGATGAAAATCGTGCCCAAAGTAAACTGCCTGTTACTCAGGCCCAGAAGCTAGGATATACATATAATTGGTGTATTTGGATAGAAAACACTGAAGTTTTTATAACTGTTAACTTCTTTGGGACTGGGGGGCAGTATTGAGCAGCTTGGATAATAAGGTGACCAGAGTAAACTGCCTGCTACTCAGGCCTTAATGCTAGAATATGCATATAATTAGTAGATTTGGATAGAAAACACTGAAGTTTTTAAAACTGTTTGAATGATGTCTGTGAGTATAACAGAACTCATATGGCAGGCAAACACCTGAGAACAAATCCAACCAGGAAGTGGGAAATCTGAGGTTTGTAGTTTTTCAAGTCATTGCCTATCGAATATACAGTGTCTATGGGGTCCTATTGCACTTCCTAAGGCTTCCACTAGACGTCAACAGTCTTTAGAACCTTGTTTGAGGCTTCTACTGTGGAAGGGGAGAGAATGAGAGCTGTATCAACCAGGTGTCTGGCAGAGTGCTATGAGCTCAGTCTCGCGCGTGCCCATGAGAGTTAGCTGCGTTCTATTGCATTTCTAAAGACAAAGGAATTGTCCGGTTGAAACATTATTGAAGATATATGATTAAAAAAACATCCTAAAGATTGCTTCTATACATTGTTTGACATGTTTCTACGAACTGTAATATAACTTTTTGGACTTTTAGTCTGAACTTTCGTCTGGACTTGCCCGCGCCTCGTGAGTTGTGAACTAAACGTGCGAACTAAAAGAAGGTATTTGGACATAAATGAAGGACTTTATAGAACAAATCAAACATTTATTGTGGAACTGGGATTCTTGGGAGTGCATTCTGATGATCATCAAAGGTAAGTGAATATTTCTAATGCTATTTCTGACTTTGTGACACCTCTCCTTCTTTGGAAAATGGCTGAACTGATACGGGCAGGCAAAAACCCGAGGACAAACCACAGCCTACGACTGTTTCCAATGGCTGTCATGTTTATTATGAGGTGAAAACCTCCCAGATTGCAGTTCCTAGGGCTTCCACTAAATGTCAGTCTTTAGAAAGAGTTTCAGGCTTGTTTTTGGAAAAATGAGCTAGAATTAGTCATTTTTCTAAGTGGCTCCTATGTTGACTGTAGTGTTTTCATGCGCGTGGATGAGAGCACGTTCTTTGTTGTTTATCTCTTTATCGAACAAAAGGACCATTTGTGATGTAGCTGGGACCTTGTTGGGGTGCCAACAGAAGAATATCTTCAAAGGTAAGGCATTTATTCAGTGGTGGGCTGTCAGGGCCAGCAAGGCCTTCTCTGCTGGCCGAAACATCATCAGAATATAATTTTTTTTTAAATATATTTTCCCACAAATATGTATTAAATTATTCCCCAGAGTAAGAGTTATACTCTTCATTTCATAGCTTTCCTCTTGGTTGCACTGCTTCCAGCCCCAGGTTGAGATTTGGAGGGCTGGTCTTTATGTTAGATCTTTTATCCAATCATATTCAGCCATCATGTGTTGCCAGGGGTCTAAAATCTGCCCCCAGGCCTTCAGAATCAACAGTGCGGGCGCTTGTAGCTTAAAGTGAATGGAAATTACAATTTAGTGTCAACCAATCAGCTTTAGAGTTGACTATTGTATGCCTGCTGGCTGGCTCCAGTGTTACACAGGAGCCAGCTAGCAGGCGTAGTGCGTGCTCGTCTTTTGATTGGATTACCAATATTGAGAGGCAGGTCCTATGGGCAGGTCTATGCAGAACCTCAGAACTAGGAAACTGAATTTGATAAACAAATTAATTTGCGTACTACTAAGCTGTTTTTTCAACCCACAATGGCGGAAGGAGGAGAAGATATTGGTCGAGGATATAATTATAAGGGCATTCTCAAGACGAACTTTTCAAGAAAAGTTAGACATTGTAAGGAGAGGTCGCCCGACGCCGACGCTACAAAGCCTGTCACAGGCGGGAAAGGGGTTCGTTCGCCACTTTCAAAGTTCCAACTACGAGCGCTATCAATGGCTCACAGGCTCCGAGAAGCACTGCAAACTGCACTGCTGGGAATGCTTATTATTACAATTGAGCGAGAGAGGCGCGGGTTCAGTCAAATCTACGATGACGCAGCGCGCATCTCAAGTTCACCCAGCGCACGCAGAGGCCCAAGCACAAGGAGACCCTCGGCAATAGTACCAACAACTCCACAGCAATATTCTGGACAACATTCTTTGCCAGATACGAAACAGATTTCAAGACCACAAAAAAATGAATGTTTCTCTCCCTCCTGGACCCCAGCACTTTCAGACCTACCGGAAAAAAATCCCACAAACAGCCTTCAACAGCATAACAGAGAGTCATGGAACACTGTTCGACCTATCCAAGCTAAAAACAGAACTGACTGTATTGTATGCTATGACTGATTTTGAAGGGAAACGTCCCTCTGATCTCCTTGATTTCCTTAAGCAGAAAAATTTGAATGAGGACATGGGACAACTTTACACATTGGCATCTGTGACAGTGACTATCCCTGTGTCCACGGCTTCTGTCGAGAGGTCATTCTCTGCCTTAAAGCGAATCAAAACGTATTCCAGAAATGCTAGTGGACAGACTCGGCTGTCAGCATTAGCCTCCATGTCGATAGAAGAGGACTTATTGGTGGAACTAAAATGCACAGATAGACTGTACAACAGAGTCATTGAAGTCTTCTTGAGGAAAGAAAGGAGGATGGATTTTGTGTTCAAATAATCAGTCTTTGGTGAGTAGGCATACAATGCATTTGATTTTTTTATTACATGTGTATGTTTCGCATTTTATTTCGTTAATATGAAATAGCCTATATACTAACAAAATAAAATGGCAAATAGCCTATGTTGTAAATTATTTGTTTTATTCTTTTATTTTCAGTGAATGTGTCTTTATTATCACGGTGAAACTGCATTGGGTGCTACGCAACGCCTGGTTATACTGCATTTCTGTCTAAATGTATAGTGTCCAGAGCCATGGCATCATAATGATGGTAATAAGAAGTGGATTAATTCGGGTGGGACTGTGTAGGAAGGCCCAGGCCCCAGGCCCACGGCACGCCACTGCATTTATTACATCACTATTCCTGCCTGGTTTAATTTTTTTTAAATGCTTTTGCATGTGGGCGCTGCCCTCAGATAATCGCATGGTGTGCTTTCGCTGTAAAGCCTTTTTGAAATCTGACACAGCGGCTGGATTAACAAGAAGTTAAGCTTTATTGTGATGTATGACTTGTCTAACTTGCTAATAGCTTGTCAATAATGTAAACGGAAGCTTTCAGCGTTACCTACTCTTGTAAAAATACTACACTTTGTTCTACTGCTGTGTGCGTTGTGTGTCTGCAGACTCCATTCGCCCATTGCACATGACAACATGTTATGTAGTTTAGTCACCCAAACAACATATTTTGTTAATTTAAAATCTGCCAGATGTCGACTTGGTGTTTAAAGTGTTCCAACAGGAGAAACACTATAGACGCCTATACAAGACTCCTGTATTTATGTAAATTGTTAATGGGGTCATTGCATATACTATATATCAAATGCAACACAGAAGATAGACTGTGTGTGAGTGGATAATAATAATACTTATAATGTAACAACAATAATAATAATACATTTGCTATTCCCTTGTTTACAGGGTGGGAGTGCAGCAGGCAAACCCAGTGACGCTAATGGTCCCTCCTCATCTACAGTTGTGACACGATCAAGCATTTAAAAAGGCAGCATTTATGCACCCACATCAAAAAAATGCTCAAGACCTCACTGCAGCCTATTCATATTACATTGCAAAGGACATGATTCCATTTCACATTGTTGAGAGGCCTGGCTCTCTGAGGCTGATGAAGGTTGCCGTGCCTCACTACAAAGTGAGTCCTGCGAATTTGATTTGATTTGCTTACTTAAGGTTGTACTCATTTAAAACTGCAGTAGGGAAACTTTTACCTCTCATGGCCACATGGTGCCATCTTTGATGTTATTATTTTCATGTTTATGCACACACAAAGTGCATAGTGCTGCTAATTTAATTTGTTGTTGTTGGTTTTCAATATAAAACTTGTTGAAACTATTTAAGTGTGTATCTGTACTTTTTGAACAGTTTCAGCAGATTTTAACAATACCGCGAATACACCGATAACCTGATCATTTTGGTCACTATAATCGTGATATGAAATTTTCATACCGTTTCATCTCTATTATGTATGCTGTTGCCCCGACTGTTGATCAGGCTGTGTCAAAACTACAGTCAGATTTTATAGCTATGCAGGAATCGCTTGCTGATTTAAAACTTGTGCTAAATACAGGCAAAACGAAATGTTGTTTTCAAACTCTCGTAAGAATGTTTCAGATGAATTACATGTTCACTCATTCCATGGTTCTCCAATCGGTCAAACCTTATAGGGCCCTTGATCCTTTGAACGCATTTAGGGGCGATGAAACAATGGAGCCCGTTTCAATGAAGTGAGGCAACGTGGGCAGAGGGGGGATTTGCACGTGGAGCTTGGCAAAAGGGGGCATGATTTGTTGACATAATTGTAATCCAAACCTTAATTTACACGTTGTGACACACAGGTTCCAAACTCTGACTTTATGACCAAAAATATTATATTTACACATTGTAGTCAATTTTGACAATAGAATAAATGTGTGACTCATATCGATGCCACAGGCCGTTTTCAAAGGAAATAGTTGCTTTTTAGGGACAGTCACATGGTCTGACTGTGAGTGAATGTGGTCACACAACCACAGATTATCGGGAAATAGACACAAATTACTTATTAGAAATTTGGCACAGGCACACAAAATTGTCCGTGGGGTAGGGGTTGGGGTTAAGGTTAGGGTGTAAGTAGTTGCAAAGTTGCTAATTAGCTTTTTTTTATCTAGCTAAATGGTATAGTCGTTGTGCGTTCTCAATGGACATTGTTAAACAGGGTGCTTTGTAAATTCGCTCTGGCTATTTTGTTTGGATTTCAGAGCACTTGTCTGAATGTACTAGAGCGCAGAATTTTGATGAATTTGCAAGTGGTCAACGCCCGTTGCATATGGCCGGTGTCAGTAAACGTTAGGGAAAATAACTTAATTTAAATTATTACCAGCAGCACAGTTAGTCACCAACGCTTTTAATAACACGGACAAAGCCTAATCAGCTCTGCTAGGTGAGTAGAATGGAGAGTGAGGATGTGTTTTCTTGTTTGTGTCTGGAAGTAGCTAGCAAGCTAGCCAACTTTAGCCAGTTAACTTGGGTGCTTAACCCTGCTCCTTTGCAGATTTTGGGGTTGAATAGTCCTTGTGAGAATCAAGGACAGTGGATTAGGTAACATATTAAAATTGGCAGTATATATGGGCGAGAGCACGAATTATGTTGACAAATAGTCAAACTGCATCACACCGCATTTAAATGTAATCACTAAAGGGTGTAGATTTCAGTGTTCTGTGTTGATACAATATGTAGTGAATTTGTTATTGGCGTAAAAAGACGAAGAAACCCATATGGCGAACATCGCCACATTAGTAAACAATTTGGTAGAGCATGATCACAAGGCACAAGTACAACCAGCGAGGCAAGAGATAACATAGTAATTAAAGTGGCCTCCTGTGAACATAAGTTATGTTTGTTTTGACTATAATTTAAAAAAAATGTTCACCTGGTAGTTGTGTTGTTATTGTGTGCCAGATGTTAAGACTATAAACCATTATAATTGGGTTATTTGCGGGATTTATTTGTAATTTCAATAGCATTGGGTCTATGTTACTGACTGAAATCTGAGTTTCTGATTGTGATTCAACTGGTTCCATGTTTTTCTTAGCAGCCAGTGTTTGTTTTAAGATGTAAACTGAAAGTTTTAACAGCATGATTAGTTCAAAATTTATTCAAAATAAATTGTGAGGCAATTTCGAGGTAATACGTTTTTGTGGCCTAAATGGTCTGCTGGAATAATCTACTGAGAATGGAGTCGTATTTGAATCCTGAATGATGAACTGAATATATGCTTGTAAACAATCTTAAGTGTTTGTTTTATTACTTGTAGCCTAATCAGAAGAGACATTTACCTAAATCTAATGAATTCTAATAATACAGGGTAGGCAATTGCGATAAAGCTGTGACCATGATCATGATAAAACTAGGCTACAACAGCAATGGATCAAATTTGTGGGTAGTAAGAGGCTGTACTATTGTGCCCACAAAAATGTTTTTTCCTTAAGAATTGGCTGATGTATTTTATACATTTGGCACATTACAGGTTCATCTTAAAATATATGTTTAATAAGTGTGAAGCAGAAAGGGGATATCCAGCAGAGGGTGGTATTAAAAATATCATATTGTCGTATTGTTAGGGTAGACTACAATAAAAACCTTTCCTTTGAGTAAGGAGAGAAAAATCATGTTAGGATTATTTTCTTTACTAAACCTTACGATGTGTGACATTGACAAAGACATTGATAAGGAGGGTGGATGTACACTTAATGAGTGTTGACAGTATGTGAATGGTAATATGTTAGTTTTTTATAGCACTCTAATGATGCAATATTTTAGTAATTTGAAAAGCTAAATTTTCAATACAAGATTAACTGTTGTAACTGTTGAGTAGAGCGATTGAGCCTTGAGAATGTAAAATAGATTAGCTGCGGTTGAAAGCGAGCGTTTGAAGTCGAGGTATGAAAAACTTTCTTTGACAGTTTCTGATTATTGTTGCTCGGTGTTGTAGTTTAGGTAACACCAGTAAATTGGAGCCTGAAGGTAATGCCATTTAAAACAATAATCAGTTACCATGATGTGGAACAGTGTCAAGTATTTAAAGTGAATGTTTTAGTGTTGAACATTGAGCTGATTGAATATTGAGCTGACGAGGCCAACTTTTTGTATATATATATATATGTAGGTCCTAGATTTGTTAAAACAGGTTTTATGTTTTCACTAAATGAATACAACAGGTTAAACTGATAAGAATACCATAACGGGGCTCTGGGTTTCTTTACTTTAGAAGGTGTCTATTCCACTTAATGGAACACTGTATTATCTGATGTGTTTGAGAAGGAATCTTTCTTCCAGGACTGATGGAAATCCACTACAGTATGTCTGTTAAGGGAGCTCCCACATTAAATAATGCCTGGCAAATGTTGTTTGTTTTAACCCTACATTAGGATAAAAAATAAAATAAATTGTAATAGTATTTTTATTGAAATGTCACAATTTTCACACCAACAAAGATAATACAAAAAACAAAAAAGACAGAAATTAGACACAAAAGCTCAGTTAAAGTGAGTGTAATCCTGAGAAAGGTAAACAACCACCATTCTAAGTAAATCCTTGCAGCAGAATAGCTGATAAATCAGGTTCTAGGTAATTGAAATAAGGTTCCCACACTTTGTAGAACTGATCAGGTTTAGACTGTAATGTACAGTTGATGTTGGAAGTTTACATACACCTCAGCCAAATACATTTAAACTCAGTTTTTCACAATTCCTGACATGTAATCCTAGTGAAAATTCCATGTCTTATGTCAGTTAGAATCACCACTTTATTTTAAGAATGTGACATATCAGAATAATAGTAGAGTGAATGATGTATTTCCGTTTTTATTTCTTTCATCCCATTCCCAGTGGGTCAGAAGCTTACATACACTCAATTAGTATTTGCCTTTAAATTGTCAAACGTTTGGGTAGCCTTACAAAAGCTAGCCACAATGGGTTGGGTGAATTTTGGCCCATTCCCCCTGACAGAGCTGGTGTAACTGAGTCAGGTTTGTAGGCCTCCTTGCTCACACACGCCTTTTCAGTTCTGCCCAAAAATGTTCTATAGGCTTGAGGTCAGGGCTTTGTGATGGCCACTCCAATACCTTGACTTTGTTGTCCTTAAGCCATTTTGCCACAACTTTGGAAGTATGCTTGGAATCATTGTCCATTTGGAAGACCCATTTGCGACCAAGCATTAACTTCCTGACTGATGTCTTGAGATATTGCTTCAATACATCCACATCATTTTCCACCCTCATGAAGCCATCTATTTTGTGAAGTGCACCAGTCCCTCCTGCAGCAAAGCACCCCGATAACATGATGCTGCCACTCCCGTGCTTCACGGTTGGGATGATGCTCTTTGGCTTGCAAGCTACTCCCTTTTTGCTCCAAACATAACGATGGCCAAACAGTTCTGTTTTTGTTTCATCAGACCAGAGGACATTTCTCCAACAAGTACGATCTTTGTCCCCATGTGCAGTTGCAAACTGTGGTCTGGCTTTTTTACATCGGTTTTGGAACAGTGGCTTCTTCCTTGCTTAGTGGCCTTTCAGGTTATGTCGAAATATAGGACTAATTTTACTGTGGATATAAGCTCAGCCAAAAAAGAAAACGTCAGTTTTTCAGGACCCTGTCTTTCAAAGACAATTCGTAAAAATACAAATAACTTCACAGACATTCATTGTAAAGGTTTTAAACACTGTTTCCCATGCTTGTTCAATAAACCATAAACAATTAATGAACATGCACTTGTGGAACGGTGGTTAAGACACTAACAGCTAACAGACGGTAGGCAATTAACGTCACAGTTATGAAAACTTAGGACACTAAAGAGGCCTTTCTACTGACACTGAAAAACACCAAAAGAAAGATGTTTATGGTCCCTGCTCATCTGTGTGAATGTGCCTTAGACATGCTGCGAGGAGGCATGAGGACTGCAGATGTGGCCAGGGCAATAAAATGCAATGCCCGTACTGTGAGTCGCCTAAAACAGCGCTACGAGGAGACGGACAGCTGATCGTCCTCGCAGTGGCAGACCACGTGTAACAACACCTGCACAGGATCGGTACATCCGAACATCACACCTGCAGGAAAAGTACAGGATGGCAACAACAACTGCCTGAGTTACACCAGGAACGCACAATCCCTCCATCAGTGCTCAGACTGTCCGCAATAGGCTAAGAGAGGCTGGACTGAGGGCTTTTAGGCATGTTGTAAGGCAGGTCCTCACCAGACATCACCGGCAACACAGTCGCCTATGGGCACAAACCCACCGTCTCTGGACAAGACAGGACTGGCACAGCATCATTGGACTGAGCTTGTTGTCATTGTAGGCAATCTAAACGCTGTGCATTACAGGGAAGACGTCCTCCTCCCTCATGTGGTACCCTTCCTGCACGCTCATCCTGACATGACAATGCCACCAGCCATACTGCTCGTTCTGTGCATGATTTCCTGCAAGACAGGATTGTCAGTGTTCTGCTATGGCCAGCGAAGAGCCTGGATCTCAATCCCATTGAGCACATCTGGGACCTGTTGGATCGGAGGGTGAGGGCTAGGGCCATTCCTTCCAGAAATGTCTGGGAATGTGCAGGTGCCTTGGTGAAAGAGTGGGTTAACATCTCTGGTGCAGTCCAGATTTGCCAGTTCTTGATGTCAGAATTCCTTCAGTATTTTCCAAGAGTCGCACCACACGGATATTGCAACTGCGTCCTCGGTTATTCAAGTCATCAATCTGCGCCCCCATTTCATGCATTTGTTTCTCAAGTGCTTTTATCTTAGTGTCCATTGATGTAGTTGAAGTTTCCACAGTAGCAATTCTTCCTCATCAACACCGTTCCAATTATGATATTGATCACTTTATTAATGTTATCAGTCATCTTTTGAATCACCAGGTCCATTGTGCCTGGATCTGCAATGGTATTAGCTTCGCGAACGTTAGTTAGCTCATCCTGCACATCTACAGGGGTGGTGGTTTTGGTCGAGTTCTTCGATGTTCTGCTGGGTATGTTGTCGGAAACATTTGAGAAATAGCTGTCAGGCCTTATTTTAAAAATTCTATCACTTTTTCAAGCTAAAAGATGAATATAAAGAAAGAAATTAACGAATACCACAGGAACTCTCTGAAACAGTGTTCTTTACAGTGCCATTTTTTATTAGTGTTTTAATGCTGTCTGATTTATTATGAGTGGTCTATTTTAATTTGGTCTTATCGGGTTTTTCAGAGAAAATGTACCTTAAAGGGGCACACACAAGGAATTTTCTGAAGTTTTAATTAAACACATGAATTACTTTGATAAGAAATGTACTGAAGAAACTTACTGATGGTTGTGGCTGTTTTGCGTGATGTTATCGGTGCCAAATAATATTTGTACCATTATTTGTGCTGCTACCATGTTGTGTTGCTACCATGTTCTTGTCATGTTGTGTTGCTACCATGTAATGCGTTTCTGCCTTGCTATGGTGTTGTCTTAGGTCTCTCTTGTTGTAATGTGTGTTTTGTCCTATATTTAAAAAATAAATTTAAAAAATTTAATCCCAGCCTCCGTCCCCGCAGGAGGCCTTTTGGTAGGGCGTCGTTGTAAATAAGAATTTGTTCTTAACTGACTTGCGTAGTTAAATAAAGGTTAAATAAAAAAAATAATAATACTGTAACCCTTGAATATGTCATCTGTTATGTTATTGTTTTTACATAATTAATATAATAGAGAAAGAACTTATTTGATAATTAATACTTATGTGTAATTAGGACCACGAGAAGGATAGACCTGCCTCTAGTCTATTTTACTATGAAGTTATGGGTACAATTTTTTATGGAGTTATTAAGGGTAGTAATTATAATTTGATTTGTGTCAAAATGGGGAGAATTACAGGGTCCTTTGAGGTTTTTGAAGTTTACACACCTTGAGTGATATGTAAGAACGTATCGAATGATGTATGAAGAAGGGTATTGTTGTTTGTCTGTTTTGTTTCAATATAAATCTCACCAGATTGGTTCTGCTGGATTATCTGGATAATTTCCTGACCCTGTGTGATGAGGTTGATAGTGTGATAAGTTCATTTGGAAAATTGTTTCAACAGAATGTGATGTTATTTTCTTTGACATTTGTTTTAGAAATTGGTATTAAGAATATTGGTAAAAGTAATAATTTGTCATAACCAATTCTTGTCTGAATTTCCTGAACCAGAAATGAACTAAACTGTTGTTCTGATCTGTCCTCTTTCGAAATTATGGAAAGGTGACTACAGATGGTAGGTATCTAGATGCATGGAAGGGACAATTTGACCAAACAATGTGTGAACCTCAAAACCCCTCTAACTGGAGTCCGAGCCAGCAACCGGTGTACAACATCCAGTTGACGCTATCAACTGCCTTTTCTCTAAGGAGTGCAACAGAAGTCCATGTGGAGTGAGCATGGAGGGAGATCCTTTCCAAAACCTCTCTCATATTGCTGGTATACATACTGGTTGGCAAATAGACAAGACATAATAGGCATTAGTTGTAGGGCTCAGATGATAAATTAGTCTGTTTGGGAAAATCAGATTATTCCTGAGACATTGAAATTTGGTTGGTCAACTGTTACCGTAATTGATTTAGACTTGTCTGAAATTGTTATTTGGGGTATCAGGTTGATAGTGGAGGTCGACACACTGCTACGTTTATAGTAATTTAGACTAATAATGCATTGAGATACTGATCTGTAATTATAATTGTGATGAGAAAGTTAATACAATATATTAATCTTATAATTATTGTATGTTAAAACCTGTTATGGCAAGGCAATCCCCTAGGGGATTGATAATGTGCATATGTATATCCACAAATCTCGGTTTACATTGACGCCATGTTCAGAAATGCCTCCAAAATATCCGGAGGAATTATAGAAAGCCACGCCAGATAACATAAATACTCATCATAAACTCTGACTAAAGATACATGTTCTACATATAATTAAAGATACACTGGTTCTTAATGCAACCGCTGTCAGATTTTTAAAAAACGTTACGAAAAAAGCCTACCATGCAATAATCTGAGACAGCGCTCAGACGTAAATATATTTCTCCTCCATGTTTGGAGTCAACAGAAATACGAAATTACATCATAAATATTCCCTTACCTTTGATGATCTTTCATCAGAATGCAGTGCAAGGAGTCCTAGTTCCACAATAAATCGTTGTTTTGTTCCATAATGTCCAATACTAGTGTCCAATTAGCTGCATTTGCTAGCACTTTCAGCTCACGTGCCCAAAAGCTGACGCTGGTCCGGGAGAACTCGGACGAAAACTTAAAAAATATATATTCCAGGTCGAATAAACTGGTCAAACTAAGTAGAGAATCAATCTTCAGGATATTATTGTCATATATATCCAATAACGTTCCAACCGGATCATACGTTTTCATCTGCAGCCAAATGGAACGACTGTGGCACCTACAGACAAATGCGCCACAGGGAAATTGCATTCTGCTAAGACAGTGACTATTTCCCCTCCCATTCGGTCAAAGTTCACACCAGAGGGTCCATTCCACATTGTACTGAATGAGGACATCTAGTGGAATGCGTAGGAAGTGCTAACAGATCCATACCTTGTTTGGAAGTGAAGAGGCGATGACTTAAAATTAGACCCGCATTCAGAATTTCACTTCCTGTTTGGAAGATTCTGTTATACTCACAGACATAATTCAAACAGTTTTAGAAACTTCAGTGTTTTCTATCCAATAGTAATAATAATATTCATATATTAGCAATCTAGGACAGAGTAGGATGCAGTTCACTATGGGCACGCAATTCATCCAAAGTGAAAATACTGCCCCCTATCCCCAACAAGTTTAATATAAATGTACCTTCTGCCAGTATTGATGTGTGTTACATTGAGGGTTTTAATTTTGAGTGATATAATCACTGAAGAATATCATTCTAAATTGGGTTGGATAATTAATTGGGTTTTGATGGGTTATGAGTTGTAAACTGAATGATTTGAGAAAGTGTTTAGCATGTTAACTATATGAGTGAAACAATTAATATATTGATTGTTTGGATTGTTGTTAAGCTGATTGTGACCTGTGTAAAGAAGTTGTGTACCAAAGAGATTGATACTATTCTCAGCATTCCCTTGTGAATGTAGAGGGTGAACTCTTGAGAGTGAAAGTGAACAGGGCTCCGGGCAGCCGAGCGGAAATGGAGGAAAACTCGCCTCCCTGCGGACCTGGCATCCTTTCACTCCCTCCTCTCTACATTTTCCTCCTCTGTCTCTGCTGCTAAAGCCACTTTCTACCACTCTAAATTCCAAGCATCTGCCTCTAACCCTAGGAAGCTCTTTGCCACCTTCTCCTCCCTCCTGAATCCTCCTCCCCCTCCCCCCCTCCGCAGATGACTTCGTCAACCATTTTGAAAAGAAGGTCGACGACATCCGATCCTCGTTTGCTAAGTCAAACGACACCGCTGGTTCTGCTCACACTGCCCTACCCTGTGCTCTGACCTCTTTCTCCCCTCTCTCTCCAGATGAAATCTCGCGTCTTGTGACGGCCGGCCGCCCAACAACCTGCCCGCTTGACCCTATCCCCTCCTCTCTTCTCCAGACCATTTCCGGAGACCTTCTCCCTTACCTCACCTCGCTCATCAACTCATCCCTGACCGCTGGCTACGTCCCTTCCGTCTTCAAGAGAGCGAGAGTTGCACCCCTTCTGAAAAAAACTACACTCGATCCCTCCGATGTCAACAACTACAGACCAGTATCCCTTCTTTCTTTTCTCTCCAAAACTCTTGAACGTGCCGTCCTTGGCCAGCTCTCCCGCTATCTCTCTCAGAATGACCTTCTTGATCCAAATCAGTCAGGTTTCAAGACTAGTCATTCAACTGAGACTGCTCTTCTCTGTATCACGGAGGCGCTCCACACTGCTAAAGCTAACTCTCTCTCCTCTGCTCTCATCCTTCTAGACCTATCGGCTGCCTTCGATACTGTGAACCATCAGATCCTCCTCTCCACCCTCTCCGAGTTGGGCATCTCCGGCGCGGCCCACGCTTGGATTGCGTCCTACCTGACAGGTCGCTCCTACCAGGTGGCGTGGCGAGAATCTGTCTCCTCACCACGCGCTCTCACCACTGGTGTCCCCAGGGCTCTGTTCTAGGCCCTCTCCTATTCTCGCTATACACCAAGTCACTTGGCTCTGTCATAACCTCACATGGTCTCTCCTATCATTGCTATGCAGACGACACACAATTAATCTTCTCCTTTCCCCCTTCTGATGACCAGGTGGCGAATCGCATCTCTGCATGTCTGGCAGACATATCAGTGTGGATGACGGATCACCACCTCAAGCTGAACTTCGGCAAGACGGAGCTGCTCTTCCTCCCGGGGAAGGACTGCCCGTTCCATGATCTCGCCATCACGGTTGACAACTCCATTGTGTCCCAGAGCGCTAAGAACCTTGGCGTGATCCTGGACAACACCCTGTCGTTCTCAACTAACATCAAGGCGGTGGCCCGTTCCTGTAGGTTCATGCTCTACAACATCCGCAGAGTACGACCCTGCCTCACACAGGAAGCAGCGCAGGTCCTAATCCAGGCACTTGTCATCTACCGTCTGGATTACTGCAACTCGCTGTTGGCTGGGCTCCCTTCCTGTGCCATTAAACCCCTACAACTCATCCAGAACGCCGCAGCCCGTCTGGTGTTCAACCTTCCCAAGTTCTCTCACGTCACCCCGCTCCTCCGCTCTCTCCACTGGCTTCCAGTTGAAGCTCGCATCCGCTACAAGACCATGGTGCTTGCCTACGGAGCTGTGAGGGGAACGGCACCTCAGTACCTCCAGGCTCTGATCAGGCCCTACACCCAAACAAGGGCACTGCGTTCATCCACCTCTGGCCTGCTCGCCTCCCTACCACTGAGGAAGTACAGTTCACGCTCAGCCCAGTCAAAACTGTTCGCTGCTCTGGCCCCCAATGGTGGAACAAACTCCCTCACGACGCCAGGACAGCAGAGTCAATCACCACCTTCCGGAGACACCTGAAACCCCACCTCTTTAAGGAATACCTAGGATAGGATAAAGTAATCCTTCTCACCCCCCTTAAAAGATTTAGATGCACTATTGTAAAGTGGCTGTTCCACTGGATGTCATAAGGTGAATGCACCAATTTGTAAGTCGCTCTGGATAAGAGCGTCTGCTAAATGACTTAAATGTAAAAATCCTAATTTCTATCCATTGCCAAATTGAATTTGTGATGATAATACTCAGGAACTATAGCAGGTTTGTGCTAATGGCACATATCCATAGCCTTATAAATAGTGGGATCATGATGTTCGTCCTGTATCATTAGGCACTAAATAGAAGAAATCTTACTTAAACCATGAGTCACTACCTGGATTTGTCAAACAAGATATGCTCATTTTTGTTTCTACCATCCTAACCAATGGGGGTGTGCTCAGAATCAACACAATGATTTGTTTTGTACTGATGAAAAATGTACTCTGACTTAGATTGCGGATAATTGTTTTACGATATTGTAGTCTTTTTAAACCTTGTAATTCTTGAGAAAATTCTCAAAATGGGGGAATGTGAGGGCAAAATTACAAGATTTAGTTATACTGTTTATATGTCAAATAAGGTTTGATGAGTACTCTTTCATGTGTCTGTGGGGCTTGAGCTGACAAGATGGGGTGGGTGTTTTTTTTGTTTTATTTTACCTTTATTTAACCAGGTTGGCAAGTTGAGAACAAGTTCTCATTTACAATTGCGACCTCGGTGTAACCGGGATAGCTTTGGAGTAGAACAATCCCTCATTGTCTCAAAATCATCCTTGCATCTGGGAGACTAAGCTGGGTGGGAATTAAAACACCAGGTGCAGATAATCACAATATGAACCCAGTGGCTTATGATGCCCTTTGGTCTGCATGGGAGGGGTGGAAACAGCCATGACTTAGCACTAACTCTGGGTATTTATTTTCTGTGGTAGTCCTCATAAGAGCCAGTTTCTGCAACTGCACTTGAAGAAACTTTCAAAATTCTTGAAAGGTTCCGTATTGACTGACCATATCTTAAAGTAATGGACTGTCATTTCTCTTTGCTTATTTGAGCTGTTCTTGCCATAATATGGACTTGGTATTTTACCAAATAGGGCTATCTTCTGTATACCACCCCTACCTTGTCACAACACAACTGATTGGCTCAACTGCATTAAGGAAGGAAATTCCACAAATGAACTTTTAACAAATGCATTCCAGGTGACTATCTCATGAAGCCGGTTGACAGAATGCCAAGAGTGTGCGAAGCTGTGGCCACTTTGAAGAATCTCAAAATATATTTTGATTTGTTTAATGGCACGATACCATATGTGATTTTTCATAGTTTGTCTTCACTATCATTCTACAAAGTAGAATACGGTAAAAATAAACTCTGGAATGAGTAGGTGTCCAAACGTTTGACTGGTACTGTATGCACAATGCAGGAACATGATAAATAGTAGTACTTCAAAATATTTCTACAATGTGGCATGGAGCAAAATCTAAAAGGACGTGTTGCAATGTAGTAGATTCTGTGATCAGTTGATTGTGTTAATCTATTTTTTACTTACCAAAGACTACGGCAGTGATACAATCGCTTCACAAAATATTTTGTGATGAGTTATACCATCCTATGAGGACATCCCACTTGCCAAGGCACGGTCAGTTATACGAGTATAATAGCCTAATAAATATTCTGAGGAAATGAGAATAAGCAGATGTATTATCTATTGACAATGTAAACATGAACATACATTTGGCTCGGAGCATTTTGGTGAAAATAAAAAGGAAACAGATAAACGTTTTATTGTACAACAGTGCTAATACAATAGTTAGGAAAAGATCATTAATAATGTGACCAATCATCATCACCAGTAAAACACTAATTTCATAAAACACTGATGTAGTTTGACAGTGTCACATCATTAAAAAAGATTACTCCAACATAATATTTAACACAGAAGACAATGCGGGCACATGTATGGTGTATTCAGACCCATTTACTTTTTCCACATTGTTACAGCCTTAATCTAAAATGTGTTTTGCATTTTTTTGTGCAAATGTCTAAAAAATAAACATACCTTATTTACACAAGTATTCAGTCCCTTCGGTATGACACTCAAAATTGGGCTCAGGTGTAAAATTGGGCTCCTGTGCATCCTGTTTCCATTGATCATCCTTGTTTCTACAACTTGACTAGAGTCCACCTGTGGTAAATTGATTTGGAAAGGCACACACCTGTCACCATGAAGGTACCACAGTTGACAGTGCATGTCAGAGCAAAAACCAAGCCATGACGTCGAAGGAATTGTCCGTAGAGCTCCTCAACAAGATTGAGTAAGGGCACAGATCTGGAGATGGGCACCAAAAAATGTCTGCAGCATTGAAGGTCCTCGGGAACACAGAGGCCTCCATCATTCTTAAATGGAAGAAGTTTGGAACCACCAAGACTTCCTAGAAGGCAACTGCCCAGCCAAACTGAACAATGGGGGAGAAGGGCTTTGGTCAGGGAAGTGACCAATAACCCGATAGTTACTCTGACAGGGCTCCAGAGTTTCCCTGTGTAGATGGGAGAACCTTCCAGAAGGACAACCATCTCTGCAGCATTCTACCATTCAGGTCTTTATGGTAGAATGGCCAGCCGGAAGTCACTCCTTAGTAAAAGGCACAACAGCCTGCTTGAGGTTAGCCAAAAAGGCACCTAAAGGACTCTGACCATGAGAAACAAGATGCTCTGGTCTGATGAAACCAAGATTGAACTCTTTGGCCTGAATGCCAAGCGTCACATCTGGAGGAAACCTGGCACCATCCCTAGGTCGAAGCATGGTGGTGGCAGCATCATGCTGTGGGGGATGTTCTTCAGCGGCATGGACTGGGAGAATTCAGGATTGAGGGAAAGATGAACAGAGAAAAATATAGAGATCCTTGATGATAACCTGCTCCAGAGCCCTCAGGACATCAGACTGGGGCAAAGGTTCACCTTCCAACAGGATAACGACCCTAAGCACACAGCCAAGACAACGCAGGAATGGCTTCGGGACAAGTCTCTGGGTGCCCTTGAGTGGTCCAGCCAGAGCCCGGACTAGAAACCAATCAAACATCTCTGGAGAGACTTGAAAATATCTATGTAGTGACGCTCCCCATCCAACCTGACAGAGCTTGAGAGGATCTACAGAGAATGGGAGAAACTACCCAAATACAGGTGTGCCAAGCTTGTAGCGTCGTACCCAAGAAGAGTCGAGATTGTAATCGCTGCAAAAGGTGCTTCAACAAAGTACTGAGTAAAAGGGTCTTAATACTTATTTAAAATGTGATAGTGTTTATTTTTTTATACATTTGCAAACATTTATAAGAACCTGTTTTTGCTTTGTCATTATGGGGTATGGTGTGTAGACTGATGAGGAAAATATACATTTAAGAATAATAACAAAATATGGAAAAAGTCAAGGGGTCTAAATACTTTCCAAATACAATGACATAATGATGCTCATTTACTAAATGCAGTTGTTGTAACATTTGGATGTTCAACTCCTGATAAGAAACCCATCAAATTTGAGCACCTACTACATCAAGGATCAAGCAAGTAATTGTGCAATACCAGACATGTTGGTATGGAGTTGATGTTTAGATTTACTGTAAGATGTTGAGTTAAGATTAAAAACAAATTTATATTTGATCAAAAATAGCACCACTAACCATAACTCAGAAATTTCCCTTAAAATAAGACCAAATAAAAAGTGTAGATACTACACAAATGCTGCCTTAATTAGCAGCATGAAGGGAAAAGAAAGTCAACTGCCATATTTCATATAGAGACTAGCCCTTTCTGCTATGATACCGCCGGCATACTTTACAATGTAATAGAAGGCCAAAGGATCATTTATGATAGACAAATTCAGCAGCAAAAGCCTATTTTGGTCACAGTCTTGAAGTCCATGGACAATTTAAAAGCAACGCAGGTTTTGGTTCATCACCAACCTTTGTCCTTCACTTTGAAATCACATCTGAAAAAGAAATGTTGACCAGAAAAAGATAGACTCATGCTGTAAGTAGGGTAAGCACTTGCAGAAGACAATGAGTTGTTGGCACTGGAATGTGGGGTTCTTAAAAGGAGATTGAGTTTCAGGGTGGGGTTCTCAGTGGTGGGCTCTCTCGCTGACCACGTCCTGCAGCCGTTTGAGCAGCACATCCTCGCTCTCGGGACACACCCGTTTGGTGGGGGACTCGCCCAAGTAGTCGCCCTCCATGGAAAAGGCCCTTTTCCTGCTGACCCCGCCCTGGCGGATCATCCGGTTGATGTCAGTCAGTTCCTGCGGAAGGAGGGGGTAAAGCACAGGTGAGCTAACATTAACATACAGACAGGAAGTAAAGGAACCTTGGCCCCTGAGCCTAAATCCTGAGTGACGCAGCAGTCTAAGGCACTGCATCTCAGTGCAAGAGGTGTCACTACAGTCCCTGGTTCGAATCCAGGCTGTATCACATCCGGATGTGATTGGGAGTACCATAGGGCAGCGAAAAATTGGCCCAGCCTCGTCCGGGTTTGGCAGTCAGTGTAAATAATAATTTGTTCTTTAACTGACTTGCCTAGTTAAATAAATGTTTAAAAAATCTGCCTCTCCTAGCGTACACCTGGCCATCAAATATATTTGAATTATTCCAGAGATAACACGCCAGTCCTGATGAACTAATCATCAAGTCCTTGACTACTTCAATCAGGTGTGCTAGTTCAGCAAAATTGTGAAACGCCTGGGGCTCCCCGAGGAGAGGTTTGACAAACATCAAGGTAAATGGACTGAAATATTGTCCATAAATTACCTAATTGGAAAGAAAGGACCACACCTCCCCACACTTATGTGCAAAACATATTGCCTTAAACTCTGGATAATGTTGATTCATGAGTTAATACATTGATTTATGTTAAAGCATGTGTATATGAACCATACAGACAACACAATTTGATGTAAAAAATGTGCATCTAAACGTCTGTACTGCGTCTTCAAAATACAAACACATACATGCATAAGGGTGGGGACATACTTTGGAGGGGCTGCCGTTGATCTTGTAGGTGTAGGCAGAGTTGGGGGTGAGACAGGAGCCATTCTTGTGTGGGGACACGTAGATCGAGTGTCTCTGGGAGATGCGGCGGGGGGACAGGGGCTGGGCTCTCATCGAGGGGAACGGGGACAGAGGAGGGGCCTCCATCTGGAAGACAAGAGGGAACAAAACAACTAACTACAGACAACTAGCTTACAAATCTCAAACTTCTGACTAGATACTGACAGTGAACTGGTGTCAGGACAGAAGTATGCCCATGATTAAAGTTGAATTAGTATATACACTGTCCAACGAAATGCTAACATGCAGGTTCCTTCGACAATGCAACAATAAGAAATAACATGAACAGAAAGTAAATGGCACAGTAGAATATAAGAAAGCACAATTTATAGTAAAATATTTACACAGGGTATGAGGGAAGGGGGATTAGAGGGCAATTGTTTAAATTGTGCAGAATTAGCAATAGTAGAGAAGAGTCTGCTATCGGCAGTTGTGATTTGTGTGTAGCATGAATGAATGTGTGTGTGAGTGCATGTGTGCCATGGTGTGGAGAGTCAGTGCAGGTGATCAGACCAGTTCAGATCGCTTGTAGATAGAAATGGTCTCCCGAGTCTGTTGGTATCAGACCTCATACCATACCCTGTTGTCCATGCTGGGGGCGGCGTATCGGAGGGCAAAGCCCTTAATCTTCAGCACATAGACAGAGTTGTAGAACTGGATGAGGTCGCCGCGCTCCTCGCCTTGGGCAAGAGCCTCCTCTCTGCTGCTCTGGTCGGCTTTCTCAGCAGCTGAAATTAAGGCTGGTGGATGCATTGTTCAGCAATGGATACTCGTATCACCAAAGAGTCTGCCTACCGTTATGTTAGCAGTTGATGTTATTCTTCAATAACACAGACCCCAAAGCAAATCAGGGGGAGGAAAACTGGTTTACTCAAAGAGGACAAATCATGCTTGGAAGTAGGTGGTAATTTCTTCCCTGTCCTCAGTGATTCTCTGCACAGAACAAAGGGACAGGATCTCGTGTTATAACCCAGGCCTAGCCTGTGGTTGACTAACTAGAATTAGTATCCCATTTCAGGTTCAATGTATAAACAATTTGGACCAATGAGAACTTGTCATGTAGCTATGAGTCCCAGACTGAAATTCCTCCCATGTCTCTGACCCATTGATATTACAGGAAAAAAACACTATTTCCATTGACCTTTTCGTGCTGCATATTTATCTTCAAAATATGCTTACAGTATCAATATAATTTTTTGATATATAATTTAAAAATATATTTTTTTCTTCTCCATAATTTCTGTGCTAGAAACAAGCCATATGAAACCAACATTTTTAAACAGCTGGACATTCATTCAGGTTACATTCAGTGGGATTCATTTCCAGAGTCTTTCTCAGGGTCGAGGTATCTTTTAGTGGTCCGAAAATAACTCAGAACCACCTGGCTATACTCCAGTAGTGGACAGCTGCAGATAGAAAGGCTATTTGGGGGTGTGCTGTCTTACATGTTCCACCAGAGGGGTCCACTTCCATGTTCTCGTCTGAGAGCTGTTCTCTGGTGCTGCTGGGTCGGATGAGGACACTGCGGTAGACCTGTGGAGTGAGCATAAACAAGAGCCATAAGGAACACATCACTCAAACTATTCTTTGACTTCACGACTATGCACACCTCCCTCTGCAGAAGTGTTTGAGAAGATCTTGAAATAAAGGAATTCAGAAAAACCTGGCATGTGGGGTCACTTACATGACTGCTGGCTTGTGGTTGACTGCGGTAACATTTCATGATGTCCTGGAATGTGTGGCCTTCTTTCGTAATCTACAACATTCATATGTACACTATTAATAGGAATCCAAGCAACAATCACTCAGGTGAGAAAAAAAACTTGAATGTCTGTACGACAGCGGTAAAACGTGTTTGTGCCAGGGACCGGCAAGACATGGCCTTCTTCCTCTGGGTACAGCTTTCTTAAAATCCAAAAACAAAACAAAAATCTGTGGGTTCTACTACCCTAACACATAATTGTTTTAAAATTACTATTTGATTATCTATTGAAGGACGGACACCTAGAGATCAGAAACAGATGTGTAAAAAAAAATATGAAAATAGCTATCGAATATTGGGAGGACTTATATGCTGAATATGCAGTCAGAATAATATTCTACAGTGAAAATGAGTCAATTCTGCTGAAGGTAACATTGAGTCAATAAGATAATGTGATTAGGAGGCTTCTTTATGATATGGGCCATCCGGAGTATGGCATTTATCGCAGTAGGATGGACACATACATAGTTTTATTGAGTCAATTGTTAGATTACAGTTTCCCCTCAAGGAAATGTGCAATAGATGCGGTAGAGAAATGTGCCATAGATGCGGTCAATCGAACTCGACCAAAACAATGGAGTTGCCATAGAAACACGTGGGGGGGAAAGGGCCATGGGTTAAGATCCAGTCTCCTCATTGGCCCCTGGCAAAATCTACCTACATTCACACTATTGTGCATTTCAAACTGTTGAGGGAAAAAAAAAGATATATTTCTCAAACCACAGGAAAATGCTTTTTGTATGGATGCCAACCCCAACACGTGTTCATGCCATCGTTACCAATCAACTGCATTGCAGTTAAAAACATTAACTGACTACCACCACCGAATTCAGTATGCGAGCTATGCTAACCAGCTTATAAGAATGTGAGTTAGCATTTAGCAGTCACTTCTAAAATTGAAAAGGGACTTCCACATGTTATGATGTGAAAACAGCCAAATATATCAAAATCGGACTTAAGTAACCACACGAAGGCCTGTTACAATACAGAAATCCTGACGGAATTGACGAATATCCACGCCGTTAGATCAGATTTAAATTTTAACAAGACAGTTTTAACAAGACAATCTAGCTGATTCCTCCTGAGGTAAAGTTATTACAGCCTAGAGAAACACGGTGAGATTTGTGCCAAACCGTCCTCTAAGAGCTCCAGACAGGGGCACTCTCAAGGGCACTGACCTAGCCGCCGGCTACGTCAAGCGATCCATGATGCGATGCACCAAGGGACCCGGGCCGGTCTGGAAATTATCACCTTTTTGTATGTTTGATTCAACGGACAGATAGGAAGAGCAGTGGGGCTGAGATTCGAGAACAGACATGTGCTGTCGGCATTAGTGGTGACTGCTAGACCAACCGTTGCCCAAAAGATGTCCTCTACCTTGGATTAGCGAGGGTTCCAAAAAGAGGCTGTACTACTAGGAGGCAGTAGTATTGTTTACAGAACCACCAAAATCCACTGTATTCAAAAGTGTTTTAAACCCGCAAACACCTGCAGTTCTTCAATAAAATAATGAATCCAAAGAACTCATTTACAACTGTTTTCAGTCAGATTTCTTGATGGTGCAGAAAAGTATTAGATATTCTACATTTAAGAAACAAGGGAATGCATTTGTCAAATTTGAATATAAAGGGTATTCTGTGTTTTAATATGGAACGTAAGTATAACCAATTTTCCTGTGAATTGAAAAAGAAAGATTCATAATTTTATTATGGTCCACATAAGAAATAAAAACAAGTGCCATACTAAGTACTAGGTGCCCTGCATGACACAGAAATAATCAAGTCATTATCAATGTGTCAATCCCTCTGTTCAAGACCAACAGAACATCGCTCATCTCATTCAGTGAATCCAGAAACACAGCCACGTAGAAAGCCATTTAGCAGTTGCTCTCAAAAGGCTTAATCAATGCTTTCAACTGAAGATGGTAAAACAACAAAAATAAGCAAATCTCTCTCCTCAGTGCTTTAGTACCTTAGAGATTATGTAGATGGCGCAAAGGAGGAGCTGGTCCAGGTGTCTGTCTTTCATCAGCTCCGGACACTGGACGATGGAGTGCTCAAAGCAAGTCCAGATCTTGCCCCGCAGCTCTGCCGAGATGTCCAGCCTAACGCACAGATCTCTCAGCCGCACACTGGCCAGGTGGTACACCTACAGAGAGCACGGGGGGAGAGTGAGCGCGAGCGAGCAAGAGCGAGAGAGCACGAGGGCGAGAGAGTAGGAAGGAAAGAGTGCGAAAGCGAGCACGAGAGGAGGTGGGAGAGAGAGAGAGAGAGAGAGGGGCGAGAGCGAAGGGGGGCGAGCAAGAGAAGGGGGCGAGAGAGGGCGGGGGGCGAGAGAGAGCGAGGAGGGGCGGGAGAGGGCGAGGCGAGAGAGAGCGCGTGAGGGGAGTGAGAGGGGGCGAGAGAGAGCGAGGGGGGCGAGAGAGCGGGGGACGAGAGAGAGAGCGAGCGAGGGGGCGAGAGAGAGAGCGAGCGAGGGGGCGAGAGAGAGAGCGAGCGAGGGGGGCGTGAGAGAGAGCGAGCGAGGGGGCGTGAGAGAGAGCGGGAGGGGGCGTGAGAGAGAGCGGGAGGGGGCGTGAGAGAGAGCGGGAGGGGGAGGGGAGGGAGAGAGAGCGGGAGGGGAGGGAGAGAGAGCGGGAGGGGAGGGAGAGAGAGCGGGAGGGGGCGAGAGAGGGCGAGAGCGGGAGGAGAGAGACAGAGAGTGGGAGGGGGGGGCGAGCGAGTGCAAGGGGGTGCGGGCGAGTGCGAGGGGGCGAGTGCGAGGCGGGCGAGCGAGAGGGAATGTGTCTCAGCAGCGGCTAGTACTACGTACACCATTATTCATCATTTGTGTTGCATGTAAAAATAAAGGCCCCCTGAGGATAATGACTATGTGCTGTTCTCTGGGATAGATACGTGGAACGGCTGGGGGAACCCAAGGACAGGTTTGCGAACCACTGATATAGGGAATAGGGTGCCTTTGTGATGCAGCCAGTGTGTCCTCTTTCACCTTCCTGAAGAAGAGGGCCAAGGAGCCGGTGCGTCTGGGCCGGCTCTGTTGGGGGTCTGGCTGGGCCTGGGGTGCCGGGATGGGCCGGCTGGGGGAGGCTGTCAAGAGGACCTGGGCTGTAATGGGACTGCCGGGCTCCCCTCTGGTCTGTACCTGGATCAGCGTGATGCCTCCCAGATCATTCTTTATACCTGGGGATCACATAGGCACATTGTACTCAGAACAGGGGGGCGATTGGCTTGTTGAGGCGTTGCACAATTTCATATGAATAAATTTCCCAAAGGGTGTTACGCATAGAGTTGCAAAGGGAGGGTAAATTACAGGAAACTGATTTCAGCAGTAAACTACCAGAATTTAGTGGCCTTTTTGTGTACTTATCACAGGGGTCTGTAATGCTCTCTGTCCCTCTGTGTGGACTAAATATAAACCATCAAATTAGTGAACACCATTGGTGATTAATATGAGGGTGTCAGCATTAAATAGATTTGATATTTTACACACTTATTTTACCATGTCAATATGTCTGTTGTCAATCAATGTTTTAGTGACAAATTGGTTGCAGTTGTGAAAAAAAAAGTCAATAGTTGCAGTTACCTGAAAATAATACCATTGTTGAGTAGATGCTTTTCTTCTCCATTAATTAGGCAATTTTATCTTGAACTATATGTATTTCACTATTTATATTTTTTGACAATTTACTTTTGCTTCACTACATTCCTAAAGAAAATAAATGTACTTTTTACCCCATACATTTTCCCTAACACCCAAAAGTACTAGTTACACTCTGAATGCTTAGCAGGACAGGAAAACTGTCAAATTCACACGCTTATCAAGAGAACATCCCTGGTCCTCCCTACTGCCTCTGATCTGGTGGACTGACTAAACACACATGCTTCATTTATAAATTATGTCTGAGTGTTGGATTATGTCCCTGGCTTTCAGTAAAAAACTAGAAAATGGTAGCATTTGGTTTACTTAATATAAGGAATTTTTAATTATTTGTACTTTTCCTTTTGATACTTAAGTATACTTCAAACCAAATACTTTTTCTCAAGTAGTATTTTACTGGGTGACTCACTTGAGTAATTTTCTAAAAGCTTTACTTTTATTCAAGTATGAAAATTGGGTACTTTTTCCACTGCCGGGAAAAGCCCCCTTGAACTTTGCGACCTTTTGCCACATTTCAGGCTTCAAACAAAGATATAAAACTGTATTTTTTTGTGAAGAATCAACAACAAGTGGGACACAATCATGAAGTGGAACGACATTTATTGGATATTTCAAACTTTAACAAATCAAAAACTGAAAAATTGGGCGTGCAAAATTATTCAGCCCCTTTACTCTCAGTGCAGCAAACTCTCTCCAGAAGTTCAGTGAGGATCTCTGAATGATCCAATGTTGACCTAAATGACTAATGATGATAAATACAATCCACCTGTGTGTAATCAAGTCTCCGTAAAAATGCACCTGCACTGTGATAGGTCCGTTAAAAGCACAGAGAGCATCATGAAGAACAAGGAACACACCAGGCAGGTCCGAGATACTGTTGTGAAGAAGTTTAAAGCCGGATTTGGATACAAAAATATTTCCCAAGCTTTAAACATCCCAAGGAGCACTGTGCAAGCGATAATATTGAAATGGAAGGAGTATCAGACCACTGCAAATCTACCAAGACCTGGCCGTCCCTCTAAACTTTCAGCTCATACAAGGAGAAGACTGATCAGAGATGCAGCCAAGAGGCCCATGATCACTCTGGATGAACTGCAGAGATCTACAGCTGAGGTGGGAGACTCTGTCCATAGGACAACAATCAGTCGTATATTGCACAAATCTGGCCTTTATGGAAGAGTGGCAAGAAGAAAGCCATTTCTTAAAGATATCCATAAAAAGTGTCGTTTAAAGTTTGCCACAAGCCACCTGGGAGACACACCAAACATGTGGAAGAAGGTGCTCTGGTCAGATGAAACCAAAATTGAACTTTTTGGCAACAATGCAAAACGTTATGTTTGGCGTAAAAGCAACACAGCTCATCACCCTGAACACACCATCCCCACTGTCAAACATGGTGGTGGCAGCATCATGGTTTGGGCCTGCTTTTCTTCAGCAGGGACAGGGAAGATGGTTCAAATTGATGGGAAGATGGATGGAGCCAAATACAGGACCATTCTGGAAGAAAACCTGATGGAGTCTGCAAAAGACCTGAGATTGGGACGGAGATTTGTCTTCCAACAAGACAATGATCCAAAACATAAAGCAAAATCTACAATGGAATGGTTCAAAAATAAACATATCCAGGTGTTAGAATGGCCAAGTCAAAGTCCAGACCTGAATCCAATCGAGAATCTGTGGAAAGAACTGAAAACTGCTGTTCACAAATGCTCTCCATCCAACCTCACTGAGCTCGAGCTGTTTTGCAAGGAGGAATGGGAAAAAAATTTAGTCTCTCGATGTGCAAAACTGATAGAGACATACCCCAAGCGACTTACAGCTGTAATCGCAGCAAAAGGTGGCGCTACAAAGTATTAACTTAAGGGGGCTGAATAATTTTGCACGCCCAATTTTTCAGTTTTTGATTTGTTAAAAATGTTTGAAATATCCAATAAATGTCGTTCCACTTCATGATTGTGTTCTACTTGTTGTTGATTCTTCACAAAAAA
The DNA here is from genome assembly GCF_023373465.1 of Oncorhynchus keta. Taxonomy (NCBI): domain Eukaryota; kingdom Metazoa; phylum Chordata; class Actinopteri; order Salmoniformes; family Salmonidae; genus Oncorhynchus; species Oncorhynchus keta. The sequence continues at coordinate 48,655,747 of NC_068430.1, read as the reverse complement.
ATACAGTTTTATATCTTTATGTTTGAAGCCTGAAATGTGGCAAAAGGTCGCAAAGTTCAAGGGGGCCTAATATTTTCGCAGGACACTGTAAATACGTGTTCATTCAATCTTTTTGACAGCACCCCTTTTGGTTTAAACAAATCTTTCCATACCTGTTTTCACATAGTAGAAGCGGTCAGAAAGTTACTTTTTAGAGTCCAAAACATTCTGGTGAAGAAGACATTTTTTTTAAAATAAAAAGTAATTTTCAACTTACCGTCAATTACCTAAAAATGCGGAAACAGCCATTTGTTTTCCATATCTGCATTAGGGCTGGGAATTGCCTGGGACCGATATTGATCACGATACGATTTTTACGATTCTATATGTATTGCGATTCAATGTTCCAAACATATTGCTCACCATGTCTGCTGCTGAGGGAAAAGAGAGACATGAGAATTTTTTTTTGTTGATCAGTCATGGAAATAAGTGCTAAAATCTAATTGGCTCCCTATTTAAAAAATATGGAGAACAATGTAGCATAGACCCTGTTTCACAACAGCTGAGGTTGCGAATTTATTTTTTACTTCTAATTACAACGACAAAGATGACTGCCGGTCCACCCACTGCTAACTTAAAATTGTCATGTCTATTATATTATCTACATTTCAATAGGTTTCCTATGGAGGATTGACAGTATAATAAAGCCCCCCCCCCCAGAAAAGCAGCAGCGTAAGAGGGGGGGTAATGCAAATGATTAATGCAAATGGTTACATGTTCAGGAGTCTTATGGCTTGAGGGTAGAAGCTGTTTAAAAAGCCTCTTAGACCTAGACTTTACGATCCGGAACCGCTTTCCATGCAGTAGCAGAGAGAACAGTCTATGACTAGGGTGGCTGTAGTCATAGACTGTTCCTACATCCATACCAACAGTCTGATCTGGCCCTAGCCTTTTGGGGGCCCTAAGTGAAATTGCGAGCAAAACATTTCAGAAGCCACCCTCTTGACAACGTTTGATCCGGGGGACTACAAAAAGCAACAAAAGCTGCCAATCCCTACCTTAGATGTAAAATATGGTCTAAACTACAACAGTAATTGAGGATAATAGTATGTTTTTTTTAATTAAAAATAACCCCCCCCCCAGAAGTTATAAAATAGTTTGACAACCCTGTTTGCAAGCTTTTAAATTATGTTGATCTTTTCCAGTGATTAAGACATGGATATCTCATGGTATGCAAAATGGGTCAACTCTAAGCACCTTTATCTGTTAAATGTTTTGGCATTCAGGTCCAAAAAGTAACTTTCTGAGCACTTCTACAATGGGTAAATATGTATGGAAGGTTCCGTTCAAATCAAAAGGGGTGCTATGATAAAATGATTGAATTCAAATGGATTGATCCATATAAATCATTAATTTAACTGACCAAAAATGTGTATAAATACCACAGCGTGTGATGAGTGTTATCGCAGGTGTACCTTGCAGTGGGATGCTGAGCTGCTGGCCGTTGGCTGTGGTCATATTGAGTATGGTGGGAGTGTCAATCTTCAGCGTCCCGCCGGGTGTGAACATAATCCTCTTGGCAAGGGACGGAGACTGCTGGGCCTGGCTGCTGCTGTCGTCCCCAAACAGACGCCGCTTGGCACTGCCCGCCGCCGGGGAGCTGTAACGGTCGTGGACGGATAAGGGCGACGGAGGAATGTCTGGGAAAAGGAAAAGAGGTTCAGTTTGTTAGACTTAAAAGAGCATTCATTTTCCTGGGGAACTTAGCGTAAGCCTGAGTAGAAAATGAAGTGGCTTTATTTCATCGTAACACAGACTGGCACAGAATTCAATAGAGCTTTCATGTTATTGTACATCCATATTGTTATAGGACAATATGTATGTACAGTCTACTGTTATCAAAAGGGACATTAAAGTCACACCACTCCATGTGAACCCGGAGATTATGATACAACCTCCCTCTAGTGGCTGAATGAGGACACACTGACATACACCAAAAGGAGAAAAATAAGAAATGCTGACATATTGGCTCTTTCTCAATTCAGATTTTCTCAATTACTCACATCCCTTCTACCTGCCTCTTTCTGAAGCAGATTTGATAAGGTCCTTGTAACTTCTCCAATGCGGTTGAGGTGGGAAGGAGATACAATGCAAGGAATCGTGGAAAGACTAATTGAGATAGAGGCTCTAACACCTCAAGGTGGCCTACCTTTGCGTGCGCTGCTCAGGCCCGTCCTAAACTCGCGGATGCGAGGGTGGATGATGGGGGAGAGGGCCACCAGAGGGAGGTGGGAGGGACCAGCATTGCTGTTCCCCGTGTCAAAACTACTGGGGAAGTTAACCTGGATATGATAGGGGGAGGAAGATCAGTTAGGAATAGTTAAGAATAGATATATTTGTAAATGGTTAACTGACACCTGGCCTTATGAGAATTCCATTTGGTCCATGTTACCTAGGATCATGTACTTCTACTATTATATTGCTTGCATTATTGTAATTTGTAGGGTTTAAGTGCCAAATCAAAATGCACTAGGCAGTTAACCACATAAATTATTTGTCAGTTAGAGACAGAGCCAGGATCTAGCTCACCACATTCCAAAAGTTCAATTAATGCATCTTATATTATAACTTATTCACCACGATAACACAACAGTAAAAAAAAAAAAAAAAAAAAAAAAAAGTTTTCTGATGTACAGTAGATCCCCCATGGGCTGTGCATTGTAGTTGTAGTGTTTCTTGGATGCTCACCTCCTCCACGGTGGGGACCTTGTTGTGAGCCTGCTCCAGGGCCTCCCACAGCACAGAGTCTGCTGTCCAGGCCCGGCACTCCAGCACCTGCTCTTCGATGGAGTTCAGGTGCTTCACCATGTCCCGGGACAGACCCTCTTCTGAGCGGATGAACACCTCAATCACCTGCATGTGCACATTTTCAGCGTAGGTTGACATCAGATAGTGTGTGTGTACCAGTAGACATTTTTATTTCACCTTTATTTCACCAGGTAGGCCGGTTGAGAACAAGTTCTCATTTATAACTGCGACCTGGCCAAGATAAAGCAAAGCGACAAAAACAACAGTTAAACAAACAAACGTACAGTCAATAACACAATAGAAAAATATATGTACAGTGTGTGCAAATGTAGAAGATTAGGGAGGTAAGGCAATAAATAGGCCATAGAGGCGAAATAATTAGAATTTTGTATTAACACTGGAGTGATAGATGTGCAGATGTTGATGTGCAAGTAGAGATACTGGAGTGCAAAAGAGCAAGAAGATAAATACCAATATGGGGATGAGGTAGTTATTGTTAAGTCCATGTTTTAAGTATCCCAATATTTATGTTATTACGGGGCTATCACTCAGTCAAGAGTGCGCATGAAGTCTGGTGGTTGATGGACCTAGCCTTGAGAATAATGGCAACCTTTGAGGGTGTTCATACGGTATAGTAAAATTTGTTAAACTGGAACCTTGTCGTTGTGTCATTTCGAGTTAACAGTTGAGTGTGCTATTTACAGATGGGCTGTGTACAGGTACAGTGATCGATAAGTTGCTCTGACAGCTGATGCTTAAAGTTAGAGAGGGAGATAAGTGTCCAGCTTCAGTGATTTTAGCTATTTGTTCCAGTCATTGGCAGCAGAGAACTGGAAGGAAAGGCGGCCAAAGAAGTGTTGGCTTTGGGGACGACCAGGGAAATATACCTTGCTGGACGTGCTCAATGGGATTGAGGTCCGGGCTCTTCGCTGGCCATGGCAGAACACTGACATTCCTGTCTTGCAGAAAATCACACACAGAACGAGCAGTATGGCTGGTGGCATTGTCATGCTGGAGGGTCATGTCAGATAAGCCTGCAGGAAGGGTACCACATGAGGGAGGAGGATGTCTTCCCTGTAACGCAGTGATGAGATTTCCTGCAATGACAACAAGCTCAGTCCGATGATGCTGTGACACACTGCCCCAGACCATGACGGACCCTCCACCTCCAAATCGATCTCGCTCCAGAGTACAGGCCTCGGTGTAACGCTCATTCCTTCGACGATGAACGTGAATCCGACCATCACCCCTGATGAGACAAAAGCGCGACTCGTCAGGGAGTCTTTTTTCCAATCCTGTCTGGTCCAGCGACGGTGGGTTTGTGCTCATAGGCGACATTCTTGCCGGTGATGTCTGGTGGGGACCTGTGGACAGTCTGAGCACTGATGGAGGGATTGTGCGTTCCTGGTATAACTCGGGCAGTTTTTGTTGCCATCCTGTACCTGCTCCGCAGGTGTGATGTTCGGATCTACCGATCCTGTGCAGGTGTTGTTACACGTGGTTTGCCACTGCGAGGACGATCAGCTGTCCATCTTGTCTCCCTGTAGCTCTGTCTTAGGTGTCTCACAGTACCTACACTGCAATTTCTTGCCCTGGCCACATCTGCAGTTCTCATGCAGCATGCCTAAGGCACGTTCACGCAGATGAGCAGGGACTTTTGTTAAAGGGACTATGATAGATAATAACAGAGTAGCGGCAGAATAGAAAGGGGGGGTTGATTAGAATCTACTGTGATTGAGTGTTTGCGTGCGAGTGCAGCTACTTACCTTGAAGAAGTAGAACGGTCGTAGTTTGAAGATGCTGATGATCCAGGGGAAGGTGCGCTGGGAGCTGTAGGCAAACAGCACCACCTCCAGACAGCAGGCCATCAGAGAGCAGTGGAAGATGTCCTGCTCCAGCAGCACCTAGAATTTTCAGTCATTGGCACACTGAATGTCCAACAGTCTGATGCAATGCACCATCACACATTAGCTTTGCTATTCTTCATATCTGTAAGCGTTAGTTACCATATAGATGTGTGCCATAGCACGAAACAGAAGAAAGCGGTCTGAAACAGAGAGGCACTATCTGAACTCGTCCAATAAACACTTTTTCAGTTGTCATTTCATATACTGTGTACCCTAATGAACACGACCCAGGTGTAACTTACAGCCATGTCTTTGCCGTGTAGCCTCCTTGTCTCTTGGGCCATGACATTCTCAAGGATCTTGTAATAGAGGATTTCAGCCAGCTTCATCCTGTTCTCAGCAAAATCTGAACGAAGGGGCCAAGAAATGGCATTAAGAAGAGCATGCAAGCTTTCATTGACCCATTATCTTAATTCAATAGTGGTCTTGTGTCTGCTTTTTGCCTGATCAAATGTAGAAGTAATATGCATGGAAAGCAGAACATGCACAGTAGATGGAGACACCTTATAATTTTGAGGCATGTTTGACAGAACACTTAAGGTAAATAGCAAAAGAGTGTTTGAGCAGTTGCGTACTAAGTCCACTTTGTGTACCAATGTTTACTTTTTGACATTTGTGATGTACCCCGTCTACAAGCATATTTAACCCCTATTTCTGCATGCTCAATGTATTCCATCTGCGTGTGTGTCTGGTATCTCACCCATGTGTGATCCAGGAAGCTCCTCTGAGTCCTTTGTGTAATGTTGCTTGAACGTCTCGCCCAGGGTTTTCACTCTGCTCAGAATGGCTATGATGGGGTCCCGCGAACATGACCTACAGGTGGAAAAAGTCACAGGGCCAAAACAGTTAAACACCACAAACCTTCCAATTCAAGTCGCAGTGGCCTCTGTTTCTCCTCTCCATGGGACTTGATTTATCAACCAAATCACAGTTGGGGGCAATTACATTTCAATGGGAAAATTTTCATTTTCTTTTACTTCTTGAATTGTAATTGACCCAAAACCAGATTAACATGCCTAGTTTACACAAAACTATTTAACATGTAGCGAGTTTCCCCGACCCTTGTTATAAACCCAGTCCTGGACTAAAACACACTTTCAAATGGAGATTCTCCATTTTCAATCCAGGAAGAGGCTTCATCTCAGATCTGGGTCCATGAAAATGTCCCTATAAACTAATGGACATTTGAGGCAGTGGATGTGAGCTTACTTGAATATCTGCATCAGGGCCTCGCTGGGGGCGCTACGCAGGCCCGAGACCATGCTCTGGAGTCGGCTGACGCTTTGCGTGGCCGAGGACACAGGGGTCACCAGTAGCTCCTTCTCCTTCAGGTAACGCCTGCCTGTCAGAGGAGTGGAGGGGGCCAGGGTGCGCTTCTGCACACACACACACACACACACACACACACACACACACACACACACACACACACACACACACACACACACGACAGAACAAGGTTTTATTTCCTATCAAAGTCATAGGAGTCACGTGATCTCTGTTTAAGCCCCTTAAAACGTGTTTGGGATAGGGGGCGGTATTTTGAGGTCCAGATGAAAAGCGTGCCCAAAGGAAACTGCCTGCTACTCAGGCCCAGAAGCTAGGATATGCATATAAATTGGAAGATTTGGATAGAAATCACTCTAGAATTTCTAAAACTGTTAGAATAATGTCTGAGTATAACAGAAGCAAAACCAGAGGACAATCCATTAAAAAGAAATACCACTGATTTCATTGGCTGGCACTTTTATAATAGGGCGAAATCGTCCCCGATTGCAGTTCCTAGGGCTTCCACTAGATGTCAAGTCTTTAGAAAGAGTTTCAGGCTGGTTTTTAGAGAGAAAAAAATACAACTTCTACCTCATTTAAGTGTCTCCCATTTTGGCTGTAGTGTTTCCAAGCGCATGGCTGAGAGAGAGCGCGTTCTTTTTGTTTATATCTGGTAAAGACAATAACGATTCTCCATCTTAAATTGTATTGTTTATTTGCTTATTAGGGTACCTAAGGTTTGATTATAAACGTTGATGGACTTGTTTGGATAATGTTATTGTTAACATTTGGGATTCATTTTGTATGCATTTTGAAGGAGGGAACCCGAGTGGAATATTGACTGAAGCGCGCCAGCTAAACTGAGCTATGGATATAAAGAAGGACTTTATCGAACAAAAGGACCATTTGTAACGTAACTGGGACGGACCTTTTGGAGTGCTAACGGAAGAAGTTCTTCAAAGGTAACGCATATATTATATCGCTAATTTCTGATGTTCGTGTCGCAACTCCCTGGTTGAAAATGATTTGTTATGCATGTGTGTGTGCTGGGCGCTGTCCTCGGATAATCACATGGTTTGCTTTCGCCATAAAGCCTTTTTGAAATCTAACACGGCGGCTGGATTAACAACAAGTTAAGCTTATTTTGATGTATTACACTTGTGATTTCATGAAAGTTTCATATTTATAGTAATTTAATTTGAATTTGGCGCTCTGCCATTTCACCGGATGTTGTTGAGGTGTCCCGCTAGTGGCACGCCTATCCCAAACAGGTTTTAAAGGATTTTGATCTGTGACTGAAAATGGGAGAGTGGGCTCACTCTTTCACATTTTATTCACAACATTATTTAGCGAGATGACATAAGCAAAGATGTGGCGAACACAGACAAGAGAGGGCATTTTTTTTAGCAGTATGTGGCAATTTAATTAGAAAAATCTATATTTTATGAATAATCAGGAAAAAACATCTGTTCAGTTAGTTTGCGGAGATGGTGCCATAAATGAGCCTCATCCCTGTTGATTTTCAGCTATATGTTTAGGAATTTAACTGGCTTCAGCTATCTACCTTCTCAAAGTGCTGTTGCAGGTTGCTCTCCACCTGCATGCGGGCTGACAGCTGGCAGGCCCGGGGTTCTGGTGCAGCCTTCCTGGGTGTCCCGATCTCCTCATCGGCATCCGCCCCCAGGAACACCCTCTCGTCAAAGTCCCCCACAGTCAGCACATACTCCTCATACTCCCGGTTTATCGCTTTACTGGGTGGCACACACACGTTATCAGACCATAAGCAATGTTAAACACAAGAAGCTTCAAACGTGACCGAGATTGAAAACATTCTAGGCACCTCTACAAATGACAGATTAGGATAGAATAACAAACTTACTTGTTATCTATGAAATTTGGTGTGTCCAGAAGATCAGTGAGCAGCTCCTCATTCCCTTTAAGTATCTGGAGAAGACAATGAATGAGTCAACACACTGGGCCCTGGGGGCTTAACAGTTCCCTCGCAGGGATCAAACGAGACTGATGCACTTTCCCATATTTTCAAGGATCATTTTATTCTAGTCCAGACAAAAAGATGTTCCAGTTACTATCTCCCACAGGATTTACTATATTCAAAATTAATTATGCCGGCATCTGTATGTATGTGCTGTGGATGGGGGAATCCTCCAACAGAAGGACTGACAGAAGAATAGAAATGACCTTGGCTGGTGGTGGTGGGGGGGGCATGTGTCTGAACATTTTATGTGTAGGGGTTTGTGGTTGGATTATGGAATGTGTACATTACTGAGCTTTTGTGTGTGTGTGGGGGGGGCATGGTCGTTTTAACCCACCACAGTACTCCTCCAGATAGCAGGTTGTCATTGTTTTAGGGGTCTCACCTGCCGCTCAAAGAGCCTTTTAATGTAGGGCTTGAAGTAGTGCTCCTTGATGCCCTTGGCCTCCACCACCAAGCCATCGTGTAGCTCACACAGCCGATCGATGACACATGGCGGCTCGTCCGGGGTGTTGTTTTCCAACCTGAAGATGCTGGGCATGCCTGAGGACAAAGGAAGCCAAGGTCAAAGAACATTTTTACATTTTGTTTTGTTTATCTCCACTCTTCAGTATGTTATTGACGCATAACCACCGAGTAATCTGCCCCTTTCTCCATTTATCTCATATTCAAAAGTATAATGCTATTTTTCATAATTTAAGTTCCAATGAGTAAGTCAAATAAGTGTCATCAGCTCACTTCATTTTATTTATTACCTTTTCTAATGTGGCTGTGTTTTGTTATTGGTTAGCAAATTACTTACATAGGGCTGGGCGATAAATCAATATCAATAATTATTGAGGTAATTACTTCCCTCAATAACGATATAAAAAAGTTCAGATTAATTTTCAATATTGTCGATAAAGAATCCCTTAATAGTCCATTTTCTCTGTGACGCAGCAGGAATGTGCAGAGAAGTGACAATATGCACGTGGAGAGGTATAGGCACACTAAAAACCACTTAGCACCTTGAAAAATTAGTGATCTAGGTGAAAACAGTGGCAGTGATAGCCATGGAGTAGGAGCAACTTCCAACTCAGAAATTATTGATAAAAAGGGTTCAAACTGTTTGTTATTTGTAGGTGGTTTGGTTTTTTAAAGTGCGACAAAGAGCAGAGCAATGTTTGGTGTGACTTGTGCCGTAGACAGGTGGCTACCAAGTCTGGTAATACGACAAACCTTGTTCACCATCTGAAGCAAAATCACTCTTTGGAACATGCTGAATGTTTGTGCCACAGTATTGATAAACGCCCCTCAAGCACCAGCCAATCTATGGATGTTCACCCAAAGCAGTCAACACTGACAGCGTTTATGCCCTACGAGCAAACATCGAAAAGACATCACAAATGCTATTATGCATTGCATTGCCAAGGACATGCTACCAATTAGCATAGCCGAAAAGGAAGGTTTCAAGAGGCTTATCAATTTAATTGACCCCAGGTACGTTCTCTCTGGCCGCAAACATCTCTCTCACATCGCACTGCCTAAACTTTACACCGACTGTAGGGAAAAAGTTTAGGAACTGCTTAAAGATTTTACGTATTTTGCTACTACTACATATCTGTGGTCTAGTCACACGTCAGAGCCTTATATTAGCCTCACTATCCACTATATTGACAGAGTGGAATCTTCGAAATGCCTTTAAACATCATACTTTCCCGATGACCACACGGGTGAAGATATAGCAGAGGTGCTCATTGACACTCTCGTCTCCTGGGAACTCAGTCAAGACAGACAGGTCTGCATTACAACGGATAGTGGTGCGAACGTGGTGAAGGCCGCTCAAATCAACAAATGGACCAGACTGCAATGTTTTGGACTTCGTCTGCACTTGGCCATTGGTAAGTAACTTTGTCAATTGTGTATATTGAAGTGATTGGTTCATCAACTGATTAAGTATTGATCATTTCCGGTCACAACTTTGCAGACTTGTTTTCGAGTTGCTGTGCGTTTTGTTGCCAACCGATTTTGCTACCTGACAACTCTACGGTTTTTAGACGTCTGAGACGCCGAAGCTTCCCACCATTAGCTCTGACAAATTGAAAACTCTAGTCATTGGCGACTCCATTACCCGCAGTATTAGACTTAAAAACGAATCATCCAGCGATCATACACTGTTTACCAGGGGGCAGGGTTACCGACGTTAAGGCTAATCTGAAGATGGTGCTGGCTAAAGCTAAAACTGACGAGTGTAGAGAGTATAGAGATATTGTTATCCACGTCGGCACCAACGATGTTAGGATGAAACAGTCAGAGATCACCAAGCGCAACATAGCTTCTGCGTGTAAATCAGCTAGAAAGATGTGTCGGCATCGAGTAATTGTCTCTGGCCCCCTCCCAGTTAGGGGGAGTGATGAGCTCTACAGCAGTCTCACAACTCAATCGCTGGTTGAAAACTGTTTTCTGCCCCTCCCAAAAGATAGAATTTGAAGATAATTGGCCCTCTTTCTGGGACTCACCCACAAACAGGACCAAGCCTGACCTGCTGAGGAGTGACGGACTCCATCCTAGCTGGAGGGGTGCTCTCATCTTATCTACCAACATAGACAGGGCTCTAACTACTCTAGCTCCACAATGATGGGTGCAGGCCAGGCAGCAGGTTGTTAGCCAGCCTGCCAGCATAGTGGAGTCTGCCACTAGCAGTCAGTGTAGTCAGCTCAGCTATCACCATTGAGACCGTGTCTGTGCCTCGACCTAGGTTGGGCAAAACTAAACATGGCGGTGTTCGCCTTAGCAATCTCACTAGGATAAAGACCACCTCCATTCCTGTCATTATTGAAAGAGATCATGATACCTCACATCTCAAAATAGGGCTACTTAATGTTAGATCCCTTACTTCAAAGGCAATTATAATCACTGATCATAATCTTGATGTGATTGGCCGGACTGAAACATGGCTTAAGCCTGATGAATTTACTGTGTTAAATGAGGCCTCACCACCTGGCTACACTAGTGACCATATCCCCCGTGCATCCCGCAAAGGCGGAGGTGTTGTTAACATTTACGATAGCAAATTTCAATTTACAAAAAAAAATGACGTTTTCGTCTTTTGAGCTTCTAGTCATGAAATCTATGCAGGCTACTCAATCACTTTTTATAGCTACTGTTTACAGGCCTCCTGGGCCATATACAGCGTTCCTCACTGAGTTCCCTGAATTCCTATCGGACCTTGTAGTCATAGCAGATAATATTCTAATCTTTGGTGACTTTAATATTCACATGGAAAAGTCCACAGACCCACTCCAAAAGGCTTTCGGAGCCATCATCGACTCAGTGGGTTTTGTCCAACATGTCTCTGGACCCACTCACTGTCACAGTCATACGCTGGACCTAGTTTTGTCCCATGGAATAAATGTTGTGGATCTTAATGTTTTTCCTCATAATCCTGGACTATCAGACCACTATTTTATTACGTTTGCAATTACAACAAATAATCTGCTCAGACCCCAACCAAGGAACATCAAAAGTCGTGCTATAAATTCACAGACAACACAAAGATTCCTTGATGTCCTTCCAGATTCCCTCTGTCTACCCAAGGACGCCAGAGGACAAAAATCAGTTAACCACCTAACTGAGGAACTCAATTTAACCATGCGCAATACCCTAGATGCAGTTGCACCCCTAAAAACTAAAAACATTTCTCATAAGAAACTAGCTCCCTGGTACACAGAAAATACCCGAGCTCTGAAGCAAGCTTCCAGAAAATTGGAACGGAAATGGCGCCACACCAAACTGGAAGTCTTCCGACAAGCTTGGAAAGACAGTAGCGTGCAGTACCGAAAAGCCCTTACTGCTGCTCGATCATCCTATTTTTCTAACTTAATTGAAGAAAATAAGAACAATCCGAAATTCCTTTTTGATACTGTCGCAAAGCTAACTAAAAACCAGCATTCCCCAAGAGAGGATGACTTTCACTTTAGCAGTGATAAATTCATGAACTTCTTTGAGGAAAAGATTATGATTATTAGAAAGCAAATTACGGACTCCTCTTTAAATCTGCGTATTCCTTCAAAGCTCAGTTGTCCTGAGTCTGCACAACTCTCCCAGGACCTAGGATCAAGAGAGACGCTCAAGTGTTTTAGTACTATATCTCTTGACACAATGATGAAAATAATCATGGCCTCTAAACCTTCAAGCTGCATACTGGACCCTATTCCAAATAAACTACTGAAAGAGCTGCTTCCTGTGCTTGGCCCTCCTATGTTGAACATAATAAACGGCTCTCTATCCACCGGATGTGTACCAAACTCACTAAAAGTGGCAGTAATAAAGCCTCTCTTGAAAAAGCCAAAACTTGACCCAGAAAATATAAAAAACTATTGGCCTATATCGAATCTTCCATTCCTCTCAATTTTTAGAAAAGGCTGTTGCGCAGCAACTTACTGCCTTCCCGAAGACAAACTATGTATACGAAATGCTTCAGTCTGGTTTTAGACCCCATCATAGCACTGAGACGGCACTTGTGAAGGTGGTAAATGACATTTTAATGGCATCAGACCGAGGCTCTGCATCTGTCCTCATGCTCCTAGACCTTAGTGCTGCTTTTGATACCATCGATCACCACATTCTTTTGGAGAGATTGGAAACCCAAATTGGTCTACACGGACAAGTTCTGACCTGGTTTAGATCTTATCTGTCGGAAACATATCAGTTTGTCTCTGTGAATGGTTTGTCCTCTGACAAATCAACTGTAAATTTCGGTGTTCCTCAAGGTTCCGTTTTAGGACCACTATTGTTTTCACTATATATTTTACCTCTTGGGGATGTTATTTGAAAACATAATGTTAACTTTCACTGCTATGCGGATGACACACAGCTGTACATTTCAATGAAACATGGTGAAGCCCCAAAATTGCCCTCGCCAGAAGCATGTGTTTCAGACATAAGGAAGTGGAAGGCTGCAAACTTTCTACTTTTAAACTCGGACAAAACAGAGATGCTTGTTCTAGGTCCCAAGAAACAAAGAGATCTTCTGTTGAATCTGACAATTAATCTTAATGGTTGTACAGTCGTCTCAAATAAAACTGTGAAGGACCTCGGCGTTACTCTGGACCCTGATCTCTCTTTTGAAGAACATATCAAGACCATTTCAAGGACAGCTTTTTTCCATCTACGCAACATTGCAAAAATCCGAAACTTTCTGTCCAAAAATGACGCAGAAAAATTAATCCATGCTTTTGTCACTTCTAGGTTAGACTACTGCAATGCTCTACTTTCCGGCTACCCGGATAAAGCACTAAATAAACTTCAGTTGGTGCTAAATACGGCTGCTAGAATCCTGACTAGAACCAAAAACTTTGATCATATTACTCCAGTGCTAGCCTCTCTACACTGGCTTCCTGTCAAAGCAAGGGCTGATTTCAAGGTTTTACTGCTAACCTACAAAGCATTACATAGGCTTGCTCCTACCTATCTCTCTGATTTGGTCCTGCCGTACATACCTACACGTACGCTACGGTCACAAGACGCAGGCCTCCTAATTGTCCCTAGAATTTCTAAGCAAACAGCTGGAGGCAGGGCTTTCTCCTATAGAGCTCAATTTTTATGGAACGGTCTGCCTACCCATGTCAGAGACGCAAACTCGGTCTCAACCTTTAAGTCTTTATTGAAGACTCATCTCTTCAGTGGGTCATATGATTGAGTGTAGTCTGGCCCAGGAGTGGGAAGGTGAACGGAAAGGCTCTGGAGCAACGAACCGCCCTTGCTGTCTGCCTGTCCGGTTCCCCTCTTTCCACTGGGATTCTCTGCCTCTAACCCTATTACAGGGGCTGAGTCACTGGCTTACAGGGGCTTTCTCATGCCGTCCCTGGAAGGGGTGCGTCACCTGAGTGGGTTGATTCACTGATGTGGTCATCCTGTCTGGGTTGTGCCATGGCGGAGATCTTTGTGGGCTATACTCAGCCTTGTCGCAGGATGGTAAGTTGGTGGTTGAAGATATCCCTCTAATGGTGTGGGGGCTGTGCTTTGGCAAAGTGGGTGGGGTTATATCCTTCCTGTTTGGCCCTGTCCGGGGGTGTCCTCGGATGGGGCCACAGTGTCTCCTGACCCCTCCTGTCTCAGCCTCCAGTATTTATGCTGCAGTAGTTTGTGTCGGGGGCTAGGGTCAGTTTGTTATATCTGGAGTACTTCTCCTGTCCTTTTCTGTGTCCTGTGTGAATCTAAGTGTGTGTTCTCTAACTCTCCTTCTCTCTTTCTTTCTCTCGGAGGACCTGAGCCCGAGGACCATGCCCCAGGACTACCTGACATGATGACTCCTTGCTGTCTCCAGTCCTCCTGGCCGTGCTGCTGCTCCAGTTTTAACTGTTCTGCCTTATTATTATTCGACCATGCTGGTCATTTATGAACATTTGAACATCTGGGCCATGTTCTGTTATAATCTCCACCCGGCACATCCAGAGGTGGACTGCCCCCCCCCCACATAGCCTGGTTCCTCTCTAGGTTTCTTCCTAGGTTTTGGCCTTTCTAGGGAGTTTTTCCTAGCCACCGTGCTTCTACACCGGCATTGCTTGCTGTTTGGGGTTTTAGCACTTTGAGATATCAGCTGATGTACGAAGGGCTATATAAATAAATTTGCTTTGATTTGATTAAGTTAAATATTACATTTGTACATAACTAAAGGGATTGTGATTTTAACATTTGATTAAAATCCTGTGATTTCTCACAGCGTGTGTAGATAAAAACGACTGGATCGAGCAATTGTAGTGTGTAAGAAAGTGGTAGGTGCCTTTTCCTATTCGTGGAAAAAGAAGATACCTGGCAGTTGCTCAAAAAGAACAACCTAGAACAGCACAAGTTGGTGACAGAGCAGCCTACCAGGTGGGGATCACGTCAAAAGATGGTACAAAGAGCACTGTAGCAGGAGAAAGCCATTTCACACGTCTTGTCCAGTGACAAGACCCAGAACTTAGCTCCCACCTATAGAGATATACAGTTGAAGTCGGAAGTTAACATACAATTAGGTTGGAGTCATTAAAACTAATTTTTCATCCACTCCACAAATTTCTTGTTAACTTCTTATGGCTGGGGGGCAGTATTGAGTAGCTTGGATGAATAAGACGCCCAAAGTAAACAGCTTGCTCCTCAGTCTCAGTTGCTAATATATGCATATTATTATTAGTATTGGATAGAAAACACTCTAAAGTTTCTAAAACTGTTTGAATGATGTCTGTGAGTATAAGAGAACTCATTTGGCAGTCAAAATCCCGAGGAGAAATCAAAACAGGAAGTGAGAAATCTGAGCTTTGTATGTATTCACCACAGTTCCCAATGAAATCCCCTTGAGATAATAATGATGTTGCACTGCCTAGGGGTTCCACTAGATGTCAACCATCTATAGAAATTTGAATGAGACTACTGTGTTGTGGGAGTGAATGAGAGCAGAATCTATCAGGTGTCTGGCAGTCAGCCATTTTCTGATCACGCTTATTCCTCATGGTATCCACTTGCGTTCCATTGCTCATGAAGACACAAAGGAATATTCCGGTTGGAACTTTATTGAAGCTATATGTTAAAACATCCTAATGATTGGTTCTGTACTTAGTTTGAAATGTTTCTTCGACCTGTAATATAACCTTTTGAAGTTTTTGTCCGACGTAACGCTGACCAGAATGAGCGTTTGGATATGTATACCAAACGCACTAACAAAAGAAGGTATTTGGACATAAATAACATACATTATCGAACAAAACAAACATTTATTGTTGACCTGGGATTTCTGGAGTGCTTTCTGATGTAGATCAAAGGTAAGGGTATATTTATCATGTCATTTCTTGTTTATGTTGACGCGAACATGGAGGCTATTGTGACTAATTATTCTGATCGCCGTCTCAGATTACTGCATGGTTTGCTTATTCCGTAAAGTTTTTTTGAAATCAGACACAGCGGTTGCATTACGGAGAGGTATATCTGTAATACCATGTGTATATGATGAGTATTTCTGTTGAATGATGTGGCTATGCAAAATCACTGGATGTTTTTGGAACTAGTGAATGTAAAGCGCCAATGTAAACTCATATTTTGATAAATATGAACTGTATCAAACAAAACATACATGTATTGTGTAACATGAGTGTCATCTATGAGTGTAATCTGATGACGATCATCAAAGGTTAGTGATTAATTTGATCTCTATTTGTGGTTTTTGTGACTCCTCTCTTTGGCTGGAAAAATGGCTGTGTTTTGCTGTGGCTATGTGATGACCTTTAGAGTGTTTTCTATCCAAAGCTGTCAATTATTTGCATATTCTAGCATCTTGTCCTGGCAAAATATCCCGTTTAACACGGGCACGATTTTTTTTCTCCAAAAATGAAAATACTGCCCCTAGAGTCGCAACAGGTTAACGGGATTGCAGCCATAAGAAGTTAAACTATAGTTTTGGCAAGTCGATTGGGACATCTACTTTATGCATGACAGGTCATTTTTACAACAATTGTTTACAGACAGATTAATTCACAATTCCAGTGGGTCAGAAGTTTACATGCACTAAGTTGATTGTGCCTTTAAACAGCTTGGAAAATTCCAGAAAATGTCATGGCGTTAAGCTTCTGATAGGCTAATTGACATCATTTGAGTCAATTGGAGGTGTACCTGTGGATATATTTCAAGGCCTACCTTCAAACTCAGTCCCCCTTTGCTTGACATCATGGGAAATCAAAAGTAATCAGCCAAGACATATATATATATTTTGCCCTCCACAAGTCCGTTTCATCCCTGGGAGCAATTTCCAAATGCCTGAAGGTACCACGTTCATCTGTACAAACAATAGTACGCAAGTATAAACACCATGGGACCATGCAGCCGTCATACCGCTCAGGACGGAGACGCGTTCTGTCTCCCAGAGATGAACGTATCTTGGTGTGAAAATTGCAAATCAATCCCAGAACAGCAGCAAAGGACCATGTGAAGATGCTGGAGGAAACGGGTACAAAAGTATCTATATCCACAGTAAAAGGAGTTCTATGTCGACATAACTTGAAAGGCTGCTCAGCAAGGAAGAAGCCACTGCTCCAAACCCGCCATAGAAAAGCCAGACTACGGTTTGCAACTTCACACGGGGACAAATATCATACCGTGAAGCACGGGGGTGGCAGCATCATGTTGTGGGGGTGCTTTTCTGCAGGAGGGACTGGTGCACAAAATAGATGGCATCATGAGGCAGGTAAAAATGTGGATATATAGAAGCAACAGCTTAGTCGCAAATGGGCCTTCCGAATGGACAATGACCCCAAGCATACTTCCAAAGTTGTGGCAAAATGGCTTAAGGACAACAAAGTCAAGGTATTAGAGTGGCCATCACAAAGCCCTGACCTCAATCCCATCGAAAATTTGTGGGCAGAACTGAAAAAGCATGTGCGAGCACGGATGCCCACAATCCTGACTCAGTTACACCAGCTCTGTCAGGAGGAATGGGCCAAAATTCACCCAACTTATTGTGGGAAGCTTGTGGAAGGCTACCGAAACATTTGACCCAAGTTAAACAATTTAAAGGCAATGTTACCAAATACTAATTTGAATGTATGTAAACTTCCGACACACTGGGAATGTGATGAAATTAAAAACAGCTGAAATAAATCACTACTATTATTCTGATATTTCCAATTGTTAAAATAAAGTGGTGATCCTAATTGACCTAAGACAGGGAATTTTTACTTGGATTAAGTGTTAGGAATGGTGAAAAACTGAGTTTAAATGTATTTGGCTAAGGTGTATGTAAACTTCCGACTTCAACTGTAGGTGTTCTTGAGTCCATCAACCAGGCATTGACCCCACTCCTAGAAATCACAAATGCTCTGTCTGGTGAGTCTTATGTCAGTGTGTCTTAACTGAAGCCAGTACTACACCTATTCAATACAGAGGTCACGAAACCTGATGAGGAAACAGCTCACCCAAACCGAGTCATGGACTATCTGAATGAGAAATATGATGACCTAACCACAGATGACCTCCTGGACATTGCCTCGTTGGTCAACCCTTGGTTTAAAAGCACATTACATCAAAGAGGAGAAGGTGGGCCACATAAAAGCAAGAGCTGTCTCAGAGATGATCCATGAGAGACATGAAAACCCAAGCCCAGCACAGGGAGACGTTGCTGCTGCTTCACCACAACTGGGAAAGGGAAAGGGAAAGTCACTGGGCAGTTTTTTTCAAAAATCCATATTCCACCACCACAGGTCTTACTGAAATCCAGCTGGTAGAAAAGGAACTCAGCTGCTACCTTCCGTCTCCTGATGCTGACAGTGAAATCAATCCACTGGACTGGCGGAAGCTTTCCCAAAGTCTGCCACCTGGCAAAGTGCTACCTGGTTATTCCTGCGACCAGCTCCCCCCGAGAGTGTTTTTAGCACAGGTGACAACATAGTGACCTGTCATAGGGCAGATTTAAAGCCAGAAACCATAGACAGACTTGTCTTTCTTGCTTGTAACTTAAGACAACAACTACCCCAACTTCAACTGTTATGTGCCATTTGGCTAACAGTTATGATGCATATTTTTTATTTATTGTTCATAACTTGTAAGGGTTTACAGTTAAATGTTATTTGTGAGTTCTACTTCTGACAATAAGAAACATTAAAGCCTTTGGTTTATTCAGGCATTCTTGAGTCTGAAGCAGATATGCACCTTTTAAACATTATTTGATTAATATCGTGATAATTATCATTATCGAGTGAAAAATGTAAAAAAATCTATTTAGTGATAATTTATTTGCCATTTCGCCCAGCCCTACTTTTACATCAATTACAGCTTGCTACCTTTGAAAAGTGGGTTGACAAGGTCTTTCCTGTTGGAGCATAGCAGGGCATTTCCAAACACCAAGTCCAAGCAGCAGAGCAGGAGGTGGTATGAGTTCACCAAGTCATCGCCAATCATACGGAAATTTCCTACAATCACAATCGGGGACTAGATTATGTCACAAATAGGTGGGATTGAATGCATTGGGTTAAATTAAAACAGAATTTCCCACATTGGTTAAAACATGCTAAAGAAAACTGATTACATTTCCTAGTTTACCTTTAGTGTACACAAACAGGGTCCAGCAGAATTTGAATACATCGCTGACGTGACAGGGCAGGCGCCTAACATAGTGAGAGGGGAGATAGGGTTTCCATTATGGGATGTCATAGGTAGCATTTCATGCAATCGTCTGAAACATGCAATTAATATTTAAAAAGTGATGAGATCTTTGGTAAAGAGAGAGTGACAGACAGCGAGCGACCGACCGACAGGCAGAGACAGCGAGCGAGCGCCCGACTGACATACAGAGAGCGAGCGAGCGCCCGATTGACATACAGAGAGCGAGCGAGCGCCAGACTGACATACAGAGAGCGAGCGAGCGCCCGACTGACATACAGAGAGCGAGCGCCCGACTGACATACAGAGAGCGAGCGAGCGCCCGACTGACATACAGAGAGCGCCCAACAGACAGATAGCAAGAGAGCGAGTGCCCGACAGACATCGAGCGCCCGACAGACAAGAGAGCGCCCGACAGAGACAGAGACTGACAGATAGCGAGCGAGCGCCCGACAGACTGCGAGCACCCGATAGACAGACAGCGAGCGCCCGACAGAGACTGCGAGCGAGCGCCCGACTGACAGAGACAGCGAGCGCCCTACTGACAGAGACAGCGAGCGCCCTACTGACAGAGACAGCGAGCGCCCTACTGACAGAGACAGCGAGCGAGCGTCCGACAGACATACAGAGAGCGAGCGAGCGCCCGGCTGACATACAGAGAGCGGGCGAGCGCCCGGCTGACATACAGAGAGCGAGCGAGCGCCCGGCTGACATACAGAGAGCGAGCGAGCGCCCGGCTGACATACAGAGAGCGAGCGAGCGCCCGGCTGACATACAGAGAGCGAGCGAGCGAGACAGACTGCGAGCGAGCGCCCGACAGAAAGACAGACTGCGAGCGAGCGCCCGACAGAAAGACAGACTGCGAGCGAGCGCCCGACAGAAAGACAGACTGCGAGCGAGCGCCCGACAGAAAGACAGACTGCGAGCGAGCGCCCGACAGAAAGACAGACTGCGAGCGAGCGCCCGACAGAAAGACAGACTGCGAGCGAGCGCCCGACAGAAAGACAGACTGCGAGCGAGCGCCCGACAGAAAGACAGACTGCGAGCGAGCGCCCGACAGAAAGACAGACTGCGAGCGAGCGCCCGACAGAAAGACAGACTGCGAGCGAGCGCCCGACAGAAAGACAGACTGCGAGCGAGCGCCCGACAGAAAGACAGACTGCGAGCGAGCGCCCGACAGAAAGACAGACTGCGAGCGAGCGCCCGACAGAAAGACAGACTGCGAGCGAGCGCCCGACAGAAAGACAGACTGCGAGCGAGCGCCCGACAGAAAGACAGACTGCGAGCGAGCGCCCGACAGAAAGACAGACTGCGAGCGAGCGCCCGACAGAAAGACAGACTGCGAGCGAGCGCCCGACAGACTGCGAGCGATCGAGTGCCCGACAGACAGCGAGCGAGCAACACAATGGATGCAGAGGACGTGACAAACTCGAAAAGGGAAATGGTAAAGGGAAAGTCAGATGTTTGGATTAAATTTGAGTCGTGGAAAATACTGAAGATAAGGAAAAATAAGTTAAGGACCGAGGGCTGCGTGCATATTGTGTGTGCCAAACAGGTGCTGTATAGATTACAACAATGTTTCTGACTGTTTGGAACAATGTAAACACGACTAAATAAATTAGAAGTGTACCAGAGAGTCTGTTGTACTACAGCAAACACTAAAAGCAGTCGCATTCATTTATGAATGCAATTTCCCAAAATGGAACAGTTTATTTAAGCTAATTATTTAAGGCTTGCTTTATTTTAGAACTAAAATATAGGGGGGCAGACATACAGAGCGGGCCAGACAAACAGAGAGACAGAGGGAGAGAGAAGGACAGACAGAGGAAAAAAAAGGAAATGGGGCTAGAGAGGGAGCGAGGTGTAGGCCTATACCTGTGTTTTCTGCTTCGAGGCTGTCGTGGGGGCTCCCCTTGAGGATCCTGGAACATGTCCATGAATATGGGCTCAAACTTCCGAAAGATCACAGTTGACACTTCAAAGGTTCTCTCCAGGCGGCCCATGCGATTCCGAAATTCCTGAGATAAGTTGGACATATCCGACCATTTCTTCATCTTGTTGAAGAACTGAATCAAACTGAAACCAATGTATGAAAATAAATTACATTAACTTCCGAGTTATGGAAAGGATCATAGTTCACATAAGTGCCATCAAAGCATACCCTTGATTTACACATTGTTGTGTTAAAGCCTGAATTAAAAATGGATTACATTGGAGGGGGGTTCTCACCCATCTAAACACAAAAACCCATAATGACCCAGTGTAAATATATTTAAAAAAATGTTTGCAAATTTATTGAAAATGAAATATAGAAATATCCCCTTTACATACAGATTCAATACTGGTTAGAATCACCTTTGGCAGTGATTACAGCTGTGAGTCTTTCTAGGTAAGTCCCTAAAAAGCTTTTCACACATGGATTGTACTGTTAGGTTCTAATTTTTCAGAGTAAACAACCTCACAGACACTCGATAGATAAGCTTAACCAAGTTTAATTCTTCCCAAAGGGTCGCAACACCTGTATTCAGACAAAAAAAACAACTTCACACAAACACTAATATTTAACCCTTTCTCCTAGGCTGAGTCTCCTCCTCCACCACAACTGAACAGCCAATGCATCTCTGCTGCTAGACAAAACCTTAGTGATACCAGTTCTTCCTCACGTCATCTAACCTGACCTCTAACCCAAAGTACTCACTCCTCCCCAACTCAAGGCTGTCATGGTTATTGATACCAGACTATCCCTGATGGATAACAATAAAATATCCTGACAATGTAAACGTTATACATTACCCTCTCTCCCTCAGTGACATTGTTAATTTCTAAGATCTCCACCCATCTCCCCTTATCAAATGCCTGCCACATGTACTCGCTTCCCTACACTCAACACATTCCTAGCTTAGTTGCACACACTATATACTTTCCTCCAATAACTCTTAACCTCTGGTGTAGACCCTCTAAACCTAAGCTCTCCATCAGTGACATGACTAAGTATATCTTAATATTCTCAGAACCCAACAGTACAAAATGTGTCCATTATTTTCTAAATTCAAGCCCTTTCAAATTGCTTGTTTATCATCACTAGACAACAATTTAAGTCTTGACATAGATTTAAGCAAATTTAAGTCAAAACTAACTCGGCCAGTCGGGAACATTCATTGTCTGTGGTGAAATCCACGAGCGGTTTCCTTCCTCTCCGTCAACCTGAGTTAGGAAGGATGCCTTTATCTCTGTAGTGATTGGGTGTATTGATACACCATCCAAAGTTTAAAAACCAATAGGTGTCATTATTTGCGAGGCATTGGAAAACCTCCCTGGTCTTTGTGGTTGAATCTGTGTTTGAAATTCCCTGCTCGGCTGTTGTGTGCACGGTACAGAGACATACAAAAAATAGTGCTAAACACTATTATTGCACTGAGTCCATGCAACATATGACTTGTTAAGCAAATGTTGATTCCTGAACTTATTTTGGCTTGCCATAACAAAAATGGGTTGACTCAATACATGTTTTATTAGTTTGTAAAAAGTAAAAGGTGTGAATACTTTCTGAAGGCACTGTAAATTGTGGTAGGTTTGGGGACCAGGCTTCTTATCACTGACCTCAGTTTTGACGTCCTGAGTATTCGAGTCAGGGACACACAGTTGCCTTCCATCACCCCCTTACCCACAGTGGGTGTGGAGCCCTTTCTGCAGGCTGCATAGAGAGAGCAGGCTAGCCAATGAACTACTTCCCCCTGAAAGAAAGACAAGTCAGAAGTGTATGGAAAATGACAGTAAGTCACAGTGCTTTATGCTATACCGTATATCGGGGTAGACGGTATGATTTTCAATACAGTAAAAAAGTATGAACACACACAAATTTGGAGGGTTGGGGGCAACCCCAGCCAGAAGTGTCTGCAGGGGTGCGTGCTACACCACTACTTATAACTATTTGAATCCTTCTACAATTTCAGCAGCCCCTCACCTGAAGGGCCCCCGGGACCAGTTTTTTAAAAAAGTGGAGTATAATATGGATCGAATCCCGGGACGCCGATGATGTGGATGTCAATTAACTTCTTATGGCTGCCATCCCGTTAATGGGATAATTGCATGTTACTAAAAAGATTTATATTCATGAAATCACAAGTGCAATATAGCAAAACACATCTTAGTCTATTGTTAATCCACCTGTAGTGTCAGATTTAGAAAATATGCTTTACAGCTAAAGCAATCCAAGCATTTGTGTAAGTTTATCGATCGCTCGACCAAACATTATGTACACCTAGCATCAAGTAGCTTGGTCACGAAAATCAGAAAAGCAATCAAATTCATCGTTTACCTTTGATCTTCAGATGTTTTCACTCACGAGACTCCCAGTTACACAATAAATGTTCCTTTGGTTCCATAAAGATTATTTTTATATTGGGGATGTTATTCGAAAACATAATGTAAACTTTCACTGCTATGCGGATGACACACAGCTGTACATTTCAATGAAACATGGTGAAGCCCCAAAATTGCCCTCGCTAGAAGCATGTGTTTCAGACATAAGGAAGTGGATGGCTGCAAACTTTCTACTATTAAACTCGGACAAAACAGAGATGCTTGTTCTAGGTCCCAAGAAACAAAGAGATCTTCTGTTGAATCTGACAATTAATCTTAATGGTTGTACAGTCGTCTCAAAAAAAACTGTGAAGGACCTCGGCGTTACTCTGGACCCTGATCTCTCTTTTGAAGAACATATCAAGACCATTTCGAGGACAGCTTTTTTCCATCTACGTAACATTGCAAAAATCCGAAACTTTCTGTCCAAAAATGATGCAGAAAAATTAATCCATGCTTTTGTCACTTCTAGGTTAGACTACTGCAATGCTCTATTTTCCGGCTACCCGGATAAAGCACTAAATAAACTTCAGTTAGTGCTAAATACGGCTGCTAGAATCCTGACTAGAACCAAAAAATTTGATCATATTACTCCAGTGCTAGCCTCTCTACACTGGCTTCCTGTCAAAGCAAGGGCTGATTTCAAGGTTTTACTGCTAACCTACAAAGCATTACATGGGCTTGCTCCTACCTACCTCTCTGATTTGGTCCTGCCGTACATACCTACACGTACGCTACGGTCACAAGACGCAGGCCTCCTAATTGTCCCTAGAATTTCTAAGCAAACAGCTGGAGGCAGGGCTTTCTCCTATAGAGCTCCATTTTTATGGAACGGTCTGCCTACCCATGTCAGAGACGCAAACTCGGTCTCAACCTTTAAGTCTTTACTGAAGACTCATCTCTTCAGTGGGTCATATGATTGAGTGTAGTCTGGCCCAGGAGTGGGAAGGTGAACGGAAAGGCTCTGGAGCAACGAACCGCCCTTGCTGTCTCTGCCTGGCCGGTTCCCCTCTTTCCACTGGGATTCTCTGCCTCTAACCCTGTTACGGGGCTGAGTCACTGGCTTGCTGGGGCTCTCTCGTGCCGTCCCTGGGGGGTGCGTCACCTGGGTGGGTTGATTCACTGTTGTGGTCGGCCTGTCTGGGTTGCCCCCCTTGGGTTGTACCGTGGCGGAGATCTTTGTGGGCTATACTCGGCCTTGTCTCAGGATGGTGAGTTGGTGGTTGAAGATATCCCTCTAGTGGTGTGGGGGCTGTGCTTTGGCAAAGTGGGTGGGGTTATATCCTTCCTGTTTGGCCCTGTCCGGGGTGTCCTCGGATGGGGCCACAGTGTCTCCTGACCCCTCCTGTCTCAGCCTCCAGTATTTATGCTGCAGTAGTTTATGTGTCGGGGGCTAGGGTCAGTTTGTTATATCTGGAGTACTTCTCCTGTCCTATTCGGTGTCCTGTGTGAATCTAAGTGTGCGTTCTCTAATTCTCTCCTTCTCTCTTTCTTTCTCTCTCTCGGAGGACCTGAGCCCTAGGACCATGCCCCAGGACTACCTGACATGATGACTCCTTGCTGTCCCCAGTCCACCTGGCCATGCTGCTGCTCCAGTTTCAACTGGCCTGGGCCCTAGGACCATGTCCCAGGACTACCTGACATGAGGACTCCTTGCTGTCCCCAGTCCACCTGGCCATGCTCCTGCTCCAGTTTCAACTGTTCTGCCTTACTATTATTCAACCATGCTGGGTCATTTATGAACATTTGAACATCTTGGCCACGTTCTGTTATAATCTCCACCCGGCACAGCCAAAAGAGGACTGGCCACCCCACATATGCTCTCTCTAATTCTCTCTTTCTTTCTCTCTCTCTCGGAGGACCTGAACCCTAGGACAGTGCCCCAGGACTACCTGACATGATGGCTCCTTGCTGTCCCCATTCCACCTGACTGCTGCTGCTCCAGTTTCAACTGTTCTGCCTTATTATTATTCGACCATGCTGGTCATTTATGAACATTTGAACATCTTGGTCATGTTCTGTTATAATCTCTACCCGGCACAGCCAGAAGAGGACTGGCCACCCCACATAGCCCGGTTCCTCTCTAGGTTTCTTCCTAGGTTTTGGCCTTTCTAGGGAGTTTTTCCTAGCCACCGTGCTTTTACACCTGCATTGTTTGCTGTTTGGGGTTTTAGGCTGGGTTTCTGTACAGCACTTTGAGATATCAGCTGATGTACGAAGGGCTATATAAATAAATTTGATTTGATTTGATTTGGAACATGGAGTTTTCAAAATAGAAGCCACTTCCTGGTTTGATTTTCCTCAGGGTTTCACCTGCAATATCAGTTATGTTATACTCACAGACAATATTTTGACAGTTTTGGAAACTTGAGTATTTTCTATAATACTAATAATAATATGCATATATTAACAACTGAGACTGAGGAGCAGGTTGTTTAGTTTGGGCAACTTATTCATCCAAGCTACTCAATACTGCCCCCCAGCCATGAGAGGGGAGGTATTGAGTAGCTTGGGTGAATAAGGTGCCCAGAGTAAACTGCCTGCTACCCAGGCAAAGAAGCTAAGATATGCATATTAATTTGGGTAGAAAACACTCTCAAGTTTCTAAAACTGATTGAATGTCGTCTGTGAGTATAACTAAACTCATATGGCAGGCAAAAATCAGAGAAAAAATCCAACCAGGAAGTGGGAAATCTGAGGTTGTAGTTTTAACTCTTTTCCTATCCAAGATGGTGTAAATTTGGTCCGATTGCACTTCCTAAGGCTTCCACTAGATGTCAAGAGTCTTTAGAACCTTGTGTCAGGCTTCTACTGTGAAGGGGGAGCGAATGTGAGCCGTTTCAACCAGGTGTCTGGCAGAAGGCCATGAGCTGGTCACGCGGGTGGCCGGGAGAGCGACCTGCTTTCCATTGCATTTCTAAAGACAAAGGAATTGTCCGGTTGGAACATTATTGAAGATTTATGCTAAAAACATCATAAAGATTGATTCTATACATCGTGTGACATGTTTCTACGAACTGTAACGGAACTTTTGACTTTGTCTGGACCAAGTGCTCACGCCTCATGAATTTGGATTTGTGAACTAAACGCACCAACAAAAAGGAAGTATTTGGACATAAATGGGGGACTTTATCGAACAAATCAAACATTTATTGTGGAACTGGGATTCCTGGGACTGCATTCTGATGATCAGAGGTAAGTGAATATTTACAATGCTATTTCTGACTTCTATTGACTCCACAACATGGCAACATGGGTATCTGTATGGCTTGTTTTTTTGTCTGAGCGCTGTACTCAGATTATTGCATGGTGCGCTTTCGCCGTAAAGCTTTTTTGAAATCTGA
The DNA here is from genome assembly GCF_023373465.1 of Oncorhynchus keta. NCBI lineage: Eukaryota > Metazoa > Chordata > Actinopteri > Salmoniformes > Salmonidae > Oncorhynchus > Oncorhynchus keta. The sequence continues at coordinate 48,628,979 of NC_068430.1, read as the reverse complement.
CACAGAGATTGCATTAAGGAGAAGTATAGCTATAATTCCATGCATAACAGTTGTATCTTTTATCAATGTTTATTATGAGTATTATTATTTATGAGTATTTCTGTAAATTTATGTGGCTCTCTGCAAAATCACCGGATGTTTTGGAAGCAAAACATTACTGAACATAACGCACCAATGTAAACAGATTTTTGGATATAAATATGAACTTTATCGAACAAAACATACATGTATTGTGTAACATGAAGGCCTATGAGTGTCATCTGATGAAGATCAAAGGTTAGTGATTAATTTTATCTCTATTTCTGCTTTTTGTGACTCCTCTCTTTGGCTGGAAAAATGGCTGTGTTTTTCTGTGACTAGGTGCTGACCTAACAAGTTACAAGTATTATACACCATTTTAAAGAGTACGTTTGAGGAATTTTAATTATGAGATTTCTGTTGTTTGAATTGGGCGCCCTGCACTGTCACTGGATGTTGTCATATCGATCCCGTTAATGGGATTTCAGCCGTAAGAAGTTAAGGCAGCCCACCACACCTCTCTGATTCAGAGAGTTTGAGTTATATGTGGTAAACACATTTTATTTGAATGCATGCAGTTGTACAACTGACTAGGTATCCCCCTTTCCCTAATAGCATTGATGCCAAATCGAATGTTTCAAATACTTCTGCTATATAATTATTTGATACCCTAAGGGGTCCAAAATCAAATAGAAAAATGATCCTTGGTATGACCATCTTATTTTATCTTTTTAGCTTAGTAGAACCCCCCGATGTGCAAAAGGAATATCAAAGCTGACGTGCATACCTATATAACGTAGGTAGACAATGTAATGACGCCACAGCATTCCTAACCTAGCCCACTATGTCTGCTGTGTGGATTAAGCAGTCAACAAGTCGAGCAGTCATTTGAAAGACTTTCAGCGAGACAACTCAAAAAGGCCAAATCCATTAACGCCAAGACAATGGGACTCATCAACCCTTCTTTGTCGTGGATGATGTTGGCTTTCGCCGACTGGTTGAGCACCTCGAGCCCCGGTACACACTACCAGGTAGGTACTATTTTTCCGACGTTGCCCTACCGGAGTTACACAGTATTGTTGAAAACGCACATCAATGAGTTACCTGCAATGGCCACCCCTCATAAGCCTGGTTCCTCTAAGTTTCTTCCTAGGTTTTGGCCTTTCTAGGGAGTTTTTCCTAGCCACCATGCTTCTACACCTGCATTACTTGCTGTTTGGGGTTTTAGGCTGGGTGTCTGTACAGCACTTTGAGATATCAGCTGATGTACGAAGGGCTATATAAATACATTTGATTTGATTTTGATTTGATATGGGCGACGCTGCTATTAGCTTCACGACTGACATTTGGATCAGCAATGTCAGCCTCATGAGCATGCTGAGTCTGACAGCACAGTGGGTCGACGTGGATTTAGTACGGAGGAAAGCCATATTGCATGCTCAAGAATGTGCTGGTTCTCATACCGCTGCTGCCATTTCAATGGCATTTGAGAACAAGTTTGAAACATGAACACACTCCTAGCTCCATTCAAACAACTGACTTGTGAAATAAGCTCATCAACTGTGTCATGACTGGCCTGTTGGTATCAGGTTACAATGGATCACAGCTCTACAGAGATCTTTCCCTCCCGCAGAGGGGTAGAGGTATAGAGGGATTGACGAGGGGGGGTTATGACCTCACGCCCATCGTAAAGTATAAGGCAGCAGCCCAACCCTAGGCTCCAATGTGAGGGACTGGAATGTGTGTGCCTTAGGAAGAGTTTACAGCCCGGAAATACAGGTCAAATAAATGGACTTTGGGACATTATATTTCATCAGACAAAATGGTGGTAACAATGGTAGATGGAATATGAAAATGAATGTTGATTTTGTTATGTTATTAATAGTTGTAACTTGAGTTTTCAATGTATATGTGCTGTTTACATACTTTGTTGTGTAGAGAATATCCAGATGAAAGAGAATGTTTTGGTGACGATAAGACTGATTTTAGTTGTCTAAATGAGATCCTACTAAATCCTAATACCTTGAAACGAGATACGCCCCAGGGAACCCAGAGACCATGTCAAAGACGGAAATGCCCCTTGTGACCCGAGGGCATAAAACATGCGAGTTAAGAATTTACACGCAGACTAAGTTGACCACGCGCTGCAGCAGAGGTTTACAACTTGTCGTGACCCCGAAATGCAACACGAGGTTGAAGACAAAAGAACATCTCTGAACATTCAAGTTAATGGTGGAGTAGCTATTCTATATAAGAAGCACTGTATCTAAGAAGGTGAATTCAAGAAGGACCAACCGTTTATTCTCTTCAAATCATTGGTAGTCTACACTGCCCTCCTACCCAAGCTGGGAGCACCGACATGGCTGATTAGCCTCCTAAGAGGACTACCCTCACAGAACAGGTGCAAGGAAACCGACAACCAAGAGAAAGTACATCGATTCTCCACACGATGTCTGAGACTTACACCCAGTAACGAAAGAAAAGGGCGTCAGCCAAACCTATCCCACTAAGCGGAACTCATTCCACGAAGAGATACCCAATCGAGACCTTCAACACAAATACATCCATTATAATTCTGACCCATAAGAGCAGCAGTTCGGGGCAAGGTGTTAGGGTTGAACTAAGCATGGTTTACAAATGTATCCCAAGTGTGCTTTTCTCTCGTGCACTCGCTCTTTAAATCTCCATCTTGTGCAACACGTGTCATATTGTGCTGGTCTTCTAGGGACCTGTTGCCATTGTACTAAGTTCTAATCAATAGCCTAGACTGTGTGTTCGTGTATCTTATGTTATCATTTAGCTTGTTAGTAAATAAATACTCAATTTGTGTGGTACAGAACGATTTAATGAGACCCGGGTTTGTGCAGATTTACAAATTATGCAACTTTCATAATGTGGCTGATGAAATTAATTAAGTGACTGCTTTGAAAACGATATACGAGTTAATCAAAAATCGTCAACTCATTAAACAAACTATTCCTGTGGTGCCCCAGGTTACGGAGTTAATGGTTAATGGATTAATTTGATCACATAATTATAAACTTAGTTATAAACTTAGTTTATAGTTATATCTGCAGCAGACCCTCTGTCAAGGCATTGAAACGCCTGCTGAACAAAAATGCCAACACAGACCGTCGGGTTAACTTGGAAATGTACTCCAGCAGATGCTGTGAACAGGCGATTTGGTGGCTCTTTCTGAGCCTCTACTGTGTCGCCACCATACTCGATGCAAGGACCACTACTTCCATGCAGTCACGAAACAGGGTGTGCGTGAAATGTTACACGGCTGGACAAGATGGAAACGGACACAGTGACACTGCGCACGGCAGAAGAGAGTTCACGGACAGACAAAGCTGAAAACTTCACTGCTTGACAAGCATGATGAATTCCTAGTTGAGAATGAAACTGAACAGCAAACAGCACAGCAAGTCCTGGGGCGGCAGGTAGCCTAGCGGTTAGAGCATAGACTAGTAACTGAAAGGTTGCAAGACCGAATCCCAGAGCTGACACGGTAAAAATGTATTTTTTTTAAAGGTCCAAAAAAATTAAAATACATTTAAAAAACACTGTTCCTAGGCCGTCATTGAATATAAGAACTTGTTCTTAAATGACTTGCCTAGTTAAATAAAGGTAAAATACATTTAAAAAGTGAAAGAAAAAAGGTTTCGATGATGGGGACATACGTAAATGCCAACAAAATAACTTTTTGGTCAGAGTGTGTGTGTCTCAAATATTTATGCCACCACCTTTCAAAAAGTTATTGTCATGTCCCTCGTTAATGCATAAAGTCAGTTATTTAGAAACAAAAAAACAAAATCAGAACAGGTGTTAATTCAGAACAGGCGATTTACCTGTGTGTGGTGAACATTAGCAGCAACAATTGAAATCGGCAGTTAGTGCCTTCAAAATAAAATACCCTAATTGAGTGAGGCAAAAGGGATAGTAAGTGAAATCATGGCATATATTTGGACTAGATAATGCTAAATAAGGTTGGAATGCTAAATAAATTCAACAAAACACAAATATTGGTTAATTGGATAAAAAACATGTAAAAATCTGTTAATCCCACAGTGGATGTATTAAGGCGTCCGTATGCTTCCCATTCGAAACAGTTTGTGCTTATATTATGATGACACTGTGACCTTTGTTTCATCTTCAGCAATATTTTGAGCTGTTCATGCAAATCGATGTCTACAGCTCTTTAAAAAAATATATTATTATTTATTTTTTTAAATAATCGGTGATTGGTCAACAGCAGGGATTTTTCAATTAAGTATTTGTTGTCATTCAACGAGTGGCGAATCATTTCCACACAATTTTTTTTACTTGAGAAATACTGCTCCAAACATCTTTCACTAAACAAAAATGTACAGTTAAAGTCGGAAGTTTACATACACTTTAGGCAAATACATTTCAACTCTGTTTCACAGTTGCTGGCATTTAATCCAAGTAAAAATTCCCTGTCTTCGGTCAGTTAGGATCACCACTTTACTTGAAGAATGGAAAATGTCAGAATAATGGTAGAGAATTATTTCAGCTTTAATTTCTTTCATCACATTCCCAGTGGGCCAGAAGTTTACATGCACTCAATTAGTATTTGGTAGCATTGCCTTTAAATTGTTTAACTTGGGTCAAATGTTTCAGGTAGCCTTCCACAAGCTTCCCGCAATAAGTTGGGTGCATTTTGGCATTCCTGCTGACCGAGCTGGTGTAACTGAGTCAGGTTTGTAGGCCTCCTTTCTTGCACACGCTTTTTCAGTTCTGCCCACAAATTCTCTATAGGGTTGAGATCAAGGCTTTGTGAAGGCCACTCCAATACTGTGACTTTGTTGTCCTTAAGCCATTTTGCCACAACTTTGGTTGTGTATGCTTGGGGTCATGGAAGTATGCTTGGGGTCATTGTACATTTGGAAGACCCATTTGCGACCAAGCTTTAACTTCCTGACTGATGTCTTGAGATGTTGCTTCAATATGTCAACAATTGTCCTGCCTCATGGAGCCATCTATTTTGTGAAGTGCACCAGGTCCTCCTGCAGAAAAGCACCCCCACAACAATGATGCTGCCACCCCCGAGCTTCACGGTTGGGATGGTGTTCTTTGGCTGGCAAGCCCCCCCAAACATAACGATGGTCATTATGGCCTAGCCATGCCATTTAACAGTTATCACTGGCCCTTGCTCAGCCTTATTCACCAAGAGCCCAGCGCCAAGCCTTCTTGCTAGCAAAGTCACTGATCAAGTCCTTGAAGTCCAGCTTTCTAGCAGACTGATTTTCAATGAACAGCATGGCAAGACTGCAAAGCCTGTCCTGGGACATAGCAGACCTCAAATAGTTTATCAGTTTTAGCTTACTGAAAGCTCTCTCGCCACCAGCAACAGTCACAGGAGACAAAGAGGGGACAAGTTAGTGGGGAAAGTGACAGCATATACAGTGTGTAGGTGTCTTACTTCATTTTGAAACTCAGGTGTAAGATCTCTGGAATACTTACTGATCAGTGGATGGCACACAGAAGGGCCTTTATCCTCACTAACCTGCCCAACTTTCAGAACAGCAGAAAATTATTCAATTTTTTTTTGCAGTGGTGTGGAATCTAGTGTCCAAGTCACTTATGTTGTCCATTAGTTTTTTTAAAACTGTTCCAAAACACAGTTGCTGCACTGTCTCCTCCTGAGAGGTCTCATCATGGAATCTCTTCCCTTTCCTCTGGCGGCTGTGTTCCTTGCTAAATTGAGGTGCAACATCCATTTGCGTAGAAATCAGTGTTTCCTCAGACAGGAGAGACTCCCATCCGTCTAAGAGCCTGCATATCTTCCTTTAAGGCTCCGTCCGATATTGGCTACCTCTGTCTCAAGTGAGATTTTTCCTGACTAGAGAATCACATTCCTGTCCACTCAATACAATGCAGTACATGCAATTACACCAACTGACATATCATTCAACACAATGGCACCAGGCAGGGGCAACTGATTTAGTATGAATAGCTTGTTAAAATTTTGCTTGCATTGATTAAATGTCGGCTAAGAGGAGCGAAACGTGCACAGAATTTTTTTGTGTTTTGTGAAGATATTAAGTAACTAGTGTTAGGGGAGCAAATTATCCCATTTCACTATAGACTAAGCTAACAGGTCAATTTCCACCACTCACGGACTACAACACACCTTCCTTTGTGAAAAATTGGGTGACATACTGTCGCCCTTTCTTTTCTCTCTCCTGTCTGTTTTTTGGAAGCCAGACTTTTCTTTAGGAAGCTGAGACATGATGCTCCGCCTCACTCACAATTTACTGCTAGCAAGTAGCGTTCGCACCTGGTTTGGGGGCAGGACAGAACCATTTCATGTAAATAGAGGGAGGGGGGCCTATAGAGGCTGGATGTTCCCTGGATGTTCACTTTTTGTGAAAAACAAGCTAAAGGAAATCGTAAGTTTTATTAGTATACTGTAAATAAAATATATTAATGATATGTTAATAATTTAATATTGAAAACATGTTGCCTAATGTTCTAAAAATGTCTCGGGCACGTCAGTCACAGGCCCTTAGGATGATTCTAACTCCCCGCCCCCCTATACGGCACCCATGCTCCCTGATTAGAACAATATGATATGGCATTATTACTATTTAAGTTACTGAAAATGTATCACCTCAGAGTATTGTTTGTTTTTTTTTGAGATATTGTCTCGGCTTATATGGTCAGGTCTTTTATCTAGAAGAACGTGACATGTGTGTAATTTTTTTATTTATTTATTTTATTTAAATATTTTAATTTCACGGCAAGATATGAATTGCCAGAATGTTTTTCAAATTATGTATTTTAATAAAACACATTTTGTAAATATCCCAAATGCTTGCTTTTTAAAGGTTACATTTAAAAATCAAACAAATTGTGTAATGGGCACTTTTTTTAAATGGAAATAGAACAGATGCTCAATTAAGTTCTGGGTTGAAGGAAGAGAACGATCTCAGTTAAATTAAAATCATTTCAACAAGTGTTTGCAATTCTGTGAATTGCAGTATGTCAAAATATAAAATGAAAACACTAGTTCAACAACTTCTTAAAGAATCTTCTAAGAGTCTGCTGACTTCCACAGGCTTCAAGCTTCCTTAGAAGAGGCATTATTCGAAGAATGAAGCAGGTGATAATTATGGGCTTTGCTACACAGAAAGCAGCAGTTGACTACTCCACTGTCAACACTGATTAAAATCATTAGACTACCTATTGTTCCTGCAGTGAGGAAGATACACATTGGTAATCAAATGTTTCATAATTTGCAGATAATCACCAAAAGGAATACCCGTAAGCAAATTAGGGAGCCAAATTAACTTACCGATACGATTCGGTAGGCTACTGACGAGTCACTCAATTTAATGTCAATGTCTGGCAAGTCCTGATGAACATCCTATCGAAAATACAAATGAGATCTTTAGCTTACTTGTCCTGATGCGATACCATGGACATAACTACGTTGTGAGATTTACGAAGGGCAAGGATGTGAGGTTGATTTTATTCAGTCAGTTCAACACCAGCATATAAACTAGTTATGCTTGCTGTTCGTCAATCAACGTACAGTAAGTAAGCATATGCTCCAGCACTTAGCGGCTGTATATGAAAAACGCAATAGGAAATAAATTAATGTGCCAGAAAATAGTAGAAGAGGATTTCAACTCAACACTCACTTCGTGACTGACAGACGCCGGTCCTTTCAATAGGTCGCTAGATTTTGCATTTTGTTCATTCGAGCGGGAAGGCGTGGCAGACTTTTTAACTGACTTGCGAATTGAACGGACTGTTTTTGCAATGGTCTACAGTAGTCTGAACAGCACCCTCTAGGGTAGCACCATGGTGTGCAGTGCCTTCAGAAAGTATTTATACCTCTTGACTTATTCCACATGTTGTGTTACAGCCTGAACTAAACATTAATTGATTTTTATTTATTTTTTTAAACATACACAAACAATACTCCATGACAGTGAAAACATGGTTAGAAATTTATACATTTATCAAAAATGAAATACATAATCTAATTGACACAAGTATTCTGTTGTAAAGCAGATAAGCCTGGTATTTCGCCTATGCTTGGCTCTATTAAAAAAAACTATATATACAGTGCCTTGCGAAAGTATTCGGCCCCCTTGAACTTTGCGATCTTTTGCCACATTTCAGGCTTCAAACATAAAGATATAAAACTATTTTTTTGTGAAGAATCAACAACAAGTGGGACACAATCATGAAGTGGAACGACATTTATTGGACATTTCAAACTTTTTGAACAAATCAAAAACTAAAAAAATTGGACGTGCAAAATTATTCTCCTGGTAGCGCCTCCATGCTCTGGACACTACGCTGACAGACACAGCAAACCTTCTTGCCATATCCCGCATTGATGTGCCATCCTGGATGAGCTGCACTACCTGAGCCACTTGTGTGGGTTGTAGACTCAGTCTCATGCTACCACACTAGAGTGAAAGCACCACAAGCATTCAAAAGTGACCAAAACATCAGCCAGGAAGCATAGGAACTGAGAAGTGGTCTGTGGCCCCCACCTGCAGAACCACTCGTTTATTGGGGGGGTCTTGCTAAATGCCTATAATTTCAACCTGTTGTCTATTTCATTTGCACAACAGCATGTGAAATGTAGTGTCAATCAGTGTTGCTTCCTAAGTGGACAGTTCGATTTCACAGAAGTGTGATTGACTTGGAGTTACATTGTGTTGTTTAAGTGTTCCCTTTATTTTTTTTAGCAGTGTATATTACAGAAACGCTACAGACTGACTAACTTTTCTTTGTCTTCTCTATAGTGTTTCTGTAGTATAGTTTTCACTATCCCAGCGTGCCCGTTAGACCAAATACATGAAACCGGAATTGTCCGCATTTTATTATTTCATAGATAATAACATTGGATATTTTAATGATATATTGACCGCCGAACTGGAAATGTCCCCGGTTTTAATGTCAGAAAACTGGTCACATTGAGTTACAATGAGTTCATTAAAAAAATCGTCCTCCATAATCTTTAACGGAACTGACCGCGACTGGTGTGTTCCCAAATTAGTTGACTTAGTTAGTTAACTAGATAGACAACCTAAAGTCTAGCATTGTGACCGATGTCGCAAATTACCAGTTCCCTGTCTTGGCAAGCGGGCTGGTTGATGGAAAAGTGTTATTTACTATGTTCAGCTAACGTTAACTAGCTAATTGCTATATGCGCTAAACAACTAACTTTCAAAACAAACAACGTTAGTAAACATTGCCAACACAACTAACGTTACCAAATATGAATAGGGGATAATAGCTTAACATTTACGTTACGCTGAACACACGCGACAGGAGAGTTAAGACTGTCCATGTCCGGCCGCATTGTTGATCCCAAAATATCTGCTCCCAACGTCCTAAACAAAGTACCGCTAAGAGACTACGACTATCTAAAACCATCAACTACCTAGTTTAATAATATAGCTAGCTACTGTTAGTTAGCTGGCTAGTTTACCTCCAGTGTGTATGTATTCCAAATCGACTTGAAGTTTTGCATGGCTTCAGATGCCGTCTGTTCGTCCATATTCAGCTCCTGACAAAGCATTTCCAAGCTCTTTCGGACGGAGCTCTCGTCCGTCCGCCCGGAGTCGGAATCTGACTCGTCTCCCCGCATTTGTAAATCTAAGTTACAGTGGCAGAGAAATTAAAAAATATAGCTATCTATGTCAACAAAGCAGTCCAGAGACACCACAAACAGACCACCGGTCATTGAATTCCCACAATGCACTGTGGCGCAATTGGCGCGAAAACGCATCCTTTCCGACCAATGAGTAAAGGCCCCAAAGGGCAAACAAAGGAACGTAAACAGGGATTGCTTTTCAAAATCAAAGTGTGCAGTCCAAACACAAAAAAGACACACCCTATCCCCTCAGCCCTTTTATTTTTTAAATATTTTTTTATCAACAACAAATCAATACAGGAAGTACATGTGGGAACACACTTGTAAATATAGTTAATGTACAAAGGATAATTGGGCTAGGGGGTATAATATCACATTACAAGGACCTTATTAAGGGACATACATACACTTATTATTCTAACAGTTTTTTTTTGTTAGTAGAGTATTTAATTGTCTTAAAATACAGGTCAATTTATGTTTGTAAGGTAAGAAACTGTGTTTTGTTTGTAAATGTACATTTATGAATATGAAATTTGGCCAAAAGAATGAAATTAATTACATAAAAATGTTTCAGCTTATTTCTATCGGAGGTAAAGAATCCAAGCAGTACATTTGTCCACAATACTGTAAGATCTTCATTAAATGTGTTCAATTATAAATATACTGATGTCTTGCCACAGTTTTCTTACATGAATACAATGCCAAAAAAGATGCAACCTGGTTTCTGGGTGGTCATTACAAAAGGAGCAATTTGAGTTGATGTTTTCCTTAAACTTCATAGCGTGGTTGGATAATCTTTATGAATAATTTTAAAGGAAACTGTATGACCTCCCTACAACGCCTGGGCATGCTCCTGATGAGGTGGTGAATGGTTTCCTGAGGGATCTCCTCCCAGACCTGGACTAAAGCATCCGCCAACTCCTGGACAGTCTGTGGTACAACTGGTGGATGGAGCGAGACAAGATGTCCCAGATGTGCTCAATTGGATTCAGGTCTGGGGAACGGGCGGGCCAGTCCATAGTCCAACTTCCGGGTTGGAGCGAACGGTCGCATCGGCACTTCGCTCCGCAGGTAGTATAACTTTTTCATTACATTTCATTACATTTCATTATAGTACAACGGTTTGATTTGTCTAATCTTAGCAATTTCTTCTTAGCTAGCTACATAGCCGTCCTTGTATCAAAGATAATTGCATAATTATCGTATTTCGTCGTCCTAACGTAGCCTTCACTGCTATTTGCCCAGCAGCTAGCCAGCTAGCCAGCTAGCAAACGCTAGGAAACGCCCACCGATTAGCAGCACTGTAGTAACTATTACACTCAACTGAACGACTTGATTAGTGTAGTGTTAGCTAGCTACATAGCTGTCTTTGCGGCCCACGCTTGGATTGCGTCCTACCTGACAGGTCGCTCCTACCAGGTGGCGTGGCGAGAATCTGTCTCCTCACCACGCGCTCTCACCACTGGTGTCCCCCAGGGCTCTGTTCTAGGCCCTCTCCTATTCTCGCTATACACCAAGTCACTTGGCTCTGTCATAACCTCACATGGTCTCTCCTATCATTGCTATGCAGACGACACACAATTAATCTTCTCCTTTCCCCCTTCTGATGACCAGGTGGCGAATCGCATCTCTGCATGTCTGGCAGACATATCAATGTGGATGACGGATCACCACCTCAAGCTGAACCTCGGCAAGACGGAGCTGCTCTTCCTCCCGGGAAGGACTGCCCATTCCATGATCTCGCCATCACGGTTGACAACTCCATTGTGTCCTCCTCCCAGAGCGCTAAGAACCTTGGCGTGATCCTGGACAACACCCTGTCGTTCTCAACTAACATCAAGGCGGTGGCCCGTTCCTGTAGGTTCATGCTCTACAACATCCGCAGAGTACGACCCTGCCTCACACAGGAAGCGGCGCAGGTCCTAATCCAGGCACTTGTCATCTCCCGTCTGGATTACTGCAACTCGCTGTTGGCTGGGCTCCCTGCCTGTGCCATTAAACCCCTACAACTCATCCAGAACGCCGCAGCCCGTCTGGTGTTCAACCTTCCCAAGTTCTCTCACGTCACCCCGCTCCTCCGCTCTCTCCACTGGCTTCCAGTTGAAGCTCGCATCCGCTACAAGACCATGGTGCTTGCCTACGGAGCTGTGAGGGGAACGGCACCTCAGTACCTCCAGGCTCTGATCAGGCCCTACACCCAAACAAGGGCACTGCGTTCATCCACCTCTGGCCTGCTCGCCTCCCTACCACTGAGGAAGTACAGTTCCCGCTCAGCCCAGTCAAAACTGTTCGCTGCTCTGGCCCCCAATGGTGGAACAAACTCCCTCACGACGCCAGGACAGCGGAGTCAATCACCACCTTCCGGAGACACCTGAAACCCCACCTCTTTAAGGAATACCTAGGATAGGATAAGTAATCCTTCTCACCCCCCTTTAAGATTTAGATGCACTATTGTAAAGTGACTGTTCTACTGGATGTCATAAGGTGAATGCACCAATTTGTAAGTCGCTCTGGATAAGAGCGTCTGCTAAATGACTTAAATGTAAATGTAATCAATGCCTTCCTCTTGCAGGAACTTCCTTAATTTTGTTAACAAGTAGGTATGTGTGTAGCAACATCCAAACTTTTTCCAACAGATATTATCAATAAATCCATTCCAATAAGGCATGACATAAGGTATAGGGATACAACATCCTGCTGAAACAATGTTCGTATCACTCTGTTGTTGAATGGATGAAAAGATAAACAAATCTTTCCTACTGACGAGTCAACAGGGTCAACAGAAGGTAGGCTCTGAGGGTCAGGTCTTGACACATTCCTGAATAATAAAGCAACACCTGGGGGAATGGCATCTAAAACAATTGTACAATCTTTAGAGGGACCTTGTTACAGGGACTTGTTACAGGGACCTTGTAAAGTGATAAGAATTCCTTATAACTGAGTAAAAGTTGGCTCACCAATAGGATATATTTCGGAACCAATATTCTAAAAACATAGAAGTATTTTTATACAATATACAGTGTATCCTGATTATTCCATATATAATATCTGTGTGGAGAAAAATTATGCTAAAAATTAAGGACCATGACAAGAAACCCTGCCGATGAAAAGCAGAACGTTTCACTGGAACTTTGTCAATACTATAATTGCAAACGAACATGAAGTTAAGGCCACCAAAAGTAGAGAAGACATAATGAGGAATAAAATTCCATATAGAAGTGGGTCTTCTGAGGAATTGCTTTATCCAATTGATCTTAAAAGTATTATTTAAGGTAGTAAAGTCCAGAAAATTCAGCCCACCATTCTTCTTTAACAGTTTTCCTAATGTAATGGGTACGGTTTCTGCCACGGAAAGTTCAAAAGCATCTGGTCTATCTCCTTGATAATTTTACTGTCAAGATATAAAGATAGAGCGCCATATGTTAGTCTAGAGATACCTTCAGCCTTGGTTATTAGGACTCTTACAGATAAGTCCCTCTGTAGTCATTGATTTAGCTTCTTCTGCGGGTTTTTAATAAGAGGGTTAAAATTGAGTAAGCCTCTAGACTTCTGATCCTTTGTAATGGTTATGCCTAAATATGTAAGTTCTTCTTTTACTGGAATACCATAATATGAATGTGTCACACAATCTTTGACAGTCATGAGTTCATCTTAATGTTAAGATATAGACCAGACGCTTTGGAAAAGGATTGTATCACATTGATTGATATGGGAATTTGGTTAGCATCTTTCAGAAAAAGTCTAGTATCGTCAGCCAGCTGGCTTATAATAATTCCTTTACCAGCTATGGAAATACCTTGTACAGGTCTATTATTTAAAGAATTTGTAAGAAGTTGGGTGATTAATTAAAAAAACAGGTACGGAGAGATAGGACAACCTTGCCTAATTCCTCTCTTTAACGCAAATCTAGGTGAGGTGCCATATTTCAATTTGATAGAGCTGTTACCATTTGTATAGAGAATCTTAATAGCCTTACAGAAAAAAATCCCCAAAGCCAAGTCTCTCAAGGGAGTGGAAGAGGAACTGGTGCTCTACTGTGTCAAATGCTTTATAAAAATCAAAAAATAATATGAAGCTATCCTTGGTTATTAGGTCTGAGTAGTCAAGTATGTCTAATACTAGTCTGATATTGTTAGAAATATGTCTGTTCCTCATAAAGCCAGACTGTGTTTCGTCAATGATTGCATCCTTTAATTACTTTTGCAAGTAGTAAGGCTAATATCTTATAGTCATTATAAAGAAGACAAATTGGACGCCAATAAGCAGCCTTTCCCTCATTTCGTGCTTTCCTGATCGTTGGCCACAACTTGTTCCTTCTTTCTATGTCCTCCGGGCTGAGATGTTTGGCGATACCCATACCATGGCTCTGAAGGAAGGCGTTTTTCCTAGCAGCTTTCCAGACAGCATCCCTGAAGAATCTGGCAGTGAAGAGGATGATGATACCCCTTGGTCTTGAATCGTTTTGCTGTTGCTTCTTGCCGAGGCGATGCACAACGTCGATGGTATTACCAACTTTGTTCTTCTCTGCAGGCGTAACTTCTTGGCTTCCCTCGCACATCCTCATTCTCCACCTCTGGCAAGCCATTGAGTCTCAGGTTCCATTTTCTTGTGTATTGTTCCAGATCAGTGAGACATCTATGCTAGACATTGTTATTCTTTTCCACCTTTTCCACACTTTTTTCAACTTTTGCCACTCTCATTTCCACATCCTTGATTTCACCACATGCAAACTCCACAGGATTTTTCAAGCCTTCGATAACCATGGTGTTCGTGCCTGCCATTTTCTCAATGGCGTCAGACCTGGAGTTGATGAGTAAGGAGAGGGTAGCCACAATGTCAGAGTTCATGTTGGGTTTTTTGGAGGGTGGAGGTTTGCATGGAGTAACCGGTAAAGAGGGGAATTCGTCATCTTTAACAGCATTCGAAAGCATGATATTATCCATAGGGCAAGCATAGTTATGGCAGTTGTCTATAAGCACTTTCCCTTTTGTTGATTAGCAAGAGAACGGCTAGTTTCCTTTCTTTTTTTGTCACGACTTCGCATGGACATGCCGAAATAAATGATCCAATTCTTATTCCAGTCACAGGAAAGTTCTTATATCTTGAACAAATAAAATCAGTAATAGTAATGACTGTAAACTTGTTTTCTTCACAATCTTTCTGAAGTTTGGTGCGGAGCTCTGTAAAAAAAACTCTGTTCAAGCCGCCTTCCTATCCCCTCAGCCAACAAATTAAGTGGACACTTAATGACGTATAATGACGTCTGACGAGTATACACTTGCAGGGCAATGGACCATCCTTGGCCGGAAATTGTCACTCCTTCATGCCGCAATGATTGTATTTTCAGCCACTGGTGGCTTGTGGGTGCTTCATATGTGCTACGTAAAATTATGAGCGCATGTCTACTTATATTAAATATATAATTATTAATATACGCCTCTATATGATAGCTAGCAAATTAATTAGCTAACTAACACTATCCTGCCTAGCTGGAACCTCTGAAGAAGGGACATGTTTCCAACAGATAACCAAACAAAAATATATTTACTTTTTACGTAGTAGCAAAATTTCTAACTTATTTGCATTCGTTTTGACTTACACCTACCTGTATGTTGACTTCTCCATTGATGTTGTTTTTACGTTTTCGCTGACTTTTCTTAGTGGATGTACAATCGTTGCAAGATGAATTATGGGGAGTTTCAGACCCCGGAGTGAACATAATTGTACACTCACAAAGCCAACTGAAAACGAGGGCTGAGGAGCTTACGTTGCAAACTTCCCTTGCTTGGTTAATCATTTGGACCACACTCCAAGACGGCGACGGGGATCATAAGTGGACAAGGATGTGTCTTTTAAGTGTTTGGACCGTAGACAGCCCTCCGCCCTAAACCCTCTTCTTCTAATTGGCATCCAATTTGTTGCATTACCGCCACCTACTAGACTGGAGTACAACTCCCTTATACATTGCTTGAAAAAAATAATGTCCTAAATAAATACCCTACCATCTAACACTACACTCACTAATTTCAAAACGATGTACTGTACTATGTACTGGTATGTTTCTACTACTCTCACCAATCCTCCCCCTTAAACCCATCTTCCTGTAATTTCTTCACTGCCTCAGCATATGGCAATTTCTGCACTACTCTAACCCTGGAAACCTCAATCTGCCCCTCTCGCACGGGGCATTTCTGATCCCCTACAATTAACACATTCCATTACTTTCCCCAATACTACACATTCATTGGTCTCATTCCCTTCTGCACATTTCTCACACCTTGGTCCCTCCCTTCTACACACGGCTGCCACATGCCCATAAGCTTGACACCTGTAACATCGTAATGTATTCGGCACATGGATAACTTATATATCCTAACTTCACTTTGTCGGGCAAAGACTCAACTTCTAAACTCAAAAGAACCGACAATGACTCTTCTGTTTCCCCACTCTCGCCACCCTGTCTGCGTCACATCAAATGACGAGCATCACATACACCGGGAATCTTTCCCCTCAGCTGGTCAACTTTTATATTGCTGCTACCCCAGTTATCATTCCTTTCATTGGTGCCCCTTTCTTGGTGCTCCTTTCATTGGTGTCCCTTTCTTACCCCCATTCGTTTTACTCCGAGCACATTCTCCCTCTGCCCAACAGAAACACAAACAATTATCACTAGACCACTTCTGGTTACCGTCACCGATTCCACACGACTCAACTGTTTTTTCACCCACCATGAAACCACAAATGGATCCGCCAAAAGACAAGAGTCAACTTCTTCCATAAACTTCGGTCACAGACTCTTCTTTTTCCTGATCCTCGGTGCATACCTCAGTCTCAGATAAATTCACACCACCAACCACCACAATACTTCACCCTCATTCACTTCCATTTCTCGTCCTGCCTTCAGCTCCCTCTGCTTACACTTTCTACCATTCTTCTTTAACATACCATCGCCCTTTTTTCCACCATTTTTATCTGACTCAAGCTCCCCCTCTTCTTCCCTCCATTCATCCTCTGTTTTCCAAGTATACGTCTCCTTATGATAGTACTGCTGCCCCACTCCTGACACCAATCTTGTTCTTGCCTTCTCTAGGGACTTCATTTCCCCATAGACAGTCAGGTGTCATCCAGCCGTCTTCTCCGCCCTAAACCCTTAGCTCTTCAATGACGTTTTACATCGTCACATCCGAGTGTACCTGAAAGGGGAATGGAAACACTAGGATTTAGAACGCCAGCTAACTGTAACTGTAAATCGCCATATTGGCAATGTTGCGTCACTGATAGGAGAGAACATTTTGAACCCCCCAAAAAAAAGGAAGGCCAAGATGACGTTGCTGTGAGAGGGAGTGTTTTCGCACTCTTCAAAGCAATATTGAGGGTTAGGTGGTTAACAGTCAAATATTGGCTTGAAAGAAACTAACTCTAACTTTTTTTATGGACATGGGATACGTTTAGAGTTAGTTTTTGTCAAGTTGAATGGGAAGAACATGACAGAAAGACAAAAGTAGACGAAATATCCAAGTCTCACAGAAGACGGATGACATGCTAGCTAGCCACAACGAGGACAAGAGCAGCATGGATAAGAAGCCACGATCTCAAGCAAGAGAAAGAACTAAACTGACCAGGATGAAATCTTTGCAACCTCTTTACCTCAGACCCCAAGTAAAAATCCACCGGTGAAAAAAGTAAAAGAAGACATTTCCATGTCGGAATTTTTCTCTGCAATCCAGTCCCTGTCTATTAAACAAGACGCCACGCTCTCCAAAGTGTCCATCATAGAGCGGGCTACAGAAGAAACATCAAAGAAGATTGATAATTTGTCAGAAACTGTCAATCAACTACGCAAAATTGTGAGCGAGAACAAGGAAAAGATAACGTTCCTAGAGAATGAGCTGAAGAAAATGCAATCCAAAAATAATGAGCTGTGTGAGAATGTAGTTGAACTTCAAAGGTACTCTCGCAGGTGGAATCTGAAAATCCAAGGTGTAAAAGAGGTAGAGGATATTAGAGAAGTAGTCATTAATATCCGGGGAAAAGTGGCACCATGCATCAAAGACAGACTGAGAAACGTGATTGATGTGGTACATCGACTTGGGAAAGGAAGAATGATTACTGGGTAACTCTGTTGACATTAACCAATTTGGAACTGTGAGTACTACCATGAGTACAGTTAATGTACTGCCAATATGTAACGTTCGATCTACAACTAATGAACACTTGCCAAAGAAAAGGAAGTAAATATATGTGTTATTCTGTTAACCACCGCTACCTCATCTGAGCGTAGTTTTCCGTCGAGTCATCCTCTCAAGGTTCACTGTTTGTTTTATTGTTCACATTAATACTTGTTATCTAATTTGTGTTCTTTCTTTTTTAATGCAGGAGTTCGTTTTCAATTCACTCAATATCGTTAGTCTGAATGCTAGGGGTTTGAGAAATCCTACAAAAAGGAGAGCTTTATTTTTATACTGTAAACGCAGTAATGCAGATTTTGTCCTTCTTCAGGAAACTCATTCGGGTGAAAGTGATTTGAAATTTTGGAAAGCACAATGTTGAGATATGGCCTATTCTTTTTATTATACAATTCTGCTGGTGTTTTGATCCTTATTCACAAGTTTAAAGGTGACATTCTAGAATCCACATCTTCACAAGATGGCAGATGGGTCATAGTAACTGTTAAACTTGATAATGCTATTTTCATCATCTGTAATGTACAATTTTGCACATCCAATGTACATGTATAATTTTGCACACCCAATTTTTCAGTTTTTGATTTGTTAAAAAAGTTTGAAATATCCAATAAATGTCGTTCCACTTCATGATTGTATCCCACTTGTTGTTGATTCTTCACAAAAAAATACAGTTTTATATCTTTATGTTTGAAGCCTGAAATGTGGCAAAAGGTCACAAAGTTCAAGGGGGCCGAATACTTTCGCAAGGCACTGTACATGCCCATCTGAAGTTTGCCAATGAACATCTGAATGATTCAGTGTTGTGGTCAGATGAGACCAAAATGGTGCTCTTTGGCATCAACTCAACTTGCTGTGTTTGGAGGAGGAGGAATGCTGTCTATGACCCCAAGAACACCATCCCCACCGTCAAACATGGAGGTGGAAACATTATGCTTTGGGGGTGTTTTTCTGCTAAGGGGACAGGACAACTTCACCGCATCAAATGGACGATGGACGGGGCCATAAACCGTCAAATCTTGGGTGAGAACCTCCTTCCCTCAGCCAGGGCATTGAAAATGGGTCGTGGATGGGTATTTCAGCATGACAATGACCCCAAACACACGGCCAAGGAAACAAAGGAGTGGCTCAAGAAGCCATTAAGGTCCTGGACTGGCCTAGCCAGTCTCCAGACCTTAATCCCATAGAAAATCTGTGGAGGCAGCTGAAGGTTCAATTGCCAAACGTCAGCCTCGAAACCTTAATGACTTGGAGAAGATCTGCAAAGAGGAGTGGGACAAAATCCCTCCTGAGATGTGTGTAAACCTGGTGGGCAACTACAAGAAACGTCTGACCTCTGTGATTGCCATCAAGGGTTTTGCCACCAAGTACTAAGTCATGTTTTGCAGAAGGGTCAGATACTTATTTCCCTCATTAAAATGCAAATCAATTTATAACATTTTTAACATGCGTTTTTCTGGACTTTTTTGTTGTTATTCTGTCTCTCACTGTTCAAATAAACCTACCATTACAATTATAGACGGATCATTTCTTTGTCAGTGGGCAAACGTACACAATCAGCAGGGGATCAAATACCTTTTTCCCTCACTGTACGTATAGGCTAAACACCAGTCATGTTTGACAAATATAACGTAGGATCATTATTAATATCTAAAGGCTTGATTCTGTCAGCAAACTTGAGGCACTTCTCTTTCAGATAGGAGAGAAAGACCAGTGCCTGTTACGCACTGCAACATCACTCACCTTGAAATCTGTGCGGAGGCAGTCAATTTTGTGTTACCATTTAACCATCAAGATAATTGTTTAAAACCTGGATTTTTTTTGTAATTTTATGAGGCTTGGCATACCGTGTTCTGACCATAGGAATGTTAAGGGGATAGAAACACTTCCTCATATGCCATTGAAACCAGTATTTATCTCATGTTTTCAACTTTATTTTGTTGTCCAGCAGCCAAATACACAATCCTAGTCATATTAACAACCCATGCTTGTTGTTGCGTCTTTAGATCTTTCTTCTTTCTGAAGGATATTTTCATCTCTGTCATATGAAACCGCTGGCATTTGCAGTGCAAGAACAGATGCATTTTGGAATATTTGCTCTTATAGTTCACTACCATGTGCACATTGCTGTACTTATAATGTGAAGAAATAGACTAAAATGTTATCAACATTTGAAGCTAAACGTTCTGATCTGTTGCATCAGCCTCATTGCTTTCAAAATGTTTTTGGATCTAAAGTGGCTGTATGGAATATTTCTTTACAACAGCTGAAGAACTTATGCACATCCAGGGACTTTCCGCAGGTGCTGGAGTTGTAGGCCAACTTATGGAAAACAGAAAGGAATATTTATTTTTCACACAGAAGGACAAACCGAAGATGTGGATGTCGATTAAAGGCAGCCCCCGCAACTCTCTGATTCAGAGGGGTTGGGTTAAATGCGGAAGACACATTTCAGTTGAAGGCATTCAGTTGTACAACTGACTAGATATCCCCTTTCCCTTTTCCCTAAACTGACCAATAGAATGAAAATAAATCAAAGTTTATTTGTCACGTGCGCCGAATACAACAGGTTTAGACCTTGCAGTGAAATGCTTACTTACAGGCTCTAACCAATAGTGCAAAACATGTATTAGGTGAACAATAGGTAAGTAAAGAAATAAAAATGATAGTAAAAAGACAGTGAAAAATAACATTAGCGAGGCTATATACAGTAGCAAGGCTATAAAAGTAGTGAGGCTACTTACAGACACAGGTTAGTCGTGGTGATTGAGGTAGTATGTACATGTAGATATGGTTAAAGTGACTATGCATATATGATGAACAGAGAGTAGCAGTAGCGTAAAAGAGGGGTTGGTGGGTGGCAGGACCCAATGCAGATAGCCCGGTTAGCCAATGTGCGGGAGCACTGGTTGGTCGGGCCAATTTAGGTAGCATGTACATGAATGTATAGTTAAAGTGACTATGCATATATGATAAACAGAGAGTAGCAGCAGTGTAAAAGAGGGGTTGGGGGGGAAGGGGGTGGCACACAATGCAAATAGTCCGGGTAACCATTTGGTTACCTGTTCAGGAGTCTTATGGCTTGGGAGTAAAAACTGTTGAGAAGCCTTTCTGTCCTAGACTTGGCACTCCGGTACCGCTTGCCATGCAGTAGTAGAGAGAACAGTCTATGACTGGGGTGGCTGGGATCTTTGACAATTTTTAGGGCCTTCCTCTGACACCGCCTAGTGTAGAGGTCCTGGATGGCAGGCAGCTTAGCACCAGTGATGTACTGGGCCGTACGCACTATCCTCTGTAGTGCCTTGTGGTCGGAGGCCGAGCAATTGCCGTACCAGGCAGTGATGCAACAAGTCAGGATGCTCTCGATGTTGCAGCTGTAGAACCTTTTGAGGATCTCAGGACCCATGCCAAATCTTTTTAGCTTCCTGAGGGGGAATAGGCTTTGTCGTGCCCTCTTCACGACTGTCTTGGTGTGTTTGGACCATTCTAGTTTGTTGGTGATGTGGACACCAAGGAACTTGAAGCTCTCAACCTGCTCCACTACAGCCCAATCGATGAGAATTGGGGCGTGGTCGGTCCTCCTTTTCCTGTTGTCCACAATTATCTCCTTAGTCTTGGTTATGTTGAGGGATAGGTTGTTAACCTGGTCTCAGAGCATTTCGTATTATTCTGTATGTAAATCTGAGACACTCCATTGGTATATGTTATATTTCGTATGGTATGTATTCATTTGTAGATGTCCAACACCCATTTTGTATATGTTACGAATTACAATTTGTTAGCTAGCTGGCTAACGTTAACTAGGGTTAGAGGTTAGGGTTAAGTTTAGAAGTTAGGTTAAAGGGTTAGGGTTAGCTAAAATGATTAAGGTTAGGGGAAGGGTTTGCTAACATGCTAAGTAGTTGCAAAGTAGAAAAAATGTAGTAAGTATTTGAGAAGTTGATAAGTTGTCCATGATGAGATTCAAACTCACAACCTTTGGGTTGCTAGATGTTTGCGTTATATACCCAACCAATCACCATTATTTTGTTTTTGCCTTCAAGGGGAATTTCACCCTGGCTCTGCAATGGCATATAGTCGTTACTATATTAACAACATTACGTTTTCATCATAAACATCACATTTATCCAAACCATAAGCTAGAACTCGCACATTTTCATTTCATTAGTAGAATTGGTAGTTGACTCCGTGTATTCATCTGCTCATAGTGAACCACAAAGTCTGGCATTAATAGCAAATGCTGATACCGCCCGCTAGGTAGAGGGGGCGTGCCCACAAACTTGAATAATGGCGTCTACTTCGAATGACCAAAAGGAATATTTATTTTTCACACAGAAGGACAAACCGAAGATGTGGATGTCAATTAAGGCAGCACCTCTCTGATTCAGAGGGGTTGGGTTAAATGCGGAAGACACATTTCAGTTGAACGCATTCAGTTGTACAGACACCGGTTAGTGAGGCTGATTGAGGTAGTATGTACATGTAGATATGGTTAAAGTGACTATGCATATGTGATGAACAGAGCGTAGCAGTAGCGTAAAAGAGGGGTTGGTGGGTGGCGGGACAATGCAGATAGCCCGGTTAGCCAATGTGTGGGCGCACTGGTTGTAACCTCAACTTCTCTTGGCAAGATTTTTTTTTTGGAAAGTCTTTGTTTTTCACTAATGTTTGTCACCATGCCTGTGTTGTGTTTTGTGCCTAGTTGTGCTAATTACAAACAAACATGAAAATGAGTTATCTTTCATCGTTCTACCTACCAGAGATTACCCCCTATCAAGAATGATGCAGTGACAAAAGATTTTCAGAGGGATTTTCAGGCTGAACTGATGGGGAATCCATTTCGACAACAGCTGAGAAGTGATGCAATCACCTTTTTTTCCCCCTCACAACAAAACAGAAGATTCTCAATATACAGCAATCTAATGTTACCTAGCTTGCTAGCCTAGCTGGACTAGCTGGGTAAATTGCAGTCCTGTATTGAACTCTGAAACCCATTTATTTAACCTTTATTTAACTGGGCAAGTCAGTTAATAAGAACAAATTCTTATTTTACAATGACGGCCTACCCCGGCCAAACCCCTCCCCTAACCCAGACGATGCTGGGCCAATTGTGCGCCGCCCTATGGGACTCCCGATCACAGACGGTTTTGATTCAGCCCGGGATCGAACCAGGGTCTGTAGTGACGTCTTTAGCACTGAGATGCAGTGCTAGCTAATCAGCTAAATCATATAGCTTTCTATTTGTGTACACACTGTCAATCAATTTCACATATGCCATGGTAGTCACTGCTAGACTGGTAGCTACCTGAAGCAGAGGAAACATGTTTGTTTGTTCTATCTTTGACTGACGTTACCTAACGTAAGCTAGATAATGTTACCAAATAAGAGTCATCTCAATTTGGTAGCCATCTAAAACCCTCCGTTACTAAAAATAGAATTGTTGATATAGCTAACTCACTCTATGTGTTAGTAGCAATGATGAATGTGTATGAATCGTCTATCGTTGATTAGTTCGTTCTCAACCAGTCTCGGCTGGCTAGCAATGTTGCTGCCAATTTAGTGACGCTACTTATCTAACAGCAAGCTGACAATATGGAAATGCCCATGTTAGCTATGCTTACATAGTCAGTCTAATAGAGATTTAAATATTGTGTATTGTTGTATATTTTGTTGTAGGTGGTACAGAATCTGATTCCACCAACATGCGCTTCCAACCCCTAACTCTGCACAAAGTAAATTGGCCAAAATATTTACAAGCTGACGGCTAAAATAGCTCAATTTACAGTAAGCATGATATAAATATGAAATGGATAGTGTTTGTATGGTTTGTGTTATGGGGTTACAGGTGGTTAGAGGTAGCCTGAGGACAACAGAGTACCTTCCAGACCATGTAATCAATTTGGTGTTCCCCTTTCTCTTTTAACCTTTTCTTTTTCTGGAGTCATTCCACAGTGCCCTGCTGAATAAATACCTTAACGGGATTAACAGGATTGATTTGACAACACCCAGTGAAATAGCAGCGCACCAAATTCAAAAATAGAAATACTCATAATAATAATTCATAAATGATCTCACACAGGCATGGGCTGTATGCGCGGAGAGGTCCATGGCCACCTCTGTGGTCATGGAGCTACACCTCTGGCTGTCTTTGACAGCTATGAAGGAAACCGACAAAGCCGCCCTATTGAACGCCTCCATCTCTGACAGCAGTCTCTTCAGAAGCGCCTTCAAAGATGTGACGGCGCATTTTGGCAAGCTTGAGGAGGAGATGAAGCAGCAGTCTAGACACCTGCCATTGGAGGGGCGGGGCCCGCTCTCCACCGTCTCCAGTAGACCCGGGTCTATGGCCAGATGGAGAGCCCATCAAGCAGCAACAACTGGTGTACCGAGACCGGGCCCGCACCTCCGTCAGCACCAGAGAAGACGGCAGCTCAACCGACAGGAGAGGTGTTCATTTCATCTCCCTGGCAGCCGAGAGGCAGTCAGAAGAGACTACGACCATGACAGGACGAGAGGACGGAAGAGTGCGCATCACTTCGTGTGACGGCGCCTACTGTTCATCCCCCACCCCTGCAAAGGGATGGTGGAGTCAGTGTGTCTTTTGTTAATAAAGAATACTGAGACCGCTCGGATGCCTTCTCTTTCTATCTCTCTCTTCCTCTCACCACCCACAGCCCACAATGAGTGCGTAACTGAGCACACACAGAAGGACGTTGTTAGTGGGAATGACATGAGGAAAGCAAGATGGACGCTCTTAATGAGCCATCATGCTATACCTCATAAAAACCCGACACTACACACTCTTAGGAGTGAAGTAGCTAAGGGTTTAAAGAGCAGCTGCGTACACAACCCCATGTTGGGCCGATGACACAATCACTGTCATGAGGCAGACGCCTCAGTTAGTGTAGCTCAGACCCGTGCTGCGTTCACGGAGGGCTGGCACCACAAGGTTACACGTATAACCGATGTGCACCCGATTCTCACAGAACGCATTAGTATTTCCTCCCCCTTTCAAAGGGGGCCCACCCTGGACTGTCCCACCACTTCAGTGTTGGGGGACAGCGGCTGCTTGGGTCATACAGGAATACAGGTCCTTCCTACTGTCTGTACCACAGCTTCGCGCTCTCCCGCTCTCAGAGCACTATTGGGAGTGGCAACGAAGCCAGGAGGAGAGGGTGCAGCTAAGTCAGATGCTGGAGAACCCTCTCGTTTTCGGGTGTGGTAGAGACGGTGATGAAGACGCCAGAGAAAGTAGCCGCTCTTGTGAAAGAGATTATGGAACTTTTGGCAAAGGAGGTCACAGTAGTTCCCCAAGAGCAAAGGAACAGCGGGCTATATTCGCCCTATTTTCTAGGGCCAAAAAAGACCGACCGAGGCCAATATTGGATTTACGCACTCTCAACGAGAGTGGAGCCAAACGGCCCTTCTGAATGCTTACGACAAAACGTCTACTGGAACGTATTCACAACAGGGACTTTTGTGTAAGCATAGACCTAAAGGACGCATACTTTCATGTGCCGGTCCATCCGCATCACAGGAAGTTTCTGCGTTTCGCCTCTCAAGGGCTGGCGTACGAGTATGCAAGAATGCCATTCAGGTACGCCCTGGCACCTCGCACCTTCTCCAAATGTGTGGAGGCGGCATTGGAACCGTTGCGCCGTCAGGGGATAAGGCTACTAGTCTACCTAGACGACCTACTGGTCTTGACCCCGTCAGCAGAGCTGGCGATCACACACGACACAGACAGTGATTCATCTCACACGTCTGGGGTTCGCTGTGAATTGGGAAAAGAGTGCACCTTGGCCCAGTCAGTAGATTGTCTACCTGGGATTACATTTAGACACGGGGACTATGAAGGCTCGAATTTCAGATCCTCGACGGGCTGCTATCCCTAAGGTTTTATCCGAATCACATGGTGACGACGCACTCCGTCATTACACTTTTGGGTCTCAAGAGACCTCATGTCTCGAGGGGGTCCCTGAGACAACGAGTGGCAACTGCACCCTGACGTTGTTCTCCAAATATGACAAAGATTCAGGAGAAGGTGGATGTGTTCACGTCATGTGTGAATGTGCAATGTCCCCTATGCCTTTCTCTACGAGCCCAGGATGAACCGCCACTATGGATAGACGCTTTTGCGCACCAGTGGACAGATGTTCTCCTGTACGCATTTCCACCGCTCTCCGGCATTCTCCCACTGCTAGCATGCGTGAGAACAGGAGGGCTGTCAATTATATTGATAGCCCCCGATCACCCAGGGGATCCGTGGTATGCGGATATGACTCAAATGTTGATTGCGCCATCATGGCCAATTCCACTTCGATAGAGGACGCAATGTCTTAGGCAGCAGTATGCCAACAGATAGATAGTTTTCACAATAGTGTGCCACAGAGAATGTGGACCCTGTGTGCTGTCAGGTTGAGTGTGCATTCTTTCTTACAGTTCATGCTTGACAAACAGCGCTCACCTGCCACCATCAACGTGTTTGTAGAGTGCTTTGGCGTGCTACGTGCAGCGCACGGCGATGATTAGGTCATCGTCTCAATTGTTTGTGTGTCACGGTGCTCGTGCACTGGGTAGACCACTTTCAAAATAACGGCTGTCTCATTGGCTTTGCGAATTTTATGGAAAATTTTATGGATCTTTTATTTCAGCTCATGAAAAATGTGATCAACACTGTAGCGTTTATATTTTTGTTCGGTGTA
The DNA here is from genome assembly GCF_023373465.1 of Oncorhynchus keta. NCBI lineage: Eukaryota > Metazoa > Chordata > Actinopteri > Salmoniformes > Salmonidae > Oncorhynchus > Oncorhynchus keta. Next base: position 48,602,427 of record NC_068430.1, on the reverse strand, counting down.
TAATTATATTCAGCCCAAGGGCACAGCGGTCACATGGCATGGATTTCTTTTAGGGGGAATTCTGGCCACGTAAGGCGGCATCAACGGTATGCCACCCGGAAATTCGAGGCCTGGAAAACACACTAAATAGCCTATATTGCACGCCCATTGGAGAATAAGGAATCAGGCATCATTTTGTAGTCCTAAAACCTGGAAATGAGTTACCTCTGGTTCATTCAACCATCCCTATGGGGAAAGGTTTTGGGATAAATGTTGAGAATAAGGTCTGTGGTTAACACAGGCATGAGATATTACGTTTTGTTCTGAGATGTCACTTAACGTAACCTTTATGAAGCCTTTTTGCTTTTCTTATTACATAAATGCTTCAAAATACACAAAAAGTGACTTTACCTGATGAAGAGTCGCATAGACACAACCCATAAGATAACTAACTACATTCGTCCTTGCACGCTTTCTAAATACAATTTTTTAAAACTTTGGCAAAGGGTAAAGTCTACAAAACTTAGTCCACTTCTCTTAACAGATTTTGGTTTTCGAAACAGAACTGTATTGAGATCAAATGTTTCATAGATGAGACAATTTGGTGGTGATTTTGAATACCAGCCAGATGCTTCAGATTTATACATCCAGTGAAACATTTGTCTCATTGTTCCATCTGTGTAGTTGCTGCTTTGGCTGACACCATGGGTATAATCATTACGCAGATTCGGTTGCAAAACCCTTTGCAACTCGATTGAGATCAAATGTTTTGCAACAAACGGAAAACGCAAACAAGTTTCTATTAGACAAATTTAGGTAGGTCCCTCCCCATTTTGTTTTCTCCATTTGGTTCTTAAACGGTTTCTGTAATGAATGCACCCCAGCAGAGATACTTTTGAGCCATGCTCTTAAGAGTCTTCCTGACTTGAGTTCACTGTGTTAGTCACGTGGGTCGTGCGTCAGCCAGGCTAGCTGCTGCTATCAGTATGATGAGAAATGAATACCCCTTCACTTGATGAAAGTTGAAAGTCATCTTTTATTGCACAATAAAATATCACATACCATGTTTTGAGTTAAGTGATTGGTCCACATGGGAATATTGGACCTATTTCAACAAAAAAAATGTAATCCACAACTGTGAATGTTGCCGATGTCAGACAGTACTTTTGTTTTGTAGCATGATATTCCCACAATGTAGCTAGAGCTTCAGTACACCCATTTAGTGAACACTGGCTTTGACTGCATGAGCTGAAAATGAATGTCCTAATCTGTCAAAGGTCCTTATTCAAGCAGCTGTTGAACAGAACCTTGAAGCGTGCATGCAGACACACACAGTCAGAGTGGTCTGCCATCTCTGTAACTTGGATTGTGGCAATTGTCAGGGCCTATATAACCAGCATGTCCAGGCATGCAATCACAACACACACAGCATGGTATTGGCAAGCCAGAGCCTGTATATTTCCCCTGACGTGCAAATACTTTACAGAATTTATGTATAGGGTCTGACACCTAGTGTCTGACCTGACAGCAGAAATAGGTTATAGTACAATTCAGCCCAAAGTTCACACGGATACAACTGACCCCATCCCAATGACCCACAATCTATGGCACGTTAAGTGCATTACACTTTTTTTTCAGGAAATCGAGTTGTCATTTGTTTTTTCAACTATTCTTGCCGCAGATGATGGCAAAAAGATACAATACACATTCTACAATTTGAAAAGAGCCAGCAAGCCTTAGAAGCGGGACTGTTGTCCCTCTGAACCCTTTGACGTTACAAACCAGGCATAAACATGAAAATGCTTAGATAAGACTTGTACAATAAATACATATGAGATACATGCTTGAAATCAATCTGACTTTACCATAAATTACCAAAGACTAACTGAAAAGAAAACACACAGTAAAAACATTTGACATGAAGACTGAATAAATATTAATTGACCTTCAACTGCACCAATTAGTTGTTTTTCCAAGTTTTCACATACAAGCAAAGTAATAGGAAATAGGTGTGGGCTGGTGTGTTGATGAGATTATAAGATTGATCAATTAAACTAAATTAAAACGAGTTGGATATTACTTGTTTCCCCAAAACAGTTTGCTTGTCTATCTGAATACACATTGCTCAGCAAATGTTAGTGGAATATTGGATCCAACATGCTGAATATGTCTACAATTGGATGATCATAGGTTAACATCACACCCACTTCAGTTGTATACATACTGTGTACCCCTGACCTCTTTACGAAAACTGAAGGCCTCATGTGAATATAAGCATGTGAAAAACGTGTCGTTTGAGTGAAATAAGGGGCCACTCATCAGACATGATCAATCAGGAATTGCATGGTATCCTTCACATTGATTACATGACATGAGGTTTGAATACGTTCAGGGATGTTTATGCATTAGTAACTTCGGCCTGGATATACAGAGCATTCGGAAACGATTCAGGCCTGAGTTTTTCCACATTTTGTTACGTTACAGCCTTATTCTAAAATTGATTCAATTGTTGTTCCCCTTTTCATCAATTTACACACAATACCCCACAATGACAAAGCAAAAACAGGTTTTTAGAAATGTTTGCACATTTATAATAAAAAAACACAAATCATATTTACATAAGTATTCAGACCCTTTACTCAGTACTTTGTTGGAGCACCTTTGGCAGCAATTCCAGCCTAAAGTCTTCTTGAGTTGGGAGTTCCCATTCTTCTCTGCAGATCCTCTCAAGTGCTGTCAGGTTGGATCGGGAGAGTTGCTGCAGATATTTTCAGGTCTCTCCAGAGATGTTCGATTGGGTTCAAGTGTGGGATCTGGCCACTCAAAGACATTCAAAGACTTATCCTGAAGCCACTCCTGCATTGTCTTGGATGTGTGCTTAGGTTGTTGTCCTGTTGGAAGGTGAACCTTCGCCCCGGTCTGAGCGCTCTGGAGCAGGTTTTCATCAAAGATCTCTCTCTATTTTTCTCCGTTCATCTTTCCCTCGATCCTGACCAGTCTCTCAGTCCCTGATGCTGAAAAAATCCCCACAACATGATGCTGCAATCACCATACTTTACCGTAGGGATGGTGCCAGGTTTCCTCCAGACGTGACACTTGACATTCAGGCCAAAGAGTTACATCTTGGTGTCATTAGACCAGAGAATCTTGTTTCTCATGGTCTGAGAGACCTTTAGGTTCCTTCTGACAAACTCCAAGCAGGCTGTCATATGCCTTTTACTGAAGAGTGGTTTACATCTGGCCACTACCATAAAGGCCTGATTGGTGGAGTGTTGCAGAGATGGTTGTCCTTCTGGAAGGTTCTCCCATCTCCACAGAGGACCTATGTCAGAGTGGTCATCGGGTTTACCACCTCCCTTACCAAGGACCTTCTCCCCATGATTGCTCAGTTTGCCATCTCTTGAAAAGTCTTGGTGGTTCAAAGCTTATTCCATTTAAGAATGATGGAGGCCACTGTGTTCTTGGGGACCTTCAATGCTACAGACATTTTTTGGTACCCTTCCCCAGATCTGTGCCTCGACACAATCCTGTCTCGGAGCTCTACGGACAATTCCTTCAACCTCATGGCTTGGTTTTTTTCTCTGACATGCACTGTCAACTGTGGGACCTTTTATATAGACAGGTGTGTGCCTTTCCAAATCATGTCCAATCAATTACATTTAACACAGGTGGACTCCAATCAAGTTATAGAAACATCTCAAGGATGATCAATGGAAACAGGATGCACCCGTTGTTGCTTTGTCATTTTGGGGCATCCATTATGTGTAGATTGATGACAAAAAAATACATCCGATCAATTTTAGAATTAGGCTGTAATGTAACAAAATGTGGGAAAAGGAAGGGGTCTGATTCATTTCCATATGCATTGTACATACATGTAATCAGCGGAAGTTTGACAAATGAGGAAAATATCAAACCTCAGAGGCACTGATGAGAAAAGTAATTTGTTGTTCTCCATATCACAATATGTGCTTTTTTACGATTGATTGAATAACTTTTTGGAGTCTGAATTGGACCATGAAAACAACATTGGAAGATTATCTCATAACAATGTACTGACTGATGCCACACTTAAGTCCAAATCTTGGTTTTTCATGTATGCATACAATTCAAGGGGCATTTTAAAACAAACAAAATACTTTGCTATATATAATTTCCAATATGGAGATGTAACAAAACATCTATATATAAAACACTAGCTAAATAAGGCATTTTACTTTTAATATAATCAACAAAGTTAAAAAGAAAAAGTGTCATATTTGGTGAAGGTTTGGCAAAGCAAAACAAATAAATTATATAGTAAAGTTGTGACAAGGCAAAAATAATGTCTTTCGACAAAGAAATGTGACGCTAAAGCAACACGAGCTAGAAATACAGCTCAACAAGGAAATGTCCCCCACGGGCCAGGTTGTATAAGTGTGCACATCCACGCACACACGCGCACAAATAAAAGATTAATAGGCAGAATACAGGTAAACAGTCACTAAAAGGACACTGTGCAAAAATTGTTTTCATATTAGAAAACAAACAAAATGTGAAGTCAGAAGTTGTTACGCTTAGAAGCGAAGTCTTAAACATAACCCCCCCCCCCCATAAAAAAAACAGACCCTGTTACGAAATTTAGATTAAAATCTGCTTTTGCAACCATTTAGTGTAGTAGTACAGTACAGTATACCCAGCAAACCGTGAAGATTTCCAGAACATTAGCAAAGATTCCCATTAAGGTCTAGTTAGGGTTTTATCTATTATTAGGATGATAACATCCCAAAAACATTAAAATCATGTTTTTGGGATGAATGAGAACTCAACGTTCTGGGAATGATGAGAACTCAACGTTCTAGGAACGTTCTTGCAACATCAGGCAAATGTTTTATACAAACATTGTATAATCCTCAGCATAACTGTACAGTTTTTGTCTTATGAGAACATTTGCCGCAACCTAACGAATGTTCTGGGAACTTTCACAGAAACAATTTTTGTGAAATACAAGAAAACACTGGTACTGAAGCTAGTAGCTATTTGCCCCAATATGTCGTAAACTAAAAATGTGATGTGCTTGTAAACAAAAAGTAACAGCAATATACAGCTAAATAGATTTACATAAAAAAAAAATATTAATATGAGCTAGTCTACAGGAGTTTAAAATGCATCTGAGGAAAGAAAAGGAGACCACGAACCCTTTAAAACAACGAGGCACTCTGCGACTGCTTTGCACACAGTATCTATCTGATCAAATGACAAACTTTTCCCTAACACACAGATGGCAATGGACAGATTCATTTTGCATACCCCCCTCTCCCCTAGAGTACCCTCTGTGTGCTTGTCCCTCAACGGTGAAGCACTGGCTCTCAACAGAGCCCTCTGTGACAGATTTGTCTATGGCACCTCTTCACTGCTTCCGCACACTGGCACAGCTGACCAAGTCCCAAGCTATTGCCCACCTAATAACATGACTAGTAGTCCCAGTGAGACTGGAAATAGGTCCTCCTTCAAAGTGGCTATTGTGTGAAAATAACATTTAAAAAAAAACATTATCAAACCTCAGGATTGTTCTTTGCCTTCCGTTTAATATATATATACTGACAACATACACATATATATATATATATATATATATGTTTTTGTTGTACTCAATGTGTTCTCTCGATCGGGTATAAGTAACATTGTTTTCTCTAATTTTGTCTTTTTAAAAACATTATTATTATTTTTTTTTACAAAGCAGCAACAATAAAACAAATAGGGATGGACAAAAGCTGTCCTATTAATAACTTACTTGCAGCAGTTGTGCTACACCTTGGGGCTGCAAGTGACCTTGCACGCATTGCTTTTAAAATGATATAATTATTAATGAATTATTATATTAAACACATTTTGAAGGACCTTCAATTCAAATTGCCATTAGTTTCAGGCTTTAGGATGTGAAACAACTTTAGGGGGATATTCATATAATCCTGTTAACACCAAGGAAACTGAGGGGTCAGTAGTCCCTGGGCAGCTACATCATTCTGGGTTGTTCATTAGGCAACAAAATGGATTTCAAAAAACGGACATACAGGGAGGGAATACCTGGACTTGTCCGATAAGAAACGCTCATTTTCATTTTCCACTGCAAAATGTTTTACAATGTTTTCCCATTGCGTGACTTTTAATGAACACAACCGAGCCCTATACTGTAGCTGCCTTTGAACCCAAGAGTGCTGTCAGCATATTTTGGTTGGAAAAAATATTTACACATCCTCCCCCAGATTCACCTTTTAGCAACCAGCGTCTTAAAATGGTGCAATACGCAGAAATTGCTCCGCCATTTTCGGTTTGCTAAAATTCTAATAGTTTGTCTAATTTCCATTTACGTGATAAAACAAGCAATGTATTGTGTACAGAATCATTGATCAATCTAAACCGCTGTGAAATATACACTACCGTTCAAAAGTTTGGGGTCACTTAGAAATGTCCTTGTTTTTGAAAGAAAAGCTGACCATTAAAATAACATCAAATTGGTCAGAAATACAGTGTAGACATTGTTAATGTTGTAAATTACTTTTGTAGCTGGAAACGGCTTATTTTTATGGAATATCTACATAGGCGTACAGAGGCCCATTATCAGCAACCATCACTCCTGTGTTTTCAGCTGTGCTAACATAATTGCAAAAGGGTTTTCTAATGATCAATTAGCCTTTTAAAAGGATAAACTTGGATTAGCTAACACAACGTGCCATTGGAACACAGGAGTGATGGTTGCTGATAATGGGCCTCTGTACGCCTATGTAGATATTCCATTTATTTTTTAATATATATATTTTTAAATCAGCCGTTTCCAGCTACAATAGTAATTTACAACATTAACAATGTCAACACTGCACTTTTATTTAAAAAACAAGGACATTTCTAAGTGACCCCAAACTTTTGAACTATAGTGTACTTTCAATAACCAAAAATGTTTTATTTTCAGCTGTTTGAAGCTGGTGTACAAAACAAAATAAAAGACGCAAGAACAAAACTTAAGAACGGGGAGCATAGAAGTAGCGCACAGAACAGATCTACCGCTTCTTAGACTTGCTTTCAATGACAATGACAGATCTATATCTCACATTTCTATGTGAATTTGGTCAGGTTGCCCAAAAAGTTACATATTGCAGCTTTAAAGTGCCACGATCATGATACAGCAGACCGTCAAGGCTGCTTGATCTGTGACAACCATGTAATACTGATTAGCAGGTCCTCCCTTCAGTTGCTTGCAAGTGTGTGTTTGCATGCAGGAGTGTCCATCACTTTCATGAAGTTCTTGAATGGAGCATGTGTGGGTATATACAGTATAACATAATCACAAGTTTGCTACAGGGCAGGAGCTCTATAAACATTAAGTGGATAATAAAAGTCTTTACAGGAACATTAACTTACACACCACAAACTTTACACTTTTGCACGGTAAGAAAGAGGGAGATGTCTATTGTGAATCCTGTGCCCCCCTTGGCTCTCTCTCCTCCTCATCTCTAGGCAGTTTTTCCTCCTCCATCACTCTATTCTCCTTTGTTTCTCTCTCCTCTTCAATGCTCTTCTCTGGGTTGACCTCTGGAGAAGCATGGGAGTCGTGTCCCGTGACCTCCTGAACGTTGTCCTCCATCTGATGCTCCCTAGCCTCCGGCCCGGCCTGGTCAACCATGCTCTCCCCAGTCTGACCATCGCTGGGTGTTTTCGGAGGCCCACTGTCTGTCTGTAAGTGGCTGCTTGCCTCCTCCACCACCTCTTCCTCCCTTGTTCTTTTCTTCTTCCTCTTAGGGCTGCCGGAGGACTCTGTGGGCGGCATGCCTGGCAGCGCCATGATGCCCCCGTGTGGGAGGAACATGTGAGGGTACAGCAGTCCATGGGACAACCCTGGAACAAGGAAAGGGTTGAAGGCCAGGTGGCTGCCACTGCTACTGCTGACGCCACTGCTGCTGCTGGCCGCCGCAGTGGTGATGGCTGCGATGCTGTGGCTGCCTATCGCACCTAGCTGCTTTTCCTCTGTCGACTGCTTGTCCTCCCTCTTTCTCTCTCCGTCAGACTGCATGCCGGAGCCATCTGCCTGTGTGCTCGAAGACGCCTGGCTGGGGCCTCGTGAGGGGCTACTGGCCGCGGAGGAAGCCGTAGTGGTGCTAACTGCAGCCGCTGAGGAGGTGGGAGCGGAGCTTGTGGGCGGCTGTCCCATCAGCCCCTGAACACTGAACATGTGGGGGGAGCCATGTATGCCGTGGAGCATCATGGGAAGCATGCTCAGGCCGTTCTTGGCATCTTCACCAGCGGACACGGCGAAGCCATGGGGGAATCCCATCAGGCCCGTGAGTGGGATGCCCTGGACATTGCGGAGGTTCTGGAGGCTGACCAAGTCCATGCTGCCGATCAGGCTGCCGTTCATGAAGAGTGGGCCCATGGGTGACTCCGAGAGGAGGGGCTTGGGCATCTCGCTGCGAGGACGACGGCCCCGGCGGCGGGGCCCTTGGTCGCGGCACACGGGCTCTGTGAGTATGCGCGTGTACTTTCCCTCGGGAAGAAAGCCCTGGAAAAACAAGGCATTAGCTTGAGGAAAATGCAGGAAGTGTTTTGAAGGACATATGTACTCTTTGTAAGGCAGTAGGTTCTGAGAACTGTCTGTGCTACTCAAGATATACAAATGCCAAATTAAAAATGGCATTCTAATGAAACTATTTGATGAGACACTTGTATGGATGAGAGAGTGAAAATTCCATGCTACTCACAGAGTTTTTCACAACATCTGCCCAGTCGGGTGCCACGTAGTACTCAGTATTTGCGTCCAGCCATCGGGAGAGCTCCTTGATTGCTGGAGCCATAGCACCCCCAAGCTACAGAACAGGAATGAATATACAGCCCTTAATCAGTTGTACACACACATACCATAAATATAACTGATGCATTTGTGTGTAATTCAGGTTGTAATCTTGTCAAAGCAAGTCAAACATGACATTTCATGCAAATTCCTGAAAGTTGTCTTATCAAAGGAGTGTATTTGATCAATGTGAATTAGTACAGTTGGGTGGGGAGAAGTGTCTTCATTCACCTGTTAAGTAGCTAGATTGTCAAGCGAATATTGTAAAGTTTCCATCAAATAACTTCGTATCGTATAATACCTCCACATTTACCAAATAAAAAACAAGTTATGAGTTTCCATCCTATTTTTAACAGTTGATGGTTTTGCCACAAACAACAAATGTGCCAACTCTGGTATGGTGTAGCTAACACTTTCCAGACAGGATACAATGCAGAGGGTGATGAAATTATGGATAAGAGCAAGATAATTTGTATTTGTATTTGTATTGGCAGCCAAACACCATCACCATCATTCAAATGAAGACCATCAAGCTCAGCGTGCACTTTCACCACCCTGGGAAGTTCTTATTTCCTCTGCAGCCTAAAACTGAACAGTGCATTCGGAAAGTATTCAGACCCCTTGACTTTTTCCATATTTTGTTACGTTACAGCCTTATTCTAAATAATTTCCCCCCCCACATCAATTGACACACAATACCCCATAACTACAATGCAAAGACAGGTTTTTATAACATTTTGCAAATGTATTACAAATAAAAAACTGAAATATCACATTTACATTAGTAGTCAGACCCTTTACTCAGTACTTTGTTGAAGCACCTTTGGCAGCAATTACATCCTTGAGTCTTCTTGGGTATGATGCTACAAGCTTGGCACACCTATATTTGGACAGTTTCTCCCATTATTCTCTGCAGATCCTCTCAAGCTCTGTCAGGTTGGATGGGGAGCATCGTTGCACAACTATTTTTAGGTCTCTTCAGAGATGTTCGAACGGGTTCAAGTCCAGGCTCTGACTGGGCCACACAATGACATTCAGAGACTTGACCCGAAGCCACTCCTGCATTGTCTTGGCTGTGTGCTTAGGGTCGTTATCCTATTGGAAGGTGAACCTTTGCCCCAGTCTGAGGTCCTGAGTTCATATTTCCCTCGATCCTGACTAGTCTCCCAGTCCCTGCCGCTGAAAAACATCCCCACAGCATGATGCTCTCATGGTCTGAGAGTCCCTTTGGCAAACTCTAAGCGGGCTGTCATGTGCCTTTTACTGAAGAGTGGCTTCCCTCTGGCCACTCTGCCATAAAGGCCTGATTGGTGGAGTGCTGCAGAGATGGTTGCCCTTCTGGAAGGTTCTCCCACCTCCACAGAGGAACTCTGGAGCTCTGTCAGAGTAACCATCGGATTCTTGGTCACCTCCTTGATCAAGGCCCTTCTAACTCGATTGCTCAGTTTGGCTGGGCGGCCAGCTCTAGGAAGAGTCTTGGTGGTTCCAAACTTCTTCCATTTAAGAATGATGGAGGCCACTGTGTTCTTGGTCACCTTTGTCAGGATCGAGGGAAATATGAACTCAGGACATCGGGGCGGCAGCGTAGCCTAGTGGTTAGAGTGTTGGACTAGTAACCGGAAGGTTGCAAGTTCAAAACCCCGAGCTGACAAGGTACAAATCTGTCGTTCTGCCCCTGAACAGGCAGTTAACCCACTGTTCCTAGGCCGTCATTGAGAATAAGAATGTGTTCTTCACCGACTTGCCTAAGTAAAAGATAAATAAATGCTGCAGACATTTTTTGGTACCTTTCCCCAGATCTGTGCCTCAACACAATCCTGTCTCGGAGCTCTACGGACAATTGCTTCGACCTCATTGCTTGGTTTTTGCTCTGACATGCACTGTGGGACCTTATATAGACAGGTGTGTCACCAGGTGTGTCACCTCCGGCAGCCTTTCATGTCCAATCAATTGAATTTACCACAGGTGGACTCAAATCAAGTTGTAGAAACATCAAGGAAGATCCATGGAAACAGGATGCACCTGAGCTCAATATCGAGTCTCATAGCAAAGGGCCTGAATACTTATGTAAATAAATAATGTAAAAAAATGTTTAAACCTTTTTTTTTACACTTTTTCATTATGCGGTATTGTGTGTAGATTGATGAGGATTTTTATTGATTTAATCCATTTTAGAATAAGGCTCTAACATAAAATATGTAAAAAGTCATTGTGGGAGGAACACCCAACATCACATGACTGCAAGTTTACTGTGACATGGTTATTCTATTAACATTTGCGCAAAAAAGTATTTCCACTGCCATTTGTCACATAACTTCCTGAAGGCATTGTTTCACCCCTTTTCCCACATTTTGTGATACAGCCTGAATTTAAAATAGATTAAAGAGATTTTGAGATTAGAGATTATGTTGTCACTCGCCTACACGCTATACCCCATAATGTCAAAGTGCATGTATTTTTTGTATTTCATTTTTTTGCCATTTAAATGAAACAGAAAAGCTGAAATGTCTTAAGTCACTAAGTATTCAACCCCTTTGTTATGGCAAGCCTAAATAAGTTCAGCAGTAAACATTTGCTTAACAAGTCACATAATAAGTTGCATGGACTCATTCTGTGTGCAATAGTGTTTAACATGATTTCTGAATGACATGGTCCTTCTGTGGCTCAGTTGGTAGAGCATGGCGCTTGTAACGCCAGGGTAGTGGGTTCGATTCCCGGGACCACCCATACGTAGAATGTATGCACACATGACTGTAAGTCGCTTTGGATAAAAGCGTCAGCTAAATGGCATATATTATATTATTATATTATTATATTATATATTATCCTCATCTCTGTACCCCGCACATACAATTATCTTTAAGGTCCCGCAGTCAAGCAATGAATTTCAAACACAGATTCAACCAAAAAGAGCAGGGAGGTTTTCCATTGCCTCACAAAAAGGACATCTATTGGTAGATGGGTAAAACATTTGAAAAGCAGACATTAAATATCCCTTTGAGCATGGTAAAGTTATTAATTACACTTTGGATGATGTATCAATACACCCAGTCACCACAAAGATACAGGTGTTCTTCCTAACTCAGTTGCCGGAGAGGAAAGAAACCACTCAGGGATTTCACTATGAGGCAAATGGTGACTTTGAGGCTGTGGTAGGAGAAAACTGAGGATGGATGAACAACATTGTAGTTGCGCCACAATACTAACCTAAATGACAGTGAAAAGGAAGAATACAAATATTCCATAACATGCATCCTGTTTGCAACAAGGCAATAAAGTAATACTGCAAAAAATGTGCTGAATAGAAAGTGTTATGTTTGGGGCAAATCCAATACAGCACATTACGGAGTACCACTCTGCATATTTTCAAGCATATTGGTGGCTGCATCATGTTATGATTATGCCTGTAATCATTAAGGACTGGGGAGTTTCTCAAGATAAAAAATAAATGGAATGGAGCTAATCAAAGGCAAAATACAAGCAGAAAACCTGATTCGGTCTGCTTTTCATCAAACACAGATTAATTCACCGTTCAGCAGGACAATAATCTAAAACACCAGATCAATCTACTTTATTTCACCTTTATTTAACCAGGTAGGCTAGTTGAGAACAAGTTCTCATTTGCAACTGCGACCTGGCCAAGATAAAGCATAGCAGTGTGAACAGACAACACAGAGTTACACATGGAGTAAACAATTAACAAGTCAATAACACAGTAGAAAAAAAAGAGAGTCTATATACATTGTGTGCAAAAGGCATGAGGAGGTAGGCGAAGAATTACAATTTTGCACTGGAGTTGTTTACCAAGAAAACAGTGAATGTTACTGAATGGCTGAGTTACAGTTTTGACAGGACTTGAAAATCTATGGCAATCCCAGAAAATGGTTGTTTTAAAAAATGGTTTGTTTAAAGAATTTTGAAAGAATAATGGGCAAATGTTGCACAATCCAGGTGTGGAAAGATCCTAGAGACTTACATTTGTAATCGCTGCCAAAGGTGATTCTACAAAGTATTGACTTGGGTATGAATACATACATAAATGAGATATATCTGTATTTCACTTTCAATAAGTTTGCAAAAAATATGTTTTTACTTTGTCATTATGGGATACTGTGTGTAGATTGGTTAGACAAAAAAAAACAACATATTTAATACATTTTGAATTCAGGCTGCAACACAACAAAATGTAGAATGTCAAGGAGTACAGTGAAGGCAATTTATCTAATTCACATACCAAAAACATTATCCACTACTGAGGAACGTATTTTGTTTTGATGACATTTAGGAAAGTTTTCCCACAATTTTCTGTTTCCATCAGGCCTGTGGGCGATATGGCTTGAAAATCGTATCTTGATTTTTTTCAAACTTATAGGCGATTCACAATATACAGTGCATTGGGAAAGTACTCAGACCCCTTGACTTTTCCCACATTTTGTTACATTACAGCCTTATTCTAAAATGGTTTAAATACAACAAAACCCCTCATGACAAAGCGAAAAAATAATATTTTCTGAAAATGTATTATAACAAAAAACAGATACCTTATTTACAAAAGTATTCAGATCCTTTGCTATGAGACTCGAAATTGAGCTCAGGTGCATCCTGTTTCCATTGATCATCCTTGAGATGTTTCAACAACTTGATTGGCGTCCACCTGTGGTAAATTCAATTGATTGGACATGATTAGGAAAGGCACACACCTGTCCATATAAGGTCCCACAGTTGACAGTACATGTCAGAGCAAAAACCAAGCAATGAGGTAGAAATTATGTGTCCGTACAGTAGTAGAATGGCTGCTGTTTTACAGGCTCCTAACCAATTGTGCTATTGTGTATTTTATCATGTTATTTCTAACTTATTTTGTACATAATGTTTCTGCCACCATCTCTTATGACCAAAAATAGTTTCTGATAATCAGAACAGCGATTACTCACCTCGTACTGAACAAAGATTTTTGGTCTTTAATGAGTCGGACGCAAAGGATTTACTTCAGACACCGGATAAGGCCCAAATCCCAGTCATTTGTATGAAGAAGAGTCAAGAGATATAGGGGTCGTCGGTCAGCGTGCATTGTAAGAATCAGAGTGGGTAACCCGCCTCTAATGTCAGTCCTATTAGCCAACGTGCAATCATTGGATAATAAACTGGATGAGCTCCGATCAAGACTATCCTAACAACGGGACATTCAAAACGGTAATATCTTATGCTTCACCGATTCGTGGCTGAATGACGACATGCCCCGCTCCTCCGCTCTCTCCACTGGCTTCCAGTTGAAGCTCGCATCCGCTACAAGACCATGGTGCTTGCCTACGGAGCTGTGAGGGGAACGGCACCTCAGTACCTCCAGGCTCTGATCAGGCCCTACACCCAAACAAGGGCACTGCATTCATCCACCTCTGGCCTGCTCGCCTCCCTACCACTGAGGAAGTACAGTTCCCGCTCAGCCCAGTCAAAACTGTTCGCTGCTCTGGCTCCCCAATGGTGGAACACACTCCCTCACGACGCCAGGACAGCGGAGTCAATCACCACCTTCCGGAGACACCTGAAACCCCACCTCTTTAAGGAATACCTAGGATAGGATAAAGTAATCCTTCTCACCCCCCTTAAAATATTTAGATGCACTATTGTAAAGTGGCTGTTCCACTGGATGTCATAAGGTGAATGCACCAATTTGTAAGTCGCTCTGGATAAGAGCGTCTGCTAAATGACTTAAATGTAAATGTAAATGTAATGCTTGCTGGGTTTTCCGTGCATTGGCAAGATAGAGTAGCTGCCTCCGGTAAGACAAGGGGTGGCGGTCTGTGTATATTTGACAATAACAGTTGGTGCACGAAATCTAATATTAATGAAGTCTCTATGTTTTGCTCGCCTGAGGTAAAGTATCTCATGATAAGCTGTAGACCACAATAATTATCAAGAGCGTTTTGAACTATATTTTTCATAGCTGTCTATTGACCACCACAAACCGATGCTGACACTAAGACAGCACTCAACTAGCTGTATATGGCCATAAGAAAACAAGTAAATGCTCATCCAGAGGAGGCGCTCCTCGTGGCTGGGGACTTTAATGCTGGGAAACAAAATAATTTTACCTAATTTCTACCAGCATGTTACATCTGCAACCAGAGGGGGGGGCTACCTTTACTCCACACAGAGATGCGTACAAACTCGCCCTCCATTTGGCAGATCTGACAATAATTCTATCCTCATGATTCCTGCTCACAAGAAAAAACTAAAAGCAGGAAGTACCAGTGACTCGCGCAATACAGCAGTGGTCAGATGACACAGATGCTAAGCTACAGGACTGTTTTACTAGCACAGACTGGAATATGTTTTGGAATTCTTCCAATGGCATTGAGGAGTACACCACATCAGTCACTGGCTTCATCAATAAGTGCATCGATGACATCGTCCCCACAGTGACTCTAAGTACATAGCCCAACCAGAAGCCATGGATTACAAACTTGCATGGCTTGCAAACTATTACGGACTGCAAGGGAAAGCACAGCCGTGAGCTGCCTAGTGACACGAGCCTACCAGACGAGCTAAATTACTTCTATTCGCGTTTCGAGGCAAGCAACACTGAAGCATGCATGAGAGCACCAGCTGTTCCGGATGACTGTGTGATCACGCTCTCCGTAGCCGATCTGAGTAAGACCTTTAAACAGGTAAACTTTCAAGGCTGCAGGGCCAGACAAATTATCAGGACGTGTACTCCGAGCATGCGCTGACCAGCTGGCAAGTGGCTTCACTGATATTTTTAACCTGTCCCTGACCGAGTCTGTAATACCAACATGTTTCAAGCAGATCACCATAGTCCCTGTGCCAAAGAACACCAAGGTAACCGGCCTAAATGACTACCAACCCGTAGCACTCACGTCTGTATTCATTAAGTGCTTTGAATGGCTGGTAATGACTCACATCAACACCATTAGAAACCCTAGACTCACTCCAATTTGCACACAGCCCCAACATATGCAATCTCTATTGCACTTCCCACCGCCCTTTTCCCACCTGCACTAAAGCAACACCTACGTGAGAATACTATTCATTGGCTACAGCTCAGCGTTTAACACCATAGTGCCCTTAAAGTTCATCACTAAGCTAAGGACCCTGGGAATAAACACCCTCTGCAACAGGATCCTACACTTCCTGACAGGCCGCCCCCAGGTGGTAAGGGTAGGTAACAACATCTGCCACGCTGATCCTCAACACGGGGGCCCCTCAGAGGTGCGTGCTCAGTCCCCCGCCTGTACTCCCTGTTCACCCATGACTGCATGGCCAAGCATGACTCCAACACCATCATTAAGTTTGCAGACGACACAACAGTGGTAGGCCTGATCACAGACAATGATGAGACAGCTTATAGGGAGGAGGTCAGAGACCTGGCAGTGTGGTACAAGAATAACAACCTCTCCCTCACTGTGAACAAGACAAAGGAGATGATCGTGGACAACAGGAAAAGGGTGGCCGAGCATGCCCCCATGCTGTAGTGGAGCAGGTTGAGCGCTTCAAGTTCATTGGTGTCCATATCCCCAACGAACTTTCATGGTCCAAAACACACCAAGACAGTCGTGAAGAGGGTACGACAAAGCCTATTCCCCCTCAGGAGACAGAAAATATAAAGTTCTACAGCTGCACCATCAAGAGCATCCTGAGTGGTTGCATTATCGCCTGGTATGGCAACTGCTCGGCCTCCGACCGCAAGGCACTGCTACCGCACGGCAAGCAGTACCGGAGCTCCAAGTCTAGGTCCAAAAGGTTCTTAACAGCTATTATCCCCAAGCCATAAGACTCAAGAACAGATAAAAAATTATGGCTAGCCCGACTATTTGCATTAACCCCCCCTACAACTCCCGTACGGGCTCGGGAGAGACGAAGGTTGAAAGTCATGCGTCCTCCGATACACAACCCGCACTGCTTCTTATCACAGCGCCATCCAACCCGGAAGCCAGCCGCACCAATGTGTCGAAGGAAACACCGTGCACCTGGCAACCTTGGTTAGCGCGCACTGCGCCCAGCCCGCCACAGGAGTCGCTGGTGCGCGATGAGACAAGGATTTCCCTACCGGCCAAACCCTCCCTAACCCGGGTGACGCTAGGCCAATTGTGCGTCGCCCCACAGACCTCCCGGTCGCGGCCGGTTACGACAGAGCCTGGGCGCGAACTCAAGAGTCTTAACCACTGCGCCACCCGGGAGGCCACAAATACAATTATTTGACTTGATTTAGAGCTCCGAGATAGGATTGTTTCGAGGCACAGATCTGGAGAAGGGTACCAAAACAATGCAGGAGTAGCTTTGGGACAAGTATCTGAATGTCCTTGAGTGGCCCAGGCCAGAGACTGGACTTCAACCCGATCAAGCATCTCTGGAGACCTGAAAATAGCGACGCTCCCCATCCAATCTGACAAGAGTTTAAGAGGTTCTGCAGAAAGGAACGGGAGAAACTCCCCAAATACAGGTGTGCCAAGCTTGCAGCATCATATACCCATTAGACTTGAGGCTGTAATTGCTGAAAAAGGTGCATCAACAAAGTAGTGAGTAAATGGTTTGAATAATTATGTAAATGTGATCCGTTTATTATTTTGAATTAATCTGCATAAATGTCTAAAAACCTGTTTTATCTTTGTCATTATGGGGTATTTATATATTTAAAAAAAATCATTTTTGAATAATTATTAAAATCCAATCAAAGTAACAAATTGTGGAAAATGTCAAGGGGTCTCAATACTTTCCGAATGCACCATCTTGATTTGTGCAAAGCTGTCATCAAGGCAAAAGGGTGGCTACTTTGAAGAATCCAAAATATAAATATATTTAGATTTGTTTAACACTTTTTTGGCTACTACATGATTCCATGTGTTATCTAATAGGTCTGATGTCTTTCACTATTATTCTACAATGTAGAAAATAGTAAAAATAAAGAAACTCTTGAATGAGTAGATGTCCAAACTTTTGACTGGTACTGTATACTTCCATAAAGTTTTTCCTAGCACTAACTGCGTAGCCCAAACTGTTTGGGCGCTATAGACGCTCTAGCTGTCACCTTTCACTGCAAATGTAGAATTGCGACATTGGCAGGTGCCGATGTAAAAAATAACAGATCACTCTAGCTTTAACTTTCATTATGCTAATTATATTTTCGCGGGGGAGCAGACGGACTCTAGGAGGTTAACCTACTTTTCTGCAATAATTACTGATCTGGCTTTCAAGTATGTCTATAAAAATGTATTTTTTTCAGAACCATGCACATCCACTAATAATGACCAACTTCTGGTAGTCGGCATTATAGAAAATTAACACAGGTCTCATGAACAATCTCTCAAGCACAAGCCCACATGCTTGTGAGTAGGCAGCTAATCTTTAAATTTAAAGCCAACTTGGATCTATTTGCTTGTTAACAAAGGTAGAACAGTGGAACTGTTATGAATCCTGTCGGTCTGCAACTGTTTGAACAACATGGCCTGTTCACTTAGTTTAGATGTTGAAATCAAGTGGCTAAAATGCTGCTAGCAGTGCGTGGTACCGCAATGCTGCGCGCGACAGAAACTGAGCATTAATATTCCAGTCATGTTCACTGATACTCCCATTTTTATTAGGGTCTGCTCTGTTCTGGGAGTTGAGACATAAAAAGGGTATCGTTAGAAGGGGAATTAACCGATTCTGTTGGAAGTTGAACAGTGCACACAGCACAGGAGCAAAAGAAAGGAGACCAAAAAGACATTGGAACATTGCGCTAAAACACAAGTTTTTGTTATCCGACAGGTACTTTACTCTCATATGGTTGAATGGAAACATGATTCATGTCAGTGATGTTAAGTGTGCTCGTGCATCAGTGTTGGTGTGTGGTTGTGTGTCAAAAAGGTTACCCTGCGGCCAGTGCTTCTGTGGACCACGGGCACCCTCTCCTCCCCTGTTAGGGAGTTGACGTCCAGCTTGGTGGGGTCTTTGCAGCGATGTCTCCGCTGTTTGGGCCGCTCCACAAAGCTGTGCAACATCGCTGCGCCAGGAGACTGAAACCCCAGATTTGGCAAGGTCAGCACACTACAACATCACCTGTCATCACGTGGTTGGAGAGTTACTTATCCAATAGAATTCAAGAGTATTCGTCAATGAAAGCTTCTCTAACATCAGATATGTACAGTGCAGTATCCCTCAGGGCAGTTTCCTTGTGCAGCTACTTTTCTCTATTTTTACAAATGATTTGCCATTTGTCTTACAAGAAGCTAAAATGACTATATATGCTGACAATTGCACACTACAGTTGTGGCCAAAAGTTGAGAATGACAAATATTAATTTCCACAAAGTTTGCTGCTTTCAGTGTCTTTAGATATTTATGTCAGATGTACTATGGCCTACTGAAGTATAATTACAAGCATTTCATAAGTGTCAAAGGCTTTTATTGACAATTACAGGAAGTTGATGCAAAGAGTCAATATTTGCAGTGTTGACCCTTCTTTTTCAAGACCTCTGCAATCTGCCCTGGCATGCTGTCAATTAACTTCTGGGCCACATCCTGACTGATGGCAGCCCATTCTTGCATAATCAATGCTTGGAGTTTGTCAGAATTTGTGGGGTTTTGTTTGTCTACCCGCCTCTTGAGGATTGACCACAAGTTGTCAATGGGATTAAGGTCTGGGGAGTTTCCTGGCCATGGACCCAAAATATCGATGTTTTGTTCCCCGAGCCACTTAGTTATCACATTTGCCTTATAGTAAGGTGCTCCATCATGCTAGAAAAGGTATCGTTCGTCACCAAACTGTTCCTGGATGGTTGGGAGAAGTTGTTCTCAGAGGATGTGTTGGTACCATTCTTTATTCATGGCTGTGTTCGAAGGCAACATTGTGAGTGAGCCCACTCCCTTGGCTGAGAAGCAACCCCACACATGAATGGTCTCAGGATGCTTTACTGTTGGCATGACACAGAACTGATGGTAGCGCTCACCTTGTCTTCTCCGGACAAGCTTTCTTCCAGATGCCCCAAACAATCAGAAAGGGGATTCATCAGAGAATTACTTTACCCCCGTCCTCAGCAGTCCAATCCCTGTACCTTTTGCAGAATATCAGTCTGTCCCTGATGTTTTTCCTGGAGAGAAGTGGCTTCTTTGCTGCCCTTCCTGACACCAGGCCATCCTCAAAGTCTTCACCTCACTGTGCGTGCAGATGCACTCACACCTGCCTGCTGCCATTCCTGAGCAAGCTCTGTACTGGTGGTGCCCCGATCCCGCAGCTGAATCAACTTTAGGAGACGGTCCTGGCGCTTGCTGGACTTTCTTGGGCGCCCTGAAGCATTCTTCACAACAATTGAACCGCTCTCGTTGAAGTTCTCGATGATCCGATAAATGGTTGATTTAGGTGCAATCTTACTGGCAGCAATATCCTTGCCTGTGAAGCCCTTTTTGTGCAAAGCAATGATGACGGCACGTGTTTCCTTGCAGGTAACCATGGTTGACAGAGGAAGAACAATGATTCAAGCACCACGCTCCTTTTGAAGCATCCAGTCTGTTATTCGAACTCAATCAGCATGACAGAGTGATCTCCAGCCTTGTCCTCGTCAACATTCACACCTGTGTTAACGAGAGAATCACTGTCAGCTGGTCCTTTGTGGCTGAAATGCAGTGGAAATGTTTTTTTTTTTTTTTGGGGGGGGGGGGGATTCAGTACATTTTGCATGGCAAAGAGGGATTTGCAATTAATTGCAATTCATCTGATCACTCTTCATAACATTCTGGAGTATATGCAAATTGCCATCATACAAACTGAGGCAGCAGACTTTGTGAAAATGTATATTTGTGTCATTCTCAAAACCTTTGGCCACGACTGTACACATCAGCACCTGCAGCCAGTGAGCTCCCTGAGACTCTTAGCAAGGAGTTACAGTCAGTGTCAAAATGGGCAATTAACAATACATTGGTCTTAAGTGCATAAAATCAAAAGCATTGTATTTGGTTCAAAGCATACTTAGACCTAAACCTCAACTGAAGTTGTGCATTAATTGTGTGACCATTGAACAAGATGAACTCCTAGGAGCAACACTGGATGGTCAGTTGTCATGTTCAAGTCATATTGACAAAGTTGTTGTGAAGATGGGGAGATTTAAGTTGTTATACAAATATATGTTCTTTTGTACTAGTGGTTGAGGCTTTTATCTGGTCTCATTTTGATTAACTGTCCGGTAATATGGTCAGGTGCAGCAAAGAAAACCCTGGTATAGCTGCAGTTGCCTCAAAACAAAGCAGCACTCCTTGCCCTTAACTGCACACACACAGAACCAACATCAACAAAATGCATGATAGTCTTTCATGGTTGAGGGGAAATCGACTACTTCTCTTCTAGTCTTGAATAAGAAACATGTGTTTTAAATGCCCTCCCACTTGTATAATCTAGCAAACTCTTCAAACAGACATACATAATCCACCAAACACGCCATTAAAGGTTGCAAGATCAAATCCCTGAGCTGACAAGGTAAAAATCTGTCGTTCTGCCCCTGAACAAGGCAGTTAACCAACTGTTCCTAGGCCGTCATTGAAAATAAGAATTTGTTCTAAACTGACTTTAAATTTAAAAAAAGGTTAAAAAAAAATAAAATGATAACCAAACCAAAAACAGATTTAATGCATTTCAGTTATATATAGCGCCATGTCATCGTGGAATGCTCTGGTACCGGAGGTTACCCAGGCAAAAGTAAAAAGTTTGGCTTAAAAGAAAAACAGATACAAAACAAAAACATAGTATCACAGCGCCCCTCTTTCTAAAGATCGAATTTAACTATACTGAACAAAAATATGAACGCAACATGCAACAATTATATATTTTTTTACTGAGTTACAGTACACAAGGAAATCAGTCAAAAGAAATATAAAATTAGAGACTAATGAATGTATTTATTTATCTGTTATTTTACCAGGTAAGTTGACTGAGAACACGTTCTCATTTGCAGCAACGACCTAGGGAATAGTTACAGGGGAGAGCAGGGGGATTAATGAGCCAATTATAAACTGGGGATTATTAGGTGACCGAGTTAGTTTGAGGGCCAGATTGGGAATTTAGTCAGGACACCGGGGTTAACACCCCTACTCTTACGATAAGTGCCATGGGATCTTTTAATGACCTGAGTCAGGACACCCGTTTAACATCCCATCCAAAAGACAGCACCCTACACAGGGCAGTGTCCCTGGGGCATTGGGATATAATTTTTTTAGACCAGAGGGAAGAGTGCCTCCTACTGGCCCTCCAACACCACTTCCAGCAGCATCTGGTCTCCCATCCAGGAACTGACCAGGACCAACCCCGCTTAGCTTCAGAAGCAAGCCAGCAGTGGTATGCAGGGTGGTATGCTGCTGGCTAATCTATGGGCCTTGGCGGTCATAAGCCCACCGACTTGGCCCCCCCTCCTCAGACGATTCACTGTTCCCAGCACAAGGTGCAACTGTGTAATTACCATGCTGTTTTATCAGCTTCTTGATATTCCACACCTGATGGATGGATTATCTTGGCAAAGGAGAAATTCTCACTAACAGGGCTATAAACAAATTTGTGCACATCATTTGAGAAAAATAAGCTTTTTGTGTATATGGACAATTTCTGGGACTTTTTATTTCAGGTCATGAAACTTGGGACCAACACTTTCCATGTTGCGTTTATATTTTTGGTCAGTGTATATAAACTACATGACCAAATGTGGACTTCTGCTCGTTGAACATCTCATTCCAAAATCATAGGCATTAATATGGAGGTGGTCTCCCATTTGCTGCTATAACAGCCTCCACTCTTCTGGGAAGACTTTCCACTAGACGTTGGAATATTGTTGCTGGGACTTGCTTCCATTCTGCCACAAGAGCATTAGTGAGATCAGGCACTGATGTTGGACGATTAGGCCTGGTTCGCAGTCGGCGTTCCAATTCATCCCAAAGGCATTCGATGCTGTCGAGGTCAGGGCTCTGTGCAGACCAGTGAAGTTCTTCCACACCGATCTCGACCATTTCTGTATGGACTTCGCTTTGTGTACAGGGGCATTGTCATGCTGAAACAGGAACGGGCCTTCCTCAAACTGTTGCCACAAAGTTAGAAGCACAGAATCATCTAGAATGTCATTGTATGCTGTAGAGTTAAGATTTCCCTTCACATTTACATTTTTACATTTAAGTCATTTAGCAGACGCTCTTATCCAGAGCGACTTACAAATTGGTGCATACACCTTATGACAACCAGTGGAACTAAGGGTCCTAGCCATTATTCCTCCTCCACCAAACTTTAGTTGGCACTATGCATTGGGGCAGGTAGAGATCTCCTGGCATCCGCCAAATCCAGATTTGTCCGCTGGAGTGTCAGATGGTGAAGCGTGATTCATCACTCCAGAGAACGCGTTCCCAATGCTCCAGAGTCCAATGGCGGCGAGCTTTACACCACTCCAGCAGACGCTTGGCATTGCGCATGGTGAACTTCGGCTTATGTGCGGCTGGAAACTCATTTCATGAAGCTCCGGACAAACAGTTTGTGTGCTGATGTTGCTTCCAGAGGCAGTTTGGAACTCAGTAGTAAGTGTTGCAACCAAGAATATACAATTTTTACGCACTACGCGTTTCAGCGGTCCCGTTCAGTGAGCTTGTGTGGCCTTCCACTTCGCGGCTGAGCAGTTGTTGCTCTTAGATGTTTCCACGTCACAATAACAGCACTTACAGTTGACCGGGGCAGCTCCAGCAAGGCAGAAATATGACAAACTGACCTATGACGGTGCCACGTTGAAAACCACAGAGTTTTTCCAATAATAGCCGATTTCGCTAATTTGAAGAGGTGTTCACATACTTGTGTGTGTGATGATACACACACACAAAGTTATAGTTTCAACCATGTAGAAAATAGTAAAAATAAAGAAAAACCCTTGAACCCTTCAAACTTTTGACTGGTACTGTACATACATAGTGCCTTCGGAAAGTATTCACACCCCTCGACTTTTCCACATTTTGTTATGTTACAGCCTCCTAAAATTGGTAAAAATATATATATTTTTTTTACACACAATACCCCATTATGACAAAGCAAAAACAGGTTTTTAGAATTGGTGCAAATGTATTACTAATTTAAAAAAATGACCCTTTACTCAGTACTTTGTTGAAGTAGCCTTGAATCTTCTCAGGCATGACGCTCCAAGCTTGGCGCACCTGTATTTGGAGTTTCTCCCATTTTTCTCTGCAGATCCTCAAGCTCTGTCAGGTTGAATGGGGAGCGTCGCTGCACAGCTATTTTCAGGTCTCTCCAGAGATGCTTGATCGGGTTGAAGTCCGGGCTCTGGCTGGGCCACTCAATGACATTCAAAGACTTGTCCCGAAGCCACGCCGACGTTGTCTTTGTTGTGTGCTTAGGGTTGTTATCCTGTTGGAAGGTGAACCCTTGCCCCAGTGTGGAGGTCCTGAGCACTCTGGAACAGGTTTTCATCAAGGATCTCGCTGTACTTTGCTCTGTTCATCTTTTCTTCGATCCTGACTAGTCTCCCAGTCCCTGTAGCTTAAAAACATCCCCACAGCATGATGCTGCCACCACCATGCTTCACTGATGGTGCCAGGTTTCCTCCAGATGTGACATTTGGCATTCAGACCAGAGTCCTTTAGGTGCCTTTTGGAAAACTCCAAGTGGGCTGTCATGTGCCTTTTACTGAGGAGTGACTTCTGTCTGGACACTAACATAAAGGCCTGATTGGTGGAGTGCTGCGGAAATGGTTGTCCTTCTGGAAGGTTCTCCCATCTCCACAGAGGAACTCCAGAGCTCTGTCAGAGTAACCATCGGATTCTTGGACACCTCCCTGACCAAGGCCCTTCTCCCCCATTTACTCTGTTTGGCCGGGTGGCCAGCTCTAGGAGTATTGGTGGTTCAAAACTTCTTCAATGTAAGAATGATGGAGGCCATTGTGTTCTTGGGGATCTTCAATGCTGTCAAAATGTTTTGGTACCCTTCCCCAGATCTGTGGCTCGACACAATACTGTCTCGGAGCTCTTACGTACAATTCCTTTGAACTCAAGGCTTGGTTTTTGCTCTGACATGTCCTGTGAACTGTGGGACCTTCATATAGACAGGTGTGTGCCTTTCCAAATCACGTCTAATCAATTGAATTTACCACAGATGGACTCCAATCAAGTTGTAGAAACAGCTCAAGGATAATCTATGGAAACAGGATTCCCCTAAGCACAATATCAAGTCACATAGCAAAGGGTCTGAATACTTATGTAATACATTTTTTATTTTATTTAACTAGGCAAGTCAGTTAAGAACCAATTCTTATTTAGAATGACGGCCTACCCCAGCCAAACCCGGACGACGCTGGGCCAATTGTGCGTAGCCCTATAGGACTCCCAATCACAGCCAGTTGTGATACAGCCTGGAATCGAACCAGGGTCTGTAGTGATGCCTCTAGCAGTGCCTTAGACCGCTGCACCACTCGGGAGCCCTAAATAAAAGTGTTTGCTATTTTTTATAATTTAGGAAAAAATATATATTTTCACTATGGGGTATTGTGTGTATATTGAGGAGTAAAAAAATTATAATTTAATCAATTTTAGAATAAGGCTGTAAAATGTGGAAAAAGGGAAGGGGTCTGAATATTGTCCGAATGCATTGTATAACTCTTATTTAATTCAAATTTAAAATAAATTGGTTTTAAATGTAATATCTTATGTTGTTCTTGTCTATTACTATTCTGCACTTTCTCATCTATTTGTATGTTTTATGTGGACCCCAGGAAGAGTAGCTGCTGCATGTGCTGTAGCTAATAGGGTTCCTAATAAACTAAACCAAGCAATATTCTCTTACTATAAAACCTAGCGGCTGGTGAGTTGAACCCTCTTTAACATGAACTTTCTCACAATTTCAGAAAACATATGGGTTCCCTCCACCTGCTTATTCTCTCTTTGATTCCAGGAATCCTCCAACGGAGAGGGAATCGTCCAACTTGGATTTCTGGTTTCTGTTTTGACAATGATCAACTCACCGGTGCAAAAGTGGGCAGTTCCATGTTGTAGTTAGGATTCTGCCGTAGCCATTCCATCAGGCCCTTGTTGGCAGCCTCTCTGTCGATGGCCACCACCTCTGGCTGGGTGGGTGTGGAGGGTCCCGGGGGGCACTCCGGTGGGGAGGAGGTGGACGACACCGCAGAATGGCTGATGACTTCTATCCTACCCTGTAGAGAAAAAAATGAGAGATAACTCATAATCAGATGTCCTTGATTCACCACTCAAATCTAGTATGAAGCTCTAGAGACACAACCTTGCATACCAATGCACATGAATTGCCTCCTCCAAGCACGAAACCACAAGAGTCAACTTTATTGTCCTTCCCCCTGAGCTTGGTAGGGGGAATAGGTCCACACTAATTATCATCAAAACCAGGAGGGGCAGAAAACTAGTACCGTTAAGCTGTCATTTTTGCTGTTCACAAAACCAAAAGAACTTCTGACTTTGCAAACCTGTTGTTCCGGCACGTGCATTCCTCTGCTCTTGACAAACCCCATGTCGACAGCCTCCACGTTTCTCCGTCTGCCTCGCCTTCGGCGCATGAAGGCATCGTCGCGCCTCAGGTTGCCATTGACGATTTGGCCGGTGACGGGGTGGATGAGACCTGCCTGCAGGATCCCGGCCATGTCTACTCCCACCGAGCCCTGCATGGCACTCTGAATGACACTCTGCATGGCACCCATGGCTGGCAGTTTGTGGGAACTAGGGTGGACCTGGTGGCTCATGTGGTCTACAGTGGCTGCAACTTCGCCCCCAATGCCCAGATCCCCGGCCTTGGAGAGGTCCATGGCCGCCTCCTGCCAGCCGTTGAGCAGCAGCGCCCCGCCTCGGTGCGGCACCGTTAGGGGCATCTTCTCCCCTGAGTGGCACTGCTTGCTGAGCACCACGCCCTCGTACTCAAACGACCGCCTACCCCGCTTTAGTTCGGGCAGATAGGGCGGCGCCACCAGCCTCTCCTGCAAGAGAGGCAAGGATGTCAACCTCCAGCCTCCTGGGCTGCATTCTCCGGCACCTCTTTGCTTGTACTGAACGGCATGGAAATGGAAGAACAATGGAAGAATATTAACGAGTACTGACAATAGAAAGGTGAATATCCACAAAAACATGAAAGAAGATTTTCCACAACAATGGTTATGAATTATGATGTGAGAAAGGGACAAAGCATGAACATGGGATAGTCACCTTGGGCAGGCGGGTGACAGAAGGGGCTGGGATGTTGAAGTTAAGGTTCTGGGATGGCTGTACCCTGGTTGAGATGAAGCCAGCCCTCTGGTGCACACTGTTGGGCACACAGGTGTTTGCCAGAGAGCTGGGAGAGTCATACTGCTGGCTGGACGAGGGCCACTTCCCCTTCAAGATGGCGTGACATATACTGTCCAGGCGGTTGATGATCACCCGGTCCTGCAAGGCAAAGTTGCACAAAAAAGCCCCATGTCTCATTCCCCTGGTTCCCAGTATATGGCACACACACACACACACACACACACACACACACACACACACACACACACACACACACACACACACACACACACACACACACACACACACACACACACACACACACACACACACACACACACACACACACACACACACACACACACAAGCCCTCTTCTCCCTCCCTCAGGAGGCTGAAAAGATTGGGCAGGGCCCTCAGAAAAATCTACAGCTGCACCATTGAGAGCATCTTGACTGGCTGCATCATCACTTGTTACAGAAACAACAAGGTACCTGATCGCAAGTTGCTACAGACGGTGGTGAGTACTGCCCACGGCATGCAATACTGTTGCACCAAGTCTGGAACCTGAACTGCCTCTAGCCCCAAGCCAAAAGACTGCTAAATAGCCAATAGAATGGCTACCTGCACTAACCCTTTTTTGCAATAACTTAGCACACTCACCGGACTCCACACACACACACTGCTGCTACAGTCTATTATCTAGCCTGAAGCTAAGTTACTTTAACCCTAGCAGCATGTACATCACAGGGTTTCCATTAGGAAAGTGTGACCGGGAAGATATTAATTTTACCGTCCATTTGAGAAATTTTGCATACCCATATTGCATTGGGTGCATAACCCATTGTGCTCAGATTTACAGAAATCACATTTAGATTATGGTAATGCATATTAACAGAACATGCAACTCATGTAATGAAGGAGTCAGTAAAGCATAATTTTCAAACATTTGCCAAAATGCAATTCGCAGGAAAACACCATTCTAAACAGCGCAACTGATAGTGGTTCCATATGTGACAGAGATGAGAACTTAGAAAGAGGGGGAATCTAAAGATGCAACCACTAGGATGGGTTGCTATTTTGACTAGGATTGTGCCTTTGGCTTCTGGACAACGCAAAAAAGTTACTATGAAAACCAAATCGAACAGGAACAAAATGGCATAGTGGCAGGTCCAATAGGGAAGAAAAGAAAATACATTTGTGAAAATTATATAATTACTACATTTTATAAATAAAATAATTCCAAACACTTCAAAAGAAAGAATAACTTCGTGACAGAGGAATCAGGAACATTAGCTTCTTTTAAAAATGAGATATGGCTGGTTTCAAATCACAAACTTGTAGGACTATGCCTATTTGGGAAGCCAGCAATTTGGGCAACACACATTGCAATAGGCAGCCCTAAAATTTCCCGGTTTCTGTAATGCCCCCTAAAAAAACATGCCTTGCGGACAAAGTGCCCATTGTTCCCTCTCACTTAAATGGCTCTTTCAGATATCTCAATTCTTATTAGCAAATGCCCGTCACGTGATTGGTTCCTTCTCACAGGCGTAGTAGCTCTGAAGTAGAATCGAATTCCCGAGGTGCTTATTGAAGATGTTAAAAGAATTGTCCACATGTACTTTTCATTACCTAACAAGATGAGTAGGCCTAACAAACAGCAAAACCACTATGTCAATCTACTATCCCCCATAGTACAAACGTTGACCTATTCTATTGGTCAGCTTGTCCGTCTGTGCGAGAAATAAATATTCCAAACATACTCTGGGACAGTTGTGGAACACTATAGATCCCAAATTAATACAACCACTGTACATCGAAAAACCTTTTAAAAGCAATGAGGCTGATGCAACAGATCAGAAAGTTAAGCTTAAAATGTTGATAAAACTATTAGGCTATTTCTTCACATTATAAGAGCAGCAATGCATACGGCAGAATAGCTACTGTTTTTTGGTTTTCAAATCAATTTCAATCGGCTATTTTGGTTAATGGCCTTGGTGCCCTATTAGATGGCCTTGGTGCCCGGGCAAATAGGGCACCTCTTGAAGGCCAAATGGCCTTGACCCTAAAACCACGAAATTCCAAGCCGGTCACAATAGGTTTAGCTGATTATTGAGTTGCGGCTTTCAGTGGAAAGCACCTAAAATATGGGTGAAGATAATGTGTCTTGAGTATAATTTAAAATCTTTCCTTTTTGTGCTATGTTGCTCTGTCTGCATGCTACGTCTTGCTTGTCCTACAGTATGTTGCTCTGCGTGTGCTCACTGCTCTTGTCTGTATTGTTATTGTAATTGTTTTTAATAACCTGCTCAGGGACTGCAGTTGAAAATAAGCCGGCTGGCTAAAACCGGCTCTGTTACTGAAATGTTGATTAATGTGCAATGTCCCTGTAGAAATAAAAAATAAAATAAACTCAGAAACAAGAAGCAGAGG
This sequence comes from Oncorhynchus keta, assembly GCF_023373465.1. Classification (NCBI taxonomy): domain Eukaryota; kingdom Metazoa; phylum Chordata; class Actinopteri; order Salmoniformes; family Salmonidae; genus Oncorhynchus; species Oncorhynchus keta. Next base: position 48,572,951 of record NC_068430.1, on the reverse strand, counting down.
GGTGCGTGGCGAAGATATAGGAGAGTCTGTCTCCGAATGGCTACGCTGTCTTCCGCCAATTCTTGCGCATTCATTGTGTGAATTGTTTACCCTTTGATCATAAAAAAAAATACAAAAATCCCGATTACATACAGTATGTAACCAAGAGTAAACGTACTGCTCATCTCTTGTAAACGTACTGCTCATCTCTTGTAAACGTACTGCTCATCTCTCGTAAACGTACTGCTCATCTCTCATCTTTGAGCATGGTGAAGTTATTAATTACACTTTGGATGGTGTATAATACACCCAGTCACTATAAAAGATACAGGCGTCCTTCCTAACTCAGTTGCCAGAGGAAGGAAACCGCTCAGGGATTTCACCATGAGGTCAATTGTGATTTTAAAACAGTTACAGTTTAATGGCTGTGATAGGAGAAAACTGAGGAGGTATCAACACCATTGTAGTTACGCCACAATACTAACCTAATCAACAGAGTGAAAAGGAAGCCTGTACAGAATACAAATATTCCAAAACATGCATCTAGAGTAATATTACAAAAAACATGGCAAAGAAATTAACTTTATATATATAGGGGCGGCTGGTAGCCTCCCTGAGCTGACAAGGTAAAGATCTGTCGTTCTGCCCCTGAACAAGATGTATACAATGAATACAAAGTGTTATATTTGGTGCAAATAAAATACAACACATTACTGAGTACCACTCTCCATATTTTCAAGCCTAGTGGTGGGTTCATCATGTATGGGTATATATTTACAACGACGACCTACCCCACCAAACACCCCACGACGCTGAGCCAATTGTGTGGCACCCTATGGTATACTTGTAATCCTATGCCTATGGTATACTTGTAATCAATACGGACTGGGGAGTTTTTTAGGACAAAAAAATTAACCTGGTTTAGGTTGGCTTTCCACCAAACACTGGGAGAATAATTCACCTTTCAGCAGGACAATCAGCACATTTCAGACATAAATGCAACGCAATGCGCTTCACGGGAAAAACGGATTAAAAAAACAAGGAAAATAAAAATATTAACTACACAATGAACATAAGAGGATAAAAACAAAAGAATAATAAAAACTGAAAGACAAAAAAGCACCCTAAGGAAAAGCAAAGCTAAAAAGCGCACAGTACCAGGGAAATGTTTGGACACCTACTCATTCAAGGGTTTTTCTTTACTTAAAAAAAACTATTTTCTACATTGTAGAATAATAGTGAAGACATCAAAACTATGAAATAACACAAATGGAATCATGTAGTAACCAAAAAAACTGTTAAATCTAAATATATTTTAGATTCTTCAAAGTAGCCACACTTTGCCTTGATGACAGCTTTGCACACTCTTGGCATTCTCTCAACCACCTTCATGTTAATGTCCACAATTTTGGAATGAGATGTTCGACAAGCAGGTGTTCACATACTTTTGGCCATGTAGTGTTTGTTCACTATGCGTGACAAAACATTTGACTGGTAAAATAGGTCCTAAACCAATTTAGAACTGGACCGGAGACCCACCTCTCCAGTCTGTCCAGAAGGACATCATGGTCAACAAAGTCAAATGCAGCACCTAAATCCAAGAGTATAAGGGACAGAGAGCTGTTTGGCATATGTGTTGGCTCTAAGATTGTTTTCCATTTTCACTAAGGCTGTCTCTGAGCTGGGCACGAAAACCAGATTGGAATTTTTCAAATACAGTTGGCATTTAGAAAACATTTAGCTGGTTTAAATCCAATTGCTCCAGAATTTTGCTTAAGAATGGAAGGTTGGAGATTGGCCGAAAATTGCTAAGATCTTAAGAATCTAGATTACTTTTCTTCAGAAGGAGTTTTACCATAGCAGTTTTTAGTGCAGCGGGGAAAGTGAGTGATTAACAATAGCTTGCACTTCTTCAAATAAGACTGTTTTGAATAAAAACTGACAGATAAAAACTGTTTTGAAGAAGGTGGTGGGGATAGGATCGAGAAGGCAGAAGGATTAAGTTTGATATCACTTTCCTGAGCATGTCTGTGTCAACCAGGGAAAATAACTCCATAGTATCTTTGCGTGGTAGGTTAGGGCACATATCAAACATCTCAGTTCTTGCTTGACTGATACCCTGCCTAATGTTTGCAATCTTATTTTCAGAAATATGCCTCAGAGAAGAGGAAAGTTCACATAGGTTTGCGGGGTAGGATTTATCAGGCCATCAATGGTCGAGAAGAGCACTCTCAAATTATTTTCATTATTAGTGATCAAGTTAGAAAAAGTAGCCCGTCTGGCATTTCTATTGCCAGAATATCATAATGGACCTGCGACTTTGACTTTCTCTACTTCTGCTCTGCCTTTCTGCAATTTCTCTTTAACTGATTTGTTTCATCACTCATCGACGGTGCTCTCCATTGGGATGTGGTCTTTTTCAACATTACTGGAGCTATGGCAATCAATGGTTGCCCTTTATTTGGTATTACATTTATCAACTAAATAATCGAAAGAGGAATGCAGAATATGTGATGGTGTATTGTTCATGCACTCAAAATCTGTAGCAACCTCAGAGATAAGATGGCGTTTCTTAATAATACATTCAGTATTACCCTGTGCTAACAAGGTAGTAAGAAATACAGTGGTGATCAGATAAAGGACAGTGCATTCGGAAAGTATTCAGACCTCTTGACTTGTCCCACATTTTGTTACATTACAGCCACACACACACACACACACACACACACACAGGGATAACTGTCCATCTCAAATAAGAGCCACACACACACAGGGATGACTATCCAACTCAAATAAGAGCCACACACACTGACACACACACAAGGATGACTATCCATCTCAAATAAGAGCCACACACACACACACACACACACACACACACACACACACACACACACACACACACACACACACACACACACACACACACACACACACACACACACACACACACACACACACACACACACACAGAAGTCGACTGAACCAGTAATCTACATTGTAATCTACACACACACCACAAATTTGTTCCAGATGTTCCAAACATTATTTGCATAAATATTCAGACCCTTTGCTATGAGATTTGAAATTGAGCTCAGGTACATCCTGTTTCCATTGATCATCCTTCAGATGTTTCTACAACTTGATTAGAGTCCACCTGTGGTAAATCCAATTGATTGGACATGATTTGGAAAGGCACACACCTGTCTATGTAAGGTCCCACAGTTGACAGTGCATGTCAGAGCAAGTTCCGAGACAGGATGGTGTCGAGGCACAGATCTGTGGAAGGATACCAAAACACATTTCTGCAGCATGAAAGGTCCAAGAACACAGTGGCCTCCATCATTCTTAAATGGAAGAAGTTTGGAACCACCAAGACTCTTCCTAGAGCTGGTTGTCGAGGGAAAGGGCCTTGGTCAGGGAGGGGACCAAGAAATTGATGGTCACTGACAGAGCTCCAGCGTTCCTATGTGGAAATGGGAGAAGGACAAGCTGTAGTCCAGGGTGGTTTTTAATAAGTATGCCCCTAAAGTTTGAAGATAAACATGTTTCAGTTAAAAACATGTAATCCAACTTTGAGCTCAGTAACGAAGTCATTCACGAGAAATAGCATTTAAAAAGTGCCATCTTCACCCCTGGGGCATCTGCCTCAAGGTAACCAATGGAATAACAAATCAAGTTATTCATGTTATAACCACGTTTTCTGACAGTCTCCAATCTATCACAATGGTAGGATATGACAGTTTGTATAAACTCACTACAAGGTGGAGTTAGAGGAACATAAATTAGGTTACCCACAATAACTATAGTGCCATTTCTATGGCTGTTACTGATGAGAGGGAGGACTGGAGCAATACCAGACCCTGTCCGTTAGTCTCTGAAACAGCTTGCGATGTTGCTGGAAATAATCCTGGAACCCCTGCGTTTAGGGAGAATCCTGTCTCTTTTAAAAAGTGCATGTTCAAATCAAATCAAATGTGATTGGTCACATACACATATTTAGCAGATGTTATAGCGGGTGTAGCGAAATGGTTACTCCCACAGCAAAATCATGGTTGTCACAAAATGGAGGCTTTGACCCAGGATAGCCTGACTATTTGCACCAGCAACAGTTTATGAAATCGGAAACGCCAGGACGGTGGAAGATGGCTCAAGACCCTTCTGTCTTGAGTCGGCGGCCTGCTGAACTGTGGTGGCTGTGGGGGAGGGTGCCACTGGGTCGGCCACCAGCTGGTGGCATACTCTCAGGATCTGTGCTGACTCCCGGGGCCTTGCGAAAATCCAGTCTCCCATGGGCCGTGGATTTGAGCTTAACATATGTCCATTGGATTGGGAAAAGATCAACGGTGTCGACTCATCGACAGCTTTGCTATAGGAGGCATTTATAATGGAGATTTGGTTTGCCTGGGCAAGGTCGGTTTGCCTGGGCAAGCAGGTTATCCTTTTCTCGCAGCTGAGCGAGCAGCCGGGAAGATCTCTTGCATTTAGGGCAGACAAATCCCTGTCCACTTTTCAGTTCCACCTTATCTTGTGATTAAGTGGAAATCATTTCACACCTAAAGCATGTGCCCAGCTGTGGATAAAAACACAGGTGAGATAGCGCTGCTAGCATAGGCCTGCTCTGTTTTCATGACGGGTAGCAGCTAACTGGTACTCAACAGGAATCCGGAACAAACGTACGGTCCCAGCCGTAAAGGCAAACTACATTGTGGAATCCATAGCAATAAAAACTAGCTATAATTCAAAATTATTTAACCCTTAACAGTCCAAGCCCTGTTCTAAGTCGGGGAGGTTCTACTAATCTATATGGAATTGTTTTAAGGTCATTCCAAGGATAATTTTGCCATTTGAAGTGTGAGACACATCCAATGCAAAAAAACAAATCTCTCACTTAAACAGATTTTTCTGGGGATGTTTTAAATGATACTAATAAGATTTCTGCGGGTGTGCGAACATCGACTCTAGGGGGTAAAGCAAAACAATTTCATAGAAACAACAAACCGAGTCTAGACAGTACACTCTTCTGTTGTGCGCTTGGATGACGTATGAAGTTGCTTACAGTGAATGTTCCTGAGTTACAGTTTTGACTTAAACCTACTTGAAAATCTATGGCAAGACCTGAAAATGGTTGTCTAGCAATGATCAACAACCAATTTGACACAGCTTAAAAACAATTTTATATTTGATTTATTACCCCCCTTTCTCCCCAATTGGTAGTTACAGTCTTGTCCGTGCGGGAGTCGCAGCGATGGGACTTGGGAGATGCGAAGGACGAGAGTCTTGCGTCCCCCGAAACATGACCTCGCCAAGCCACACTGCTTCCCGACACACTGCTCGCTTAACCCGGAAGCCAGCTGCACCAATGTGTCGGAGGAAATACTGTACACCTGGCGTGCCTAGTCAGCATGCATCCGCCACAAGGAGTCATTAGAGAGCGATGGCTCAAAGACATCCCAGCCGACCAGTTTCAATACATTTGCTCCCAATACCAAAAGCATGTTTTCACTTTGTCATTATGCGGTATTGTGCGTATTAAATCCATATTTAATTCAGGCTGTAAAAACAAAATGTGGAATAAGTCAAGGAGTATGAATACTTTCTGAAGGCACTATATTAAAACTCGAGTTCCTATATGAAATTTGGTATTTGAATTTTTTTTCAACAATCCCCCTTGATGATCACCAATCCTCGGTATGAAAGAGCAATGGAAGTTATAAGCCTACTGCTACATTGGCCTAAAAGCTATGAGTTCAATGCGCTAATTTCTTTAGCCGCTAATGGATCACGGTGTACCAATGTCTCCATATGTCAGAAGCTGGTGATCTCGCATTAGTTGACTTTTAACTTTTCTATCATTTTAATTCAGATTTTTATTATTAACCACGTGACAATGTTTTTGAGAAACAAAAACATTATGGAAATTAAACTGTTCAACGAAAATGTGCATATGACAATCATAACTGTAAATTGTATAAATTGTATAAATAAATTGTAAGCTTCCTCAAAACAATTGCCATCAGGTTTCAAACAAATAAGTATGTTTTCAAAATGCATACTGCCTGCAGCTCACATTGTAAAGTGGTAGGTGACGTGCTGATAGCCTGTTGCCTGCACTTGAATGGTAAATGGGAAACGTGCTTCAATTACCAGTTGAGAAATAAAAGTAGCAGCTCATTTTAATTGTGCACCAAAACTGTTTTTAACATGCAATTGCATCTAGAAATGTTTGAGCAATGAATGGGCTTATAAAAGCACACGTTTTACTCGTGGAGCAACCAGCTGAGGAGCTGCAGGAGAAATCCCACTCAAAATAGAATCTGTATGCTGTGTGCGTGTGATAGCTGTGTTGGATAAATAAGATATGACTACTGATAAATAAGATGACTAATGAAAATACACACAGACCAATTTAATTTAAAAAAATCGACTAGCCTTTCCATCAATTAATGAAAAGCATTATTTTGCAATGGGATTTTTTTGAGGGGCATGCAACAGTTTTATTTTATTGGCTTTTCATTTATAAATTTTTTGGCCAAAAGCCGCAAATTGCTTGCTAACGGAATGCCTGGTACTTAGCTACCTCAATTAACTCGTACCCCTGAACATATATAGCCATGTTATTTTTATTTACTATTTTTTTTACCCTTTATTTAACTAGGCAAGTCATTTAAGAACAAATTCTTTGGCCTACCCCGGCCAAACCCTAACCTGGACGACGCTGGGCTAATTGTGCGCCGCCCTATAAGACTCCCAATCATGGCCGGTTGTGATACAGCCTGGAATCGAACCAGGGTATGTAGTAGTGACATGCAGTGCCTTAGACCGCTGTGCCACTCACCACTATTGTTATTCACTGTGTATTTCTTCCTTGTGTCACGATTTCTATTTTTTTAAATAAAAAAATATCTTTGTATTGTTGGAAAAGGACCCCTAAGTAAGCATTTCACTATTAGTTGAAACCCGTTGTTTACAAAGCATGCAACAAATAAAATTAGATTGATTTGATGGCCTAGCTGTCAAAATTGGCAACATATCGTGAAAATGTATGATTAAGAAAATCTGCTTTTTGGTTAGGGTTTAGCATGAGGTTAAGGCTATGGTTAAGCATAGGATTAGTTAAAAAATCAATATATATATATTTGTTTACTTCTTGCTTTGCAGCTGACGCTAACCCGACAGTGACAACCGATTGCCTTGGCAAACATGAAACAAACTGCTTTCGAAAGTGGTTTGCGGGTCAACTCCCTGGGACTATACCTTTGGCCACTCAGAGAAGGAGTAGAGGGCTTTCTCCTGCAGCAGTTGGGCGATGGTAGGCTCCCTCGCATCCTGCAGACTGTCAGGCATCTCACACATGGACATGGGGGCTGCAAACCGTGCCACCTCTACATAGCTGTCCACCACGGAGGCTGTGGAGTGGTTAGTACATAACACAAGATCTCAACTACAGGGCATCCAGAGAAGGTGTGTGGAAAGGTCCTTTTCAATGCTACATGTTTAAAGACTGCTAAAAAAACTAAAAAGCAGCAATTTGTACCATATTTAATTACCATATTTGAATCTTTACAACTGTCTAGCTGTAAGTTACCTGGAGTTTTCCCCCTTTTTTGGGGCCTCTCCTCGATCTCGTCCTTCACTTCCAGCAGCCCCTTTGTCTGCTCCAGTTTGGGCGTGAGGACAGTGCTGTCAGGCTCCAGGATGTCCGACTTGCTCTCAGAGCTCTCTGGGTCCAGAGGGAACTCCAGTTTGATCTGTGGCTCAGGCTGGGACGTGGGGACTGAGGGGGACGGGGGCAGAGAGTCTGTTGTATCAACAGTGGGTAGTGTGTGTTCGCTGAAAGTGCTCTCTGCTTCGGCAGGCCCCTCGGAGGCCCCTTCTGGTTCCACGTCGTAACGCTCCTCCAATGGCCCTGCGAATGGTTCTTCTGGTGCTGGGTCTTTACAAGAGTCTTCCAGAGGCCCCTCCACTGGTTCCTCCTCCTGGGGATCCATGGCTGACATCTCCAGGGGTTCTTCAAACTGCCCTTCTAGAAGCCCCTCCTCCCCTGGCCCTAAGGCCATGTCCCTTTCTAAAGTCTCTTCCCTTGGCCCCTCTAGAGCAGCCTCAAATGACTCTACTGGAGATCCCATTCCCGTCCCATCGCAGGCACCCTCGAAGGGCTCCTCTTGGTGAGAGTCCTCGCATGATATACCTGATGCTTCCAGGCCTTGCTCCGGCCCCACCAGATACAGACTGTCCACAGACATCTCTTTGTCAAACTCAAAGGCCACATCATCCTCTGCCTCTCTCTCCTTGGAGCTGGGCATGTGGGCGACGGCGTCCGAGTTGCTCAGCTTCTCCTCTGGCTCCTCGGCATCACCCTGGTGGTGGGGGTACAAGGTCATATGGGACAGCGACAGGGGCGGAGGGGGGACGTAGGGTGAAGGGCAGCTTGCAGAGAGGTCGGTGTGCTCCTCAGCAGGCTCCTCCTCGCTCACGCCGATGTCCTTGAACAGCATAAAACTGGAGGGTAGCGGTTCCCCTGGGTCGCTCCGGGAGGGGGGGATACCCAGGCAGTCATCAAGCACTCCCCCTGCTCTGTCCTCCCTTCCCCCATCTTCCGGCTGCTCTTCGGGGTCCAGGAACTCAGTCTCAAGGGCGGGCGCCCCCAGGATAGGGTCAGCGTCGTTGAAAATGTCTGCGGCGCTGGCGTGGTCCGTGCTCTCCCAGGGTGCCTGCAGCTCCTGGTCCAGCTCCAGCGAGGGAGCCATGAGGCCCGTCTCCTCAGAGGAGCCCTGCTCCCCCACCAACACGTCGCTGCGCAGCTTGCCCGAGATGATAGGGTCCATTTCGGTCGACTGCTCGCCATTCAGCTCCCCCTGCACACCATACGAGTTGAGCATGCTCTGGCCACCCTGCGCTGAGTTGAAGGGGAACCCGTTGAAGGCCTCCTTGGCAGACTTGCAATGGAGGGAATCTGAGGCCAGGCCCTCTTGCTGCAGTGAGGCCAACTCTAAGGACTCATCCAGAGGGGGGCAGTCCAGGAAGCTCTCTCTGGGCCCAGACACCATACCTAGGCTGCCCCCGGGATCCGTGCCCACTATCTCTGGCGGGTGACCATGGACGTGGATGTGCGGGTGAGAATGGGCATGGATCGACGAGGAGGAGGAGGGGGTGGCTGGGTGGTGGTACTCCGGCGGCTGGGGAGAGTGGCATTGGCCGAGGCCCGTTTCGTACAGGCAGCAGGGGTGGTGGTGGGGCGAGGGTGTCATGCCTGCGTGGTGCACCCCAGGATGGTAGCCCTTGTGATTTTCCTTCTGGACGTAGTTGCGGTGGGCCTCCAGGAAGGAGAGTTGTGGGTCGTTGAGGATGTAGTAGTCGGTGCGGCTAAGACCGTGACGGGCTGCCCCAATCAGGAGGTCGCGGTCGTGTTTGCCACACTCCCACCACACGGGCAGGTAAAGGCTGGGCCGACACAGTTGCAGCCGTGGGCCCAGCAGCAGGTGGCGCAGCACCTGCTCTCTGACCTTGCGCAGCAGTTCGATGCGGTAGAGAGTGCGTGCTGCTCGCTCCTCCGTGATGGGCTCTACAAACAGATTGTGGTCCAGAGGCCCTGACAGACAGATGTAGAGGGCTTACTTTCATATAATTGTATCATTCAAATCACACCATTGCAATGTCACTACTATTGTAAAAATAATACTCATAAATCTACTGACCTCCACCTATCTTCCCCATGCTTTCGAAAGCAACTCTAAAATACGCAAACAAATCTATGAAGTGAAGCATCCTTTTAACACAACTTCCTTTGGCAGAGACTTGTTAATTTAACGATCCATGCCCCTTTTTAAGAAGGTTCACATAAAATGACATGCCCAAATCTAACTGCCTGAAGCTCAGGACCTGAAGCAAGGGTATGCATATTCTTGATACAGTTTGAAAGGAAACACTTTGAAATTTGTAAGAAATGTCAAATTAAATGTAGGAGCACATAACACATTAGATCTGGTCAAATATAATATAAAGAAAAAAACATGCAGTTTATTTTGTACAATCATCTTTGAAATGCAAGAGAAAGGCTGTAATGTATTATTCCAGCCCAGGTGCAATATTTGTCCACTAGATGGCAGCAGTGTATGTGCAAAGATTTATACTGATCCAATGAAACATTGCATATCTATTGAAAATGTTGTATCAAGACTGCCCAAATGTGCATCATTGCCTTATTAATATGTTTTCAAGTTCATAATTGTGCACTCTCCTCAAACAATAGCATGGTATTCTTTCACTGTACTGTAAATTGGACAGTGCAGTTAGATTACAACCTCATGCTAATCACATTAGCCTAGGTTAGCTTAACCATCCCTTGGGATGGTTAAGTATAGGTTAAAGGTTGAGTAAGATGTTGTAGAAGCTTGCAGGATGCACTACTAAGCAAAAACCGCTGCAAATACCAGTAAAACATCATCATGTAATTATTTCCTTGCTTTTTCTAACTACACTATTTTGAATGTAGAAAATATGTTTTGTGGTTCCAAGTGGATTATTGATTTAGTTTCATAGCACAAGTGTTCTAGAAAGGGTATCACATTGGCTTTTGCCACGGTTGGCACAGCTCTGGTTAAGTGCAGTGTGGTTGTCTAGCAACATGTTCCTCAGAAGGGAGGCAACGTCAGCATAGCTACAAATTCCCATGTTTCCATGCTAGATTCTGACCAAACAATTAGCTCGACATGTAAAATGCCTTTTAAAAAATTAAAGATTTCAACAAATAGAAAGAGTTATCTAACAAAACATTACACTACATTATGACATTCCCTAGGGTTAAAAAATTCTGGTTTGATGATTACTGATTTCCTGCATATTCCTTGATTTTTTGGAAAACCTGGGGATTTTGGGAAAGCTACCGGTATTTTGCAACCCTAGCATTCACTAATAATAAACTATTTACATATTATAGAAATGTGGGTCCATTTGCGGATGAAATTCCTACTTATTGTACCTTTAAGGGCAAGCTCTCTTGCTCTGCCTCCTGTGGAGTAGTTACCTTCGTCCTTCCTGGGGGGCAATCTGCAGGCGGTGCGGCACATGGACACAAAGCTGCTGAAGTATCTCTCCAGGCTCTCGTCTGTTTTCCTCTCCAGCCGGGCGAAGGAGCGGAACTGACTCCAGTCAAAGGTTTTCTTCTCTGGGTCGTACACCACGCCGAACGACGACACGGTGCGGTAGAAATCTGCTTGCTCACGCCGTGTCCACCTGCTCATAAAAACACAGGCCTACCATAAGCCTTTTATAAAGGGGACATGCACTGACCATGTGACTGCCCAAGGCATCAGCTGTGGGTCTCTCAGCCAAAAGCAGTCTGGTTTCAGAAACACACATTGAAGTCACATTTCTTAATCCATTTCTGACTTTATTTTTTATATGGGCCTCAAACAAGGAACCAGTCCAATTTCATCCCCTTGCCTAGCAGGTGTTGACAGATCTTGAAGGATATGCTATGTGAAAGTTAGTTTATAGGAATGCTAGCTGGAGACATCATCGTGTTGCTAAGATATACCCAGGCCTTAAAGATCAGTGAACATAGAGGGGGTAAGGGGCAAAGAACCGAAAGTGAACGGGACCGAGGCAGCACATAATGTAGGGGATCAATGACATCACCCACCTTTGCTCTGACATCATCACCCACCTTCTCTGCCACTCCAGGAAGAGAGGGTCAGGTTTGGCAGCGGTTGCCGTGCAGTGCCTAAGCTCCTCCCCCAGTTGCCAGGACATCGGTCCCGGGCTTGCCCCTGGCAGCAAGAAGTCATGACGCAGGGGCTCGCGCCGCATGAAGCGCTGGTAAGCTGTGATGAGGCGACGCAGCCTGGCAGTAAGATTAGGGCCGGCGGGCCACAGAGGGCGACCCTTCAGCTCCATGCCCTCCTGGCCCAATTCTTCCTGGCCAAAGCCCTCCTGGACCCTGTGTCCTATGTCTGGAAAGTAACAGAATCAGATCAAAGCTTTGTTTACATACATTTACATGCATTATATAGTAACTTTTATAGCCATTTTTGAGATGGGAAATCTTATTTTTTTATGAAGTTAAACATTTGCTTTTATGACAATGTTAGGTGAAATAAAACTACGTTTTGACAAAATTACACTTCCCCTGAAGGTAATCTATTTGAATATTAACCTGCAGAAAATGATTGAGGTGGAACTTGGAGTTGGTAAAACCCCAATATTCTATATGCATTCACAGATTTTCCAGTTTGTAAGACATTTTATTCGAAAAGACAAGTTCAAAGGTAGCTGAACACTTACCTTGAACAACAATGTCATGCTTGTCCATTGCATCATTGCTGGAGCTGGTTTCATCCTTTTGGAGCAAAAATAAGTGATAACTTCACAACTCAACCTTTTCAGACACCGAATCCTTAATTTTCATTTAGCTGAGTCACTCGAGAGTCCATACCTTATTATCAACCCTTTCCACTCCCTCCTCTCCCTCCTCTTGCTTGCTTTCAGGATCGTCTTTCACGTCATCACTTTTGCAATTACTAAAAAGAACCAACAATTAAGATAAAGACCACAAAATGATATCACTTACTCCATCACCAGAGTCAGCTTGACCACGCAGGATTTATTGACGTATTTAGGGGAACTAGATTTGAGGTATTGCTGATACATTATATTTTGAGGCATGCAGACATTGGTTGACATTCACATTCGTACACAGCACCTGAGATTCGGTACTGCGGATGTTCATATTACTGTAAGCCATCCTACTTGTGCCCTAAGGTAAGGCGGAGGTGGTTCTTGCCTGTCAGTGAGGTCAGCCATCACCTCTCCTCCACTCTGCTCGGCTGAGAGCGCTGTGACATCAGGCATGCCCACCCTCTCCAAGAAACACAGCTCTGGGTCGGCCCGCATGGCGTTGTACCGCTCGTACCCTGAGGAGACACCAGGTGCCAGGTTTACTGAGCGCCGATGGTGATGACGGCAGTGGCTTTAGACTTAAATCTACTATTCATGTAAAATGTATAATCAATTTATCAATGACTAGTAACTGGGATATGTGGTAGGCTGCATCACATCATTACTCTCGCTCTGCTGTGTGTGCATTTTGCTAGCTGTCACTCAAATAGCGAGGGGCTGAAGATCATTGGCTGGAACTCCAATCGCTAGGGGGCTGGCCCAATTTGGGAAAATGTAGGGAAAAGCACAGCTTACAGAAAAACAGTCACTGTCAAACTAGTAATTCTGCTCATAGATTATGCATGTATGACTTACACATTGACAACAGCCCAAAGTGGGAGGTTTTAAAAATACTTCATAGTCGCCAAAGTTCCGGAGCATGACTTTAAAAGCGGACTCTAATCCACTGATCATCAGGACCTTGATTAGTTAAATAAGATGTTTTAGTGCTGTCCTCGAACAAAAAAGCTTGCACACCCTGAAATTCTCTAGAACCAAGGTTGATGTATGATCTTCTGAAATGGCTAAACCATGACTTCAATATACTGGAACATAAAATACACCGACCCAAAATATATATGCAACAAGCAAAGTGTTGGTCCCATGTTTCATGAGCTGAAATAAAAGATTCCATGAATGTTCCATACGTGCAAAAAGCTTACGCTTGTGCACAAATTTGTTTACCTCCATGTTAGTGAGTATTTCTCCATCCACCTGACAGGTATGACATATCAAGAAGCTCATTAAACAGCATAATCATTACATAGGTGAACCTGGCCTTTTATTGGAGACAATAAAAGGCCACTCTAAAATGTGCAGTTTTGTCACACAACACAATGCCACAGATGTCTTACGTTTTGAGGGAGCGTGCAATTGGCATGCTGACTGCAGGAGTGTCCATCAGAGCTGTTGCTAGAGAATGAAAATGTTACATTCTACCACAACGTCGTTTTCGAGAATTTGGCAGTACGTCCAACCGGCATCACAACCACAGACCACGCCAGCCCAGGACCTCCACATCCGGCTTCTTCACTAGCGGGATCGTCTGAGACCAGTCACCCGGACAGCTGATGAAACTGTGGGTTTGCACAACTGAAGAATTTCTACACACTGTCAAAACCGTATCAGGGAAGCTCATCTGTGCACGTCATCCTCACCAGGGTCTTGACCTGACTGCAGTTCAGCGTTGTAACCGACTTCGGTGGGCAAATGCTCACTGGCAAGCTGGAGAAGTGTGCTCTTCACGAATGAATCCAGGTATCAACTGTACCGGGCAGATGGCAGACAGCGTGCGGTTTGCTGATGTCAACATTGTGGACAGAGTGCCCCATGGTGGCAGTGGGGTTATGGTATGGGCAGAAGCAAAAGCTACAATTGCATTTTATTGATTGCAATTTGAATTTAGCAATACCTGACGAGATCCTGAGGCCCATTATCATGCCATTCATCCGCCACCATCATCTCGTGTCAGCATGATAATGCACAGCCCCACGTTGCAAGGATCTGTACACAATTCCTGGAAGCTGAAAATGTCCCAGTTTTTCCATGGCCTGCATAACCACCAGACATGTCACCCACTGAGCATGTTTTAGATGCTGTCTGGATCGACGTGTACGACAGAGTGTTCCAGTTCCCGGCAATATCCAACAACTTCGTACAGACATTGAAGAGTTGGACAACATTCCACAGGCCACAATCAACAGCCTGATCAACTCTATGCGAAGGAGATGTATCGCACTGCATGAGGCAAATGGTGGTCACACCAGATACGGAGTGGTTTTCTGATTCACGCCCCTACATTTATTTTATTTTTAAGGTATCTTTATTCACAGTCGTAAAATCCATAGATTAGGGCCTAATGAATTTATTTAAATTGACTTATTTCTTTATGAACTGTAACTCAGTAAAATCTTTAAAATTGTGACATGTTGCATTTATATTTTTGTTCAATGTACATAACATTGGATTGTATAGTAAGAGCCATGAGGGTCTGACAAACAGGATACCCTAGACTAGAGGATTACCGTGTTTGTGTACTCCTATGAGGAGAGACTTATCTGCCTCTGCATCCCACCAGCCTGCTGGGATCTCGATGTAGTCGATGTCAGGCAGTGCCACCTCCAGTTTACTGCACAGATCACACACACAAATCAGCCATTAACTTTAGTCTGGTTTCCCGGACCTAGATAAGTAGGTGGTATGATTAATGGGTGCCCTCGTGGTGCACTTTGTACCTGGCAGGAATACCCTCCAGGAACTGGGCAGCAGCCTGTCCCAGGACCTCCGCCTTCAGGTAGTACAGCATCCTCACCCTCAGAAGTACCCTTGGCACAACAAGGCACAACAACACATAGACCAGTCATCAGTCTCTTTTTCAATAAACACCAAACCACTTAGGGCCAGTGGAGCTGCAAAGCACTTTCCCCTGTTTTTAGGAAGACATAAAACAAACAACACATGAAACTGTCTTCATTTGTAAAGAAAAGCTGCAAAAGCTTAGTAAATCTAGCCATTTACTCCTTAGGCTTCAGCACCTAAAATCATAATTTCAAACAAAACTAGATTATGTAGGTTTTGTAAGCTTTAGCTACCTTAGGAATCCCATTCTTCAGAGGAGAACATGACTGTTCACCAACAGCTGAAAGTGAGGAATGGGGGACTCACTTGTTGCAGTGCTGTTTGAGGTGTTTCTTGTAGCTGTCATCATGCAGCACCACCTCTGGGTTGCAGTTGACCAGCCAGTCTGCATGCTTCATCTCAGGCACACTCAGCTGGTTCTTTAATTTCTTACCCTTGCGTCCCCTGGGCACTGGGGCCGACAGACCTGCTTGTGGAAAGGTTGGATTTGAACGATACCAAGTAATCACCTTACCGCACACCAGTCCAAATTAAAGCACAGACTTTGGGATCAGAGTTGGAGCTATGGCTACAGTCATTTGGAGACCATAGGAAACCATCGGACAAGGGTGAGGATAGCTTCTTTTTTTATGCTAAGGGAAGATGGAGTAGATACAAGATGTAGTACAAGATGCTGAGTGTGGATTCAACCCCACATCGCAGGGGGCCATGCATGGTCTGGCGTCAGCTTTCTAGACCATTATGCCAAACTCTGGCACTACGAGTTGCTTTTCAGAGCTTGTTTATTCATTTGAGTGTTGTCAACATAACTAGCCATATTGCCTGTCCTCTTTCCCCCCACTCCAAATCTGAATGAGTGAATGGCAGCTAGTATCAAAGGAATGTTAGTGAGTCTCTCACCAGAGTGGTTCTGCAAGTCCTGTTTATGGCCATCCTTGGCGGGTGTGATGAGGTCCCAGATAAAGCTCTTGATCTTGTCGTCGCCCTTGTAGTGGCGCACGCAGTAGACCAGCAGCGACCGGCACAGCACCTCAATGTCACATTCGGCCAGTTGCCACTTGAAGCGCCCGTGGGTCAGGATGTCCTTCCAGCGACCCCAGCTGTGTGAGCACACGCAGAGAGATGGAGCGGGTGGCATGAGGACCGATACACCATACCAGTGTCAGAGTCAGTTGGATACAATACCTAAATACTGTACTCTCATGTAGCCTACTGCAGTGCTTACCAAACCTCTCCTCAAGTACCCCTAGCCAGTGCTACATATTTGATGTATTCCACAACTAATTTGTCAATTAACCACCAAGCCCTTCATTAGTTGACCAATTGAATCAGGTGTGCTAGCACCAGAATACATAAAATAAATGTCACTTATTGGGGGTTACTTGAGATGTTTGGGAAACACTGGTGCACTGGTGTAACTCTGCATTAATTAGTAAGACTGCTTACTAAAAAGGTACAATTTGAGGTACAGACAAGGCACAATCATTTTTACGGCATGGCACAATATAAAGGCTATTGAAAGTATAACTGAGAAATGTAAGAGGCGGTAAATCTGACCCGAATATGAGCAGGTTCTTCTCGACGCGGAAGCACTCGGCGCGGAGGTAGTGTCTGTTCCTCTCGCTGAGGCGGCGGGTGCGACAGGGCCTCTCTTCTGAGTCGCTGTCCAGCTCTGAGAACTCCATCAGCTCGTCATCCTCGAACGAGTTGTAGTGGCGTGTCTGCTTCCTCACACGAGGCGTGTCAATCACCAGGCTCTCCTGTCACAGACGGGGGAAAGAGGTTCAGGTGTAAGCTTTACTGCAGGCTTACTACAGATGCTAGTTGTAGGTCCCAAGAAACAAAGAGATCTGCTGTCGGATCTGACAATGAATCTCGATGATTGTACAGTCGTCTCAAATAAAACTGGAGGATCTCAGCGTTACTCTTGACCCTTAACTCTTTTGATTAACATACAGTTGAAGTCGGAAGTTCACATACACCTTAGCCAAATGCATTTAAACTCAGTTTTTCACAATTCCTGACATTTAATCCTAGTAAGAATTCCGTCTTAGGTCAGTTAGGATCACCACCTTATTTGAATAATTGGAAATGTCAAAATAATAGTAGAGAATTATTTATTTAAGCGTTTATTTATTTCATCATGTAACGGTTTCCTTTAGGTGAAGTAGAGGCGGACCAAAACGCAGCGTGGTGGTTATTCATGTTCTTTAATAAAGACACTAGACATGAATAAACTAACAAAAACAATAAACGTGGAAAACCAAAAACAGCCCTATCTGGTGCAAAACACAGAGACAGGAACAATCACCCACAAACACACAGTGAAACCCAGGTTACCTAAATATGGTTCCCAATCAGAGACAATGACTGCCTCTGATTGAGAACCATATCAGGCCAGACATAGAAATAGACAAACAAGACATCCAACATAGAATGCCCACTCAGATCACACCCTGACCAACCAAAACATAGAAACATACAAAGCAAACTATGGTCAGGGTGTGACACATCACATTCCCAGTGGGTCAGAAATGTTCATGCACTCAATTAATATCTGGTAGCATTGCCTTTAAATTGTTTAACTTGGGTCAAACATTTTGGGTAACCATCCACAAGCTTCCCACAGTAAGTTGGGTGAATTTTGGCCCAATCCTCCTGACAAAGCTGATGTAACGGAGTCAGGTTTGTAGGCGCGCGCCTTTTCAGTTCTGCCCACAAATTTCCTATAGGATTGAGGTCAGGGCTTTGTGATGGCCACTCCAATACCATGACTTTGTTGTCCTTAAGCCATTTTGCCACAACTTTGGAAGTATGCTTGGGGTCATTGTCCATTTGGAAGACCCATTTGCAACCAAGCTTTAACTTCCTGACTGATGTCTTGAGATGTTGCTTCAATATATCCACATAATTTTCCTCCCTCATGAAGCCATCTATTTTGTGATGTGCACCAGTCCCTCCTGCAGCAAAGCACCCCCACAACATGATTCTGCCACTCCCGTGCTTCACGGTTGGGATGGTGTTCTTCGGCTTGCAAGCCTCCCCCTTTTTCCTCCAAACATAACGATGGTCATTACGGCCAAACAGTTCAATTTTTGTTTCATCAGACCAGAGGATATTTCTCCAAAAAGTATGATCTTTGTGCAGTTGCAAACCGTAGTCTGGCTTGTTTGTGTCATGCACAAAGTAGATGTCCTAACCGACTTGCCAAAACTATAGTTTGTTCAAATAAATTGGTGGAGTGGTTGAAAAACAAGTTTTAATGACTCCAACCTAAGTGTATGTAAGCTTCCGACTTCAACTATATAACACATATTTCAAGAGCAGCCTTGAAACACGGCAAAAATCTGAAACTTCCCCCCCAAAAATGACACAGAAAAGCTGATCCAGGCATTTGTCACTTCAATGTTAGACATCTGCAATCCTCTACCCTCCAACAACTTGGATAAGGCACAAAATAAACTTCAGCTAGTGCTAAATATGGCTGCTCGAATCTTGACTAGAACCCCAAAAATGTGATTATATTACTCCAGTGCTAGCATCTACACTGGCTTACTGTTAAGGTTAGGGCTGATTTCAAGGTTTTACTGCTAACCCACAAAGCACTACATGGACTTGCTCCTACCGATCTTGCCGATTTGATCCTGCCGTACATATACTACATGACCAAAAGAGGTGGACACCTACTTGGCAAACGTCTTATTCCAAAATCATGAGGTTTCATTTGGAGTTGGTCCCCCTTTGCTGTAATGACAGCCTCCACTCTTCTGGGAAGGCTTACCACTAGAGGTTGGAACATTGCTGCGGGGACTTACTCCCATTCGGTCACAAGCGCATTAGTGAGGTTGGGCACTGATGTTGGGAGATTAAGCCTGGTTCGCAGTTGGCATTCCAATTCAGGGCTCTGTGCAGGCCTGTGCAGTCAAATTCTTCCACACCGATCTCAACAAACCATTTCTGTATGGACCTTGCTTTGTGAGGCACCATCGTGTTAGTGAGAGTCTCAACGTTCAGTAGAGTGGTCATAATAGTTTTTAGGCCAAACCATTCGGACGCTACATACGATTTTGTGAGAAGACCAATTTTCGGGATGTGGCATGGTTTGCAAACACCTCTCTAGCTCTGCCTCTTTTCACCGCAGATGCTGATTTGCGATTTCGACGGATGTGGTGGATTAAGACGCAACTCATGCAAAAGAACGTCTCTCTATTCTAAGCAAATGGATTTTGATGGGGATTGTTAACTAGATTTCTGCGGGGGTAAGACCATTGTAGGCTGTTACATTTTTCCTGAAGACTTTTCAGTAGGTACTATAATTGAGTGTAGTCTGGCACAGTGGTGCGAAGGTGAACGGCAAGGCACTGGGATTGACGAACCACCCTTGCTGTTTCTGCTAAACTGGGATTTTCTGCCTCTGACCCTAATTACAGGGGCTGAGTCACTGGCTTGCTCGCGCTCTCCATTGCCGTCCCTAGGAGGGGTGCATCACGCCGTGCCAGGCTTTTGTTGCTATACTCGACCTGAGTGGGTTGAGTCAGTCGCGATCTTCCTGTTCGGTTTTGCGCCCTTGCGCTCGTGCAGCGGGGGAGATCTTCATGGGCTACACTCTGCCTTGTCTCAGGACAGTAAGTTAGTGGTCTGTTGCTTTCCCTCTGCAGGTGTGGGGGCTGTGCTTTGGCAAAGTGAGTGGGGTGATATCCTGCCTGGTTGGCCATGTCCGGGGTTAACTTTGGACGGGGCCACAGAGTCCCCGACGTCTCAGTCTACAGTATCTATGCTGCGATAGTCTTTGTGCTAGGGTCAGTCTGGTGTAATTCTCCTTACTGGGTGTCCTGTCTGATCTTAGGTATTCTCACTCTCTCCCCTCCTGGAGGACCTGAGTCCTAGGATCATGCCTCAGGATTACCTGGCCTGTCGACTCCTGGCTGTCCCCGTCCCCAGACCACCTAGTGATCCAGTTTCTGCTGTTTTACCTGCGGCTTTGAAACCCTGACCTGTTCACCTGTCATGCTACCTTGCCTGCTGAAATCAAATCTTCTCCCAAGTGGGTGTGACACTTATTCCCGTTGCCTGCTGAACGGATTCCATTTTCCAATCTGTTCCCCGTCTGCCCTGGCCTGTCTTCCCCTGTCTGGTATCGGTACCCTCACACACACACTGTTGGTGTGAGTGACTCTGAACTTGCAATGGCTAGCCCCAAGTCATTATATATTTACATTTATTTATTGTGCATTTTGCCATTTGCCTCATGACTCCTGCAAGCTATGTGGACTACGAACTTTCTTTACCCAACTGTGGGATAGACTGTTTGTTCCCAAACTCGGGACTGTGACTCTCTATTGGTTTCACAGACTTTTGGCATCCCATCCTATTCTAACCACCTCTAGCTGGCTGTGTATTCATGTTACCTGATGAAATTGCTGTAAAATATGATCTTGTTGCCATCTAATTCACAATCAGATGTCATAAACAAGCACTGCAGAGCTCTCCATGTCCTGTGATGTGCCTTGATTGTATTACTGTTGGAAATGTGCATGTACACCCTGGCCCATCTACTGCTGCTTGCCTCAATTCTGACTTGTGCTCGGATATCTACTTCACTGATTTCTGCTCTCATAAAAGCCTGGGGTTTCTGCACATTAAGACTAGAAGCGTATTACCTAAAATGGATAAATTGAAAGTGTGGGTTCAATCCAGATGTGTTGGTCATTACTGAGACGTGGTTAAGGAAGAGCGTTTTGAATACTGATGTTAACCTTTCTGGTTATAACCTTTTTCGGCAAGACAGATCTTCCGAAGGTGGGGGAGTGGCAATCTTTACCAAGGATCACCTTCAGTGCTCGGTTGTCTCCACCAAGTCTGTCCCCAAACAATTTGATATGCTAGTTTTAAGTATTAAACTTTCAAATGGCTCTTGTTGACTGTTGCTGGGTGCTATAGTCCCTCATCAGCACCGACCTGTACCCTACCTGTCATAAGCTCTCTCCTGGCCCCATACATCCTGACTACACCACCTTCGCTGCAAAATATATTTTGAAATCTACATTATTACATTTTTGCATCCACACTGCTCTTGAGCGTCTGCGTTGCAAAGGGCTAAAATAGAAGTCAGATCTATTTGTGACGCAGATCGCGCTCTAAGTCCTGCCCTTCCCATCTCCTCATTGGTTTATAGAAGCAGATACCGACATGCCAGCTCCTCATTGGTTATACCCACGTGGGTGATTGAAAGACAAACTGTGTTGTCAGTCGACGTGGTAATACTACGAAAGTTCAAAGAAGAAAAAGCCTGGAAGGAAGAGAGGTGACTAGAAACAATTTGGTTGACCGTTTTATGTGTTGATTAATTGTCAGAGTAGATGACCTTGTGCATTTCAGGTAAAATAACAACTCAATGTTAGCAACATTGCAAGCTTGCAACAGCAAGCTAGCTAAATAGGACAAATTAGCTAGCAAGTGCAAGCTAGCTAGCTAAATTGCTATAAAGGTTTAATGCTTTTCGACCTGTCCTCAAATTCGTGATCGCGTTTGGTGTGGGGGGACAAAATAAATTTATGCACGATGGTGCACGCGCGCAGCCGGTGTGGTTTCCGTGTTACACTAATTCTGAATTTGTCCTGTTACGTGACCTAAACTGGAACATGCTTAAACCACCTGACCATGTCCTAAAGCAACAGGACTCCCTAAACCTTTGTCAGATTATTACCAATTCCACAAGGTATGACTTCAAACTCCCAGAAAAGGCTACTCTCCTCGATGTTATCCTCACAAATAATCCTGATTAGGTATCAATCTGGTGTTTTCTGTAATGACCTTAGGTGATCACCTCTTTACAGCCTGGGTTCGTAATTGCTGCTCAGTGAAACGGCCTGTCCTGATTTGTCATAGAAGCTTGCTAAAAAACTTTAATGAGCAAGCCTTCCTTCATGAACTGGCCTCTGTAAAATGTTATAGAATCAGCTTGATCCCCTCTGTTGAAGACACTGACATAATTGTTTGTTATTTTCAGTGGTATTGTTAACAATCATGCCCCCATAAGAAAAATTTGAATTAAAAACAGGTTCAGCCCCTGGTTCGACCGTGATCTTGCAGAGTTACTCCCTCTCAAGAATTTCATTTGGCTTGGCACACGCATACTCGGGCTGACTGGCTCTCATTCAGGCAAATGAGAAATAAGTGCACTCAGGCTATCTAGAAGGCCAAAGTTAATTACTTTAAGGGGCAGTTCTCTCTCTGTGGGTTTAACCCCAAGAAGTTCTGGAAAACGGTTAAAGACCCAGAGAATAAACCCTCCTCCTCATAGCTGCCGATGTCTCTTAATGTTGATGATGTGATGGTTACTGACAAGAAGCACATTGCTGAGCTCTTTAATCACCACTTCATTAAGTCAGGATTCCTATTTGACTCAGCCATGCCTCCTTGCCCGTCCAACATTTACTCATCTCCCACCCCTTCTAATGTGACTATCCCCAATGCTTCTCCCTATTTTTCCCCTGACCCGCTACAAATGTTTTCCCTGCAGACCGAGGTGCTAAAGGAGCTCCTGAAACTTGACCCCTAAAAACATCTGGGTCAGATGGTTCAGACCCTTTCTTCTTTAAGGTTGCTGCCCCTATCATCGCCAAGCTTATCTCCAACCTTTTTAACCTGTCTCTCCTTTTTGGGCAGGTTCCCATTGCTTGGAAGGCAGCCACGGTTCTTCCTTTATTTAAAGGGGGAGATCAAGCTGATCCTAACTGTTATAGGCTTATTTTTATTTTGACCTGGTAATAAAAAGTGTTGGAAAAACGTGTCAATTAATCAACTGACTGGCTATCTCGTCTTGATGTCTATAGTATTCTTTCTGGTGCGCAATCTGATTTCCGCACAGGTTATGGATGTATCACTGCAACCAGGTCCTCAATGATGTCTCCATTGCCCTTGATTCTAAGCAATGTTGTGCTGCTATTTTTATTGACTTGGCTTAGTTAGCTTTTGATTCGGTAGACCATTACATTCTTGTGGGCCGGCTAAGGAGTATTGGTGTCTCTGAGGGGTCTTTGGCCTGGTTTGCTAACTACCTCTCTCAAAAAGTGCAGTATATAAAGTCAGAATGTCTGCCATCTCAGCCACTGCCTGTCACCAAGGGGTACCCCAAGGCTTGATCCTAGGCCCCACACTCTTCTTAATTTACATCAACAACATAATGCAGGCAGTAGGAAGCTCTCTCATCCATTTATATGCAGATGATACAGTCTTATACTCCCCGGATTCTGTGTTAAATGCTCTACAACAAAGCTTTCTTAGTGTCCAACAAGCTTTCTCTACCCTTAACCTTGTTCTGAACACCTCCAAAACAAAGGTCATGTGGTTTGGTAAGGAGAATTTCCCTCTCCCCACAGGTGTTATTACTACCTCTGAGGGTTTAGAGCTTGCGGTAGTCATCATACAAGTACTTGGGAGTATGGCTAGACGGTACACTGTCCTTCTCTCAGCACATACCAAAGCTGCAGGCTAAAGTTAAATCTAGACTTGGTTTTCTCTATCACTCCTCTTTCACCCCAGTTACCAAACGAACCCTGATTCAGATGCCCATCCTACCCATGCTAGATTACGGAGACATCATTTATAGATCGGCAGGTAAGGGTGCTCTCGAGCGGCTAGATGTTCTCTACCATTCGGCCATCAGATTTGCCACCAATGCTCCTTATAGGACACATTACTGCACTCTATACTCCTCTGTAAACTGGTCATCTCTGTATACCCGTTGCAAAACCCTCTTAGGCCTCACACTTCCCCCTATCTGAGACATCTACTGCTGCCCTTATCCTCCACATACAACACCCATTCTGCCAGTCACATTCTGTTAAAGGTCCCCAAAGCACACATATCCATTGGTCGCTCGTCTTTTCAGTTCGCTGCAGCCAGCGACTGGAACGAGCTGCAACAAAACACTCAAACTGGAGAGTTTTATCTCAATCTTTTCATTCAAAGACTCCATCATGGACACTCTTACTGACAGTTGTGGCTGCTTGCGTGATGTATTGTTGTCTCTAGCTTCTTGCCCTTTGTGCTGTTGTCTGTGCCCAATAATGTTTGTATCATGTTTTGTGCTGCTACCATGTTGTGTTGCTACCATGTAGTTATCATGTTGTGTTGCTACCATGCCGTGTTGTCATGTGTTGCTGCCTTGTTATGTCGTCGTCTTAGGTCCCTCTTTATGTAGTGTTGTCTCTCTTGTCGTGATGTGCGTTTTGTCCTATATTTATATTAGGGATAAACAGTATAAAATCGGTGAACATATTGGAATCTGACGATATTAGCTAAAAATGCCAACATTGGTATCGGCCCGATGTCGAGTTTAAGAGTAAGAACATTTCAGCGAGACAACACAAAGGCGAAATCCATTAGAACCAAGATAATGATATTCATTGCCCTCAACACCCACGGCTTTCGCCAACTGGTCTAGCACCGGTACACACTACCAAATGCGCTCTTTTTCAGATGTTGCCCTACCGGAGTTACACAGTAATAGCATCACTGCTATTAGCTTCACAACATACATATTACGGACGCCGTTTGGGTCTCTGCATTTCAAAAAAGATACAGTAGCACTGTCAAAGTTGTACAAAAAGTCTGCAAACAAGCAAACACCGGCCACGAACAATGTGTTTACAATACCGCGTTGGTAATAAAGCATAATTTGTTCGACCGCAACTTCTGGGGTAGCTAGCTTTAGCGTCATTATTCTTAGCAATGTTTTA
The DNA here is from genome assembly GCF_023373465.1 of Oncorhynchus keta. Classification (NCBI taxonomy): domain Eukaryota; kingdom Metazoa; phylum Chordata; class Actinopteri; order Salmoniformes; family Salmonidae; genus Oncorhynchus; species Oncorhynchus keta. The sequence continues at coordinate 48,547,932 of NC_068430.1, read as the reverse complement.
GGAATCCTTGTGAGTAAATATTAGCTAGGTTGCCACTTGCTGTTCGCCTATTGAAATTGAACTTCAGTTCATGAAAATAAATAGCTAGCTAGCTACTTAACCTTGTTGCCCAAAGTTAACATTATAAGCAGCCAGCTAGCTTCATCTGGCTAGTAAGGCCTGACCAGACCGGGTTGTGTTGTGAAGCTAGCCACAATAAGGATTAGGCACAGTTTGCCTTCAAAAGAAAAAGTATGTCATTGACAGTGATGCAAATGAATACAAATAGTAGAATTATGCCATACTTTTATTTTGAAGGCTAACCGCAAAGTCCACTATTGTGGCTAATCTTTATTGTGGCTAGCTTCACAGATGGTCCGACCACCATTAATCAAATAAGAACTGTCTTATGAATTAGGGTTATTTTAGATGACTATAGCTACTGAAACATGTCGTTTTGCTATGTTTTTGGGGAAGAACATTGTTTGCATCCATGAGCTAGCTAGCTTTTTTTAATGACCAGCACTGTATGTGCACGTGACAACTTTACCAGCATCATAGCATAAATATCGATGAATCGTTGTGACATGAAATATGAGCGATAGTGTAATAACTACGTAAAAAAATGTATGAATGCGTTAAATTATTATGTGACGTGCAGTCATATTCAGATCCTGATTGGTCACCACTCTGATTATATTTGACCCTACTGGTCATCTATGAATGTTTGAACATCTTGAAGAACGATCTGGCCTTAATGGCCACGTAAACTTATAATCTCCACCCGGCACAGCCAGAAGAGGATTTGCCACCCCTCAAAGCCTGATTCCTCTCTAGGTTTCTTCCTAGGTTCCTGCCTTTCCAGGGAGTTTATCCTAGCCACTATGCTTATATCAGCGCTTACAACTGCTGATGGCTATATCAGGCTATACAAATTAATTTGATTGATTTATGGACACACTGTTAATCTAGGTCAAGTATTCCCAAACTGGGGTACACCGTCGGGGGTACGCCAAATAAAAACGTGATGCACACTTTTTTTTAAATATATACATTCAAAACAGTACATTTAGGTGAGTTTTTGCTCTCGCCCGAGTAGCCTCGTTTCACTGCCAAATAACAATAGTGTCAAATACAGGTAGCCTAGTCAAATAATTAACATCCAATCACATTAACCGTTACTCTCTTGGGAAACCTTCACTCTTGCGCAGACATTTAGAAACCAAACATGACAATTTGAAAAATAGGCCACAGGAGTTTTTGAGCGAGAATAAAGACAACTTTCGAGTAGTAAGACATGTATAAAAGCAACAGATACCATTAATAAGAAGGGATACCATTAATAATCAGTAAGGAGGACTTCATTCTTCCTGCTGCCACGGAAATGGCTGGGACAATGCTGGGGTAAAAGGCCCCAAAAATTATACAGACAAAGTCTTCATCAAACAACACTGTTTCACGACACATCAGTGAAATGGCAGGAGATGTTTTGAAACAATTACTGCTTCTCATACAAGCCAGTGAATTCTATGCGTTACAGCTGGATGAGTCAACAGACCTGGCGGGCCTGGCACAGCTCCTGGTATATGTCCATTACGTTTATGGTGGGGTAAATTAAGGAAGACATCCTCTTCTGCAAACCACTGGAAACCAAGACAACATGAGTGGATATTTTTAAAGTACTGGACAGCTTTGTGACATCAAATGGTGATCAAGATGTGTTGGTATCTGTACTGATGGCGCAAAAGCCATGACAGGGAGACATAGTGGAGTGGCAACGCGCGTGCACACAGTTGCTCCCGGTGCCACTTGGGTACACTGCAGCATCCACCGAGAGGCTCTTGCTGCCAATGCCTGACAGCTTTCAAGCCTGACAGCTTGACAGACGTTTTGAACACTACAGTGAAAATGGTTAACTTTGTTAAAGCAAGGCCCCTGAACTCTCGTGTATTTTCTGCATTATGCAATGATATGGGCAGCGACCATGTAACGCTTTTACAACATACAGAAGTGCTCTGGTTATCAAGGGGCAAAGTATTGGCACGTCTTTTTGAATTGAGAGACGAGCTTAGTTTTCTTTACTGACCATAATTTTCACTTGTCTGACCGCTTCCATGATGACGAGTTCCTCACACAACTGGCCTATCTGGGTGATGTTTTTTCTCTCCTGAATGATCTGAATCTAGGATTAGAGGGACTCTCCGCAACTATTTTCAATGTGCGGGACAAAATTTAGGCTATGATTAGGCTATGATTTTCTGTCTGCATTTAACAAGGACAACACACAGGTCTTTCCACCTGTGTGTTAACTCAAGCTTACGGACAATGTTAAATGTGATACAGTGGGGCAAAAAAGTATTTAGTCAGCCACCAATTGTGCAAGTTCTCCCATAATTTGCAAATATATTCATTAAAAATCCTACAATGTGATTTTCTGGATTTTTTCTCTCATTTTGTCTGTTATAGTTGAAGTTTACCTATGTTGAAAATTACAGGCCTCTCTCATCTTTTTAAGTGGGAGGACTTTCACAATTGGTGGCTGACCAAATACTTTTTTGCCCCACTGTATAGCGAAGCACCTGAGTGAGCTGGGTGCGTAATTACGCAGGTATTTTCCCCGAAACGGACGACACAAACAACTGGATTCTTAACCCTTTCACGCCCTGCCTCCAAGTCCACTTACCGATATCTGAACAAGAGAGCCTCATCGAAATTGCAACAAGCGGTTCTGTGAAAATTGAATTTAAATCAGAAACCACTGCCAGATTTCTGGATAGGACTGCGCTCAGAGTTTCTTGCCTTGGCAAATCGCGCTGTTAAGACATGGATGCCCTTTGCAACCACGTAGGCACCCATGTATTGTACTGGCACACAGTATACAGCACAATACACATGACCCAACCACATGCCATGTACAGTCTTCAACCAAATACATTTGAAGTAAAGACATAAGATGTGTACACACATACGGCTAACAGACAGCACAGCACACGCATACACAGGCCAAAAAAACTCACATTACAAATATACAGTACAATGTACACCATATACAGTACAGTATAAACAACACACAAAATGCATATGCAGCACACTAACACACTGTATACACATAGCAAGCTCTAATACACACCATACACACACAATTAATTCTCTCCTCCTCCCTCTGCTTCGCATGCTGTTTGTTTTTTTTATCTCATTAATGCAACCCATCTGTTCGGCAGGTTGATGAGTGCCAGATATTTAAACCGTTTCGCGAGGCCTATTCTGCTTTCTTTTCCAACCCGCATTCTGAGTGGCTCTTTTGATCTGCGGCGACAAGCTTTTTCTGTAGCCCCTCCAACACCAGGCAGTGGCTACTCCCTAGTTGGGGATCACCAGTCGTCCCAAAGCGCCCTTCCCTAGTTCCCCACCCTTTCCTTCCCTCCCCTCTTACCTTCTCTGCTTTGGAATCAATCTCCAGCTCTGCTATTTTGGCCCATTTCTGCCAGAAGTTGGGATCGTCCAGGGAAATATCAGTTCTGTTTCCAGAAGACACAAAGCTGGCCTGGAAATGACAAGGAAAACAAAAGCATGCACACACACACACACGCAGGCATCAACTGGACTGGATCCATGCAAGTAACATACACAGGGATGTGCTGAGAAAGCTGATAAGGTGTGAAATCTGACATTGGTAAAAGATAGGAATCTGAAACTTGTGGATACTGGCTAACATATAATTCATCCAATAGTACAGCCTAACATGCTGACCAGACCGCACGCAAGTTGATTTTGTCCACCCACACCAGACGCGATCAGGACATGCAGGTTGAAAACATACTCTGAACCAATTATATTAATTTGGGGACTGGTCAAAAAGCATTAAACATTTATGGCAATTTAGCTTGCTGTTGATAGCTAATTTGTCCTGGAATATAAATACTGGGTTGTTATTTTACCTGGAATGCACAAGGTCCTCTACTCCGACAATTAATCCACAGATAAAAAGGGTAAACGTTTTTTTCTAGTATTCTTCTTTGAACTTTATATGGTGGTTGGCAACCAACTTTAAGGTGCATTACCACAACCGACTGGACTTAAGTGTGGAACTCAGTTCTTTCAATCACCCACGTGGGTATATGCTCCTAAAAACCAATGAGGAGATGGGAGAGGCAGGATTTGCAGCGAGTTGATAGTCACAAATAGAACCAAGTTCTATTCTATCGCCTTGCAACGCAGACGCTTGCGAGCAGTGTGGGTGCAATGACTGAATAACATGTATATGGACATTTATTTTGTAATCGTTCGTGCACGTGACGCATCCGGTCTGGTCAGCATGTAAGGATTAGAATTTAAGATATTAAATAGGGGTAGGGTTTGGCAAAGGTGGAGCCCTTGACACTCAAACTTTAATTTCCCCATTGTAGTTGAGCACAATAATGTAATACTCTAATCTCAAACTACCACCATCCAGCAAAATAATATAGTGAGGTTTTTGGACAGTGAAACCTTTCATGTTGTTTTGGCTCTGTACTCCAGCGCTTTGGATTTGAAATGATACAATGACTATTAGGTTAAAGTGCATACTGTCTATATCGGGTGAACCGTTTTGAAATTACAGCGCTTTATGTAAATACATTTTAGGGAACCAAAAGAACTTGGACAAATTCACTTTATGTGTATTAAAGTAGTCAAGTGTGTAGTATTTGGACCCATATTCATTATACGGATAATCATGAATGAATGGTGAATAATGATGAGTAAAACATTTAGAGGCACAAAGATCATACACCAAGACATGCTAATATACTGACTCTACACAAACGCACATCTACTCACATTCAAGCTGCTGCTACTCTGTTTATCGTATACCCTTGTTGCCTCGTCACCTTACCCCTATACATACTGTATCTACCGCCATCACTCCAGTATCCCTGCCCATTGTAAATATGGTATTGGAACTGACCCTGTATATAGTATGCTTACTTATTGTGTTCTTCATATTTATTCCTTTTTCTCGTGTGTTTTTTCTAGTATTACATTGTTATTTATTATCGCATTATTGTTTTTTGAGATTGCAAGAAAGCCATTTCACTGTACTTGTGCATGTGTCATTAAAAACTTGAAACCTCTCACCATTACCAATAACAGGGGAGGTTAGCATTTTTGGGGTCTATGATATTTATGCCTCTAACTTTCGCACTCATCATTATTCACCATTCATTCATGATTATACATAATCATGGTAGAAACCAGATTAATGTAGAAGTGTTTAGAAACTTATTCCTTATTTGTATTTTAAAAAAACATTTTACCCTTTTTTCTCCACAAATTTGTTTTATCCAATTGGTAGTTAGTCTTGTCGCATCGCTGCATCTCCCGTACGGACTCGGGGGAGGCAAAGATCGAGAGCCTTTCGTCCTCTGAAACATGACCCTGCCAAGCCGTGCTGCTTCTTGACACACTGCTTGCTTAACCCTGAAGCCAGCTGCACCAATGTGTCGGAGGAAACACCGTACAGCTGGCAACCAAAGTCAGCGTGCATGCGCCCGGCCCATCATAAGGAGTCACTAGAGCGTGATGAGACAAGGACATCCTGGCCGGGCAAACCCTCCCCTAACCCGGACGATGCTGGACCAATTGTGCACTGCCTCATGGGTCTCCCGGTCGCGGCCGGCTGCAACACAGCCTAACCCTAACCCACTGCAATGCAGTGCCTTACAGGCGGACTACACCGCTCGCATCGCGTGTGCGAGCGTTGCAAAAGACATTTAGAAATCTATATTATTACATTTTGCACCCACACTGCACGAGAATCTGCGTTACCAAGGGCTAAAATAGAAGTCAGTTCTATTTCTGACGCAGATCGCGCTGCAAGTCCTGCCTCTCCCATCTCCTCATTGGTTTATAGAAGTAGGTACCCACATGCCATCTCCTCATTGGTTATACCCACGTGGGTGACTCAAAGATGAACGAGGTCGGTAATGGAGCTAAGTTGCCAATCGCAATATAAGGTCAAGAGAAGAAAAGGCCTAGAAGGAGGAGAGATGACTAGAAACGATTCAGTTGACCGTTTTATGTGTGAATGAATTGTCGGTGTAGAGGACCTTGTGCATTTCAGGTCAAATAACAACTCAATGTTTATGTCCCAGGACAAATTAGCTAGCAACAGCAAGCTAGCTAAATAGGACAAATTAGCTAGCAAGTGCAAGCTAGCTAGCTAAATTGCCATAAAGGTTTAATGCTTTTCGACCTGCCCCCAAATTAATGTAATCGGTTCAGTTTGTTTTGTTATTTTAACCTGCATGTCGTGAAAGTTATGCACGACAGCGCATGCACACAGCCGGTTTGGATTCCGTGTTAGACCGCTGCACCACTCGGGAAGCAACATATTCTATTCTTATTACAATAAGTGACTCAAATGACAATACGTTATTTAGCATTAATTTGTATTGGCCACAAAATAATCTGAAACACAACCAAAACAAACTGCAAATGTATCCAAAAGGTTTGTAGTCACAAGCATTATGTAGTCACTGCATGCTAGGAATATGGGACCAAATACTAAACTTTTGACTACTACTATCCGAAAACTTTTGGTTCCCTAAAATGGTGGGATTATATACAAAAAGTGCTGTAATTTCTCAACAGCTGAACCAATGTGGATGAAAATGGGTTCAATTTATAGCTGATAGTCTGAACTATAACCTCATAGGTTAATTGTATAATGGTATCATTTAAAATCGTGCTGGAGTACAAAGCCAAAACAAATGTGTCGCTGTCCAAATACATTTAGACCTCATTGTAGATTTAGGTTGAAGGGTAAGGTTTAGTTTTACAATTGAGTTTACCTTGGCAAATGTGGAGCACTCTGTCTGGATGGTGGTGGTCTGGATATGGGTCAGAGGTTAGTGGTCAGAGGTCAAGGGTACAAGGGTCAGGATTTACCTTGGCGAAAGTGGCTGGATGGCGATGGTCTGGATATCAGGGTCATGTCAAACACATCAGAGGTCAGGCGTTAGGAGCATAAGGATAAGGAATTACCTTGGCGAAGGTAGAGCCCTTGCCCTCTGTCTGGATGGTGATGGTCTGGGTATTAGAGTCAGGGGTTAGAGGTAAGAGTATAAAGGTTGGGATTTACCTTAGCAAAGGTAGAGCCCTTGCCCTCTGTCCGAATGGTGATGGTCTGGGTATCAGGGTCAGGAGGTTAGGAGCAAAGGGTCATGGTCTTACCATGGCAAAGTTGGAGCTCCTGCCCTCGCTCTCTCTCTCTCTCTCTCTCTCTCTCTCTCGATGGTTTGAATATTAGGGTCAGGGGTTAGAGGTCAGGGTATAAGGGTCAGGGTTTACCTTGGCGAAGGTGGAGCCCTTGCCCTCTGTCTCAATGGTGATGGTTTGTGTGCGGCGCTGCAGGATCTGGTCGATGTCCTCCTCGCAGAACTTGGAGCCCTCGTCCTCCTCGTCCATCAGCGCTCCATATGCCCCCTTCCTCAGCAGGTCCTCCACCTCAATCTTGGTCATCTGCTGCATCTTTGGGACACCATGCCCCCCATTAGTTAGGAAGCCATAGCAACAGATCTCAGATCAGCTGGAACCAATTACAGATCAAGGTTGAGGTCAATTCCATTTGAATTTATTTCCTGAATTATATAAGGGATCCTTAGGAATCAGAAACAGCAGAGAGATCTAAAAATCTGTGTTTATTGGAATATTTCGGTAGGGATGTGGAAAATCACAAAGCCGCCTTCTGCTGACACGGGTAGTGAAAGTTTGATGAACGGATGGAGGGGTACTAAACCAGGATAGTCCAAAGGAACATGTTTATCAAGTCCGATGACAACTGTTTGTGTTGTACTGCAAAACAGGCAACAAAAGCGTTAAGGGACTGCAGTGCAGTGTGGATGACCATACAAATGTCAAAGACTACTACTACATGAAGGTGGTAGACAACGCAATCTTTATACAAAGAAAACCCTGACATCAAACATTCATCCTTTACAGTTTAACCTGGTCCTAGATCAGTTTGTGATGAGCATGAGGATGAATGACAATAGGAGTTGGCAAGACAGCACAAACAGATCTGGGACCAGGCTGTTATAGCACAGTCTCTCACCCCATTGAGGCTGCCCTTTCGATTGATGTCCTGCAGCACGGCCTTGTCTAGACCCAGCTTCAGACTGGCTTTGTCAAACATCTCCCTCTCATATGAGTTCCTAGTGATCAGTCTGTACACCTTCACTGCTTTACTCTGGCCGATGCGGTGGCAGCGGGCTTGGGCCTGGCATGGACAAACACAGAGCAGTTTTTGTTGTATTAATACTACCATTAACAGTGTGTGAAGAGTAGTCTTTTTCTATATGCCATGTCATACTCCATGCACACATGAAATCTGCTGGAAATATACTGCCCTACCAATAAAATTGGTCGAACATGAGTTAATTGTAATTTTTGCAACATTAAATACATGCTTAATCATGTGGACAAGTATCCTGCCTCTATTGTATTGTGTTTTGGAGAAAATGCAGGTCATGTTAGCAGCAACTGCATAAAGTTACTGTGAAACCAAGGTAAATAAAATCTATTTTTCTCAGTTCCACGCTATGAGCCTTACTTAACTGCCCTTTTGCTTGGGAGGGCAGTATATATAGCCGCCCCTTTCATCTGAAGCAATTTACAGTGTATACATTTTCATAGGGGTGAACCCAGCAGGAACGGAACCAACAATCCCGACATTGCTCTATCAACTGAGCCACACAGGATATCGATACAATGACAATACAACTTTACTGTCCATGGTTACAGTGCACAACAAAAATGTGTCTTGTCTCTGCAGTGCAGCGCACGTGGTTGGAGAGCATGTTGTGGGGTTAAGTGAATTTCTGAAGGGCCCAGCAGTAGGGGATTGTTGTTAGGAACTGAACCCAGCAGCCCTTCAGATGCCAGATCAATTTTTCTTTTTTGAACAGGCAACCTTTTGGCTACAGTTCCAAATCCTTAGCAGCTAGGCTAACTACTGCGCCATGAAACCACTTCAGGAAATTAGTATAATACTTTTAAGTCCAGCACTGGGTTTAATCGAGGTCCGAAAAACGTGCCCTAAGTGGTACTGAACTTTGTGCTGACTAACCTGTAGGTCATTCTGGGGGTTCCAGTCCGAGTCGAAGATGATGCAGGTGTCTGCAGCGGTCAGGTTGATGCCTAGGCCCCCAGCACGAGTACACAGCAGGAACACAAAGCGGTCCGAGTCCACCTTACAGAACCTGTCAATCGCAGCCTGGCGCAGGTTACCCCGCACTCTGCCATCGATGCGCTCATAGGTGTACCTGCAACCAAATATAAAACATATGAAAGTACTGTAACGACCTCAACCGAACACCCAGCAACCTCAAGAGGTTTGGATCTTTTGCCGTAATGGCTAATCTGTTCAGCTGACAGTCGCTGGACCCAGGTTTGTTCCCGGTCGGGGTTACCCTTGAATTTGCGACAAAACACACACTCCCCTATTTCAGCCATACCCATTGCTGACAGGTATATCAAATCAAGCACACAGTCATGCAATCTCCATACACAAACATTGGCAGTAGAATGGCCTTACTGAAGAGCTCAGTATCTTTTAACGTGGCACCGTCATAGGATGCCATCTTTCCGTTCTTCAAATTTCTGCCCTGCTGTTTCTCAAACTAGACAGTCTAATGTACTTGTCCTCTTGCTCAGTTGTGCACCGGGGCCTCCCACTCCTCTTTCTATTCTGATTAGAGCCAGTTTGCACTCTTCTGTGAAGGAAGTAGTACACAGCGTTGAACGTGATCTTCAGTTTCTTAGCAATTTGTCGCATCAAATAGCCTTCATTTCTCAGAACAAGAATAAACTGATGAGTTTCAGAAGAAAGTTATTTGTTTCTGGCCATTTTGAGCCTGTAAATCGAACCCACAAATGCTGATGCTCCAGATACTCAATTAGTCTAAAGAAGGCCAGTTGTATTGCTTATTGAAATCAGCACAACCGTTTTCAGCTGTGCTAACATTATTGCAAAAGGGTTTTCAAATGATCAATTAGCTAATCTAAGTTCATCATTTTAAAAGGATAACACAACAGGCCATTGGAACACAGGAGTGATGGTTGCTGATAATGGGCCTCTGTATGCCTATGTAGATATTCCAGCTACAGTAGTCATTTACAACATTAACAATGTCTACACTATATTTCTGATCAATTTAATGTTATTTTAATGGACCAAAAAAATAGCTTTTCTTTCAAAAACAAGGAAATTCCTAAGTGACCCCAAACTTTGGAACGGTAGTGTATATAATGATTTAAAAAAATGCAAAAATGTAATCAAAATAGAAATAGAATAGAATAGAAATGCCTTCTGGAACATGGGAATCAAGCTCTATCGACAAAGATCAGTGGGGACAAATTGTGATGGACTACCTTCTGTACAGTCAGTGTGAACCGGAGTGACTTGACACAACAGGCCAAACGAGCTGTAGCTAGGTACAAACAGAAAAGCGTTCATCCATGTATACAGGTAAGAGTCTAGCTAGCTACATTTTTAGATATTATACGTTTTCGTTGCATGTTAAAATTGTACTGTTAGCTCGCTAGCAAACGTTAGTTTGCCCGTTGTGTATTATCTATGCAGCAATGTTATTTGTAATCTCAGAATTCCATTTGCATTGCTAGTTATAGCCTAATGTTAGCTAGCCAGCTGACATTGAACCTAGTTGGTTAGCTTTAGCTACCTGCAGATTCATACTACAGCATTTCATGAATGGTGGCTAGCTATCACAATCCGTTTGTACTGTAGCTATGGGTTGGGATTGTGGTTCATTGTTTAGCTAGCTAGCTACATGTCTAAACAAAAGACTCCTCTTTCCCAGATGATTACAGGACCCATCAAGTTAGCCAGGTGTGTCTGGGTGATTACGGCCATCTATTGTATTTCATGAACATGTGTACATGTCGAGACAATAGTGACCCATCCACTTAACTACAATGTAGCTGGGGGGTGGTTATAGTATTTCTTTCACATGACCAATCAATTTAAATAAGTGTGTCTAGGTAAACATAATCTAATAATTATGAAATATTTTTATCTGGAGACTTTCTTAGTTTTGATACTGCGACAATGCAAATATTCAAGTAACCATTTCACGGTACCACGTGACAAATACACTTTGACCTGCACCAAAGTCAGATTAGGATATAGGCCAAGGACTAGATAAAGTGTATTTTTACCTGGAGTTTTTATCCTATTGTAGGCTACTACTTTCACCACTTTTAGTCTTGAAATCTTTGGTTGTTTACTACACTATCACTGCCCCAAACCCCGGGCTCTATCCTCAGCCCCAGGCTCACCTCCTCTGGATGAGGTAGTCCTCCAGGATATCCAGGCAGCGCACCATCTGGGAGAAGACCAGCACCTTGTGACCACCAGCAATCAGCTTAGGCAGCAGTTTGTCGATGAGCACCAGCTTCCCCGCCGCCTGGATCATTGCCTGGAGGTTGAAGTCCCAGGCATCGGGGCTGTGTGTTTTCCTGAAGCTATCCAGGATCTTCTCCTCCGCACCTGGAAGTTTCCATCGAAAATTGACATTTTATTATGAACTGTGAACATTTTAAGTGGTTTTTTGTTGTTGTGTGTTTGTGTTTCCACATGTCACCTTTGATCAGGTAGGGGTGGTTGCAGCACTTGCGCAGCTCCATCATGGTGTTTATGAGGTTGGGCATGTTATGCTGGTTGGCCCCCTTGGCCAGGAAGGTGAAGTTCTTCTCAAGGATGGCACGGTAGTACTTCTTCTGCATGTTGGTGAGCTCCACCTCAATGATGGTCTCCTCCTTGGGTGCCAGGTTCTTCTCCACGTCGTCCTTCAGCCGCCGCAGCATCATGGGCTTCAGGATGGCCTGCAGCTTCTTCACCTGGGGTAGAGGAGAGCAGGGTTGGGGTCAAAGGAGGACAGAGGAGGTCAGGATCTGATGGTCTGCAGTAATGAGACTTAGAATGTCTAGCGTAGCTACAGACTTAACAGCATACAGTTTGGACTTAGACAATTCAATTGTTTGTTTAGTCTGGCCTGGACACAACATTATGTTTACTGTGGCGCTATTCATAACAATATGTTTAAATTGCCCACACCTGCACTGCAGATGCAACAACTTGATACCGACACAGATTCAACAACTGCTTGATGATGTAAAGTGCAGGCTTTCCGTTTTGTTCAGAAGCATGTTAACTGCCATTAAGTATACGAAACAATGTTTAAAAAGGAAATTGCCGAAGGGTGTCTCTGAGAAAGAATCAACATTCCCATAAATTCCCAAATGTAGGTTTCCCACTTTGCGACGTGAAAAGGGTATCTCAGAGAAAAAAAAAAAAAAAAAAATCACCTGTTCCTCAGTCTTCAGATCTCCAAACTCCTCTAGAAAGAGGCTCTCTGAGGGGAACTGTAGGGGCTCCAGGAAGTTGAGAAGACTGAAGAGCTCCTCCACCGAGTTCTGCAGAGGGGTACCAGTCAGGAGGACTTTGTGTTCCTAAAGGGGGTGGTAGAGGTGGAAGAGCCGGAAGAGCCCAAAAAATTTACAATGCATGTATTACACAACAAAATGGTACACAGATTTGAGTATTTTATACATAAAAACATTTAGAGCTTTTCATGCCACTCAAAGACACATATCATCCATGTAACTCAGAGATTCCCACTCGCTAGTCTGGCTCATTACAATGTTTATTTTTGTGCAGGAATGTCCCTCTTGACCAAGGGAGGGCATCCATGCTACCATCAGCCTTGGCCGGTGCTGCACTGAATTGGACTACAACGACAATGCAGACGGCCAAGAGAGTTAGCTAGCTACCCCCTCACCAGGTTCATGAGCTTGAGGCCCTCCAGGAGTTTACAGTTGCGGTTCTTGAGGCGGTGGGCTTCGTCGATGACCACGCAGCGCCAGTGGATCTTCTTCAGCTCTGGACAGTCGGCCATGATCATCTCAAAGGTGGTGATCACCCCGTGGAACTTGTACCCGCCCGACACTATATTTCCCTAGACACAGAGAAAGACAAAAGTTGGAATAAAATAAAAATAATTAAGAATACCTTTAACACTTCTTTAACACACACTTTTTAGAGCCGTTCTTTAAAACACTGCTTTAACACTTGGATGAAAACCGCTATGTTGTCCTCAGGGAGTTCTGGTCCGAAACATTTAATCCTACCACAGTAAATTAAAAACAATGCCATGGCAACAGATTGCTGTCCTCTTCGATCAAATATCAAAACGTTGAAGTCGTTCGTGTGAAATCCTCACATTTTGCAGGGTTGATATTAGAACTCATTCGAATATCTTGTAACATTAGAAGATCACAAAAGTAGAGGCATGGATGGATGAGATGGTGTGACCACCATTTGCCTCATGCGGCACGACATCTCCTTCACATAGAGTTGATCAGGCTGTTGATTGTGGCCTGTGGAATGTTATCCCACTCTTCAATAGCTGTGTGAAGTTGCTGGATATTGGCGGGAACTGGAATACGCTGTCGTACACACCGATCCAGAGCATCCCAATCATGCTAAATTGGTGACATGTCTGGTGAGTATGCAAGCCATGGAAGAACTGGGATATTTTCAACTTCCAGGAATTGTGTACAGATCTTTGCAACATGGGGCCGTGAATTATCATGCTGAAACATGAGGTGATGGCGGTGGATGAATGGCGCGACAATGGGCCTCAGGATCTAGTCATGGTATCTCTATGCATTCAAATTGCCATTAATAAAATGCAATTGTTTGTTGTCTGTAGCTTATGCCTGCCCAAACCATAACCCCACCGCCACCATGGGGCACTCTGTTGACAATGTTGACATCAGCAAACCACTCACCCACACAACGCCATACACACTACGCTGTCTGCGATCTGCCCAGCACAGTTGAAACCAGGATAAATCCGTGAAGAGCACACTGATCCTGCATGCTAGTGGCCATCGAAGTGATTCTCCCACTGAAGTCGGTTATAACGTCGCACTGCAATCAGGACAAGATCTTGTTGAGGACGATGAGCACGTAGATGAGCTTCCCTGAGACGTTTCGGACAGTTTGTGCAGAAATTCTTTGGTTGTGCAAAGCCACAGTTCCATCAGCTGTCCGGATGGCTGTTCTTAAGACAATCCCGCAGGTGAAGAGGCCGAATGTGTAGACCCTGGGCTGGCGTGGTTACACGTGTTCTGCGGTTGTGAGGCCGGTTGGACAAACTGCCAAACTCTCTAAAACAATGTTTGAGAGAAATTAACATTAAATTCTCTGACAACAGCTCTGGTGGACATTCCTGTAGTCAGCATGCCAATTGCACGCTAACTCAAAACTTCGGTGTCATTGTGTTGTGAGACAAAACTACACATTTTAGAGTGGTCTTTTATTCTCTCCAGCACAAAGTGCACCTGTGTAATGATCATGCTGTTTAATCAGCTTCTTGATATGCCACACTGTCAGGTGGATGGATTAACTTGGCAAAGGAGAAATGCTCACAAATAGGGATGTAAACAAAATTGTTGCACAAAATGGAGAGAAATGAGCATTTTGTGCATCTTATTTCAGCTCATGAAACCAACACTATAGACAGTCAATGGCTCAGCCTTTTGTCTACTGTAGATTCATACATACACAGCTTATGTTTGACCCATGCAGGCTCATACAAAAACACACAGTACATCTGCATATCTTGTGTAGATTGAAACATACGTCCCTATATTAATTAGTAGCGGCGCCCCTAAAACAATCTGATTTTTAAAAAGTAAACAAAAAGCGAGATACACTTTTAAGATCAGTGACAAGTTACAACGTATATTTGTAGCATTTGATGCATTCAGTCTTTTGGGGGGTTTCAATTAGGTAAAGTTCTCCATCACTGTGACGTATTTCCGTCATATGGAATCTTATTTTTTAATTTAATTAATATTTTTATTGAAAAGGACAGGAATTGGTCAGATTTTTTTGCTTAACAACTGAGGTCACTTTGGGTGACTTTTTAAAAGGATATTCTACTCCAAAATGTATTAAAATAATGAAATATAATTTTCATTTAACTAGGCAAGTCAGTTAAGAACAAATTCTTATTCACAATGACAGCCTACCCCGAACGACACTGGGCGCCACCCTATGGAACTCTCAATCACGGCCGGATGTCATACAGCCTGGATTTGAACCAGGTACGCCTCTTGCACTGAGATGCAGTGTCTTAGAGCACTGCACCCCTTGGGAGCCCCAAATATAATGAATTTAAAATCGTTATAACCTGTAGCATAACAGATGCAGCATAGCATCTTAGGAAAAAAATTGGCTTAAGCTTGGGGTTGCCAGGGCGTCATGCTTTTAGGGAAAGAGGATCATTTTGTAAACATATTAAACTGCGTATTTGACGAATTTAATTTATTTTACCCCCCCCCCCCAAAAAAACATTTAACGGAAATCCGTCACAGTGAAGAAGAGGTTTAACCCTTGCACTCACACATCATCACACACACATCCTCCATGTTGGCTCACCTGCTGGTCCTTGTGGTGCATCTCGTACTGGTGGATCATCTGGCGGCTGATCTGGCTGCCGTGGTAGACGATGACATTGATCTCCGTCCAGGTACGGAACTCCCTCTCCCAATTGGTGATGGTGGAGAGGGGGGCAATGATGAGGAAGGGCCCCCGCAGGCCCATGGAAAACATCTCGAAGAGGAAGGTGATGGACTGGATGGTCTTCCCCAGGCCCATCTCGTCAGCCAGGATGCAGTTCTTCCTGTATGGGAAGAGGTGGGAAAACTGTTGTGATAAACAGGAAGATGCAGGAATCACGTTGGTGTCAAACATAAAATCAAAATGTCATCAAAAAAGACAAAAGGTGCGGGGGATGACCTTTACCATAGAAGGCGAGTAAAAGGTCATCTCGGAACATAGAACCAAATCTCACATGTGCTGTCCAGCTGTGTGTGCACATGTGCTGTCCAACTCAGTTTGATTCTGGGAGCTAAGGTTTTCAAATCTGTTACATTTACATTTACATTTAAGTCATTTAGCAGACGCTCTTATCCAGAGCGACTTACAAATTGGTGCATTCACCTTATGACATCCAGTGGAACAGCCACTTTACAATAGTGCATCTAAATCTTTTAAGGGGGGTGAGAAGGATTACTTTATCCTATCCTAGGTATTCCTTAAAGAGGTGGGGTTTCAGGTGTCTCCGGAAAGTGGTGATTGACTCCGCTGTCCTGAGCGGAAGTAACAATCCTCAATAAACCTCTTCCAAAGCCAGTCCCCAACCCCTCCCATTCACAATAACCCACCTGTTTACAATCCAAGCGAAACGCGATGCACTGAATGATAACATATAGGTATCTAACAAATGTTTTTGATGCAAATATTTCACAGGTTAGAAATTTAAAGATAGTCCACCACACCAAAAGTTGTCATACCCTCCATCTCAGCCTTGAATGATTAAAGGGATAGTTTGGGACAATAACAATTTACCTACATCCCCAGAGTCAGATGAACTCATGGATACCATGTTTATGTCTCTGCGTCCAGTATGATGGACGTTCGAGGTCGCTTTGTGAGCCAATGCTAACTAGCGTTAGCGCTAGCTTAGCGTAAAGACTGGCTGTGCCCGAAAACCTCCAGTCAAGGAAATATTGTTTGATATCAGTGTACCATAAATATTTGGTTAATTTGAACACCTAATCTCGCCTTTTGATCTTGCCTGGTTTCAATATGTGTTATTTATTTCCGGGCACAACAAACCATTTGTGATTTTGATGTGAACAAACTGAACAGCTGTCTGAGCCTCTTGTAAGGGATGCAACACCACTGTATTGTCCATCAGAGTGGATAAACAACAAAAGAAAAAGCGATACACGGCAATTACTTTGAACGAGCTACTCAAATCTGTCATAAAAATTATACTCCAACACAACTGCCCAAACAGACCAATTTCTCTGCATTTGAAGATTCGATCTGATTTGTGTTCATCGTTAGAAAATCAAACATGATGTTTCGTTACACTACCAGAGAAGCAGTTGTAGCCTTTCTTTTGAGTAATGAAATTCACTCCAGGTTCTTAGACACTTTTCAATATGTAGGCAACATGGTAAAAAAAAACTCCTAAGACTTATTACAGTTCTGGGCAATAAAAAGTTATTTCTAAACATTTTGCAGCAATGAAAGAGACATGCAGAACGGCGTGTGGCAGGAAGCACAATTGCAAGTTAAATTGTGTTCAACATTGCAAGACAGTCAAGTGAGTTTCACCTTAACAACTTACCCTAGTCATTTATGTGGACAAAAAAAATATCACAGGTTACCACACTTGATCAGGGAAAACAGCAATATGCCTTTACAGGAATTGCCTTGGTCGAAACACGACGCAACTTATTTTATTCAGGGCCAGTCAGTGGTGTAAAGTACTTCAGTAAAAAATAATATTCCAAGTCATTATTGGGGGTATCTGTACTTCACTATTTATATTTTTAACTACGTTTACTTCACTACATTCCTAAAGAAAATAATGAACTCCCTGACACCCAAAAGTACTCTTTACATTTTGAATTCTTAGCAGGACACGAAAATGGTTCAATTCACGCACTTATCAAGAGAACATTGCTGGTCATCCCAACTGCCTCTGATCTGGTGGACTCAATAAACACACATGCTTTGTTTGTACATGATGAGTGTTGGAGTGTGCCCCTGGCTATCCGTAAATAAATAAAGTATTTGGTTTGAAATATACTTAAATATCAAAAGTAAATGTAATTGCTCAAATATACGTATCAAAGTAAAAGAAAAGTCCTTTCAAATGTCTTGTTTGTTTAAATTTACGCATTAGAATTTGTATCCGCTCTAGTCGGACTTCAGCTGCAGATTTTCTGCCCTTTTCTTTAAATCTGAAAACGTTGTGAAGCTATGCTCATTTTCTGAATATTTTTTTAATTTTCTGAACAATTGCAGAAAAGCAGTGTCCACAGCTTGTATACTTCGTACTTTGGCGAATTTAGTACGACATCTGGGAACATTTAGCTCGCTAACTAAACTCAGCAACAAAAAAAACGGCCCCTTTTCAGGACCCTGTCTTTCAAAGATAATACGTAAAGTGTTGTAAAGTGTTTAAACACTGTTTCCCATTCTTGTTCAATTTAAAAAAAAAAAAAAAATTATTTCACCTTTATTTAACCAGGTAGGCTAGTTGAGAACAAGTTCTCATTTGCAACTGCGACCTGGCCAATGAACCATAAACAATTAATGAACATGCACCTGTGGAACAGTCGTTAAGACACTAACAGCTTACAGACGGTAGGCAATTAAGGTCACAGTTATGAAAACTTAGGACACTAAAGAGGCCTTACTACTGACTCTGAAAAACACCAAAATAAAGATGCCCAGGGTCCCTGCTCATCTGCGTGAACGTGCCTTAGGCATGCTGCAAAGAGGCATGAGGACTGCAGATGTGGTCAGGGCAATAAATTGCAATGTCCGTACTGTGAGACGCCTAATACCTAGCTACAGGGAGAAAGGACGGACAGCTGATCGTCCTCGCAGTGGCAAACCACGTGTAACAACACCTACACAGGATCAGTACATCCGAGCATCACACCTGCGGGACAGGTACAGGATGGCAACAACAACTGCCTGAGTTCCACCAGGAACGCACAATCCCTCCGTCGGTGCTCAGACTGTCCGCAATAGGCTGAGAGAGGCTGGACTGAGGGCTTGTAGGCCTGTTGCAGGTCCTCACCAGACATCACCGGCAACTACTTTGCCTATGGACACAAACCCACCGTCGCTGGACCAGACAGGACTGGCAAAAAGTGCTCTTCACTGACGAGTCGTGGTTTTGGCTCACCAGGGGTGATGGTCGGATTCGCGGTTATCGTCGAAGGAATGAGCTTTACACCGAGGCTTGTACTCTGGAGCGGGATTGATTTGGAGGTGGAGGTTCCGCCATGGTCTGGGGCAGTGTGTCACAGCATCATCGGACTGAGCTTGTTGTCATTGCAGGCAATCTCAACGCTGTGCATTACAGGGAAGACATCCTGCTCCCTCATGTGGTACCCTTCCTGCAGGCTCATCCTGACATGACCCTCCAGCATGACAATGCCATACTGCTTGTTCTGTGCCTGATTTCCTGCAAGACAGGAATGTCAGTGTTCTGCCATGGCCAGCAAAGAGCCCGGATCTCAATCCCATTGAGCACGTCTGGGACCTGTTGGATCAGAGGGTGAGGGCTAGGGCCATTCCCCCCAGAAATGTCTGGGAACTTGCAGGTGCCTTGGTGGAAGAGTGGGGTAACATCTCACAGCAAGAACAGACAAATCTGGTGCAGTCCATGAAGAAGAGATGCACTGCAGTACTTAATGCAGCTGGTGGCCACACCAGATACTGACTGTTACTTTTGAACCCCCTTTGTTCAGGGACACATTATTCTATTTCTGTTAGTCACATGTCTGTGGAACATGTACAGTTTATGTCTCAGTTGTTGAATCTTGTTATTTTCATACAAATATTTACACATGTTAAGGCTGCTAAAAATAAACGCAGTTGACAATGATGACGGTTTTTTTTGTTGGTGAATTTATATCCACACTAGGACCAATAGGCATACTACGTACTCAATGTAAGTCAAAAATACTACAGTTCTACTACTTCCATCATACTGGATGCAGAGGCATAAAAATGGTATCCATGAGTTCATCTGACTCTGGAGAAGCTAAAATCACAAAGTATCCCTTTAAGACAAGACAGCAAGTCTACTATACATGTCCCCACTGGGACTACGTCAAGATTTTGAGGAGGAAGAGGGGGATAGGCGTCCTACCTGTTGTACCAGTTGAAGAGCAGCCAGTTCATGCCTTCCAGCTGGTACTCTCTCAGCTGATTCCCATTTCGGTAGTCTTTGGACTTGTCCAGCTTCTGCCACTTGTCTGGCTGCGGTCTCTCCTGCTCAGAGCGCGCACACACACACACACACACACACACACACACACACACACACACACACACACACACACACACACACACACACACACACACACACACACACACACACACACACACACACACACACACACACAGGGATGACTGTCCATCTCAAATAAGAGCCACACACACACAGGGATGACTATCCAACTCAAATAAGAGCCACACACACACAGGGATGACTATCCAACTCAAATAAGAGCCACACACACTCACACACACAAGGATGACTATCCATCTCAAATAAGAGCCACACACACACACACACACACAGAGAAGTCGACTGAACCAGTAATCTACATTGTGTAGATTACACGGGAGGGACTTTCTAATTACACTCACCACAAATTTGTATTCAGGGATCCTCTTGATCTCCTCGAACTCCCGAATCTTCCCCGGGTCCACGTCCTCTTGAAGCTCCCATGTAGCCTCCTCATAAGACAGGGAGCACCATTTCACTAGGTAGTGTGTCACCTCCTGTAAACATACACGCACACGGATATAGAGTGACAGTCAGTCAATGAGTCAGTCAGACACGGATACATACAGAATGTAGCCAGTGAGTCAGATACACTGACTGAAGCACACACACACACACGCTTGCATAAAAAAGGTCATTGGTGGTGAGTAACTGGCTTTCCCTGTCTCACCTCTCCTGTCTCTGTGTCTGTAGTGATGGCCACCTCCAGAATTCGATCCACCTCTATGTAGTCAGGGTTAAAGAGGTCTTCATCAGGCTACATGGAGGAGTAGACGTCAATCAATATAAATGTGTTTCATGTGATACTTTACATAGCTATACATGTTTTATGCAAAGTACAAAATGTACACAACCACAAATAAAAAAACTGTCCCAGAGCAGCCAACAGTACATTTTTATATACAAACAAAAAATATCCCCCCCAAAAATTCTGAAAAATGTGAGATGTGAGTAGGCTCACCTCAACAAATATGTGCTTCATTTGGGCCTGCTTAGTCCTGAAGCGCTTGATTTTTTGGTGTATGCGAGGGTCCTTCTCCAAATCCTCTAAGGTTGCCCACTTACAATGCAGGTAGGAGCTGTGAGCAAGAGTAAAGGGGGGTTCACGTTATAAATTCAAGGGGAAAAGCATCTCAAGTAGTGTGTACACAATGCACTAAATTAAACTAGTCCACCATTTAAGAAGCAATCCCACAGGCCATAGTATCTTAACAACATGTACGATTTTAAGAACATGGAAATACATCGTATAACATAGATCAACATGAGAAAATCCTCCTTTTGATTGGGCGCAGCTTTGAAAACCTCTCGAGAGCAATACCATCATAATATGTCATACACAAAGAATTCTTCAAAGGGAATTGGGACTATTTGATGCTACAGAATATCTGTTATCAGATAACCACTGTCACTTTCCACCTTGCTAAGCACACTTACAAATTTCTGTACTTGACATAGAACTCCTCTGACTCCTCAGGTGTCTCCTCAGGGGATGCCTGGAAAGAAAAGAGAAAACAATATAGAAAAACTAAAACATCAACTAAAGTATACAAACATGTTGCTAATCCACAGGTACCTTGTTGTTAGAGTGTGATACATAAATACACACACACACACACACACACACACACACACACACACACACACACACACACACACACACACACACACACACACACACACACACACACACACACACAACCAGTCAAAAGTTTGGACACACCTACTCATTCTAGAGTTTTTCATTATTTTTCTTCTTTTTTTTTTTTTTTACATTGTAGAATAATAGTGAAGACATTAAAACTATGAAATAACACATATGGTATCATGAAGTAACCAAAAAAGCATTAAATCCTTGATGACAGCTTTGCACACTCTTAGCATGCTCTCAACCAGCTTCATGAGGAATGCTTTTCCAACAGTCTTGAAGGAGTTCCCACATATGCTGAGCACTTGTTGGCTGCTTTTCCTTCACTCTGCGGTCCAACTCATCCCAAACCATCTCAATTGGATTGAGGTCAGGTGATTGTATAGGCCAGGTCATCTGATGCATCTCTCCCCTTATCGGTTGAATAGCCCTTACACTGCCTGGAGGTGGGTTGGGTCATTGTCCTGTTAAAAAAAACGATAGTCCCACTAAGAGAAAACCAGATGGGATGGCGTATCGCTGCAGAATGCTGTGGTAGCCTTGCTGGTTAAGTGTGCCTTGAATTCTAAATAAATCACGACAGTGTCACCAGCAAAGCACCCCCACACCATCACACCTCCTCCTTTCTTCACGGTAGAAACCACACATGTGGAGATCCATTCACCTACTCTGCATCTAACAAAGACACGGTGGTAGGAACCAAAAATCTCAAATTTGGATGAATCAGACCAAAGACAGACTTCCACCGGTCTAATATCCATTGCTCGCGTTTCTTGGACCAAGCAAGTATCTTCTTCTTATTGGTGTCCTTTAGTAGTGGTTTCTTTGCAGCAATTCGACCATGAAGGCCTGATTCACGCAGTCTCCTTTGAACAGCTGATTGAGATGTGAGATGTGAGATGTGTCTGTTACTTTAACTCTGCATTTATTTGGGCTTCAATTGCTGGTAACTCCAATGGCTGGTAACTCCAATGAACTTATCCTCTACAGCAGAGATAAGTCTGGATCTTCTTTTTCTGTGGTGGTCCTCATGAGAGCCAGTTTCATCATAGCGCTTGATGGTTTTTGCGACTGCGCATTTGACTGACCTTCATGTTTTAAAGTAACTAATTGGCTCAAACGCATTGAGGAAAGAAATTCCACAAATTAACAAGGCACACCTGTTAATTCAAATGCATTCCAAGTGACTACCCCGAGGCTGGTTGAGAAAATGCCAAGAGTGTGAAAAGCGGAAAAGGGTCGCTACTTTGAAGAATCTCAAACATAAAATTTTGATTTGTTTAACACTTTTTTTGTTACTACACAATTCCATATGTGTTATTTCATAGTTTTGATGTCTTCACTATTATTCTACAATGTAGAAAATTGTCCAAATAAAGAAAAACACTTTAATGAGTAGGTGTCCAAACTTTTAACTGGTACTGAATATAATTATTTTTTGCAGAGACCTTCGTTTATGATC
Source organism: Oncorhynchus keta (assembly GCF_023373465.1). Lineage (NCBI taxonomy): Eukaryota > Metazoa > Chordata > Actinopteri > Salmoniformes > Salmonidae > Oncorhynchus > Oncorhynchus keta. The sequence continues at coordinate 48,524,885 of NC_068430.1, read as the reverse complement.
CGAGAGACAAGTCACATATCTTGCTCAGATTCTCATCAGATCATCCGAGAAGCCTCCAAGGTAGCTAGCTAGCTTGTAATCCTGCAAGTGTAGCTAACCTTATTAATAGATGTATGTAATAATTGTTAGCTAAGATACAGTAAAGTTACGCTAGCTAAATCGTTTTTTGGGTTTATATACAGATTAACTGGCTGGTGATGTCATTGAGCTCAAGATATACAATTAAACTGTCCATGATTTTCAGAAGAGTTTCAAAGGAAGATAAACTGGAGTAGAATGTCATTTCTTTTTTAAAGTCACCAGAAATGACCTTCAGTTGTTCAACAAAATAAATCTCGGCATCCACTGCTGAAAATAGTTATAGGGGAAACGTGTCGGGCGGTGTACCTCTTTCTTCGCAGTTCGAACCGACAGGATTTTCTCAATGATGTTTGCCTCATCTTCAGGTGGCTCCTGTGACAGAGGGGAGAGAGGGGATTACTTACGTAAGAGTGTGTTTGGCCTTACTGAGGGGGACAGAAGTTGGGCACAGCAGAGAGAGGGGGAGAGGAGACTGTGGCTGTGTCCAAAATCTTTGCAGCCAACTACTTACTAAATGTATAAACTATACTAAAAAAATACTATTTAGTAAAATCGTATGCGGTAAGCTACTAGTTCTCAAACCTCTCCTCGGGGACCCCCTCAACTACCTCATCAAGGGCTTGATCATTAGTTGGCAAGTTGAATCAGGTGTGCTAGCTCTGGAATAGATCAAATACATGGAATGTCTGGGCGTCCCCGAGGACTGGTTTAAGAACCACTGCAAAAAGCAACAAACATACAGTCATCCACAATGAGAAGTCATCATCTAATGCGCAATTGGGTTGTTCCCCTCCATTCATTCATTTTGGCACAGCTCCTTCTCTTATCTGATAATCAGCTGTTGTCAAAGGATGATTCTCCTCGTCAATAGCGCAGCGAATTCATACTAGATGAAAAGTCTAAATGAGTATGACATAATCAGCTGTTGTCAAACACGTGTGTCCGAAAAGACAATTCTCTTCCTCAATAGTGCAACGAATTCATACTAGAGGAAGTCTGAATTAGTTTTTCAAAATGTAACAAAAAAACTTTTTGGCATACACAAAAGGCCTATTAGGATCATAGTTACAAGTATTCAGACATGGCCAAAGACAAACAACAAGATTGCTACCTCAGCCTGCCAGGCAAGAGTGGCAGCGTTGAGGGCAGGGATACGGCCTGTCCCCAGCACGGCGATGGTCTCCCCGTCATCATCTACCACCTTGAAGTCCAGGTCCTCGTTGTACTTTCTGCGCTTCACCTGTCGCCCTGAGCGACGCTTCTACCAGAGAAAAAAGATAAGAGGGTGGTTGAGGGGTGGTTTGGGTTAACTTTGTGTAATCTATTCAAGCAATAGCTACTGTACTACGTAGATAAATACTGTATTCTGATAAAAAGTATTACTTGGGGAGTGTCAGCATGATAAGTAAGTAGATTGTGGTGTTAAACAAACCACCACTTTCAAGTAAACTGAAAATCTAAGAATACAGTACAGGCTACACAAATTATACACACACAGCTATACTAATGTACACTACTACATAAAAACATTGTAATAGTGAGGTTTTAGAGAAGCAAGTGTCACTCAGCCTATCCTGCCCTTCCCCCAGCCCTCATGCTGTTAGTCAGTTCCTCACAGTGTTATCAAGGGGGTCGATGCTCTCCTCTCCCCCCACGACCAGCGTGGACAGGGAGGCCGCGTCGTCGCTCTCTCCAGCCTCCTGGAGGACAGCCACGCTTTTCCTCTTGCCCTTTTTCTTCTTCTCGACTGGTACCGGCCCTTGTAGGACTTGCTCTCTGTAGAGGCACAGCAGGGTTGGCACCATATAAATACTAGAGAATGTCTATTCTAGTCATTTTATTTCTATGGTCGGAACTAGGGAGTGTTTGTAATCCGTACTCAGCTGACCAGTGGGTCATGCCTGCAATGTGTGTTTACCGCCTTATCTCCTCACATCTCAGCAGCTATACTAGCAGAGAATACCCACAGCTGGATGAGTGGGACATTTTTTTTTCTTGGTTATGTTTTTTTTTTAGTGTGTAGATAAGAGTGCATAGGTTTAAAAAAAGGTTACCCACAGTATTCATTTCTCAAATCTGTCCATCCTGCAGAGTGATAGGAAAATGCCCCTCACTCTGCTATGGAAATTCCAACCAGACCACAGAATTTTGCTAAATATTAGCACCGGACAAATATTACCTCCCAACTCCCACGACTACATCACCTAAAACAAAAGTTCAAGGACATGGTACAACCTGGAAAAATCACCCCTTTGGGGAAAATCCAATCTCTCCAACTGAGGGGAGATGAAGCAGAGTTACAGCAGTGAGTCTGACTTCCAAACATGGAGTTATAACCCACCTAAATGAATTTAATTGTATTACGCCCCACTAGAAAAACACAACCATGTCTTTAACCACAACCCACCCAAAGAGAACCTGGTTGTGACCCATCAATCGAGAAACAGAGTGAAAGCACTAGTGGTAAAAAGCTCCTCACCTGGGTTTGCGGCCCCTCTGCCTGGGAGGAGATGGGGCGCTCTTGCATTCTGCAGGGGGCTTGGCCAGGGGCGGGGCCTGCACCTTGGGTTTCCTCCCTCTCTTCACCTCTTTTGGTGCCTCTTTTGGCGACTTCACCTCCTTCACCTTGACCTCCAACTTCTTGGGCGCCTTAGACTTGCATGGCAGCAGCTCCTTCCCTTCTTTCTGCTGCCTCTTTTTCTTTGGTTTGTTGTCCTTCTCCGAGCCCTTGTGCTGCCAGGCGGCACCAGGCTCGCCCTTTTTGTCTTTTTTCTTTCGTTTCTTCTTCTTCGCCCGCCGCCCGCCTCCTCCATCGTCCTCCTCGCTATTGAGGGGTGACGAGGGGGCGCAGGGGCTGAGGCTGCCTGAACTAGTTCCCGCCTCGCCCATCCTGGGGTGCTTGGCGTGGGACATGCAGTGATTGATCTGCCCGCCTCCTAGGACCCTGATCTGGTCCTTGGAGCCTAAAGGTCCGCTGGGAAATGGAGTTTGTGCATTTTGGTCAGTGGCAGTAGAGGCTGCTGTAGCTGGAGTGTGCTTTAGTAAGTGGATGGTAGACATCTGGAAGAAAACAAGAAGATGTGTTAATGACTCAATGAAAATACCCAAGATAAAATAATAAAATGGGTGTCATGCCTCCATCTTCCACTCATAATGAGAGTAAACACAACTGTGGGCTTACTGCAAATGCAAATCCAGTCATTGTTCAGAATCAATACACAATGGCTTTAGAAAAATAACTAAATCACCAGATTTTACCACTGCGCTTTCTTTAAGTGTAGTCTTTCTCAATAAAATTTGGCACATGACAAATGTTCATGTATCAAATTAGAGGTTAAAACCCCAAAGCCTGCAAATCCTCTGGAATATTTAATTCCATTCTCAGAATTCCTTTATGGTTCTGAATTTCTTCAATCCTCTGCATTTCCATGTTCCCCTCTCCCTTCCTCAAATGCACTGCTGGGTTGTCATAATGCAGTTAATTATACGGAGAAATAAAATCTATACCCTTCCCATGACACATTATGACAAGCCGTTGAAATGAAAGATGTCAGTCAAGAGGGCCTGCGCTGGTCTACCAATTCTGTGATATAGTAAAGATGTGCACAACCCTGACGTTGTGGGGGGGGGGCATTATTTGTTATGGGCGTGTCCAAATATTAAACATGATTTTGGCATGCATAGCCATCTGTACACGAGATGAATCAATCCATTAGTGAAGGTCAAACACACAGGTGAAATCGGCATGCATCACCAGGGTGTCGGAGTCTGACCCAATTTGACTAAATCTGTTCCTCAATGCTTTTGTGTTAATATTGTTACAAAATTATGAGCACATGAAACCATAACTTTAGTCAAGACTCATGCCAAGAGGTGTACTTTTACAGCTACAAAGATACAAAAGCAGACCCAGAATTCATTAAAACTCAAGGACACATAAGGTCAGAGAGTTTTAATATAGCAACAATATGATGTTCTTATAGCTTCACCAATTGTATCCATGAGCACTGAATGAGCACTTCCAGCAGAGAATTGTGTGTAGAGAAGGCAGATATGGCACGATTTATGTGATATGGGCTAATATCGTCGCGGGCCCATTTTGAGCAACATGTTATTTATAAACCAAGGCAGAGCACATGTGGAGGGGTATATGGGACGACTTAGACATGCAATTTCTGCCGCGCTGCGTTTATTTGCAGCCTGCCTCATGCAGGTATGAGGATAATGTCAATGAAACAGACTCCCAAGCGCCAGTTGGAATCAGGGCTGTTGCCACGGAAACAGGGTCTGTACCAAGCTGCGGGAAGCAGCAACGTAAACACGCAGTCTCTGTGGTAACTCTTTCGTTGCCAGCTCGCGGGACTATTTGGCATTTCCCCCATTTAGCATTTGATTCGACAGACGCTACCCGATCGCCTACATCGGTCAACAGCTGCTTTTTCCAGTCCTCAGGCTTGGTTGAACCATCGAAAGAGAGAAGGCCAACCACTGTCATTAGGACACAGCCTTGGTCAGATAGTCAAATTCCACACACACACCTTGAATGGAGCTCTTAGGATTGTGAGATGGAAAACACACAGGTTCAGCCTTCATGAAAAAGAGTGCCACCAAATAGTGGAGGTTTCAAAAGTTTAAATTATAGGTACAAATCGGCCTGGGCCCTCGGGTTAGAAGGGTGAATGACCAGTAGGAGACAGATGTACAGAACACACATTTATTACCACACAACAAACAGACACACATACACACTCGGCAATAGAAAGTAGACTGATGGAATAGATGAAAGTGAAGTGGTTTTCTGTAATGGAATAGAACAGGGAATCTATTACACATCAGCAAAGGCTAATAGCAATGAGGCATGTAGCACAGGCTAACAGTAATAGCACCGCTATGCAACACAATATAAATGACTACGGATTAGCATGTAGCGGATAATAGCACTGGGCTAGCGAGCAGGACGTAGCACCGTAATCACACTATGTACATTAGCAGTGAACTAGCATAGTATGCAATATGTATAGACATTAGCAGTACCTGGTGTTAGCAACACAGTGATCTATACAGTATGAACAGGGCCTGCTATAAGGCTAGGCCATAGCAGTAGGCAATAGCATACACAACATTACATTTTAGTAATTTAGCAGACACTCTTATCCAGAGCGACTTACAGTTAGCACATTCATCTTAAGATAGCTAAGTGGGACAACCACACCTCACAGTCATATTATGTAAATTGTTACTCAATAAAGTAGCTATCAGCAAAGCCAGATCTAGTAAGAAGGGAAAAAGTAATGAGACCAGAGGTGGCAGAACGGGGAACTCTGGTTTCAGCATAGCCTGAAGGTGGGGAGGGGCAGGTCCTCTGGCTGCTCCGTAGGCAAGTACCATGGTCTTGCAGTGGATGCGAGACTGGAAGCCAGCGGAGTGTACAGAGGAAGCGGGGTGACATGGGAGAACTTGGGAAAGTTCAACACCAGGCGGGCTGCAGCCTAAGTTACAGGGGTTTGATGGCACAAGCGGAGAGCCCAGTCTACAGCGAGTTGCAGTAGTCCAGACGGGAGAGGACAAGTGCCTGGATTAGGACCTGCGCCGCTTCCTGTGTGAGGTAGGGTCGTACTCTATGGATGTTGTAGAGAATGAGCCTGTAGGAGCAAGTCAATGCTATCATGTTTTCAGAGAACGACAGGGTGTTATCCAGGGTCAGGCCAAGGTTCTTTGCACTCTGGGAGGGGGACACCCTGGAGTGTTGGAGAGGTCTTGGATCGGGCAGGCCTTCCCAGGGAGGTAGAGCAGCTCCATCTTGTCGAGGTTGAGCTTGAGGGCCGACGTCCAAGCTGAGATATCTGCCAGGCATGCAGGGGGGGAAGGAGAAACGAAGTTGAGTGTCATCCGCATAGCAATGATAGGAGAGACCATGTGAGAATATGATGGAGCAGATTGACTTGGTGTATAGAGAAAAGAGGAGAGGGCTTAGAACCGAGCCCTAGGGGACACCAGTAGTGAGAGTATGTGGTGCAGACACAGATCCTCTCTATGTCACCTGGTAGGAACGGCCTGCCAGGTAGGGTGCAATCCAAGAGTGTGCATAGCCTGAGACACCTAGCCCTAAGAGGGTGGAGAGGAGGATCTGATGGTTCACAGTGTCGAAGGCAGAAGATAGAGATCTAGGAGGATGAGAACAGAGGAGAGAGTCAGCTTTGGCAGTGCGGAGAGCCTCCGACACACAGAGAAGAGCAGTCTCGGTTGAATGACCCAGCTTGAAACCTGACTGCTTAGGGTCAAGAAGATCGTTCTGAGTGAGAGAGTTGGTCAGACAGCACGTGTCACGTTTTTTTGGTAAGAAAATAACGAACGGATAATCGTCTGTCGTTTTTGATGTCAGTTTTTGATGTTGAGGGGTCGAGTGTTGGTTTCTTGAGAAGGGGAGCAACTCTGGACCATTTTGAAGTCAGAGGGGACACAGCCAGTGGTCAGGGATGAGTTGATGAGGGAAGTAAGCATTGGGAAAAGGTCTCCAGAGATGGTCTGGAAAAGGGAGAAGGGGATGGGGTCGAGCGGGCAAGTTGTCAGGCATCCGGACCTCACTAGTAGCAGGATCTGGAGAGAGAGAGAGGGGAGAAAGAAGTCAAGGCGTAGGGTAGTTCTATGTGAATGGGACAAACGGACTCAATAGGCTGAGTTAATGAGGAAAGGATGTCGTCAACCTTCTTCTCAAAGTGGTTGACAAAGTCATCCGCAGAACGGGAGGAGGGGGGGTAGAGGATTAAGGAGGGAGACGGAAGAAAAACGTTTCCTAGGTTCGGAGGCAGAAGCTTGAAATTTAGAGCCATAGAAAGTGGCTTTAGCAGCGCATACAGAGGTTGAGAAGAGGGAGTGGAAGGTTGATCGCAAGTTTCGTTTTTCTCAACTTTCGCTCAGCCGCCTGTAGCCCTGTTCTGTAAACTCACAAACAGTCACTCAGCCAGGAGGGGAGAGCGGAGCCGTCCGGGAGGAAAGGGGACAGTGCGAGTCATAGGACGCGGAAAGGAAGGAGAGTAGGGTCGAAGGGGTGGAAGGATATAGCAGACGGGAGATAGATGAGGAGAGAAGAGGAGAAGAGTAGTGGGAGAGAGACAGCGAAGATTGCAATGTGGCATGGCCATCTGGGTTATGGGCTGAGTAGCTAGAGGCAGACAGAAAAGGAAACAAAGTAGTGATCAGAGACCTGGATGGGGGTGAGATTAGTAGGTGAACAGTCTGTCGTAAAAGAGGAGGTCAAGCGTATTGCCTGCCTTGTGATTGTGAGGTCAAAAAAGGCAAGGAGGGGAAAGAAAGAGTTGGAAAGAAATGAATCGACGGTAAAGGTTGCATGTGCTTCATTCTATAGCAAGTGAACTCCTGATACAGGGCATTCGGAAAAATAATCAGACCCCTCCACATTTTGTTGCATTAGAGCCTTATTCTAAAGTTGATTAAATAATTATTCTGCACACAATACTCCATGATGACAAAGTGAAAACAGGTTTAGATTTCTTTGAAAATTTAAAAATAAAAAACAGAAATAACATATTTACATAAGTATTCAGACCTTTTGCTATGAGATTCAAAATTGAGCTCAGGTGCATCCTGTTTCCATTGATCTTCCTTGAGATATTTCTACAACTTGATTGGCGTCCACCTGTGGTAAATTCAATTAATTGGACATGATTTGGAAGGTCCCACAGTTGACAGTGCATGTTAGAGCAAAGATCAAGCCATGAGGTCAAAGGAATTGTCAGTAGAGCTCCGAGACAGGATTGTGTCGAGGCACAGATCTGGGGAAGGGTACTAAAAAAATAAAAATGAATTGTTACCCTTCCTCTGCAAAGTGAAAAGGTGTCCCAGAGTTTGTGAGTTAGAGAGAGCGAAGAGAAAATGCCCAGGAGCACTGTAAGGGTTTTCTACAATTCATATAGCCTAGACAGAAAGTCATTAATAGGACATGAAAACATACCATGGTACAGTGGTTGCTCCTCTAAAAGTTTTGCGACTATGCTGCGGTACTTAGAGGTCATTTGTGATTTAGTACGGTACACTGTGTGTCACCACTTCATTGCTCCAGACCAGCGCAAGGGGGAGTTGATTACAAGTGGGAGCACTGATTATGCTTTTGGGTCTACTGTGTCTAACTGACAATGAATGGGCAACATAAACCTAAAACAGAACCTGATAATTATGCACGACTTCAGTATTACTTACTAAAACTGTTGTTACAGTAAGGTTTTTATTATTTTACTCTTACTGTAGTAGTGTAGCCCACGCCCGACCGATCACGTTTTTCGAAAATCGAAATCTCCTAAATATTATTTTTAAACAAAGCGATTATTAATTTAGAATTATATTAAAGCCCCTTGGATATTCTCACAGATATATTATTAACCCTGTTATTAGCAGGACAATATATATTGGTCATATTGGTAATGGCTCCCGAGTGGCGCACAATGGGATTGCCTTGCAGTTCTCCAGCTGTATCCCCTATTCTGTATCACATCCGACCGTGATTGGGAGTCTATTGGATGGCGCACAATTGGCCCAGCATTTCTCTCCCTCTAAAAACAGAAATAAATGTCTTGGCCTTCACAACTATTATTTTGGCCTTTATACAGATTACAAATTGCTCACTTTAGTTATAAAAGGTTTGAGGCATTTTGGAGACTCTGTATTTTGATACTTTGTGGAAGGGGCCTCCCCAGTGGCACCGTTGTCTAAGTCACTGCATAGCAATGCAAAATGAGTTGCTACAGATACCTATGCCGGCCGCCACCGGGAGACTCATGAGGCGTTCTTTTGGTTTGTATTTAGAATCTTCCAATAATCCAATCATCTATATGTAATTATTGGTGGAGAGTCACGTCATATTTTTTGACACACTGTAGAGCTACCATAAGCGACATGAATCTCACTAGAGTTGAGTAATGTGCTGTTAAAAGTAGTGTAGGTCTTATTTAAAGATCATATTGAAGTTAGAAGCAATAGGATTTGAAGCAATAGCCTACAATGTTTTTCACTGCTCTGAGACAAGCATGGGGACTGGTCTTGATGAATCAATGAGATGTTTTATTTTGACTGCGTCTCTGTTCAGGTCTTGGTTAGTGTATACATGTTAAGCTCTTAGTGTAACCTTTATTTAACTAGGCAAGTCAGTTAAGAACAATTTCTTATTTAGAAAGGACAGACTACTTCTTCCTCCCCCCTCCCCATCGGGGAATTGAACCAGTCTCCCACGTGCCCGCACGACACGGGGATTCTTTAGCTAAATAGCCCAGTACTGTAGCCTACTCCCGACCATCACATTATACAGCGCCATATTTTCTGTTCCATCCTAACGGAAATCCAGAGGGTTTTTTGTTTTTCTTGGAATAGAAACACCATAATATTAGTCAAATTAACTAAGCAAAATCTCTTAAAATCAGTCCCATATACAATGTTCTTACAAAAAAAGTTTTCAATTCTCTAGTTCAACAACTAATGAAGGCTATCAAATGCTTCTCAAAGATGGCCTCTGGTGGTCAAACTAGCACTAACTAACATTAATGGTACCAGTGGTTGGCACGTAAATAACGTGCCATAGAATTTTGCGGCACCACACAAGCTGTGGTACAGTACGCTGCAACTTTTAAAGGAAGAACCACTGCACTTATGATGTAAATGACACCTGCTAAAGGTGTCCACATGCTTTCCAGACAAAACAGTTTGTGCACATATTATGACGACATTTAGTGACGTTTTTGTTCGTTTTGGACTTCGGCAAGGGTTTTTCCGGATGTTCAGGCACACTATATTTTTCACCAGGCAAGCAGAAGTCAGTAGCCGAAGTCTACGCCCCATCGTCAGCGATTGGTCAACAGTAGGGATTCCTCAATGAAGTGCCTGTGGTTATTCAATGAGAGATGACTCGTCCTCGTGCAAATGTTTTCACTTGAGAAAAACTGCACAAACATCCAAGTCAGATGCAAAATTGCGTGACTAAGATCTCCTCGGGCAAAAACGGCAAAATGAATGACAGATTTTATTGTCACTTTTTTCACATTTTTCAAGCAAAGGTACGAGTACAATCATTCGGTTCGCCTAGCCAAGCTCAACTAGGCGCCAGCCGAACTGAAGCACGCTGAGGTCTTAACCCACTCATAGAACGTTCACCAGTTTGCAAACAATGGGCAAGGCAGCGCCAAACTGGCAGCGCAAAAACTGAAAAAGACCAAAAAGACCATGGCTTTTTGTCTGAGATAAAATAATATTCCTCCATACCACTTCCTTCCATGACTTCGGTCTGTCACTATCCCTGTCAAATCCATCCAGGCTCCTGTTTCCAGAACCACAAAGCTGCCGGCACACTGTTCTGAGGCTTCATGGCTCTAGGTATCCCATGTACTAGCAACTGCACACACACACACACACAAACGCACAGCGGCACGCACACGCAGCCCCTAGTGACGTGCTGCAGTGTACTTGCATGCAAGCCAACTCTGTCGACCACACAGAAGCTGCCTGCAATCAAATTCCCTATGAATCAATACAGCCTTCTGAGTTGTCGATCGCCACAACTGCAGCCAGGTCAATGTTTCCCCCATGCTACCTCCCTAAAGACATTGGCTGTGTCCGAATACCTATACCATTTACTCATTGTTGCACACTATTTAGCACGTACAGTTTAGTAAAAATGATACAGTATGCCACGGCCTGCACTGCAGTATTTTACTTTATTTAACTAGGCAAGTCAGTTAAGAACAAATTCTTATTTACAATGACAGCCTACCAAAAGGGAAAAAAAAGCCTCCTGCGGGGACAGGGATAAAAAAATATATATATAGGACAAAACATGCATCACGACAAGAGAGACAACACAACACTACATAAAGAGAGAGACCTATAAGACAACAACATAGCAAGGCGGCAACATATAACAACACAGCATGGTAGCAACACAAAACATGGTACAAACATTAATGGGCACAGACAACAGCAAAGGGCAAAAAGGTAGAGACAACAATACATCACGGAGTAGCGGCTCCTAGTTGCGGCACGGCCGGGTGTGGGTGGAGTTTTCCAAATTCAACAGACATGCATCGCACTAAGCAGCCTGAAAATAGCTCATTTCCAATTTGATTAATTTCTCTAAAACTTTGAATAGAATAGGAATGGAGTTATAGGCATAATTACACATTTGACCTATAACGTAGCAGACCATGAATCCCATCAGTCATTTTTTAAAAATAGGATAGAAGACAGAAACAGATTATTTGGTTCCATTTCAACATATTTATTAGTGAAACCAAACTGCTACAACATATTAATTAAATCAAAGCCTAGTACACACACACACACACACACACAAACTTTTCAAATATTAAAATCAAAACGCTATTGCACAGAAAAATGTTGATAGTCAGGTGCATCGCAAATTCAGAAACGCCAGGTTGCAACTTAATAAAAAAGTAAAGCACTGATCATTGGAAACAAGATCAGAACGACTGCAAAGGCTTGATCCATAAATTAAATAGGTAGATTAACGTACCAAACTAAAACAATCCATACGCCTGATTAACATGACATCAATAACGCAGCCACATCCCGAGTCCCTGGTGCCGACACATTCAGAAATCAAAAGATGTTTTAGTATTTAGTTTTAAAGCTCTGACAAGAGAACAATACTTTTCAGTGAGAAAACAGAAAATAACACTTCTGTTTTCAAAGATGAAGCTAGCCTGTGATGCAATACTCGTGATCATTTTAAAGAGAACAAAAGCTACTTAGCCTACATTTGAACACCACGGTAGAAGCTTCGGGTATCTCCCCAATTAAGTTTGGCTACTTGAAGAGAACTAGGGCCTATCACTCGCAACACACCTCTTCCAATGCATTGTGGAAAAGTGTGCATCGAATTCTATTACTGCGCATTCGGAAAGTATTCAGACCACTTGACTTTTTCCACATTTTGTTATGTTACAACCTTATACCCCAAAATAATTCCCGCAATCAATCTACACACAATACCCCATAATGAAAAAGCAAAAACAAATAAAAAATAACTGAAATATATCATTTTATCAAGTATTCAGACCCTTTACTCAGTACTTTGTTGAAGCATGTTTGGCAGTGATTACAGCCTAAAGTCCAAATCAAAATGCATTGGTCACGGGGCGTCCCGGGTGGCGCAGTGGTCTAGGGCACTGCAACGCAGTGCTAGCTGTGCCACCCCAAAAAATTATTGGTCACATACACATGGTTAGCAAATGTTAATGCGAGTGTAGCGAAATGCTTGTGCTTCCAGTTCCGACAGTGCAGTCATATCTAACAAGTAATCTAACAATTTCACAACAACTACCTTATACATACAAATGTAATGGGATGGAATAAGAATATGTACATATATTTATACGCATGAGCGATGGCCGAGCGGCATAGGCAAGATGCAATACATGGTATAAAATACAGTAGAAACATATGAGATGAGAAATGCAAGATATGTAAATTAAAGTGTCATTAAAGTGACTAGTGATCCATTTATTAAAGTGGCCAATGATAGCGATGGCAATTGCATCATCTATGGACCTGTTGTGGTATGCAAACTGAAGTGGGTCTAGGGTGGCAGGTAAGTCTGGAGGTGATATGATCCTTGACTAGTCTCTCCAAGCACTTCATGACAGAAGTGAGTGCTACGGGACGATAGTAACTTAGTTCAGTCATCTTTGCCTTCTTGGGTACAGAAACAAGGGTGGTCATCTTGAAGCATGTGGGGACAGCAGACTGGGATAGGCAGCGATTGAATATGTCCGTAAACACACCAGCCAGCTGGTCTTTGCATGCTCTGAGGACGCGGCTAGGGATGCCGTCTGGGCCAGCAGCCTTGCGAGGGTTAACACGTTAACACTTCGGCCACGGAGGAGGGGCCTTGGTAGTGGGCCGCGTCGGTGGCACTGTATTATCCTCAAAGAAGGCAAAGAAGATGTTTAGTTTGTCTGGAAGCAAGACGTCGGTATCCGTGACGTGGCTGGTTTTCTTTTTGTAGTCCGTAATTGCCTGTAGACCCTACCACATATGTCTCGTGTCTGAGCCGTTGAATTGCGACTCCACTTTGTCCCTATTCAGATATTTTGCTTGTTTGATTGCCTTGCGGAGGGAATAACTACACTGTTTATATTCAGCCATATTCCCAGACATCTTTCCATGGTTGAATGCGGTCTCTTGGGTATGACGCTACAAGCTTGGCTCACCTGTTTTTGGGGAGTTTCTCCCATTCTTCTCTGCAGATCCTTTCAAGCTCTGTCAGGTTGGATGGGGAGCGTCGTTTCCCAGCTATTTTCAGGTCTCTACAGAGATGCTTGATCTGGTTTAAGTCTGGGCTCTGGCTGTGTGCTTAGGGTCGTTGTCCTGTTGGAAGGTGAACATTTGCCCCAGTCTGAGGTCCTGAGCGCTCTGGTGCAGGTTTTCATCAAGGATCTATGTACTTGTTCTGTTCAGCTTTCCCTCAACCCTGAAAGTCCCTGCCGCTGAAAAACATCCCGATAGCATGATGCTGCCACCATGTTTCACAGTAGGGATGGTACCAGGGTTCCACCAGACGTGATGCTAAGCGTTCATGCCAAAAAGTTCAATCTTGGTTTCATCAGACCAGAGAATCTTGTTTTCTCATGGTTTGAAAGCCCTTTAGGTTTGAGACCCCGGTTAAAAAAAGCCATCGGTTTTCCGTATAAATTCACAATGCAGCTGTGCTGCTGCCAGCAATGATTTGCGTCTCATCCCTTTCAGATGGTTAAGCACGTGTTACCATTAACGTACCTAAATTCCAAATGCAAAGTTTGCATTTCCTTCTCAATTCGCTTCTCAAAGTATTGCCATACAGGACTTTGCTGTTGTTGCTTTCCTTTCTCTGCAATTTTCCCAGCAGTGTTAATGATGATGATGTAGTGGTGTAGAGTCAACTCCAAAATAATTGATTCCTCGACTCTCATTTCTGAGTGTCAGGATTTCATTCCACTCGGAATAGACTCCTAAGATTAATTATTTTTGGAGCATATTTCCGAGAACACAGATACTTGCATCTTTCATAGCAAGCTAGCTAGGGACAGAGAGGGCAGGGGCACAGTACAGGCACATATTGACATTCATATTGCACTGTACAGCTTTACCTACAGATTGGGGATCAATTAAATGGGGTAAAGCTGTACAGTGTAATACAAATATCAATACACACAATGACCTGACTGGGGAGGTGATTTCACACATTCACAGTCCCTCAATAAGAGCTACAATGCTAATATTTGTGTTAACTCTTCACAGTTGTTTTCGGTGGGTGTCACCGATTAGACTGATTCCCCATTTCATTGCTTCACATTCCAACCTTGTTTAACATTATCTAGTCTGCATCACTTTCAAAGAGGTACTTTTATTTTGAAGGCAAACCGCAAACTCCACTATTGTGCCTAATCCTTATCGTGGCTAGCTTCACAACACATAACCCGGTCCGGTCGAGCCTGACTAGCCAGATGAAGCTAGCAGGCTGCTTATAACATTAGCTTTGGGCAACAGGCTTAAGTAGCTGGCTAGCTATTTATTTTATTTAACTGAAGTTATAATACTTACTCACAAGGATTCCTAAATCATTGCTATAATGAAAATGACTGCAGTTTCTACTGTTTATTGTTTTCAGGCTGGTTGGTGCAAGCTAGGTACCAATCTATAGCTAGCTAGCTACCCCAGAAGTTGCGGTCGAACAAATAATGCTTTATTACTAACGCGGTACTGTAAACACATCGTTCATGGCCAGTGTTTGCAGACTTTTTTGTACAGCTTTGGCAGTGCTACTGATAGTAATGGTGGGTGCTTGGCTTGCATGTGCACATTTAAAACACATAACATTCTACAATAAAACTGTGTTATTTGACATGTCAAATTAAAAGCTTATTTAACGTGTCAAATAGTGTATTTGTCAAAAAGTGTTATTTGACGTGCATCGTTTTTGACACACAAAAACACAAACGGCGTTCCATAGCATGTTGTGAAGCTAATAGCAGTGACGCTATTACTGTGTAACTCTGGAAGGGCAACATCTGAAAAAAATGTGTACTTGGTTGTGTGTACTGGTGCTCGACCAGTCGCGAAAGCCAACATCATCCACAACAGAAAACGCGGTTGACTGTCAAGGGCAATGAATACCATTATCTTGCCGTTAATGGATTTCGCCTTTGAGTTGTCGTCGTTGAAATGTTCTTACTCTATCAAATGACTGCTTGACTTTGTTGACATTGTGGACTAGGTTAGGAATGCTGTGTTGCACGTGTAGCGCAACATTTTACGTGGCGTCATTACGTCATGTACCTACGTTATATAGGTATGCCCGTCGGCTTTGACATCGGTTTTGCACGTCGGTGTTAAACTAGACAGACATCGGGCCGATATCGATGTTGCCATTTTTAGTTAATATCGTCCGATTCCGATATGTTCACCGATATATCGTGCATTCCTAGAAAATATTCTTCATAACTTTAATTTGTTTTAATGCTTTTATGATATTTCAGTTAGTAGGATGAGGATTTTGTTTGTTTGGTTCATAATGGCAAAGAATTATTTTTTTTCTAGCCTCGCATGCATGCATCATTTGTCTTTTAACTTCTTGCGTCGAGCCATCCCGGATCCGGGATCGTGACTACAGCCTCAAGCCCATTACCATAACGCAACGTTAACTATTCATGAAAATCGCAAATGAAATGAAATCAATATGCTAGCTCTCAAGCTTAGCCTTTTGTTAACAACACTGTAATCTCAGATTTTCAAAATATGCTTCTCAACCATAGCAAAACAAGCATTTGTGTAAAAGTATTGATAGCTAGCGTAGCATTTAGTGTAGCATTTAGCATTAGCATTCAGCAGGCAACATTTTCACAAAAACCAGAAAAGCATTCAAATAAAATAATTTACCTTTGAAGAACTTCAGATGTTTTCAATGAGGAGACTCTCAGTTAGATAGCCAATGTTCAGTTTTTACAAAAAGATTATTTGTGTTGACAAATCGCTCCGTTTTCTTCATCACGTTTGGGTAAGAAAAAAAACTAAAATTAGGTCATTAAAACGCGAACTTTTTTCCAAATTAACTCCATAATATCGACAGAAACATGGCAAACGATGTTTAGAATCAATCCTCAAGGTGTTTTTCACATATCTATCGATGATAAATCCTTCGTGGTAGTTGACTTTCTCTTCTGAAGAAATGGAACGCGCATGGACCTAGAGATTACGCAATAATTTCGACACAGGACACCGGGCGGACACCTGGTAAATGTAGTCTCTTATGGTCAATCTTCCAATGATATGCCTACAAATACGTCACAATGCTGCAGACACCTTGGAGAAACGACAGAAAGGGCAGGCTCATTCCTGGCGCATTCACAGCCATATAAGGAGACATTGGAACACAGTGCCTTCAGAATCTGGGGCATTTCCTGTCTGAAACTTCATCTTGGTTTCGCCTGTAGCATTAGTTCTGGGGCACTCACAGATAATATCTTTGCAGTTTTGGAAACGTCAGAGTTTTTTCTTTCCAAAGCTGTCAATTACATGCATAGTCGAGCATCTTTTCGTGACAAAATATCTCCGTATTAAACGGGAACGTTTTTTATCCAAAAATTAAAAGAGCGCCCCCTATCTCAAAGAAGTTAATGCATTGCTCAACTAAGGTTTATTCAAATTTCTCATTTGAAATGTATACCTTGCTATAGTTTCTTCTCTCTCGCTCTCATTATTACCTTAGGCCTCCCATGTTTTTGGGTTATTCAAAAACAACCTAACTTTGCGAGCCTAAAACTCGATTAAATTCATTCATTTTTTGATAATGAAACAGAGCAGCAGAAGAAATCTAGCATGCATTAAACTGAAAAAGTGGCTTAACACTAGAACTGCTTGGCCTTTCAGCCTAAAAATACCTGCAAGAGAACGATGGATAAATAGTGCATTAACTATTATAAAGGATTAATTGCATGAAGAAATATTTGTGGAAATAAAATTGAGATTGTATAATTATACAAAACATGTCTTTGACTCTAAGTCATACAAAAGAAAAGTAGGCCAAAAGCCTATTTTCGTTTAATTTACAATACAAACATAAGTGTAATCAATTTGTTAAACTTTATTTGTAGATGTGATTAGTAATAGTTATAGTAATTAATAAATTCCAGTTGCTTTTGACAAAGTAGAAACAAAGATAATAATATAACCAGACAGGTGCACAGGTGAAATTATTTGCTGCATTCCTAAACAAAAGCACCAGTGCATGAACAATTTTAAAGGATGAATTGCATAAATAAATAGCATATTTTTAATCTTAAATTCATTATGTTACTAGTTTTTGCTTAGTAGCCAGAGCAATGCTGCCGCGTGAGTGGTAAAGTGCTGAAAGCATGGATAGAGTTGGATAGAGTTGGATAGAGTCGAGGATATGTTTTGCATTATTCTAAAGGCCCACTAACACATACCATGTTTTTTGTTTCCCTTACAATAAATTATATTATTAAAGAGTTACAGTAATTAAAACAGTCCTGTAACAGCTTATTTTTACAAAGTAAAATGTAAAAGAGAATGGTATCAACCCCCAAGGCGCGTTTCAAATTATTTGCTGCTGATGAAGGCATACACTCATTATTACACTATAGTCTTTCTAAATTAAAATCAACCTCTTCGCCCTCCTTATCATTCAGTTATGCCTAATTTAAATTAAATTGTGAAATAAGGTGCAAAATGATCTCCCATTCATCTATTTGTCATTCATTCAGTGAGGAGTGAGAGACGAATTAGCCCCTGGCTGGGTACCACAGCCTACAGCACATTGGGTTGGCAGGTTAAGTTAGGAATAGGTGTGGGCCGGGGGGGACAGGTAAAAAGGCTCTAAATACTTTGTTTGTGATTTCAAAATTCTGACAAATAAGCAGTGTAAAATACAAACATTTAGGAACAGTCAGGGAAGGGGGTGATTTTTTTATTGTACAAAATGTCAGTGGCCATTCTAGTGTTAATATGCCAAGTCATTCATAACTAATTTCGAGAAAATATAACATTTGGGCTTCTACAACAAACAATGAGACCGGAGTGTCCGCTATAAAACTGGAAAAAAATATATTATAATAATCATGCTGACCAGCTATTTTGTGCTGCTTTGGTGAAACTTAGCTCTGTATACATTGTCCTCTTGCTTTGTGTAAAACAACATATTCATTGAAATAGGCTATAGTAAATATATGGGCAATATACTCAAAATGTCAACCTTGAACTGTGGCAGCCTGATCCAATTCTGATCGAAGTAATTGTTTGATTGTGATTTTTTACTTGTCCATTCGGACATCAGAAATCTGGTTGTTCAAGTATTTATTTTTTTGACTTGCCCCTGGACAAGCGGGCAAGCCTTAATGTTAAGTCCTGATGTTCCAAAGGAGGGAAGGCAGGCGACAAGCTTAGGGCCAAAATAAGCCAATAGAAATGCATTGGGTTTATTTTGGACAGGTTTTGGTTTACACACATACCAAGCCCCTCCCCCTGCCACTCACAACAACAAATATGAGAAATCACTTCTTCCTCTCTGGCAAGTGGTTTTAACAGGCTATTTCCATTTGAGGTTTGAGCCAACAGAACCGGTCATATTATTTTACTGTAATAGAGGAGAAGTTAACCTTTCTATAACGATACCCTTTTTAATTCTCAAGGGAGGAGTGGAGCGAGAGGAAAGTGGAGGGAGAGGAACATGGAGAGGAAGAAGAGAACCTCACCTGTGTACCACACAGCTTACTTTGAATGTGGATTCAGACCCCTTTACTTTTTCCATATTTTGTTAATTTATAACCTTATTCTAAAATGGATTGAAATCATTTTTTTCTCTCCTCAATCTACACACAATATGCCATAATTTTGGCAAATGTATAAAACATTACAACTGAAATATCACATTTACATAAGTATTCAGACCATTTACTCAGTATTTTGTTGAAGCACCTTTGGCAGCGATTGCTGCGTTGGGTCTTCTTGGGTATGACTTTACAAGCTTGGCACACCTGTATTTGGGGAGTTTCTCCCATTCTTCTCTGCAGATCCTTTCAAGTTCTGTCAAGTTGGATGGGGAGCGTCGCTGCCCAGCTATTTCAGGTCTCAAGAGATGTTCGATCGGGTTCAAGTCCGGGGCTGAGTGCCACTCAAGGGCATTCAGAGACTTGTCCCAAAGCCACTCCTGTATTGTCTTGGCTGTGTGCTTCGGGTCGTTTTCCTGTTTCCCCATAGCATGTTGCTGCCACCACAGGGATGGTGTTTCATCAGACCAGAGAATCTTGTTTCTCATGGTCAGAGTCCTTTAGGTGCCATTTGGCAAACTCCAAGCAGGCTATCATGTGCCTTTTACTAAGGAGTGGCTTCCGTCTGGCCACCCTACCATAAAGGTGGAGTGGAGTGCTGGTGTTGGAAAGATTTGGGGAATTGTAACTAAACATTTCTGCAGCGTTGAAGGTCCCTAAGAACACAGTGCCCTCCATCATTCTTAAATGGAAGAACTTTGGAACCACCAAGACTCTTCCTAGAGCTGGACGCCCAGCCAAACTGAGCAATTGGGGGAGAAGGGCCTTGGTCAGGTAGGGGACCAAGAACCCGATGGTCACTCTGACAGAGCTCCAGAGGGCTGCAGAGATGGTTGTCCTTCACGTCATGATTTCATCTTGTAAAAGGCTATTTTCAGTAGTTTTGGCTACATTATGCATCTTAATACGGCATCCTCTCTTTGAAGAAAATATTCAATGCCACGGCCATTGATTGACCGCAGCAGCAGAAGGGTTTGTGACGGTATGCAAATATTTCGGGAAACATTTTTTGAAAACCCATCGGACTTCATTTGAATGATTTTCTGCGTTGAAATAAGATCTTTATTCAAAATATATACAGTACCAGTCAAAAGTTTGGACAAACTTACTCATTCAAGGGTTTTTCTTCATTTCTACATTGTAGAATAACAGTGAAGACATCAAAGCTATTAAATAACACATATGGAATCATGAAGTAACCAAAAAAAAGTGTGTTAAACAAATTAAAACATATTTTAAATTCTTCAAAGTAGCCACCCTTTGCCTTGATGACAGCTTTGCACACTCTTGCTATTCTCTCAACCAGCTTCACCTGGATTTTCTTTTTGAACAGTCGTCTTGAAGGAGTTCCCACTTATGCTGAACACTTTTTGGCTGATTTTCCTTCGCCCTGCGGTCCAACTCATCCCAAACCATATAAATTGGGTTGAGGGTCACGTGATTGTGGAGGCCAGGTCATCTGATGCAGCACTCCATCACTCTCCTTCTTGGTCAACTACCCTTACACAGCCTGGAGGTGTGTTGGGTCATTGTCCTGTTGAAAAGCAAATGATAGTCCCATGAGTGGCCATGCACGCCTCCAACTCAATCATCAAGTTTGCAGACGACACTGCAGTGGTAGGCTCGATTACCAACACGGACGAGACGGCCTACAGGGAGAATGTGAAGGCTCTCGGAGTGTGGTGTCAGGAAAATAACCTCACACTCAACGTAAACAAAACAAAGGACATGATCGTGGACTTCAGGAAACAGCAGAGGGAGCACCCCCTATCCACATCGACGGGACCGTAGTGGAGGGGAGAACATTTTAAGTTCCTCGGCGTACATATCACGGACAAACTGAATTGGTCCACCCACAGACAGCGTGGTGAAGAAGGCGCAGCAGCATTTGGCTTGTCACCAAAAGCACTCAAACATTTACAGATGCACAATCGAGAGCATCCTGTCGGGCTGTATCACCGCCTGGTACGGCAGCTGCTCCGCCCACAACCGCAAGGCTCTCCAGAGGGTAGTGAGGTCTGCACAACGCATCACTGGGGGCAAACTACCTGCCCTCCAGAACACCTACACCACCCGATGTCACAGGAAGGCCATAAAGATCATCAAGGACAACAACCACCCGAGCCACTGCCTGTTCACCCCGCTTATCAATCCAGAAGGAGAGGTCAGTACAGGTGCATCAAAGCAGGAACCGAGAGACTGAAAAACAGCTTCTATCTCAAGGCCATCAGACTGTTAAACAGCCACCACTAACATTGAGTGGCTGCTGCCATACATGTAAAAAAAATGTATCACTCGCCACTTTAAACAATGCCACTTAATATAATGTTTACATACCCTACATTACTCATCTCATATGTATATACTGTACTCGATACCATCTACTGTATCTTGCCTATGCCGTTCTGTACCATCACTCATTCATATATCTTTATGGACATATTCTTCATCCCTTTACACTTGTATGTATAAGGTAGCTGTAGTGAAATTGTTAGGTTTGATCACTCGTTGGTTATTACTGCATTGTCGGAACTAGAAGCTCAAGCATTTCACTACACTAGCATTAACATCTGCTAACCATGTGTATGTGACAAATAAAATTTGATTTGAAACCGGAAAATGTAAGCTACAATAGGAAATATTGTAAGCTAACTGAGGAAATATTGACGTAACACAAACAGTCATATTTAGACAGTTCTCGGCTGACAGAAACCACAATATTAATTAGCTAATAGCAATTACTATTTATAATTAATCACATCACGGGTGAGCTCAACATTGATCAAAATAATTGAGTAAAACACTTTATAGAAATCTAAAGTAATCTGACAATGGGTAGTTAGTGCGCGCAGCCTTGTTGGTTTTTCCCGTCAACAAAAAATAAGAGACTAGATGAGTTTGGTCTGTTTGCAGTTTGCATGTTGGAGGGGGTGTGTCGTCTACAATCATTCACTTCCCTTCATTCACTTCCGGAAGTTTACTTGAAAGATGAGTGAGCCATTCCTTCACCTCATTATAACATTTTGGTCTCGCAGATTACCCTGAATGCATTGTATAATGGCACCACACATAGCTGGCAAATACCTTATTATTAGCTCATCATAATCAGTACAACCTTCAAAAAAAGTATTTTAAGCACATAGGTTGCCATTATAATAGGAATGCATTATTTCTCACCGGTACTTGAAAACATGTGAATAAAACTGTAAATACATTATGCTCCATATATACATCATGCTACAGTAGAAACAACTACATGATATACAGAAAATATGGCACTCACTTTGATAGGAATGCACACATGTCCAAAGTTATTATTTGTAAGGGAAACAACAATGGAGGCAATGCGAGTGCCAGCCAGGAAATGTACCAATTCGTGCAAGCCTGCGCAAATATCTGCATACTTGATGTATGGAAAAAATGGGGAAGGGCTCTCCTCGAAGAGGGAGGTTTGTCCGGCTCAGTAAAACTTCAAACAAATTGTCCGCAACACTGAAATGGGCTACTTCTATGTGAATTAATGAGGAGGCGGAGCACAACTCAATTCAAACTGTTGTTAGAAAATACAACTTGTTAGAAAATCATTTGAAATTGACAAGTTGAAACATAGCCTATAAATAATTAGCTGGCAGCACGTGTTAACTGTCCTGTTGCGTAATAATCACATTTTGGAACAGTGAGTGCATTCTGAAATTGTGTGCATAAAACAACTCACGCTGGGGCAACCGTTAAGATACTTGGAACTCAAAAGGTTAACAGGTTAAGGTTCTCTTTTGTGTTACCAGAGAAACATACATAAAGGACTACTAAACAGACGGTCCACAGATTGAATAGTTGATCATAAAAGTACAAACATGTAAAGATGGTGCACTTTTGATGAGCTTGCAGCAAGATGAAATTATGTTTTCCACCAATTAGTCTTAATGTACCTGTAAAGTTGTCCCCCCCCCAAAAAAATTATGTTCCTACACTTAAAAACATTGTTCCTCCAATTATCTTTTAAGAACGATATCAGGAGTATTTGGATTTATTCCATTGAGTAGCCTTGTTCTCCTTTATTACACTTTATTGTGTAATATGTGTAATATCCAAGATGGCGTAGCAGTGCAGACGTGGTTTGTCATTTCTTTTCAATCTCTTTTCCATTTTTAAATTAAATATACCTTCACCTTATGTGATACGGATCTGCATTTTTTTTTTAGACCTTATAGCCAGAACCTCCATCGGGAGCTAGCCATCAGAAACTAACCAGCTACTAGCTATTTAGTCATTGTCAGCCACTGCCAGCCACCTTTACCCTCCACACAGACACCTGCCGTTTTTTAGCCTGGATAATACTTGCCAGCCTGCCAGTATCAGACTGTTTTCTCTACTACAACGCCGGATTCCTGCCATAAGCCCTGGACCATTACTCCTGATCATCACAGCTAGCTTGCTACCGAGTGACCCAGCCCCGAAGCTAGCTCTGAGCCAGGCCCACCTCCCGGCCTACTCAGTGATAACTCGGCTACACAGCTGATGCCTCGCGGACTCTACCCCAACACGGCTAGAATCCACTACTCCACCGGATCCTTGCCGTAAGCTTTGCATCGTATAATCGCTGTTAGCTAGCTGCCACCGATTGGCTATAGTGCCAAATGCTCCTGCCCCAAAGCTAGCACAAGTTAGCTGCGAGCCCGGCGAGCAGACAAAATTACTACAACTACAATACCTCTTTCGCCATCTGGCCTGGACCCTTTGTCGACACGGCGCCACACTGTACCACCACAACTGGTCTGCCGACAGAACTCCATCCGCTGTGCCATCAACCGGCCTTTGCCGGATGTCGGAGCAGATGCTTCTACTAACACCGGCCTTCTAACTTTAAGCGCTGTGTCTCCCGCGTGCTAGCGTAGTAATGACTACCCCGCGGCTTACCTGTTCCATCTATTGCTGTTCACTTGGCTACATAGCTGCATAGCTGATGCCTGCTGGACTGTTCATTAATCACAGTACTCCATTTTGTTTATTTTTTGGGGTTTATCTGTCGGCCACAGCCCCGAACTCAGGCCCTGCGTGTAGTTAACCGGCCCTCCCTGCCCATTATTCATCGCCATTTTACCTGTAGTGGCTGTCTTAGCTGTTGTTGTCTTACCCGTTGTCATACCTCTCCCAATCAACGCCTGTGATTGCTTTATGCCTCGCTTTATGTCTCTCTCAAATGTCAATATGCCTTGTATACTGTTGTTTAGGATAGTTATCTTTGTTTTAGTTTACTGCGGAGCCCCTAGTCCCACTCAACATACCTCAGACATCTCCTTTGTCCCACCTCCCACACATGCGGTGACCTCACACAGCATAACTAGCGCATCCAGAGATGCAACCGCTCTTATCATCACCCAGTGCTTGGGTTTACCTCCACTGTGCCCACACCCCACCATACCCGTCTGTACATTATGCCCTGAATCTATTCTACCACGTCCAGAAATCTGCTCCTTTTATTCTCTGTCCCAAACGCACTAGATGACCGGTTTTGATAGCCTTTAGCTGTACCCTCATCCTACTCCTCCTCTGTTCCTCGGGTGATGTGGAGGTTAACCCAGACTCTGCGTGTCCCCAGGAACTCTCAATTGTTGTCTTCTGTAACTGAAAAGGCCTTGGTTTCATGCATGTTAATATCAGAAGCCTCCTCCCTAAGGTTGTTTTACTCACTGCTTTAGCACACTCCGCCAACCCTGATGTCCTTGCCGTGTCTGAATTCGAGTTTAGGAAGGCCACCAAAAATTCTGTGATTTCCATACCCAACTACAACATTTTCCGTCAAGATAGAACTGCCAAAGGGGGAGGAGTTGCTATCAACTCCAGAGATAGCCTGCAAAGTTCTGTCATACTTTCCAGGTCTATGCCCAAACAGTTCGAGCTTCTAATTTTAAAAATGAATCTCTCCAGAAATAAATCTCTCACTGTTGCCGCCTGTTATAGACCCCACTCTGCTCCCAGCTGTGCCCTGGACACTATATGTGAATTGATTGCCCCCCATTTATCTTCAGAGTTCGTTCTGTTAGGTGACGTAAACTGAGATATGCTTAACACCCCGGCAGTCCTACAATCTAAACTAGACGCCCTCAATCTCACACAAATTATCTAGGAACCCACCAGGTACAACCCCAAATCTGTAAACATGGTCACCCTCCTGACCAACTTGCCCTCTAAATACACCTAAGCTGTCTTCAACCAGGAACTCAGCAATCACTGCCTCACAATCTTAAATAAGCATGCCCCATTCAAAAAATGTAGAACTATGAACAGATATAGCCCCTGATTCACTCGACTTGACTGCCTTTGACCAGCACAAAAACATCCTGTGGCGTTAGCATCGAATAGCCCCCGTGATATGCAACTTCTCAGAAAAGTCAGGAACCAATATACACAGTCAGATAGGAAAGCAAAGACTAGATTTTTCAAACAGAAATGTGCATCCTGTAGCACTAGTTCCAAAAGGATTTGGGCCACTGTAAAGTCCATTTAGAATAAGAGCACCTCCTTCCAGTTGCCCACTGCACTGAGGCTAAGAAACTAAATAAATCCCTACCTTTCTAAAGTCTTCGAAAGCCAAGTTAACAAACAGATCATTGACCATTTCAAATCCCACCCTTCTCCTCTATGCAATCTGGTTTCAGAGCTGGTCATGGGTGCACCTCAGCCACGCTCAAGGTCCTAAGCGATATCATAACCGCCATTGATAAAAGACAGTACTGTGCAGCCGTCTTCAATGACCTGGCCAAGGCTTTTGACTCTGTCAATCACCGCATTGTTATTGTCAGACTCAATAGCCTTGGTTTCTCAAATGATTGCCTTGCTTGGTTCACCAACTACTTCTCAGACAGAGTTCAGTGTGTCAAATCAGAGGGCCTGTTGTCCGGACCTCTGCCAGTCTCTATGGGGGTCCCACAGGGTTCAGATCTCGGGCCGACTCTTTTCTCTGTACATATCAATGTTGTCGCTCTTGCTGCTGGTGATTCTCTGATCCATCTCTATGCAGATGACACCATTCTGTATACATCTGGCCCTTATTTGGACACTGTGTTAACAAACCTCTAAACGAGCTTCAAAGCCATTACAACACTCCTTCCGTGGACTCCAACTGCTCTTAAATGCTAGTATAACTAAATGCATGCTCTTCACCCACCCGCCCGACTTGCATCACTACTCGGACGGTTTTGACTTAGGTATTTGTAGTTGTTCACATATTCTAAGTGTCTGGTTAGACTGTAAACTCTCCTTCCAAACTCAAATTAAGCATCTCCAATCCAAAATTAAATGTAGAACTGGCTTCCTATTTCACAACAAACCTCCTTCACTCATACCCTCGTAAAACTGACCATCCTACCGATCCTTGACTTTGGCAATGTCATTTACAAAATAGCCTCCAACACTACTCAGCAAATTGGATGTAGTCTATCACAGTGCCATCCGTTTTGTCACTATAAAGCCCCATATACTACCCACCACTGCGACCTGTATGCTCTCATTGGCTGATACTCGCTACATATCCGTCGCCAAACCCACTGGCTCCAGGTCATCTATAAGTCTTTGCTAGGTAAAGCCCCGCCTTCTCTCAGCGCACTGGTAACCATAGCAACTCCTACCTGTAGCACACGCTCCAGCAGGTATATTTCACTGGTCATCCCCAAAGCCAACATCTCCTTTGGCCACCTTTCCTTCCAGTTCTCTGCTGCCAATGACTGGAACGAATTGCAAAAGTCACTGAAGCTGGAGTCTTATATCTCCCTCACTAACTATAAGCATCAGCTGCCAGAGCTGCTTATCGATCACTGCACCTGTACACAGCTCATCTGTAAATAGCCCACCCAACTACCTTATCCCCATATTGCTTTAGTTTTTTTGCACCCCGGTATCTCTACTTGCACATCATCTGCACATCTATCACTCCAGTGTTAATGCTAAATTGAAATTATTTCATCACTATGGCCTATTTTTTGCCTTACCTCCCTAATCTTAATACATTTGCATACACTGTATATTGTTTTTTCTATTGTGTTGTTGACTGTATGTTCGAATGTGTAACTGTTGTATTTGTTACACTGCTTTGCTTTATATTGGCCAGGTAGCAGTTGTAAATGAGAACCTGTTCTCAACTGGCCTACCTGGTTAAATAAAGGTGAAATAAATAAAAAGGTAAAATATGCGTAAGTGTAATGTACTTGAATTAATCCATGCCAGTGTGTTGTGTAATGTTGCCACTTATGAATTACAATTCTAAAAGCAAAATAGCGTAGATCCTGTTATCCTCATTGTGCAATAGTTATTCAGCTACTGAGGAAAATATCAGTTCAATATAAAAGTGCTCCTTTATTAAACCAATGTGTTTCGGCATTAAAGCATTCATCATGGTGCATGTGTACAGGCAGAACAGGCCAAGTGTATAGTTCCCATTCTAAATGGGCATCTGCCCATTTAGAATGGGCAGAGTCCAACAGGCCAAAACCAACCGACAGTGCTCCATGAAGAAGCAAGCCCATCTTTCAGCCTGATCTAGCGTCCCCCGTCCCTACTCATCACCATGGGCTACAGTAGATAAGTCCATACAAAGTGCAACATTTTCTGTCCGAGCCATAATCATGACTTCCATTCCCTGTTCTCGCTCTGTTTCCAGCTGAAAACCAAATTAAACATGAATTGAAAGGAATTTAACTAAATCGCCTAACTAACCATCTGGCATAGCAGGGGTGTGAAGAATGTCCTTGTCCTTCTAAGACATTCTTCTGAATGGGATATCTAGTCAAAGATAGAGTAAGAAGAGGGGCAGAAACTGCTTCTCCAATAGAAATCCCCGATCAAGCTTGTAGGCGATGTCATGGTGACTTTGGCTAGCTAACTTCATGGGTAGGAACACATCACCGGGTCTAACATTCGTCTTGTGCAGGCCATCAAATCAAAGGCACTCCTTCGATATATAGTTGTTTTTGACGAAAATGAAAACGTGTCAGTTCGTCACTTTCACAGAATTAGAGTAATAACATGTTCAACTACTTAAGACATTGGCTCGAATCTAGGATGTCCTTTTAGAAACTCTATGGTCAAGTCTTGAGACGAGTCTAGTCCATTGAGGTAGCATGATGGTGGACCAGACAAGCATGGACTTGTCAGAATCAGGTATGTGCCACTTCTGTCAACCTAACTAACATTTCCATTCTTGTTTCACTAAGTTTTCTATCCTAATTTCAGGAAACTAGGCGTATGCCGCGGGTCACTAAGTCACAGGAGAAAGAAACAAAGAACATTTGAACGTAAAATGTATTTATTTTCCTTCTGGAACATGTGAACTTTCATGTGCCTTAATTACAGACTTGTATGCCATCTGTAACTACGAATATATATTTTTTTAAATTACGAGCTTAGTTGGTTTAGCCACAGAATTGCAGAAACCTTTCCACTAGCCATGATTGGCTGAGATAATGAGTGGCCTGGACATGCCGAGAGATGAGTTTGGATTGGTGTGCCATATAGCACGCTTCTGTCTATTTGAGCTGGTCAGTATGTGTAGGTAATCCTGTCTAACGCAGCTTTTTTTTATTTTTAGAACTACATAAGTGTTGCTCTCCACTTTCTGGAGGACCGAGTTTTGAAATCAGTGGAATTTGAGTATGATAGCTAAGGAGAAAACACCTGTCTCCGGAATACATCTTCAAACTAAGGGCAACCATTGCAGTATTTCATTTTTGGATAAAAAACGTTCCCGTTTTAAACGGGATATTTTGTCACGACAAGATGCTTGACTATGCATATAATTGACAGCTTTGGATAGAAAACACTCTGACATTTCCAAAACTGCAAAGATATTGTCTGTGAGTGAAACCCAGATAAAAATCCAATCAGGAAGTGCCCCATATTTTGAAAGCGCTGCATGCCAATAACTCCTTATATGGCTGTGAATGGGCTACGAATGAGCTTACGTTTTCTACGTATTCCCCAAGGTGTCTACAGCATTGTGACGTCTTTTTACACATTTATGTTGAAGAATAGTCGTAAGGGACCACATTGAGCAAGTGGTCACATGATGGCTCCCGCAGAAAATCTTGCGTAAAGTACAGAAGTAGCCATTATTCCAATCGCTTCTAATGAGAAACAGTCTAGTTTGAGAAACAGATGCCTCACAAGTCCTCAACTGGCAGCTTCATTAAATAGTACCCGCAAAACACCGGTCTCAATGTCAATAGTGAAGAGGTCGACTCCGGGAATGCTTTTCTTCAGGTAGAGTTCCTTTGTCCAGTGTCTGTGTTCTTTTGCCCCTCTTAATCTTTTACTGTTATTGGGCAATCTGAGATATGTTTTTTTCTTTGCAACTCTGCCTTGAAGGCCACACTTTAGAGGTTGTGAATGATGCTGAATGGGTGTAGACAAAGAATAGCTCTCCAGTAGGTACTAAAACATTCAAAGACCATTTTCTCAAAAATGAAGTTACAAGTTCATCAACTTTCAAAGCAGAATTACTTTCCCATTATTCCTCAAATGCAGTGTATGATATACCATTTTGTAGCTCTGTGTCTCTGCTTTTATCCAATGTAAAAAAACACCACTTCATTTTGCTACATAAGACCGAATCAAGGCGGTCGGTCACATATAATAATCCTGGAGTTACAGTAACTGGATGTGAGATTTATGAATAAAATGCAAGAGGCATTGCATTGTTGTGTAATGTTGTCAGTTACTCATTTTAATTCAATAAGCGAAATTGTTAAGGTTTGGCCACTTTCATATTTATCTCATTGTCCAATATTTATTCAGCCACTGAGGTAAATTCATGATTTTGGTTAATATTATTTTGAAGAAACAACTCTGTAAATAAGCAGTATCATGGGAATTCCAGCAGCCACTAACCCATCTCAACTTGTTGGTGTGATCATCTGCTCAGGATAAAAAATTGCGGGCATGCCAATGGCACGGTCTCCGACCAAACATTTGAGGCCCTACTCTTGGCCGCAGAGACAACATTATGATGTTTTAAATCTACTTTCCTGCTATTCTACACATTTTTCTATGGGGCAAAGAGAAAGATGTACAGTTTAAAAGCTAATTTCCTACAATTGTGCACATTTTGCCATGGCTTATGCAGTGTTCTTATGCTAAGTCACTCAAACATTATAACAAAATCAATGGGCCATGACATGACACTTTTGGAATGTTAGATTCTCCAGGACTGTCTAGTTTTTAATTTGGTGGTTGTTAGTTCTCAAAGATAAATATAGCACTGCAATATCTAGATCTGGTTTTAGTTGTTTAAGTTTACATTGAAAATATGTTTTGTCATTCTGAAATAAAAAATATATATATATTCTTGGGTGGCGGCAACAATTTAAATTGTTTAAACGATTTACATGAACAAAAAGGGGAAACACTGCATTGATTCTGTTGAAGAATGGAGGGACTTGGAGCTGTCATAGTCAGATAACACACTTGATTAAAGGCTGATCCTTCACCTTGTTTGGTAAGGAATGGGACTATCGTTCAAGGAACAATCTGTATATCATCTACGAAATGACCATTGAACTGTAGGACATATTGCAAACTGTGGCTTTAAAACAAATAGCATCTATCATTACAGAATGAGTCTTCAAATAGGCCTATCGCCATGGTTAAGAATGAAATCCTGCCATTAACAAGGCCCTCACGAACCAGCACCTCAGGCCCTGAGGACCCTAGGGCTAATGAACAGAGTTCTGTGTGTGGCCTGGGTTCAACATCGAACATGGACAACTCAGTGAGAAATGAGCAGAGACCAAGAGACTATACCCATTGTAT
Organism: Oncorhynchus keta; assembly: GCF_023373465.1. Lineage (NCBI taxonomy): Eukaryota > Metazoa > Chordata > Actinopteri > Salmoniformes > Salmonidae > Oncorhynchus > Oncorhynchus keta. Next base: position 48,494,157 of record NC_068430.1, on the reverse strand, counting down.
GGTAACGCGTGTGATGCGTCAGACATATAGGTCTGACTCATCCTTCAATTCCATCTGTGAAGGAACTTAGGATCATAAATATCGACCCACACACTATGGCAACTCAAGGCAGAATTGAGCTGAGTGGCAGTGCTATTCCTGATTTTTATATTTCAAGGTTGCTGAAGACATTTGTTTACAACTTAATATGCGTGTAAAGACACAAGACAACAATGCAGGTCAAAAAGATACAAACCTGTTTGTCCTTATTTTGTATCTTCATGTTTCTCTTCACCTTCGCTGCATCTATGACAGAGAAATATATTTCTTTATTAAAGTGAAAAACAAAACACACTAACCTTAATAGGACCTGGTCAAATTATTTGCAAAGGGGGGGGGGGGTATTTCTAGTTGACTTGTCCTGTAGAAAGTTATTCTGCATAAAATATCATTGATATTAGTAATCTTAAAATGTAAATGAAACACAGCTGAAAGTAAAATACAATAAACAGGGGATCATTGGTGTGTCACATTTCTCCATCGATAGATTTGTGTTACACTACACCAGGCCTTTTTTTGTGAGACATTAAATCTAGGCCTCCATGATTGGGCACCATGAATAATTACAATGTAATTACTGCAAGTCTGACTCATGTGTCAACTAGTCTAGGCTATATGTGAAATAAAATGTGCAACTGAAGTTAGACACTTGTAAATTACAGCACAACACTTTGAAAGTAGTGAGCCAAACTAGGAAACAAACTACCGGATTAAAATATCCACCAAATGCATTATTGCTTTCTAAATTAAGTTTGCCCTAAACTAAAATCAGACAAAAACGTATTCGCTCATAGCGAGCTCTTATTTGGGGATAGCTTTTTTGTTTATAAGTTTATAAAAGGAACCTTAAGTAGTGCAGGGGGCTATTTTACCTGTGCAACCAGGGTCTTTGTTTTCTGTTGCACAGAGGCGCACCTGGTGTAGATCGCCTACAAAAAATTCCATAGGAATAATTTACCTACCGTTGGGAACGTGCCTTTAATGGTAAGGACTTGTGCTGGCTATCATTAAGTAGTAGCCTATAGAACAGAATTGCTACAAGTTGGCTGGCAAATTGATCGTTCTTATATGATTAAGACCGCGTTAATCATCAAAACATCTCCGCAAAAAAAAAACACTACATCGGCGGGAACCGTGTCCTATTTATATTAGCAATCTATCGAGCTAGCCAGTCTGCTAACTCTAATGTCACTGCAATGATGTTATATATTCCAGTCCTTACACGTGTTAACACCCCCTTAAACTCCTCGCAGGGACACCGCCGCTACCCCTCAATAAGACCTCACCTACCCGGGCAACACTCACCAGTCAGGCCATCAGCTGCCGAACACTGGGTTTTACCCCCGCATTTATTTCCAAGGACACAAAACGCCATGACAGTTTAGAAAAATGCATACAAAATTTGAGGGGGGGTGGGAGACGGCGGAAAAAAAACTCCGTACAATTTTTTAATCCTCTTAAAGCACAAGAGCAGAGGAGTTCATTCATGAGGGATGCACGAGTTCGAGACTCCCCAACCATACCACAACACAAGACCCAGCAATACAACACAGAGTAAAAAAAAAAAAGTTAAAAAACCTACTTACCTAAAATGGCTACTGCTGCAGCCAAAATACAAACAGCTATTATTTGGTGAAGTTTAGCACTGGCCGCCTGCTACAACAGCCTAACCTTAATTGGACCCGTAACATTCTATTTTTCATTGGCTGCACCATAGCGCAGCTGGGTCGATGGATATTTCCATTGGTTCTCCAGCTGTCAAACAAGGAGTGCCGTTCTACGTTTGTCTGAGAGCTACATATTGCATATCTTTGCTATTTGGGATCACTGGGACGTCCATACCACCATATAAATTGAAATTGTAAATGTTTAGGCTTATGGCTAGGTTATGTTTAAGGTAAGGGTAGGGGGTGATGTTAGGATTTAGGATATGGACGTCCCAATGATCTAATATAGCACTAACCCATATTGCAAGCACCATTGTGCACTTTTAGTTATTTGCGTTGATGTGCACCCTTTATGTGATTGGTTGTATAGTAGTAATTCGCTTACCATAAACCCGCACGAAAACCTCCTTTTTCGGCCATGAAAGTCACTCGGTTTTCGGTCCTTCGTTTAACACGTTTTTTTTTCGTGGTCTCAATCTAATGGTTTCATTGCTGTACTGCTCTCCGGTGGTTTTATATTTCTTCTTCCTTGCATTCACCAATCATGGTGCTTTCGTTGAAGGAAAAAAAATGTAACATTCCACGTCTTTGCTCATGTTTAATTTCCCGGATGTGATATTTCCTGGATTATAACGCGTTGGCATTCTTCAGTATTTAATCAGCAAAATGTATTTTGTCCGTCAACTGCTGTGACGTCTTCAGAGTTAGTGACACATTTTGTGATTCCCCATATGGAGTGGTTGTAGATTGCTGTGAGTTAAACCTACAAGTATCATTCAGTCATAACACTTTGTTTTGAAACATGTTTGTATAGGGACATATGTATGGTGAGGTGTCCTGGTTTACCTGGCTAATGCTCAGGTAGGTCACTGTCTAGTTTCTTAGCCTCCCCTTGCTGTAGGCTAGGGTTTACTGTACAAGGGAGATATTCAGTGGCTTGGACAGTTCACCTCGATTATTGTCTGTCACTTTCTCTTGGCTATGCTATAGAGTCAGGTGAATAAACCAGTTGAATACAATGAATAAACCAGGTGAGTCGGGTGAGGTAAAATTATTTATTGCCTATGCCCCTCTCGACTGCAGGTAGATAGTCAATTTAAGTCTGTAGTCATATTCCAGCTTCATTCTCCATTCTACTGGTATTCAGTAGCAAGCCCCCCCCAAATACATATTACAACCTACATGTTGTGATAATAGCATTGTATGCGCTATAACCTGTTAATTCATATGCCTTGCGACCGTGATATATAGGCTTACAGGTCAAGACAATAAGAAGACACAGTGACAGGATCAATTCAACCACACCTTTGTTTAGTCACAAAACTGGATAGTAACCACTTTCCAGTGATATCTACAAAGGACATTGCATGTACAGTAACAGACATCAAGCAAGTTAATGTTTCTGACATCTTCAGACCACTAAAGAACTTTTGATTTAGAAACACACAGAGTTACCACAAGTCGCAAAGAAAACAGGAGCTGCCTCCACTATTCCAGCATAATTTTAATTTCAACATTTCAATATAGTCCAATCAACGTAAGCTAAATATGATGTGGCTGCCCATGGTTCCTATATCTGTGTGGGCGCGTTCGTGCAAGTAGAAAAACGTGTTGACTCACCCTACTTGTAGAGAAAAGCCAATGCCATCCTCCTCTCTTTCATGTTGACGAAACGGTCTATCACTCTGTCATACAGTACACTCTTTTATTTGTTGTTGTCCTAAGCTAGCTGGCTAAAATGCTTGCTCGTTAGCCTAACTTCCATTCATGGGCAACTTTAGCTAGTTAACATTAGCCTTCTACATCTAGCTACATATTGAATTTCCATCCTCTCAGGCCAGGGGCACAACAATGTATTAATTATCGGTTGGATCTGAACCACATGTCCAAATCTCTATCTCCATCCATGGATAATTTAGGAAAGGGACAATTTTAGCTAGCTGCCTAGCTAGCCACTGGAGGACAACAGCACAATGAGATGCAACAATTCAAGTTTTTCTGTCAATGACGTGTGCTCTCAATGGGATTTGATAGGAGTGATGTCAAAGCCAAGCTGGCTTCCCTTGACACTTTTTTTTGATGCACCAGGACCATTCACAGTTGAGGTCGCTAAGTTTAGCTCAATGCTGATTGGCACATTTTTGATACTTTTTTTGGTCAAGGAAGGCCAGATGCTCGCTGACTTCCCTTGGAAAATTATGAAATAGAGAGACTAAAGATACATTATTTTTGTTTTGTTCTGGGGGGTTGTTCCCCTTGGCATCCATGATCCAGCCACTGCTGATATCCCAAATCCTGGTACTGTAGCACATGACTAACTTCGTCTGGGATTCAATCAATCAAGCACCACATGCATCTTTGGTACCAGGTTAACAATTGTGCTGAATTCTAGGCCTATATGAAAGTATCCATTGTTAATGCATAATCACCTACTAACTAGATAAACTAAGTGGAAACAGAAGGCCTGTAAAATGAAGCGCTACCAACCTCCCCACACAGAAGCCCTTTCCCTAATGAGTTGTCTCTTCTGAAAATAAATGACTTAATTTCCATCAAAGGATGCCGGAGTTATATAAAATTGCTTAATACAATCTTAAATATTGGGTAGCTGTTACAGAATGTCACTATAAGCATTGTTATTGTAACATTGTTACCACTTTTCATTATGCCACAATAAGCTTTGGTATTGTAACTTTGCTATAACTTTTTATAATGTAACAATAACAGTTATTTTAACATCTCTACCACTTTTCATGATGTCACAATAACAGTGCTTCTTGGTCAGGTTTTCTTATAAAATATAATGTGTTCTCGATGACTTACCTGGTTAGTTAAGGCAAAAACAAGCTTGATAGCTAGGGCATTCATAAAGTATTCATAAGCACTACATAAATACTTCACAAATAATGTTGCCACCATTTATATACATGTTTGGGGAGTATCGAATTACATGTAATCCGTTGCATTACAAAAAAAACAGTAACTAATCTGTTACACTACCAGCAAAAATATTGTAATAAGATTACAGATACTTTTGAAAAACTAGATAATTGCTTCAGGATTACTTTTAAATTCATAAAGGATGTTTGCGAAGAAAACATATTTGACACTTCTCTGTTTTCTCAATGACAATCAAATCAGCATTGAAAAAAGGCGCAAATGTAAAAGAAATTCACCTGAGCTAGTCTGACCACAAGTCAGAGACCACTATGATGACACACCAAATGTGTTTGGTGGATTGCTGGAAAAGAGCAAGAATATGTTTTTGTAGGCTACAGTCCAAGCTATGTCTTCAAATGGTGTGACTGCTGTCGGCATCCAAAAATTATCCAACTTGAATAAACGCTTGGAGACAGCAGTGGTATATTCTACGGCGATACGGATATCACTTATTATTGATATCTATTTACCGCATTGACGTGACTCACACTGCTGCGCTCTCATTTAGCTATTTGGGCCTTACGGATTGTGGTTGTTTTGGATGGCTGTTCACACATCTAAATGTGTATTTGAACCCAATAATGTTTGAATTCAATAAATTTAAATTGCCTATCAATCAATGTTTTTTAAACCAATGGACAGCCATGCAACAGCTGCATAGTGCGGATCCCAGCCTATGGAATAAAAGTGGGGCTTTTATTGCTCAATCCAATTCATGCTGATAAAAAAATCCATAGACCTGATGGACACATGCTCAAACCCATACCGTTTTGATAGACTTAAAGAGGCAATCTGTAGTTGCTCCATCCATTTTTGGATTCATAAATTATATATATATATACAGTTGAAGTAAGACGTTTTACATACACCTCAGCAAAAAACATTTAGACTCAGTTTTTAACAATTCCTGACATTTAATCCTAGTAAAAATTCCCTGTCGTAAAATCAGTTAGGATCACCACTTTATTTGAAGAATGTGAAATGTCAGAATAATAGTTAGAGAGAATGATTTATTTCAGCTTTTATTTCTTTCATCACATTCCCAGTGGGTCAGAAGTTTACATACACTTAATTAGTATTTGGTAGCATTGCCTTTAAATGGTTTAACTTGGGTCAAATGTTTCAGGAAGCCTTCCACAAGCTTCCCACAATAAATTGGGTGAATTTTGGCCCATTCCTCCTGACAGAGCTGGTGTAACTGTATAGGTTTGTAGGCCTCCTTGCTCACACACGCTTTTTCAGTTCTACTCACAAATTTTCTGTAGGATTGAGGTCAGGGCTTTGTGATGGCCACTCCAATACCTTGACTTTGTTGTCCTTAAGCCATTTTGCCACAACTTTGGAAGTATGCTTGGGATCATTGTCAATTTGGAAGGCCCATTTGCGACCAAGTTGTAACTTCCTGTAAGGTGCTGGGTGTCGTGAAGGTGAAGTGAGGTGCAGGAAAAGCAGAGAGTTCAATATAGTGCTCCTTTAATGCACACATGGTGAACCACGGCCACCCCACTTATGGGTGCTCAAACAAAATGTCCCAGACACAGGGAACGAAAACAGTCCAGCACTAAATACACGAACACATTCGTCTGTAGCAAACACCAGGGTTACAATGATCAAAGAAACGGGCGGGCCGGCTGACTAATAAAGCCTAACTAATACAACCAACTCAAAACAGGTGTAATCAATAAACACATAAGGAGGGGAGAAAATAATCAGTGGCAGATAGTAGGCCGGTGACGACGACCGCCGAGCGCCACCCGAACGGGAAGAGGAGCCACCTTCGGTTGGAGTCGTGACACTGATGTCTTGAGATGTTGCTTCAATATATCCAAATAATTTTCCACCCTCAATGATGCCATCTATTTTGTGAAGAGCACCAGTCCCTCCTGCATCAAAGCGCACCCACAACATGATGCTGCCACCTCCGTGCTTCACGGTTGGGATGGTGTTCTTCGGCTTACAAGCCTCCCCTTTTTCCTCCAATCATAACGATGGTCATTATGGCCAAACAGTTCTATTTTTGTTTCATCAGACCAACCGACAAGTCTCCAAAAAGTATGATCTTTGTCCCCATGTGCAGTTGCAAACCGTAGTCTGGCTTTTTTATGGCGGTTATTGAGCAGTGGCTTCTTCCTTGCTGAGCAGCCTTTCAGGCTATGTCAATATAGGACTCGTTTTTACTGTGGATATAGATACTTTTGTACCTGTTCCCTCCAGCATTTTCACAAGGTCCTTTACTGTTGTTCTAGGATTGATTTGCACTTTGGCACCAATGTACGTTCATCTCTAGGAGACAGAACGCGTCTCCTTCCTGAGCGGTATGACGGCTGTGTGGTCCCATGGTGTTTATATTTGCATACTATTGTTTGTACAGATGAACGTGGTACCTTCAGACATTGGGAAACTGCTCCCAAGGATGAACCAGACTTGTGGTCTACAATTTTTTTTCTGAGATCTTGGCTTGGATTTAATTTTATTTTCCCATGATATCAAGCAAAGAGGCACTGAGTTTGAAGGTAGGCCTTGAAATACATTCACAGGTACACCTCTAATTGACTCTAACGATGTCAATTAGCCTATCAGAAGATTCTAAAGCAATGACATAATTTTCTGGAATTTTCCAAGCGGTTTAAAGGCACAGTCAATTTAGCGTATGTAAACTTCTGACCCACTGGAATTGTGATACAGTGTATTATAAGAGAAATAATCTGTCTGTAAACAATTATTGTGTCATGCACAAAGTAGATGTCCTAACCGACTTGCCAAAACTATAGTTTGTGAGCAAGAAATTTGTGGAATGGTTGAAAAACAAGTTTTAAATACTCCAACCTAAGATTATGTAAACTTCCGACTTCAACTGTATGTATATATGTATATATACACACACAGTGCCTTCGGGAAGTATTCAGACCCCTTGACCTCAGTGCCTTCGGAAAGTATTCAGACCCCTTGACCTTTTCCACATTTTGTTACCTTGCAGGCTTACTCTAAAATTGATTAAATAAAAATAATCCATCAGCAATCTTCACACGATACACCATAATGACAAAGCGAAAGCAGCTTTTTTGAACTTTTTGCAAATTTATTAACAATTAAAAATGAAATGTACATAAGTATTCAGACCCTTTGCTATGAGACACAAAATTGAGGTCAGGTGCACCCTGTTTCCATTGATCAACTTGATTGGAGTCCATCTGTGGTAAATTCAATTGATTGGACATGATTATGAAAGGCACATACCTGTCTATATAAGGTCCCACAGTTGACAGTGCTTGTCAGAGCACAAATCAAGCCATGAGGTCGAAAGAATTGTCCATAAAACCGAGACAGGATTGTTTCAGGGCACAGATCTGGGGAAGTGTACCAAACATTTCTGCAGCATTGAAGGTCCCCAAGAATACAGTGACCTCCATCATTATTAAAAAGAAGAAGTTTGGAACCACCAAGACTCTTCCTAGAGCTGGCCACCCGGCCAAACTGAACAATCGGGTGAGAAGGTCCTTGGTCAGGGAGGTGACCAAGAACCCGACGGTCACTCTGACAGAGCTCTAGAGTTCCTCTGTGGTGATGTGAGAACCTTCCAGAAGGACAACCATCTCTGCAGCATTCCACCAATCAGGCCTTTATGGTAGAGTGGCCAGACGGAAGCCACTCCTCAGTAAAGGCACATGACATCCTGCTTACAGTTTTCCAAAAGGCATCTAAAGACTCTCAGACCACAAGGTTCTCTGGTCTGATGAAACCAAGATTGAACTCTTTGGCCTGAATGCCAAGCGTCACATCTGGAGGAAACCTGGCACCATCCCTACGGTGAAGCATGGTGGTGGCAGCAGGATGCTGTTGGGATGTTTTTCAGTGGCAGTGACTGGGAGACTAGTTAGGATCGAGGCAAAGATGAACAGAGCAAAGTACAGAGAGATTCTTGATGAAAACCTGCTCCACTCAGGACCTCAGACTGGGGGTGAAGGTTCACCTTCCAACAGGACGACGCCCCTAAGCACACAGCCAGGACAATGCAGGAGTGGCTTCAGGACAAGTCTCTGAATGTCTTTAAGTGGCCCAGCCAGAGCCTGGACTTGAACCCGATCGAACATCTCTGGAGAGACCCGAAAATAGCTGTGTCACGACGCTCCCCATCCAACATGACAGAGCTTGAGAGGAACTACAGAGAAGAATGGGATAAACTCCCCAATACAGGTGTGCCAAGATTGTAGTGTCATACCCAAGGAGACTCGAGGCTGTCATCGCTGCCAAAGGGGCTTCAACAAAGTACTGAGTAAAGGGTCTGGATACTTGTGTAAATGTGATATTTCCGGTTTCTAAAAACATAAATATGGGGTGGCAGGTAGCCTAGTGGTTAGATTGTTGGACTTTTAACCAAAAGGTTGCAAGATCGAATCCCCGAGCTGACAAGGTAAAAATCTGTCATTCTGCCCCTGAACAAGGCTGTTAACCCACTGTTCCTAGGCCGTCATTGAAAATAAGAATTTGTTCTTAACTGACTTGCCTAGTTAAATAAAGGTAAAATAAAAAATAAATATAGTGGAGAAAAACCAATTGAATCAATTTTAGAATAAAGCTGTAACGTAACAAAATGTGGAAAAAGTCAAGGTGTCTGAATAATTTCTGAAAGCACTGTGTATATCAATTGAATCTTGAAGATTATAAAATGGGTGGTTCAAGCCCTGAATGCTGATTGGCTGACAGCCATGCTATATCAGACTCTAAACCACGGGTATGAAAAAACATTTATTTCTGCTGCTCTAATTACGTTGGTAACCAGTTTATAATCGCAATAAGGCATATACCACAACTCCTCTGGCCTTATTGCTTAATTATAACTTATAAATGTCTCATGAACTTAGTTCAACTGTTCACACTCCATGTGAACCCAAAATATAAGCTGTTTTTTCTCCATACATTGTAAACATTGCAAATGTAAGCAAACACTGTATAGCCTTACACCATGGTTTAAACAATACTTTGTATATCATGGATGGTCAGTCCTTGCATCCATAGCTCTGTCTATTAATCTGAGAGTGGTTACATTTCTCCAGGCCCATCCCTCAGCTTTTTACCAAAACAGAGGCCGGGCGACCGTTTTGTAATTGTTTCATCTGTGGATTTACCCTTTAAACAGCTGCATAATTTCAAGATATCAAAGTGTCACCAACAGAAAGGTAACAATAGCCTATAGCAAATGCAGCATATGGCACTCATTTTTGACAGGTAGTCATGTAAAACTCATTTTTTCAACCACTCCACAAATCTCTTGTTAACAAACTATAGTTTTGGCAAGTCTGTTAGGACATCTACTTTGTGCATGACACAAGTAATTTTTCAAACATTTGTTTACAGACAGATTATTTCACTTATAATTCACTGTATCACAATTCCAGTGGGTCAGAAGTTTACATACACTAAGTCGACTGTGCCTTTAAACAGCTTGGAAAATTCCAGAAAATTATGTCATCGCTTTAGAAGCTTCTGATAGGCTAATTGACATCATTTGAGTCAATTAGAGGTGTACCTGTGGATGTATTTCAAGGCCTACCTTCAAACTCAGTGCCTTTTTTGCTTGACATCATGGGAAAATCAAAAGAAATCAGCTAAGACCTCAGAAAAATAATTGTCGACCTCCACAAGTCTGGCTCATTCTTGGGAGCAATTTCCAAACACCTGAAGGTACCACATTCATCTGTACAAACAATAGTACGCAAGTATAAACACCATGGGAGCATGCAGCTGTGATACCGCTCAGGAAGGAGACAGCTTCTGTCTCCTGGAGATGAACGTACTTTGGTGCGAAAAGTGCAAATCAATCCCAGAACAACAGCAAAGGACCTTATGAAGATGCTGGAGGAAACAGGTACAAAAGTACCGCGCTGCGCTTTGGTCCTCACCTTCTTCCCACGACAGCCATTACAATCTATATCCACAGTAAAACGAGTCCTATATCTACATAACCTGAAAGGCTGCTCAGCAAGGAATAAACCGCTGCTCCAAAACTGCCAAAAACAAGCCAGACTACGTTTTGCAACTGCACATGGGGACAAAGATCATACTTTTTGGAGAAATGTCCTCTGGTCTGATGAAACAAAAATAGAATTGTTTGGCCATAATGACCACCGTTATGATTGGAGGAAAAAGGGGAGGCTTGCAAGCTGAAGAACACCATCCCAACCGTGAAGCACGGAGGTGGCAGCATCATGTTGTGGGTGCGCTTTGATGCAGGAGGGACTGGTGCACTTCACATAATAGATGGCATTATGAGGGAGGGAAATTATGTGGATATATTGAAGCAACATCTCAAGACATCAGTCAGGAAGTTAAAGTTTGGTTGCAAATGGGTCTTCCAAATGGACAATGACCCCAAACATACTTCCAAAGCTGTGGCAAAGTGGCTTAAGGACAACAAAGTCGAGGTATTGGAGTGGCCATCACAAAGCCCTGACCTCAATCCTACAGAACATTTGTGGGCAGAACTGAGAAAGCATGTGTGAGCATGGAGGCCTACAAACCTGACTCAGTTACACCAGCTCTGTCAGGAGGAATGGGCCAAAATTCACCCAATTTATTGTGGGAAGCTTGTGGAAGGCTACCCAAAACGTTTGACCCAAGTTAAACAATTTAAAGGCAATGCTACCAAATACAAATTGAGTGTATGTAAACTTCTGACATTTCACATTCTTAAAATAAAGAGGTGATCCTAACTGATCCAAAACAGGGAAATTTTAAATGTTAGGAATTGCAAAAAACTGAGTTTAAATGTATTTGGCTAAGGTGCATGTAAACTTCCGACTTCAACTGTAAATAGCCATTTTCAGTAGTGCTCAAAGCATGCCATTCCATGAGCGCAGCATTTTTTTTCCAACTCAAACCAATTAGCCCAATCAGTACTTCGTGACAACAAAATCATAAACAACAGAGTAGGGCTGGCTAATAAATCCTTAGTTTAGGGTTTATGCTCAGGTAAAACAAGTTGGCTAATCTATGCTTCTGTATTTCCAAGTCCTTTTCTTGAAGATCAAGGGGTATAACATTTATTGGAATGACTGGACATCTGATAGGCTTTGTTTTTTAATGTAAAGATATCATTTAATCATATTATTATATGTAGTAGAAAGCGACAGGTTAGAAGAAGCCTACATAAACCAACCCATAAACTAAAATTGAACATCCATATATTCCCAGCAATGTAAATTTAACATGGATTAATCTTGCAATAGATGTCGTTCAATTGGTAGCATACATTTTTCCAATGCCTCTTAAGGGGAAAGTAATCTATCTAGTTTTGAAAAGACTCCATAAAGTGCGTAGTTCGTTCAAAGTGGGACTAAAACTTTTAATGCAAGTCGGTACACGGCGGCCAAATGCCAATGACATGGTTCAAAGTAGAGGAGAGATTGACTGCATCACTATTGGTCTTTGAGCGAGGTGTTGATGTGTTGATGAAAGTACCTACCTGTCTGTTCAACAGTTGGCACGGAGTTCAGACACTCATCAGTATCACACAAGACATGCAACCAGAGGTCTCTTCACAGTCCCCAGGTCCAGAACAGAAGCTGTGAAACACAGTATTAAATAGAGCCATGCCTAAATGGAACTATCTGCCACCCCAGGTAACCTAACATAGCAATAAACCCAGATTTTAAAAAACGGTTAAAAGAACACCTTACGGCACAACGGGGACTGTGAAGAGACACACAGACATTTTTATGCATTTTCTATTGTATTATGCATTGTATTATGTACAGTATGTGATACATGGTTGGGATACGACTGTGATTTGTACTTGTCTCACCTGGCAGTCTTAAAATGATGCTCTTGCTGTGGGTTGCTCTGGATGGGAGTGTCTGTTAAATGACTCAATTGTAATGTAAATGTAGTGCTATGTATATTTATGTGTATTATATATTTAATTTTTTGTGTTGTTTCCTGTTGTTGTGTTGTTTGCTGTTTGCTGTGTTGTTTTCCAGGAAGTGTAGTCCCTGCCTTGGCAGCAACTAATTGGGGATCCTAATAAATATTAAAAATACAATGTAGAAACTGTTTTCCTACATTGGAACAACCTGCAGATGTCTTCTTTGTTTTTTAAATGTTTAAATTTGACTTCTTTCTGTTTAAAAAAAAAAAGTACTTATTCTCTCTTGATGACAACACATTGCTGTTGAATTTGTAAAATAACAGTTCAGTATGTATTTACTCATATTCGATATTCTGAAGTAAAAACTGACCCTGCCCAATGTCTGTACAGGAGGCTACACCTGCAATTCTGCTTATCTTGCCAATGCTTTGATTGAGTCTCAAGAGCTTAGCTGATTCTCCACCCATCTGCTCTACCAGTTACTGCAGTAAACAAAGCACTGGGTCATGTTCTTTATGCACCAAACAGAGGAAAACAGACTAAAACCAGGAGGAACTGCCTGGGCTTCTCCGTTTCAAAAAGTTTCAAATTCAAGCTTTATTGTAGTTCAGTAATACTGGTTAATAAACGATCATTGGGAGTTATTGTGTAAAAATCACAATTAGAGCTCCACGCTTAGAAATCCCCAATCCATATGCGACTTGAGCATTTTATGAGAAACATATTTTGTTCTGTAAGGGTTAAAGAAGTTAAGCATCTGTTCCGTGCTCCCCTGCAATCCCCGACATTTGCCTTGTTTCCCTGCGCTCCCCCTTCTCACTCCTCTCCTAATTCGCTTGGAACTCAGCCCAGAGAAAGCTAGAAAGTCCAATCTTTTTTTTAATGATTTCGACCTTACACTTCTCTGCTTTTCTCAGTGAAGTTGTTTCTATCTTCTCGTCATTGTTTCAAGCAAGTTGGGATAGCTGGTACTCACTGTCTGGCTCCGTTAGGATTTTCCTCTCAAATTCATTAAGACGAAGCCAATGAGTTGACTGCCTGGTTTAGTCAGCTCCACTCCATAACCTAACCGCTTATGTTCATTCTCCATATGATATTATATGAATGCAGAAATGGACTGGCCAAAGGGCAGGGCAGTCAAATGTCAGATGGTCTGGTCTATCTTTCGTCCAGTTGGCCTGTCTGGGTTTTCTGGGTGGGCTGGTGTGTTAGTACGATTGACATGCAGTAATTTCTATCTTGCCTCATCCATGGAAACTAAGTGATGGGTAAGTGGGGTGAATAATCTGCACTTCAATGGAGAGATGAGTCTCATTTATTTTGCGAGTTACACATTCAACAACAGAGGGCGCTATTATGTCACATTAGCCATATGACCAGACAGGGCATATACAGTACAGATCACTGGCTACATGCAGAACAAGATATCAGTACAGCTGAATGCATGGTCTCTTGCTGTGATGGGAGCAGTGTTTGTGTTACTCCAAAACAGTACATCTAGAATGCTAAAATATGTGCAGCTGTAATCAGATAAAGGTGGATCATAAAAGTGTAAACGTTCCATTTTCTAAACTAAGTCTGTGAATATTTGGTGTATGTCACTGATATGTCAGCATGAACCATCAACAGAGTGATTAGACCAGTAGCATAGTCTGTAAACATACAGCAAGTAAAATATTAAGCGTAGCGTAAAGATTGATCAGATCCAGTAGTAGGATTCTGTTTGTTAAAGCTATTCTTTTTCGCAATGGAACCGGGTGAGAGTTACAGTATATACAAATTATGCTTTATGTGGCTCTTGGACACATGTTGAAGAGCCAATCACAGGTGCCGAAAGATTCTCTCCACACACAGAGGCTTCAGCTCCGTCTACTCCGTCACATGACATGGGGAGTGAAGTGGAGCCGCTAAATAAGTCTCTTGCGCTCCTTATCTCTTTTTGCACGTGTTCAAAGGGAAAGGGAGAAAGAGTTAGTATGTCGCCCTTCTCTCAAAATGTTATATTTGGGACCTCTAGAGACATTTTGTGACAGGTATTGTGGGTTCATTTAATTCAATCTCTCAGTGTTGCTGGTTTCCCCACATGACACCTCTTGGGTTATTCCTTTGTGTAGTAGAGTTGCAATAACTCTGTGTAATAGAGCTGTATGGACGGTGTGATTGCCAAGTTTTCTGTTTCAGTCAAGCTGCCAAACGTGAAACTGACCAAGGGGAGGGGGAGAGGGCTCTGAGGCATTTTAATTTACAGCTTTAAAGTAACTCTGGGCCAGCAAGACAAAAGAAGAGAAATGACACTGAAAACAATGGGCGGGGGGAAGAGAAGGAGAGAGAAATGACAAAGCATATGGGGATGGGGAAAAGAGTGCAGGGGAGGAGTGGAGTAGAGACCCTTAACTTGGACGTGAGAGGGGGAATGACACGGAGCAGGAGAGAGAGAGAGGATGCAGAGGAGAGAGTGGGAGCAGAGAGAGGGAGAGAGAGTTTGCCGAGTAGTATTTGATGTGTCGAGCCTCTCTTCCAAGCAGCTTCTCGGAATCCAGTGTCACTTCTACCTCCTGGAGCCTCTCAGCTTAGCCGTCTCTCTGCAATCAGGAGTCAGCAGGCAGCTGCCCAGCCTATACACACACACACACACACACACACACACACACACACACACACACACACACACACACACACACACACACACACACACACACACACACACACACACACACACACACACACACACACACACACACACACACACACACACACACCAATAGCTCTGGAGATGAGCAACACAGAGGCACTTCAAGAGGCTGTCGGATACACATTCACCCTAGGATAGGAGTGTGTTTTCTATCAGGTAAGGTCAAACATTTGCTTTCAGTGCTAATACTGTACTTCCATTATTTACTTTGCCTCTTGATCTGTCAAAGGTATCGCATGCTTTGGCTGTGTTCATTCAGTGTCCACCTTTTAGATTTCCAGGGGATGAAAATGAGACTTTTAGCCCAAAAACATGTTTGCATTTACCCAGAGAGCCTATGTAGATGATAAAGTTGTTTACAGTGCATGTCAGCCATAGTTTCTCATGAACCCCTTGGACTGTTGCTTGCCAGATCAAACATAAACAACAAGGCTGGAGCAGAGGTTTGACTTCTGCAGGGCGATATTTCAAAACAAGTAAGCCTCATGTCTTCTCACAAGTCTGCAGCCTCCGTGTTTATTTTTCAAACTCTGGCACGTGCTCACAGAAAATGGTGAGCCCCAATCTATCTGATGGGAAAACTTGGGGGGACTGAACGCTTTCAAGCTGTGCTTTCCACAGGTGGGGGAACCTCTAGCTTCGAGTTAAATACTGTATAACGTTGCATGGTTGTGTAGAAGTGGTGTTTTTGTTTACTGTACACTAGGGCTCTCTTTGGGCTACTTTATCTTGGTGTTTCTCCCAGAGATTGCAAAGCAGATGATGTCTATTCTGAAGTGATACCCGCTTTGGTGTGAGTAATGAGGGCTAACAGAGCTTTGACACACGCTAATCAAAAGCAGCCTCCAAGGAAGAGTCGGACAGGTCCCATGTAGGCTTATTAGCAGGGTGACAGGGAGGGTTGCTGCAATCCTTAATTTAAAGATAAATTGGGCAAAATTGTGAAAAATGGCTAAACTATGCCTCTTAAAAATGACTGAACATGCCAGGACATGCTTTCAATGGTGCTATCCCACTTAGTAGTGTACTGTCATCATAACCCTCCACCCTCGTCCACTCAATCCCACCCACCAATCCCCATCCCACCCTTCCTCCACCACCCCCCTGCAACTCGCATTGATGCCATTTTGTGAGAACCTGAAACTGAATTCCATATTAAACTACTCACTTGAGAAATATGAAACTCTGAAAGGGAGAGAAAATCCAAGCCAGGAATGAATGTTTCAGTTCCAGTTGTGAGAACTGTTTTTTTCCCCCATACCGTATGGCGGTGGAATTCAGTGGAAGAGGTAAATGTTTTTAAATCAAAGTGAAAAATAAAGACGTCAGTTGAGCAGCTCTCAGGATCCATTACCTTGCCTAGACATGCCATTAACATGGAATTCACTGTGCCAATAACCTTTTTCTCTTAGGTCTTAGGTCTATGTAGGTCTGTCTCTGTGATGATAGTTTATTCTTGTAAATCGGGACAATCCCATCTTTTTTCTTCATTTTAACAACATTTGTTGTATATTTGTATAGACCACAGTATCAGCTATCACACCATGTACAGTGGTTTTAGAAATAATTACCACCCCTTGAAATGTTACACACTTTGTTGTGTTACAAAGTGGGATTAAAATGGATTTAGTTGTCATTCGTTTGTCAATGATCTACACAAAATAAACTCTGTCAAAGTGGAGGAAAAATTCTAACATTTAAAAAATATAATGTAATTTATCTTTATTAGATATTCAACCACCTATGGCAGCAATTACAGCTGTGAGTCTTTCTGGGTAAGTCTAAGAGCTTTTCACACCTGGATTTTTTTACCCAATTTGTACAGACTTGGGAGAGGCAATGGTCTCGAGCCATGCGTCCTCCGAATCACAACCCAGCCAAGCTGCTTCTTGACACAATGCCCACTTAACCCGGAAGCCAGCTGCCCCAATGTGTTGGAGGAAACACTGGGCGGCAGCGTAGCCTAGTGGTTAGAGCATTGGACTAGTAACCGGAAGGTTGCGAGTTCAAACCCCCGAGCTGACAAGGTGCAAATCTGTCATTCTGCCCCTGGCAGTTAACCCACTGTTCCCAGGCCGTCATTAAAAATAAGAATCTGTTCTTAACTGACTTGCCTGGTTAAATAAAGGTGAAATAAATAATAAAATAAACACATGCCAGGTGTACACTGTGCCCAGCCCGTCAAATGAGTTGTCAGTGCATGATGGGAAAAGAACATCCCTGCTGGCCAAGCCCTCCCCTAACCTGGACAAAGCTAGGCCAATTGTGTGCTGGGTCTCCCGGTCATGGTCGGCTGCGACAGATCCTCAACTTGAACCAGGATCTCTAGTGGCACAGCTAGCACTGTGATGCAGTGCCTCAGACCACTACGCCACTCGAGAGGCCCATATGGGATTATTTAAAACATTCTTAAAGCTCTGTCCAGTTGGTCGTAGATCTTTTCTAGACAGCCATTTTCAGGTCTTGCCATAGATTTTCAAGCCAAAACTGTAACTAGGCCAGTCAAGCAAAATCCTAGAGGAAAACTTGGTTCAGGTTGCTTTCCAACAGACTGGGAGACAAACTCACTTTTCAGCATGACAACAACCTAATACAGTGCATATTTGGCCTTGTGTTGTTGGTTATTGTCCTGCTGAAAGGTGAGTTTGTCTCCCAGTCTGTTGGAAAGCAGCCTGAACTATGTGTTCCTCTAGGATTTTGCATGTGCTTAGCTCTATTCCGTTTCTTTTTATCCTAAACAACTCCCTAGTCCTTGCCGATGACAAGCATGCCCATAAAATGATGCAGCCATTGAAAATATGGCGGCATCATACTTGAAAATATGAAGAGTGGATTTGCCCCAGACATTGTATTCAGGACATAAAGTTAATTTCTTTGCAACATTTTTGCAGTTTCATTTTTGTTCCTTATTGCAAACAGGATGCATGTTTTTTGTGTGTTTAAAAAAAATCTGTACAGGGTTCTTTTTTTTTCACTCTGTCAATAAAGCCCCACCGTGGAGGTGTCATAATACCGATAAAACCTAGTGGACAGACAGAGAAATGGATCTTATTGTTTTTCCACCATTCATTTTTCCCATAGGGGATTTTTAGAAACACTTCAAATAAGGGCTGTGTTTTCGTATAGGCTTAGCCTACGTGATGCTTTGATAACCATGTGAATCTCTCTCGGACAAGATGAATTTGATCAATATATTGCGCAGTCCACTGCTGGTTGATGCATGCGACGTCTGAGCAGGGGAACGTAACCAATATATGCGGTGCTGCTCGTGGCAACGTCCTCTCAATGGGAGCGTAAGATTCAGAAGCTTGAAAACCACATTAGAAAAAATAGCTTAAAACCCCCCATTCGATTTTTACCCAAAATGTAGACAATTTATTTTTTAACTGAACATAATTCATGATGGTTTTATTTGATTTGTAATTCCTTTTGGAGTCAAATATAATAATTTCAGTATTGTTTTAGTTTTTCAAACGGGTTTATTAGTTATTCTATTTCAGTTTACGAAATTTTAGTTTACTATAATAACCTTGGTTTGTTGATAGTATGACCATCTGTAGAGCATCTACAGATGGACTATACTGACTGTCCAAATAAGATGGATTTATGTAAACTCAGTCATGCACATAATAAACTCCATGGCAGCTAGCCATATTCCAAGATCTTCATTTCAATCCCCCCAAAATCGAATATCTTAAATAAACAAATTAGCCTTCCGGAAAGGAAACGACAACAAATGACTGTCCAAATACTGTAGAAAGTAAATGGGAAAAATGGTAAATGATCATATAAGAACTGTATCGTTTCACTGAGAAAAATAAAGCTTTCAAATGAATTACATATTAGATAATAGGCCATATAAGAACGGCATGTGAAGATTGATTAGTACAGTTAGTATAGAATGTTTGGCTAACAGAAAACAAATGGAATGTGTTAGCTAGCGTTAGCAAAAGTTTGCAAACTATTTATTTTTAAGACTGACACATGGCCTCTGTGTGCCCCGTGTTCCCTCCTCAACCCCCAGGGATGAAGCCTCCTAGCTTGTAGTGCACTACATAGGGAATAGGGTTCATTTGGGACACACACACACATCCCCCCCTGGCTTCGAAATAATACCCAGAATGGTGCCTAACACCCAAAAAACATTGATTACTCTGAGAGGAAAAAAATGTGTACGGAAATGTGTTATGGAAACATCCTCAGAAGGCTCTCTTGTAACAGTAGGCCTACTGAGTTGCAATGATTAACTAGACATTATGATAGAGTTAGCCTGTCCATACCCAATAAAGATATGGATTAAGATTGACCAAAACAGGTCGGCAGTAGCTGGTCATCTATGACAATTAATAGGATTGTGTCACTTTCTGTTGCTTTGGAGAAAAATGGTGTCACTTTCTGTGGCTTTGGAGAACAATGGCATCTACTTCCAGGAAGGTATTTGTGGAACTATGCGATGGCACACCTAGGAACATTCTCTGCACCCCCATCCTCTGGAGTCACATATCCGGTTTTACTTTTCCAGATGACCATTTACATTAGTAATGTATGGAGGCATTGGCATATGCCACTAAAAAGGTACAGTGCTGATAGGAAACAAGACTTTATCATGAAGTTATTGAGCTCGGAGTTCTGCTGAACGTTAGTTGTTGTGGGGGCAAACGTTTTGCAGTGACTTCAATGGCTATTACTTCCCACTGGTGTACCAGAGCATTTAATACTGATTCTTCCCCTGTGAATTCTTATTTTTCTTCCCGCAATGGGATTTTGCCTCTGCCTGGAACATAAGTCGTTTCGAAAATAAGAATGAGGAGAGAAGTAATAGAGGAAGGATGGGAATGGGATGCAGGCCTGTGAGTGTTTTGCATTTCAAACGAGAGCCAACATCCCATTGCCCCCAACTGAGGTGTGTGTGTATGTATGTGTATATATATATATATATATATATATATATATATAGAGAGAGAGAGAGAGAGAGAGAGAGATTTTAAAAAAGAACACTTACTGGACAGTTTGTACTGTCCTCTGTGCCCTTTATTGTATCCATTACAGGCTAAAGTAAATAAGGTCCAGTGTGAGTCGTGAATGTCCCTTCAGGGCCACTGTACAGGAGCCATGATCCCAGGAGTCTAGTCATGTGGAGATATGGGGGAAGCTTGTTATGCTATTCCCTATGAACATGTAATGCACTACTTTTGACCAGGGTCCATAGGGAATAGGGTGCCATTTGGGATGCAGCACTAATACAGCCCATCTGGCATTCCACACAAACAGGATGCAGGGCACCAGTAGCTCTGGGATCCATTAAAACAAAACAGAACAAAAATATAAACTTGAAAGAAGCCTTGATTGAACTCCTCGTGGATATGTCTCTGTCTGCCCTGTCATCTCTCAGGCTTTCAAAGTGGCTCTCTACAAATACCAAAGGGGAGAGAGTTTGGGCTCGGGTTTAAACCAAAAAACCCAGCCTTTATTTTTGTTGACACTGTGGAAATCGTGTGCATGTGACCTTCTTTGCTTCTAAAGGGAATTGTTAAAAACATTTGTTTGTTTCCCTGAAACATTGACTGTTTAACCAGTCTCCTCATCACCAGTTTTAAAGGCCCAGTGCAGTCAAAAACATTTTCCTTATTTCATATATATTTCCGCAATATGAGTTTGTAATAATACTGTGAAATTGTGAACATGATGATTAATGCCCTTCTGGTGTAAGAGCTATTGGTAAGAGCTGCCTGAAATTTCAGGCTGTTTTGGTGGGATGGTGTGTTGGCCTTCCAAGGTGACATCACCATGCAGTAAAGTAGTTAATAGACCAAAAATAAAGACTGTTCCAAACCTCTCTGGCAATAACAGATACTTTACAGCTAATTTCTTGCAATTCTACACATTTTGTAATCACTTACAGTATGCCATGTTAATATGATATCTGAGTGGGAATGATTAACAAAATCAAAGGGGGCACCCTGGAGGTCAGGGCCCCTGGGCACGTGCCCTTTGTGCCAGGTCGGTATTCAGACATGATTACTACTACTACTAAGTATAGATAGCTGGCTAGACTAACCTCCACTCTCAAAATTGTTAGCTGACATGGCTAATTGAGTGGCTGTCTGTGACTGACATAATGAGAAAAACTGCTAATGCACTACCAAATTTCGAAATTGTACCTGGTATTTTCTACTATTCTTATACTCTCAATAGTAAGTTGAGATCACCCTCCACCCCCAAATAAAAAATAAATAAATCATATTTTTTGATTTGGGGGTGGGGGGATGACTCGGATTGGGGGCCCCCTAGCGGCCACTTACGTTGCTTAGGCTTGGAACTGGCCCTGCTCATCACATTTTATTAGCATGTTTTTGGGGGGAAAACAACAGTTGTTTTTGAACAATATGGTGATCAGAATGATGCAGAATGTTGCATGGGAAAGACATTATATTCACATAAAGTCAAAATGCACATAAAACTTTTTTCATATAAAATATTGAAAACTATCATCTGTTTCGATGCAATTTTATCTGCTGGCTAGCGATTAGCCAGACACATAGTCCTCCCTTTTCCCTCCCTATGCCAAGCACTGCATTCAAGTAACGCATATGTCACGTTTTATCAAGGTGGGTGGAATCAGGCGCAGAGAGCAGGTTTCAGATATTTGACAGGTTATTCTCCGGCGCACAAAAAACACGGTCAACCCAACACACAGGGTGAATAATCCAACACAGGATCAAAAATAGACCGGAGAATAAAACACAAGCACTACACCAAATGACATGAATACAAAAACAATCCCGCACAAAACAAGGGCGGGACAACCTACATACATATAAGGACGTTTAATTAAAACTAAAATACACACAGGTGAAACTAATAAGACAAAACCAATAGACAAACGAAAAAGGGATCGGTAGTGGCTAGTTAGGACGGTGACGACGACCGCCGAGCACCGCCCGAACAGGCAGGAGAGCCAACTTCGGCGGAAGTCGTGACAGCATAACAGAATCTGACATTTTTTCCAGGTTTGCCTTCAATTCACAGAGTCAGCACACGCATGTGCACACAAGCACACACACACACACACACACACACACACACACACACACACACACACACACACACACACACACACACACACACACCTTAAATAATTGTCATTGTCTGTCTAGGCCGACGACACACATTTAGATTAAGGTAAATGTATTGGTCAACTGCACTTAAGGTCCAACCAAAAGTTGAATTCTGCTTTGAACCCACCCCATCGAAGTACACATACAGTATACATACACATATACAGGTCTTGGAGAGGTGCGGGACATCCTTTGATGCTGCCACGGTATAGACCTACATGAATACCCCAAGAACCGTCTTTTATGTAAGTCAGGAAGTGGAGTCTTTCCTATTTTATTCTCAAGGATAAGATTTTCGTAACAGCTTTGAATCAAGATGGCGCCGAAGAACTTGGCTGGCATTTTACATTCTCCCAGCCAATTGTGGTATTTTGTTATTTTTGTTTTGTTTTGTGTAACTTGTTTTTGAACTTATTGTGTACATAATGTTGCTGCTACCGTATCTTATGACCGAAAATAACTTCTGGACATCAGAACTGCGATTACTACCAAGACAGTCGTGAAGAGGGCACGACAAAACCTTTTCCCCCTCAGGAGACTGAAAAGAATATGGTATGGGTCCCCAAGATCCTCAAAAGTTCTACAGCTGCACCATCGAGAGCATCCTGACCGGTTGCATCACCGCCTGGCAAGGCAACTGCTCGGCATCTGACCATAAGGAGCTACAGAGGGTAGTCCCCCCCCCCCATTTTGTACACTGCTGCTAATTACCTCAACTAACCTGTACCCCCGCACACTGACTCGGTGTCACGCCTTGGTCTTAGTATTTTGTGTTTTCTTTAATTATTTGTTCAGGCCAGGGTGTGACATGGGTTTATTGTATTGTCGTATTGGGGTTTTTGTAGGCATTGGGATTGTGGTTGATAGGGGTGTGTCTAGTATAGGCTTGGCTGCCTGAGGCGGTTCTCAATCAGAGTCAGGTGATTCTTGTTGTCTCTGATGGGGAACCGTATTTAGGTAGTCTGGGTTTCACTTTGTATTTCGTGGGTGATTGTTCCTGTGAATTGTTCCTGTGATTGTTCCTGTCTGTGTAGTTTCACCAGATAGGCTGTAATTAGGTTTCACGTTCCGTTTTTGTTGTTTTTTATTTTTGTTGTTTTGTATTTGTATCAGTTATTTCATGTACCGCGATTCATTCATTAAAGACATGAGTAACCACCACGCTGCATTTCGGTCCGACTCTCTTTCGACAAACGAAGAACGCCGTTACACTCGGTACAAGTGCCCCCTCTATATAGCTTCATTATTGTTATTCTTATTGTGTTACTTTTTATTATTACTTTTTATTTTAGTCTACTTGGTAAATATTTTCTTAACTCTTCTTGAACTGCGCTGTTGGTTAAGGGCTTGTAAGAAGCATTTCACGGTAAAGTCTACACTTGTTGTATTCGGCGCACAAATAAAGTTTGATTTGATTTCAATGTCTGAAGTTACACCCTATTCCCTATACACAATGTACTCTATTGGCCCTGGTCAAAAGTAGTGCACTCTATAGGGAATAGAGTGCCATTTGGGACATTACCTGGAAGATAGATATGAATGGCCTTCCTATTGTCAAGAGAAAGGTTATAACTGATGAGCACAATACTAATATGGGGAAAGGGCAACAATCGTTCAGATATAATGTCTCACATTTGGCACTACAAAACAGGGTTTGACTTGAACTTTAGAGGCAGAAATGTCATTTGATTTACATTTGATTCACTTTCAGCAAATAAATAATGCTGTTAATTATGCCATGATGAAGATATGAGAACAATAAGGGAATGATTAAGATGCCATGATAGATCATGCAGGGGCCAAGCTCATCACCGAAAGAGAACAGAGAGCAAGCATGGAGAGAGGTATGCAGCATCTGGAGAAAACATTTTGACTAACCATTATATACCCGAATATCTCAACAACAACAAAAATGTAAACGTTCCCTGTATGTGAACGATGTGTTTAAAACAAGTTTGTGCTGGCTTGTATGGCGCTAAAGCGTCTCATCGTTTCGGGTTACAGAATTAGTATCAAGGTTTAATGGGTATTCACGTTATGGGCCTTTTCTTTACAAGAGGGTCTCTCTGGTGAGGGTTCCAGTGGTTAGCCTGTGGTCCAGGTTGTGTGTGTGTGTGTGCTTATTTATGTGTTTGTTATTTCTTTGAATGTCTGAGTGTGGGGGTATACAAACACTATATAAACAAGAGTATGTGGACATCCCTTCAAATTAGTGCATTTGGCTATTTCAGGCATACCCGATTCTGACAGGTGTATTCAATCGAGCAAACAGCCATGCAATCTCCATAGACAAACATTGGCAGTAGAATGGCCTTTACTGAAGAGCTCAGTGACTTTCAATGTGGCACAATCATAGGATGCCACCTTTACAACAAGTCAGTTCATCAAATTTCTGCCCTGCTAGAGCTGACCTGTTCAACTGTAAGTGCTGTTATTGTGAAGTGGAAACATCTAGGAAGAACAGCAGCTCAGCAAGCTCACAGAATGGGACCGCCGAGTGCTGAAGCGTCTGTCCTCGGTTGCAACACTACAGAGTTCCAAACTGCCTCTGGAAGCAATGTCAGCCTAAGATCACCATGCGCAATGCCAAGCGTTGGCTGGAGTGGTGTAAAGCTTGCCGCCATTTAACTCTGGAGCAGCGGAAAGGTGTTCACTGGAGGGATGAATCACGCTTCACCATCTGACAGTCTGACGGATAAATCTGGTTTTGGCGGATGCCAAGAGAACGCTACCTGCCTGAATGCATAGTGCCAACTATAATGTTTGGTGGAGGAGGAATAATGGCCTGTACTGTTTTTCATGGTTGGGACTGGGCCCCTTAGTTCCAGTGAAGGGAAATCTTAACTTTACAGCATACAATGACATTCTAGATGATTCTATGCTTCCAAAAAAATGTGTCAATAGTTTGGGGAAGGCCCTTTCCTGTTTCAGCATGACAATACCCCGTGCACAAAGTGAGGTTCATACAGAAGAACGCTACCTGCGAGATTGGTGTGGAAGAACTTGACTGACCTGCACAGAGCCCTGACCTCTACCCCATCAAACACATTTGGGATGAATTGGAATGCCGACTGCGAGCCAGGCCTAATTGCCCAACATCAGTGCCCGACCTCACTAATGCTCGTGTGGCTGAATGGAAGCAAGTCCCAATAGCAAAGTTCCAACATCTAGTGGAAAGCCTTCCCTGGAGAGTGGAGGCTGTTATAACAGCAAAGATGCCCATGATTTTGTAATGAGATGTTCAACAAGCAGGAGTCCACATACTTTTGGTCATGTATTGTATGTGAGTATTGTGTAGGTATATTGGGGGAAGTGTATAGCCTAGGTCTGTCTGTGTGTGTTTGTGTCAGGGTCCCCTCCTCTGGGCCCTATTGTGGACCTTTCTGCCCATTGGGGAGGCTGTTTCTTAACAATTACTGCTGACCTGTGAGTGATTTACACAGTCTCTGGGTGGGGCTGGCTCTGGACGTTTGAGTAGCCCCCTTATGAGAGCCCAGCATACGTCATACCTCTCACATGTAAACATAGGCCCCCTTCTCCAATGTACACAAGCACATGTGAAGCTGGAAACACAAGGAACTGATTTGGGGCGTGTCTCTTTTTCCCTCTCTCTTGGGTGGGATGCGAGGAGTATTCATACAGTATGTTTGCATGTACAGCACCAGTCAAAAGTTTGGACACACCTACTCATTCAGGGGTTTTTCTTTATTTTTCCTATTTTCTATATTGTAGAATAATAATGAAGACATCAAAACTATGAAATAACACATGGAATCATGTAGTAACCAGAAAAGTGTTAAACAAATCAAAATGCATTTTATATTTGAGATTCTTCAAAGTAGCCACCCTTTGCCTTGATGACAGCTTTGCACACTATTGGCATTCTCTCAACCAGCTTCATGAGGAATGCTTTTCCAACAGTCTTGAAGGAGTTCCCACATATGCTGAGCACTTGTTGGCTGCTTTTCCTTCACGCTGCGGTCCAACTCATCCCAAACCATCTCAATTGGGTTGAGGTCGGGTGATTGTGGAGGCCAGGTCATTTGATGCAGCACTACATTACTCTCCTTATTGGTTAAATAACCCTTACACAGCCTAGAGGTGTGTTTTGGGTCATTGTCCTGTTGAAAAACAAATGATAGTCCCATTAAGCGCAAACCAGATGGGATGACAAATCACTGCAGAAGGGTGTGGTAGCCTTGCTGGTTAAGTGTGCCTTGAATTCGAAATAAATCACAACAGTGTCACCAGCAAAGCACCCCCACACCATCACACCTCCTCCTCCATGCTTCACGGTGGGAACCACACATGCGTAGATCATTCATTCACCTACTCTGCGTCTCACAAAGACACGGCGGTTGGAACCAAAAATCTCAAATTTGGACTCAAGACCAAAGATCAAGATCAAGACCAAAGGACAGATTTCCACCAGTCTAATGTCCATTGCTTGTGTTTTTTGGCCCAAGCAAGTCTCTTCTTATTATTGGTGTCCTTTAGTAGTGGTTTCTTTGCAGCAATGAAGGCCTGATTCACACAGTCTCCATTGAACAGTTGATGTTGAGATGTGTCTGTTACTTGAACTCTGTGAAGCATTTATTTTGGCTACAATCTGAGGTGCAGTTAACTCTAATGAATTTATCCTCTGCAGCAGAGTTTACTCTGGGTCTTCCTTTCCTGTGGCAGATCTCATGAGAGCCAGTTTTATCATAGCTCTTGATGGTTTTTGCGACTGCACTTGAAGGAACTTTCAAAGTTCTTGAAATTTGATGGACTGTCTTTTCTCTTTGCTTACTTGAGCTGTTGAAAAAATTCCACAAATTAACTTTTCATTAACAAGGTGCACATGATAATTGAAATCCATTCCAGGTGACTACCTCATGAAGCTGGTTGAGAGAATTCCAAGAATGTGCAAAGCTGTCATTAAGGCAGAGGGTGGCTACTTTGAAAAATCTTAAATATAAAATATATTTAGATTTGTTTAACACTTTTTTGGTTACTACATGATTCCATATGTGTTATTTCATAGTTTTGATGTCTTCACTAATTATTCTACAATATAGAAAGTAGGAAAAATAAAGAAAAACCCTTGAATGAGTAGGTGTGTCCAAACTTATGACTTATGGTTCTGTACATTTGGATGAAGCGAAGTTGAGGTAGAGTTCTGATTGTTTTTGATATTGTTTCTCTTTTAGCCTTACTCTCTAAGTCTAAGTGAATGCACATGCATACTTACCCATACACCGATAGAATTGAACGATGCGCTCCGTTGCTTTCCTCTCCCTTGTGGTTGGAGGATGAATTACGTACACAATTGCAGGATGTTATCTCCTAGGAAACAACAATTCACGTCTCTTTACTCAACCACAGCATATGGAGAAACGCTTATAGTCTCCTTACCTCTTGTCCAGTCAGTAAAACTCAAAACAAAAAGGTGGAACATTTTGTGCGCTCCCCCCCTCCACCCTGCTCAATAAATGCTGCTTTCTGGGGATTCTGGTTTTCCCTCTGTAGCCCCTACCCCTTCACCTCCCCATTCCTCCATCTCTGTGAAACAGCTTTTCAGTGTCAGTGAAAACATGTATCTCGCTCTCTCTTACACTCTCTCTCTCTTACACTCTCTCACTCACTCACTCACTCACTCACTCACTCACTCACTCACTCACTCACTCACTCACTCACTCACTCACTCACTCATTCACTCACTTACTCAGTCACTTATTCACTCACTCACTCACTCACTCACTCACTCACTCACTCACTCACTCACTCACTCACTCACTCACTCACTCACTCACTCACTCGCCAACTCACTCACTCACTGCTTAAATATACGTTGCACAATGGACTTAATTGGGCTCAACAACTTTCATACGCTCTATTTCCATATAGGTCCAAATGTTCCAGAGTGTTTATACTTTACAAATGCCTCCTTAGGAGAGGCTCGTTGTTCGTTTTTTTTTTTGCGAGGAGAGCAAAGAAACAGACATACTATTATGATTATCAGATTATGCATTGCGAGGCCCCGTCATCTGTGGCTCAGAGCCAAAGGAAGCTGACTGGCTCTTGGGGAACGGTCATGCTGGAGTTAAAGTGCATTGATGAGTAACAGTCCCCTGAGTAAACAGCTATGCTCAACATGCAGAGAAGAGAGGAGAAACATCACTTCCCAAAACAGTGACTTAGTAACAATGAGAAACACTCACTGCAATAAACTAGTGAAGGGTCGTTTGCGAATGAACTGCTCTTTTTGAATGACTCTTTTTGGTTAACGTCAGGAACCGGATCGCATCTTTAAAATAGCCATTCATTAGGTAGTGAGGAGAGATCCTCATTCTAGTCCACACACCACACAACGTAGAGCTGTTTGGCAGAAAAATGAACGTCTCTTTTAGGTGAACAGAGCCAAAAGATCCGGCTAACTGAAAAGAATGCT
Source organism: Oncorhynchus keta (assembly GCF_023373465.1). NCBI lineage: Eukaryota > Metazoa > Chordata > Actinopteri > Salmoniformes > Salmonidae > Oncorhynchus > Oncorhynchus keta. The sequence goes on along the minus strand of NC_068430.1, from coordinate 48,465,404 downwards.
CATCATTACAATAGACAACATCCTCAATCAGTCAAAGAAAACTAAAAAGGTTTACACAACGCCAATTCTTTCTATAGTGATGTCAACTTTTTAAGAATGTTTTTTATATATACAGTCATGGTCAAAAGTTTTGAGAATGACACAAATATGCATTTTCACAGTCAGCTGCCTCTGTTTGTATAATGGCAATTTGTATATACTCCAGAATGTTATGAAGAGTGATCAGATGAATTGCAATGAATTGCAAAGTCCCTCTTTTCCATGCAAATGAACTGAATCCCCCAAAAAACATTTCCACTGCATTTCAGCCCTGCCACAAAAGGACCAAAAGGACCAACTTTACCCAGTACCAGGACATTTCCGCCAAAAACCTGGTTGTCTCGGCCAGGAGACTGAAACTTGCCAGCAAGTGGATTTCTAGCAAGACAATAACCCCAAGCACACATTAAAATCCACAAAGATTTTTGACATATACTAGATTCTTGACATAGCTCATTCTAATATATTTACTACTGTACATATAATTCTTAGTATATCTTGTGTACATTTGTCTGGTGTATATACGTATAGATTACATTTTGATTACTGTTACAGTGCTATTTGGGTTGTTAATTGGATTCGTCCAAACATTCTTGATTTCTAGTAAAAATATATATATATATAATAACATTTGAATTATTTGCGTTCTTGTTTGACATTTTACTGCATTGTTAAGAGCTAGTAATGTAAGCATTTCACTGCACCTACTACAGCATAACATCTGCTAAACTGTGTACACAACCAAAAAACCTGGTTTGAAAGAAATAGTTTATTGGCCACAAAACCAACATTTTGCAATGGCCATCCGGAATTGAAGCCCATTGAAAACCTATGGTTTGAAGTGAAGATGGCAGGCCATAAGTGCAGAGCGAAGGATATCAAGGATCACAAAAGATTCTGTATGGAGGAATGGTCTTATATCCTTCCCAATGTGTTCTCCAATCTTTGGAAACATTTTAGAAAAAGACTCAGTGCCTTTATGCTCACAAGGTGAGGTATTGAAAGGAATTGAAGAACAGGGGTGCCAATAATAAAATAAAAAATCTAATGACTTGTTAAACAAAATCTCTTTCGCTGAGTAATTGTATTAGTATACAATAATATATATAAGGTTGTACAATATAGCTCAGTATTTGTAGCATTTATTTTATGCCGTCTTTTTTTGCTCATCTTTATCAAGGGTGCCAATCATTTTGAACATGACTTTAGAATGTGGACTAAATTGCTAGACTATGTCACCTTTTTGTGTCGTGAGGGAAGATAATTCAGGCGACAAAATAAAAACGCAGGTTTGTAAAAGTCAACACCGACTAAGTGGACTCATGAAATACAGGTTTCAACACTTCCTTGACATAATGTTTCGACTTTGTGTCAAATATGAGAATAATTCTAGTGAATCTGGGCCACTGCATGGAAAATAGCAAAGAAACAAGCAAACAAAAACTGTGAGTTGTGAGTCTCCAGATTGTCTCTTGACTTTCCACAAGGACATTTTTCTTACTGGATCCTTTCTTTGTGCTAATATTTCAGTTGGCCCGGGCTTGGTAACTGCAGCGTTGTCATGTGGAGAGACACGGCTATCCGAGTCAAAGTGAACACCGGTGTCAAGATTAAAAGACTTTCAGTAACTTCATCGGCCATGAAGTTGCTGAATATTAATCCTTTTTCACTTCCTACAAATATACCAGCTCTAATATTATTATGGAAATGGTACACGCTGCCCCGAACACCATCTGAGCCATACACTCTCAGAGAGCAGAGGAGATGTGTTTATTAAAGCCGTGTGTTGGAACATGTGCGATGATGGCGCTCATAAAGTCAACTCCTTCCCACTCAAATCATCCCTGTTTATTTTTCCACTGTTGGGGACAAATCTCTCACAGGGAGAATGTAACCGTTTTCAGATGAGCCAAAAATGTTGTTTTTTTCAAAGTTAATCTCGCTGAGTCCCTCCCCTGTTGTGTACATTTTTTCTCTGGTGGTTGTGTAGATCTGACACTGAAAGCTGAAGGATCTAAATGTACACAGACGCTGAAGTTACCTCAGGAGATCCAAAGGTCTTTCTCGGAGAGTGTGTGAACGTAACATTTGCCTCTTGTCAGTCTCTGTCTTGATCTCTATCCTAGCCTACAATTTTATTTCACCTCTTGGCATGGTTGTTCCGCATATTAGATCAAACGTTTTATTATTATTGGTAGTTACAGTCTTGTCCCATCGCTGCAACTCCCGTATGGACACAGGAGAGGCGAAGGTCGAGAGCCATGCAGCCTCCAAAATACAACCCTGCCAAGCCGCACTGCTCGCTTAACCCGGAAGCCAGTCAGCCTGGCGACTGAAGTCAGCCACCGCAAGCAGTTGCTAGAGCACGATGGGATAAGGACATCCTGGCCGGCCAAGGATGCGCCCGCCTCATGGGCTTCCTGGTCACGGCCAGCTGTGACACAGCCTGGGATCAAACCTGGGTCTGTAGTGACACCTCAAGCACTGCGATGCAATGCCTTAGACCTCTGCGCCACTCGCGGTGCCCTGACCATTACTTCCCTTGGTTACTCTGACCATTGCTTCCCTTAGACTCTTTCACAATTACAATGAATCAGGACTGCAGCAGAGATGTGCTAGGCTAGAGTATGTCCAGTGACACGTTAGACACAAACTGACAAAGTATTCTAATAGGCTGATATGCCTCTTTGCCTTGACTGGAGTCTCTTTGATCTTGTGCTACCTCCATTCATAAAGTATTATGTAGCTAAACAGAAAGGACTATCTTAAACTGGATAACCCTGCATTGCGTCATTGAGTAGAAACATTGAAGGCCCAGTACCTTCAACATGATTTTCTATATATTTCCACACTATGAGGTTGGAATAATACTATGAAAATGATAATGTCCTTTTAGTGTAAGAGCTGTTTAAAAGACCACCTGAAATTTCTGCCTGTTTTGGTGGGATGGAGTTTTGGCCTGCCTTCTGACATTACCAGGCGGTAATTAATAGACCAATAAGATGGTCTTGTGCGGATGCGACGGGCTGCTTCAACTGGAAGCCAGTGCAGGAGCCCAGAGCGGAGGCAGCCGGGAGATGACAAGTGGGTGTTGAAGCATGAACTACAGGGCCACCTTGTGATGTTGGTGTAATAGGTGTTGTCGAGAGACCCTAACTTTTCTGCCAATAACAGCTAGTTTTTAGTTTTACCCTCCCCACTCAGACCACACCCAGACAGGCCTAGCAAAATTCTTGCTTGTGAAATTGCTCTTTGCTAAGAAGCTATTTTGGTTTCATTATGCCCATTTTAATTGAAAACAATCCAAGTAAGGTACTTAATTGTTATCCAGAAATTATTTGATGTTGATATACAAATGGCTGCATTGGTCATTATGGCCTCTCAAGCAAATCCGTCTTTTTTAGTGGTTGTAGATATGCCAAACATGATTCACCACCTACAAGATTAATTATGTGTCGTCTGCATAACAATGATAGGAGAGACCTCACCCACACTGAACAGAGCCCTGGGGACACCAGTGGTGAGAGCACGTGGGGAACAAGACATGTTTACATGTTTGGAGAGGAGGATCTGATGGTTCTTCAAAGTCTAAATGAATTATTTTCTAGGGTTATATAAAATATGCTGTTTTCAAGGACAATTACAATATATTTTAGTAGTTGTATACTGTTGTTTAAAGTGTTGACATTTTATGTGTGGTTTCACTAAGTTGCCTTTATTAGTGAGTAACAGCAAACATGTTTTAACTGTCCAAACTATTGCTTAGTTCTGTGCAAATTTCTATCTCCGGCAGGAAATTGCATGAGTTACAACCCGAGGGAGGATGAGAAGTTCTGGGTTCTCAATCTCAGTATCTCTCTATGGCCCTCGCCTAGATCTGAGCCTAACTTACACAGAGACAAGGCTGGTGTGTGTGTGTGTGTGTGTGTGTGTGTGTGTGTGTGTGTGTGTGTGTGTGTGTGTGTGTGTGTGTGTGTGTGTGTGTGTGTGTGTGTGTGTGTGTGTGTGTGTGTGTGTGTGTGTGTGTGTGTGTGTGTGTGTGTGTGTGTGTGTGTGTGTGTGTGTGTGATGCTGGCGGGCTGTGGAAGAGAGTAAAAAGCCATCTGACACTAAAGAATGTACAAATGAAGTGGATGACAACAAACTGAGACATGTGAGGGGAGACAGTACAAAACTAGGGCTGTCAAATTATTTTTTAAATGTAGTCAGTTAATAGCACAATTTAATTGCTTTTTCTGAATTTGCTGAAATTGAGCTGTAATTTAAGAAGTATTATACAAAAAGCCTTAGAAGAATATGGACGTCTTGATTTAGCAAAATTAGGTAAATTGATACACTTTCTTTTAACCTCAATGTCAACTTGTTTTGACATCACCTTGTTGTTTTAACTGTATAGATTATGTATTCTAGATGTTTTCAGTGTGTTTTGAATGCTTTCAGACAATGCGATTAATTGCGATAAAACCATTGTTTTGCACTAAAATGACAAAAAGTTAACTCAAGTTAACTTATTAACACTGACAGTCCAAAACAAAACGTAAGACGTCCTTCACCACACAGAATGTCACTGCGCTCCTAGTTTGGAGTGAGGGATGGGACAGAGGAAAGGGAGGAAAGTATTGATGATGTGTCTTTCTGGCTTCACAAGAGGGTGTGTGAGGGGGGAGGATAGATGAGGGGATGAAGGAGTGATACTCTTTTTATGTTGTTGTAGAAAAGATCCTTCCTATCCTGTTTATCTGGATTGGAGAAAAGTACTTTCTAATACAGGGCCCAGTGCCATCAATTCAAATAACCGGATTTTCTGGCCAAAACCATTTAAGGTTCGTGTCCTTGAGATAAAAGAGAGAGAGAAAGTATTATGGTGCTGTGAGTATGGGGGTTTGATTTCATTATCAATGTAGCAATGTTTACTGTGAAACAAAACAATTCAACTTTGTTTACATTTTAAAATGCCCACAGTGTAAGAGGGATCCTAGAAAACCTGGAATTGTAAAATAATCTGAGTGATTAAGGCCCTCAGTCTGTTCACTGTAGGCTGAATGTACAGTAACTAAATCAACATTGTGTGTGTGTGTGTGTGTGTGTGTGTGTGTGTGTGTGTGTGTGTGTGTGTGTGTGTGTGTGTGTGTGTGTGTGTGTGTGTGTGTGTGTGTGTGTGTGTGTGTGTGTGTGTGTGTGTGTGTCAGGCAGGCAGTGAACAATGTCGGTGAAGCTGCGGTTTGAGTGTCCCGCGGATGGGTGCGTGGTCCAGAGGAGCTGCTCCTTCACGAGGTTCAGCCCCGTGAGTGGACGCCGCCGGTGAGTGACATCTTTAGTCGACCACTAAGGCGATAAACAACTATCATATAATATGGTCACGTATAACATGGTCACACATCATGGTCCAATCAACTGAACTATCAGACAGACCCATGGCTATGGAACCAGGATGATCCTGACCAGCTCAACAGGAGCTTGTTCCCTGCAGTCTAAAATACATGTACTTATAAGCACCCTATCAACACCCACGCATTCACTCTTTATTAGTGTGTATGGATGTCTTTGCTGACAGGGACACACACTTTTCATGCCACGTCATTACAAAGTGATTTTCGTAGCAGGTTAGGAGAGCATTTTCCCTAACCCGTTTCCTAACCTTAATCTAACCTGTAACAAAAAGGTCACTTCGGTATCGAAGTGGCGTGAAAAGAGTGCTTCCCGGATTGCCCCAGGCACAAATATTGCTCTGCAAGAGAGCCAATCACTTCACTTGACCAGTGTTAGAGATAGTCAATCACTATGTAGTAAAAGAGACGGTCAGCCTCCACCCACAACCTCAGTCTTGGCTGCCAATCAACCACCTTGTATTCTAGATACACAGATATAAATACTTCATTAAGCAAAACAGTCACAAGGACAACAATCAACAACAGTTAAACAATCAACAGGCAAATAAAGGTTAAATAAAATAAAGAATCTTATGACTGAATCCCTCCAATGCTTAACTTATGCTTGACTTACTTACAGTACGTTATCAATAACGAATAGTGAGACAAGTAGAACTCAAGAGGTGAGCCAGCAGAAGAAAATTCAGTCATAGTGTGCATGTAAATTTGCTCTGGCTTTCTACTTCGATTTCAGAGCACTCTCGTTTGAGTGTGCCAGAATACAGATTAACTGATGAGTTTACAAATGTATATGGCCGGTGTCAGTAAACATCGGCAAAAAAAAGTAATTCAAATGTGCCGGCAGAACAGTTACAGTCACCAGCACTCTGGATAACATGAAAACAGCCTAACCAGCTCTGCTAGGGCGAATAAAATGGTCAGAGTGAGGTGTTCTCTCTTTTATGTCTGGAAGTACCTAGCAAGCTAGCCAACGTTAGCCAGTTAGCTTGGGTGCTTGACTGCTTTTGTGAGGTCAGAACGTTCGGATCAACCCTACTCTTCGGCCAGTGTGTCCAGTGTGCGCTCTGAACACTCCAGGAGCGAAACGCTCTGAATTTACAAATGGACAATCCGACAACGCTCTGAATTTTTGAACACCCAGAGCTCACTCTGAGCACACTCTGGCAATCAAGATTGAATGTACGAACACACCCTTAATGACTATTAATTCCAACCCAAAGCCCGTAGTTTGCTGTGCGCTGTGTATATCATATCATGAGTGTAAGACACAGCTGCCAGTTGGAGAGGGGGGATTTTCAACAATTTTAGTGTCCTATTTACTGAACACTAATACAAACATAGCACATGGGACAGCAACCCGTTCCATCTCATCCCAAAGAGGTCTGGGGATTGCACAGACCACTCAAGTAAACTGAACTTGGTGTCATGTTTCATGCAAAGTTTTTCAACACCTCAATTGTCCAGTGTTGGTGCGCAAGTGCCCACTGGATACACTTCTTCTTGTTTTATTTGATATGAGTGGAGTGTGATCGCCTGCTACAATAGCCCATCCATAATAAGGATCCACGAGTTGTGCGTTCTGAGATGACGTTTTGTACACCACTTTTGTACTGCACCGTTATTTGTCTATCGGTCGCCCACCTTTTAGCTTGCAGGCCTTTTGCCATTCTCCTTCGACCTCTCATGAACGAGCTGTTTTTGCCCACAGGACTGCCGCCGACGGGATGTTTCTTGTTTGTAGCACCATTCTTGGTAAAACCCTAGACACTGTCATGAGTGAAAAGCCCAGGAGAGCGGCTATTTTTGAAATTCTGGATCCGGCACGCGCAAGTGACTTACATTGAGTGAGTGCATACATTTTTGTGTTGGTGGCCCCAGTAGGAATCAGACCTCCGATCCTGGCATTGAAAGCACCATGCTCTATCACACTTTTTTTTTGCACAAAAACGCTTCTGGAATTCTGATGGGTTAGCAAAGGGGTACGTGATGTCATCTTAAGAACCCAGGAGCAACACACTGGAATGCATTTCCTGCCTCAAAGCAGAGAGGGACAGAGGAAAACTGAGGCTATTTATTTGATTTATTTAACCTTTATTTCGACAGGGAGTCATGCTGAGACCAAGTTCTCTTTTACAGATGAGCCCTGAATCAAACATACACATCAATACACTCAATACACATCAATATACATATAGAAATACACAAAATGCAAAACACGATCATATAAAACGAACACGTTCTTCAGTATAAAGTCCCTCATTCAGCCATCTGAATAGCCCCAGAGACACCAACGCTTCCAATTGCAAAGAAACTAAAATCAGATTAACCTAACTCAGCGGATACCGAAGGGCTCTTCAGAGTTAGCCATCCTTGAGATCGGGTCTGGCAGCTCGTACGTCTGTAACAATGAAGTAAGGTACAGCAGAAGTTTATGCAAGTCAAGAGGGCCTTATAAACAAAAAGAGTGAAATGCATCAATCTACAAGACTTCAAAGAGGGCCAGGCCTACTTTCTGATACAGAAAGAATGATGTGTACAGAACCTGTCGCCTGTAATAATGCGTAGTGCATTATGATAAACAATTTATCAAAGTTACGAAGTTTATTGTGCTAAGCATGAACAGCACTTGGCGGTGGTCCTCATACATTGTTATTATAAAGCTTTCATGGTGACATACAGTGGCCTGTGAAAGTATTCACCCCCTTGGCATTTTTCCTATTTTATTGCCTTACAACCTGGAATTGAAATATATATATTTTTTAGGTTTGTATCATTTGATTTACACAACAAGCCTACCACTTTGAAGATGCAAAATATATTTTATTGTGAAACAAACAAGAAATAAGACAAGAAAACTTGAGCATGTGTAACTATTCAACCCCCCCAAAGTCAATACTTTGTAGAGCCACCTCTTGGGGTATGTCTCTATAAGCTTGGCACATCTAGCCACTGGGATTTTGGAGTCTTCCACATGCCTTTTGGTGAACACCAAATGTGTTTGCTCATTTTCCTCTTTAAGCAATGGCTTTTCTTCTGGCCACTCTTCCATAAAGCCCAGCTCTGTGAAGTCTACGGCTTAAAGTGGTCCTATGGACAGATACTCCAATCTCTGCTGTGGAGCTTTGCAGCTCCTTTGGTCTCTTTGTTGCCTCTCTGATGAATGCCTTCTTTGCCTGGTCTGTGAGTTTTGATGGGCGGCCCTCTCTTGGCAGGTTTGTTGTGGTGCCATATTCTTTCAATTTTGTAACAATGGATTTACTGGTGCTCCGTGGGATGTTCAAAGTTTGGGATATTTTTTTATAACCCAACCCTGATCTGTACTTCTCCACAACTTTGTCCCTGACTTGTTTGGTGAGCTCCTTGGTCTTCATGGTGTCTCTTGCTTGGTGGTGCCCCTTGCTTAGTGGTGTTGCAGATGCTGGGGCTTTTCAGAACAGGTGTTTATACATGTATACTGAGATCATGTGACAGATAATGTGGCACTTAAATTGCATGCAGGTGGACTTTATTTGACTAATTATGTGGCTTCTGTAGGTAATAGGTTGTGCCAGATCTTATTTAGGGGCTTCATAGCAAAGGGGGTGAATACATACAGTGGGGCAAAAAAGTATTTAGTCAGCCACCAATTGTGCAAGTTCTCCTACTTAAAAAGATGAGAGAGGCCTGTCATTTTCGTCATAGCTACACTTCAACTATGACAGAAAAAATGAGAAGAAAAAAAATCCAGATAATCACATTGTAGGATTTTTTATGGATTTATTTGCAAATTATGGTGGAAAATAAGTATTTGGTCACCTACAAACAAGCAACATTTCTGGATCTCACAGACCTGTAACTTCTTCTTTAAGAGCCTCTGTCCTCCACTCGTTACCTGTATTAAGGGCACCTGTTTGAAATTGTTATCAGTATAAAAGACACCTGTCCACAACCTCAAACAGTCACACTCCAAACTCCACTATGGCCAAGACCAAAGAGCTGTCAAAGGACACCAGAAACAAAATTGTACCTGCACCAGGCTGGGAAGACGGAATCTGCAATAGGTAAACAGCTTGGTTTGAAGAAATCAACTGCGGGAGCAATTATTAGGAAATGGAAGACATACAAGACCACTGATAATCTCCCTCGATCTGGGGCTCCACGCAAGATCTCACCCCGTGGGGTCAAAATGATCACAAGAACGGTGAGCAAAAATCCCAGAACCACACGGGGGGACCTAGTGAATGACCTGCAGAGCTGGGACCAAAGTAACAAAACCTACCATCAGTAACACACTACGCCGCCAGGGACTCAAATCATGCAGTGCCAGACGTGTCCCCCTGTCTACGCCAGTACATGTCCAGGCCCATCTGAAGTTTGCTAGAGAGCATTTGGATGATCCAGAAGAAGATTGAGAGAATGACATATGGTCAGATGAAACCAAAATATAACTTTTTGGTAAAAACTCAACTTGTCGTGTTTGGAGGACAAAGAATGCTGAGTTGCATCCAAAGAACACCATACCTACTGTGAGGCATGGGGGTGGAAACATCATGCTTTGGGGCTGTTTTTCTGCAAAGGGACCAGGACGAGTGATCCGTGTAAAGGAAAGAATGAATGGGGCCATGTATCGTGAGATTTTGAGTGAAAACCTCCTTTCATCAGCAAGGGCATTGAAGTCTTTCAGCATGACAATGATCCCAAACACACCGCCCGGGCAACGAAGGAGTGGCTTCGTAAGAAGCATTTCAAGGTCCTGGAGTGGCCTAGCCAGTCTCCAGATCTCAACCCCATAGAAAATCTTTGGAGGGAGTTGAAAGTCCATGTTGCCCAGCAACAGCCCCAAAACATCACTGCTCTAGAGGAGATGTGAAAACAGTATGTGAAAACCTTGTGAAGACTTACAGAAAACATTTGACCTCTGTCATTGCCAACAAAGGGTATATAACAAAGTATTGAGATAAACTTTTGTTATTGACCAAATAGTTATTTTCCACCATAATTCGCAAATAAATTCATAAAAAATTCTACAATGTGATTTTATGGATTTTTTCTCCTCATTTTGTCTGTCATAGTTGAAGTGTACCTATGATGAAAATTACAGGCCTCTCTCATCTTTTTAAGTGGGGGAGAACTTGCACAATTGGTGGTTGACTAAATACTTTTTTTGACCCACTGTATGCATGCCTCTCAAGCTCTGTCAGGCTGGATCGGGAGATCCGCTGCACAGCTATTTTCAGGTCTCTCCAGAGATGTTCGATCAGGTTCAAGTCCGGGCTCTGGCTGGGCAACTCACAACATTCAGAGACTTGTCCCGATTTCACTCCTACGTTGTCTTGGCTGTGTGCTTAGGGTTGTTGTCCTGTTGGAAGGTAAACCTTCGCCCCACTCTGAGGTCCTGAGTGCTCTGGGGCAGGTTTTCTGTACTTGCTCCATTCGTCTTTCCCTCAATCCTGACTAGTCTCTCAGTCCCTCCCACTGAAAAACATCCCCACAGCATGATGCTGCCACCTCCATGCTTCACCGTAGGGATGGTGCAAGGTTTTTCCTCCAGATGTAACCCTTGGCATTCAGGCCAACGAGTTCAATCTTGGTTTCTTTAGACCAGGGAATCTTGTTTCTTACGGTCTGAGAGTCTTTAACCTCTTGCTCCTACCTGACACGCAGGCGTCCCATCTAGACATCTGGAAATGCAAATGCGCTACGCTAAATGCTAATAGTACTAGTTAAAACTCAAACGTTCATTAAAATACACATGCAGGGTATTGAATTAAAGCTACACTCGTTGTGAATCCAGGCAACAAGTCAGATTTTTAAAATGCATTTCTGCGAAAGCATGAGAAGCTATTATCTGATAGCATGTAACACCCCAAAAGACCCGCAGGGGACGTAAACAAAATAATTAGCATAGTCGGCGCTACACAAACCGCACAAATAAAATATAAAACATTCATTACCTTTGACCATCTTCTTTGTTGGCACTCCTAGATGTCCCATAATCACTATTGGGTCTTTTTTTTTATTAAATCGGTCCATATATAGCCTAGATATCGATCTATGAAGATTGTGTGATAAACGAAAATAAATAGCGTCTTATAACGTAACGTCATTTTTTAAAATTAAAAAAGTTGACGATAAACTTTCACAAAACACTTCGAAATACTTTTGTAATGCAACTTTAGGTATTAGTAAACGTTAATAAGCGATCAAATTGATCACAAGGCGATGTATATTCTATAGGGGTACGTCTGGAAATAATGTCCGGGTAAATCTCAACCAAAATATCCAGTCCGAGACCTGAAGAAATTGGCTGTCTCTTCTTCGTTTGACCAAGAAACAAAGCCTAGGCAAATGACAAGACTGTTGACATCGTGTGGTTGCTGTAGGAATTGCAATCTCGGCTCCAGGTAATTTGCTTTCCCATAGACAATCCATGCAAGTGGCGCATTGATATATTTTCCAATTTTCAGCGATCAGATTTTCCTGCGCTTTTCGATGAAACGCACGTTCTGTTATAGTCACAGCCGTGATTTAACCAGTTTTATAAACGTCTGAGTGTTTTCTATCCACACATACTAATCATATGCATATACTATATTCCTGGCATGAGCAGCAGGGCGCTGAAATGTTGCGTGATTTTTAACAGAATGTTCGAAAAAGTAGGGGGTAGGAGTAACAGGTTAAGTGCCTTTTGGCAAACTCCAAGTTGGCTGTGATGTGCCCTTTACTGAGGATGTTCCCTTTACTGACCAGGTCCATACTGTAGGGAACAAAAAACCTTCAACACAACCACACAACAACACAATTACTTACCACAACTATTGACCACACCTACTGACCGCAACTGGCACTGTCATAGTATTCCACTTTCCAACAAGTCAGTTCATCAAATTTCTGCCCTGCTAGAGCTGCCCCGGTCAACTGTAAGTGCTGTTATTGGGAAGTGGAAACGTCTAAGAGCAACAATTGCTCAGCCGCAAAGTGGTAAGCCACACAAGATCACAGAACGGGACCGCTGAAGTGCATAGAGCATAAAAATCGTCCTTGGTTGTCCCCGGTTGCAACACTCACAACCGAGTTCCAAACTGCCCCTGGGAGCAACGTCAGCACAAGTACTGTTCATTGGGAGCTTCATGAAAGGGTTTCAATGGCCGAGCAGCCGCACACTAGCCTAAGATCAATGCCAAGTGTCAGCTGGAGTGGTGTACAGCTCTGGACTCTAGAGCAGTGGAAACGTGTTCTCTGGAGTGATGAATCACGCTTCACCATCTGTCTGACGGACAAATCTGGGTTTGGCAGATGTTAGGAGAATGGTACCCGCCGGAATGCTTAATACCAACTGTAAAGGTTGGAGGAGGACGAATAATGGTCTGGGGTTGTTTTTCCTGGTTGGAGCTTGGCCCCTTCATTCCAGTAGAGGGAATCTACAGCATACAATTGTAATGGCGCCGGGGAGGAGAGTTGGACAACAAGGATTTACTCCAGACACCCGAACAGGCCCTCATCCCCGTCATTTCCAGGAGAAAGAGATGGAAGAGTTATCACGGAAGGAGATTGTGGTGCCTTGTGAGGATCCGCCAATGAGTGACTAATTTGCCTTTGTCATCGTTCCTATTGGCCAACGTTCAATCGCTGGATAATGAATTGAACGAACTAAAAACACATATATCCTACCAACGGGACATTGAAAAGTGTTAAATCTTATGTTTCACCTGGCCGTGGCTGAACAACAACATGAATAACATACAGCTGGTGGGTTATACACTGTATCGGCAGGATAGAAGAGCAGCCTCTGGTAAGAGGGGTGGCGGTCTATGTAGGTTTGTAAACAATAGCTGGTGGACGATATCTAAGGACGTCTCAAGGCTTTCCTTGCCTGATGTAGAGTATCTCATGATAAGCTGAATACCGATTCTCTACCTAGAGAGTTTTCATCTCTATTTCCGTAGCAGTCTACATACCACCACAGACCGATGCTGGCACTAGGAACGCACTCAATTAGCTGTATACCGTCATAAGCAAACAGGAAAACGGTCATCCAAGGGCGGTGCTCCTAGTGGCCGGGGACTTTAATGCAGAGAAACTTAAATATGTTTTACCTCATTTCTACCAGCATGTTAAAACCTCTTGTAACTAACCATCCTGGATCCGGGAGAATTGTCATCAACTGACACTAAGTAATATAACGCAACGGACAAAAAATCTTACTAGAAAATGTTCATATTCATGAAATCACAAGTGAAATATATTCAAACACAGCTTAGCCTTTTGTTAATCACCCTGTCATCTCAGATTTTGAAAATATGCTTTACAGCCAAAGCAAGAAAACCATTTGTGTAAGATTATCCATAGCCTAGCATAGCATTATGCCTAGCTAGCAGCAGGCAATCTGGTCACGAAAATCAGAAAAGCAATCAAATTAAATCATTTACCTTTGATGAGCTTCGGATGTTTTCACTCACGAGACTCCCAGTTAGATGTTCCTTTTTTCCAGAAAAAATATTTTTGTAGCTCTTCACGTTTGGCTGAGAAAACGACCGGAAATTGCGGTCACGACAATGCTCCATAATATCGACAGAAACATGTCAAGCGTTGTTTATAATCAATCCTCAAGGTGATTTTCAAATAGCTATTCGATAATATATCAACCGGGACAGAGCTTTTTTCAGTAAGACCGGGTGGAAAAATGGCTACCTCTGTCTTTTGCGCGAGAAATACACAAAGAGCCATCAGATGGACACTGAGGCAATGTTGTCGCTCCGGCTCATTTTTCAAAATAAAAGCCTGAAACTATGTCTTGTGATACTAGACACATTAAGGAAGCCATAGAAAAAGGAATCTCGTTGATATCCCATTCACTGCTCAATAGGGAAGTATAGGAAGGGACTCTTATTTAGAAACCGCTGCGTTCCTGATTGGATTTTTCTCATTCTTTTGCCTGCAATATCAGTTATGTTATACTCACAGACAATATCTTTACAGTTTTGGAAACTTTAGAGTGTTTTCTATCCTGAGCTGTCAATTATATGCATATTCTATTTTCTGGTCCTGAAAAATAGCCCGTTTACTTTGGGAACGTTATTTTTCCCAAAATAAAAAAATGACCCTTAGATTCAACAAGTTAAATGTGCAACCAGCGGGGGAAAAAACTCTAGACCACCTTTACTTCACACACGGAGACTCGTACAAAGCTCTCCCTCACGCTCCATTTGGCAAATCTGACCAGAATTCTATCCTCCTGATTCCTGCTTACAAGCACAAATTAAAGCAGGAAGCACCAGTGACAGTCAATAAAAAAGTGGTCATATGAAGCAGATCCTAAGCTACAGGACTGTTTTGCTAGCATAGACTGGAATATGTTCAGGGATTCTTTCGATGGAATTGAGGAGTACACCACATCGGTCACTAGCTTCATTAATAAGTACTGTGACAGTTTGCTTGGTACTGGGTCCTTGCGGCGGCATGGAGAAGAGCGGCCCTGGCCTTCCTCCAGGTGCGATGACAACGGCGCATTTGATCAAGGACAGAGGGGACCGCAACCTCAACCTCTTGGGTGGGGAACAAGGTGGGTTGGTAACCCAGAGCACACTTGAAAGGTGACATAACTGACGAGGCATTGGTGAGGGTGTTGTGGGCATATTCAACCCAGGGTAGCTGAGGAAAGGGTTAGTAGAAGTCACGCAGCGTAGGGTAGTCTCCATCTCCTGGTTGCCACGTTCGGTATGGCCGTTGGTCTGGGGGTGATATCCAGAAGAAAAACTGACATTGATACCAAGAGCTGACCAGAAGGATCTCCATATCTGTCAGAGGGAATGCCTTGCAAACGAAACACATGGGATACCAGCAGGTCCTCAGTTTCCCTGGCTGGGGGCTTGGAGAGGGGAATGAAGTGAGCCGCTTCGGAAAATCTGTCAATAATGGTGAGGATGACTGAGTTACCAATAGATGGGGGAAGGCCAGTGACGAAGTCTCGAGCTATGTGTAACCAGTGGCAACTGGGTATGGGAAGAGGGCGAAGCAGACCGGAAGTGGGTTTTAGTGGAGGTTTTGTTCCGGGCACAGACCGAGCAGGCTGAAACAAACCCCCAGGCATCTCTCTCCATAGTGGGCAACCAAAAGTGCTGATGCAGGAAGGTGAGGGTTCGGTTTATACCAGGGTGACAGGTGAGGCAGGTAGAATGGGCCCACTGAAGAACATCGGAGCGAACAGAATTAGGAACAAACAGAGCATTTCTAGGACCGGTCAGGCTGGTGGCAACAATGCAGGTGGATGGCACAATGGAATCTGGCTGAGAACCAGTGTTGTCGGTGGTGAACTGACGGGAGAGGGCGTCAGGCTTGGTATTCCTAGAACCGGGGCGATGAGTGTGAAATTTAATCTACCGAAGAACAAGGCCCACCTGGCTTGTCGGGAGTTCAGATGTTTGGCGGTCTGGATGTAGGACAGGTTTTTGTGGTCTGTCCACACAATGAAGGGGAGTACAGAGCCCTCCAGCCAGTGACATTACTCCTCAAGAGCCAGCCTAACTGCCAACTATTCCCAGTTACTGATGTCAAAATTGTTCTCAGCAGGTGAGAGTTTACAGGAAAAGAATGCACATGGTTGGAGCTTCTGATCAGAGGGGGAATGTTGAGACAGAACAGCATCTATCTCGATGTCGGAGGCGTCCACCTCCACGTTGAACCGGAGTTCTGGGTTCGGCTGAGTGAGGACTGGAGCGGAAGTGAAGTGGCGCTTGAGTTCCAGGAACGCTGCCTCTGCCTCAGGGATCCAGTGGAACGGAGTGGAGGTGGAGGTGAGAGGGGTGAGAGGTGCTGTCAGACGGCTATAGTTGCAGATGAAACGTCTGTAAAAATGGGCAAACCCCCAGAAAACGCTGGAGCTGCTTCAGGTTAGAGGGCACAGGCCACTCTGGTGGGGTCCATACATAACTCCCCCTGTGCAATAATATATAACCCAGGAAGGACACACTCACATTTCTCAGCTTTGACAAAAAGCTTATTCTCCCACAGCCGCTGGAGAACTTGGTGAACGTGTTGCTGTTAAGCCCCAGGTTCCTTAGAAAAAATATGAACGTCATCCGAATAGACAAAAATGAAGTGTCCAATCACATCCCTCAGCACATCATTGACTAGGTTCTGGAAAACAGCAGGAAGACCAAAAGGCATGACCAAATACTCAAACTGGCCAAGTGGTGTGTTAAACGCAGTTTTCCACTCATCCTGGATGTACCTCTCCATAGCCTTGTGCTCGGGGCAAGAGAGGTTACACGACCGGCTACTGGGGAGATTAGCTCCAGGCAGGAGGTCAATGAGGCAGTCATACGGCCGTTGAGGCGGCAGCGGCAGGGCGTGGTGCTTGCTGAACACAGGAGCTAGATTGTGTTACTCGGGAGCAACTGTTGACAGGTCCGGAGGTTATGGAATGGACTGGGGCACAGACAAGGCAGGAGCAAGGGCAGAATGTAAACAATTAGAGTGACAAAATTAACTTCAAGTGGTTACCCTTCCGTCTGTCCAGTCGATCTGAGGGTTGTGCAGCTTTAACCATGGATGGCCAAGAACCAGGGGAGAGTGAGGGCAGTCGATTATGTGGAAACTGATCCTTTCCTGGTGGTTTCCAGAGAGATGCAGGATGACAGGGACGGTCCTCTACCAGACACTGTCCCAGACTCTCCCAGACACTCCCAGACAGCTGTCCATTGAGAGCGTTGACATCGAGGGGTGGATCGAGTGGAACAGTGTCCAGGCCCAACTGAGTAACAACACCACGGTCCAGGAAACTCTTGTCGGCGCCCCAGTCGATGAGAGCTGGCAGAGGAAAAGCCTGGCTCTACTGCATGAGGACGCCGTCAAGCAGGGGTCTGGGGGGAGATGGGCAGGCAATTTGGCTCAACAGACGCAGGGAACAAGTGGAAACAAAGTGACCAACCTGGTCAAAATATAGGCAGCTCCTAGCGCTGATTCGCCGCTGCCTCTCCTCTGGAGAGAGACAGGCCCGGTCGAGCTGCATGGTTTCAGGTTCTGGAAGAGACTTGGGGAGGGAGGCATTCGGGGAAGGAGAACAAGGCAAGGAAGCAGATGTTATGGGGCATGCAACCTTACCTGCCCTCTCCCTCTGACGCTCACAGAGATGGTTGTCGAATCGGATGGCGAGATATATTTCAAGCCCTACCTTCAAACTCAGTACCTCTTTGCTTGACATCATTTGATTTTTTAAAATCAGCCAAGATCAAAAGATTGTAGACCTCCACATGTCTGGTTCATCATTGAGAGCAATTTCCAAACGCCTGAAGGTACCACTTTCATCTGTACAAACAATAGTACGCAAGTATAAACACCATGGGACCACGCAGCCGTCATACCGCTCAGGAAGGAGATATGTTCTATCTCCTGGAGATGAACGTACTTTGGTGTGAAAAGTGCAAATCATTCCCAGAACAACAGCAAAGGACCTTGTGAAGATGCTGGAGGAAACAGGAACAAAAGTATCTATATCCACAGTAAAATAGTCCAATATCAACAAAACCTGAAAGGCTCCTCAGCAAGAAAGAAGCCACTGCTCCAAAACCGCCATAAACAAGCCAGACTACGGTTTGCAACTGCACATGGGGACAAAGATAATACTTTTTGGAGAAATGTCCTCTGGTCTGATGAAACAAAAATAGAACTGTTTGTGGCCATAATGACCATTGCTGTTTGGAGGAAACGGGGAAGCTTGCAAGCGGAAGAACACCATCCCAACCGTGAAGCACGGGGGTGGCAGCATCATGTTGTGGGGTGGCAGCATCATGTTGTGGGGGTGCTTTGCTGCAGGAGGGACTGGTGCACATCACAAAATAGATGGCATCATGAGGGAGGGAAATTATGTGGATATAATGAAGCAACATCTTTAGACATCAGTCAGGAAGTTAAAGCTTGGTCGCAAATGGGTCTTCCAAATGGACAATGACCCCAAGCAGACTTCCAATGTTGTGGCAAAATGGCTTAAGGACAACAAAGTCAAAGTATTGGAGTGGCCATCACAAGGCCCTGACCTCAATCCCATATACAATTTGTGGGCATAACTGGAAAACCGTGTGCGAGCAAGGAGACCTACAAACCTGACTCAGTTACATCAGCTCTGTCAGGAGGAATGGGACAAAATTCACCCAATTTATTGTGGGAAGCTTGTGGAAGGCTACCCGAAACATTTGACCCAAGTTAAACAATTTAAAGGCAATGCTAACAAATACAAATTGAGTGTATGTAAACTTCTGACCCACTGGGAATGTGATGAAAGATATAAAAGCTTTAAAAAAAATCACTCTCTCCACTATTATTCTGACATTTCACATTCTTCAAATAAAGTGGCGATCCTAACTGACCTAACACAGGGATTTTTTCACTGGGATTAAATGTCAGGAATTGTGAAAAACTGAGTTTAAATGTATTTGGACAAGGTGTATGTAACCTTCTGACTTCAACTGTATATACTGTATTTTATACCGTCTATTGCATCTTGCACATGCCGCACGGCCATCGCTCATCCATATATTTGTGTGTATTAGGTAGTTGTTGTAGAATTATTCGAATACTTGTTAGATATTACTGCACTGTCGGAACTCGAAGCACAAGCATTTCGCTACACTCGCATTAACATCTGCTAACCATGTGTATGTGACCAATACAATTTGATTTGATTCGATTTTTATACATGACCCAGAGCATGATGGGATGTTAATTTCTTTGGAATTGCTCAGGAACCACACCTGTGTGGAAGCAACTGCTTTCAATATACTTTGTATCCCTCATTTACTCAAGTGTTTCCTTTATTTTGACAGTTACTTGTACATGTAGTTCACTACTCCCCAACTCTGGCGATAAATATGTTGATTGCGTCAACCAGGATGTGTAAACTAAGCTATGACATACATGGACATACAGCACATATTTGACATGTCATAAATACCTCAGTAATTGAATGTAATTGCATGAATCAATCCAAGATGGCGTAGCAGTCAGATGTCCAGTCGTGTCCCTTGTATATATCGTTTTACATCTTTTTCTTCGCATATCTTTTAAAATATTTTGCTAAATCCCAACATCTAAATACTCTCCTGCAACCTGCCTCACCCAATGTAGCGTGGATCTGCTTTTTTTCTCTAAAGTATTAATATTTACTTTGGATCTGGAATCCCTCAACTGAAGCTAGCCAGCTAACTACCAGCTATCAGTCAGCAAACCATTGCCAGCGGTCATCAGCTAACCTTCAGCTCGGAAAGCTCTCGCCAGTTCCAACAACATGACTCTAACCAGAGCATAACGGACCTTTTATTTTTATCCCCGGATTCCTACCGCAAACTGAACATTTTCATCTGGATCTTCACAACTAGCTAACCGCAATCCTGGATGACTACTCGTGGCTAGCGTTTCCATCCCACAAGCAAGCACCAATTAGCTTGAAGCTAGCCCAGTCAGGGCTCCTGTGCTACCACCGAAGCATTCTCCTGGGCTACAATATCCGGACCCCTTCTACAGTCGGTACGGGGCATGGAACCCCGCAGATCCCCTACGACTGGGATACTGACATAATCTGCCCGAGGACTCGGGCGCGACGCCCGCTGAAGGCCCGATATGCCAACCAGCAAGGCTTGCTAGCTACCTAGAGCTACTTGGAACCCTACTAATTCCACGACTGGTCTATCGACATCAACGCAAGAAGAGGCAAAAACAGACTTACCCGCGACGTCCCCCAAAGGCTAACTTTCTAGCCCCTGCTTGCTTGCTAACCCGGTCTGCTAACTGCTAGCTCGCCGGGCCCGGTCTGCTAACTGCTAGCTTGCCTGCCCGGTCTGCTAACTGCGAGCTCCTGCTAACTGCTTGCTTGCTAACCCAGCCTGCTAACTGATAGCTTGCCCGGTCTACTGGCTGCTAGTTTGTTTAGCCCCGGCCTACTAACTGTTAGTTTGTTAGCATCGGCCTGCTAACTGTCTGAATCGCCGTGTCCCAGCCAGCCCAACCACTCACTGGACCCATATGTTCACTTGGCTACGCATGCCTCTCTCTAATATCAATATGCCTCGTCCAGTACTGTCCTTGTTAGTGAGGTGTTGTTCCACCTCCGACATGTGCGATGACATCACCTGGTTTAAACATCTCGAGAGACTATATCTCTCCCATCATTACTCAATGCCTAGGTTTACCTCCAATGTACTCACATCCTACCTTACCTTTGTCTGTACACTATGCCTTGAATCTATGCTATCGTGCCCAGAAACCTGCTCCTTTTACTCTCTGTTCCGAACGTGCTAGACGGCCAGTTCGTATAGCCTTTGGCCGTACCCTTATCCTACTTCTCCTCTGTTCCTCTGGTGATGTAGAGGTTAATCCAGGTCCTGCAGTGCCTAGCTCCACTCCCACCCCCCAGGTGCTCTCATTTGTTGACTTCTGTAAATGTAAAAGCCTTGGTTTCATGCATGTTAACATTAGAACCCTACTCCCTAAGTTTGTTTTACTCACTGCTTTAGCACACTCTGCCAACCCAGATGTCTTAGCCATGTCTGAATCCTGACGTAGGAAAACCACCAAAAACCCTGAAATCTCCATCGCTACCTATAATGTTTTCTGCCAAGATAGAACTGCCAAAGGGGGCGATGTTGCAATCTACTGCAAAGATAGCCTGCAGAGTTCTGTATTACAATCTATGTCTGTACCCAAACAATTTGAGCTTCTACTTCTAAAAATTCACCTTTCCAGAAACAAGCCTCACACTGTTGCCGCTTGCTATAGACCTCCCTCTGCCCCCAGCTGTAGCCTCCATATGTTAATTGATTGCCCCCCATCTATCTTCTGAGTTTGTGCTACTAGGTGACCTAAACTGGGACATGATTAACACCCCAGCCATCCTACAATCTAAGCTTGATGCTCTCAATCTCACACAAATTTTCAATGAACCTACCAGGTACAACCCCAAATCAGTAAACACGTGCACCCTCATAGATGTCATCCTAACTAATTCGCCATACTAATACACCTCTGCTGTTTTCAATCAAGATCTCAGCGATCACTGCCTCATTGCCTGCATCCGTAATCGGTCTGCGACCAAACGACCACCCATCATCACTGTCAAACGCTCCCTGAAACAATTCTGCGAGCAGGCCCTTCTAATCGACCTGGCCGGGGTATCCTGGAATGCGATTGACCTCATCCCGTCAGTGGATGATGCCTGGCTATTCTTTAAAAGTGCCTTACTCACCATCTTAAATAAGCATGCCCCTGTCAAAAAATGTAGAACTAGGAATAGATATAGTTCTTGGTTCACTCCAGACCTGTCTGCCCTTGACCAGCACAAAAACATCCTGTGGCGTTCTGCATTAGCATCGAATAGCCCCCATGATATGCAACTTTTCAGGGAAGTTAGGAACAAATATACACAGGCAGTTAGAAAAAGCTAAGGCAAGCTTTTTCAAACAGAAATTTGCATCCTGTAGTACTAACTCAAAAAAGTTCTGGGACACTGTAAAGTCCATGGAGAATAAGAGCACCTCCTCCCAGCAGCCCACTGCTCTGAGGCTAGGAAACACCATCACCACCGATAAATCCTATATAATTGAGAAGAGAGAGAGAGCTGCAAAATCTGGACCCCTACAAATCAGCCAGGCTAGACAATCTGGACCCCCTCTTTCTAAAATTATCTGCCGAAATTGTTGCAACCCCTATTACTAGCCTGTTCAACCTCTCTTTCGTATCGTCTGAGATTCCCAAAGTTTGGAAAGCTGCCGCGGTCATCCCCCTCTTCAAAGGGGGTGACACTCTTGACCCAAACTGCTACAGACCTATATCAATCCTAACCTGCATTTCTAAAAGCCAAGTTAACAAACAGATTACTGACCATTTCGAATCCCACCATACCTTCTCCTCTATGCAATCTGGTTTCAGAGCTGGTCATGGGTGCACCTCAGCCCCGCTCAAGGTTCTAAACGACATAACCGCCATCAATAAGAGACATTACTGTGCAGCCGTGTTCATCGACCTGGCCAAGGCTTTCGACTCTGTCAATCACAACATTCTTATTGGCAGACTCGACAGCCTTGGTTTCTCAAATGATTGCCTTGCCTGGTTTACCAACTACTTCTCTGATTTGTCAAATCTCAGTGTATCAAATCGGAGGGCCTGTTGTCCGGACCTCTGACAGTCTCTATGGGTGTGCCACAGGGTTCAATTCTCGGGCCGACTCTCTTTTCTGTATACATCAATGATGTTGCTCTTGCTGCTGGTGATTCTCTGATCCACCTCTACGCAGATGACACCATTCTATATACTTCTGGCCCCTCCTTGGACACTGTGTTAACTAACCTCCAGGCGAGCTTCAATGCCATACAACTCTCCTTCCGTGGCCTCCAACTGCTCTTAAACGCAAGTAAAACTAAATGCATGCTATTCAATCGATCACTGCCCGCACCTGCTCACCCGTCCAGCATCACTACTCTGGATGGCTCTGACTTAGAATACGTGGACAACTACAAATACCTGGGTGTCTGGTTAGACCGTAAACTCTCCTTCCAGACTCACATTAAGCATCTCCAGTCCAAAATTACATCTAGAATCGGCTTCCTTTATCGCAACAAAGCATCCTTCACTCATGCTGCAAAACATACCCTCGTAAAACTGACCATCCTACCGATCCTCGACTTCGGTGATGTCATCTATAAAATAGCCTCCAACACTCTACTCAGCAAACTGGATGCAGTCTATCACAGTGCCATCTGTTTCGTCACTAAAGCCCCATACACTACCCACCATTGCGACCTGTACGCAATGGTTGGCCCTCGCTTCATACTCGTTGCCAAACCCACTGGCTACAGGTTATCTACAAGTCTCTGCTAGGTAAAGCCCCGCCTTATCTCAGCTCACTGGTCACCATAGCAGCATCCACTCGTAGCACGCGCTCTAGCAGGTATATCTCACTGGTCACCCCCAAAGCCAATTCCTCCTTTGGTCGTCTTTCCTTCCAGTTCTCTGCTGCCCATGACTGGAACGTATTGCAAAAATCTCTGTAGCTGGAGACTCACATCTCCCTCACTAGCTTTAAGCACCAGCTATCAGAGCAGCTTACAGATCACTGCACCTGTACATAGCCCATCTGTAAACAGCCCATCTATCTACCTATCTCATCCCCATACTGGTATTTATTTATTTTTATTTTGCTCCTTTGCACCCCAGTATCGCTACCGGCACATTCATCTTCTGCCGATCTACCATTCCAATGTTTCATTGCTATTTTGTAATTCCTTCGCCACCATGGCCTATTTATTTCCTTAACTTACCTCATTTACACTCACTGTATATAGACTTTGTTTTCTTTTGTTCTACTGTATTATTGACTGTATATTTTCTTTATTCCATGTGTAACTCTGTGTTGTTGTATGTGTCGAATTGCTACGCTTTATCTTGGCCAGGTTGCAGTTGCAAATGAGAACTTGTTCTCAACTAGCCTACCTGGTTAAATAAAGGTTAAATATATATTTTTTAAATGTGTGCCAAATGGCACCCTAAATCCAAGCATACCTGATTCAAGGTGTCAACTAATCATCAAGCCCTCAATGAGTTGAATCAGGTGAGTTTGTCCGGGGCAACAACAAAAAGGTGTGCTGTTGGGGGTACACGAGGACTGGAGTGCCCTATTAGGGGTACTCAAGGACTGGAGTGCCCTACATGGTGCAATACTTTTAACCAGGGTTCATAGGACTCTGGTCAAAAGTAATGCATTATATAGGGAATAGGGTTCCATTTGAGACGCAATCATCACTGTGTGTAAATGCTTGCCTTCTTCATCCTCTCCTCCATACAGGGTCTCCCCTTTACAGAACTCTTTTCGATCCAAAGCCCTGTCGGGGAAATCTACCAGGGTGCATCCTTCTCCCAGTCGGATTGGAGCCAGTATCTGGGGACAGCAACCTGAGCAGGTGGACCGGATATTTCAGGCCTTACGGAAAGGCCTCAAGTAAGTAGCTCCAATCATATGAATGTCCAATGGAGTAGACAAGTGTGAAGTTGCCCCTAGTCTAAGGTTTTATGTTTGCCCCTTTAATTGGTAGGGGGGGTATGCTTGGGGAAACATAAGCTGACCTTCGATCTGTGCATCAGGGCAACTTGCTGTTAATTCAGAAGTCGCATGTACTGTACTGCACCAATCAGCATCACGCACAGTGCTTGGTGGCTGATATTGAGCTTTGTTGGCAGGGAGTATCTAGATGGCCATCAGACGGAGATGGACTTCCTGTCCTCCCAGCAAAGAGACACCAAGAGGAACTCCAGACTGGTGAGTATATAGTAGTCGAGGTTGTTGGATGGGA
Source organism: Oncorhynchus keta (assembly GCF_023373465.1). NCBI lineage: Eukaryota > Metazoa > Chordata > Actinopteri > Salmoniformes > Salmonidae > Oncorhynchus > Oncorhynchus keta. The sequence continues at coordinate 48,440,662 of NC_068430.1, read as the reverse complement.
CAATGGGAAGTATGGGCTCATTGCATTACACTCCGAGATAAACAAAACGTTTATTTGTTTGTCACCATAGGTGAACACTTTTTGGTTCCAGGTATAACCATTTGCTGGTGAAAACGGTTCTACTTAGAACCTGTTAGTGGACAAACGATTCCACGTAGAACCTTGTATTAATGAAAGGATTCCACTTGTAACCAAAAATAGTTATTTTCAGAGAGTTCTCCTACAGGGACAATTGAAGAGCCCTTTATGTTTCCAGATATTCCAGATATGACCTTCTTTTCGAAGAGTGTAATGAGTGGAACTGCAGTAAACACATGGAATAGAAAGCCTCCTCTATAGTACACAGTCCAGTCACAATGAACAATTTAGGCTCTTTATCAACAGTCTTTTCTCAATCTCTCACATCCACTCTTCTCGTCTCCTCAAAACACATTGGAGCAGAATATCTGAGGTTCCTCATCTAGGGTCTCTTCCTCCAAAACGGTTTGAGAAAGAGGCGAGGAAAGAGAATGTGAGGAATAAAGAAACAACTTTTAAGACATTGCTTTTGTATCGAGTTCATAAAACATATAGATCTCCCAGAAATAAACCTAGACACTCCTCTGTTTTCAGGCTTTTCTGTATGATTTGGAGAAGGTGAGATACCATTTTTTGCCTGCTCTCTTATCATTTTTTGAATGGTCAAAATGAATTGTCATGGGGCTCCTGAGAGGCGCAGTGGTCTAAGATCCTGGTTCGAGTCCAGGCTCTGTCGCAGCTTGCCGTGACCGGGAGACCCATGGGGTGATGCACAATTGGTCCAGCGTCGTCCGGATTAGGGGAGGGTTTGGTTGGCAGGGATGTCCTTGTCCCATCGCGCTCTAGCGATTTCTGTGGCAGGCCGGGTGCATGCACACTGACACGGTTGCCAGGTGTACAGTGTTTCTTCTGACACATTGGTGTGGCTGGCTTCCGGGTTAAGCGGGCATTGTGTCAAGAAGCAGTGCGGCTTGGTTGGGTTGTGTTTCGGAGGATGCACGGCTCTCGACCTTCGCCACTCCTGAGTCCGTATGGGAGTTGCCGCGATGAGACAAGACTGTAACTACCAATTGGATACCATTATTTATTTTTTAAATTACATTTAAAAATTGTTGTCATAAAATGTACCACTTGATTTTGCGATGTCAGGAGATCCGAGCATTGGAGAGATACATAAGAAGACTGGAGTTCCAAATCAGCAAGGTAACAACTTCCATAACTTTCCTAATGCATATTGCTGGTGTTTTTATTTAACAGACATGATAGTGAAGAGATGACAGGAAAGGTGTGACATCTATGAGTCAGAGGGCCATTGGTTCAGTTTTTTTACACGTTCTGTCTCCGGTATACATGCATGCCAGGATCAACAGCACAAACCGCTAGATAACACAGGCCACACTTCTATGACCGCTATGTAGGTCTATGTAGTGTCAATTCTGTCTCCACCACAGTCAAACACTGAGGGGTTTTCCCACTAACCAATGTGCATCGATGCATCAGGAAGAATAACATGTGGGAGCAAAAGCTTCATAAATAACCAGAGGGGGGACAAAATGGTTGCCTGTTTATATTTACATTTCTAGGTGGAAGAGCTGTACGAGACTTACTGTATTCAGTGGCGTCTGTGTCAGGGGGCGGTGAACATGAAGAAAGCCTTCGCTCTATCGCCCTCTTCTCGGGCTTCCAGAGAGAGCCTGCAGGAACTCAACCGTAACCATCGCCACAGCCTGGAGGTATTGCAGTCACACGCGGTCGGGTGCCACACACCTTCGTTTACCTCAACAATTTCATGGGTTATCTCACACACCGTATACACAGATCCTCTGGTCAAACGTGTCCTTCGGTTGCCATGTTTAGAACATACGGGTGGATATGGGACAATGAACAGACAACCAAAAGCTTGTTCATCGTCCTGTTTCATGAGATAATGTTATACATGTTATACGCTTAGCAGCCAACCGCTGAGTCTGGAGTCACAGGTCACTGATGGGTACTTGAAGGACCATTACTCTTCATATTTCATGGGTTCTAATACACACTATAATTCTATGTACCATTGCCAGAGGGAAGGTATGGGTCACACGTGAGCTAGCGTAACCCCATTTACCACTGACATAGTGTGGAGGTATGGTTCACAGATGGACTTTGAATCTCCCATTTGTCTTCTCTTGTCATGGGTTCTCACACACAGAATTTCACTATAAGATCTATTAGACATATTGAAGTATACTTTGAAGGATTTTTAAAGTAGTTTATAAACAGGTTTGATTAATTCATAGATAGATTATAAACTAATAATAAACAATGTACAAACTACCTAGAAATACTTTATAAAGTTAATCTTTGTGTAAAGTGTTACCAAGACATTATAAGTCTCTGATCATGCAGACAACTCTAGGTCCAGTTAGATCAATAAATAAATTGTGAAAATGAAGTACAGTAGCAATCCACTGCTGATCATGGCCTACACACATTTTCAGGATATGTGTGTCATGGAGGGGGAGTTGGAGATTCTCTTGGGAGAGCTTCACATCAAAATGAAAGGTAAAACACATGTTCAACCTTCATCATTCTAGTGAAATGGAATACAAAAAATGGCACACCTCAGTGGCAAGCTTCAACTTTGTCTGAAAAAATCTATTCCAACAGGATTGATCGGCTTCGCTCGACTATGCCCAGGCGACCAATACGAAGTGAGTGCCTCTATCAAAACATATCCCGGTGAAAAACGCTCTGAGGAACCACAACTGAGGAAAAAGACCCAGGCTGCAGCCAAAATGGCACCATATCCGCATAGCTCTAAGGACCTTGGTTAAAAGTAGTGCGCTTTCTAGGGAATAGGGAGCTATATGGGACACGGCCTCAAAGATGTATGCTTTTTTCCATACAGGTTGTGATCCGTCTGGGGAGGCAGAGGTGGAAGATCCGGGGAAAAATCCAGACGGATGATAGGCAGTCATGGGATGTGGAGGAGATGATCTTCCTCGCTCACATCCACGAGAACTTTGATATAAAGGTGAGCTTTTTTTTGGGGGCGGCTTCCCAGACACGGATTAAATCTAGTCCTGGACTGAAAACCTTGCTCAATTGAGAATCTGTATTGAAACTGGCTCTTAATCATGTAATAGTTTTAATCAGTGCCTAGGAAACTGGGCCCTAAAGATTTAGACTGAGCTGCATCTGAAATGACAGTCTAACTCGTACATAGTGTAAAACTTTTGACTGGAGCAACGTGTGGTCACATAGCACACTACTACAGAGGTAATGAGGTGACATATGAGATTGAGAAGCAGTTGAAAGCGGTTGATTTCCCCCTGTGGAAACTTCATTTGTGTGTCTGTCAGGTACATCCAGGCACATCAGGATCACACATGACAATACATTCAGATGCTCTCCGGGTGCAAGCCCACACACCAGTGTGAACGTCACATCCTGTCAGGGATGACCATGTGGGTGGTGATGACAGGCGTATTCCTGTCCTTTGTGTGCGGAAACACAGTGGCAAACAGCGCACAATGTGGATGAAGTTACATTCTCTGTTGATGGGGAAAACAACATCCCTTCTGTGAAAGAGATATGAAGCCCATTTTCTGGCTAAGTGAGGTATCTTTACAAAGGCCAAAGAATTTCCAGTCAAACTAAGTCCAATTGAAGTTGCAGACGTTCAAAGCTTGAAACAGTAGTCTTCAAGTGCATGATAATACATCTTGAAAACCGGAAAAAGTAAATGGCTGTGAATGAAAAGGATTAGAGAAAGAAGAACGTTGTATTGTTAAGAGTCGACACCTGAAGAATGAGGAGTAAGACAGTTCTGACCTTGCGTGACGTTTCAACTGACCAATCATGTGTCTCTACTCAGGTAACAGAGGTCAAGGGGCTGGGCTCCCTGCTGGTTGGCGTGGTAATGTGTAAGAGTGCTGACTTCTTCATGTCTCGACCCCAGCTCATGGTAGTGGACATCACTGAACTAGGCACCGTCAAGCTCCAACTAGAGGTGGTGTGGAAGTAAGTACACCAGTTAGCCATTTGGAAAATGATTTACAAGGTTTATGTTTATATGCAGAGTACGAATTATACCGTGACATTGGGGGGGGTCTCTATTTTTTTTCAAAGGACTCCAGGTGAATGCACAAAAGCATGTATGGGTTCGACATGTATTATAAGACATGTATTATAACGGTCATCATGTATTACCTTTTAATGTGGCATTAACACAACCAGTCCTGATGTTTTCATCTGAGTGTCAAACAAATCACTTCAAAAAGTAGGCTACCTGCTCACGTTCGTCCACTCAAAAATGATTCCAGCATCCAAACAAGTGCACTGTGCACCGGCCATTTGATGAATGGAAATAGACATCTGTTATAAAACACCAAAACGTGTCATTACATTCGCAGATTGTCATTAGGCGACCACTTTTGTAGGCTGAATTAATTGATGCATCTTGCTGACAAATTGAAATGTTTTTGTAAAAAGAAATGTTGGGACACCTGAAAAGGGGCTGAAATACAGGAAACAAATACAGTTGTGTCTGTCCTGAGCTCATCGGCATAGGAAAGTGTGAGGGCCCAGTTTGCTAGCAAATACTCAAGACAGACAGAGATGCAAGAAAGTCAGAGTAGAGAGAAGAAGGCAATTGAAAGAACCTGAACCAACTGTCATTGGTATAAACCATGACAGAGAGGTGGTGGTGTTGGTTTCATTCGAAATAAACTTTCATTTTAACATTTGTATCAGTTTCAGTACACTGTTTATATGGTTATAGGGTGCTGAATTATTCCTGATTATACTGAGGAATTCAAAATAGTAAAACAAAAATATCTTCCTTATAAATAAAACTATACGAAGGTCACATGGTCAGGGAAATCTGCTGGTTCTTATTTATAGGTCATACTGTAGGTCATAGGTTTGGAAGTTAAGTCTTTTTTCTCTCTGAGAATTGAATGTAAGCATGTATTAGATCAATAGAAGGACATTTGCAGCTGCTACTCAGACAGTGCTAGACAGATTTAGATCATTTGAGTATTTCTCTCTGACAGTTTTTCATTCATTCCTAAGAGAGGGAGGACTGAAACTGACTGAAACACAGACCAGACCATTACTGTACCTCTCCTCTAACATGACCCAGCTGTGACAGAACAGCTGATCCTATCCCCTTCCATGGACACACAAACATACACAGAAACACACACACACACACACACACAGATCAGATTACAGTGGGTATATAGACTCCAGGTGGAGGACATTTCATGGTTTCTCTTCACAGTGCTGGTAGTTTAACCAGATCCTAAACCTCGGCCAAGTGCCTTCTGATTGCTCCGCCATTCTGTCATGATGCTATTCTGACCTGCTTTCTCAGTCAGACCACCAGCCATATAAACTACCTTTTGGTTTACTCTGAGAATGAGTTACACTAAAATAAAAATAAAAATGGAGTACCCGCAAAACACCAGTCTCAACGTCAACAGTGAAGAGGCAATTCCGGGATGCTAGCCTTCTAGGCAGTGTTCCTCTGTCCAGTGTCTGTGTTCTTTTGCCCATCTTAATCTTTTATTTTTATTGGCCAGTCTGAGATATGGCTTTTTCTTTGCAACTCTGCCTAGAAAGCCAGCATCCCAGTTGCGCCTCTTCACTGTTGACGTTGAGACTGGTGTTTTGCGGGTACTATTTAATGAAGCTGCCAGTTGAGGACTTGTGAGGCGTCTGTTTCTCAAACTAGACACTCTAATATACTTGTCGTGGATTAGCTAACACAACGTGCCATTGGAACACAGGAGTGATGGTTGCTGATAATGGGCCATTTCCCAAAAAACCTGCCATTTCCAGCTACAATAGTTATTTACAACATTAACAATGTCTACACTGTATTTCTGATTAATTTGATGTTATGTCTGCTAAATGACTTAAATGTAAATGTAATGGACAAAAAAATAGTTTTTTTTTCAAAAACAAGGACATTTCTAAGTGACCCCAAACATTTGAACGGTTGTGTACATTCTGTCTCTTTCTCTTTCTCTTTCTCTTTCTCTTTCTCTTTCTCTTTCTCTTTCTCTTTCTATTTCTATTTCTATTTCTATTTCTCCCTCCCTCCCTCTCTCTCTCTCTCTCTCTCTCTCTCTCTCTCTCTCTCTCTCTCCCTTCCTCCCTCCCAAGTCCGTTTGACAGTGGGGAGATGAGGCCAATCACCACTGCATCCAGCAGGCAGTCCATCCACAGCAGGAAGGGCTCAGTGTACAGCTGGATCCCTCCCAACACACCCAGCTTCACAGAGAAATACTTCATAGTGAGTGACCCAGACATAGCCTCGTTCCATACTGTATGTGCTATAGGCAACTCTTCTATCCTTCATTGTAATGCTATTGTATGCTTTTACAATGAATGATAGAAGAGTTGATCACTTTGGAAATAATAACTGTATTTAATGCTTTCGTGTGTTATCCTCTGGGATTGGGACTGTACAGGTGTTGGATCTTAATTTGACCCCTTTCGCCACAAGAGGAAAATAATACTCGAGCAGGAGGATTTGAATCGCTGAACAAATATTTAAAATCGCCACCAGGGGGCAGCCGGAAGGACCGTACCTACATTGTACCTTCTGTAGGCCATGTGCAGGCTACAGCATGTCTTGTGTGATTTCTAATGTGGATTTCATCAATTGCTTTAGTATACTGCATGTTGAAGGCAAGCAATAGGCAGAATAAACTATTGTTTTTCACTGTGCCTATGTGGTCCAGTGGTTACAGTCACTGACTCTGGTACACATATTCCAGATTTTTTTTTTTAGGCATTCACTCTGCGTGGTTACTGGGTTAATTGTGTGTGGTTACAGGGTTATAGAAGCAACTCAAAGGTTATCAGTTTAGGTGTTAATTCCAAATTATTTAAAGTTAGGGCTATGGTTTGGGGAATGCTGAAAGAAAATAATCCCAAAAACGTTTTGCCTATGTATCCATAGTATTGTTAACGCTTGCTAGAATGGTCTAAGCTACGTGCTCCATCTCTGAGCCTCCTGAATTGCTGGGCGACATAGTGATCAGCCTGAGCAGACGTGAGGGCCCACAAGTTCATTTAGTTTATTAAAATTTTTCCTAGAAGTAAAATGAATAGTCTGATCACTGACACAACGTGTCTCGGCTCAACGAAATCATCGTCGGACAGGTTCAAATGCATAAACATCTTGACAGCTTTACGAAAGTAAACATTAAAGCCACACAATATAGGCTTTCAATCCACACCAAAGGTCAGAACTATATTGACAAATTACACATGACCTAATTATAAAACGTGGGCGGGCATCCCTACTGCAGAAAAGTGTATTGTTCTACATTAGGCCTACATCTGTCAATCAACAGATGGCCCAAATCAGCTCATCAACTCGACCAGGGAAACACAGTAGCCTATTATTGGTTTTCACACCTTTCATTATGTGACACTGGATAGGGTAATGAATAACCTCCAGAATATAGCCTTTTGGAATATAATCAAATAACAAGGGGGCTGTTGCAACCAACGATGGTACTAGATTATTGCCAGCTGATGTCTTGTTAAACCATCAATATGCGCTAAATTCACACAGCTGATCACAATTGCAACCATTATTGGTAACCTCATTACCACTCCCTGAAAGACGATGTCAGTGTTACCCTTAGTCCTGCTTTGCAACCTAAGTCTTTCAATACATGTTTGACTTCTGGTTGGTACTGTAATCTGAATAATTTAGTCATTTTATAACAGACTATGGGTGATATACAGTGGGCAAAAAATGTATTTAGTCAGCCACCAATTGTGCAAGTTCTCCCACTTAAAAAGATGAGAGAGGCCTGTAATTTTCATCATAGGTACACTTCAAATATGACAGACAAAATGAGGAGAAAAAATCCAGAAAATCACATTGTAGGATTTTTAATGAATTTATTTGCAAATTATGGTGGAAAATAAGTATTTGGTCAATAACAAAAGTTTATCTCAATACTTTGTTATATACCCTTTGTTGGCAATGACAGAGGTCAAACGTTTTCTCTAAGTCTTCACAAGGTTTTCACACACTGTTGCTGGTATTTTGGCCCATTCATGCATATCTCTTCTAGAGTAGTGATGTTTTGGGGCTGTTGCTGGGCAACACGGACTTTCAACTCCCTCCAAAAATGTTCTATGGGGTTGAGATCTGGAGACAAGCTGGGCCACTCTAGGACCTTGAAATGCTTCTTACGAAGCCATTTTTTCTCCTCATTTTGTCTGTCATAGTTGAAGTGTACATATGATGAAAATTACAGGCCTCTCTCATCTTTTTAAGTGGGAGAACTTGCACAATTGGTGGCTGACTAAATACTTTTTTGCCCCAACATTACATTTGAATGTAAGGACCTAGGCCGAGCGTTTGAGCGAGAGAGAGAGAAAATCATTTTGATAGCAAGCCCTGATCCCAATGACTCAACTGCTCCCGCATGGAGAGAAAGGGAACTGGTATTTTTGAGAAAGCAATATTTGATCAAATAATAAATAAATACAAATGTTGATACCTAGGGGGGTGGTAATGTAGCTATTTGATTTAGAATTTTAGGACCCCTGTAGGTGTAACAATATGTACAAAAATTATTTGAGAAAATATTGAATTTGTCCTTTACTGCTATAGCCCATAGAAACGCATTGAATAACACATTCATAAATAGCAAAACAAACCGTCATAAATTAGGAATATGGTTTTGAAGAGTCTGTTCTATTTCTATGAGATATAAGAAAGCTCAGGTAATATATAAAAACATTTGGGACACATTTAACCCCTTTTTTTTGATGCAAAACTACTTCCATACTTCCATTCAGTTTTTAAACCAGTACTGGGTTACTTTCAGACAAGTCCTGTGATACTTGTGAAAAACGGAGAACACCATCGTGTTTGTGAGAGTCTCCCCTTTTCCTAAGCTTATAGGCTATAAAACATTTATAAATGAACATTTATTTCATGAAAAGCAGTCAACATACACATTGTTTCACATATTATTATTATTATTATATTATTTGTTTCACATTCTTTAGTCACAGACTCATAAACACAATCACACAATGGGTACATCTTGGTTCACAGCATCCCCAGGAAAGTAAAGTATTGTAGCCTCATGCGGAAGTTGACACATCGGCTGTACCGACTTCAGACGAGTCCCCATCGTGTTAGTGAGAGTCTTGTTTTTCCATGGAGTGGTGAAATTAGTTTGTAGGCCAAACCTTTCAGATGTTTTCGTGAGAAGACCGATTTTTGGGGATGTCTCCTAATCTGAGAAACAGCGCTGTAGCTCTGCCACTTCCCACCGTAGGTGCGGAAGGTGGACATAGGCAGATGTGGTGCATTGAGATGATACAAAAAAAACAGCTATCTCTAGCTTAAACAGACAGATTTTGATGGGGATTTTTTTATTGTGTTATTTAGATTGCGTCAATATACTATTTTTTACACTATTATTATTAGGAAATAATTCCTTACAGGCAACTTCCGTTAGTGCAAATGGAGGAGACTGAAAAGAGAACATATGCTTAAAGTATTTTGCTCCCTCTTTCAAAATATATTTTAGTGAATCGTGGATGACTCCGTCATTTGTAACACGTTTATATGTAAATTCGGGTGCGTCAATCGACTAGTAAGGATTAAGATCTGACATCTGTATAAATTAACTATATGAATTTTTGACCCCAAAAGGAATTTTGGCTATAGCACAAGAGTATGGGACTATTCTAACCTACCTCTATTAGGCAGTCTCACACACACTACTCTGTATGGTATGCCTGCACACCTCATGGTCCCTATCTGTTAAGTCTTACCAAAGAAAACCCTGTATTTTGTATATTTTAATTCAATTATGGATTCTGCTCAACAAGCTGTAAAGGCTATTAGAGGAAATGTATTGTAATGCTTTTGTAGGTTGGTGTTTTATTCTGTATTTGTTGTGCTTTGATGTTTTTCCAAGCATGTCTCCCATGTACCTGTGCAATCCAGGAATCTGGAATGTGTCTCCAGTCCAGATGTCAGGCCTGGACGTATGGATGCAATGCTTTTCACACCAAAATACTTATGTTTTTCATGCTGTCTCTCTCCTTATCCTCCCTCTCTCTTTATACTCTTGAAAAAGGGTGCTACCTTGCACCATGAGGGTTATTTGTCTTATCCTTATGTAACAGTTAGCTTCCGTCCATCTCCTTGCCCCATCCTGGGCCCTCTGAGCACACTGACAAATGTCACCCAGGAAGCATCGCAACCTGTCATTTCACAAAAGCCGCAGCTCTAGCAAAGCAAGGAAAACAACTGCTTCTAGGTTTCAGAGTGGGTGACGTTATCGACTGAAAGTTACTAGCGTGCACCACTAACAACCTAGCCATTTCACATTGGCGACACATATAGGGGGCTGCTTTCTGGTGCTCTTTTCCATAGAGATCCTAATAATTCTATGGGTTTTTCCAAGAACTACCCTTCAAATAGATCTCTAAAGAACCATTTTGAAACATGGCTAAAATATCTGTGGTCTTCTATCTAGTCCATGGTACGACAGCTCCAGCACGACCCAGAGGGCTCCTTCTCCCTGGTGTCACGGGAGTCTCGAGGGGTGTCTCTACTCAGCTTCCTTGCTGACACCTCCCAGACCCTCAACCCCACCCCCACGTACAGCCAAGGGGGCAGCCAGACCCAAATCAGCCTGACGGAGGACCTAGTCTCAGAGAGCAGCCCACCAGAAGAGAGGACGTCGAGGGGACTTCCAGGGACTTCTGAGACAGGGGACGAGTGGCCCCCGACCGACCCGGACACGGGCCTCTCCTCTCCCTCAACACCCGGGGAGACGAAGCGGGGTTCCATGTTAGACCAGCAGCAGCGGTACAGCACTCCGGACATCCTCAGGCAGAATGGAGGGGGGCCCAGCCCCAGATCTAGCCCAAATCCTGGTAGAGAGACAGACACTGAGACTGTTCCAATAAGGAGCAGTAAAGGGGGGCCAGGTGTGGAGGTGGAGGTGAGGTTTGGGTACGAGGACATTCAGGAGCAGGAGAAGGAGGCTCTAGCCAGGCCGGTGGTGACCAGTAACCAGCACAAGGCTCAGGCTCTGAGGATCGGTGCTCTGTTGGGGGAGCTGGAGTCGGCTCTACAGGGCCAGGAGTGCAAAGAGAGAGAGCTGAGGACACTAGACAACCAGATCCTGCACCTCAACACCATCTTAAAAGTGAGTGCTTAGGGAATGCATTGACACATGCTGTAACCTTTTGTACCCCTTTAACCCTTGGAACCCATTTCCCCCGACTTTCACTCCCCTAACAAATATTGTTTATGATATTCTAATCCCTGTGAAAAAGCACTTACAACAGAATGTATGGACAGAATGTATGGACAGAATGTATGGTCAGAATGTATGTTCAGAATGAATGGACAGAATGAATGGACAGAATGTATGGACAGAATGTATGGTCAGAATGTATGGACAGAATGTATGGACAGAATGTATGGTCAGAATGTATGGTCAGAATGTATGGACAGAATGTTGAAGCCATTTACTGTAACACACTATCCCCTCCTAAAACAAAGTGCTGAATGAATTAAAGTTGGAACTAATCTGAGTTCACAGCAACTGATGGAGTTGTTTAATACAGTGCCTTGCGAAGGTATTCGGCCCCCTTGAACTTTGCGACCTTTTGCCACATTTCAGGCTTCAAACATAAAGTTATAAAACTGTATTTTTTTGTGAAGAATCAACAAGTGGGACACAATCATGAAGTGGAACGACATTTATTGGATATTTCAAACTTTTTTAACAAATCAAAAACTGAAAAATTGGGCGTGTGTGTGTGCTCATGCGTGCCTGTGTGTGTGTGTGTCTGCACATGTGTGTGTTACCCTCTCAGAATGACCTTTCCTTGCTGAAGAGCTCCTCTGCCAAAACACTTGCTGTGGAAGAGAAGGAGGTGCTGGAGAGTTTTGACTTCCTCTCCACAGACTTCAATGCTGATGAAGACGTCTCCTGTATGGGCAGCGTGCGCCTCAATGACACAGGGTGGGTTGTGAAAGAGTTTTCATGAACATACTCCCATTCAGCCATAGATGAGACAGTGGTGTAGTGGAGGGTATATGCAGGTATACACCATATACCCACTTATTTTTCAATGGGCATTGCATATATTCACTTCTTAATCCCCATGATGTGTATCAAAGTCATGTTGTGGAGGTATACACCGTATCAATTAATAAGGCTGATGGAACAGATCAGAATATTTAGCTTTTTCTTCACATTTTAGGTGCAGCAATGTGCATACAGTTGTTGGCCTATACGTGCAAATGTTCCAAAATGCAATGTGCAGGAAAAACACTGTTCTAAAATGTGCAACGCACAGGCAAACGGTTTCATGGACAGAGACCGAAGTATCCATTTGAAATCAGATTCAGAGAGGTGTGGGGGGCTGCCTTAATTGACATCCATGTCTTCGGCGTCCGGGGAACAGCGGGTTAATTGCCTTGCTCAGATTTTTACCTTGTCAGCTCAGGATTGGATCCAGCAACCTTTTTTGTTTTTTTGCATAAACCCAGTGGTTTTCGCAAACTCCATCTCATGTGCTATAGAAACACTGCTAACCAAACAACCGTGCTAGTTGTACTTGAATGAAAGGGTAACTACACAATAAAATAAAATAAATCTTAGATTGTTCCCAGACCTCAAAAGTGGTCTCCTGGTTTGGTTTAAGCATTGTTATGCATTTTTTTTAAACATTTTTTTTTTAGTATAAGAACAAAATCCTGAAAAAAAGGGAAAATTCTGAAACCTGTGAATTCTGCCTCAGTCGACAGCCTCATCCTTTTACAGTACATATTGGGTTGGTCTGACAGTGAACGACCAATATGGGATTTATATTTGTAGGTTATTCACACAAGGGTGCCTTTCCTTCGCTGGGAGGGACATTTGGTACATTTTTGGCAAATTAGAATATACCCACTTCCTCTAGGCACCACCACAGCAGATGAGACTAGCAGAGTAGCTACAATGAGAAATCTCCAACCCACCCCCTTGTGGATGTGTAGCGCTATTGAATATATATATATTTTTCATTTTACCTTTATTTAACACATTCTTATTTTCAATGACGGCCTGGGAACAGTGGGTTAACTGCCTGTTCAGGGGCAGAACGACAGATTTGTACCGTGTCAGCTCGGGGGTTTGAACTTGCAACCTTCCGGTTACTAGTCCAACGCTCTAACCACTAGGCTACCCTGCCGCCCCACATGATATGATAGACCTAAGCAAATATCGTAAATATATCATGACATAGAGTAGCATAAATCCATAATTCCCATTTCAATCATACTCATTTGTGAAATGTGATTTTAATACTATTATAATAACGTGGATTAATGTGTAGTCTGTGGACCACCCAACCTGAGATAATTAAGTACAGCAGGCCCACACTGTAGTATTTGGACTTACTGTAGTCCCTACTGTAGTCCCTACTGTATTCCACTATGTCTCTTTCATCCAATATTTTCATGTCTCTTTCATCCAATAGAATCAGCTCATTCCAGGAAAGCACGCTGAGGAGCCTGGGGCTTTTCTATCAGGAAAGCCAATCACGAGACAAGTTAGATGTTGCCACGCTGACCACTGGGAACTGTAGTCTGGACCATGCTCTGGAAACACACCTGGGCATCTGCACTCTACTGCTGGAGGTATGGGGCCTGTCCAATACTGTCAAACACAAGACGGACATTTTGGTTGTTAGTCTGTGTTTAGTAGTCTGTATTTGTCCTTTCTCCTTAAGTGTGAGATCATGTACTTTTCACCGCAAATGTACAAGCATTGGATTGGTGTAAGCATGGTCCAGCAGTCATTTTCTTTTAAATCCAATGGGTAAGTGAACAAGTGCACTCTTCAGGGGAAAGGACAGAGAATAGGGACACAGGGAATAGTTTTAATTAAAATAACAAAGTAAATTGTAATAGAAGTCGTTATAACTGTGTAACTATGCAGCCTGAAATTGAAGGTGTGTAACCAGTGGCCCTGATTTACAGGCAATGAGGAGTTCAGAGTCAACGGTAGTTCACAGGGACATTTTGGAAGAGATGTCACTCCAAGCAGAGGTACTTGAAAAAGTGAGCAGGTTGATGCTGGAGACGGCAGACATGCTCTCTGTCAGTAACAGTAAGTAGCCATCTTTTCTCTCTTAAATGCTTTGTTTTAGAGACTGGTTCAACTATTTTTTTAAATGGAGGAAAATTACAAAAATGTATGTGTCAGAGTTTGGGTTCGTAGCCAACGGGGCTGCTTCAGGACCATACCAAAAGTTTACTGGATCAAATTCCTGAGCTGACAAGGTAAAAATCTGTCATTCTGCCCCTGAACAAGGCAGTTAAAACCTGTCTAGGACTGGGGTTCTGCTAACTTTACGGAAAAAGCAAACCATGCAATAATCTGAGTACAGCGTTCAGACATTAAAGCAGCCAAAAAAATATCCGCCATATTGTGTTGTCAACATTAGTCAGAAATAGCATTATAAAAATTAACTTACCTTTGATGATCTTCATCAGAATGCACTCCCAGTTTGATTTGTTCGATAACGTTCATCATTTATGTCCAAATAGCTTCTTTTGTTAGGGCATTTGGTAAACAAATACAAACGCGCGTTCAGGTCCAGCCGAACGTTGGACGAAAAGTTAAAAAAGTTATATTACAGGTTGTAGAAACTTGTCAAACTAAGTATAGAATCAATCTTTAGGATGTTTTATCATAAATGTTCAACCGGAGAATTCCATTGTAGAAAAGCAATGGAACGAGAGCTACCTCTCATGTGAATGAGAATGACTGAGATTGAGGCTGCTGCCAGACCTCTGACTCAATCAGCTCTCATTCGGCCCCCCTTCGCAGTAGAAGCCTGAAACAACGTTCTAAAGACGGTTGACATCTAGTGGAAGCTTTGGGAAGTGCAAAATGACCCATATCCCACTGTGTATTCGCTAGGGGCTGAGTTCAAAAACTACAAAGCTCAGATTTCCCACTTCCGGTTTGGATTTGTTCTCAGGTTTTTGCCTGCCATATGAATTCTGTTTTACTCACAGGCATCATTCAAACAGTTTTAGAAACTTGAGTGTTTTATATCCAATGCTAATAATAATATGCATATATTAGCATCTGGGACTGAGTAGGAGGCAGTTTACTCTAGGCATGCTTTTCATCCAAAAGTGAAAATGCTGCCCCCTATCCCAAAGAAGGGTCCCTCTCCCCACTGTTCCCCGGTAGGCCGTCATTGTAAATAAGAATTTGTCTATCCCCTTATTTCTTAAAACAACTTTTTAGCGTTGCTTTTCTTTTGTTTTTTATGTTTTATGTTTGTTGGCAGTAAATATTTCAGTTTTTATTTTCATTGTTTTTATTATTTTTTTCCTGGCTCTGAAATGTGCTGTATAAATAAAGCTTGATTTGATTTGATTTCTGTCTCTCTGTCTCCTGTCCCGCTGTAATTGTTTTAAATCAAATGTATGACAGGGAAGAGAAGCTCCATTTCCCTTTAAAAATGAAGCTTTGCATATGACTAATTAACTTATTATCCTAGATACTGGATATAAATGATCATGGTTGCATAGACAGAATTACACAACTCTGTCAATAGTGGTCAGTGTGAGGCCTCTGATCTGATTTAACATATCAATAAATGTACAGGTGTACGCTCTTAATTTGATGACTGTTTTCGCAGACAGGAAATGCAAACTTGTAGTCAATGCAAGGTTTAAAAAGGCTTCTAAAGTTTGATTTGCCCACCCCAAAAAATAGACCAACAACTAAAAAAAGGTCAATTTAATGATTATCCATATAATAATTCACATTTCTTGTTGCTGCAGGATTATTTTCTTGCTGTGAGAAACTGGTCAAATTAACATAGTACATCTGTATAACTCTTCCTCTGATCTTCCCCTAGTTCTCCCAAAGGCCCAGAGACAGAGGGAGTTGCTGGTGTTTTGGGAGGAGTGTACAAGCACTGAGTCGCCCCTCTGCTGCCCCACTGACATGTTTGTCCAGACCCTAAGGAAACGCTACATCCACAAGGTCAAAGCCAAGCAGCCCGGCCAGCCAGACGCAGGTCAGCACCGTAGCACAACAGCTAACTCAATGGAAACAATAAAAGGGCATGGCTTCAGTATAGTTGCTAGCCTGGTTGCTAGTCTTTTACTGCTTTGGCCACCTACTTGTTGTCTTGGCAGGCCAAGGTGTATATAGTGTCATTGAATGCAGAAGCAGGTAATCAGGCTAAAAGTTATATGTTCCAGTATTAGTCACAATATCAAATCTGTTGACTGACGCAAAATGGCCCAAATGGCAGCTGTCATCCTCCAACTGCTCCTTTCGGTTTCGTTAAAAACAGCTATAAACAGCTAAGGTAGAAGAAAGAGTGCCAACAGAGCCTGTCAAATGAATGTGTTGTGTTAGAGGTTTCATGGTGCTTGTATCTAAACCAAAGTAGATCATTTTTAAATTGTTCTATATATCAGTTGGGTTCTCTATAAGCTTCAATATGAGGTCATAACCCTAGCATGAATGTGCATCCTTGTAGCTATGTGGACTAATATAGTCAAAATTGGGTAAGCTGAGCCAATGGTTGAGCCAATTGAAGCAAGGCATTATCACTGGGATATGAGGTAACAACAGGGCCTGGCCTATGTTAAACGTGTAAAAAGAAAACGTACAAAGTGTTTGTTACAGTAGGTGTTAAGCCTGTGTTAAAAGATGCTTAACATTATTAAAAGACAAACAAGCGATTGTGATTGTTTTGAATTGTGTTTTGGAAATAGAGATAGACATGGTTATTACAAAAGTAGTGGTAATATTTCAATCAGTACAGACATTTATAGGCAGCTTAACCACTTTTTTTCATGGACAAGCTATGTTTTCAAAACTGTAATGTTTACATGAATTCAGATTTTTTTTTATTAAATTCAACATAATTCTCTCCAAATTGGTGGAATGACCCAGAGGCTAGCTGGTATTTGACTGTAGTCTGTCACTGATACATTGTGTCGTCTGCAGTGTTTGCGCAGCTGTTGCAGCAGATCCAAGCTAGCTGTCGGATGGTGCCTATGGCCCGCTACAGTCCACAGAGGGTCACAGTTTTCCAGCTCTCCACCTACCTGAGCCGCTGGAGCTTCACAGACCTGGGAGAACACATCTCCCGCCTCTCCAGAGAAGGTATCCTGTCACAGGACTCATTCACACTATCAGGCTCACCCGTCCTGAACCAAACTGTGCTGGCTTGGTTTACATGGCAAGAGGATCATTTTACATGCAATCCAGGCAAAACTCCGGGGCTGTACAAAAAAGTAGCAAAGATAAAAAGAAAAAGGAGGGACATAGACACAACCGACGACAACCTTCAACATTGAAGTGTTTCACCTCATTCAGTTCCATGCATTTGAGAAAAGTTAGCTACAGTATGTTAATCTTAGGACCATAATGGAAGAGGTACAGGAAGCAGAGGCAAAGACAATGTAGTAGACCACAGCATAAATACAGTTCAAGTCGGACGTTTACATACACCTTAGCCGAATACATTCAAACTCAGTTTTTTTTCACAATTCCTGACATTTAATCCCAGTAAAAATGCCCTGTTTTAGGTAGGTTAGGATCACCACTTTATTTTAAGAATGTGAAATGTCAGAATAATAGTAGAGAGAATTACTTATTTCAACTTTTCTTTCTTTCATCACATTCCCAGTGGGTCAGAAGTTTACATACACTCAATAAGTATTCGGTAGCATTGCCTTTAAATGGTTTAACTTGTGTCAAATGTGTCGGGTAGCCTTCCACAAGCGTTCCACAATAAGTTGGGTGAATGTTGGCCCATTCCTCTTGACAGAGCTGGTGTAACTGAGTCAGGTTTGTAGGCCTCCTTGCTCGCACACACTTTTTCAATTCTGCCCACAAATTTTCTATAGGATTGAGGTCAGGGCTTTGTGATGGCCACTCCAATACCTTGACTTTGTTGTCCTTAAGCCATTTTGCCACAACTTTGGAAGTATGCTTGGAATCATTGTCCATTTGGAAGACCCATTTGCGACCAAGCTTTAACTTCCTGACTGATGTCTTGAGATGTTGCTTCAGTATATCCACATGATTTTCCTCCATCATAATGCCATCTATTTTGTGAAGTGCACCAGTCCCTCCTGCAGCAAAGCACCCCCACAACATGATGCTGCCACCCCCGTGATTCACGGTTGGGATGTTGTTCTTCGGCTTGCAAGCTACTCCCTTTTTCCTCCAAATATAATGATGGTCATTATGGCCAAGCAGTTCTATTTTAGTTTCATCAGACCAGAGGACATTTCTCAATCTTTGTCCCCATGTGCAGTTGCAAACCTTAGTCTCACTTTTTTTATGGCGGTTTTGGAGCAGTGGCTTCTTCCTTGCTGAGCGGCCTTTCAGGTTATGTCGATATAGGACTTGTTTTACTGTGGATATAGATACTTTTGTATCCGTTTCCTCCAGCATCTTCACAAGGTCCTTTGCTGTTGTTCTGGGAATGATTTGCACTTTTCGCACCAAGGTACGTTCATCTCTAGGAGACAGAAAAGGTCTCCTTCCTGAGTGGTATGACAGCTGCGTGGTCCCATGGTGTTTATACTTGCGTACTATTGTTTGTACAGATGAACGCGGTATATCCAGGTGTTTGGAAATTGCTCCCAAGGATGAACCAGACTTGTGGTCTACAATTTCTTTTCTGAAGTCTTGGCTTATTTCTTT
Source organism: Oncorhynchus keta (assembly GCF_023373465.1). Classification (NCBI taxonomy): domain Eukaryota; kingdom Metazoa; phylum Chordata; class Actinopteri; order Salmoniformes; family Salmonidae; genus Oncorhynchus; species Oncorhynchus keta. Next base: position 48,421,898 of record NC_068430.1, on the reverse strand, counting down.
TGATTTTCCCATGATGTCAAGCAAAGAGGGACTGAGTTTGAAAGGTAGGCCTTGAAATACATTTACATACATTACATTTAAGTCATTTAGCAGACGCTCTTATCCAGAGCGACTTACAAATTGGTGCATTCACCTTATGACATCCAGTGGAACAGCCACTTTACAATAGTGCATCTAAATCTTTTAAGGGGGGTGAGAAGGATTACTTTATCCTATCCTAGGTATTCCTTAAAGAGGTGGGGTTTCAGGTGTCTCCGGAAGGTGGTGATTGACTCCGCTGTCCTGGCGTCGTGAGGGAGTGTGTTCCACCATTGGGGAGCCAGAGCAGCGACCAGTTTTGACTGGGAACTGTACTTCCTCAGTGGTAGGGAGGCGAGCAGGCCAGAGGTGGATGAACGCAGTGCCCTTGTTTGAGTGTAGGGCCTGATCAGAGCCTGGAGGTACTGAGGTGCCGTTCCCCTCACAGCTCCGTAGGCAAGCACCATGGTCTTGTAGCGGATGCGAGCTTCAACTGGAAGCCAGTGGAGAGAGCGGAGGAGCGGGGTGACGTGAGAGAACTTGGGAAGGTTGAACACCAGACGGGCTGCGGCGTTCTGGATGAGTTGTAGGGGTTTAATGGCACAGGCAGGGAGCCCAGCCAACAGCGAGTTGCAGTAATCCAGACGGGAGATGACAAGTGCCTGGATTAGGACCTGCGCCGCTTCCTGTGTGAGGCAGGGTCGTACTCTGCGGATGTTGTAGAGCATGAACCTACAGGAACGGGCCACCGCCTTGATGTTAGTTGAGAACGACAGGGTGTTGTCCAGGATCACGCCAAGGTTCTTAGCGCTCTGGGAGGAGGACACAATGGAGTTGTCAACCGTGATGGCGAGATCATGGAACGGGCAGTCCTTCCCGGGAGGAAGAGCAGCTCCGTCTTGCCGAGGTTCAGCTTGAGGTGGTGATCCGTCATCCACACTGATATGTCTGCCAGACATGCAGAGATGCGATTCACCACCTGGTCATCAGAAGGAGGAAAGGAGAAGATTAATTGTGTGTCGTCTGCATAGCAATGATAGGAGAGACCATGTGAGGTTATGACAGAGCCAAGTGACTTGGTGTATAGCGAGAATAGGAGAGGGCCTAGAACAGAGCCCTGGGGGCACCAGTGGTGAGAGCGCGTGGTGATCTCTAACAGATTCTCGCCACGCCACCTGGTAGGAGCGACCTGTCAGGTAGGACGCAATCCAAGCGTGGGCCGCGCCGGAGATGCCCAACTCGGAGAGGGTGGAGAGGAGGATCTGATGGTTCACAGTATCGAAGGCAGCCGATAGGTCTAGAAGGATGAGAGCAGAGGAGAGAGAGTTAGCTTTAGCGGTGCGGAGCGCCTCCGTGATACAGAGAAGAGCAGTCTCAGTTGAATGACTAGTCTTGAAACCTGACTGATTTGGATCAGAAATACATTCACAGGTACACCTCCAATTGACTCAAATGATATCAATTAGCCTATCAGAAGCTTCTAAAGCCATGACATACTTTTCTGGGATTTTCCAAGCTGTTTAAAGGCACAGTCAACTTAGTGTATGTAAACTTCTGACCCACTGGAATTGTGATACAGTGAATTTTAAGTGAAATAATCTGTTTGTAAACAATTGTTGGAAAAATTACTTGTGTCATGCACATAGATGTCCTAACCGATTTGCATAAACTATAGTTTGTTAACAAGAAATTTGTGGAGTGGAAAAAAAGTTTACTGACTCCAACCTAAGTGTATGTAAACTTTCGACTTCAACTGTATTTTAGATCCAGGAGAACGTGAGAGTCCCAAAAACATTCCCAAGACACACTATACATCTGGATGGAATCTGTCGACACTATTCCTATTCCATGTACACCAGAACTAAATTAAGTCATAAACTGAAGCATGTGGGTGCTCTAGGACATGAAAAGACCCATCGTGTGAAACAAAGGACACGTTTTGTTAGAGGCCCCTACAGCTGTGTCTTCAGAAGGCCCAGGGGACAACTCACACCACACACTGAAAGATCCACACTACTGTAAATCTGCATGTGCAGAACGTGATGAGTTACCCTGTGAAGAATGCTGCAGAAAAGCGTAGATAATTGGGCATGTATGGTCTAGCCAGACCTGGGGTCAACTACTGTTTGAAATGCATTAGATGTGCTTGGTTTAGTGTGCCCGTTGCAATGTGGAACCAACAGAAAAATCCCAAAAGTGCAAAACCATCCAACTGGCACTTCAGCCATGCTCAATAAAGTGATCAAAGTATTTCAAATACTATTTGAACCCAGGTCTAGTCTGAGCTGCCACAGCAGCAGTTGGGGAACAGCCTAGAGTACTGTATTGGATGCATAATTTGTTTTATTATTGTACAATAGGCTATGCATTTTGACTGATAGGGGATGGTTCAGTCTTGTGGTTTTTATTGATAAGCCCTTTTGGGTTTCTGCTCAACATCTCCTTAGCATGTGTGTCCTTTATCTCTAAATCTATTTCCTTTCCAACTGTTGTTGTACAAATATTTAGCCTGTCTATACCTTCCTTACTGTTTCTGCATTCAACAATACCTACCGAGTTGTTCGGCAAATTAATGACAAGTTGTCTTTAAGCAGACAAAAGCAAACTGGCACCCAGATTTTTAATTATACACTGAGTGTGCAAAACATTAGGAACAGCTTCCTAATATTGTGTTGCACCCCCTTTTGCTCTCAGAAAAGCCTAAATTCGTTGGGGCACGGACTCTACAAGGTGTTGCACGCGTTCCACAGGAATGCTGACCCATGTTAGCTCCAATGCTTCCTACAGTTGTGTCAAGTTGGCTGGATGTCCTTTGGGTGGTGGGCTATTAGTGATGGAAACTGTTGTGTGAAAAACCCAGCCGTTGCAGTTCTTGACACTCTCAATTTTCTTGCCCATTTAAGTCTCAAGGCTTAAAAATCATTCTTGAACCTGTCTCCTCCCCTTCATCTACATTGATTGAAGTGGATTTAACAGGTGACATAGGTAAGGGATTATAGCTTTCACCTGGATTCACCTGGCCAGTCTATGTCATGGAAAGAGCAGGTGGTTCCTAATGTTTTATATAGAAAGGTGAAAATAACTTACAATCTTTTGGTGTGTGTGTGTCAGTGCACCTGGTGTCTGCTCTGGAGAGTCCTAAGAGGAGAAAGGCCTTGAAGAAGCTGAAAGGGAGGCGCATCGTCGAACTGCTGCCCCTGGGCTATACTCTCCAGCGCCTAGCCAGCCTCCAGACAGATGCCAACCACAAGGTGTCCCAGGCTGCCAGCAACTGTCTCTGCAGAGCCGTGGGCTACAAGGCCTTCAGGACAAAGGTACGGATGAGGCCAATAGTTTTGATAGTTCGGTGAAACTTTTAAGTCATTACCTGCTTGGTAACACTTTATATGACAACCAGTATCATTATAACACTGTCACGACACATATATTTAGACCTGTGACATATATTGCGTAATTTTAAGGCTGGTTATGACACCTACATAATAGTGTCAAAACCCACAAAACCTCCCACACAAGGAGAAACATTCCATTACACCATAGCCTACGTGTCAACAGTATGTTTATTTTAGATTTTTGTAAAAAATAATTAATTGATCATATTAAATTATCTTTGTAATTGCGCACACGTTGGTGTCAGACATGCACCTACCCCAATGCTTTGCTGCTGATGACTGGGATGAATGGAGGAGCATATTTTAGGAGCAGGACGAGACATTGTTCTTTCGACTGATGACTGATATAATGGCATGTATGTGACAGGCCTTTCTGGCTTATATGATTATTGATGGTCATAATGCTTCTTGTCATTTGTCAAAAGTGTAATTTCTTAGTCCAAGTAAAGTGACACAGGATGGTCATAATGCTTCATGACAGAGTCATAAAGTGTATTTTCTACAAGTTATTTCAAATACGATGACAAAAAAACATAACTGTATATAATTCATTACAACAACAAAGGATTTAAGAAACAAACTTTCAAATGGAAGGAAACTTCTTGGCAGGGAAAAAAATAAGTTGAATAAATATGGGTTTTGACACTCTTATGTCCATGTCATAACCAGCCAAAACATAAAGCAATATATGTCACAACAGTTGTAAATATATGGGTCATGACAGTGTTATGACCAATTATGACAGGTTATGACAAGTTATATCAGTTGTTATGACAAAATATGACAAGATTATGACCGTGTCATAACGTCTTGTGGCCCTGGGTGTCAAGTACAAGTTACAAAAAGCTTATAAATGTTTATAAATCCTTCTTTGTTTAAAACCTCTGAAATGTAACTGCATATAATCTAAAATGTAATCTACATCATCCACAAAAGTAATTATTTATCATGAGAGGACCATAAACAATAACTAGTAATGGGCTCCTGAGTGGTACTGCGGTCTAAGGCACTGCATCTCAGTGCAAGAGGCGTCACTACCGTCCCTGGTTCGAATCCTGGCTGTATCACATCCGGCCATGATTGGGAATCCCATAGGGAGACGCGCAATTGGCCCAGCTTCGTCCAGGTTTGGCCGGCGTAAGCCGTCATTGTAATAATAATGAGTTCTTAACTGACTTGCCTAGTTAAATAAAGGTTCAATTTAAAAAAGGTAAAATTGAAATATTCCAAGAAAGGTTCAATTGTCACCTTTCTGGTAAGAAATAGTTATAAATTGCTGAGGTGTAGTCACTTTTGAGGACACAAGCTGCATGTATACAGAACAAATATGATAAAAATATGAAACTATTCAACAAAAGTCTATGAATAACACTGAAATAACTTATATGCTTTCTAAATGTAGTATAATCAAATTATAAAACCACTAACTATAAGATTTCACCTTCCTTATAACTGTAAAATACATATTTGTATGTTTAGTGTAAGAGAAAATGTGCATATTTTCTAAAGGTCTGTTTTGATCAAAATGTCTGCTCCCACCGATATGAATATCACACAGAGCTCTAGCTTCCTTACTTCTAGATTGGCTTCCTGAACTCATTAGGAACTAGCCTTTCATCTCATATTACTCTTATCCATCTATGACAAAGTGTTTTTTGTTTAGAATCTATTAATCATTTTAGATTAATAGCTATAAATCGATCTCTGAAAGTGCTATACTGCTGCGCTACGATGTAAGGATTGCAGGCATGTGCTTTGTCAGTGGCCGTGACATAGGGTTCAGCCAGGAGTTGGTGGACAGTCGGAAGAGCGAAGGGAGGGACATCCCAGCTTCAAGTGGTTTCAAATGTCACATCTTACGTCACACAGGCGGACTAAATATACTACTGTGTCCATGGGAACCAGGGCTACGCAAGCAATTTCGATCTACGGTGTCCACAGATTGATGTATAAGCAAAAATGTCGGTTGGAACCGGTACCAGAACCACACAGGTCTCCAGAACAGGGGACTTTACATCTAAGAGGATTTATTAAATGTTATAAATGCTAATGAATTGTAATGCTTATGAATGTTTTATAAATAATGAAATACTAATTTCTTTACATTTCTAAATTGTGTAATTATTCTCAAAGAGTCCTGGGATCCATAAGAAACAAATCCATTACCGAAGGACAACACAAGCATCTCATCCTACTATTTAGTCTTTACTGTAGCGCTAGTCTAGATCCATCATCCCTCCCTCGGTTGGGACGGTATTTATTACAGTTGATTAAACTGAGACTGAGCAGCAGTGCATATCATTGTCATATGATGCTTTATTAGTGAAGTTCTTCTAGGACTGGTTTTGCAGACACAGACTAAGCCTTGTTCAGGAGTAAAAAGCATTCTGAATGGAGATTCTCCATTGAAAGAGTTTTTTTAGTCGAGGACTAGGTTTAATCTGAGTCTGGGAAATTGGAACATAAAGTAGTTTATGTCCTTGTAATTGTATTATCCTCCTAGGCTATCGTCTACTACACGGAAACGCTGAGGGACAGCAATGTCCAGCTCCAGCAGGCCGCCTGTCTGGCCCTCAAGTGTCTCAAAGTGAGTCCTCTTGGTGTGTGATGTCTTTGTGCCGAAGCCACAGGGTTTCACAAGGAGACCAAACCCAAATCCCAGAATACACAGATGATCTCTCCTCTGTCTGCCCACATGTTGCCATCCGCCACTCTGCGTCAACACATTCCATCTTATCCTGGACACGAATGCTGTAGATTACCAGCCCGTTGGCTGCCAATGCTATAATCCTGTTTGTTTTGGCCTGGCAGTTCTCTCTACCACCCTATTTCATTGGGATGTTTTGGTGGCATATTTGAGGGAGCCACTGAAGTGGTAGACGTTTGGCCCTGCTTGTAAATAAAGACACATCTTGAGATGTGTTGTGGTTATGTTTTGAGGAGATGGCACCCTAGTGGTTTGGTTTATATAACACGCTTTGAACTTTGAACTCCTGTGTTTGGCAGGCGACTGAGAGCGTGGAGCAGGTGGCTGAGTTGTGGCGGTCGGCTGACGAGGACCTACGCAGCGCTGCTAGAGAGACTGTGCTATCATTTGGTAATCAGTCAGATGGTGTCTTCATTAACATGTTCATTTGCATGCAATTACTTGATTACATAAATCATTTTAATAACTGCCCTGAGTTCAATTGGGCTAGATTTCTACCTATGATGCATCATTTTCTGAATTCTTATATTGTGTTCTTGAGTGAAGGATAAGAAACCTGGGCCTACATCACAAATCCTCTAAGTAAGAGTGCTAACCTAGGATCAGGTCCCCACAGTTATCCATTATAATTTAAAAGGCTAAACTGATCTGAGGTCAACAATCGTACTCTTGAGACGCTTTACAAATGTGAGCCTTGATTTTTTTTGTAGACCTGATGCATTTTTTTCTTTTTTTAGGTAAAAAAGGTCACCTTGCATTCCAGCGAATGGACAAGATTTATTGTGAGTTGCAAGATGAAGCATATCAGAACTTGGATACTGAAATCACAATCCTTTAAAGTTGAGAGAAAAGTCATATGAATGTACCCCCCTCTCCCGGTTGGGCTGCCAAACTGCAGTGACTGGATCTGAGCCAGAGGAACATTTAGAATAGACCAGCAGCAAAACATAATGGGCCACAATTCCTGTACATTGTCCTGACAGTGTATGGGGCCTTAAACAGTCGCCCGGCTTCATGTACAGGCAAAACCTGTATAACCACTAGGTGCTCTGTATGATATAAAACACTTCAGATATTTATTCTATATTTTAGCAGTATCAATATGAAATGTACACAATACAAATAAAGTGGATACATGTACATATTTGCTTCGAACCAAGCATCTTTGTGTTGATAAATGTTTCTGGAGTGTGACCAAAGTTTAAACCGGCGGGAACATGTTGGGAAGCATTAATTGGACAGGTAACTCTACAAATAACGCCTTGCCAAGACAAGACCAGCAAAGATTTATTGAAAAATTAGCTGTAAAATCTCCCTTTGAACAAAATACTCACTCCCTGTGCATTACAGTGAAAAGCTCCATCTTTGTTTATTTACATCTATATGTAGAAATGACATCCAATGTCATACCACACTACAGCAACAGAACATAATATAATTAACGAATATAATTAATTATAACTAATATAATTAATTAAGTTTCATTGTCAAAAGTTCTCAAAACCAGACCGGGCAAAATATAAACATTTCGTGTGGTCTGTGGTTCACTGGATAACCAGCTGCAAAATGGTGAACTTTCCCTGATAGGTATCACACCGTGCTGGAGTTAAAAATAATCCCAAAACATTTTCATTAAGAGCTCATTGTCTTGTCCAGCAGTTTCTTTATGGCCCAACCGAAAATAATCCATGTTAATATCCCTCCAGCAGCAGACAGCATTAGTATACTGTACTTCACGTTTCAATGACTAGAGTTACAAAACTTTATAAAAGCAAACTTTTGTCTTTTCAAATATTATGATTCTGTGAAATCTCAAAAATCAAATCATTGTCTTGGGCATGGGGTTCTCTCCTTCTCAAATGCAGATAGTGGGCAACTGATAACACTTGGAAGTCGATATGAAGCCTAGAAGAACTGAGAAAACAAGGCCACAGCATCATGCTCAGTGTGATAACACCTTCAGAGGGTGAACTTTATTAAATGAAAAGCAGTAGTAGCATTTGAACTCTGCAGAAGTGACACAGCATCTTCAGAAAGTATTCATACCCCTTGACTTTTTACACATTTTGTTGTTACAGCACAAATAAAAAAAATTAAAAATGTATTTTTTAAAAAGTGTGTCACTGGCCTACACACAATAGTAAAAATGTGCTTAACAAGTCATATACGTTGCATGGACTGTATGCAATAATATAGTTTAACATGATTTTTTAATGACTACCTCATCTCTGTACCCCACACATACAGAGCATTCTGTATGCGTATGGTCTTTCAGTCGAGCAGTGAATTTCAAAACAAATCAACCACAAAGACCAGGGAGGTTTTCCAATGCCTCACAAAGGGCACCTATTGGTAGATCCCTTTCAGCATGGCGACGTTATTAATTACACGTCGAATGGTGTATCAATACACCCAATCACTACAGAGATATGGGCAGCCTTCCTAAGTCAGGTTGACAGAGAGGAAGGAAACCGCTCAGGTATGTCTCCATGAGCCATTGACTTGAAGAGTTAAGAGTTTAATGGCTGTGATAGAAGAAAATTGTATTTACTCCACAATACTAACCTAATTGAAGGAAGGAAGCCTGTACAGAATACAAATATTCCAAAACATCTGTCATGTTTGCAACAAGGCACTAAAAGTTTGCCTGCAAAAAAATGTGGGAAAAGCAATTAACTGTTTGTCCTGAATACAAAGTGTAACGTTTGGGGCAAATCCAATACAAAACATTAATGACTGACATTCTCTATATTTTCAAGCATAGTGGTGGCTGCATCATGTTATGGGTATGCTTGTAATCGTTAAGGACTGGGGAGTTTTTCCCGATAAAAAAATTAATGGAATGGAGCTAAGCACAGGCAAAATTCTAGAGGAAGACCTTGTTCAGGCTGCTTTCCACCAGACACTGGGAGATTAATTCAATAACCTAAAACAATAACAATAACCTAAAACACAAGGCCAAATCTACACTTGAATAGCCTACCAAGAAGACAGTGAATGTTTCCGAGTGGCAGAGTTACAGTTCGGACTTGAATCTACTTGAAAATCTATAGCAAAACCTGGAAATGGTTGTCTAGCAATGATCAACTACTAACTTGAAAGCGCTTGAAGAATTTTGAAAATAATTATGGGCAAATATTGCACAATATCCAGGTGTGGAAAGATCTTAGAGACTGACACAGAAAGACTCACAGCTGTAATTGCTGCCAACCGCACTTCTACAAAGTATTGACTCAGGACTGTGAATACTTACGTAAATTAGATATTTCTGTATTTAATTAGCTAAAATTTCTAAAAACATGTTCTAACTTTGTCATTATGGGGTATTGTGTATAGATGGGTAAGGTTGTATTTATTTAATCCATTTTGAATTCAGGCTGTAATACAACAAAATGTGGAGTAAGTGAAGCGGTATGAATATTTTCTGAAGGCACTCTAGATAACAGATTCACATCACTCGCCTCCTCTTGACGTCCAAAGCTCAACAGGGAAGCAGGATTTTCATGTTCACCTTCCTGCAACTGTAACTTATACTGATAGTCAGCATTTTCACACCAACAACACATTTGATTTCTACCCTTTGGAAACTTTCAGATTTCTGTAGTTAAAACATATGTATTAACAAGACTTTTGAAAACTCTAAAAAAGGCAACCCATGCAAATGTTTAGATCCAATGAGGCCAGGGTAGGCGACATTCACTAAAAAACCAGGGGGAAAAGGCAGGGGTGGAGGGCAGTAGTGAGGAGGGTAGGGTAGGCTATTCTCTGGGAAGTGTACACATGCCCACACATTTAAAAGCATTGGACTGGTATGCATGGGGGAGTAACCATATTTCATACACCAGTCAATTCCTTTTAAATCCATTAAGAGACATGAACAAGTGCACACTAAGGGCAGAGGGGATGAGAATCAGGATGAAGTCTATGTTTATCCACATGGACAGCGTCAGGTGGGAGATTTGATTCACAGCCTAGATACATATTGTCCAGGATCCATCTGCGCATCACGTCAGGGGGAATCCTCTTAGGTGCCCACAATGCTGGGATCGTGTGCACAATCTGGTAGTGCGGAGTCATGGCAGTGGTACAGAAAACAGTTCCCCCAGCAGCTGTAGCAGATGAAAAACAGAGCTGCCAGGAACACTAAGGCACAAATGGTACATGGCTTCCTCTCCAGCAGGAAGCTGAGCAGGTAGAAGCCCATGAACATTGAGTGGTTGAACCATAAAGCCGGGTTCAGAGGTTTCGGGATGAGGAGAACTGGGAGCAACCACTGAAGGCAGTACATTGTCTTTGAGGGGAAGGCAAACACACACCAAGCTCAATCAGGTGCCCACAGGGCTGGGTGGAATGACACAGTGGGGTTTCCTAACCATCGCAGTTGTGACGTCGGAGCAGATTGTAATCCGTTACCGTCAGGTCGGGCCTAAAAGGAGAGCATACAATTCATTAAAAAGGTGCAGAAACAACACAAGCCATCAGTTTCTCTTTGACATGACAATGAGAAACGTTTAGCGTAGTGTAGCTATCGGTAGAGTCTTAAAACGCTACAAAAAAATGCAGTAAAATCTTTTTTCACTTATTGTCAATAATGTGGTTGTCAAAATACATAGATCATTTGAAAACAATGTGGCAGTTCTCACCCATGTCTAAAACTCCCAATACTGTTTGTTACGATATTTACACGATACGAGTCCAAATGTAAAGCATGTGCTGTGCTAAGAGCGTTCAAATCTGTGGGACAGCCCTTTTTGCAAAACCGGTGTCATCATATTTGCTCTTTGTGATGGGTATTCCTCAACTTATCAAAGTAAGATCGATGTGACATTTGAAGTATGGGAAAGTCCTCAGGGTGTTGCATGGTCATCGGACGTCTTTTGACTGAAATATAAGGTGACATGTTTTTTCCTTCGGCTTCACATGTTTTCAGACACAAAACAAATAGCAGGTACAAAGTAGAACTTTGGTCCATGCCGTTCACTGAGGCAATGAGCCAGGTGAGAGGCAGTGCTGCACAGCATTGACTGTTTTGTGCCATCTGCAAATTTTTAGATAGATGGTTTTATTCATTCAAGTAAAAACTACCAGAATTCAGTGGCTTGAAAATAATGAATTGAAAATAGGTCAAATCTCTCTTTCTGTGCAGCTGGCTAGCAGGTTAGCACTGTTTCTTCTGAGCCTAGGCTAATTATTTGCTGGAAACATTGCAGTTTATCCTTCCTTCAAACTCATCAACACCAAAAATAACATTACAATGTAACCCAGCTAATGTGTAGGCATACCTTTGAAGTAGGGCTGACCCCAATTCGTCAGTGATAGGCTGCTTGTAGACGGGGATTTTTTGTGTAGAGCCATAGCTAGATATATACTGTACAAGTGAAAAGTTTGGACATCAAAACTATGAAATAACACGTATGCAATCATTTAGTAACAAAACTTGAAATATATTTTATATTTGAGATGCTTCAAAGTAGCAACTCTTTGTCTTAGTCAAAACGTGTTTAATTTAAGAAACCAGACATGTGATTTGATGCCATTATTGACTCATGATTAACATTGATCTGTCTGCGACCTTTTCCGATAACTTGAAAATAAGATCTAAGCTAAGTCCTACCCTCACGAAGTGTTGTGTTCCTGAGAAGATTCTCTACAACGAAGTAACGTTACAACACCAGAACTAGGCTGGACAATAGAACGAGTCAAAACTCACCAAAGGCTTGAAAAATGGCCAAAGAACGTTGGCTGAGCATGGAACACTAGCGCGAGGCCATAGAAATTGAATTGAAACAAACCGTCGCAGAGCCTCTGACTGAAGTGATGCTTAGAATTCCATTTCCCCTAAATGGCAGAAAAAAAATGATCCCTTTCTATTTTACCACTACAATCTGTTCTTAGGATGAAACTGAAAAAAATAACTTGTGTAGAAAGTAAACAAACCGCACCTTGATGGTGTCAACTGAGCTTGTCTGCGTAATGAGGAAGTAGGGAAAAAATTAACTCGGGACTCTTTCTGGTCTAGTGATCAACGACCACCGAGCTCACTGCCCAGACTTACATTATTACAAAGAGGAGATTGTCCTGACTAAAATGGTGTCTGACTTAAAACTCTAAATATACACATAGTGTGTTTCGTTTTTTTTCGTTGTATTATATTTTACCAGATCTAATGTGTTATATTCTACTACAGCAATTTCACATTTCCAAAAACTTCAACATCAGTTTCCTTTCAAATGGTATCAAGAATATGCATATCCTTGCTTCAGGTCCTAAGCTAGACAGTTAGATTCGGTTATGTAATTTTTGGCAAAAATTGAAAAAAAAAGGGTCTGATCCTTAAAACCTCTTTGGGATAGGGGGCAGCATTTTCACTTTTGGATAAATAGCATGCCCAATTTCAACTTCCTGCTACTCATGCCAAGAATATAAGATATGCATATTATTCGTAGATTTGGATATAAAACACTGAAGTTTCTAAAACAGTTTGAATCATGTCTGTTCCACATGCGTTTTGGAAGTGTCAATGCCGGAATGATATTTGCTACTAATCGGTCAGCAGGGGTCGCTATTTAAAAAGGCAACTGTAAGGGTCATATATTGAGTCATGAAGCAGGTAATACAGGGGTTATACTATTGGTATAAAATGTCAACCACATTCAAGTCATTGTTGTAAATACTTATGCTTCCAATAAAAAGTCAAGTAACTATTTTATTTAGAGACATTGAGAGGAAAATAAGTGAAACTATGTGTACATTTCCATTGGCCAAAATAATATGGGGTGGAGATTAATACAGTATTACATGATAATCTAGATAGATGGCCTCCTAAAGATAGCAATTCTGTTTGTGATATAAGGAATATATGTCTACGGTTAGGTGTTGTATATATTTGGAGACATAAGAACCCAGATAACATTATGTTTACACGGAGTACCAAAGATTTATCTATACAATGGGGTCCTTCTGTAGCTCAGTTGGTAGAGCATGGCGCTTGTAACGCCAGGGTAGTGGGTTCGATCCCCGGGACCACCCATACGTAGAATGTATGCACACATGACTGTAAGTCGCTTTGGATAAAAGCGTCTGCTAAATGGCGTATAATATTATTATATTATTAATCCCGTATTTATTTCTGGCTGATAACTGAAGATATGGCTGACAAGGTTGATACAGTCTCTATAGAACCATCCATTTTAACAGACCACAAAGGGATCTTAAAGATAAATACGCATGGTTTGTCTACAAAAAAAAGTTATTAATGGTTACTGGAAAATGAACAAGACTTTACTTGAGAATTAAGTATTTAAGGAAATAGCAGGAATTATTGCTAAACACTGGAATTGTGCCTGTGTCGTGAATACATTTGGGAGCTAATGAAATTTGATAAGGCTTTTGGCTATTTCAATGGGGAAAGAAATTGCTCGTGCCAGAGAGAAAGAAAATGTCATAATAAAGGGAATAATGGATTGGACTAAAAAACTGAACTAACTAATCAGGAATTACTGGAGCTATCATCAATGCAAATGCAGTTAAGACTGTATCTACGAGGAAAAGGCCCGGGGAGCGTTTGTAAGATCAAGAGGAAGACGGAAGGAAGAGGGAGAGAAAAATATTTATTTAGAAAAAAAAGGGCAAGCGAAAAGATGCAAATTAATGATTAATAATATTTCCAATGAAAATCCAAAAGAAATCTCTCAGCATGTTGCCCAGTTTTATCAGAATATGTATACATCAGCCCAGTCAACTTCCAATTATGGATCTTTTTTTAGACAATGTAGCAAACATTGCTAAAGGTCGATAGATCATATTTTCAGGGATTTTTGTGATGAGTTAACTGAAATTGAGATAAACGACTGTATTAAAAGCCTTAAGGACAATAGGTCCCCTGGAAGTGATGGTTTAATAAGAGAGTTTTATAAATCATTTAATGATCAATTGATTCCTTTCATTCTTGCTATGTTCCAAGAACCAATAGAAAAAGAGGAGTTACCAGTTTCCTTAAAGCAAGGTGTAATTACTTTGATTCCCAAACCTAAGGATACTCTTTATATAGACAACTGGAGACCCATTAGCCTGTTTAATAATGATGAGAAATGATTTGCCCCTGTATTTGCTAAGAGGTTGAAACAAGGCTTGCATCATATAATTGATGAACAATCTGGTTTTATGCATGGTCGACACATAAGTAATGACATCAGGTTGATCTTAGATATGATTGACTATAATGACCTCATCCTTGATGATAGTTTTCTTATGTTTGTTGATTTTTATAACGCTTTTGACACTGTAGAACTTGAGTTTATGTTCAAAGCAATATGTTTTTTGGGGTTTGGTGACTTTTTTTCTTAAAGCAGTCCAAACTTTATATAGTGGTTGTACTAGCTCTGTAAAATTAGCTCACAGGACATCCCAAAGATTAGATATTGGCCGTGGCATTAGGCAGGGCTGCCCAATTGGTCAATTTTGATTGGTTACTCAAATTATGGCTCTTCATATCAAGAAAGGGAATTTTCAAGGTGTTTCAACACTTGGCAATGAATTTAAACTATGTCAACTAGCTGATGATACCGCCATATTTTTAAGAGATCGGAATGAGGTTTCTAAAGCAGTTTCCTGTATCGAAGACTTTTTCTTAGTTTCGGGTTTGAAAATGAATATCAATAAGTCATTCTTATTTCCACTCAAGGATTGTGTTTTACAGGAAGTATATGGTATCCCAATTAAAGATAAGGATACTTAATCTTGGAATTGTTATATGCAAGGATTAAAAACAAAGGAGGGAATTAAACTACAACCCCATTATTGAGAAAACAAAGAAGAAATTTAACCTCTGGTTGCTGAGAGATATTTTGTTATACGGTCAGGTTTTATTGTCCAAAGCTGAAGGATTATCCAGATCAGTTTATGTCTAGTTATCACTTGAATTATCCCCTAAAAATTGTAAAGGACTTAGATAAGATTCTTTATCATTTTATTTGGAGGAACAAGCCTCACTATCTATGAAAATATAGATTGGTTGTATCTTTTAAATTCCTCTGTGGTTGAAGTAAGTAACAGACTTACATGAAAATATATTCATTGGCAATATTAACATCGAAGATAAATGTAGTAATAAACAGATTAGGAATATTATTTGTGATACTACAATTCCCTCAGCAAGACTATTTTGGTCAAATATCTATGGTGATATACAATGGGGGAAAGCATGGAAAATTGCTAACAAATATTGTATCAGTAACAGGGTAAAGGAAGTTGAATTCATAAAGTTACATAGAATTTATCACGTGAAACATGTTTTGGAAAGATTCAAGCTGAATATTGACTATAAACGTGATTTCTGTGGAATGGAGAAGGAGACAATTTTGCATTTGTTTTTTGCCTGTATTTATAGTAGAATCTTTGGGATTGACACAGAATTTTGTAACAAAAAAAAAAATAGGGCCCACTGTACTATTTAATGGTTTTGAAATTATTTATTTAAATTCTGACAGATAAAGATGTAGTGTATTTAATTCAACCGCTAATAATAAGTAAATTTCCTATTCACAAATGCAAATGGTCTAATTCAAAACCGAACTTTTTCACTTTATAAATGAATGTAAAACAATATGGCACTACTTTATCTAAAATTAAACACAAAAAAGGCCATTAAAACTTGTATTATTAATGAATATGATTGCCATTAATCCTAAACAAACCAATGTAAATAGTTTGTATGTATGCTTGTTTGCATGTGACTATTTTGTTGACTCATTTGTTGATATTTGCTAATAAAATAAACCTATCCATTTGGTTTGCAACTCATTGAAGCTGTGCAGCATTGGCTCAATTAGAAGGAACAGATTGACACATATCAAATTACCCAGCAGTCATTTTTTTATTTGACCTTTAACTAGGCAAGTCAGTTAAGAACTAATTCTTATTTTCAATGACGGCCTAGGAAGTGGGTTAACTGCCTTATTCAGGGGCAGACTGTTTTTTTTTTACCTTGTCAGCTCGGGTATTCGATGATCGAATAGTTAGTTACAAGTCCAATGCTCTAACCACTAGGCTACCTGCCATAACATTAAATCGAAAATAAAGAAAAAAATAATTTAAAAATATGTCTTCTCGCTGTTTAAAATCGGCCACATCTTGAAAAATAGGACGACATGTTTTGTTTAGGTTTACACCCTTTTATGAAAAAAATATGGTTAACCATGACCAGAAAGCTGTTTGTCACCACAAAATTCACCCAGGCGAAAAGTGAGCTGACGTTACCACACCAAGTAGCAGTAAGAGATTACTTGAGGTAAATCTACGAAGTCAACGTGGGCTCATTGCCAGCAATAGCAAAACAGGCTTTGTGACGCAGAACAATAGGCTAGGAATAGAACACTCGGAAGATTGGTGCCACGGTGCTATATAACCAATAGGAGCTGGCAGGGTGAAAAATGCCCTAAAATAAGGCAGCTGGGACATATGGTAATATTATTTAACTGGACTCCATGGCGGATGCAATTAACGAGTTTAAATCTGAAAAAAAAAAAAAAGTCCTTAATGTCCAGCCTACCAGAACCAGATTCACTTGGTCCCCTTCACCCAGCTGCTTTAGCAAGTTTGTTGCAACATGGCTAATCAAGCTCTGAATTAGTCTATTTGCTTGTTAGTTCATAGAAACAAAGGATCACATGCACACAATTGTCTTATTAAATAGCTAGCTAGTAAAATGTCCCTGCAAATTCAAAAATAGCTACGCTAGTCTGCTAATACGTAGGTTCGAAGTGACTTAACATAGCTACTACTAGCAGTTAGCTAAAGCGGATTTGGTTAGCTAAGATTCAGGACAACAAATTGTATTTTTTTTTTGTTTGCATTCAAGGCCGGTTAACTATGGTGGGATTGATTTGGTTGACTAGTTAGCTACAGTCAGTAACGCTAACGTTGGCTAAAACAATAAAACATGTAGTCAACGTTACGTTTCCTTGTTAATAATTAGCTGGCTGGCTAGTGAGACACTAGCTACTTGCTTGCATAGCAAGAGTCAATAATATGTCACATTGAATCATACATACAAGTTAGTGTTAATAGCTAGCTAAGTATTTGCATAAACGCTTTAAAGAATAAAACTAGACCTGCCAATTTCCAGGTTCATTCTTGCTCGAGCACACTACTCGACTCCATTGCTGCTGCCTTAAGAGTAGACGACGGTCCGTACTATGATGGATACTTGGGACTTCCATACACCCCCCCATTGCGGTTTAAAATGGTTACGCTTCGAACACACCGAACGTGTTTTACGCATAATAGTAGGCGGCATCATCTGGATATGTATGCAACAAAAGTTCAACATTCACACCGAACACAATGCATCTGCAACGTTTCAGTGGAAATTAATGTAATTATGGTGTACCAAAATGCCAGACACTGTCGGTGTTTTCGAAGCATTAGGATGGATATAGGGACGTCCCAAGGATACCAGATAGCACGGACCCCGAGACGACTGCGTAGCCACCAGCGGTTGTCACTAGATAACACAGCCACAAATGAATAATTATGGCGAAACACCGCACATTTCTGCAATTTATCTTCTTACATTTTGATTTTAAACCTGACCCTAAATTAAGACCGAAATTTAAAAAAAATGTAAAGCCAATTTTGACTTTGTACTTGTGTAATCTGACTTTGTGGCTGTGTTGACTAGTGATGACCCAGTCTGGCGTAGCTTCAGTATTTCCATTGCAGGACTCTAAGAAATACACTGAACAAAAATATAAACGCAACAATTTAAACGAGTTTACTGATTTACAGTTCATATAAGGAAAACAGTCAAAAGAAATTCATCTATTAGGCCCTAATCTATGGATTTCACAGGGGCGCAGGGGCTGGGAGGGCATAGGCCCACCCACTGAGGAGCCAGGCCCAGCCAATCAGACTGAGTTTTTACTCCACAAAAAAGGGCTTTATTACAGACAGAAATACTCCTCAGTTTCATCAGCTGTCCGGATGGCTGGTCTCAGACAATCCCACAATTTAAGAAGCCTGATGTGGAGGTTCCTGGCTGGTGTAGTTACACGTGGTCTGCGGTTGTCGGGGCCGGTTGGACATACTGCCAAATTCTCTAAAATGACGGAGGCGGCATATGGTAGAGAAATTAACATTAAATTCTCTGGAAACAGTTCTGGTGGACATTCCTGCAGTCAGAATGCCAATTGCACGCTCCCTCAAAACTTGAGACAACTGTGGCATTGTGTTGTGTGACAAAACTGCATATTTTAAAGTGGCCTTTTATTGTCCCCAGGTTCTCCTGTTTAGTGATCATGCTGTTTAATCTGCTTCTTGATATGCCACCTGTCAGGTGGATGGATTATATCGATTTTATGTCATCAATGACATCCAAAGCTTAGTTTGATCAAGTGCTTTTTCAAACCGTGTTACAAAATGCGAACTCCCACTGATTTCGCCGCGGTTCCGAAGCTTTCTTTGATTCCAAGCTGCCTTCAAACACCGACCTCTACTAGACACCGTACTTATAAATATACACCGAACAAACATAAATGCAACATGTAAAGTGTTGGTCCCATGTTTCATGAGCTGAAATAAATGATCACCGAAATGTTCCATACGCACAAAAAGCTTATTTCTCTCAAATTTTGTGCACAAAATTCACCTTACCTCATGTTTCAGCATGATAATGCACGGCTCCATGTAGTAAGTTGAAAATGTCCCAGATCTTCCATGGCCTGCATATTCAGGCAATCTATGAGGAACTCAAACTGCTCCTTGGTGATCTGATACCGCCTTCCCTCCAAAGGGTCTTGATAGGCTCCAAAAATAAAATATAATAAATTGTTAAAACATACACTCCTACAAACTTTTTTAGGTTAAAAGACTATAAGAGCACCATATAGAATTTAGGAACAGTATTAGAATGTTTTTTTTATTGACTGACTTCGCAAGATAGAAGTGCACACAAAATCCCAGACTTGACACAGGAGACAACACAGGAAGGGTACAATGATACAATATCAGCCTTTGCCACGCATGCCTTACAAAAAAAATCATACAAATGTAACAACTTGCCATCTTGGTAAGGTTCCTGTTGTTGATGTCTTTTGCCTCTTGCAGGAACTCCTCTGCAACAGCAATTAGATTGCTGGCCATCTCTTCATCAATCAAGCTACCGCTTGCCCACCGAAGGCTCCGCAACATGGTCTCTAGCCTGATACTTGCCCACCGAAGGCTCCGCAACATGGTCTCTAGCCTGATAGACCGCAGACCCGATTGGCCCAGTGACATTTTATTTTTATGTAGCTAACAACCCCTTAAAGTGTATTCTTGTCTGAACTGTGCCAACTTGCAGAGACCTTGACCTATGATGAGAATTATGCATTGACAGGCGATGCAGTTTTAACTAGCTACAAATACAAACTAGCTAGAAAAAATGGTTCTTCGTACAGACATCGCATAATTATAAATCCACAGATGGCTCGGAACGTTGATATTGGCCTGATAAGCATCAAAAACAACAGAATCAACCACTGAGAGCAAAAATTAGAGGTCATAATACAGACGTAGTCAAGATAGTAGAAACAACAACAACAGTTTGTCACATTGAAATTATTCTTCAAAATGGTCACATATACAGCTCTTAGATATATCATAAATGCAACAAAAATTAGGAATTGGATTTTCACAATATCTCTCAAAACAGACATGCATCTTCAACAGCTTCCTCTCTGTTACTCTTGTACCGCCACGTACTGTGAGACTCCATCACTAAGTAACTGTATGACTGTGCTCCTTAAAAACAAGGCACACATGGCTAACAGTCAATGGTATGCATAGAAGCCTCAATCATGCTAGTTCATTTTGCTGTGCTGATCATTTGTATCATTGTCATCGGTTTACAAAGGATTGAGTTATCACAGGTCGGTTTTCAAAGGTATCAGGATGAATTAACTTCATAAATGTTTTGTGTCCTCGTTTAAGGGCATATAGACACTTTCAAGTCAAAACAAACAGGAATGTTTGGAATATACAGTGTGGCGATTACCTTGAAGATGATGCGATTGTGATAACATGACTTCTTTTGTGGTCTTTGTGCGTAAAATGTGAAGCTGACATCATGTTAATGATCATTCAATTGTCAAACATCAAAATATCAATATTGCATTAACCGTAATATGATCCTGTGAGCATTATTGTGATGCCACCCACATTCACCTTTTAATTTACTTTCATTCATGAACCTTGAGTGAGAAGTAACCTGGTCCCAGATCTGTTTGTGCTATCATGTCAACTCCTTGTCATCTTTGGCATGACAAAAAGTGGCAAGGAGTGGCATGATGGCAAAAACAGACTGGTACCCAGGCTAAGTGGAAAGGTATTGTAGTGTATTCCAGTTGTGCATATGTGAAATGTATGTATTCACGTGTAATAACTGGACATTCAACGGAGACTCTCTTGAAAACTTCTTACGGCTAGGGGGCTAGTGTATTTGGAAGTTCGGATGACTGACGTGCCCAAAGTAAAAACTGCCTGTTACTCAGGCCCAGAAGATAGAGATGCATATAATTGGCACCATTGGATAGAAAACGCCCTGATGTTTCTAAAACTGTTAAAATAATGTATGTGAGTATAACAGAACTGATATGGCAGGCGAAAACCCGAGGAGAATCCATCCAGAATTATTTTTTTGAAGTCACCACCCATTTAAATGCTTGTCTATGGGATATTCAAAGGAATTCTTCCCAGATTGCAGTTCCTATGGCTTTCATTAGATGTCAACATGACGTACGCGTCATGTATACGTAGTGCACACGTCATGTCGACGTAGTGTTCACGTCGTGTACTGTCACGTGTCAGTTTGCTTGTAAGTTTATGAAAGATCTTTACCATGAACACCTTAAAAACGTCTACATGTACAACATTTTTTTCATTGCCAGAGTAATCTAATCAATTTCATTTGTCAATTTAGCTAAAATAGGCATATCACCTCAATACAAAAAGTATTAGGCTAGTTGATATTTCAGCCAGCCACCATTACTGTGTAGATATGCCTATTTCTCACATCAATACAGACCCACGGTCTTCTTTGTTGGAGGTAGCCCTATTCAGAAATAAGGGATAGTCAAGGTCTCTAGTGGCACATTCAAAACAACTCGGAAATCGCCAATCTCTGACTTCCGACTTCTGTGCGTTGACAACAGGGAACTCGGGAAAAAACGAACTCAGACTGGGGTTTCATTTTTTGGAACGGTCATCCAACTCGGAATCACAATCCAGAAACTCTGGCATCTTTCTCTGACCTGAAAATCACTGATATCATGATTTGACCTTGATCAGCCTCATCACAGGAAAATGTGGTTTGTGTATTAAATGCTCCGCAATTGAGGAATATTAGTGGTAGGCTACCACAAAATACCAAAAAGATAGAATCGTATGGGTCTATGCATAGACCAAACAGTTTAACAGATAAATATATTTTTTTTTTGCATTGAATCGGGCTATTAATTTCAGTGCAGTTGCATTCTTAAGCATAACTTTAGGCTAAAAAGAACCGAAAACACCCCAGCCTGTTTTGATCACAGGTCAGGGTGAAGCTTAAACACTTCAGCTGTTTGTCATCGATTTAACCTACAATCGCCTACATATTTGATACACATGAAGACCTATATTTAATCTGGATTTGACAAACAGCCTGACTTGGATCCAGGTCCCTCATTTATCAATGTTGCTTAGAAAATCTTCTAAATTAACTCTTACGAAGAAAATTTAGAATGTTCGCAAGTACAAAAAAGTTAGTATTTATCAATTGCTCATACGCTTGATTTACACACACCTGTAAGTATTTTGCCTTGATAAATCAGACACGTTCTGAAACACTGTGCTAGTGCACATGAAGTCTCATTTACATAAAGAACTGCCCTAAATGACTATTTATGTTCACAAACCTTACCTTTAAAGCTGCAAGAAATTTCAATAATTTCTATCCGCCAACATGGAGAAATCAAAGAAAAAAAATTGGATGCAAAAATAGAACTTTTGATCACTGAAGTGGAAGCAAACACAAGCCATACTTTCTGCAGTCCTCAGCAATGGCTTTACAAATAAGTTTAAACAAATATTGCTTGGGAGCAGGTTAGAGCTGTGGTAATTTAACAGTTAATGAAATTAAAAAGAAATGATTTGATTTGAAAACAAATGCAAAAAAATATGATCCACAAAAGGGACATAAGTGTAACAGGAAGATTGCAGAGTGACTCTTCTCTGTCTGCTATGGACCAGCACATTGGCAGCATAACTGGAGAGACTTCAGTGTCTGGCATCATTTGTGATGGTGATACTGAGGACCCTCTCCCAGACCCTGAAGGAATACCAGACAACAAGTGATGGTAAATCAAGCTTTATTTTTGCAACCATATTCAGACATGGGCCACATCTACATATGTGTTATATGTAACAAAATAAATATAACAAAACATGAAGTCTTCACAGAGGTGGCTGATTTGCCTGACCCCTCAGCCATCTCCAGGCCTACAAGGGTGTCCTCGTTGGTGAGCGCTTCAGCTGCTTTGGCCGACGCAGTCCTGAAACAAGAGATCAACACGTCAATTCTCAGATTCAAACAGCAACTGGTGGATGTTCGCAACAGCTGGAGAGAAACAAGAATTGAAAGAACTTGGTGTCAAACGTGAGACAAATTCTGGTGTAATGTACACGTTTTCCTTGTTGATTTGATTATATTTGGAACATATACCTAAAACCGTATGATATTGACTCTTGTGGAGCACACTGCAAGCCTTGACAATGTAGCAAACATAAAAAGGAATTTTCATTGTATTACATTCATATAATGGCATTTGAAAGAATGTCATTTGAGGAAAGCCTTGCTTGGCTGGTATTGCTGTCCCAGACAAGCACAGCCAATGTCATTTCAGCAGGCCTATGGTGTGCTCCACTGTTCTTATGCGTGCGTGGGCTTAGTTGTACGTTGTCTCTTGTTGGTTTGAGGGGTTTGTGAGGAGAGTCAGCCATGTTTTTAATGGGTAGCCCTGGTTTCCTGCAGTTATGAACACAACATTTAGTTTCCCAGTAGAGGTCTAACATGGCAAATGAAACCATGCAAATTAAATGTGTTGCTTACCAATAAGCCATCCATCCTCAACAGCTCCTTCCTGGAGGTGAAGTCCAACTGAACTGTTCTGCACAGTGAATTAATTGTCCCCCACCTGGCCGTTTGGCCACTACATTCAACAAAGCCAAATGTGAATCACAGATGACCTGCACATTGACAGAATGGAAACCTTTTGTTTTGACGAAGTTGAATTTTTTCAATGGTGCTTTTATTGTGATGTGGTTGCAGTCAATTTCTCCAATGACATTGGGAAATACAGCTATGGGAAATCCCTTTTCACTCTGGCCTGTTGCACGGAAACTGTATGTATTGTGGGGTCAATTAAACAATGCCATGGGGACTGCAGGCAATATTCGGCTCATGGTTGGTTTTAAAATGCCAGACCGATCCACATTCTCCCGTTAGAATGTTCCAGTGGCTAAAACTCCCAGGGTGGAGAAGACGTTGGTATGCACTGGGGCGTTTCGTCTCCCTTTATAATACTGGTTAGAGTTGGTTACAGAGACACAATAAAATATGAATTGAAAACTAAATCTAATAGGTCAAGCGTCGCACTCAGCAAAATACACTCCCTGCATAATGCAGCTTGTGCCAGATCCTCCAGCAATGCAAGATTTTCCATTTTGGACAAGTCACAATGCCTCAGTGTTGCCTTTTATATTATTTAACTGGTTTAACTAAATTGCCTCCAACCTTAACATTCCACTCTTTCTAATTAACTTCACTCAATTAGGCTTTAATGGTTTCATGTTTATGTATTGATAGCACCCTAAGAACTATTAGTAGCTTAAGTGTCTATAAAAGAAAAATAAACTATTAATGTATTAACTTTTTCGTCATAGTTTATGATTTGGGTCCAGTATGTCAATCCTTTCTCCATTTGGTGGATGGTATTTCATTAGCAGTTAGACTTTTCTACCACAAGGTGCTGTGCGTAAACATGGTCAGAGGTGCGCTTAAATGACACATTCTCAAGTATAAGTACAAATGGATATATCCCACTTTGCTTAGAAATGACCGCACGCATGGTTTACGCACATTTCTATTCGTACGCAACGTTGATAAACGAGGGCCCTGACTTTTCCCCACGTCATAATTGTTACCGATCAGGCTAATGTATTCCTATTAATGTTACTTGCCATCTTCTGCTTTTTATGAATAAATCGACATTGGGGTAAAAAATATGTATATTTTGATGACCCCCCTCCACACATTGTTACTTACCTTGCTGATCACAAAGTCATCCAATTTCCACTCCATTCATATGCAAATACTTTTGATTCATACACTGGCTTGTATGTCTGGGATGTTTTCACTTTAAACAGGCCTTCCCTTATCTACACATACATAATTTTGTAATGCTCCGGGTCTCGTGGGTGTGGAGTCAAAATGCAGGAGACAGAGTTCAATGCTGTGCGTCTTTTACTAGCACCAACGCACCACAGGGTGCTCACAAAAGTAACGTTCCCAAACACAGGGGAAAAAATACAATGGAAAAATACACGACTAGGCACTAAACACGTACCTCTGCAACAGAGCCGAAGGTTACAATGAAAATAATCCCGCACAACAACCAGGCGGGCCGGCTGTCTAATAAAGACAAGCTAATTAAACATGAACAGGTGCTACCACTAAACATACAAGGAGGGAGAGGAAAAACAGTGGCAGCTAATAGGCCGGTGATGACGACCGCCGAGCGCCACCCGCCCGGGAAGGGGAAACACCCTCGGTCGGACTCGTGACAAATTTAATGATTTTTATTTAATTTTTTACAAATCATAGCTACAACAATGAATAATATTGAGCTAACAAATAACAAATGATACATTACAATTTACAATAATAAACACATCATGAAACACCTGTGAATACCAATCTGGCAATATTTAAAATTTAAATAAAAAATATTTAGATTTTTTTGGTACGTGTGTCCGTTGACTTTCACAGATTTTTTTGTACACTCACATGGCAATCAGACTGAAATACTGAATTCTGGCGTGTGGAATGGAGAGGAGGTGGGTGCTGTGTGGATGGGAGATTTAACTTGTTTTCAACAGGCAGTCAGTCTCGGAAGGGGGACTCGAAGAGGGAAACTGCAAAGTCCAGGCGCTGCTGCTCTCTTTGTTCTGAGTGTTTGCAGTGCTAGTGTTTTTAGCTTATCTGTGCATCTCACATTATGTGCCCAGTAAGATCATTTTCTTGCTCTTTCTGAGCAGATTATGACAACATGACAATAAGAGTAGCTGATGCAATGAAAAGTTGGAGGGTGGTTGGTAAAGGAGGATCAGGTGGATCCAGGAACAGATATAGCCCTTGGTTCTCCCCAGACCTGACTGCCCTTAACCAACACAAAAACATCCTATGGCGTTCTGCATTAGCATCGAACAGCCCCCGTGATATGCAGCTGTTCAGGGAAGCTAGAAACCATTATACACAGGCAGTTAGAAAAGCCAAGGCTAGCTTTTTCAAGCAGAAATTTGCTTCCTGCAACACTAACTCAAAAAAGTTCTGGGACACTGTAAAGTCCATGGAGAATAAGAACACCTCCCAGCTGCCCACTGCACTGAAGATAGGAAACACTGTCACCACTGATAAATCCACCATAATTGAGAATTTCAATAAGCATTTTTCTACGGCTGGCCATGCTTTCCACCTGGCTACTCCTACCCCGGTCAACAGCAATGCACCCCCAACAGCAACTCGCCCAAGCCTTCCCCATTTCTCCTTCTCCCAAATCCATTCAGCTGATGTTCTGAAAGAGCTGCAAAATCTGGACCCCTACAAATCAGCCGGGCTAGACAATCTGGACCCTTTCTTTCTAAAATTATCTGCCGAAATTGTTGCCACCCCTATTACTAGCCTGTTCAACCTGTCTTTCGTGTCGTCTGAGATTCCCAAAGATTGGAAAGCAGCTGCGGTCATCCCCCTCTTCAAAGGGGGGGACACTCTTGACCCAAACTGCTACAGACCTATATCTATCCTACCATGCCTTTCTAAGGTCTTCGAAAGCCAAGTCAACAAACAGATTACCGACCATTTCGAATCTCACCATACCTTCTCTGCTATGCAATCTGGTTTCAGAGCTGGTCATGGGTGCACCTCAGCCACGCTCAAGGTCCTAAACGATATCTTTAACCGCCATCGATAAGAAACATTACTGTGCAGCCGTATTCATTGATCTGGTCAAGGCTTTCGACTATGTCAATCACCACATCCTCATCGGCAGACTCGACAGCCTTGGTTTCTCAAATGATTGCCTCGCCTGGTTCACCAACTACTTCTCTGATAGAGTTCAGTGTGTCAAATCGGAGGGTCTGCTGTCCGGACCTCTGGCAGTCTCTATGGGAGTGCCACAGGGTTCAATTCTTGGACCGACTCTCTTCTTTGTATACATCAATGAGGTCGCTCTTGCTGCTGGTGAGTCTCTGATCCACCTCTATGCAGACGACACCATTCTGTATACTTCCGGCCCTTCTTTGGACACTGTGTTAACAACCCTCCAGGCAAGCTTCAATGCCATACAACTCTCCTTCCGCGGCCTCCAATTGCTCTTAAATACAAGTAAAACTAAATGCATGCTCTTCAACCGATCGCGACCTGCACCTACCTGCCTGTCCAACATCACTACTCTGGACGGCTCTGACTTAGAATACGTGGACAACTACAAATACTTAGGTGTCTGGTTAGACTGTAAACTCTCCTTCCAGACCCATATCAAACATCTCCAATCCAAAGTTAAATCTAGAATTGGCTTCCTATTTCGCAACAAAGCATCCTTCACTCATGCTGCCAAACATACCCTTGTAAAACTGACCATCCTACCAATCCTCGACTTTGGCGATGTCATTTACAAAATAGCCTCCAATACCCTACTCAACAAATTGGATGCAGTCTATCACAGTGCAATCCGTTTTGTCACCAAAGCCCCATATACTACCCACCATTGCGACCTGTACGCTCTCGTTGGCTGGCCCTCACGTCATACTCGTCGCCAAACCCACTGGCTCCATGTCATCTACAAGACCCTTCTAGGTAAAGTCCCCCCTTATCTCAGCTCGCTGGTCACCATAGCATCTCCCACCTGTAGCACACGCTCCAGCAGGTATATCTCTCTCGTCACCCCCAAAACCAATTCTTTCTTTGGCCGCCTCTCCTTCCAGTTCTCTGCTGCCAATGACTGGAACGAACTACAAAAATCTCTAAAACTGGAAACACTTATCTCCCTCACTAGCTTTAAGCACCAACTGTCAGAGCAGCTCACAGATTACTGCACCTGTACATAGCCCACCTATAATTTAGCCCAATCAACTACCTCTTTCCCAACTGTATTTAATTTATTTATTTATTTTGCTCCTTTGCACCCCATTATTTTTATTTCTACTTGGCACATTCTTCCATTGCAAAACTACCATTCCAGTGTTTTACTTGCTATATTGTATTTACTTTGCCACCATGGCCTTTTATGCCTTTACCTCCCTTCTCACCTCATTTGCTCACATTGTATATAGACTTGTTTATACTGTATTATTGACTGTATGTTTGTTTTACTCCATGTGTAACTCTGTGTCGTTGTATCTGTCGAACTGCTTTGCTTTATCTTGGCCAGGTCACAATTGTAAATGAGAACTTGTTCTCAACTTGCCTACCTGGTTAAGTAAAGGTGAAATAAAAATAAATAAAAATAAAATAAAAAATGTCTGGGTTTTAGGCAGAACCCCTCGGTCCATGAGAACAGGAGCAGAGTGAAGGGAACAGGGTAGGAGACAGGGTAGTTAACAAGCAAACACACAGGTTGCAGGTTTATCAGGTACTGTATGTAAAAATACAGTTATTGAATGATTTAATACAGTTATTGAATGATTTAATAATTTTGCACGCCCAATTTTTCAGTTTTTGATTTGTTAAAAAAGTTTGAAATATCCAATAAATGTCGTTCCACTTCATGATTGTGTCCCACTTGTTGTTGATTCTTCACAAAAAATACAGTTTTATATCTTTATGTTTGAAGCCTGAAATGTGGCAAAAGGTCGCAAAGTTCAAGGGGGCCGAATACTTTCGCAAGGCACTGTAAATAAAGTGGCATAGTTTAAAGTGGCTAGTGATACATGTATTACATAAAGATGCAGTAGATGATATAGAGTACAGTATATACGTATACATATTAGATAAATAATGTAGGGTATGTAAACATTAAATTAAGTAGCATTGTTTAAAGTGGCTAGTGATATATTTTACATCAATTCGCATCAATTCCTATTATTAAAGTGGCTGGAGTTGAGTCAGTGTGTTGGCAGCAGCCACTCAATGTTAGTGGTGGCTGTTTAACAGTCTGATGGCCTTGAGATAGAAGCTGTTTTTCAGTCTCTCGGTCCCAGCTTTGATGCACCTGTACTAACCACTAGGCTACTTGCCGCCCCTACCTTGTGCAATACCATAATCATTGAATGAAGTAGCGTACCCATCCACATTTCCAATTTAATTCATCCTTTAGATGAATAATACAAGCACATAGTTACATTATTGTAGAATAGGCTACTCTTCTTTCCACACTATATTAGGACACTGTTATGATTTCATTGGTCTTGTCAGGCATGATTTTAAGGTCTTCGATTGAAGTTGTATATCGTACCTAGTTCCCATCTTCAGTGAAAAGTAGTTATGCATCCCCCATTCAATATAGTTTGAGTGTGAATGTGTAGGCCTAGTGACAATTGAAAAATAAACCCATAGCTCCAGCACACAATGACTTGTAGGGGTAGTGTATTACAATGTAAAATATGTAAATATCCTATTGCACCACGTCTGTATATGTCTTATGTAGCAAAGTTTGAAATTGTGTTTTTTACATTAGATAAAAGTAGAGACTCAGAGCTATAAAATTGTATATCATGCAGTACAGTTGAGGAACAATGAGAACATAATTTTGCTTTGAAAGTTGATAAACTTAATCTCACTTTTGGGAAAATGGCCTTTGAATGTTTTGGTACTGCTACTGGAGAGAGCGTCTTTGTCTATACCCATCCATTGTTCACACCTCATAAGGATCGGACCCCTTTTAACAAATTTAAATCGCCTAAAATGACATACTCAAATCTAACTGCCTGTAGCTAGGACCTGAAGCAAGGATATGCATATTCTTGATACCATTTGAAAGGAAACACTTTGAAGTGTTTGGAAATGTGAAATCAATGTAGGAGAATATAACACATTAGATCTGGTAAAAGATCATACAAACATTTTTTTTCCCATCGTCTTTGAAATGCAAGAGAAAGGCTATAACATCACATAGTAGATTAGGTGCAATTTAGATGTTGGCCACCAGAACAGCAGTGTGTGTGCAAAGTTTCAGACTGATCCAGTGAAGCATTACATTACTGCACAACATTTTGAATCAAGTCTGCCCAAATGTGCCGAATTGGTCAATTGATACATTTCCAAGAACATAACTACAGAGAACATACAAAAATCTTGTGGTAATAAAAATGTACATTTACACACTCCCAGGGTGTGGGGCCATAAAAGAAGGGGCTTCAAACTGTAGAACCCAGTTCCTACATTTGAATACAAAAATTGATTTTATCAAACAAAACTAGGCCACTTTTTTATCTCGGAGACCCTCAGGATGACAAATCAGAGCAAGATTACTGAATGTAAGTACATTATTTACCTTTAGAGGTGAACGTATCAAACCAATTAGCGTGATAAAAGTTTGTTGTTGTGCACTCTCCTCAAACAATAGCATGGTCTTTTTTCACTGTAACAGCTACTGCAATTTGGACAGTGCAGTTAGATTAACAAGAATTTAAGCGTACTGTACATTTAAGACATGTCTGTCCTGGGATTTTGTCCTGGAAAATAGGCTGTTACTTACAACGTCATTCTAGTCAGCAACAACTGTCCCTGTATAGGGACACCGATCATATAGAGGTTTAAGATTTAGCCCAACCCATCTCTTTAATAAATATTTTTCAAGCTAGGGCCTTTTTTTCTCCACTTCCTGTCTGACTCACATGCCCAAAGTAAACTGCCTGTTACTCAGGCCCAGAAGCCAGGATATGCATATACAGTGGGGCAAAAAAGTATTTAGTCAGCCACCAATTGTGCAAGTTCTCCCACTTAAAAAGATGAGAGAGACCTGTAATTTTCATCATAGGTACACCTCAACTATGACAGACAAAAAATCCAGAAAATCACATTGTAGGATTTTTAATGAATTTATTTGCAAATTATGGTGGAAAATAAGTATTTGGTCAATAACAAAAATGTATCTCAATACTGGCTAGGCCACTCCAAGACCTTGAAATGCTTCTTACGAAGCCACTCCTCCGTTGCCCGGGCGGTGTGTTTGGGATCATTGTCATGCTGAAAGACCCAGCCACGTTTCATCTTCAATGCCTTTGCTGATGAAAGGAGGTTTTCACTCAAAATCTCACGATACATGGCCTCATTCATTCTTTCCTTTACACGGATCAGTCATCCTGGTCCCTTTGCAGAAAAACAGCCCCAAAGCATGATGTTTTCATCCACATGCTTCACAGTAGGTATGGTGTTCTTTGGAATCTTTGTCCTCCAAACACAACAAGTTGAGTTTTTACCAAAACTCCCAATCTTCTTCTGGATCATCCAAATGCTTTCTAGCAAACTTCAGATGGGCCTGGACATGTACTGGCTTAAGCAGGGGGACACGTCTGGCACTGCAGGATTCGAGTCCCTGGCGGCGTAGTGTGTTACTGATGGTAGGCTTTGTTACTTTGGTCCCAGATCTCTGCAGGTCATTCACTAGGTCCCCCCATGTGGTTCTGGGATTTTTGCTCACCGTTCTTGTGATCATTTTGACCCCACGGGGTGAGATCTTGCGTGGAGCCCCAGATCGAGGGAGATTATCAGTGGTCTTGTATGTCTTCCATTTCCTAATAATTGCTCCCACAGTTGATTTCTTCAAACCAAGCTGCTTACCTATTGCAGATTCAGTCTTCCCAGCCTGGTGCAGGTCTACAATTTTGTTTCTGGTGTCCTTTGACAGCTCTTTGGTCTTGGCCATAGTGGATTTTGGACTGTGACTGTTTGAGGTTGTGGACAGGTGTCTTTTATACTGATAACAAGTTCAAACAGGCGCCATTAATAGGACAGAGGAGCCTCTTAAAGAAGAAGTTACAGGTCTGTGAGAGCCAGAAATCTTGCTTGTTTGTAGGTGACCAAATACTTATTTTCCACCATAATTTGCAAATAATTCATTAAAAATCCTACAATGTGATTTTTTGGATTTTTTTTCTTCTAGTTTTGTCTGTCATAGTTGAAGTGTACCTATGATGAAAATTACAGGCCTCTCTCATCTTTTTTCCCCCACTGTATACACACACACACACACACACACACACAGAGACATAGGCTATGGTCGTTCTCATACAAACAAACAGACCCTCACTCACAATGACTAGCTAACGTGTACTTTACCCATTTCATTACATCTTTATATTTTGCAAATAAAATGTAAAAACAATCACAAATAATATTTTATATTAATTTCAAACAACGGCATTAGCATGAGAGCAACGTACCAGTCCAAAACAATGTCCTCTCCATTCCAAAAAATATGCCTCAGTTTCAGAGTCTTCAAAACGGAGTCTTCAAAAAACAGATCTGTCTCACTTTCACTGAATTTCAATGAATTTCCTCTAAAATTGTTTCTAAATTCGTATATCTAGTCTGAGAATTAGCTTTCCTTGACTTATTCGCCATGATGTTGGATAAATAAACAGCTGAAGATGCAAGTCACCGAAATATTGCTGTGCGTAATAAGCTTTGCTCCTTCACAGTTGAATTGGCAATGGCGAAAGAACGGTCCTTACGCCAGCGTTCAATGGAAAGGTTTGTCTTACAGCAAAGAATCATGTGATATTGGCGCTTACCTCTGATCATTGGCTATCTACCCAGCTAGATTTCAAGATGATCAGTGGCCATTGGGTTAAAATACAGTCAATCAATGAGACAGTGGTAGTATAATTGGTGCACAATGGGCTCGTCACTTGTTGTCTTCCAATCGGTTTTTCCGGGTCAATACGTCCCGCAAAATGACCCATCAGGTTTGGTTGTGTTACAAACAAACAGTTGATTTCAAACATGAGTGGATAAAGTCAGGGGAAGTCTGTCTATTTTACGTTGGATGTTACATCAAAAATTGAATGACACAAAATTCAACGAGATAAGCGTTCACAAAATGTTTTGTGTTAGGCTATAAAAAATGTATTTAACCGAACAAAAGGCCATTCATTGTGTAACAATGAGCCTTGAGATTGCAACCCGAGCAAGATCTTCAAAGGTAAACGATGCAATGCAATCTCTGATTTTGTTACGCAAGTGCTGGCTGAATAAGTAGTTTGGTATGGGGGTCTGTGCTCAGATAATCACAGCGTATTCTTTCGCAATAAATCATTTTTTAAATCTGACAATGCAGTTGGATTAGCAAGATTCTAGGCGTTGGAACCATGTGAGACACTTGTATTTTCATGAATGTTTAATATGACTATTTATGTAGTGATCACCATATGTTGTCAAATTTAATCCTGCTAACGGGTTCGGTGCGCAGAGAAGTAAACTTGCTAGCTTGTTTGTTAACTTACTTCCAGACACAAATGAGAGAACCGCTCACTGAACATTGCTCGACCTAGCAGAACTGGTTAGGCTGTTATGTTAACCAGAGCGCTGGTGACTGCCACTGTGCTGTCAGATTGTCCGTTCGAAAATTCAGAGCATTTTGCTCTCAGAGCGCACACTGGACACTCTGGCCGATGAGTAGGGTTGATCCGAACGTTCTGACCATAACAGCTAACTGGCTAACATTGGCTAGCTACTTCCAGACCCGAATGAGAAAACACCCCACTCTGACCATTTTACTCGCCCTAGCAGAGCTAGTTAGGCTGACACACTCAGATGACAGTCTTTTAGCTAAACAATGAACCATAATCCCAGCTCATGACGTTACTACGCTGCATGAATCTGCAGGAGCTAACCAATCAGGTTCAATGTTAGCTAGCTAAAATTAGGCTATAACTAGTCAGGCAAATGGCTCTGAGATACGAATAATAAGATCATACATGTTACGTTAGCTAGCTGGCCAGCCAACACTTTAACTTGAAATGAAACCACTTTCTGTCACAATTTTAAACATGTAATATCTGAAAGTCTAGCGAGTTACATTATCTTACCTATATACATCATGGATGGACGCGTCTCCTGTCGGATGCCATGGTTGCCCTTAGTTTGAAGATGTAATCCGGAGACAGGCTTTTTTTCTCCATCTCCTTAGCCATCATACTCAATTTCCACTGATTTCAAAACTCGGTCCTCCAGAATGTGGAGAGCATACACGTAACGTTAGCTAGCTAACAGTACACTCAAACTTTGACATTAGGCTTATCCAGTTTTACTATGTGATACATAAAAAAGCTGTGTTAGATAGGATTACCTAGACCCACAGACCAGCTCAAATAGATAAATGGGTGCTATATGGCAGACCAATCCAAACTCACCTCTGGGCATGTCCAGCCCACTCATTATTTCAGACAATCATGGCTAACGGGAAGGTTGCTGACTTTTTCTGTGGCTAAACCAACTAGGCTAATTTTGATTTTAAAAAACACATGTTCAAACAGCTCTCTGTGAAGTAGTGACCTGTGACATATGCCTAGTTTCCTGAAACTGGCCACATGTTTTATTTTACAATTTAATTAATCCATGAAATAAGTAACACTAGCACATCAAATTGCATTATTATTGTACACCAGCCTGCTCCCCTATCGACACAGTAAATAGTATTGCCTAAGTGCTTTTGACAATACGTTATCAACTCGTTTTCAATAAAAAGTAATTATTTTCAAATTAACCAAATTTGCCTTATCAACACAGTAGGCCTATATTTCCTATCGATATCACAACTTAAATATAGCCTACTTACTACTCAATCGGATCAGGGAGATCATAATTATTTTCAACGACTCCAAGGAAACTATCATCTGGGGCAGACACTCTCGAAAATCGTTTCTGTCGTTTGTAAAAAAACAAAAAAAACAAATGAATGTCTGTGTCACCTCCGAGCTCTCAAATAACGTGCCCTTCTCTCACTCTATGAACGGTCACTGCAATCCAGATTCCTTAGGACGTCCCTACCCTGAACCCTAAACTATAACCCTTAACTAACACTAAACTTAACCATTTTACATGTATAGTTGATTGAGGGAGGGACATCCCAACATTCCTGAATAGCATGGACCCACTGGGAACACCTATGAACTCCTCTATTTGACTGAAAGCCATGGACACAACTCTTATTGGTTGTCTGATGTAGGTTGCTGGGAACTGGTAACAACATAGTCTGTGATTGGCTAACAACACTTAGATGATATACAGCGAGATAAGATAACATACCATGCGGTCTTAGACAGATTACCTATAGATTGGACATCATCCTTTCTAGGCCATTAGCGACGGAGTGTCTGCTTGCACTGGAAAAATGGTACGTTTCTAACATATATGGTTGATATTTTATTAATATAAACTATGCATGCTCGTTGCACATGTCAAGTCAGTCAGAAGTTCAATGGACAGCCACGTGGTAGTATGGTTGACTAGGCTTAATTTAGGCACATATCACACCCCATAGTGCAGGTAAACGTTTTTAATGTCATTACTGTCAG
This sequence comes from Oncorhynchus keta, assembly GCF_023373465.1. Taxonomy (NCBI): domain Eukaryota; kingdom Metazoa; phylum Chordata; class Actinopteri; order Salmoniformes; family Salmonidae; genus Oncorhynchus; species Oncorhynchus keta. Next base: position 48,386,972 of record NC_068430.1, on the reverse strand, counting down.
CTCCACAACCCGCTGAAGCGATGCGTTCCCTTTCAACCACCAATTTCATGGCACCGTTTGTTTGCGCATGGCCAGTTGCTCTCTAGGTCTTTCGGTCCCCCTCGAAACAACCGAAATCTTTGCACTACAACATCTTATCACTGGAGCGTCAACGCTTGGGGGTAGGTCAATTTTTGTGTTTAATATTGATATAGCAATAGAGTAGGATGTCTTTTTTTTGGACAGGATGTTTATAATATTATTGTAGTGTATGCGGTTCTTGTTTAATAGTCCTCTTTAATTGATTGATACTTATAGATAGGCGATATACTACCGGTCAACATACCTAATTTAATCCAATACATAGGCTACGTTTTTGTGATGGGAATCAAGGTCACGCCAGGGTTGATTTTTGCGCTGTTTTTAAAAGACGATTAAACCCCTATCATGGGCAGAAATAGAAGGTATTTCATGAAATGTAAATCATATAAAAATGTGTCAGTAGCCCACTGTTCTTGGTATATGTAGCATATATTGTCACAGACCCTTATCAAACTGTTAGATAATCTGCTAATTGTAGGCTAAACTGATAATGAAAAGTCTGTTCTTGTTAACATATCAACGTTTTTTGAAGCCTTGACTCTCTCCACCAAGTTTAATGATAATCAGAGCAGCTGTGTTACCAGTCGCACTACATGATCTTCCTTCTAGGTTAGAGGGTGGGAGGGATGCATTCATTCCCATAAATAGCCTACAATCAGTGACTTGAGTGAAGTGTTTTTAAGATGCATAATGTCAGTATAAGGATAGCCTCTATATGAATCATGAGGAACCCTGCTGAAAATGTTATGCCGAAGTACTGAAATTCCCACAGAAGAACGTTGTTTCTAAATGTTCTCTAAACATTTTGAGATCGTTACTTTAAACATGAGGAAACATTGTGCTGAAATTCCCACTTATGGTTCTCAGGAGGTCATGTACTAGTTGGGATGTCTCACTCCATGACCAAGGTTGACACACTTCAACAGTTTGTTGTTTTGTTATGGCTACATGTTATTTTATCGCTTTTGAATAAAGATATATATGGCTTAAAATTAGATTTAAATTGTATTTATATTTCACAAAATATTGCGGACTATTCAAATTTGAGCGGCAGACACCGCATGCATGATACCTATGCAGCCTGTTAATGCTATTTCATGATTTAAAATATTCCTGCAGGTATTTGGCAAAATAAGGAAGGGTGGCCAAATCATGACCTGAGCAGATCGACTGAATTTCGATGGAGTCTTTGAATGCCGTAGAGCTCTGTGAATTGGGGGATGGCGACAAGCCTGCTGCCTGCGAGGTCACTACAACTCCGCGAAAAGCTACCCAGTCAAGACCTCAGACAGTAGCTAGCACTGGAATCGAGAACACGTCATATCAGGACGAGGAGCACGAGACGAGGTTCAGTCCCCAGGGAGCAGACCGCTCGAGTGTTCATCTGTCCACGTCTAATGACAGGGGCTATCAGTCACAACCCAGGCCTTTCCAGCGAGATGAGCTGTCACACCGCTCTGAGGCAGGACATGAGACTGACTTTAAAAACCATTCACTCGACTACGGGTTCCTATTTGCCATGGTGTTCTTGGTGAGTGGAATTCTACTGGTGGTCATTGCCTACACCATTCCCCGAGAGGCTAAGGTCAACCCAGACCTGGTGTCAGCTCGTCAGATGGAGAAACTGGAGATGTATTACACACAACTGGGCTCGCACCTCGACAAGTGTATCATAGCAGGCCTGGGACTGTTGACTCTAGGGGGAATGCTCTTGTCCATCTTGCTAATGGTGTCCATATGCAAAGGTGAGCTGTACCACCGGAGGACATTTTTCCAACCCAGGAAAACATACGGGTCGATTCACCTCCGGATGAGACAGTTGGGCGAGGGGGAAGAATCTCTGTTTGAATGTGAACTTAGCCACACTGGCACCACAGCTCTAGCCACTAGCCCTACAGATGGAACACAGGTGCACAGTGGCACCCAACAGGAGTAGCACAATATGAGCACGTTTCTATCCACAGACCTATTTCAAGGGTTGTAATCATTACTTAACGGGCTTTGTAAAAAAGTGAAGCCAGCAAGGTAAGCCGACTGTGGTTAAGACTATGTAAGAGCACATTTGGAAATGCACATCATGTATTGTTAGATGTAGGATCAAGTCAGAGACTGAAATAGATAGGCTATGAAAAGCACAATGGGCACCCTTGAGGAATGAATAGGATAGGCTAACTTGACATGCAAGTTGCAGGATAGGCTACCTTGACATCGGACTCTTTATGAATCGAATATCCAGACATACTGTATATCATATCATTAATGAACAAAACTTATAGACCTACAAATGTTATTTACATTACATTTTAGTCATTAGGAGACACTCTTATCCAGAGTGACTTACAGTAGTGAGTGCAGACATTTCCGTATTTGTTCCCCATGGGAATCAAACCCACAACCCTGGCATTGCAAGTGCCATGCTCTACCAACTGAGCCACACGGGACATTATTATCATGTAAGGATACAATATGCCTTAAAAGTAGTCACTGTAAACATACCAAGCTCCTGTGAGCCAATAAGCCAAGGTAAATATGTAGCAACTAACTGGAACCACTTAATCTATTGGATTTTTATTATAACGTGATCTTGGTAAGAATATACAGCAGCACAAACAAACAAAAATCCAAGCAAATGAAATGTTTAGATTTGCATTAGAGGCTTTTGGACAGGTTTTTGATTAACTTAAGAAAACCGATGATTTTATTTCATAATGATGTAGAAATATATACCAAATTTGGAAAACTAGAAACAACTTTTACATCAGAATGTGTTAAGGGGAGCATGTCCGCACAATCATCCCAGTGGTTTGGACAAATATAGCCTTTATCTTTATAAAGACATCAGAGTCATTCGGTAAAACAGTCATCTAAAGTTAATAATGGAAGTGTAGGTGTGAATTCCTCTCTCTCTCTCTCGGGCTCTTGCTCTCATGTTTTCTTTTTTTAAATCAGCGAGTTAAACACCAGCACATAAGTCATTTATGTATTATAAATATCAAATCAGTTTGTCACTTCGCCGAATACAACAGGTGTAGGTAGTCCTTACAGTGAAATGCTTACTTACAAGCCCTAACCAACAGTCCAATTTTTAAGTAAAACATAGGTATTAGGTGAATAATAGATAAGTAAAGAAATAAAAGACAGTGAAAAATAACAGTAGCGAGGCTATATACAGGCACTGCTTAGTCAGGATAATTGAGGTCGTATGTACATGTAGGTATAGTTAAAGTGATATGATACATGGAGAGTAGTAGTAGCGTAAAAGAGGGGGTGGTGGGTGCGCGCACACAATGCAGAGTCAGAGTGCTTTAGTTGACATTTGGCAAACTCCAAGCAGGCTGTCGTGTGCCTTTACTGAGGAGTGGCTTACGTCTGGCCACTCTACCATAAAGGCCTGATTGGTGGAGTGCTGCAGAGATGGTTGTACTTCTGGAAGGTTCTCTCATCTCCAGAGGAACTCTGGAGCACTGTCAGAGTGACCATTGGGTTCTTGGTCACCTCCCTGACCAAGGGCCTTTTGCCCCGATTGCTCAGTGTGGCCAGGCAGTCAGCTCTAGGAAAAGTATTGGTGGTTCCAAACTTCTTCCATTTAAGAATGAAGGATGAACAATGGAAACCGGATGCACCTGAGCTCAATTACGAGTGTAATAGCAAAGGGTCTGTATACTTATGTAAATAAGGTATTTCTATTTTTTATTCTTTATACATTTGCCAAAACCTGTTTTCGCTTAATCATTATGGGGTATTTTGTGTAGGTTGATGAAGAGTTTGTATTTATTTATTTAATTCATTTTAGAATAAGTCTGTAATGTAACAACATTTTGATAAAGTCGAGTGCATGTGTACAAGAGTAACAAAAAGGACGCTGTTGAAACTGCATATGTATTTTGTGAGATAATGTCAAAATCCAATAACTCAAAATCCAATGCCTCATAACAATTTAAGAATAATTTCAACGTGACAAACTTTTGTTTCTTCTCTCTCAACTCTACGTCTCCTGTGTCCTCTTTATTTTTCCTCTGTGGTTGACTCTGTTTTTGTTGCTTATCAGCACCATATAAACATTCAGAACCATCTGTGTATTTAAATAAGACTGTCCTGTGATAGAATTGGTTATCTGATTGATAAAGGCAGTGGAACACGGGTAGGTTTTTCTACAGTGTATTGAATACTTCTTGTATCCTTTTTGAATATCTTGATTTTTCAATGTAGCTGCAGTGCCATTACGCATGCCATCATACTTTGGTAGAGAGCCCCTTTGGAAGATTTGTGCATATTTTCCATGGTGACCATCTGGCTAGTTCGGGGTTGGGGTCAATTCCATTGACTGATTTGAAATGGAATTGACCGACCCCAACTTAGGGCTGGTCTATTCCTTACATGAGATGTGCTCAATAAATTCATTAAAGACGGTATCAGGGGTCACTATGTCAGAAGACAGTGAGATGAGTGGGCAGGTATAGGCTACTTTTAGTTTTCCACTTGCCAATATGACGACCAGTTAAATCCCAATGGCATTAGAAGGCACATAGGCCTGGGGTTTAGCATGTCTGACAAGTTAAACTCCCTGATCCTATTATTGTAGGCTGTGGAGCTGCAGATAAAGGGACATTTGCTGAAATGCAGGACACACAAATACTAGAGATAACAGAGAACCTGAATGGAAAACGTGGGACAACTACTGAAAAAGCCCACTATTGAGTTAATGTGAATGCAGAGTGCAATCCAGAACGGATACTGTACACAGAGTATGTCTGCCTGTTACTCCAGTTTAATTCAGACAGATGCCTTGGGTCAGATCCCCTAGGTTTTCCTTTGGGTGTTTTCACCATAGAAATTAATTACTAAAATGTTGAGTGTATACCCATGAGTGATCCAGTCAAATTGCTGTGGTCTAAAGGGGTTTTGTCCATTCTAGGAATTATATTTCTATGGTTTTTACTGTAATTCCTTCTGTTCACATTGTTATGGGTCTGTGATAATACACATAAACCCTAGAATTGACCATTGAGGTGAATTGATTGATAGATTTAGATTCAAATGAAGAAGAATTAGAATTTTTAAAGAATTAGATAGAGAAGCTAACTATTCTCGCCAACTATCATAGAATCAAGAACTGTGTCCACTCCATATGCTCCATTTCTACTGGGGCAAGCTCTTAGAATGCATCAGCACAACAGGACACAACATCATAATTGGAAACAACCTCTGCCACTGGTAGTAGACAACGCATAGATTTTTTGTGCTAGCGACTGCATGCGCAGTGGATGTTTAGCTGACTAACAAGACCTTAGCTTGTCCCTATAGTGACATGCATAGTAAACATATATGACAGAGAAGAGTAATGAATGTCTCTCCCTGTGTCTTGTCCCTCTGAGGCTCCGTCCCACATGGCACCCTAGTGTATCTGATTCAATCAGATCGAGCGTTTAACATGCGCTGGCCGACATCCGCATAGTGTGTTGGAGGTGTAACTGTGCTATGAGCTGACAAATCGGTGAGTGGCTACTCCTGTGTGTCACCAACCACTCCCTTTCTTATTATCGCTTCCATGTTAGAAGTTCAAATGGCGTTATAAAGTGTAGGTTTTATCCTTGATAGAAAGGATGACAGCCATGTATTCACGTTCATTTTTAGGTGTGTGTGTGTGTGTGTGTGTGTGTGTGTGTGTGGGGAGGGGGGAGTATTCACATCCCCTTGACTTTTTCCACATTGTTGTTTACCAGCCTGAATTAAAAATGTATGAAATTCCAAATTATTTTTGTTTTTTGTCACTGGCCTACACACATTTTTACAAATTAAGTTAGTGACTACACTTTGGATGGTGTATCAATACACCCAGGCACTACAAAGATACAGGCGTCCTTCCTAACTCCGTTGCCTGAGAGGAGGAAAAACGCTCAGGGATTTTACCATGAGGCCAATGGTGACTTTAAAACAGTTACATAGTTTAATGGCTGTGAAAGGAGAAATCTGAGGATGGATTAACAACATTGTAGTTATTCCACAACACTAACCTAATTTTAGAGTGAAAAGAATGAATGTTGCACATAATTCAAATATTCCAAAACATGCATTCTGTTTGCAACAAGGCACTAAAGTAATACTGCAAAAAATGTGGCCTTTTGTCCTGAAAATGATAAGTGTTATGTTTGAGGCAAACCCAATACAACACATTACCTAGTACCACACTCCATATTTTCAAGGATAGTGGTGGCTGCGTCATATTATGGGTATGCTTCTAATCGTTAGTGACTTGGCAGTTTTTAAACATAAAAAAGAAATGGAATGTAGCCAAGAGGTGTGATTACTTTCTGAGGTGTAGACAATAGAACATCACGAATTTGAGTGTTTGAACTTGTAACACGGTTGCATGAACTTCTAATGGGGCAGCATGGAATTTGTCAGATATAAAGTTTGGTGTGGTTTCATTTAATCCAATAGCAGTGTCCGTGGCAAGGTAACACAAGGAGGCGCATGTGATTTTGACAGCTCTAATGCAGTTCCACCTCCGACACTGCCAAAATAACCGCTATGCAGATGTTGCTAGCACGGATCTGTTACAATCTAGCCCTTAGTGTAGTAGAATTAGGAATTGCTCATCTTATGTTAGGGTCCAGCCAAAGAGCATTCATATCTGCTTACATCATGAATACCATTACAGATGTAGGATCTTAATTTGAGTCAGTTTGCTACAGCAGGAAAATAATTCTGCAGCAGCAGGACACGTGCATTATGTGGATTATAATTAAAGTATATTTTATAGGGGTATATCCATTTTTTGTTAGGGCAAATCAAGTCTGAGTAATTTCCGCTTAGACATTTCTAACTCTAGATACAGTGAAGAGGTCACTCCGGGATGCTGGCCTCCTAGGCAGAGTTTCAAAGAAAAAGCCATATCTCAGACTGGCCAATAAAAATAAAAGATTAAGATGGGCAAAAGAAACTGGACAGAGGAATCCTGCCTAGAAGGCCAGCATCCCAGAGTCGCCTCCTCGCTGTTGACGTTGAGACTGGTGTTTTGCGGGTACTATTTAATAAAGCTGACAGTTGAGGACTTGTGAGGTGTCTGTTTCTCAAACTTGACACTCTAGTCTACTTGTCCTCAGTTGTGCACCGGGGCCTCCCACTCCTCTTTCTATTCTGGTTAGAGCCAGTTTGCGCTGTTCTGTGAAGGGAGTAGTACACAGCGTTGTACGAGATCTTCAGTTTCTTGGCAAATAGCCTTCATTTCTCAGAACAAGAATATACTGACGCGTTTCAGAAGAAAGTTCTTTGTTTCTGTCCATTTTGAGCCTATAATCATACCCACAAATGCTGATGCTCCAGATACTCAACTAGTCTAAAGAAGACCAGTTGTATTGCTTCTTTAATCCGCAAAATAGTTTTCAGCTGTGCTAACATAATTGCAAAAGGGTTTTCTATTGATCAATTAGCCTTTTATGATAAACTTGGACTAGCTAACACAAGGTGCCATTGGAACACAGGAGTGATAGTTGCTGATAATGGCCCTCTGTATGCCTATGTAGATATTACATAAAAAATCTGCCATTTTCAGAATAGTCATTTAGAACATTAACAATGTCGACCCTGTATTTATGATTAATTTTATGTTAATTTAAGGACAAGAAATGTGCTTTTCTTTCAAAAACAAGGACATTTCTAAGTGACCCCAAACTTTTGAACATACGTGTGTGTGTGTGTGTGTGTGTATGCAGTTGAAGTCGGAAGTTTACATACACTTAGGTTGGAGTCATTACACTTTTTTTCCACTCCACAAATTTCTTGTTAACAAACTGTAGTTTATGCAAGTCGGTTAGGACATCTACTTTGCATGACACAAGTAATTGTTTACAGACAGATTATTTCACTTAACATTCACTGTATTACAATTCCAGTGGGTCAGAAGTTTACATACACTAAGTTGACTGTGCCCTTTAAACAGTGGAGAAAATTGCAGAAAATGATGTCATGGCTTTAGAGGCTTCTGATAATTGACATCATTTTAATCAATTGGATGTGTACCTGTGGGTATATTTCAAGGCCTACCTTCAAACTCAGAGCCTTGCTTGACATCATGGGAAAATCAAAAGAAATCAGCCAAGACCTCATAAAACATTTTTGTAGACCTCCACAAGCCTGGTTCATCCTTGGGAGCAATTTACAAATGCCTGAAGGTACCACGTTCACCTGTACAAACAATAGTAACCAAGTATAAACACCATGGGACCACGCAGCCTTCATTCCGCTCAGGAATGAGACGTGTTCTGTCTCCTAGAGATGAACGCACTTTGGTGCGAAAAGTGCAAATTAATCCCAGAACAACAGCAAAGGACCTTGTGAAGATGCTTTAGGAAACCGGTACAAAAATGTTTATTTCCAATGTAAAAACGAGTCCTATATCAACATATCCTGAAAGGCCGCTCAACAAGGAAGAAGCCACTGCTCCAAAACCGCCATAAAAAAAGCCAGACTACGGTTTAGAACTGCACATGTGGACAACAATTGTACTTTTTGTAGAAATGCCTCTGGTCTGATGAGACAAAAATAGAACTGTTTGTCCATAATGACCATCGTTATGTTTGGAGGAAAAAAGGGGAGGCTTGCAAGCCGAAGAACACCATCCCAACCGGGAAGCACGTGGTAGCAGCATCATGTTGTGGGGGTGCTTTGCTGCAGGAGGAACTGGTGCATTTCACAAAATAGATGGCTTCATGAGAGAGGATTTTTATATTTTTTATATATTGAAGCAACATCTCAAGACATCAGTCAGAAAGTTAACACTTGGTCGCAAATGGGTTTTCCAAATGGACAATGACCCCAAGCATACTTCCAAAGTTGTGGCAAAATGGCTTAAGGACAACAAAGTCAAGGTATTGGAGTGGCCATCACAAAGCCCTGACCTCAATCCTACAGAAAATATGTGGGCAGAACTGAAAAAGAGTGTTCGAGCAAGGAGGCCTACAAACCTGACTCGGTTACACCAGCTCTGTCAGGAGGAATGGGCCAAAATTCACCCAACTTATTGTGGGAAGCTTGTGGAAGCCTACCCAAAACGTTTGACCTAAATTAAACAATTTAAAGGCAATTCTACCCAATACTAATTGAGTGTATGTAAACTTCTGTCCCACTGGGAATGTGATGAAAAATATAAAAGCTGAAATCATTCGCTCTACTTCCATTCTGACATTTCATATTCTTAAAATAAAGTGGTGGTCCTAACTGACCTAAGACAGGAAATTTTACTTGGATTAAATGTCAGGAATTGTGAAACTGAGTTTAAATGTATTTGCCTAAGGTGTATGTAAACTTCCGACTTCAACTGTATGTAGTGCATTCGGAAAGTTTTCAGACCCCTTGACTTTTTCCACATTATGTTACGTTAAAGCCTTTTTTCTTTTCACTCATCAATGTACTCACAATACCCCATAATCACAAAGGAAAAATATCAAATTTTTGCAATAAATAAAAAAGCTGAAATATCACGTATTCAATCTTTTTACTCCGTACTTTGTTGAAGTACCTTTGGCAGCGATTACAGCCTTAAGTCTTCTTGTGTTGGACGCTACAAGCTTGGCACACCTGTATTTTGGGGGTTTCTCCCATTTCTTCTCTGCAAATCCTCTCAAGCTCTGTCAGGTTGGATGGGGAGCCTCGCTCCACAGGTATTTTCCGGTCTTTCCAGAGATGTTAGATCTGGTTCAAGTCTGGGCTCTGGCTGGGCCACTCAATGACATTCAGAGACTAGTCCCGAAGCCATTCCTGCCTTGGCTGTGTGCTTAGGGTCGTTGTCCTGTTGGAAGGTGAACCTTTGTCCCTGTCTAAGATCAAGGATCTCTCTTTGCTCCGTTCATATTTCCCTCGATCCTGACTAGTCTCCCAGTCACTGCCACTGAATAACATCCCCACAGTATGATGTTGCCTCCACCATCTTTCACCGTATGGATGGTGCCAGGTTTCCTCCAGCCAGAGAGTTCAATCTTGGTTTCAGACCAGTGTCTTGTTTCTGCTGTGAGAGGTTCCTTTTGGCATGCTGTCATGTGCCTTTTACTAAGGAGCGGCCAGTGCCATAAAGGCCTGATTGGTGGAGTGCTGTCAAGATGGTTGTCGTACTGGAATGTTCTGCCATCTCCACAGAGCTCTGTCAGTGACCAATGGGTTCTTGGTCACCTATCTGACCAAGGCCTTTCTCCCCCTATTGCTCAGTTTGGCGGGGCGGACAGCTCTAGGAAGAGTCTTGGCCTCCATCATTTTAAGAATGATGGAGGCCACTGTGTTCTTGGGGACCTTCAATGCTAAAGAAATGTTTTGGTACAATTCCCCAGATCTATGCCTCAACAGAATCCTGTCTCTGAGCTCTGCGGACAATTCCTTCGACCTCATGGCTTGGTTGTTGCTCTGACATGCACTGTCAACTGTGGGACCTTATATAGACAGGTGTGTGCCTTTTTCAAAGTAATATCCAATCAATTGAATTTACCACAGGTGGACTCGAATCAAGTTGAAGAAACATCTCAAGGATGATCAATGGAAACAATTTGCAAACATTTCTAAACCTGTTTTCGCTTAGTCATTATGGAGTATTGTGTGTAGATTTTTAGAATAAGGCTCTAATGCAAACAAATTGGAAAAAGGGGTCTGAATACTTTCCGAGTGCACTGTGTATTACCACATAGTCTAATTTGATTATAATGCAGCCTGATTCTTTGTAATGTTATCTGTCCTCAGATACAGAGACGTGTGAAACACTGTCTGCGGATGAAGAGGATTATTTGGACCTACTGTATGTTAGCGAATTTAAAACAAATACAGTTTAAAAATCAATATGTATAAAGCTATTACAACTGGAGCAGGCCAACCCTGCTGGGTGTGCAGGCTTCTGTTCCAGCCCAGCACTAACACACCTAATTCAATTTATCAGAACTAAGTAGTTGATAATCAAGTGTGCTATCGCTTGGCTGGAACAGAAGTCTGCTCACCCAGTAGATCAGGGATCAGTGGAAGGAGGTTCGCCACCTCTGGTATTGACTTTATTTTGTTCACCTGAAATTATGCTTTAGTAATAATAGCCTACTTGTTACTAAGATGTCCAATCTTTTACATATGAGTTAGCTTACTTTTATACTTTGAAATATGAAAGTGATCATTCTTTGAAGTGAAGTGCTTGAACTCGTTTTTTGTGATGAAGTACTGTCAATGTTAATTAATCACAGATCACAATTGTGTTAGAAAGAGGGGAAGAGAATGTCTGTAATTTGTCTGTTTCTGTGGTGTATTCTCAAATGAACAAACGGTACCTCTTTGTTCAGTCGTAACCGGCCGCGACCGGGAGGTCCGTGGGGCGATGCACAATTGGCCTAGCGTCGTCCGGGTTAGGGAGGGCTTGGTCGGTAGGGATGTCCTTGTCTCATCGCGCACCAGCGACTCCTGTGGCGGGACGGGCGCAGTGCGCGCTAACCAAGGTTGCCAGGTACACAGTGTTTCCTCCGGCACATTGGTGCGGCTGGCTTCTGGGTTGGATGTGCGCTGTGTTAAGAAGCAATGCGGCTGGTTGGGTTGTGTATTACGGGAGTTGTAGCGATGAGACAAGATAGTAGCTACTACAACAATTGGATACCACGAAATTGGGGAGAAAAAGGAGTAAAAAAAAAAACAGTACACACAATACTTCAACTCATTCAGGGCCTGATGATTAGTTCACAAGTTGAATCAGGTTTGTTTGCCAGGGGCTTCAATAAGACTGAGCTGTTGGGGGTACCTGAGGACCGGAGTTAGGAACCATTGACCTACAGTAGGATGGCATTAGTCTTATGGGTGTTTGCAAGGCACCCAATTGACATTCTGCATCTGACCAGAGAATAGATTAACTCCCACATGGTTTACATATTGTTGAGCTAGATGTTCTCAATTTAAAAATGATACCACAAGACAAAGTATGAGGCTAATCGTTATAGTAGAGTTTGTACATGCCTTGTGCTGACATTTTAAAATTGTTTAGTGCAAATCCAACCTTTGCAATCTAGGTGGTGAGATGTCTGGAAGCAGGAGATGATGGAATCTTTATCTTAAAACATACACACAACTACTACCAAGTTCAATGCTCGACATTTTTCTCCCAGAAGGTCTGAGTGGCACTTGGAGGTGCCACTGTGATAATGAAGATGGTTTGCCTTAGACTATCACAACAATGACATGTTCTATGTTAAATGTGTCTGAATTGTAAAATAAAGAAAAGTTAGGCTATAAGAAATACATTTTATTCAATGGCGCAAGGAAAAGCAGACACAAAATATTTTGAATGTCGCCCATACAACAATATAGCCTATTATAAAGTACACTATGTTTACATAAACAATAGTATTTTACATGTTCTAAATGACATGTTATATATTCATACGGTTTAAGGGGGCACATGTGTCATGTCGACAAGGTGAAGGTGCTCTCGACTCAAATGGCACAACAGAATCATTCAGATTGGACACAGCACATCACAACCATCTTGTACAACGGGGGGAATGTCTCCTTTTCATATCTGGATAAGGACGAAGTTGTAGAAACGGATGCTGCCGCACCATTGCTCATTTTCACAGGGGGAATCCAGTCGACATGGGTGTCTTGATAGAGGTCTGCTGGTGAACCTACAGTACATAACAAATTAAAAGCCATCTGATGTTAGATTATCACTTATTCAGGTCACCTATACCATCAGGGCTCTTAATTGTTTGGTTGTGTTTAATTCATTCAGCTGTTTTGGTGTCAAAGAGTAAATATATTGTTGGGCTGGAACAACCAATATTCAAAACAGCCGGTTGTCTTATCCCATTGAGGCCTTTGCTGTAATGTCCATACCTTTTCCCTCTTATAAATAAAGTTCTCAACAAATTATCATTGGGTCAGTGCCACTGAGCTTTTTTTGGACAATAATGTCCTCCTCCAGGCTATATGGACTTCATATTGTACAATTTGGTTCTCCCCTTTTTTCATGGTCATGTCTAGAAGGTTTTGTCATAGCAGATTAGCATAATTAAAGTAGCCGGTTAGGATAATTAGGTTAAGGTTAGGAAAAGGGTTAGGGTTAGCTGAAATTCAAAAAATAACTTGTGAGGTTAATTTGACAACTGGATTCCTTCTAGCCATGAACCCTTTACATAGGTCTTCGTTACATGGTTGCATTCAAGACAAGTTTGTTTTTATTGATCTGTTGTCAATGTCAGCAGAGAAGGCCTAGGTTACCATCATATAAAAAGTATGCTAATGTCTCCACACATAAAGTGTAGTAGAATTGCATAAAATGTTTGTCAAAAGGCCATATTTTTTCCCATGCAAAGAAAAGAAACGTCTCTGATATCCTATAGGCCTATGCCACTACGAGCTCATTGGATAGTCAATTTAGGCTATTAATCAACCCATTACTTCTGTTTCAAATTGTACCTCTCTTCTGAACTGTAAAATGATGGTAGGCCAACTGTTGGCGGGTAGGTAGCCTTGTGGTTAAGAGTGTTGGGCCAGTAACTGAAAACCAGGTGCAGGTTTTGGTTTTTCCCCTAGCACTACACAGCTGATTCAAATAACATTTTACATTAAATAACCAACTCATTATCAAGCTTTGATTATTTGAATCAGCTGTGTAGTGCTTGGGCAAAAGCCAAAACCCGAACCAATGGGGGGCCCCAGGACCGAGTTTGGAAGACCATGTGCTAAATGACTAAAATGTAAAGATATACATGACTGAATCTGTGCCAAATTTGGTGCTTTTATCACAAAATGCACGACTGTTCCAGATTTTTCAGTTTAGAAGCATGATGAGAAGATTCATGGCCAGGCACAGATCTTTTGGCGTGCATGTTTTCCCCCCCCAAAAATGCCACCCCGAAAACTGTGGTCATAGACGCTGAGAAACTCTTACAATCTGATGAGTAAAGTATTTTGCAAAGCTATTTTGAAATGGAATAAATTCTGCACTTATTAGCAATAACCAACGCAATTCCACAAAAAATTTAAGATTGTAAGAAATACCTACCATTACTATATCCAACCCAATTTACAAATGTTGCCTGTCATTACAGCCATAAAGGTGATGCATTTTCAAAACTCAAGTTTGGCTACAGAAATAAACTGCGTTTTACAGCTGCATTTGGAGCTGAAAGTCATCCATGTTAGCAGCCGATATCTGGAGTCCAGAGAAAGATGAATCATACAACCATATGACCTACTTGCAGGATCGGATGGAAAGCATGTCATGTCTGAAACGTGCCATCACGTTGGAGGGCAGCCTGCCTACCGAGTGCTCGTTGCCAGCCTAGTAGCCCTTTACTTCCTCACAACTATCTTAATAAATTATTCATCCCATAATATTGAAGACAGTGCAATGTTACAGCTACTTATCTTTAAACATATAGCAGGTAGCCACCCAAACTAGGCCTACCTGAAATTCAAAAATGATCAATGAAATCGTCATTGAGTCGGTAGTAGATCGCTAAATTGTATTTTATATGGACGATAAACGTATTTGAAAATGATAATCTGTTTTTGTCAGGCAAAACTGGAGGAAATGAAACAAGTTCTTTCTGGTCACTAATCTGGTATTCACGTCAGCCTTTGTATAGAACGCCGTTTGGGTCTTTGCTTGTCCATAAAGATACCCATCAAATAACACTATTTGACATGTCAAATCATCTTGTTGCCCAATCAGGACCTTAATATGACTATGCATAATAATTTAACACGTTCATTAATTTTTTACGTTACGTTGTTATTACACATGGATTATATTCTCATGAGTCATAGATTTTGTCACTGATGATCCTCATTTGCACGAAGGTCGTTTGGACTCCTCAATTCTCAGGTACTGACGAAAGACGTTCACTCAACTTTCTGTTCTTCTGAGGTTAAGTTAGCTAACTGTTCTTCTGAGGTAAAATTGGCTTGCTTACAGTAGTTAATGGCCTTATCGAGCACATCTCATGTAAGACTGTATCAAGGGTCAGGGGTCACTATGTCAGAAGACATTGAGATGAGTGGGCTACTTTTAGTTTTCCACTTGCCAATATGACGACCAGTTAAATCCCAATGGCATTAGAAGGCACATAGGCCTGGGGTTTAGCATGTCTGACAAGTTAAACTCCCTGATCCTATTATTGTAGGCTGTGGAGCTGCAGATAAAGGGACATTCGCTGAAATGCTGGACACACAAATACTAGAGGTAACAGAGAACCTGAATGGAAAACGTGGGACAACTACTGAAAAAGCCCACTATTGAGTTAATGTGAATGCAGAGTGCAATCCAGAACGGATACTGTACTCCAGTTTAATTCAGCCTTGGGTCAGAGCACCTTGGTTTTTCCTTTGGGTGTTTTCACCATAGAAATATAATTACTAAAACGTTGAGTGTATACCCATGAGCGATCCAGTCAAATTGCTGTGGTCTAAAGGGGTTTTGTCCATTCTAGGAATTACATTTCTATGGTGAATTGATTGATAGTTTAAGATTCAAATGAACATTTTTGATGAATCAGATTAGATAGAGAAGCTAAAATAATTCTCGCCAACTATCATAGAATCAAGAACTGTGTCCACTCCATATGCTCCATTTCTACTGGGGCAAGCTCTTAGAATGCATCAGCACAACAGGACACAACATCATAATTGGAAACAACCTCTGCCACTGGTAGTAGACAACGCATAGATTTTTTTGTGCTAGCGACTGCATGCGCAGTGGATGTTTAGCTGACTAACAAGACCTTAGCTTGTCCCTATAGTGACATGCATAGTAAACATATACGACAGAGAAGAGTAATGAATGTCTCTCCCTGTGTCTTGTCCCTCAGGCTCCGTCCCACATGGCACCTTAGTGCATCTGATTCAATCAGATCGAGCGTTAACATGCGCTGGCCGACATCCGCTTAGTGGTTGTTTTGCCGGTGTTGGAGGTGTAACTGACACACAGGAGTGGCTACCAACCATTCCCTTTCTTATTATCCCTTCCATGTTAGAAGTTCAAACGGCGATATAAAGAGTAGGTTCTATCGTTGATTGACAAAATGACAGGCATGTTTTCACGTTAATTTGGATGTTTAATAAAGTGGATGAAGTGCCTCCAGAAAGTATTCACACCCCTCGACTTTTTCCACATTCTTTTGTTTTACAGCCTGAGTTTAAAATGGATTTACTGCCCTACACACATTTTTATTCAACCCCTTTCTTATGGCAAGCCTAAATAAGTTCAGGAGCAAAACTTCACTTAACAAGTCACGTAATAAATTGCATTGACTGTATTGACAAAGATGGCTGCCATATTCAAGCGAGGGAATTTCAAATACCTTTTTAAGGGTTTTCTTAGAAGAACAAACATCCTGAATTTTTGAAGTAAGAGGCTAATTAACTGTTTTGACAACTACTGTATATTCAAACAAGTTTCAGTGTGTGGCTGGAACTAAATAGTCCCTTTTGTTAGCTCCGGTGTTGGCAACGTCAAACCGAAGAATAAGATTACATACTGACTAGACCGTACGCGAGCATTGCAAAATACATTTACACACACATGTTATTCAATCATTGCACTAACAAACGCTCGCGGGTGTCAGCGTGGCCAGGCGCTAAAATAGAAATGGGTTATGTTTCACTATATTGGATCACTCCAATATATTGGTATCACTCCGCGGCGGAGGGATACGTCCGAGGTGAGGATTTACAGATTTACTCCTGTTTACACCTGTGTCATATCCTGGGGTCCAACCCAATACCCCATGGCCGCGACACATTATTTTTCATTTTCTTGGCGGATGTCCGTATGGTTCGAGGTACAAACTTTCTGAAGTTCGCTTGGTCAGCCACTGGTAAGTGTAATTTCTTGCTTGGAAGTATACTCACTGGCTGTTTGCAGCCTGGAGCATTTGGCCACATGGCCAGCCCCTCGTCTTGAGTGCTCCACTCACTGCATGCGGTTGATCTGTATCTTCCGCATGTGGTTTGTCATACTTGTATTTCATTAGCTTTACACTACGACTCTGTGTGCATCCATTAGTATGGTGGTTCTTGCCGCCACAAACTGTATTTGGAAGACCCTCTGTCCTCTACACAATATTGTGCTGCTGATGCCAGGTGCCATAGCAGTCTCTTTCTGCTGTAAAGCAGAGGGTCACCAAGCATGTGGTGCAGGTGATGGGGGACTTCATTTGGCAAAGAACACAGCGACGCCTCCATGCTGTGCCCTTTTGGCCCTGAGTCACATCCATGCCCGCAGAAATAAATTTGGGCAGATGAACACCACTTGTGGCAGGAGCTGGATGAACCAGCTTCAATGGGGGATGGACACCTTGGCACTGGGGGCTCCCATTCGGAGTCAGTGTCACTGTGAAAGAAAATGTTAAGTTAGAATAGTTTCACATATGAGCCCTGTGTCAACAGGTATAATAAACAGATGTATATAGAGTACAGGGAACATAAGGTTGAATATATTATTATAGACCTGCTAGATCTACTGTCTCTATTATATTATGACAGACCAGCTAGCTCTACTGTCTTTATATTACAACAGACCAGCTGTGTCTACTGTCTCCATTTCATTTTGGCCATTGTTGTGGGCCTGCCCTCCCCCAACAGATAGGCTATTTAATTTCACAAATAATATTTTATGTTATTAATGTCAAACAATGGCATTAGCATGAGAAGAACTTACCAGTCCAAAACGATGTCCTCTCCGTTCAAAAAATATTCCTCCATTTGGGAATCGCTAAATGAATCATCCTCGATCAATTTCTTCTAAAATTGTGTGTACATCTGTATATCTAGACTTAGATTTAGCTTTCCCTGACTTAGTCACCATACTGATTGATATATAAACAGCTGAATATGCACTTTACCAAAACAATGCTGTGCGTAACATGCGTGGCTCCTTCCAGTATGAATCTTCAATGGCGACTGAACCTCTTTACGTCGGAGTTTACCACATGGGTTGGTCTTCCAACACATAAACATTACATATTGCCATTTACCTCCGCTGGTTGGCTCTCTACCCAGCTAGATTTCAAGACGATCAGTGGTCATTGGGTTAAAATACAGTCAATCAACGAAACAGCGGACATATCATTGGTGCACAATGATGTCATTACTTGTTGTCTTCAAACCGGTTTCTTTCAGTCAATACGTCCCGCGAAATGACCCATCAGGTTTGGTTGTGTTACAAACAAACAAACCAGGTGATTGCAATGAAACCAAACATGACTGGAAAAGTCACGTTTTGTGTGTGTATTTACCTCGAATGTGTCCTCAAATGGAATGAGACGGAATTCATGACACAAGTGGTTCACAAAATGTTTCGTGTTAGGCTATAAAAATGTATTTTATCAAACAAAAGACCATTCATTGTGTAGCAATGAGCATTGGGATTACAAACAGAGGAAGATCGTCTAATCGTTTTTTTTGTATGGGGCTCTATCCTCAGATAATCACATCGTATTCTTTCGCAGTAAATCCTTTTTTAAATCTGACAACGCAGTTGGATTAGCAAGATTCTAGGCTTTCGAAACATGTGAGATACTTGTATTTTCATGAATGTTTAATATGACTATTTATGTAGCGATCACCGTATGTTGTCGAATTTCATCCCGCTACCGGGTTCTGTGTGCAGAGAGGTTAACAGAGTTACTCCATCATATGGTGCTGTTTTCATCAGTCCAAATCTCTGCTGAGTTCTGTGAGTTCTGCGAGGCCTTGCAAGAGAGCTGGACCTCTGCAAGGGGGCACTTCAGACTCACAGCAGAGACTTTACCTCCCGGCACCATCTCAGGCTGCCACCATCTCAGGCTGGCGCAATCCCATCTGCCAGCTGCTCTCCAGAGCACATTTTCCACTCTCCTCATCACCCCAGGGCTCACGATTGGCCCAGGGGTTGATGACGTTTGGGAGCAGACCGATTCGGAGGGACCGGGAGACCCTGAGACGGTTCATGATGCCTCCTCAGGCCCCGGGTTCAAGACAGACGGGCCGTCGTCACCCACCCACACCCAAACGATGGTGGGGTCCTTCTCCTGCCCCATTACCTCTTGCTGAGGGATGACAGGGGGGAGTGGCAACCATGTGAGATGGAGCAACAACCTGTCAACCATCACTGCCATAGGGACGTGCCTGGGGGACCCAGGCACTCGGGGCGCCAGAGGAGAAGCAGGACCCCAGAAGACCCCTGACAGGACCACAGAAGACCCCTGACACACCATTCCCCGGCCACTTCTCCCGATCTCAAAGGGCAAAGTGGGAGGAGTGTGTGGAGTCCCCCTGGGTGTTGTCCACAATGCTTGAGGGGTACCGACTCCACTTATTCTGTGGTTCCGAAAAGAGACGGAGGGTTTCGACCAATTCTGGACCTCTGCAATCTCAATGGGTACTGAGGTTCCACATGATGTCCCCAGCCCGAGTGTTGCAGGCCGTGTCCAGGGACCAGTGGTTTGTAACGCTGGACCTGAGGGATGCGTACTTCCATGTTCCTGTTCACCCAGCTCATTGGCAGTACCTCCGATTCACTTTCGAAGGGACGGCTTACGAATTCATGGTCCTTCCTTTTGGCCTCTCCTTGGCACCCCGCACTTTCACAAAGTGCATGGATACTGTCCTGGCACCTCTCTCGCCCCGAGGATTGTTTGACCTAATTACCTGGATGATTGGCTGATTTGTGCCCCGACCAGGACCCAGAGCCTGTCAGACAGAGACATGCTCCTGACCCACATCGACGGGCTGGGCATTACTGTAAACGACAAGAAGAGTCATCTGACAGTGAGGGTGGCCTTCATTGGAATGGAACTGGACTCAGTCCTCATGAGAGCACGCCTGCCCAACAGAAGATTTCAAGTGATTTTATCTTGTCTCGACCACTTTCGGCAGGGGCGGGTGGTATCTGCCCTGACCTGCCAAGGCCTGTTGGCCAGTAACGGCAGCCTCGTTACTGATTCCCCTGGACCTGCTCCATCTCCGGCCTCTTCAACGGTGGTTCAACTCCCACTGGCTGCACCCGAAGCGCCACCGCCACCGCACAGTGTCTCAGGGCATTGTTGAGGTGGTGCTATCGCGCCTTTCTCTCGGGTGGGGTGGAGATGCTGAGGATGTGCTGCCGGGAGCTGGTCAGCACAGACAACTCCCAGATCGGCAGGCCGGGGGGGCAGGCCGGCCATTGGCTGTTGGCTACCCCCTTGGAGCAGCAGGTGCATCAATACACTAGAGCTCTGAGCTTGTCTGCTGTGGTGAGTGAGTCCTGGGGGCTGGGTTATCAAAGCAGAGGCTCTCTCACTGGATCGTGGATAAGATTTTGACAGCATACCGCCTGGCTGGCAGGACAGGGCTGGGATCTGTGGTGGCACACTCAACACGAGGTGTGGCTGCGTCCTGGGCTCTACTGAGAGGAGTGCCCCTCGTTGATATCTGTGCTGTGACCAGCTCTTGCACCTTTGCTAGGTAGTATCGGGTAAATGTGGCACCTCCCTCTGCGGTTGGTTGAGCAGTCCTGGGCATCGCCTCCCCTTCTGGGGACTGTGCCGGGACCCCCTTCCACATTGACGGCCCCTGCGTCTCCATTCCTCACTGGGATTTCGCCGCTGGCTGACTAGCACCGACTACATCTGGTACGGGTGTACCAATATATTGCAGTGATACATAACCTTCATTATGTTTCACTATACTGTATGTAACCACAGTTATGTGAGCTATATGGATCACTCCAATGTGATGCCGCGGCCATGGGGTCTATATATAGGGGATGACCCCAGCCGTGACACAGGTGTACACGGGAGTAATTCTGTAAATCCTGACCTCTGATGTATCCCTCCACCGCGGAGTGATGCCAATATATTGGAGTGATCCATGTAGCTCACATAACCGTGGTTACATACGTAACCTTTGTTCTATTTGTGATGCTCAAAGCGCTGCAAGTCCGGCCTCTTTTAGGAGGTTTTTAGGAGCATACACCCACATTGGGGATTGAAAGATGAACTTAGTTGGTTGCCAACTGCCATATTAAGTCCAAAATAATAATAATAAGAAGCCTGAGGAAGGAAGAGATGACAAAACGGTAAACCAAATTATTTTCTCATTTGTGGATTAATTGTCAGAGTAGAGGACCTTGTGCATTTCAGGTAAATTAGCAACCCAATATCTATATCCCAGGACAAATTAGCTAGCAACAGCAAGCTTGCTAGCTAAATTTCCATAAATATTTAATATTTTTCGACCTGTCCCCAAATTAATATAATTGCTTCATAGTTTGTTTCGATATTTCAACCTGCATGCCCTGATCACTTCTGGTGTGGGTGAAGAAAATCGGTATGCTCACGTCTGGTTTGGTCAGCATGTTAGCAAACAGGTGAGCATATATTACCATTGGACAGTTAATGTTCGCATGTTGATTGCGTTTTAGTTATTAGTGAGTTCTATGGAGATATCATGCAATTCAGTTTAGCTAACGTTAGTCTAGGTTATTTTAACGCACTGCTTGACAACTGCATGCTGTGAACGTGTGTACAGTACGGCGACGGCATGGGTTTAGCCAAGGGTGCACGTGCTGAAGAGATGCAGCAACAAGTAGTTGGTTCCATTGGTGTTAGCGTAGCCCTAATCTTCTGTTGCAGCGTGGTGGTCATAGTTTATTGAGCCCACTGATCTGGGGAGTTATAAATTATCAACGCATTTGAATTCCTTGCTGTGTAAAAAGTATTCAAACAAATCTGTGCGATTTGACTTAGTATAGCAAACTAGCTATTGGAGTTACCAACGTACATCGTGCTTGCGAAATAGATAATTGCAAAGCATTGATACATGTGGGCTAGTTAACATTAACCATCAAGCGAAGTCCTGTTGATTAAGTACATTGAGTGCTCTATTTTCTGATTCAGATACATTTGTGGCATCGACCTGTGGCTTTCTCTGATTTGTTTTATTTTGTGTTACTCAGTTAAGAGGTTTTGGTTAAATGGTAATGTACTTATTAGTACCCATTAGCTAAGTTCCAGTATCCAGTGAGATATTGAATGCAATCTCAAATGTCTGTCTTGACTCTTGTTTATATTTTAGGAGAAGTTTAAAAAGCCACAGTTTTTCTACCTCCCTTTCAGCACAAGCTCAGGATGGTGAGTGGCAGTTCTTAATTGATGCCGTACTTAAAGGTATGTTTCAATGGAAGGCTGTACCGTTTGAGTATCCATGAAAATCTGTCCTGTGATGCCATAAGATATGGGAATTAGCCTAAACGGGAGTATATTTAGATCAATTTAAGTGACTAAGTAATGAACACCATTTTAGTTTGACTTTCAGATTTTTCATTCAATGGAGTGGAAATATAAGTTGTCTGCCGCATCCTTTGAGACACAAGTTAAATGACTTAAACACTACCATTTGAAGCACAGTTTTTACTCAAGAATAAGCCCACTGCCATGTCTTTATCATGATTGCCTGTGCACATATCAATGCCCTCAAAATGTATTTATCTCGATTCCATCACGTGACAGTGAGAGATTTAGGTCAGGAAAAATGTATTTTACCCATCCTATGTGTGGATTCAAACAACCCTTCTCAGAGGTAACACTTACGTCATTTAAGGGGACATTTAAAAAGCCATGAGATGGTAACATGCCCGTTTAAGAATTGTGACTATCGCACCAATGTATAGTCCTCATTTAATGCCCACAAGAGTAGGAAACATGCAGTTGCTGTTAGTTCTGACTTCTGTGAAGATGTTGTAGTCTCCCAGTCACTAGGTCAGTTCAACCCGATGAAGAGTGTCCTACTCAGAGTGCAGACACTTTTGACCTCCCTGAGTGTCAGTTTGACACAAACGAGTTGAGAGCTCAGTTAAATAAACATTTGGGTGCCTCCATTCTTAAAAATGCCAAGTGTTCTCCGTGTTTCTGACTACACAACACAGGACATAGTTGAGCACTTGGGGCAGATATTTTCTCTCTCAACCTCTTGTCAAGGAAGCAATAAAATATGTATTACTGAAAAATGAACACACTATTAGCGATGCTACCCTTGACGAAGTAGTCAAGGAGGTCATGGACAGCAATGTTTTTGCCAGTGCCACTGCTTAAGTTGCAGAGATGTCAACATCTAAGCGCAGGAAAACCTTTGTTGAAAAGAACTACCCTTTAGTCATGTCAGTGCAGTATGTAAATGGAGCATCCTGGACACACCGCAGTGTATATTCCTCTTCTTCAAATGCTTCAGGAAATTTTTAAACATACTGATATCAGGAACAAAATCCAAGAATCTAACGTTGCTCAGCCAGGTCTTTACATGTCTCGTAGAGATGGCTCATATTTTCCAAAAAATGCATTGTTATCGGCAGGAGAACTTAAATTGTCATTGCTTTTGTATATTGATGACATATAACTAGCAAATCCACTGGGCACTTCCAGGGAAATACACAAACTCTGTCAAGCAGCCAGTATACTGCACAATCTGCCAAGTAAGTACAGATCAGCCTTGCACATTATTCAGCTGGCAGCATTATGTAAGGTGCCTGATCTCCATAGTGGCGGTTATGAATGTGTGTTAGGCCCTTTGTTACAAGACATTCACACTCTAGGACAGGATGGGGTTTTCATCGAGTCCATCGGTCAGTGTGTCCAGGGTACTGTCCTGTGTTTTGCAGCTGGCAGTCTTGCAGCCCATGGGTTAGCAGGCTTTTTACAATCCTTTAGTGCTGACTTTGTGTGTAGATTCTGTACAGCCACGCGAGATCAATTTCAAACCCATGAAGTTGGTGAGGGAGAATTTAAGTAGGAGAACAAGAGCCACCCATGACCTTAACCTGCAAGATGTTTTGAATGGTCAGTCAGTATGGTGTGAAGCGTGACAGTGTTTTGAGCCAGACCTTGCGATACTTTCATGCAATTACTGGTTTCCGACCTAATATACTGCATGATCTGCTTGAAGTTATTGTGCCCGTTGACTTGGCCCTTTGCATCTGCGAAATGATACGTCTTAAGTATTTCACTCTTGAGTAATTTAAACCAGAAAATGGTTTCATTCCCATATCAGTACGCAGACAAAATAAACAGACCACATCCAATCCCAAAGACATTTGCAACCATAGGAACTATTGGTGGAAATGGGCATGAAAATGCAACCTTGCTCAGACTGCTTCCTTTAATGGTTGGTAGTGATGTGCCAGAGGGAGATGGAGTGTGGGCAGTGTTAACGGATTTGAAAGACATCGTCGAGCTTCTGTTTTCACCTACATTTACATCTGAAACTGTCCAGTATTTGCAATCTAAAATCAGTGATCGTAGACAGACTCTGCAAGAGGTCTTTCCTGGGTTTAGACTTCGTCCCAAACACCAGTATGTTAAGCATTACCCTGAGCTCATCAAGCATTATGGGGCTCTTGTACACCTTTTGGACCATGAGGTTTGAGGGTAAACACCGCTTTTTCAAACGGGTTGTGCACTCAGAACTTCAAGAATGTCCTGGAAACTGTCAACAAACACATGATGGCATATTACCTCAGTGCACCATCATTTTTGTCACCTCTGCCATTGTTTCAACACTCCCAAAGTAGCTAAGCACTAGACTGAACAAGAGGCAGAAAGCAACACTGTTTACTGCACATCAAAAGTCACTATTGATAGCACTGATTATGCCAATGGCATGTTTGTATCAGTGGGAGAGGATGGAGGACTCCCTCAGTTCTGCAGAATTGAACAGATCTTCCTTGTGAATAACAATGTTTCCTTTCTCTGTAGAAAGTAAGAGTCCTGCTACGTGGAACATCTTCGATCCTCTGAACTGTCCTCAGGCAACTCAATATCAGAGTTCAACGATACATCCACCCTCTCAGCATACAACACAGGAGGCAGATTGCTCCTGAGGCTCAAGAGATTCATACAACTATACTGAAAAGGTGACTGATATTTTCCCTTACTCATGAAAAAGGAAATGTTAAATAAAGGAATATGCTATGGAAAAATGGATTGTTAACTTCAGTGTATCTATATTTTTCCTCCCTCAGATGGCAGAACCTACATACCAGACCTTACTTCGTCTCCATATTAGAGGTCGACCGATTATGATTTTTCAACGCCGATATCAATACTGATTATTGGAGGACGAAAAAAAGTCGATACCGATTAATCGGCCGATTTTAAAATAAATAAAAAGTGTTTATTTGTTATAATGACAATTACAACAATACTAAATGAACACTTATTTTAATATAATACATCAATAA
The DNA here is from genome assembly GCF_023373465.1 of Oncorhynchus keta. Classification (NCBI taxonomy): domain Eukaryota; kingdom Metazoa; phylum Chordata; class Actinopteri; order Salmoniformes; family Salmonidae; genus Oncorhynchus; species Oncorhynchus keta. The sequence continues at coordinate 48,361,684 of NC_068430.1, read as the reverse complement.
AAATCAATTTAGCCTCAAATAAATAATGAAACATGTTAAATTTGGTTTAAATAATGCAAAAACAAAGTGTTTGAGAAGAAAGTAAAAGTGCAATTATTGCCATGTAAAAAAGCTAACGTTTAAGATCCTTGCTCAGAACATGTGAAAGTTGGTGGTTCCTTTTAACATGAGACTTCAATATTCCAAGGTAAGAGGTTTTAGGTTGTATAGTATTTATAGGACTATTTCTATCTATACCATTTTTATTTCATTAACCTTTGACTATTGGATGTTCTTATAGGCACTTTAGTATTCCCAGTGTAACAGTATAGCTTTCGTCCCTCTCCTCCACCCTACCTGGGCTTGAACCAGGAACACATTGACAACAGCCACTGTCGAAGCATCGCTCCACAAAAGCCGCGGGGAACAATCACTCCAAGTCTCAGAGCGAGTGACGTTTGAAACACTATTAGCGCGCACCCCACTAACTAGCTAGCCATTTCACATCAGTTACACCAGCCTAATCTCGGGAGTTGATAGGCTTGAAGTCATAAACAGCGCTGTGCTTGCGAAGAGCTGCTGGCAAAATGCACGAAAGTGCTGTTTGAATGAATGCTTACAAGCCTGCTGCTGCCTACCATCGCTCAGTCAGACTGCTCTATCAAATATCAAATCATAGAATTAATTATAACATAATAACACACAGAAATACGAGCCTTTGGTCATTAATATGGTCAAATCCGGAAACTATCATTTCGAAAACAAAACGTTTATTATTTCAGTGAAATACATAACCTTTCTGTATTTTATCTAATGGATGGCATCCATAAGTCTAAATATTGTTATTACATTGTACAACCTTCAATGTTATGTCATAATTATGTGAAATTCTGGCAAATTAGTTCGCAATGAGCCAGGCTGCCCAAACTGTTGCATATATCCTGACTCTGCGTGCAATGAATTGCAGAGAAGTGACACAATTTCACCTGGTTAATATGGCCTGCTAACCTGGATTTCTTTTAGCTAAATATGCAGGTTTAAAAATATATACTTCTGTGTATTGATTTTAAGAAAGGCATTGGTGTTTATAGTTAGGTACAGTTGCAACGATTGTGCTTTTTTCGCAAATGAACTTTTGTTAAATCATCCCCCTGCGTTGCATCAATTATATGCAACGCAGGACATGCAAGATAACTACACATGGTTGATGATATTACTAGTTTAACTAGTGATTATAATTGATTGTTTTTTATAAGATAAGTTTAATGCTAGCTAGCAACTTACCTTGGCTTCTACTGCATTCGCGTAACAGGCAGGCTCCCCGTGGAGTGCAATGAGAGGCAGGTGGTTAGAGCGTTGGACTAGTTAACCGTATGGTTGCAAGATTGAATCCCGGAGCTGTCAAGGTAAAAATCTGTCATTCTGCCCCTGAACAAGGCAGTTACCCCACCATTCCTAGGCCGTCATTGAAAATAAGAATGTGTTCTTAACTGACTTGCCTAGTATAATAAAGGTGTATTTTCTCATTTATTTTTTATTTTAAAAAAGAAACTCAGCCAATTCAGTGTCCAAAAATACCGATTTCCGATTGTTATGAAGCGGCCATTCCGATTAATCTTCGACCTCTACTCCATATATCAACGCATATGGTGAGGAAGATGACCCTCCCATCCACAGTTGGTGGATGTCCTGAAGATCATCATGTAAAACAAATTGAATTTGGACTATGACTTCACTCTTCAATACGAAGATCCTGACTTTGATGGACAATTGTGCTGTCTAGTGGACATTGAGGAGTTTCCTGAGGAAGCTGTCCTGAAGATAATTGGATCAGAAAGTGATGCCAACTCAACTGAATCTGGAGACGCAGATATACTGCCCCACGCCAGAGAGTCTCCAGAGTGCCTAGAGAAGTGGCCTGACGGTTTTCCGGGTGCCATCTTTTTCTTATGATATTGAGCACATGCTTAGAGAAGGAAATAGTTGCTATGAGAACTGGAAAGACTCTTAAATTAACAAGAGCCCAGAAGCATGACATTCTTGAGAACATAGCTAAAGCCATACACAGCTTCAAGACCTATCCAAGTGAGGGAGAAATAGGCAAGGCTACCAAAGCGCTTGTTACCAAGCACCCATGTCTCAAAGGAGCAGGGAGTCGGTCTGGATGGTATGCATGGATGACTGGTCTGAAGTTCAAGATGGGGAACTATCGGACCAAGTTGAGCAGAGCTGGAGTTCCTGAGTTCTATCTCAATGCAGGCAAAAGGAGCAGAAACAACCTAGAGAGAGAGTCACCCCACTCAAACATCAAGAGACCCAGACGAGTTGAGGTAAACGTCCTGCCATGCTTGAGAGACCCAGAGTCTCTCAAGCAGCTGAGACAACAAATCATCAACCAAGTTTCAAAGACTGAGTGAAACCTGCCATTAATAGACAAGCTGATGCAGACAACTTTTGCCCTTTGATGAAATGAGATCGTAAATGATGGACCGCCAGTGAAATGGTTCCCAAGGGAACTGGCCAGCCCTTCCCATGGAGTCTCAGGTAAAACAGCTGTTATCCCTTTCTCTTTCTCTTATTTTGTCTCTGTCTCCCTCTTGCTCCCTTTAACCCTCTTCCCCTTTGTAAGATCTTTCTTTCAGTCAACATTGTGTTCAATGGGGCTTTTGTTTGTGGTTTGTTGATGCATGTGTGTGCAGAGTTCCACCGCATAACAAACATCATTTTGAAGAGCCCGATTCTATGCCAAGCTTACATTTATGCATGTTTCAGGTGGAGGAAACTGAAGAGCCAGACATTACACACCTGTCGCTCTCCTCACTATTCTCAGTGAGAACTGAACATGTCCTTTTCAACCCAGCCAGGATTGCTGTTGTGCTAGAAGGTGACATTATAATGAATGATCTCCCCAGGTTGGCTGATGCAATTATGTTATTTCTTGCATCTGAGTTATCCCAAGCAGCTGATCCATACTTCTGACTTCATACAAAAAAGTTCTAGGCTGATGGGAAAATGCTTAAACCCAAGCTTGTGTCTCTGAAAATGACCAAGACTAATGATGTATGGGTCTGTGTGGGTATTTACCATCAGTGAGGTTGTAGATGCTGCAAGGCCTTTCTCGTGTGGGTCCACATTGTCCCATCATTGCCTTGTTAATCGCAGTATAGGCTCACACAGCCACTGTTTCCAATCAAAAACCATACATTCTTTCAAAGTTATAAATGTTTTCCTTTCATTGTCATTGATGTTTGACATAAACCACGTCCAGTGGGTGTTATTTTTGACCTCACAAATGTTTTAGCTGTTCTGCTCTTCAGTAGAACTCAATAGAAACGGAGATATCTCTTTTTGTACTGCCGCAGTCAATCAACCCGTGAACAATGTGGAGGGCTTGATGAGATAAGCGAGAGTTGAGATTTGATTTCCACTCCAAATAAAGTTGTAACGTACATTATGTTCTGAATGTAATGGAGGTTAGCAAGAGTTAATATGCACTAAAAAAAGCTGGAACATATTTTCTAAAATGTATGTATTGCAATGGTTCTAACAGTTAATGGTTTTTGATCATGGCTGCAGCTTAATGTGTTGTTCCTCATTTTCCCGTTTTTGTCTAATTGCTGCAGCCTCATGCGGACAATGTTTCCAATGGAGAATTCTGTGACACTGTTTGGATAGTCCACCTGTAGATATTTAATTGAGCATTCAAAGACCATCAACAAATGTTAAATTGTATATCAAACTAACCCTAACATATCAGCAGAGATACAGTTGACATTTTCTTAGTTTATTGATAGTTTGAGCATGTACAGTACAGGGGACTATCCAAATGGAGTTACAGAAAATTCGAAGTTCTCTAGAAGTTCAAAAATGTTTTAACCAGGATTCTATCCAACCATTTCATGCTAGAGGGCACATAAAGCCTACATGATGAGATTGGACAAAGAAGCGAGATACTTCTTTTATTTGTGAAACTGCAACCAAGCATCGATGATCATGTCACCAGAATAAGACCCTTGATATTTATTGGAGAGGAGCACCTTGCACTTTCACCACCCTGTGAAGTTGATCACAACTTATTTCACCTGTCGTCTAATAAACTGCATGCTTTCCCGACAAGTCGCAGTGGGAGGACCACACGTCATTGTGTAACTCCAAGTTTACTTCAATATAATGGTTATTATCTAAAAATGTCCTCATAAAAGCGTTTCCACTTGTCTATACTCGCATAAAAAGGTTAGATGGAAACTTGGTTAGTGTCACATTTGGTTATTGTGTTGGAGGCAGGTGTTTTGTTCAGTTGAATACACAGGCATAGGAATATTAAAGTTTGCGTTGTCAAGAACATTTTAAATTGTTTACTTTATTTGATTCCTAATTTTATTTTGTACTGTATATTAATAGCAATCTATGATTGTTTTTTAAATATTATTCAAGCCTTTATAATAAAGATTTCTTGAATACCTGAAAATTGACTGACTGAGTTGTGTGTACTAAGAATATAGTATGGTTTGGTAAGTTTTGAGTTAATAGTACCTACCTAAATCGGTTTCCAAAAATGGTTTGAGTAAGATCATAAGAATTTGAGTTGGTACAACTATTGCAATACTCAATGAAGTTGAGTACAGATAAAGCATTGCAATTAAATGTATTAAATTATTTAAACAATATTTTAAAGTTAAGTACAGTTAAAAAATAGAGTTTGCATAAAACCATTAGGTTAAGTACAAGTAATTCAAAATAATTAGGTGTGACCTTACTTTATCTAAAAGGTAAATGGTTTCCAAAAAAAAAAAGTGAGTTCATGGAACTTATCAGGTTTTACAGTGAGACTTCAAAACAGTTGCATAGTTTAATGGTTGTGATGGGAGAAAACTGAGGATTGATCAACAACATTGTAGTTAATCCACAACACTAACCTCATTTAGAGTGAAAAGAATGAAGCCTGTACATAATACAGATATTCCAAAACATGCATCCTGTTTGCAACAAGGCACTAAAGTAATACTGCAAAAAAATGTGGCAATGCAATTAATTTTTTGTCCTGAATATTACGTGTTATGTTTGAGGCAAATCCAATACAACACATCACTGAGTACCAGTCTGTCACGACTTCCACTGAAGTTGTTCCCTCTCCTTGTTCAGGCGGTGTTCAGTGGTCGACGTCACCGGCTTTCTAGCTGCCTCCGATCCCATGTTTCATTTTTTTTGTTTTGTCTGTTTTACACACCTGGTTCCCATCTCATGATTATGTTCCTTATCTAACCCTCGGGTTTCCCTTTCTGTTTTGTGCGTGATTGTCTTTCGTGTGTTGTAGTTCGTATCCTTTTTTTGTATTTGTTTTATAACGGGATTTTTGTTCCGTTCTCGGATGGAGTAAATACAGTGGTTTTACTCTTACCCGTGTCCTGCGACTGACTCTTTCGCTATCCTCTAGATAGACCCTGACACAGTCTCGATATTTTCAAGAATAGTGGTGGCGGCGTCATGTTATGCATATGCTTGTAATCGTTAGTGACTTGGAAGTTTTTCAGTAAAAAAACAGGTAAAGGAATGAAGCTAAGCACAGGACAAATCCTAGAGGAAAACCTGGTCCAGATCAGTCTGCTTTCCAGCACACACTGATAGAATTCACCTTTCAGCACACAGGAGGTTGGTGGCACCTTATTTGAGGACGGGTTCATGGTAACGGCTGGAGTGGAATCAGTGGAATGGAATCAAATACAAACACATGGTTTGATGCCATTCCTTTTCCTCCGTTCCAGCCATTATTATGAGCCGTCTTCCCCTCAGCAGCCGCCACTGTTTCAGCAGGACAATAACCTAAAACACAAGGCCAAATCTGCACTGGAGTTGCTTACCAAAAAGACAGTGAATGTTCCTTAGTGGCAGAGTTACAGTTTTGACTTAAACCTGCTTGAAAATCTATGGCAAGACCTGAAAAGGGTTGTCTACAAATGATCAACATCCAATATGAGAGTTTTAAAAATTATGAAAAGAATAATGAGCAAATGTTGTACAATCCAGGTTTGGAAAACTCTTAGCGACTTACCCAGAAAGATAAAATAATTATTACATTTTTTTTTTTTCAACAATACTTTTTTTGAGAATTTTTATTCCACTGACATTACAGACTATTTTGTGTAGATTCTTGTTGATATGACAGTGAGAGGATAGACTGAAAGGAGAGCACTGAAGTTGCACTCTTGTTTCCACTGACAGTAGCGGTAGAGAACTGCACACACTCAGAATGACAATGAGGGTAAACTCCAGTACAAAGGAGCACAGCACTGAGCACAGGCTATATCAGACAGAAGACAGGCTTTTATCAGAACACAGGCAGAGCATCAGCTAGCTAGATCATCACTCAACCACAGACTGATTTAAGATTTCGCCATGAATCATCTATCATGATACATAAGGCAATCTTTTCAGTTCTTATCTTATTTCATCTTGCTGAAACTTAGAAGAAATTATACAAATGCATTTGTGTATCCCCAATATATTTTTAAGATACATTTATGGGAATCATGCCATCGATTGTCCATTCAAATTCCATTATTATTTTTATATTCACTCAGATTTACATGTCACGATCGTTGTAAGGAGGAGACCAAGGCATAGCATGATATGCGTACATTCTTCTTTAATAAAGAACGAAACACTGACCAAACTAACAAAATGATACGTGAAGCTAATATAGACAGGCAACTAAACATAGAACAAGAACCCACAAAACCAAAAAGGAAAAATGGCAACCTAAATACTATCCCCAATCAGAGACCATGATAAACAGCTGCCTCTGATTGGGAACCATATCAGGCCAACATAGAAATACAAAACACCAGACATACAAAACCCTAGACAATACAAAAACTAGAGTACACACCCTGACCTAACCAAAATATAAAGAAAACAGATATCTCAGGTCAGGGTGTGACACTTGCTGAGTGCAGTAGGGAAACTCACCCAAAGAGATCCAGAATGGCTCCTCCTGCAGCGAATGGAGCCATGGGGTCTGGCCTGAAAAAAACACAATACACATGCACACAATCAGACAGGCTGGGAGCAAATTAGAGACTGCACACAGTTTAGTCATGCAAGGTATTGTCAGATGTCAACTAAGTCTCACAGTTGATACAATGGTTGTTGTTGGATGCACAATCAATTTGCGTTTGTTGACAACAACACAATATCAAATGTACATTAAACGTTGTGTGATGTTGTTTGCCCATAGGGGTATATACTGAAAAATGTTTTATGCAGGTGAGTGAATACAGTATCAAAACTGTATATATAAACTCAGCATAAACTTATTTCAGAAGACACTGAGTATACAAAATATTAAGATCAAATGCTTTCATCAGTCTATGATCCGTTATTGATGTCACTTAAATCCACTTCAGTCAGTGTAGATGAAGGGGACGAGACAGGTTAAAGGAGGATTTTTAAGCCTTGAGACAATTGAGACATGGATTGTGTGTGTCATGACGTTGGCCTGTGGGGGTTGGTTTATGACAGTCATCAATACCTCTTCCCCCCTTTTTCCTCTCTCTACCCTACTATAAGGTTACATTTTGCAAAACCCTTGGTTAACATAGAGATTCTGGGAACATCCGAAGGTGGGGGGAAACAAACTATATTCTGGTAATCCGAACAATTGAACATATGCGGTGGTACTTAATGAATATGATGTCAGTTCGGTTGTCATCTGAGACATTCTCATCAATGATAAGATGACATAAACTCTACAGTGGAAAGTCTACACATCAGATTTATCAGATTCACATGGAATTGTTGTTCAATTTAAATGTTTGAATATGAAATTATTTGTGATTGGATGAAATGTGATTTTAGCTTGAAGAATGTGAGATTTGGATTTTCATAAAATAGGGCTGCTCAATCAGTGGCCCTCCCCTGTGAAGGGACAAGGGCTATAAAACTTTTCAAACACGCCCTCCTCTCCCTTCCTATATAAGCCCTTGACGACAACATAACTTCCTGTTCCGAGGATATGAGGGCGATGGTCCTATGTCAGAATGGTTCAGAACGAAGCCAACATCAGCATGAGCTTTGGTTGTGAATGGTATGAACTTTGAACTCTTATTCACTACAGAAATGATACCACCTAGCTGTTGAGTTAGGGACCGCAACTGCAAACGCAGGTTAGGAAGGAACAGACAGAGTATCCCGTCTACCACACAACGACGTTACTACAACGTATCCAATTGACAACCAGAGACATTCTTCAAAGGACAGAGGACTCGGTTTGGCAACATGGCCTTCCATCGACCACCAACATACTGAAGCGCAGCTCAGAGTAAATATTTATTGCATTTTCCTTTTCCAAATGGGCGGTAATTTAGAATGCATAAGATACTGTATTTACAATAGCACAGCTTCGCGCTTTGTTCCTGTCTTCCCGCTCTTTCATTCAACCCAGCCCCTTTTCCTTTGTGTAACAAGCCGTCAATTCTGTTCCGCCCGCTAGGGACGTTTTCTTTTTTTATGACGTAATTTGTAATCAAGTTATGATTAATTGTGTGTATGTGAATTCTGTGTGATTAGTTAGGTATTCAGTAAATAAATAATTAAACCCAATTTGTATTGCTGATACAAATTGTTAGCCAGGGTTCGTGCAGATAAAATCATTTACAACTTTCAGATGAGAAGTAAGATGAAGATTAATGTTGACTGCTATGGATGTAAAATATTACTAGGTCTTTAAGAGTTTATTCGGAAGATAACAGCTCTATAAATGTTCTTTCGTGGTACCCGACTCTCTAGTTAATTACATTTACATGATTAGCTCAATCAGGTGATATTAACTACAGAGAAATTATTTTATAGAATAGCAAGTCATATCACATAATCTGGCATAGCCAAATACGCGACATGTGCCATTCAGAGGGTGAATGTGCAAGACAAAAGATTTAAGTGCCTTTGAACAGGGTATGGTAGTAGGTGCCAGGTGCGCCGGTTTGTGTCAAGAACTGCAATGCTAATGGTGTCACACCCTTGATCTGTTTCTCCTGACTCCGAGCCCGCCCGCCTACCTTTGATTTTGATTTTGACCTCTGCTTACCCTGAGCCTGCCTGCCGTCTGGTACCATTGCCTGACCTCTAATTTTATGACCCCTGCCTGGCTTGACCTGTCTATTGCCTGCCCCTATTGGATCATTAAACTATTGTTTATTCGATGTGTTCTGCATCTGGGTCTTACCTGATAAATGGGTTTTTCACACTCAACAGTTTCCTGTGTGTTTTAAGAATGGTGTTGGGTGCAACTCAAGTGTTCCTAATGTTTGGTATACTCAGTGTATGTATTCATTCTGTATTGTTACCCTAATATTACCCTATGCATAGGATTAGGTATTAGAATAGCTTCTGGTAATTTATACTGAACAAAAAATATAAACACAACAAAAATATGAGCACAAATGTAAGGGTTTTCTTCTGGTGAAAGAGAGGCGGACCAAAATGCGGTGGTTATTCATGTTTTTAATAAAGACGACTATACATGAACAGACTATACAAAACAAGAAAAGTGAAAACCTAAACAGTCCTCCTATCTGGTGCAAACACAGAGACAGGAACAATCACCCACAAAACCCAACACAAAACAGGCTACCTAAATATGGTTCCCAATCAGAGACAATGACTAACACCTGCCTCTGATTGAGAACCATATCAGGCCAAACATAGAAATAGACAAACCAGACACACAACATAGAATGCCCACCCAGCTCACGTCCTGACCAACACTAAACCAAGGAAAACACATACGAACGATGGACAGAACGTGACAACAAATTTGTTTACATCTGTTAGTGAGAATTTTTTCTTTGCCAAGATAATCCATCCACCTGACAGGTGTGGCATATCAAGAAGCAGACTAAACAGCAGGATCATTACACAGGTGTACCTTGTGCTGGGGACAATAAAAGGCCACGGAAATGTGCAGTTTCGTCACACAACACAATGCCACAGATTGCAATTGGCATGCTGACTGCAGGAATGTCCACCAGAGCTGTTGCCAGAGAATTTAATGTTAATTTCTCTAAGTCATCTCCAACGTTTTAGAAAACAAGCACAGACCACGGGTAACCATGCCACCCCAGGATCTCCAGATCCGGCTTCTTCACCTGTGGGATCGTCGGAGGCGGGGGTGCGAGTATTTCTGCCTAATAAAGCCCTTTTGTGAGGAAAAACTCATCCCGATTGGCTGGGCCTGGCTCCCCAGTGAGTGGGCCTATGCTCTCCCAGGCCCATCCATGGCTGCGACCCTGCCCAGTTATGTGAAATCCATAGATTAAGCCTCGTGAATTTATTTCTATTGACTGATTTCCTCAGCAGGTCAGAGCATCTTGTGAATAATGTGTCCCTTTGCCCTTTCCTAACCATTGTATACTTCACACAGACAGAATGTAAATCTGCTGTATCATTCTGCTCCCTCTCCCTCGTGGACGAGGGCATGACAGCACTAAGGTCGATAAATTGCTGACATCACAAGACAAATCTGATAGGGTCAGAGGAAGCAAAGGGAGGAGAGAGGAGTGAGTGAGAGCAAGAGAGAGAGAGAAAAGGGAGGTGGTGGACGCCAAGTGACAGGCTCCATCTTTGGACCGGTGCCATTTCCTAAGGACGACTCTTCTTCTTTCTCTCCTGCACCGCACACTATGCCCTGCCCCCATGTGTCTGCAGTGCGGGACACTGAGAATACTCCACATACCCCGTCTATTCTTAGTCTCTGTATCCATTTCACTTTCTTTCCGGCGCGAAGCCGAGGCAAAAAAAACATGCTGTAAATGTTGGCTAAGATGGATATGAGCTGAGATTCAATTCAATTCAATTCAAGATACTTAAATTTTTTATTTAACCTTTATTTTGAAAGGGAGTCATGCGGAGACCATGGTCTCTTTTACAGATGACCCTTGTATCAAACATGAATACACAAACATTATTCTCTGTATACTTTTCAGTGTCCCAGAACCTTTTGGAGTTTGTGTCACAGGATGCAAATTTCTGTTTGAAAAAGCTAGCCTTTGCTTTCCTAGCTGCCTGTGTATATTGGTTCCTAACTTCCCTGAAAGGTTGCATATCGCGGGGTCTATTCGATGCTAATGCAGTACGCCACAGGATGTTGTTTGTGCTGGTCAAGGTCAGTCAGGTCTGGAGTGAACCAAGGGCTATATCTGTTCCTATATCTGCTATATCTGTATATCTGTTTTAAGATGGTGAGGAATGGTCAATATGGTCAATATCCTTCCAGGATACCCGGGCCAGGTCGATTAGAAAGCCCTGCTTGCTGAAGTGTTTTAAGGAGATGAGCCTAGCGTAGGCTAGTTCCAAGCTAATTGGTGCTTGCTTCGGGACAGAGACGTTAGCCAGGAGTGGCCACTCGGATAGCAGCTAGCTATCTTCTATGATGAAAGTAAAAAGGTTCAGAGCTTGTGGTAGGAATCCGGAGCTATGGATAAAAATAAGTCTGATATGCTCTGGTTTGAATCACGCTGTGCAGACTGGCAAGAGTTGTCCGGGCTAAGGTAACCTGATGACCGCTAGAAGCTAGTTAGCTGGCTAGCCTCTGTTGGGGGTTCCGGTTCTAAAGTAAAGAAAATAGCAGATCCATACCATATTGGGTGAGGCGGATTATAGGAGAGTATGTTGAAGTTGAGGTTAAGAAAAATATAAAAGAAAATATATGCAAAGAAAAAAAATATCTAAACAGATATATACACGGGACACGACAAGACAAAGACTTCTGACTCCTACGCCATCTTGGATTCAAGAATTGTTTAGAATTGTTGCATCAAAAACAGCATGCAGTCTTGAAGTCTCCTTTGACAGACCTTTCTTTTAGGACCCTGTTCTCCTCTAGTCGTTCTCTGGTCTTTTGAGGCGACAAGTTGTTTACACTTTTCACAAGTGTACACAGTAAATTATTTATCTTTCACTAAAGTGAACATATCAAAGGTCTCCAATATGATGGCTTTACTGTCCATCTCTGGATCCAAATCAGATCACATGGTTATACTCAGGTCAGACACAGCGGTCCTGGCTACAAGAGCCAAATGCGACGTGAGACACATTTTGCCGGTGACAGCCAGATAACCTAGCTAATTGGATCTAGCAGGGGCTAGCCTGTTAACGTTAGCAGCACTAACACTGTGGTCCCGAAGTAAAACACTTGCAAACAAAAGTCAGTTAAGAACAAATTTTTATTTACGATGACGGCCTAGTGGGAAACAGTGGGTTAAGTGCTTTGTTCAGGTACCTTGTAAGCTCCGGGACTCGATCTAGCAACCTTTCGGTTACTGGTCCAACCACTAGCCTACCTGCTGCTCCATATGGCCGAATGAGCTATTTTTCTCAAAAGTACTATCGGTTTTGAGTCAGGAAATGTGTACTTTTCCACCTAAAACAATTGTGATTTATTTATATCATTATTTTATATTGCCGACTGCAACAACAGCGGAGATGGGTAACAACTGCGCATGTGCGGTCTTGTGGGATAACTCTGTGATGTATATAACCTTATTTGGAGCTTCACCATCACAGATGTGAGTTTTATTGGTGGAGAAGGTAGCCTAAAGTTAATTCTGAAAAGTGGAAATCCGAAGAGAGGGTAGCAAGAGTAAGCTGGTGTTCGGTCCCCTGCTGCACTTTCTACAAGAAATCTAGGGAAGAAAGCACAAAATGTCAGTTTTCCGTTGAAAGATGCAGAAAATGGCTAGTAGCAATAAAAAACTGGAAATACTATGTAAACACTCCTACAGTCAATCTTGCAATTATAGGTGTGTGTACAGCCGTACCTTCTGTATTCCCATGGGCTGGATCTGGTGCCGTGCCAAAATACAGAGATGCTTTTGAGAAGAGCAAGCGCCAAAGCGAGCGTGCGGAGTTATGTAGTCTAATCATTGCAGTTTGAATTTGATCTTATTGTGTTGTAGACTAGTCACTCCACCAGTTAGCTTAGGTTGAAGAGAGAGACAGTAATTGTGTCATTTTACGTTGCAGAATAGACAGATTAAAAATTAACGGTTTTGTTGAATTTTTATTATTTAGAAATCAGGTCTTCTCGCTTTTTTTCATAATCATAATCTCCAATGTCTGATGTGTTGGCTAATCAGATTTGATTGCAAAATAAATTGCATCTGTGATTGTGAACAAGAGCCTTACATGCAATTTTTACGTAAGGGATTCCCCCACGTGAGCCGATTTCTGCTGTTGTTGCAGTCGGCCACATAAATATAATAATAATGATATTAAATAATCACAATCATTTTAGGTAGAAAAGTAAACATTTCCTGACTCAAAATGTTTTGCTCATTTTGGCCGTACACTTTCATTAAAACAAAGACTGTCCACAATTTGCGTATTTTTTAATCACTCTTTGACTGACACCGGAGCAGAGCTAGTATTGCACAAAGCCACTGCTTTGCAGCTTTCCAGTTTAGAGTGCAAGGAGAGCGAGGAGGTTAACTCCACCTAAATAGTTTCAATGTACAGTATGGAATCACTTAAGGCATTTGGATTTTAGGTAAACTTCCCCTTTTAATGTTGTTAGCAGTTTATGTTATTCTTCAATAACACAGACCCCTCAATAACACATGGGGAGAAAAATAGGTTTATTCAAAGAGGACAAATCATACAATTGAAGTCGGAAGTTTATATGCACCTTAGCCAACTACATTTAAACTCAGTTTTTCAATATTCCTGACATTTAATCCTCGTAAAAATTCCCTGTTTTGGGTCAGTTAGGATCACCACTTTATTTTAAGAATATGAAATGTCAGAATAATAAGTAGAGAATGATTTATTTCAGCTTTTATTTCTTTCATCACATTCCCAGTGGGTCAGAAGTTTACATACACTCAATTAGTATTTGGTAGCATTGTGTTTAACTTAGGTTAAATGTTTCGGGTAGCCTTCCACAAGCGTCCCGCAATAAGTTGGGTGAATTTTGGCCCATTTCTCCTGACAGAGCTGGTGTAACTGAGTCAGGTTTGTAAGGCCTCCTTGCTCGCAGGGGCTTTTTCAGTTCTGCCCACAAATTTGATATAGGACTGAGGTCAGGGCTTTGTGATGGCCACTCCAATACCTTGACTTTGTTTTCCTTAAGCCATTTTGCCACGACTTTGGAAGTATGCTTGGGGTCATTGTCCCATTTTTCCAATTGTCCCATTTCAAGACCCATTTGCGACCAATATATCCACATAATTTTCCTACCTCATGATGCCATCTATTTTGTGATGTGCACCAGGCCCTCCTGCAGCAAAGCACCCCCACAACATGATGCTGCCACCCCAATGCTTCCCGGTTGGGATGGTGTTCTTCGGCTTGCAAGCCTCTCCCTTTTTCCTCCAAACATAACTATGGTTATTATGGCCAAACAGTTCTATTTTTGTCTCGTCAGACCAGAGGACATTTCTCCAAAAAGTATGATCTTTGTCCACATGTGCAGTTGCAAACTGTAGTCTGGCTTTTTATGGCGGTTTTGTATCAGTGGCTTCTTCCTTGCTGAGCGGCCTTTCAGGTTATGTCAATATAAGACTTGTTTTACTGTGGATATAGATACTTTTGTACCTGTTTCCTCCAGCATCTTCATAGGGTCCTTTACTGTTGTTCTGGGATTGATTTGCACGTTTTGCACCAAAGTACGTTCATCTCCAAGAGACAGAACAATTCTCCTTCCTGAGCGGTATGACGGCTGTGTGGTCCCATGGTGTTTATACTTGCGTACTAATGTTTGTTCAGATGAACGTGGTACCTTCAGGCGTTTGGAAATTGCTCCCAAGGATGAACAAGATTTGTGGAGGTCTACTATTTTTTTTCTGAGGTCTTGGCTGATTTAATTTTTTTTCCCATGATGTCAAGCAAAGAGGCACTGAGTTTGAAGGTAGGCCTTGAAATACTTCCACAAGTACATTTCCAATTGACTCAAATAATGTCAATTAGCCTATCAGAAGCTTCTAAAGCCATGACATCATTTTCTGTAAGTTTCCAGGCTGTATAAAGGCGCAGTCAACTTAGTGTATGTAAACTTCTGACCCACTTGAATTGTGATACAGTGAATTATAAGTGAAATAATCTGTCTGTAAACAATTGTTGGAAAAATTACTTGTCATGCACAAAGTAGATGTCCTAACCGACTTGCCAAAACTGTAGTTTGTTAACAAGAAATGTGTGGAGTGGTTGAAAAACAAGTTTTAATGACTTCAACCTAAGTGTATGTAAACTTCATACTTCAACTATAGATGTTATGCCGGGAAGTAGATGGTTCATTCTCCCCTGTCCTCAGTGAATTTCGCCACAGAACAAAGGAACAGGGTGTAATTTATAACCCTCCACCCTAGCCTATGGTTGACCAATTAGAATTCCTTATAGTAAAATTGGGCCAATGGCTAAATAACAAGTATCCCTTTTCAGGCTCAATGTACAGACGATTCAGACCAATGAAAACGTGGCACACGCAGCTGAGCCCAGGACTGACATTCCTACACAGATTCTAAACAGATGTTGAACTGAAAACCAACTATTTCCATTGATAATTCCCATTGACCATTAGTACTACCGTTAGCATTGTGTATTATCTTAAAATATTCTCACAATGGCAACACCGTGGCACTGGGCTATCCATTTCAGTTTCACGTCTTTCCATATGCCCGATTTCGATGTGAAGACGCTAGGGTTGCAACATTCCGGTAGCTTTTCCAATATTGACAGATTTGACAGATATTCCAGTCGGAAGATTCCCAGAATTCGGAGGGAATGAGCAAGAAATCAGAAATCCTCCAAACAGGATTTATGGAAAACCTGAGAATTTGTGTGAAGTTACAAGAATTTTACAACCCTAGAAGATATCAATCTCGATAGGCGATTTGAGATTAATTTGAGAATCATATCTCTTCAAATTAAAAATAAGATGGAAATGGTCACAGGCCACACAATTACAACATGTTCTATATTTCACTGTACGGCTCAGTGGTCCCTAAAGAATCGGGGAATAACAATCTTATTAAACATAAATTCCCCATTGAAGAATGCTACAAGTGGAACATTTCTCAATTGTAACAAAACAATGTATGGTCCTTCTGTAGCTCAGTTGGTAGAGCATGGCGCTTGTAACGCCAGGGTAGTGGGTTTGATTCCCGGGACCACCCATACGTAGAATGTATGCACACATGACTGTAAGTCGCTTTGGATAAAAGCGTCTGCTAAATGGCATATATATATATAATATTGGGCCAGTAACTAAAATGTTACTAGATCGAATTCCCGAGCTGACAAGGTAAAAATAGTTTCTGCCCCTGAACGAGGCAGTTAACCCACTGTTCCTTGGCCGTCATTGTAAATAAGAATTTGTTCTTAACTGACTTGCCTAGTTAAAGAAAGGTAAATGCCCCCCCAAAAAAAATATGCTTTCAACAAAACAAATAGAGCCTGACTGATTTTCCTGTTGATCAATACAGATATATATATGCAGATATAGCTGCAGTGGCAGACTCCGATAAACGTTAGCAGTCTGGCATACTGTTGCCTCGCTAACCAACTAACGTTGCCAGCTAGCCAGCTAGCTGGCTGGAGCACCAACTGACATTATTACTCCTAGCTACATTGCATGCCATGAAATTAAAGCATACAGTCCCTGTAATTAGCAGCCTGCTAGCATCACCACATCTCCCGACCCAAGACACTTGTAACCACGCTTAACAATTTCCCAGAGAACAAAACACACAACTTAGTTGTGTGGACAGGTAATGCTCCTTGCTACACAGCTGTACAATAACTCTAAACCAGCCATATTTCGGAAAGTTAGGAATTGATAGCAATGTTAGACCAGAAATGAAAACGATATGTCAATGTGTTTTGTCAATGTGTTTTGGTCCGACACATTCCTTCGCCGGAGAGAAAAGATGTACCTGTGTATTCAGTTCCGGTTGCGCATCACACTGTTAGTGTTGTCTACAAACTTGACAGGGCAAAATTACATTATAATAAAGCCAGCAAAGTGAGAGCTATGTTTTACAATCATTGTTATTCAATTTCAATACAGACATTATAGCTCATGAGATAGGCTTCCAGGTGTCCTTTTTAGCCACGTAAACCACTTTTAAAGCAAGGGGGTTGGGTAAGCGTTGGCTAGAGGGAGTTTTCACCATTGTAAAAACCATACGAGGAAGTGTGCACACTTTGGGAGAAATAACTAAAAAATAACATGGATGTTACAGTGAATTGATCTCAGATTAGGAGGTAAGTGGGGTTCTCGGGAAGCGAGATTCTGGAATCTGTGCCAAATTCTGGAATCTGTCCAGAAGACCTCAAAGTTACAAGGGTGGCTCCTTGGGAGGAGATGGCGTTGCAGATCTGGTCCGATTCTGCTGGATCAGTCATGGCCAGTTCGTGCGATCACTACTCAAGATATGACCCAGTTGAAGACACAGGAGGCGGATTGTACAGTTCTCAATCATTTGTTATAACACGGAGCAAAGGGCAGGTTAAGGACAGGCAGAGGGTCGTAATCAGGTCGGAGTCAGGCAGGTACAGGACAGCAGACAGGCTCGGAGTTAGGGCAGGCAGAAATGGTCAGAACCCGGGAAAACTAGGAAACAAACACTTGAGAAAAAGGAAAACGGGAAAGCACGCTGGTAAGACTTGACAAGACAAGACGAACTGGCAACAGACAAACTGAGAACACAGGTATAAATACATAGGGGATAATGGGGCAGATGGGTGACAGCTGGGGGAGGGGTGAAGACAAGCATAGGGTAAAAACACTTTTAAAATGATCCAACTTTCAAAACAAGTCCTTGCTCCAGTAAGTAGCTGTTTAGTATTTTAGCAGCTAGCAAGCAACAAGATATGCCAAATAACAGTCTAGAAACCACTTGAGGGCAAATAAATTAGATTAGACCGTTCAGACACATGTCGCATGGCCAGGAATCAAATTTGTATCTGACTTAAAATTGCCTATGCATAGCCGATTTCCTCTAGGATTTTGCCTGTGTGTAGCTCTAATCTGTTTCTTTTTACCCTAAAAAAAACTCTAGTCCTTGCTGATGACAAGCTGAATTTGCCCCAATCATAATGCTTTGTATTCAGGACATAAAGTTAATTTCTTTGACACATTTCTTGCAGCTTTACTATCTATGGTGCCTTCTTGCATGTTTTGGAATATTTTTATTCTGTACAGGCTTCCATCTTTTCACTCCGTTAGTTAGGTTAGTAATTGTGGAGTAATTACAATGTTGTTGATCCATCCTCAGTTTACTGCTATCACATCCATTAAACTCTAACTGTTTTAAAGTCACCATTGGCCTCATGTTGAAATCCCTGAGCGGTTTCCTTCCTCTCTGGCAACTCAGTAAGGAAGGATGCCTGTATCTTTGTAGTAACTGGGTGTATTGCTACACCTTTAAAAGTGTTTAAGAACTTCACCATGCTCTCTAAGGATATTCAATGTCTGCTTTTTGTAAAAAATATGTTTTTGTTTCATTTCAGTGGGGCACTGTCACACCCTGACCATAGTTTGCTTTGTATGTTTCTATGTTTTGGTTGGTCAGGGTGTGAGCTGAGTGGGCATTCTATGTTACATGTCTAGTTTGTCTAGTTCTATGTTTGGCCTGATATGGTTCTCAATCAGAGGCAGGTGTTAGTCATTGTCTCTGATTGGGAACCATATTTAGGTAGCCTGTTTGGTGTTGGGTTTTGTGGGTGATTGTTCCTGTCTCTGTGTTTGCACCATATAGGACTGTTTAGGTTTTTGCACATTTATTGTTTTGTTAGTTATTTAATGTCTAGTTCCTTTATTAAAGAACATGAATAACCACCACGCTGCATTTTGGTCCGCTTCTCCTTCACCACAGGAAAACCAGGTTGCCTAGCAGTTAAGAACTTTGGGCCAGTAACCGAAAAGTTGTTGTTTCGAATCCCTGAGTCGACTAGGTGAGGAAAAAATATATACCCTTGAGCAAGGAATTTAGCCCTAATTGCTCCTCCTGTAAGTCATTCTGGATAAAAGCGTCTGCAAAAAAATAGATATTTTTTTTGCAAGGCATTGGAGAACATCCCTGGTCTTTGGTGGTTGATTCTGTGTTTGAAATTCACTGCTCGACTGAGGGACCTTACAGATAATTGTACTGTATGTGTGGAGTACAGAGATGTAACTAGGCAAGTCAGTTAAGAACAAATTCTTATTTACAATGGCTTTCCTAACCCAGCCAATCACAGACAACGCTGAGCCGCACTGATCACTGCCAGTTGTGATACAGCCCAGGATTGAACCAGGGTCTGTAGTGACAACTCTAGCACTGAGATTCAGTGCCTTAGACCACTGCGCCACTCGAGAGTCATTACAAAGTCATGTTAAACACTATTATTGCACACAGAGTAAGTCCATGGAACACGTTTTTTTTACCCCTGAACTTATTTATGCTTGATATAACAAAGGGGTTGAATACTTATTGACTTTTGCAGCTTTTCATTTTTTATTAATTTGTAAACTTTTCTTAAAACACAATTCCAATATGACCTTATGGGGTATTGTGTATATGTCAGTGACTGCAAATTTTTTTAAAAAGTGTGAATACTTTCTGAAGGTACTGTATATGATCACATACAGCTGGTCTCAATGAACTCCATGCTTCTTCCTCTTCCGCCTTCAATATTTTCATATCTGAAAGGTCTGGATAGTTTTAAGCAGTCTAGCAGTGGATCATTCATCATATTGCTTATGCCTTACATATCTGCAAACATTGAATTGTTAGGTCTAAGGGGAAGGGGTAGGGAGAGAATTGAGATTGGTCGCATTCCAGGTGGACTACATTGCAGTCGCGTTGCACCCTAAAAACAAATAGTTACGTTTGCTACATCATAAAATGCGGCTAAAGGGGTAATCGGCAGTTGAAACAATAACAAAGGTTACGCCCCACCACCATTTTTGATAATATTAGATTTTTAAAAAAACATATATTTTGGGTTCTGATGGGGCTACAGTTGAGCTAAGCTACTGAGGCATGTATTAGTAATGTTCTTAAATAATCAATGGGTATATATCATTAACTTAAAAGTTAAACAAATGGATGAAGCAATAATAAATTGCCGCTCAAACTGATGTGCTAAACACTAATTCAGGCATTGTGAAATCTGGCAGGTGACGGTCGGTCTGGAACTCGGAGACTAACTCCACGGATCCTAACCCAGAGGACTCAGTTGACCTGACACAACCTCCCATCCTCTCTCAGCGGGAAGAACTGAGGAGCTCTCTCTTCACTTTGACTGTTTTACTTCTGATACTCCCACATCAAGTAACTCATGCAATCAGTCAAATCTGATTTTAAAAAACACCTTATGGAACAGCGGGTACAGTGAACACACACAGGCACAGACACACACATACACGATAACATAAACACCATACATGTACACATGCATTTGATGTCGTAGATATGGTAGTAGAGTAGTGGCCTGAGGGCACACACACAATGTGTTGTGTAATAATGTTTTTAAAATGGTATATGATTGCCTTCATTTTGCTGGACTTCAGGACGAGGATCCTTAATAAATTCAAATACAAAATACATATTTGCAATTGGAGTACTAGAGGTAAAAGGAGAGGCGTTGGGACTATAAATCCTACATCCCATTTTATCACAGTATGGGGGATGGCATGACAGACCGAAGGTGGAGCAGCGGCACCTGGTTACCCACATTCTCTTCCACTTCCTTCTCTTTCTTTTCTCTCTCATTACCCCAGGCGTCAATTAGAGTCGATTTAATTTTGATCGTACCCTTGTTAAAAAAGACTAACATGGGTTTTGTTTAGAAAAGGAGAAGGTGACTTGTTGGATCTACAGGGAGATGGTCGATGCTATGAGTTTGAAACGTGTATTTCCCTCCACACCCTCTTAGCTATTTTGATGTATGCCAGTAGGTCAAGCCTCCCTGAAGACAATTATCTGAGAATACAGTCTCACACCATGCAATGTTTTTCCTTAAATTCAGTGTTTATTGTGTTTGCTGTTCATTGTGAATTGAAAGGCGAGTGTTTTGAAATGTACAGCTACATTACAGTAACCGTATCTTATGACGAATGTTCAAACACTCTCCTGTCTTCGGTATGGTTTCTGATATCTGTGTGGGTGATGGCAAAGCATCAATACATCTACTGATTTAAGAGATACTGGCGCAAACCAAAGCAGATGGCAGAAGGGTAAGGAAAGAGTTTCTGTCAACACGGTGGAAAGCTGACCCGATATTGTACATTTAGTGGATAGGAGTTGTGCAATACATGACATTGTAATATGGTCTGTTTTCCACTAACAGACAAAACAAGAAGAAAAAGATGAAAGAACAAGTGGAAACTCCTGAACAATGCACCAAGTCACCTGGGGGACTCAACTGGGGGACTCACCTGGGGGACTCAACTGGGGGACTCACCTGGGGGACTCAGCTGTTCCATTGCCATATATTATGTGTATGAATAACAGAATATTTAAGTGAACAACTTTTTCAACATTTTTTTTAATGTATCAAACCAACATTCTATTCACTCCTCTTAGATGGCATACAGTAAAGCCCATCATATTGCATATTTATGTTTCATTACATGACACATTTGGAGTAATTCCTCAATATGAATGTATGCCAAGGTCAATCGAATGCACGTATACAGTACCTCATACTTGGCACTTTTGCAGACTACAGCTTTGGGCAATCATTGTGTAGTTTTGTTCATGTTTGATATTTTGCTTTGTGAGTCTTTGGTTTAACTAATCATTAGAAATGTATGTAGAACTATATTCAATTCATGCATTTAAACCATATAACTTTGTTGCCAGCATTTCATGGCAACTATTTATCCATGTTCAATGACCTTATCATACTCACCGATTGCTCACTGTTGTGAATAATTCTTTCACAGATTATGAAGGGTTATGGAGATATTTTGCTGGCTCTGTGAAGGTTTGTAATTCCATCCATGAAGTTATTGACACAATTCATTACAATAATTGTCATTTTATGCTTGTCAAGATCCTTTTGGGGTGCAGAATAGACATATGTATTATTGATTCCTAAAGTGTTGTACAGCCATATGAAGTTGCCATTTTTACAATACGTTTATGTTCTAACCTCCTCTAGATTCATAAAAAGATAAATGTACCAACAACCTTGGAGTTCATTTTTTTATATCTTAAAATGTGAAATTGTGATAGCTATACAAGGTCTTTGTTAATAATATTGAATGTCGGTATATTTATTTTCAACAATCATGCCTCAAATTCCTTTTAGGATCGCCAGTAAATGTTCAAGGAATTTTTTTGATTTATGATGTGCTTTGTCATGGGATATAAATATGTATTTTACAGCAAACTTGGGGAAGTTTGTTCACAAAAGCAAAACTTTGTAACAGTGCTGAAAAACTTCTTCTCACATGCTTTCCCCAATAGATATATTTATTTACAGAACATTATAGGACTACATATTTTTTTATTCAATGTAAGGGCAAAGTAAATGAAATATGTTGCAATTATCATATTTGTTATATAACAAAGCACAGTATTAAAACGTCAGCCTAGTTGTTTTGTCTGAAATGTTATCTTATTAGTGTATTTGGACAGTATTACATTTGTTTGCATTGTTGTCACAAATATAGTTCACGTGTATGGTTGTTTGTTATATAGGCAACAACAAAGTCGCTCTGGATAAGAGCGTCTGCTAAATGACTTAAATGTAAATGTAAATATTCACCGTTTCCACAAAAAAATAGTTTTGCGTTTCATTTCGAAAGTTGTGGATGTGTTATATCCTGACAGATTGGGAATCAAAATGATGATACCGCCTGACCTCGACTGAAGATATAATTTGGTACAAGGCTATCAGCTCCCCCTTGCGGTGTAAGTCCATGCATGCAGTGAGCATGGAACATGCTATGAAGCATACAAACCTACTCGTTTGCTTGAACACTGAAACTGGGATTCACATGAGTGAAACTAGGATCTAGGATCCACATGGCCAAAACAACAACTTTTTTTGCACACAAGCTTGTAATTCTCATTGTTTTCACACTTAATGAAAATGCTAAGCACTTTTTTTTGCAAAACACTAGACACAAGTCTTTATCACAAGACACTTTTTTTGCAGAACAATTGACAACTTCCTACGAGACACAATACTTTTTGCAAAGCATGTCAAACAAACAATAACAATTACTCCCATAATGGTATATCTTTACCAACAACATGTAAACTATCTTTGAATAACTGGTAACCTTACAATCAGTCCATAAATACATATGAAAGTTCCCTGGTGAGTTGTTTGGTTTTCCATGGGTTATACAGTAGATCATATTGATATGCTTTATATTGCCAACCATATTCTATAGGAAAAACATTCAGCGTGATGTAGCTGATAACATATGTCTTCACAGGGGAAAGGGCGGGCCAGTCCATAGCATCAATGCCTTCCTCTTGTAGGAAATGCTGACACACTCCAGCCACATGAGGTCTAGCATTGTCTTGCATTAGGAGGAACCCAGGGCCAACCGTCTGAGGATCTCATCTCGGTACCTAATGGCAGTCAGGCTACCTCTGGCGAGCACATAGAGGGCTGTGCGGCCCCCCAAAGAAATGCCATCCCACACCATGACTGACCCACCGCCAAACCGGTCATGCGGGAGGATGTTGCAGGCAGCAGAACGTTCTCCACGGCGTCTCCAGACTCTGTCACGTCTGTCACATGTGCTCAGTGTGAACCTGCTTTCATCTGTGAAGAGCACAGGGCGCCAGTGGCGAATTTGCCAATCTTAGTTTTCTCTGGCAAATGCCAAACGTCCTGCACGGTGTTGGGCTGTAAGCACAACCCCCACCTGTGGACGTCGGGCCCTCATACCACCCTCATGGAGTCGGTTTCTGACCGTTTGAGCAGACACATGCACATTTGTGGCCTGCTGGAGGTCATTTTGCAGGGCTTTGGCTGTGCTCCTCCTGCTCCTCCTTGCACAAAGGCGGAGGTAGCGGTCCTGCTGCTGGGTTGTTGCCCTCCTACGGCCTCCTCCACGTCTCCTGATGTACTGGCCTGTCTCCTGGTAGCGCCTCCATGCTCTGGACACTACGCTGACAGACACAGCAAACCGCCATCCTGGATGAGCTGCACTACCTGAGCCACTTGTGTGGGTTGTAATATAATATAATAATATAATATATGCCATTTAGCAGACGCTTTTATCCAAAGCGACTTACAGTCATGTGTGCATACATTCTACGTATGGGTGGTCCCAGGGATCGAACCCACTACCCTGGCGTTACAAGCGCCATGCTCTACCAACTGAGCTACAGAAGGACTCCGTAGACTCCGTCTCATGCTACCACTAGAATGAAAGCACCGCCAGCATTCAAAAGTGACCAAAACATCAGCCAAGAAGCATAGGAACTGAGAAGTGGTCTGTGGTCACCACCTGCAGAACCACTCCTTTATTGGGGGCGTCTTGCCTATAATTTCCACCTGTTGTCTATTCCATTTGCACAACAGCATGTGCAATTTATTGTCAATCAGTGTTGCTTCCTAAGTGGTCAGTACGATTTCACAGAAGTGTGATTGACTTGGAGTTACATTGTGTTGTTTAAGTGTTCCCTTTATTTTTTGGAGCAGTTTATTTGGGCCAAAGTACAGGTTCAGTCAAAAGGGTGTAGTTGTGTTGCTTAATTTTGTGTTAGGGGCAGCAAAATTAGCGATATGGAAGACCCGAAAGAACAGTATTCGGGGACAGGGGTCTGTGGATGTGGTGGGAATGCTGGAGGGAATGTTGGCAGCGAGACTAAGGGTTGAGTTAGCCTATTATAAACTTGTCAACAATATTGATCTGTTTTTGAGTATATGGGGTATTCAGAGGCTGTTGTGTTTAGTTACTGTGGAGGAGGAATTGGAGTTGTGTTGTTAATTGATGTGTAACTATGGTTTTGTATGAGTATTTATTGTGTGGTGGGCCCCCAGACCCAATAAAGATGATTTAAAACTCAAACTCTATCTCGCTCTCTTTCTCTGTCTCGCTCCCTGTCTCGCTCTCTGTCTCTGTCTCGCTCTCTGTCTCGCTCTCCATCTGTCTCGCTCTCGTTCTCTGTCTCACTCTCTGTCTCGCTCTAAGTCTGTCTTATTCTCTGTCTCGCTCTAAGTCTGTCTCACTCTCTGTCTCTGTCTCTTCTCGCTCTCTGTCTCTCTCTGTCTCTCT
Organism: Oncorhynchus keta; assembly: GCF_023373465.1. Lineage (NCBI taxonomy): Eukaryota > Metazoa > Chordata > Actinopteri > Salmoniformes > Salmonidae > Oncorhynchus > Oncorhynchus keta. The sequence goes on along the minus strand of NC_068430.1, from coordinate 48,336,480 downwards.
GTCTCTCTCTCGCTCTCTGTCATTGTCTCGCTCACTTTCTCTGTCTCGCTCTCTTTCTCTGTCTCTGTCTCTGTCTCGCTCTCTGTCTCGCTCTCTGCCTCGCTCTCTGTCTCGCTCTTTGTCTCGCTCTCGCTCTCTCTCTCTGCCTCGCTCTCTTTCCTCTGTCTCTCTCTCTGTCTCTCTCTCGCTCTCTCTCTTTGTCTCGCTCACTTTCTCTGTCTCGCTCTCTTTCTCTGTTTCACTCCCTGTCTCACTCTCGCTCTCGCTCTGTGTCTCGCTCTCTGTCTCTGTCTCGCTCTCTTTGTCTGTCTCTATCTCTTTCTCTGTCTCTTTCTCTGTCTCGCTCTCGCTCTCTGTCTCACTCTCTGTCTCGCTCTCTGTCTCTGTCTTGCTCCCTGTCTCGCTATCGCTCTCTGTCGAGCTCTCTGTCTCCTCTCTCTTTCTCTGTCTCGCTCTCCATCTGTCTCGCTCTCGCTCTCTGTCTCACTCTCTGTCTCGCTCTAAGTCTGTCTCATTCTCTGTCTCGCTCTAAGTCTGTCTCACTCTGTCTCTGTCTCTTCTCGCTCTCTGTCTCTCTCTCTGTCTCTGTCTCGCTCTCTGTCTTTGTCTCGCTCTCTTTCTCTGTCTCTGTCTCGCTCTCTGTCTCACTCTGTTTAGCTCTCTGTCTCGCTCTCTGTCTCACTCTCTGCCTCACTCTCTGCATCACTCTCTGTCTCTGTCTAGCTCTCTTTCTCGCTCTCTGTCTCGGTCTCGCTCTCTGTCTCCATCTCGCTCCTTGTCTCGCTCTCTGCCTCTGTCTCTGTCTCACTCTCTGTCTCTGTATAGCTCTCTGTCTTGCTCTCTGTCTTGCTCTCTGTCTCTGTCTCGCTCCCTGTTTCGCTCTCTGTCTTGCTTTCGTTCTATGTCTCGCTCTAGCTCTATGTGTCAGTCTCGCTATCTGTCTCTGTCTCACTCTCTGTCTAGCTCTCTGTCTCTGTCTCGCTCTCTGTCTCTGTCTCTGTCTTACTCTCTGTCTCTGTATAGCTCTCTGTCTTGCTCTCTGTCTCGCTCTCTGTCTCTGTCTCGCTCTCTTCCTCTGTCTCTGTCTCACTCTCTGTCTCTGTATAGCTCTCTGTCTTGCTCTCTGTCTCGCTCTCTGTCTCTGTCTTGCTCCCTGTCTCGCTCTCTGTCTCGCTCTCTGTCTCTGTCTCGCTCTCTGTATAGCTCTCTGTCTTGCTCTCTGTCTTGCTCTCTGTCTCTGTCTCACTCATTGTCTCGGTCTTGCTCTCTGTCTCGCTCTCTGTCTTGCTCTCTGTCTCGCTCTCTGTCTCTGTCTTGCTCCCTGTCTCTGTCTCTGTCTCACTCATTGTCTCGGTCTTGCTCCCTGTTTCGCTCTCTGTCTTGCTCTCTGTCTCGCTCTCTGTCTCTGTCTTGCTCCCTGTCTCGCTCTCTGTCTCGCTCTCTGTCTCTGTCTCGCTCTCTGTCTCGCTCTCTGTATAGCTCTCTGTCTTGCTCTCTGTCTTGCTCTCTGTCTCTGTCTCTGTCTCTGTCTCACTCTCTGTCTCTGTCTCGCTCTCTGTCTCTGTCTTGCTCTCTGTCTCACTCTCTGTCTCGCTCTCTGTCTCTGTCTCGCTCTCTGCCTCTGTCTCACTCTCTGTCTCTGTATAGCTCTCTGTCTTGCTCTCTGTCTCGCTCTCTGTCTCTGTCTCGCTCCCTGTTTTGCTCTCTGTCTTGCTCTCGTTCTATGTCTCGCTCTCGCTCTAGCTCTATGTGTCAGTCTCGCTATCTGTCTCTGTCTCACTCTCTGTCTAGCTCTCTGTCTCTGTCTCGCTCTCTGTCTCTGTCTCTGTCTTACTCTCTGTCTATTTCTCGCTCTCTGTCTCTGTCTCTGTCTCGCTCTCTGTCTCTGTCTCTGTCTCTGTCTCGTCTCGCACTCTGTCTCTCTGTCTCTCTGTCTCGCTCCCTTTCTCTGTCTCACTCTCTGCCTCTGTCTCTGTCTCACTGTGTCTCTGTATAGCTCTCTGTCTTGCTCTCTGTGTGGCTCTCTGTCTCTGTCTCGCTCCCTGTCTCGCTCTCTGTCTCTGTCTCGCTCTCTGTCTCGCTCACTGTCTCGGTCTCGCTCTCTGTCTCGCTCTCTGTCTCGGTCTCTGTCTCTGTCTGTCTCGGTCTCTGTCTCGGTCTCTGTCTCGCTCTCTGTCTCGGTCTCTGTCTCTGTCTCTGTCTCGGTCTCTGTCTCACTCTCTTTCTCTGTCTCACTCTCTGTCTCTGTCTTGCTCTCTGTCTCACTCTCTGTCTCGCTCTCTGTCTCTGTCTCGCTCTCTGCCTCTGTCTCGATCTCTGCCTCTGTCTCGATCTCTGCCTCTGTCTCGATCTCTGCCTCTGTCTCTGTCTCATCTCTGTCTCTGTATAGCTCTCTGTCTTGCCTCTGTCTCGCTCTCTGTCTCTGTCTAGCTCCCTGTCTCGCTCTCTGTCTCTCTGTCTCTGTCTCGCTCTCTCTGTCTCGTCTCGTCTCGCTCTCTGTCTCGATCTCTGCCTCTGTCTCGATCTCTGCCTCTGTCTCGATCTCTGCCTCTGTCTTGCTCTCTGTCTCTGTCTCTGTCTCACTCTCTGTCTCTGTCTTGCTCTCTGTCTCACTCTCTGTCTCGCTCTCTGTCTCTGTCTCGCTCTCTGCCTCTGTCTCTGTCTCACTCTCTGTCTCTGTATAGCTCTCTGTCTTGCTCTCTGTCTCGCTCTCTGTCTCTGTCTCGCTCCCTGTCTCGCTCTCTGTCTCGCTCTCTGTCTCTGTCTCGCTCTCTGTCTCGCTCTCTGTCTTGTTCTCTGTCTTGTTCTCTGTCTCGGTCTCGCTCTCTGTCTCGGTCTCTGTCTCGGTCTCTGTCTTGCTCTCGTTCTATGTCTCGCTCTCGCTCTAGCTCTATGTGTCAGTCTCGCTATCTGTCTCTGTCTCACTCTCTGTCTAGCTCTCTGTCTCTGTCTCGCTCTCTGTCTCTGTCTCTGTCTTACTCTCTGTCTCTTTCTCGCTCTCTGTCTATTTCTCGCTCTCTGTCTCTGTCTCGCTCTCTATCTCTGTCTCGCTCTCTGTCTCTGTCTCGTCTCGCTCTCTGTCTCTCTGTCTCGCTCTCTTTCTCTGTCTCACTCTCTGTCTCTGTCTCGCTCCCTGTCTCGCTCTCTGTCTCTGTCTCGTCTCACTCTCTGTCTCTCTGTCTCGCTCTCTTTCTCTGTCTCACTCTCTGTCTCTGTCTCGCTCCCTGTGTTGCTCTCGGTCTCGCTCTCCATCTCTGTCTCGCTCTCTGTCTCGCTCTACTAAGTCTGTCTCGCTCTCTGTCTCTGTCTCGCTCTCTGTCTTGCTCTAGCTCTCTGTCTTGCTCTCGCTCTCTGCCTCTGTCTCTATCTCGCTCCCTATCTCGCTCTCGTTCTGTTTCTCGCTCTCTGTCTCTATCTTGCTCTCTGTCTCGCTCTCTGTTTCTGTCTCTGTCTCACTCTCTTTCTCTGTCTCACTCTCTGTCTCTGTCTTGCTCTCTGTCTCACTCTCTGTCTCGCTCTCTGTCTCTGTCTCGATCTCTGCCTCTGTCTCGATCTCTGCCTCTGTCTCTGTCTCACTCTCTGTCTCTGTATAGCTCTCTGTCTTGCTCTCTGTCTCGCTCTCTGTCTCTGTCTCGCTCTCTGTCTCGCTCTCTGTCTCTGTCTCTGTCTCGCTCTCTGTCTCTGTCTCACTCTCTGTCTCTGTATAGCTCTCTGTCTTGCTCTCTGTCTCGCTCTCTGTCTCTGTCTCGCTCCCTGTCTCGCTCTCTGTCTCGCTCTCTGTCTCTGTCTCGCTCTCTGTCTCGCTCTCTGTCTCGCTCTCTGTCTTGCTCTCTGTCTCTGTCTCTGTCTTGCTCTAGCTCTCTGTCTTGCTCTCGCTCTCTGTCTTGCTCTCGCTCTCTGCCTCTGTCTCTATCTCGCTCCCTATCTCGCTCTCGTTCTGTTTCTCGCTCTCTGTCTCGCTCTCTGTCTCTGTCTCTGTCTCTGTCTCGCTCTCTGTCTCGCTCTCGCTCTCTGTCTCTGTCTTTTTCTCTGTCTCGATCTCTGTCTCGCTCTCTGTCTCGCTCCCTGTCTCGCTCTCTGTCTCGATCTCTGTCTCGCTCTCTGTCTCGCTCTCTGTCTCGCTCCCTGTCTCGCTCTCTGTCTCGCTCTCTGTCTTGCTCTCTGTCTCGCTCTCTGTCTCGCTCTCTGTCTCTGTCTCACTCTCTGTCTCACTCTCTGTCTCTGTCTCGCTCTCTGTCTCTGTCTCGCTCTCTGTCTCTGTATAGCTCTCTGTCTTGCTCTCTGTCTCGCTCTCTGTCTCTGTCTCGCTCTCTGTCTCGCTCTCTGTCTCGCTCTCTGTCTTGTTCTCTGTCTCGCTCTCTGTCTCGCTCTCTGTCTCTGTCTCTGTCTCACTCTCTTTCTCTGTCTCGCTCTCTGTCTCGCTCTCGCTCTCTGTCTCTGTCTTTTTCTCTGTCTCTGTCTCTGTCTCGCTCTCTTTCTCTGTCTCGCTCTCTGTCTCGCTCTCTGTCTCGCTCTCTGTCTCGCTCTCTGTCTTGCTCTCTGTCTTGCTCTCTGTCTTGCTCTCTGTCTTGCTCTCTGTCTCTGTCTCTGTCTCACTCTCTCTCTGTCTCACTCTCTGTCTCTGTCTTGCTCTCTGTCTCACTCTCTGTCTCGCTCTCTGCCTCTGTCTCTGTCTCACTCTCTGTCTCTGTATAGCTCTCTGTCTTGCTCTCTGTCTCGCTCTCTGTCTCTGTCTCGCTCTCTGTCTCGCTCTCTGTCTTGTTCTCTGTCTCGGTCTCGCTCTCTGTCTCGGTCTCTGTCTCGGTCTCTGTCTTTCTCTCGTTCTATGTCTCGCTCTCGCTCTAGCTCTATGTGTCAGTCTCGCTATCTGTCTCTGTCTCACTCTCTGTCTCACTCTCTGTCTCTGTCTTACTCTATGTCTCTGTCTCGCTCTCTGTCTCTTTCTCGCTCTCTGTCTCTGTCTCGCTCACTGTCTCTATCTCGCTCTCTGTCTCTGTCTCGTCTCGCTCTCTGTTTCTATGTTTCTCTCTCTCTGTCTCGCTGTCTGTCTTTGTCACGCTCTCTTTCTCTGTCTCGCTCTCTTTCTCTGTCTCGCTCTCTGTCTCGCTCTACTAAGTCTGTCTCGCTCTCTGTCTCTGTCTCGCTCTCTGTCTTGCTCTAGCTCTCTGTCTTGCTCTCGCTCTCTGTCTCGCTCTCTGTCTCGATCTCTGTCTCGCTCTCTGTCTCGCTCCCTGTCTCGCTCTCTGTCTCGCTCTCTGTCTCGCTCTCGCTCTCTGTCTCACTCTCTGTCTCGCTCTCGCTCTCTGTCTCGCTCTCTGTCTCGCTCTCTGTCTCGCTCTCGCTCTCTGTCTTGCTCTCTGTCTCTCTGTCTCGCTCCCTGTCTCGCTCTCTGTATCGCTCCCTGTCTCACTCTCTGTCTCGCTCTCTGTCTCGCTCTCTGTCTCGGTCTCGCTCTGTCTCGCTCTCTGTCTCGCTCTCTCTGTCTCTCTGTCTCTGTCTCGCTCTCGTCTCTGTCTTGCTCTCTGTCTCTCTCTGTCTCGCTCCCTGTCTCGCTCTCTGTATCGCTCCCTGTCTCACTCTCTGTCTCGCTCTCTGTCTCGCTCTCTGTCTCGGTCTCGCTCTCTGTCTCGGTCTCTGTCTGTCTCTGTCTTGCTCTCGTTCTATTCTATGTCTCGCTCTCGCTCTATGTGTCAGTCTCGCTATCTGTCTCTGTCTCAATCTCTGTCTAGCTCTCTGTCTCTTTCTCGCTCTCTGTCTATTTCTCGCTCTCTGTCTATTTCTCGCTCTCTGTCTCTGTCTCGCTCTCTGTCTCTGTCTCGCTCTCTGTCTCTGTCTCATCTCGCTCTCTGTCTCTCTGTCTCTCTGTCTCGCTCTCTTTCTCTGTCTCACTCTCTGTCTCTGTCTCGCTCCCTGTCTTGCTCTCGGTCTCGCTCTCCATCTCTGTCTCGCTCTACTAAGTCTGTCTCGCTCTCTGTCTCTGTCTCGCTCTCTGTCTCACTCTCACTCTCTGTCTCGCTCTCTCTCTTGCTCTCTGTCTCGCTCTCTGTCTCGCTCCCTGTCTCGCTCTCTGTCTCGCTCCCTGTCTCGCTCTCTGTCTCGTTCTCTGTCTCGCTCTCAGTCTCGTTCTCTGTCTCGGTCTCGGTCTCTGTCTCGGTCTCTGTCTTGCTCTCGTTCTATGTCTCGCTCTCGCTCTAGCTCTATGTGTCAGTCTCGCTATCTGTCTCTGTCTCACTCTCTGTCTCGCTCTCTGTCTCTGTCTCGCTCCCTGTCTCTGTCTCTGTCTTACTCTCGGTCTCTTTCTCGCTCTCTGTCTATTTCTCGCTCTCTGTCTCTGTCTTGCTCTCTGTCTCTGTCTGTCTCGCTCTCTTTCTCTGTCTCTTTCTCTGTCTTGCTCCCTCTCTGTCTCGCTCTCTGTCTCTGTCTCGCTCTCTGTCTTGCTCTAGCTCTCTATCTCGCTCCCTATCTCGTTCTCGGTCTGTTTCTCGCTTTCTGTCTATCTTGCTCTCTGTCTCGCTCTCTGTTTCTGTCTCTGTCTCACTCTCTTTCTCTGTCTTTGTCTCTGTCTCTGTCTCTGTCTCGCTCTCTTTCTCTGTCTCGCTCTCTGTCTCGCTCTCTGTCTCGCTCTCTGTCTCGCTCCCTGTCTCGCTCCCTGTCTCGCTCTCTGTCTCGCTCTCTGTCACTCTCTCGCTCTCTGTCTCGTTCTCTGTCTCGCTCTCTGTCTCGCTCTCTGTCTCGCTCTCGGACCTCTTAACCAGAGTTTGTCTTCACTGGAGGTCTATGCTGTCGTCTAATCATTTACATTTGACCTTCTCCCTCTTCCTCCCCCATACATGTTTAGACACATACACACCGTCACCGACACACACCAGTCCAGTCTGTATTCTTCTCTGGGCCTGCTTTTCATTATAGTGATAAATTATTTAAAAAGCATAATTTTACTGGGAACAAACCAGAATTTGCTTCTCTGTCCCTATGTGCTCAGCAGCCCAACCATGGGAATAGTGCCCTGCTTCTCATCCAGATCTACTCTGAAACAGTTAAAGACAAATGCCCCTCTGCCCATTTATGCAACTAAAGAATATTGCTGATCACCAAAAACATTTGTAACAATCTATGATCACTGGGGCATCTTTAAAAAAGGCTATACAAGAACGTGTTCCTCTGGTGGTGATCTTGAGTCAACAGGGGTCCCCTTAAATGGACAGACATTATTGTCCTGAAATGACCTCATTAAACCAAACGGGCCCAACCTCCCCACCCCCATGAGCAAGATAATATATTGTTTTCCTAAAACTAAGTTTTTGTGGGGTTGTATGAGATAAGAAATGGATTAATGTGTGGGAACCTTACAGAAACCATAAAGCAAAAATGGGACATACATTTAGGATATTTAATTACTAATACTTATCTTGTACAAACGAATAATATGATTTCCCTCTATGATCAGTCCTAGTGAAATTCCTCGGTGTAATGTCTGTACAAGATCAGTTGATTCCAAACCCTAACGTTTATTTTATTTTTTTATGAAATTGCACATTTTGTCTTAGGAGGGGTGTCCTTTTATTTGACAAACATGAATGTTATCTGGCAGGGCCTTGTACTGGAAAACACACGTGGGGTGTGCTTCAAATGAACTAAGAAACAATGGTTAATGTGTTCATTACTCTAGCTGATATCAGAGAAATAGGCTCCAATCTGGTAAGAAAAAGCCAGATAAGATAGGATTCACGTAGGGCAGGATTCTCTTTCCAGGAGTGCACATGGCAACATTCTGTGGCAATTTAAGAAACCAGTCCTTCATTTATTTAAGAGGAGCCCTGGGAGCTCTTTAGAACAACATGTTGATTTGCTTGTTTAAAGAGGCTAATTGTTGGGATTTGGAATCAAGTGCCTGCAGTCGATATGGAAACGTTAATCAGACAGCAAGAGATCCAGAAACACTGAATCACTATGAGACAAATATTTGATAGACGGCGGCGGTAAAAGCTGTCCTGGAGGGTGGGGGTTGTACTTTAAAGCTTCAGGACCATAAAGCTGTGAGTTAGCTCTGGAAACCGGGTTCCATCCTGTAGTCTGTACTGTTAAAATGTCAGAAACGTGTCTCGTGATCCCATCTGGTCTCCTCTTAGCAGCTGATCGGTCACCCAACAGGAGAGCTTTTTTCCTGATTGGTCAAGAGTGAGTTTTGATGGCATAAATAAAAACTTCAATGACATGTTGGTTATACAGTTGAAGTCAGACGTTTACATCCACTTAGGTTGGAGTCATTAAAACTCATTTTTCAACCACTCCACAAATTTCTTGTGAACTAACTACACCTTTGGCTAGTCGGTTAGGACATCTAGTTTGTGCATGACACAAGTACTTTTTCCAACAATTGTTTACAGACAGATTATTTCACTGATAATTCACTGTATCACAATTCCAATGAGTCATAAGATTACATACACTAAGTTAACTGTGCTTGAGAAATTCCAGACAATGATGTCATGCCTTTAGAAACTTCTGATAGGCTAATTGGCATAATGAGTCAATTGAAGGTGTACCTGTGGATGTACAGTCGTGGCCAAAAGTTTTGAGAATGACACAAATATTAATTTTCACAAAGTCTGCTGCCTCAGTTTGTATGATGGCAATTTGCATATACTCCAGAATGTTATGAAGAGTGATCAGATGAATTGCAATTAATTGCAAAGTCCCTCTTTGCCATGCATATGAACTGAATCCCCCCAAAAAACATTTCCACTGCATTTCAGCCCTGCCACAAAAGGACCAGCTGACATCATGTCAGTGATTCTCTTGTTAACACAGGTGTGAGTGTTGACAAGGACAAGACTGGAGATCACTCTGTCATGCTGATTGAGTTCAAATAACAGACTGTAAGCTTCCAAAGGAGGGTGGTGCTTGGAATCATTGTTCTTCTTCTGTCAACTATGGTTAACTACTAGGAAACACGTGCCGTCATCATTGCTTTGCGCTAAAAAAGGCTTCACAGGCAAGGATATTGTTGCCAGTAAGATTGTACCTAAATCAACCATTTATCGGATCATCAAGAACCTCAAGGAGAGCGGTTCAATTGTTGTGAAGAAGGTTTCAGGGCACCCAAGAAAGTCCAGCAAGCGCCAGGACCGTCTTCTAAAGTTGATTCAGCTGCAGGATCAGGGCACCACCAGTACAGAGCTTGCACAGGAATGGCAGCAGGCAGGTGTGAGTGCATCTGCACGCACAGTGAGGTAAAGACTTTTGGAGGATGGCCTGGTGTCAAGAAGGGCAGCAAAGGAGCCACTTCTCTCCAGGAAAAACATCAGGGACAGACTGATATTCTGCAAAAGGTACAGGGATTGGACTGCTGAGGACTGGGGTAAAGTAATTTTCTCTGATGAATCCCCTTTCTCATTGTTTGGGGCATCCGGAAAAAAGCTTGTCCGGAGAAGACAAGGTGAGCGCTACCATCAGTTCTGTGTCATGCCAACAGTAAAGCATCCTGAGACCATTCATATGTGGGGTTGCTTCTCAGGCAAGGGATGGGGCTCACTCACAATTTTGCCTAAGAACACAGCCATGAATAAAGAATGGTACCAACACATCCTCCGAGAGCAACTTCTTCCAACCATCCAGGAACAGTTTGGTGATGAACAATGCCTTTGCCAGCATGATGGAGCACCTTGCCATAAGGCAAAAGTGATAACTATGTGGCTCTGGGAACATTTTGGGTTCATGGCCAGGAATCTCCCCAGACCTTAATCCCATTGAGAACTTGTGGTCAATCCTCAAGAGGCGGGTGGACAAACAAAAACCAACAAATTCTGACAATCTCCAAGCATTGATTATGCAAGAATGGGCTGCCATCGGCCAGGATGTGGCCCAGAAGTGAATTGACAGCATGCTAGTGCGGATTGCAGAGGTCTTGAAAAATAAGTGTCAACACTGCAAATATTGACTATTTGCCACTCAGCAAGGAAGAAGCCACTGCTCCAAATCCGCCATAAAAAAGCCAGACTATGGTTTGCAACTGCCCATGGGGACAAATATCGTACTTTTTGGAGAAATGTCCACTGGTCTGATGAAAATAAAATAGAACAGTTATGTTTGGAGGAAAAAGGGGGAGGCTTGCAAGCTGAAGAACACCATCCCAACCATGAAGCATGTTGTGGGGGTGCTTTGCTGCAGGAGGGACTGGTGCACTTCACAAAATAGATGGCAACATGAGGGGGGCAAATTTGTGGATATATTGAAGCAACATCTCAAGACATCAGTTAAAGTTAAAGCTTGGTCACAAATGGGTCTCCCAAATGGACAATGACCCCAAGCAAGTTGTGGCAAAATGGCTTAAGGACAACAAAGTCAAGGTATTGAAGTGGCCATCACAAAGCCCTGACCTCAATCGTATAGAAAATGTGTGTGCGATCAAGGCCTACAAACCTGACTCAGTTACACCAGCTCTGTGAGGAGGAATGGGCCAAAATTCACCCAACTTATTTTGGGACGCTTGTGGGAAGGCGACCTGAAACATTTGACCCAAGTTAAGCAATTTAAAGGCAATGCTACCAAATACTAATTGAGTGTATGTAAACTTCTGATCCACTGGGAATGTGATGAAAGAAATAAAAGATGAAATAAATCCTTCTATCTACTATTATTCTGACATTTCACATTCTTAAAATAAAGTGGTGATCCTAACTCACCTAAAACAGGGATTTTTTACTTGGATTAAATGTCAGGAATTGTGAAAAACTGAGTTTAAATGCATTTGACTAAGTTATATGTAAACTTCCGACTGTACCACTAACTTCAATTGTACCACTAACTGATAAGAACATTCGCTTGATGGCAGAAATGTAAAGCTTCATGATGCTTGAAGGGAAATAACATTTTACATAGATTAATGTGTAAAGTCTGCATAAAAATTGTACAATTCCATATGCATTTCTGTAACTTCTTTCGCCCCAATAAAAAAGTGATAGGACTCACAGGACGCTTCTAGGGAAGACCTCAATGTCATAGATAAAAGGAATTGCCTAGTGGTGTGATACACACTGCACTGTACATTTTTCTGCATTCCCCTGAGAGGTAGCAGCATTGTGGGATGTTCCCCTCTTTGGTTTGAAGGAGATCGCACAACTCATCAGTCTGTAAAAGTTTAATCCTGTAAAGGTATTCCTTTCAGCTTTTGTCACATTCTTCTTCTGAACCAAAGAAAACGAGAAGCTTGTAGGTATTACTGACTTTGAAAAGGTGTTCTGACTATCCTTGTAGGTAATCCATTAATAAATATTACATAGACATTTTATTCACGTAAACATCCTTAAAGGGAGATACACCCAAATTACAAACAAATGTATCCTGTTTGCTTCATCCTGTAAGCAGTCTATGGACAACATATGACAGCAATCCATACTTTGGTCTTGTTTAGCAGGCCACTGTCTCATGTCTCTAAATGCTGCATTTGTATGGATTGTTGTCATATGGTGAACTATCCCTTCAAAGAAGAGAACACAGTAGTTCTTGAGTTGAGAGAGATGCTCTGTTGTCTTCTTTCAATTCTGGCCCATCTGATAGGAGCTCAAAGGGAAGATGAAAGAATGACTGTTTGCAATCCCGTTTCTCCATTTCCAAAACATACATTAATATAAATTCAACATATATCATTTTAAAAGGACACTGGGCTCATGAACAATTATTACAGGTATTTTTTTTTACAATCCTAAGAATTCAGGTAATCATCCGTGTGATATGGTCACAAACCGTAAGTAAGTTACTGTTGGCTCTACTTTTGCCTGTCATCTGAAAATGAGTAGATTTCTCGACAAAGTGGAGCTCCTTATTTGAACACTCTTAATTTCTACGATACAATTCATTTTTTCTCTATGTCAAAGCAATCTGTTTTATTATTTTATTTTACCATTATTTCACCAGGTTGGTGTCATTGAGATTGACAATCTATTTTACAAGAGAGACCTGGCCAAAATAGCGGCACACACAAAGTTGCAGACACATTTAAAATAGAAGCACTGCAATAAAACAATTTTTTTACAGATTGAGTAGCAAGATGGTTTGGGGAAGTATGGTGCAACTAGGGGTCAAAACATTGACAGCCCCCCCACTTAATTTTCCATCATATTGTTTACTCTAGCTTTGAACTCATTAAAAGGGACGAGCTCCTGTAATTTCAGGACCTTTTCAAATCAAATCAAATCAAATGGTATTTGTCACATACACATGTTTAGCAGATGTAATTGTGGGTGTAGTGAATTCCTTGTGTTTCTAGCTACAACTGTGCAGTAATATCTAACAATACACACAATCTAAAGTAAAGGAATGAAATTTAGTGAAATTTAATGTAAAGATTAGGACGAGCAATGTCAGAGCGGCATAGACTAAGATACAGTAGGATAGAATACAGTATATACAATGGGGCAAAGAAGTATTTAGTCAGCCACCAATTGTGCAAGTTCTCCCACTTAAAAAGATGAGAGAGGCCACTCCAGGACCTTGAAATGCTTCTTACGAAGCCACTCCTTCGTTGCCCGGGCAGTATGTTTGGGATCATTGTCATGCTGAAAGACCCAGCCACATTTCATCTTCAATGTCCTTGCTGATGGAAGGAGGTTTTCACTCAAAATCTCACGATACATGGCCCCATTCATTCTTTCCTTTACACGGATCAGTCGTCCTGGTCCCTTTGCAGAAAAACAGCCCAAAGCATGATGTTTCCACCCCCATGCTTCACAGTAGGTATGGTGTTCTTTGGATGCAACTCAGCATTCTTTGTCCTCCAAACACGACAAGTTGAGTTTTTACCAAAAAGTTATATTTTGGTTTCATCTGACCATATGACATTCTCCCAATCTTCTTCTGGATCATCCAAATGCTCTCTAGCAAACTTCAGACGGGCCTGGACATGTACTGGCTTAAGCAGGGGGATACGTCTGGCACTGCAGGATTTGAGTCCCTGGCGGCGTAGTGTGTTACTGATGGTAGGCTTTGTTACTTTGGTCCCAGCTCTCTGCGGGTCATTCACTAGGTCCCCCCGTGTGGTTCTGGGATTTTTGCTCACCGTTCTTGTGATCATTTTGACCCCACGGGGTGAGATCTTGCGTGGAGCCCCAGAACGAGGGAGATTATCAGTGGTCTTGTATGTCTTCCATTTCCTAATAATTGCTCCCACAGTTGATTTCTTCAAACCGAGCTGCTTACCTATTGCAGATTCAGTCTTCCCAGCCTGGTGCAGGTCTACAATTTTGTTTCTGGTGTCCTTTGACAGCTCTTTGGTCTTGGCCATAGTGGAGTTTGGAGTGTAACTATTTGAGGTCGTGGACAGGTGTCTTTTATACTGAGTTCAAACATGTGCCATTTAATACAGGTAACAAGTGGAGGACAGATGAGCCTCTTAAAGAAGAAGTTACAGGTGTGTGAGAGCCAGAAATCTTGCTTGTTTGTAGGTGACCAAATACTTATTTTCCACCATAATTTGCAAATAAATTCATTAAAAATCCTACAATGTGATTTTCTGGATTTTTTTCTCTCTCATTTTGTCTGTCATAGTTGAAGTGTACCTATGATGAAAATGATAGGCCTCTCTCATCTTTTTAAGTGGGAGAACTTGCACAATTGGTGCAATTACTTTTTTGCCCCACTGTACATATGATATGTAAGCTCGTTCCAAGCTACATATTGTTGATAAAGTTGAAAGGAATACCTTTACAGGATTAAAGAGTATTTCCCCTAGCTCCGTACAGGTCTCAGGCACAATCAACAAACACAGTCTTGTGAGTACAGGCGATAGTTGTCATGTTGGCTGGACAATGTAGTTATACAAGTAAAATGGGAGTTATAAATAAAAGTGTCCCAATGATTTAATCTAAGAAGAGCTATTTATGGACTCAAGCAAAATTCAACTGCAAATTTGACATAGTATAAAATGATAAAACCAGTAATTAATCATTTAGAATGAGCTTTTTTTAAACAATTAATCTGCCAATAACCTGACGACTGGAAATGTACAGCACCTTCAGAAAGTATTCATACCCCTTGACTTATTCAACATTTTGTTGTTTCGCAACCTGAATTCAAAATGGATGAAATAATGTATATGTTTTTTTTCTCACCCATTTGTGTTTATTAGGTATCCCACAGCAGCTACTCTTCCTGTGGTCCAAACACATTAATAAGGCACTTACATTTCACGTAAAACAAAAGATAAAACAATACATCATATAACGTTATTGCACCACTACGTATCTACAATACAAAATGTATAATACCACCATACAACGTTATTTCAATGTACGTGTGTGTAGAGTGCTAGCTTTTGTGTGTGTGTGTGTGTGTGCGCGCGTGTCTGTACCTGTGTCTCTTCACAGTCCCCGATGTTCCATAAGGTGTATTTGTACCTGTTTTAAAAAATGCATCGGTTACCAAATGTGGAATACAGTTCCATGTAGTCATGTCTCTATGTAGTAGGGTGGGGCGGCAGGTAGCCTAGTGGTTAGAGCGTTGGGCCAGTACCCGAAAGGTTGCTGGATTGAATCCCCGATACTGACAAGGTAAAAATCGGTCATTCTACCCCTGAACAAGGCAGTTAACCCACTGTTCCCTGGCAGGCCGTCATTGTAAATAAGAATTTGTTCTGAACTGACTTGCCTAGTTCAATAAAGGTAACATGGTATAGTGCGCCTCCCATAGTCTGTTCTGGACTTGGGGATTGTGAAGAGACCTCTGGTGGCTTGTCTTGTGGGGTATGCATGGGTGTCTGAGCCGTGTGCTAGTAAACAGACAGCTTGGTGCATTCAGCTTGTCAACACTTCTTACAAAAACAAGTAACGATGAAGCCGTGCTGCCTCGCTCTGAGCCAATTGTAATTTTGGCTTGCCACCGAAAACCCTCACTAACTTTTACAGGTGCACAATCGAGAGTACGGCAACTGCACCGCCCACAACCGCAGGGCTCTCCACCTGTCACAGGAAGGCAAAAAAAGATCAAGGACAATAACCACCTGGCCATCAGATTTTTAAACAGCCATCACTAGCACAGAGGCGGCTGCCTACCTACAGACTTGACATCATTGGCCACTTGGAACACTAGTCACTTTAATAATGCCACTTTAAGAATGTTTACAAATCTCGCATTAATATCTCATATGTATAAACTGTATACTGCCTCCCACACTATCTATTCTATGCTATCTATTGCATCTTAGCCACTCTGTCACAGCTCATCCATATATTTTATATTTATATATTCTTATCC
Organism: Oncorhynchus keta; assembly: GCF_023373465.1. NCBI lineage: Eukaryota > Metazoa > Chordata > Actinopteri > Salmoniformes > Salmonidae > Oncorhynchus > Oncorhynchus keta. Next base: position 48,321,231 of record NC_068430.1, on the reverse strand, counting down.
CATTCCTTTACTAGATTGTGTGTGTTAGGTTGTTGTGGAATTTGTAGATATTGGGTTTTGTTATAGAATTGTTAGATACTGCTATATACTGTCAGATCTAGAAGCATAAGCATTTCGCCACACTCGTAATAACATCTGCTAACCATGTGTATGTGACCAATAAAATTTGATTTGATTTGATTTACTTGGAAGCTTATCAGAAGTAGACATGCTCATATTATTTATTTTAATAAAGGGGGAACTGCACGCAGTGGACGTCCTACTAGATCACACCACCTCAGTGCTAACAGTATACCTCTAGTTCATAGGCACATGATTACTGCATACAATTGCTGTAGGTGCCACACCCTAATCTGTTTCACCGGTCTTTAGATTTACAACTCTTTGCCTGCCTTGACCTACCTTTTGCCTGCCCCTTGAACTATAATAAGCTCTGAGACTCGTACTATCCGCCTCCTGTTTCTCCATCTGGGTTTTAGCCTGAGCCGTGATAGTAGGTTCAGCAGAGGCAGTTAGAGGGACATACATTAGGTTAATTCCATTGTCTACCAATGCCCATTGGTATAATGTACATTTGCTGAAGCATTATGACACATCAGCGACACAATGGTAGGGAGTAACTGAGCTGGGCTTGGGTCATTGATAAGTCATTGTCTCAACGCAGCCTTATAAGTCTTTGAACGGATCCAGGAACCTAAATTATTCAGGTGGATCCCATCCTCCTTATAAAATATGTTTTGCTTCCAAAAGGTATTGAAATTATCAACAAAAGTTACACCCATTGAGCTGCAATAATTTCTTAGCCAGTAGTGAAGAGAAAGAGTCCTGCTAAAGCGTTCAATGCCACAGTTCAGAGAGGGCACAAGGCCAGATTGTCACGCCCAGACCTTAGAGATCCTTTTATATCTCTATTTTGGTTTGGTCAGGGCGTGAGTTGGGGTGGGCATTCTATGCTTTTTGTTCTGTTTTCTATTTCTTTGTGTTTGGCCGGTATGGTTCTCAATCAGGGACAGCTGTCTATCGTTGTCTCTGATTGGGAACCATACTTAGGTGCACTTTTTTCCCACTGTGTTTGTGGGAGGTGGACTTTGTTTAGGGCACTTAGCCTTTGAGCTTCATGGTTTGGTTTTGTAGTGTTTATTGTTTGGTGTCATTTTGATCTTTAAAAGATAATGTACGCTCACAACGCTGCACCTTGGTCCTCTCCTTTGAACAGCCGTGACACAGATATGATGGGTCTTTTATAAGTGTCTAGCAGAGAATCAATCAGCTCTTTAAAATCCAGATTCAACAGTTCAGGGTTGCTATTCATGATGTCATTAAAACCCACATGGACTTTGATGGAATAGATTTCCATATCCTGGCGTAGAATAGTGGGCAGCTTAGTAATGTCATATACTCGAGCTCTGGGATAGGGCATTGTTTTTGCACCAGGAACAGTGACATTTCCTACCATGGAGCTGCCCAAATCACGTCTGGCGAGAAGGACGAGGAAATTCGGCCACTCCCACGCTTCACTGGATTTGAAGAACCCTTTAAGGACGGGCGAGAGGCAGGATAACTTGATTCCATAGCTCCCAGCGCCTGGTGCAGGCATCCTATAGATGGGGAAGCCCCGCTCGATCCAAAGCAGCGATGGAAGGTTGTCGATATCGAGTTCAAAATCGTAGGGGAAGGAGTGGGCACAGCGGCCGCAGACAAAGGTACCCCCAGCGACAAAGGTGCGGGAAGATCAGGCTCCAGGGCTGCGAAACTATTCGTTGTTTGCATCCGCTCCGGGCCCCCCGTTGCGACTGCAGCCTTGTTTGCGGTAAACCGCTGTCTTTGGCTTCCACGGCTCGTGACATGCGAACATCGTTGATTGGCATGCTCTTTCGACTCCGCTATCAGATGTGGGAGGAAAGGCAGTCGAAGGCTCCACTGGCGAATGAACTACGGGCAACACGGCCAGTCGGACAACGACAAATGCATCCAACAAATGATAACGTCATCCAGCCACCGGCGTGGAAAAGGTGAACATTCCACTCTACGTTTTCCCCAGTTTCTTACGTAGGCTGGAAACCTGCTTGTTAAAGGAAGCCACTTCAATCCTATAATCCTCAGAAAGCAAACAATTGCCGTGTTGAAACTGAGTGATCCAATTTGTCCCGAAACAAAGCTTAGTAGATACAGCTCCTATAGCACCAGAACTGTTAATTTACTTCTCCAGACAAAAAGGACTCCATTGCAATACTCATCAGGGACTAACTTCGTTAGCTTGATGGCTAGCAGTTAGAGCTAGCTAAGGTTAGCGGCTCTGTCGAGCAGGCTTCAACCTGTCTGTTAAGCAGGATTCCGGTACATGAACGAGCGGTCCTAACTGTTAAAAGCTAACCGTGTCACGGAATCTAACCAATAACATGTTCACTATTTATATCTAACGAAGATTAGTTATTTTTTGTCAAAAACAACAAACCAAGTGTTTCCAGCATACAGTGTTCAGCTGCGCACTCTGTATATGAGTATATGGTTAATGTGTGCACCCATGAATGCTGTACAGCAACGCTGTACCCCATAATGACAAGTGAAAACATATTTTTTTAAATGTATTTAAAATTTCACGCCCCTGAGTCAATACTTTGGGAGCCTTTCTGGGTAAGTCTCTAAGAGCTTTCCACACCTGGATTGTGCAACATTTGCCCATTATTTAAGCTATGTCTAATTAGTTGTTGATCATTACTAGATTTAAGTAGATTTAAATCAAAACTGTAACTCAGACACACAGGAACATTCACTGTCTTCTTAGTAAGCAACTCCAGTGTAGATTTGGCCTTGTGTTTTAGGTTATTCTACTGCTGAAAGTTGAATTAATCTCAGTGTCTGGTGGAAAGCAGACTGAACCAGGTTTTCCTCTAACATTTTGCCTGTGCTTAGCTCCATTTCTTTTTTTTATACTGAAAAACTCCCCAGTCCTTAACAATTACAAGCACAAGCCCATAACATGATGCAGCCACCACTATACTTGAAAATATGGAGAATGTTACTAATTTATGTGTTGTATTGAATTTGCCAACACACAAGACTTTGTATTTAGGACCAAAAGTTAATTGCTTTGCCACATTTTTTTCAGTATTACTTAAGTGCCTTGTTGCAAACAGTATACATGTATTCTGTACAAGCTTCCTTCTTTTCACTCTGTCAATTAGGTTAGAATTGTGAAATAACTACAATGTTGTTGTTCCATCCTCAGTTTTCTCCTATCACAGCCATTGAACTCTAACTGTTTTAGTCACCATTGGCCTCTTGGTGAAATCCCTGAGCAGTTTCCTTTTTCTGGCAACTGAGTTGGGCAGGACGCCTGTATCTTTGTAGTGACTGGGTGTATTGATACACCATCCAAAGTGTAATTAATAACTTCACCATGCTTCTTTGTGAGGTATTGGAAAACCTCCCTGATCTTTGTAATTGAATCTGTGTTTGAAATTCACTGCTCGACTGAGGGAAGTTACAGATAATTGTATGTGTGGGGTACAGAGATGAGGTAGTCCTTTAAAAAATAATGTTTAACACTACTGTGGCACACAGTGAGTCCATGCAACTTATTGTGACTTGTTGAGCAACATTTTACTCCTGAACTTATTTAAGCTTGCCATAACAACATATTTGAATACTTATTGACTCAAGACAACAAGTATTCCATTTGTAAACTTTTCAAAAAACATTTCCACTTTGACATTATGGAGTATTGTGTATAAGACAGTGACAAAAACATATACATTTAATACATTTTAAATGTAGGCTGTAACACAACAAACTTGTGGAAGGGGTGTGGATACTTTCTGAAGACACTGTACTTAAACATGTATTGGAAATGTATTGTTTTGGTATTATGGTGTTGCAATGTGAACAAACACATTTCCACTAACTCTGGATTCAGCAATGTCAGGTTGCCCCTTTAGAGGTATGCAATACTGATAATATCAGTACTTCTGTAATAGGAGACTTCAGAAACATCTAAATGTCGTACTTCTGAACATTTCATTAGATATCACTATATGTGAACCATTGCCATGTGCAGTATTTTGCCATGGAGCGACAAAAAGTAAATGTCATATATTGCAGAATGACTACGGAATGACCAAGCTGTCGAGTTACCCCACCCTGTAGTCCATTTTCTCTCTCATGTCTATAAATGCCACTGATTCATAAGAGCTGAGATCTAAAACGGGAAAAGAAATCCGCCTTATCATCACACTCAGACAATCCAAACAGTGAGTCTGTGGTGAGTCTCCCCCCCCCAGTGGTGATTGTGCAGGTGGAGAGCATTATGAATTGTAAGGCAGGTTATGACCCAGCCATTCACAATCCTTAAAGAATGGCAGAATCACAAGAGACACCACCTGGTGGAGTAAGTTTCGTTTTTTTCAAGCGGGGGGGCTATAGGAGGGCAGGCTCATTGTAATGGCTGGAATGGAATGAAGTCAAAACGTGGTTTCCATATGTTTGATGTGTTTGATACCGGCCCGTTAATTCCATTCCAGCCATTATAATGAGACCATCCTCCCATAGCTCCCCCCCCAACAGCCTCCTCTGAGGTACAGTGACAGTAGAAGATAAGATGGCCGCTTGAAAAAAACAACTTACTTCACCAGGTGGTGTCTCTATGTGATTCAGCCAAACGAGCCAAACGAGCTGTATCTAGCTACAAAGCAAATGGAAAAAACACTCTGCCGTGAAGGGTTCATCCAGCTACATTTTCAGATATTAAACATTTCTAATTTTGTCAGAAAGTAATTTTCATTGCAATTTAAAGCATACTGCTAGCTAACGTTAGCTTGCTGGCTCACTAGCTAATGTTATGTGTAGTAATATTATTCGTATCACAGAAATAATTAGCATTGCTGGTTATCGCCTAATGTTAGGTAGCTAGATAATATTGAACCTAGTAGGTAAGCTTTAGCTACCTATAGATTCATACCACAGCATTTCATGCATAGTGGCTAGCTATGACAATCCGTTTGTACTGTAGCTAGGGGTTGGGATTAATTGTTCATTGTTTAGCTAGCTAGCTACATGTCTAAACAAAATACTCCTCTTTGCCAGATGATTACATGACCCATCAAGTTAGTCAGGTGTGTCTGGGGTTGATTACTGCCATCTATTGTATTTCATGAACATGTGTACAATAGTCTAGACAATAGTGACCTATCCACATACAGTAGCTAAATGTGACTGGGGGATGCATTTAGCATTTTTTTCACATGACCCATCATTTTAGACACGTGTGTCTGGGTAAGCATCATCTAATACTTAGAAAATATAATCTCTGGTTAAAACACTCTATATCAAATCAAAGTGTATTTGTCACATGCACAGGATACAGAAGGTGTAAACGGTACAGTGAAATGGTTACTTGCATGTTTGCAGAGTAGCAGTATCCAGATCGAAATGTGAAGAACAACATGACCTGAACCAAAGAGAGTAGGATATAGGCTAAGGACTAGATAAAGTATATTTTTACCTGGAGTTAAAATTATTGTAGGCTACTACTTTCACCACTTTTGGTCTTGAAATCTTTGGTTGTTTACTACACTACTTCACTCACTCTGTTTAGCACATGGCTTCACATGTGAATCCTTAAAGAAATGGGTGGGGCTAAGGCTTAAGAGGTGGTGAACGATGCTGAATAGGTGTAGGCAAAGAGCCTCTCCAGTAGGTGTGTCAAAACATTCAAGGACTATTTTCTCAAAATTGGGGTTACAAGTTTATCAACTTTCAAAGCAGAATTACTTTCCCATTGTTCCTCAACTGCAGTGTATGATATACCATTTTGTAGCGCTGAGTCTATACTTTATCCAGTGTAAAAAACACTATTCCAAAAGACCGAATCGATGCGGTCGGCCACATATGCAATATTGTTGAGATTTGGGGTTACCAGGCTTTACCAACCAACAAAATGAAAGGAATTTATTTTGAAAAGATGAAATGATCAAATGTATAATACGAACTTATACAGATGCTGACCTACACTCCACAACAGTGGTTGGAAAAGTATGAAATTGTCATACTTGAGTAAAAGTAGTGAATATCAGACAGTAAAATTCTACTTGAGTAAAAGTCTACAATTATTTGATTTAAATATACTTAAGTATCGAAAGTAAACGTATAAATCATTTAAAATTCCTTATATTAAGCAAAGCAAACGGCACCATTTTCTTGTTTTTACAGGAGCACACTCCAACTCTCAGACATTATTTACAAAAGATGCATTTGTGTTTAGTGAGTCCGCCAGGCCAAAGGCAGTAGGGATGACCACGTAATTGTAAAATAAATCACACTACTCCACAATCCCAAACAGAAAACCTGTGATTGATTTGGCAGATCTTGTCTTACTACCAGGGAGAGTTTGAACTGCTAAAATGATCAGTTGAAACAGTCTGACAGGAAGTTATATTGTGAAGGTGTTAACCTTTCACTCCATGTCTCAATCTGTTGCTATGAATGTGTCCTTTGGGTGTGATATAGAGACTCTGCTCTGCTCCCCAGACAGCAATCAAGGCAATAGAAAGCCTACCCCCTCCTCCTTCACCTTATCCTCCACATCCTACCACCATTCAGGCCACTGAAGATTGATTTGGAGCCAGCGCTGTCGGAGTGTGATATGAAATAAGGGCTGTGACTTCGCTGTAAAACAACCAAGTTAAAAAATCAACGTAAAAAGACACCAAACAGCATGATGACCACCACATGCAAGAGTTGAAAAAGAATGCGGAATAAAATATATCACTAATGTTCCCACAGGAAAGGTGAAAGGGGTAGTTTATGATTTTCACTTGCTGAAAGTCCTGATTTTAGTCAAAATAGAATATTCAAGAACCTTCACCAGGCTTCTCTCCCAGTTCTCATGAGAATCACTTTAGGCAGGGCAAAAAGTCACTCCCTGTGACCTCTCTCCCTAAGGACTGCAACAGCAGTAAGATACAAGACAAACTATGCCAAAAATAAGGATTGTGTAGAAAATAAATAAAGGGCAACGAGGTGCAATAGACGAAAAATGGTTTCACCAATGAGCTGCATGCTATGGTATATTTGCTGACTACAGTAGAACTGGATGACGTTGTGTACGTTCAAGCTTAGACAAGTTAAACGTTCTATTCAGAAAATGTGAAAAATGACATTTTACATTTAGTTGACTGATAAGCATATGCTAATTTGGCTTGCTCTCAAAAGTTTAGACGCATGTGAATGAATCGACACTTCGGAAAACAGTGAAAAGTGACCAAAAGTGCCTTAGAGAAAGAAAATGTAAAAAGCAACAAGCCCTGATTCATGTGCATTTACTTATGTATGTTTCCTAACCTGGGCTGAAACGGGGAGAGACCATACATGGCATCTTTATCCCCAGCGTGGACAGAGCAGATTAGTGGAGCGGAGAGACGGGGTGTTCTAATAGACCTCCCTCAGCCCCCCCCAACCCTCAGATAAGAGGGGGCAGAACTATTTCACTTTGGCCATTTCTGAAACTCGACCCACTGGAGTGGGATGGGAGGAAAGCATTTCTCTCTTTTTTTGGACATTGAAGATTGAGAACTCATTTGGAGCTGCTCCCTCACTTTCTTGTTCTCTCTCTGTCTCTCTCCCCCTCCCTCTCTCTTTCTCTGTGGCTATTTAGGGGTCAATGTTTGTCTGTTCACTTACGTAGCACTGGGGCCAGGGAAAGTTTAGAGGAAACAGGGACCTGCGGGGAGAAAATCAGGACTTTATCGAGAATAATAAGAACCAAAGCACAGACAAAATACATCTAAATTAAGAAGAAGAGGACACAAGGGCTTCCTCTCCTTTTTCTGCTTGGAACCATGTGCATCCATACCTCAAGTGAGTGAGTGAAGTGGGGGGGGGGGGGGGCACTTTTATCACAACAACTCAGCACAGGTGCTACTACCTGGGCATTAAGGTGTGGGGAGCACCATGAGGAAAATCCTGTTGGGTTGGGGGCTGATGCTGACGGCTGGGGTAATGGGGGCTAGCGTAGTGGGTGCTAGTGGAGGAGGAGGAGGTGGTAGAGGGCAGAGGCGCAGAGGAGAAAAGCGCAGGGGGCTCCATCGTGTCCAGCACGGCCACTGCAGCTACACCTTCATCCTACCAGAGATGGAGCGCTGTCAGGCCAGCCCGGTCCAATACGGCAGCACCAACATGGTTCAAAGGGACAAACCACCCCCTGCAGAGAGTGACTGGTCTGCGCAGAAATTGCAGCACCTGGAGACGGCCATGGAGAACAACACGCAGTGGCTGCAGAAGGTAAGAGCTGATACATGTACTTTTTATTTTTCCTTTATTTAACTAGGCAAGTCCGTTAAGAACAAATTCTTATTTACAATGACGGCCTACCCCAGCCAACACTGGGCCAATTGTGCACTGAGAAGCAGTGCTTTAGACCGCTGCGCCAATCGGGAGCCAAATATATGGTTCTGATATTGTGGGTTTAGAAAGAGGACCAAGAGCAAAGCAAAGAGCAGTGGTCCTCAGTGAGCAATGGTGAATGTAGACCACACGCAAGTTTCCCTTGTTTAGTTCTTACTTAACTGATCGCATAAAACATTAACTTCTAACTGGTGTTTTGGCAGTGGTGGAACTAATGGCAAATTGAGCAAATCGAAGTATTTTCTTCCCAGGCGTAATGCAAGACATTATCGCTGGGATATGAAGTAACAACAGGGCTTAGCCTATGTAAAAAGGGTTAAAAAAACATGAAGTGTATGTTAAGCCTGTGTTAAAATATGTTTAAAATTATTAAAAGACAAACAAGTGATTGTGATTGTGTTGAATTGTGTTTGGGAAATAAATATACACATGGTTTTTACAACGGTAGTGGTAATATTTCACTTAATACAGACATGTGTAGGCAGCTTAACTTAACCTGTCCCTTGGCTCAACTTACCCCATGCCTGAGGTGAGTTGTGCCAAGAGACCACTTTTGTTGTACAAGCTATGTTTTCAAAACTGTAATGTTTACATGAATTCTGATTATTTCCAGGTACACACAACATCATGAAATATATAGTGCATTCTAAAGGATGGCGTTCAGGCCATACTCCATTTTAGAATAGGGCTGTAAACGTAACAAAATGTGAAAAAAGTCAGGGGGTCTGAATACTTATTATATGTCCCTTAACGGAGTGATGCTTAACGTAAAAGAGGCTCAACTTACCCCACTCTCCCCTACGGTCTACATTCATCATCATTACAATGCTGCACAAGAATAACAGTGGTAACTAAGCCTGAACAATGTGCCCATTTTCTGTTACGGTGCTGCTTTTAAATCTCAGGAGAATTACTTTAATGAACCAAATGAACGTTTCATTATTTCCACTATAATTGGCCCTATAAATTCTAACTGTACCTCAACCAATAGGAAACCGACCCAGAAGAATAAATGGAAATTAATTGCTTTGAAATACCTCAGTTCTAATCTATATTCTGGAGTGTGAACACCAGTTCAATTTGATTTATTGGGATTATGCTTATGGGGATTCATCGAACAAATGATGAAAAGAAGAATAAAGTGTGTGTGTGTGTGTGTGTGTGTGCGTTGTACGTCCCACTTCGATAAAAAAATGCAAAGGGTCAAGTAAAAGAGCTCAAGACTGCCTCACCTCAACAGGAGAGAGGAGGATGACCCTTGACCTTCTGGGTTTACAGAGGTCAGTTTACCATATCAAATCACTGCAGAAAATGTAGGTATTTTACCCAACCTTCAACAAAAAAATGTACAGTTGCATTTGACTTTTTCCTACTGAATATTCTAACTCTCTGAATGCATCAGTGTTTGTGGAGAATGATATTCAATTGACATGTTTCCTTGTAAACACCAGTAAGTGAGGCAGTTGTTTAGCTTGCTGCCAAATGACTGACATCAAATGAGGCTCTCATTCAGCCTGGTATGGACAGAGTGGAGTCACCCTTTGATGTGGCAGAGTGCCCTTTCCCTGATAGCCAGCACCAATCACTGGCTACAGAAAGTGTAGATCGGCTCCAAAGAATGGGGAGAGAGAGAATGGAGAAGGCAGAAACCATTTGAAGTTTCAGCTTTTTTTTTTATGGCTGTGGTCCAAAGGCTTCTCTGGAAAAGAGCTCTGCCACCATCAAAGACACAGGGATCAGTGATTGTATGTCCTATTTGAAAGAGCTTGAGATATGGTCGGGCCCCAGGTTGTACTGAGTGAAAATTCTGCCACTTGCCAAGGGGGGGGGGGATGCGCAGTTAGAAAATAAATACAAATATTTAACTAGGCAAGTCAGTTAAGAACTCATTCATACCCCGGCCAAACCCGAACTACACTGGGCCAATTTGTGCACGGCCCTACAGACGGTTATGATACAGCCTGGATTCGAATCATCTAGTACTGAGATGCAGTGCCGTTGCGCCACTCGGGATGCCCACCACTTCATATGATTAGGGCTTTCTAGTGACATACTGTAGTGGAACCATAAACTTTCAATATGAACATGGATATGCTTGCTACTTTGCACCTGCTGATTTCCCTGTGCTTCATTATAAATTACAATGCTCTTTAGAGTGTTGGGCCAGTAACCAAAAGGTTGCTAGATCGAATCCCCGAGCTGAAAATGTACAAGTCTGTTGTTCTGCCCCTGAACAAGGCAGTTAACCCACTATTCCTAGGCCGTCATTGTAAATGAGAATGTATTCTTAACTGACTTGCCTAGTTCAATAAAGGTTACATTTTTTTAATGGGACCACACACCATGCTATTTTAGACATTCTCTAATGTTTTCACAACCCCCCCCCCCCACCCCCACCCCCCACTAGAAAAATATGACCTTTGGCTTTCAATTGGAATTGTTTATTTTACAGTGCATTCGGAAAGTATTCAGACCCCTCGACTTTTTCAACATTTTGTTACGTTGCAGCCTTGTTCTAAAATGTATTGAAATCTTTTTTTCCCTCATCAATCTACACACAATACCCCATAAAACAGATTTTAGTATTTGTTAGCAAATGTATTAAAAATACAAACCTGAAATATCAAGCTTGGCACACCTGTATTTGAGGAGTTACTCCCATCTTTCTCTGTAGATGGGGAGTGTCGCTGCACAGCTATTTTCAGGTCTCTCCAGAGATTTTAGATCGGGTTCAAGTTTGGGCTCTGGCTGGGCCACACAAGGATATTCAGAGACTTGTCCTTGAGTGGCCCGAAGCCACTCCTGCGCTGTCTTGGCTGTGTGCTTAGTGTCGTTGTCCTGTCTGAGGTACTGAGCGCTCTGGAGCAGGTTTTCTCATCAAAGATCTCTCTACTTTGCTCCGTTCATCTTTCCCTCGATCCTGACTGGTCTCCCAGTCCCTGCCGCTGAAAAACATCCACGCAGCATGATGCTGCCATCACCATGCTTCTCCGTAGGGATGGTGCCTGTTTTCCTCCAGTTGTGAATCTTCGCATTCAGGCCAAAGAGTTCAATCTTGGTTTCATCAAATGACAGAATCTTGTTCTCATGATCTGAGTACTTTTGACAACGTCTCAGCGGGCTGTCATGTGCCTTTTACTGAGGAGTGGCTTCTGCCTGGCCACTCGACCTTAAAGGCCTGATTGGTGGAGTCCTGTAGAGATGGTTGTCCTTCTGGAAAGTTTCTTGGTCACCTCCCTCAGTTTGGCCGGGTGGACAGCTCTAGGAAGAGTCTTGGTGGTTCCAAACTTTTAAGAAAGCTGGAGGCCACTGTGTTTTTGGGGACCTTTGTACCCTTCCGCAGATCTGTGCATCGACACAATCCTGTCTCGGAGCTCTACGGACAATACCTTCGACCTCATGGCTTGTTTTTTGCTCTGACATGCACTGTCAACTGTGGGATCTTTTATAGACAGGTGTGTGCCTTTCCAAATCATGTCCAATCAATTGAATTTAACGCAGGTGGACCCAATAAAGTTGTAGAAACATATCAAGGATGATCAATTGAAACAAGATGCACCTGAGCTCAATTTTTAGTCTCATAGCAAAGGGTCTGAAAATGTATGTAAATAAGCTATTTCTGTATTTAAACTTTTATACATTTGCAAAAATGGCTAAAACCCTGTTTTCACTTTGTTATTATGGGGTATTGTGTGTAAATTGATGAGGGGAAAAATTTGATCTAATCCATTTTAGAGTAACGCTGTAACGTAACAGTTCCCGCTCAGCCCAGTCAAAACTGTTCGCTGCTCTGGCACCCCAATGGTGGAACAAACTCCCCCACGACGCCAGGACAGCAGAGTCAATCACCACCTTCCGGAGACACCTGAAACCCCACCTCTTTAAGGAATACCTAGGATAGGATAAAGTAATCCTTCTCACCCCCCTTAAAAGATTTAGATGCACTATTGTAAAGTGGCTGTTCCACTGGATGTCATAAGGTGAATGCACCAATTTGTAAGTCGCTCTGGATAAGAGCGTCTGCTAAATGACTTAAATGTAAATGTAATGTAAATGTAACAAAATGTGGAAAAGGTGAAGGGGTCTGAATATTTTCTGAATGCACTGTATAGTTATCTTGTTTATGAACATCCACTCAAAATATTACACCTTTACTATTTACCAAACATATTAGTGAAAGTAAAAATGTGTTAAATTAATGAATGTCTAAATCAACATTTGGGCCATTTAAATAGTGTGCATCCTACAGACAATGGTAGAAGGGATATGTAAAAGGTCTAGATTTAGTTGTTCTGAGCATGTTCGATGTTTCTACCTCCAACATAATACAAATGTTTGACTTCCACACAAAATTACTTCTTTATTTATTTTAGGTTTAAGGAAGTGTAGTTGCATTCTTTATCTTAGAGCTCTGAACATAATATATTGAGATCCGCCTGCTCAAGACAAATTCAGCAATTGCTTTGCCATGTCTGTGCCATGAAGCAGTCGAGCTGGATAAATGTTTTTCTAAGGACCGCCCCTTTGACGTAAAGTTGCAGTGAAGTGATAGAAACGGATGGAGGGATGCAGCCAACCTTCAGAGGGAGGCAAAAACAAGTTAATTCGACATAGGACATTTACATGGTCCTAGGAAGGTATGGATTGCTGTCTTCTGACTTATAACATTGTGGGAAATCAATCAAAAAAGTAATGTAAACATTTACACTACCAGTTAAAAGTTTGGACACACCTACTCCTTCAAAGGTTTTTCTTTATTTGTACTATTTTCTACATTGTAGAATAATAGTGAAGACATCCAAATTATGAAATAACACATATGGACACGTTTGTTAAACAAATCTAAATATATGTTATATTTGAGACTCTTCAAAGTAGCCACCCATTGCCTTGATGACACTTTTCCAAAGGTCTTGAAGGAGTTCCCACATAAGCTGAGCACTTGTTGGCTGCTTTTTCTTGACTCTGCGGTCCAATTCATCCCAAACCATCTCAAATGTGTTGAGGTTGGGTGCTTGTGGAGGCCAGGTCATCTGATGCCCTTATACAGCCTGGATGTGTGTTGGGTCATTGTCCTGTTGAAAAACAAATGATATTCTCACTAAGCGCAAACCAGATTGGATGGCGTATCGCAGCAGAATACTGTGGTAGCCATGCTGGTTAAGTGTGCCTTGAAATCTAAATAAATCAGTGTCACCAGCAAAGACACCCCCACACCATCATATCTCCTCCTCCATGCTTCACGGTGGGAACCACACATTGGAGATTATCCGTGCACCTGCTCTATGTCTCACAAAGATACATCGCATATTTGGATTCATCAGACCAAAGAACAGATTTCCACCAGTCTAATGTCCTTTGCTCGTGTTTCTTGGCGAAAGCAAGTCTCTTCTTCTTAGTGATGTCCTTTAGTAGTGCTTTCTTTGCAGCAATTCGACCATGAAGGCCTGATTCATACAGTCTCCTCTAAACAATTGATGTTGAGATGTGTCTGTTACTTGAACTCTGAAGCATTTATTTGGGCTGCAATCTGCAGTTAACTCTAATTAACTTATCCTCTGCAGTAGAGGTAACTCTGGGTCTTCCTTTCCTGTGGCGGTCCTCATGAGAGCCAGTTTCATCATAGCGCTTGATGGTTTTTTCGACTGCACACATTTTCCACATTGACTGACCTACATGCCTTAAAATAATTATGGACTGTCGATTCTCTTTGCTTATTTGAGCAGTTCTTGCCATGATATGGACTTGGTATTTTCCCAAATCTTCTGTATACCACCCCTACCTTGTCACAAAACTTATAATTGGCTCAAACATATTAAGAAGAAAGGAAATTCCACAAATGAACTTAAATGCATTCCAGGTGACTACCTCATGAAGCTGGTTGAGAGAATGCCAAGTGTGCAAAGCTGTCATCAAGGCAAAGGGTGGCTACTTTGAAGAATCTAAAATCTATTTTGATTTGCTTAAAGATTTTTTTGTTACTACATGATTCCATGTGTGTTATTTCATAGTTTTAATGTCTTCACTATTATTCTACAATTTAGAAAATAGTACAAATAAAGAAAAACCCTTGAATGAGGAGGTGTGTCCAAACTTTTGACTGGTACTAAATGTATTTTTAAAAGTAATTATAGTGCCCAATTGCAGGTACTGACAGCTTAAAGTTAATTTCTTTACACAAATCTTATGGGTTTGGAGTTTGTTGGCAAACCCTAGAGTCTGAACGATCTCGCTCTCTTTCCATCTGGCTTTTGGAGAAGAGCACCCACAAACTTTGAAGCAGAAAGAAATCTAGAAACCAACTAGAAACCAAAGTTGTAAAGTAATAATTACTACTACAGAAGAATCAAGTGCTTAGATAATCAGTGTGCTGAACCAGAAGATAATTGGGAGTCTTTTCCCTTGATGTTGTGAACGAAGAATCATGGTGAGTTAGCTAGCTGAGTTCTATGCCTGTCTTGATTAATAACTAAGGTGTACATAATATTTAGGATCTAAAACCACTAAGGATATTTACATAAGCATTAATGCTTTTGATATTGATGATCATTTCGCAGTTTACAGAGGCTCGTCATCTGCAGCTTCTACAATCCTCATCATCACCTTATCTCTAGAGGGACATTTGACTGGTACATCGTGGCAGGAACTGAACTGAACTGAGAAAAATGAGTGCACTCACATTTCAAACTGGGTACCCAGTTTATTATTTTGTACGATCGTTTTGGACAAAACTGTAATTGTTGTGAATGAATGGTTGTTGCGGTTGTGATACTTTGTTGTGCATTGAACTTTGAACATAAGAAAAGAGCAAATACAAACTATTTCAATAATAGATCAACTTCAAATTCAAACGTATATCGCTGAATCCTTGTAGTATTCTTCCTGCACAGAAGATCTGTTTGAGGATACCTTGCCAATGTCCCAGCGCCGTCATTCTTTATAGTATACTTCAAACAGATTCTACCAATCTCTATCTGACAGCTCTAATAATACTTAATAGCAATGATTCTTTGAATACGCAGAGTTTCTCCTCCTATAATACTGCATTAACAAGTCCCTGAAGCCTTAGTTAATAGATTTTTGTCTCTCGGTTCTCACTGGTTTCATTTCCCTGCAGGGAGTGAATTGGAGTGATTATTAAAAATGGGAGGAAATGTTGGGAATAGTTTGAGAATGTTTTCACTGCAGGCTGTGAAGGGCATGGAGAGGGGAGTGCGTTTTGCAGTGTCTTTAACGACCTCGTAAAGGCCTTTGTCACGGGACTCCCCTCTAACGCCAGATCTCAGATCAGCCTCCGCTGATTACCAGCTTATCAATCGGAAGGATCTGACTTCTGCAGAAACGCATCAAAAGCTCTTACAGCTTTAATTTGCCACATGTTTGATGACGAGAACCCCTTGTTCAAAGCCTCATACGAAGTGCCATGCCCTCGACAATATGTGGAGTTCATTCTGGGAAAAGAATGAAGTCCTAGATGGATTCTGCTGTCGCCTGCAACGACATCAGTCAACATTGGAGTGGAAGGAACCATCCCCACTATCGGTCTCCCAGACAGTGATAAGGACGTCTCTTAACTCCCTCGTAAATCGTTGGCTTGTGTGTTGCTTCTGTCTCCGTTCCAACTGGTTTATGTTGGAACTATGACCGACGGAGCCAGGTTGGAGCTTCTACGCCTCTAAAGTCAGATCGATGTGAATGCATATGTGACTGCATCAATGAAAGTACTGTAAAATGGCGATACGATACTGTCTGTAACATCTGATGTTCATTGCTCAAAACTAAGCTGTATCTTCTGTTTCTCGTGTACGCTGGCAAGAATGAGGGTTTATCCATGCTGCCTGGCCTTGCCTTATGTCTTTCTGCTTTTTAAAGTCCTTTAGCTTCTAAACAATGCTAAAAAAAAGCCAAATACATTAGCAAACCCTGTGTCCACTGGTTCACTAATCAACCAACAGATTTCCCATTGTACGAAAATACTTACAAGATGAATTTGTCAGTTGGCCTTTCCTATAAGAAAGGTTATTGAAGGAAGCAGTTGGCAGAAACAAAAACATACTCAGGACAAAAAAAAAACATCACTTTCCCATTATTTCCTTGACAGCAACGTCGAGGACTTGGAAGCAGACAGGGCCTGACATAGCTCTACCAGAATCTGATCCGAAATCAGATATATTAGCTCTTAATCAAGCACGTAATCTGGAGTCTACGCCTATATTGCCTGGAGATCACATGTAAATGATGTAAGGCAAGAGGCACAGTAGCAAGCTGGGTACCATAAGGACGGCTTGGAACAGAGCTCAAGGTAAACCTGTCAGTATGTTTGATGCCAGCTCCCTACACAGACACAAACTTGGTTTGTTGCTCGGATTTAAAAGTTAGACTTTGGTCAGTGTGTAGTTTACCTGCTATTACTTATTCCCTTTTAGAGGAGCTGAGGTTGGTAGACACAAACTGTGTTTGCTGCTTTGTTTTAAAGGTTAGACGCTGCTCAGAGTATAGTTTTAACTGGTATTCCTTATTGCCTGTTTGAGGGTGCCAAGTGACACCCACTCCAAGTGACTCTGACACCAACTCCAAGTGACTCTGAAACGACTTCCAAGGATGTGTGACGTACATGTGGGGGTTGGTAGCCCAAAGGCAGACAGTGTTAGCTGTAAATATACCTGTGTCATGTTAATAGGTGCCATGCTAATGGATCTGACACCATGGTTGCATCCCAAATGGAACACTGTTCTTTAATAGTGCACTACTTTTGATCAGAGCCCATCTAAGTGCACTATGTAGGGAATAGGGTGCCATTTGGGACGCATCCCGTGGCTCAGAATAAAATTAGTGAGGATTCAACTACCAGTAAAACGGTGCGTCTGCCAAACAGTGAGGGTCTGGCATCCAATCAGACTTTGACAACGATACTAATATTTAATCATTCATCAGAGTAATGCAAACGCACTTGCTCTTGGATAGATTTTCGTTTCATGAAGACAATCTATCAACCACTGCTTTGCCAGGTACAATAAATACAAATGTTATTATGTTAGTGTCATTTTTTTAAATGTTACAGTTTGATCCATTGTTAGTGAAAGACCATCAGCAAGCCTATTTCCTACTGGAAACTCCTATACTAGGAGGCTCTGGCCAAAGGGAACAACTATAGTTGCATGTGATATTTATGGATGGTGTACTGCAGTACTGTTTCTTCTCTACAAAGTCCAGGGCAATTTTGATTTTGAGAATGCGTTGTAGGAGAAATTTCTGAATTCCAAATGACTCTGTTGAGAGTTCAAACTGCACATTACTGTGATATTGTGAAGCATTAGATGGATTCAAATAGCTGTTTTTACAAGACATGAAACTGTGGTTGAAGAAAAGTAAAGAACACATGAACTGAACACCATCATTTGGCCATTACTGTAGCAAAACATTCTTCCAGGGCTTTTAATAACAAATATGTGCAGAGTTTCTTTCCAAAATGCTATAAACTAAGTGGCCAGTTAATTAGGTACACCACCCCAATCACAAAAAATGGTTAACTCCTACAGACATTGAGTCATGTGGCCACGTTAGGCATCGAGGCATTCAGTTACTGTTCGATTGAACGTTAGAATGGACAAAAGTGAGTGACCTAATCGACTTTGATCGTCGGTGCCAGGCGCACCGGTTCCAGTATCTCTGAAATGGTTGGTCTCCTGGGCTTTTCACACACAATAGTGTCTGCGGTTTACAGACAATGGTGCGACAAACAAAAAACTTTGTCCTATGGACAAAAACAGCTTGTGATGAGCGGACGAAGGAGAACGGGAAGAATTGTGCAAACTAACAGGCGGCTCAAAACAGTGGAGTGCAGAACGGCATGTCTGTTCCCCGGTCCGTGTCACGTATGGGCTATTGCAGCAGACGTCCCACTCCTATCAGCTAAAAACAAGAAGAAGCGGCTCCAGTGGGCACGGGATCACCAACACTGAACAATTGAGTGGAAAAAAATTGCCTGGTCCAACGAATCCTGGTTCCGTATGTGTCATGCTGATGGCAGAGTCAGGATTTGCCGCCCCATGCTGTCTGGTGTCAATGGTACAGGCTGGTGGCAGTGGTGTAAGGGTGTGGGGAATGTTTTCTGGCACACGTTAGGTCCCTTAATACCAATTGAGCAACAGTTCCATTCCCAGGAGAATTCAGGTTGTTCTGGAGGCAAAGGGGCGTCCGACATGGTGCTAGATGAGAGTACCTAATAAACTGTACACGGAGTGTATATCCATTTTCAGAAATGTTGGTAAATTAGCTTTTGTTGTTAAAATAACTAATGAAAAAGGTTGGTTTGTTTTTTCACCATCTAATTATGGCATGGGCTTGTTCAATGACAGACATGTATTTGTTTGAATATATCACTTGGTGGTTTTGTTTTTAGAGAGACTAATGATATTTCTTTGGCAAAACCCTATATATCTGCCTCGCTCTCAGAGAAATAAGTAGTACTGCTAGGTTTTACACAGTCAAATGTAAAAAATCAAATAAATAAAAAACTATATATTTGTGACATTAATTAAAAAAAATGTCAAAACAGTAATATGAGATTTGTACATAAAACATTTACATTTGCCATTTTAGTCATTTAGCAGACGCTCTTATCAAGGGTGACTTACAGTTACAGTGCATTTATCTTAAGATATCTAGATGAGACTACCACAGAGTCAAATAAACAAGTTACATCAATAAGGATCACAGCTTTCACCTGGATTCACCTAGTCAGTCTATGTCATGGAAAATGCAGGTGTTCTTAATGTTTTGTATAGTATTTGGCAAAATAATATATATATACAGTACCAGTCAAAGGTTTGGACACACCTACTCATTAAAGGGCTTCTACATTGTAGAAAAATAGTGAAGACATCAAAACTATGAAAAAACACATGGAATCATGTTGTAACCAAAAAACTGTTATATTTTGATTTATTTATTTTCGATTTTATATTGTTTAAAGTAGCCACCCTTTGCCTTGATGACAGCTTTGTAGCACTCTTGGCATTCTCTCAACCAGCTTCACCAGGAATGCTTTTCCAACCTTCCTGAAGGAGTTCCCACATATGCTGAGCACTTTTTGGCTGATTTTCCTTCACTCTCTGGTCCAACTCATCCCAAACCATTGATTGTGGTGATTGTAGAGGCCAGATCATCTGATCAATCAATCAATCAATCAATCAATCAATCAATCAAATGTATTCATAAAGTCCTTCTTACATCAGCAGATGTCAAAGTGCTGTACAGAAACCCAGCCTAAAACCCCAAATAGCAAGCAATGCAGATGGAGAGGCACGGTGGCTAGGAAAAACTGCCTAGAAAGGCACCTAGGAAGAAACCTAGAGAGGAACCAGGCTCTGAGGGATGGCCAGTTTTCTTCTGGCTGTGCTGGGTGGAGATTATAAGAGTACATGGCCATTTAAGGCCAGATTGTTCTTTGAGATGTTCAAAAGTTCATAGATAACCACCAGGGCCAAATAATAAAAACAGTGGTTGTAAAAGGGTGCAACAGGTCAGTATCTCAGATATAAGTACATTTCAGTTGGCGTTTCATAGCTGAGCATTCAAAGGCCGAGACAGCAGGTGCAGTAGAGAGAGTCGAAAACAGCAGGTTCGGGACAAGGAAGCACATATGGTGAACAGGTCAGGGTTCCCTAGCCGCAGGCAGAAGACTTTAAACTGGAGCAGCAGTACTACCGGGTGGACTGGGGACAGCCAGGAGTCATCAAGCCAAGTATTCCTGAGGCATGATCCTAGGGCTCAGGTCCTCCGGGAGGGAAGGGAGAGTGGGAGAGAGAGAATTAGAGGGAGCATATTTAAATTCACACAGGACACCAGATAAGACAGAATAATTATATCAAGTATAACAGACCTAGCCTCCCGGCACATAGACTATTGCAGCATAGATACTGGAGCCTGGAGATTGAGACCGGGGTTGGGTCGGGAGACACTGTGGCCCTGTCCGACGATAACCCCAGACAGGGCCGACCAGGCAGGATATAACCCCACCCACTTTGCCAAAGCACAGGCCCCACACCACTAGAGCGATATCAACAGACCATCAACTTACTACCCTGAGACAAGGCTGAGTATAGCCCACGGATATCTCCTCCACCGCACGAGCCCGAGGGGGCGAAAAAACGGACAGAAAGATCACGTCTGTGACTCAACCCACTCAAGTGACGCACCACTCCAAAGACGTCATGGAAGAGCACTAGTAATATGGTCAGAGGCAGAGAATCCCAGTGGAGAGAGGGGAGCCGGCCAGGCAGAGACAGCAAGGGTAGTTCATCACTCCAGTGCCTTGCCGTTCACCTTTGCACCCCTGGCCAGACTACACTCATAGGACCTACTGAAGAGATGGGTCTTCAGTAAAGACTTAAAGGTTGAGACCGAGTCTGCGTCTCTCACATGGATAGGCAGACCATTCCATAAAAATTGAGCTCTATAGGAGAAAGCCCTGCCTCCAGCTATTTGATTAGAAATTCTAGGGACAATAAGGAGGCCTGCATCTTGTGACCATAGCGTACGTGTAGGTATGTATGGCAGGACCAAATCGGAGATATATAGGTAGGAGAAAGCCCATGTAATGCTTTGTAGGTTAGCAGTAAAACATTGAAATCAGCCTTCACCTTAACAGGAAGCCAATGTAGAGAGGCTAGCACTGGAGTAATGTGATCATATTTTTGGGTTCTAGTCAGGAATCTAGTAGCCGTGTTTAGCACTAACTGAAGTTTATTTAGTGCTTTATCTGGGTATCCAGGGAGTAGAGCATTGCAGTAGTCTAATCTAGAAATGACAAAAGCATAGATTCGTTTTTCTGCATAATTTTTGGACAAAATGTTTCTGATTTTTGAAATGTTATGGAGATGGAAAAAAGCTGTCCTTGAAATATTCTTGATATTGTGGCGTACAGCAGGTCAGCCACCAGGGGGAGACTCGTCGAGGCCTGGTGACAGACGGAGTATACATCACGAGGCGAAGGCTCCTTCTGCAGGACGTGCCAGGTCTCGACGGGCTCTCCGGCCAGGACTAATTGGGGCTGATTGGGGATTGGTGAGTAATCAAGGGCTGATTGTTCACCAGCTGTACAACTCCCATGAAGCTGCCAGAAGGGAAGCACACAGGGGAGAGACTGGGGGGAGGAAAGGACTCCGGTATAGTTGGGGACGGTACCAGAGGTACCAGGAGGGAGTTCAGTTTTTGATCCCCACAGGATACAGCAAGACCCGGAGCCCAGAAGACGGTATCCCAGAGAGGGTCTATTGGGGGAGACCTATTCTTTTCGTTTGGACTATTATAAACACCTTTGAAACTGAGCTCATCCTACTCTGTCCATGTCTGTTCTGTGTAAACGTTTTGACACCAACTCCCTGGTCTGCTACAATATGTTCATCAAAAAAGAGATCAGGGTCCAGAGTAACGCCGAGGTCCTTCACAGTTTTAATTGAGATGACTACACCAATCAAGATTAATTGTCAGATCCAACAGCAGCTCTCTTTGTTTATTGTGACCCAGAACTAGCATCTCTGGTTTTTCTGAGTTTAAAATTAAAACATTTGCAACCATCCCTCCCTTATGTCTGAAATACAGGCTTCCAGGGGGTTGAGATCAGGTGATTGTGGAGGCCAGGTCATCTGGCCTCCACCACTCCATCACTCTCCTTCTTGGTCAAATAGCCCTTATACAGCCTGGAGGTGTGTTTTGGGTCATTGTCCTGTTGAAAGACAACTGATAGTTCCACTATGGGTAAACCAGATGGGATGGCGTATCATTGCAGAATGCAAGTCTTTCTTGAATTCTAAATAAATCACTGACAGTGTCACCAGCAAAGCACCACCACACCATCACACCTCCTCCTCAATGCATCACGGTGGGAACCACACATGCGAAGATCATCCATTCACCTACTCTGCCTCTCACAAAGACACGGCAGTTGAAACCAAAAATCGCCAATTTTTACCAAAGGACAGATTTCCACCATTCTAATGTCCATTGCTTGTGTTTCATGGCCCAAGCAAGTCTCTTCTTATTATTGGTGTCCTTTAGTAGTGCTTTCTTTGCAGCAATTCGACCATGAAGGCCTGATTCATACAGTCTCCTCTAAACAGTTGATGTTGAGATGTGTCTGTTAATTGAACTCTGAAGCATTTATTTGGGCTGCAATCTGAGGTGCAGTTAACTCTAATGAACTTATCCTCTGCAGGAGAGGTAACTCTGGGTCTTCCTTTCCTGTGGTGGTCCTCATAAGAGCCAGTTTCATCATAGCGCTTTATGGTTTTTGCGACTGCACATGAAGAAACTTTAAAAGTTATGGAAATGTTCCACATTGACTGACCTTAATGTCTTTAAGTAATGATTGAATGTCGTTTCTCTTTGCTTATTTTCTTGACATAATATGGACTTGGTATGTTACTAAACAGAACTATCTTCTGTATACTAACCCTACCTTGTCACAACACAACTGATTGGCTCAAACGCATTAAGATGGAAATCATTTCCACAAATTAACAAGGCATAACTATTAATTTAAATGCATTCCAGGTGACTACCTCATGAAGCTGGTTGAGAGAATGCCAAGAGTCTCCAAAGCTGTCAAGGCAAAGGGTGGCTGCTTTGAAGAATCTCAAATTGTAAATGTATTTTGATTTGTTTAACACTTATTTGGTTACTACATGATTCCATATGTGTTATTTCATAGTGTTGATGTCTTCACTAATATTCTACAATGTAGAAAATAGTAAAAGTAAAAAAAATGCCTTGAATGAGTAGGTGTTTCCAAACTTTTGACTGGTACTGTATATTATACACACCTCAAATATACAAATAAACATTTGAGAATGGTAATATTTTACACACACATGAAGGTACCCATAAGCAATCATTTCTGGTTAAAAAACACAGATGTGAAAAATGTGTGGCTGTAACGGTTTAGAAATAAACTTCATGTATTGCATATGAGATGTCTTTACCATCATGATTCCAATAAATATATGAGCAATTTGACATCTTCACAAGTATCTGACATTATGTAACAGTAATATGAGTTTAATCAGATGCAAAATTGTTACGCTTGCTCCCGCTCTTCCCCCTGGCGCTCTAGAGCGCAGCATTACGTACTCCTGCCACCATGATTACGCACACCTGCCTTCCGTGTCACGCACATCAGCAATTATTGGACTCACATGGACTCAATCACCTCTGTCATTACCTCCCCTTTATCTGTCTGTTCCCCCGCTCTGTTCCCCGCTTCAGCATTGATTGTCATGTTTCCTTGTATACCCATGTGCTGACGCTGTTCCTGTCTTGTGCTGCCTTTCCGGTTGGTGGTAATGTCGGGTCTGGGGGGCGCCACCGATGGAACCGGGGGTGCCTAAGCCAGCTCGTCGGCCTGTCACGCCCTAGCTGGCTTGAGAGGTTTCTTGCCCAGGTTGGCTCAGGAAGGCGCCCATCCCATGTCAGGCCTCAGCCGGCTCGCCAGGCTCTCACGCCTCGGCCGGCATGTCAGGCTTGCCGAGGTGGGACGCTGGGTGGCGCCCCTAGAGGGGACGGGACAGTCACGCCTGCTCCCGTTCTTCCCCCCTGGGGCTCAGACTCCCCAGCATTAAGCACTCCTGCCACCATCATTATGCACACCTGCTTTCCCCCGTCACGTTCATCAATGATTATTGGACTCACCTGGACTCAATCACCTATTTCATTACCTCCCCTATATCTGTCTGTTCCCCCACTCTGTTCCACGATTCAGCATTGATTGTCATTTGTCCTTGTATACCCGTGTGCTGACACTGTTCCTGTCTTGTTTCATGTCTGTTCCTATTAAATGTTTGACTCCCCTGCATCTCTACTCCAGCGTCGGGCTTTACAGTTTTCACTCTGCCAGGCTACCAGGAGCATGGTATCCTCTGATTTATTTACCACAAATACTATGTTGTAGTTCAGACCATTTCTGGATCTGTACTCTTTTCAAAGATTATGGTGTTTCTCATAAACTCTAACTACCCCTCACTCTTTTCACTCTTTAGGCTCTCTTCCATTGAAGTTTACTCAGTCTTAGCCTTCGCCTTAGCAGTGTCTATTAAACATTGTGCATTAGCTTAGGGAGAGGAATCTTTGCACTTGCACTATAGCACTGCACTTTCCCTTTGCACAGGGTCAGCTCTCTCCTTGCGATTGGTCACAGCATGATTTCAATTGCTAAGTAAACATGGTTTGCTTCCAGCTGACTTGTAACTTTGATAATGATAATTAAGGCTGGAATCTGGTTCAGTCAAATATGGTCTTAACCCTCCACCTCATTATAAGTTATTCAAAGTGAAGGGAAAAAATGAAACCATTTTGGGGTACTGTTTGCTTTGCTCTTAGTTTCTCCT
This sequence comes from Oncorhynchus keta, assembly GCF_023373465.1. Classification (NCBI taxonomy): domain Eukaryota; kingdom Metazoa; phylum Chordata; class Actinopteri; order Salmoniformes; family Salmonidae; genus Oncorhynchus; species Oncorhynchus keta. The sequence goes on along the minus strand of NC_068430.1, from coordinate 48,296,446 downwards.
CTAAACAAACCGAGATTGTAGTGGTGGTGTCTTCAGTGTGTCTCGTCATAACATTTTAACATACGCTTTTTCCTATGATTGTTGATTTGTTAGTGACTGTCACGCTCTGACCGTAGAGATATTTTTATTCTCTATGTTTGGTTGGTCAAGGTGTGACTCGAGTGGGAAACTCTATGTTCTGTGTTTCTATGTTTTGGCCGGGTATGGTTCTCAATCAGGGACAGCTCTCTATCGTTGTCTCTGATTGGGAATCATACTTAGGCAGCCTGTTTTTCCACCTTAGTTGTGGGTAGTTGTCTTTGTTAGTGGCCTGTATAGCCTTCGTAAGCGTCACATTTGTTTTTGTTGGTTTTTGTTTTGTTGGCGACATTTATAATAAAGTAAAATGTACGCTCACCACGCCGCACCTTGGTCCGGTCATTTCCACGAAGACTGTGATCGTGACAGTGACACTCTTCGTAATGAAGAGGTGCGCCTCAACAAAAACAAACAATGGAGAAGAGGATGTGTCATGCCTTTACGTCCGTACATATTTTTTAAATAGATATTTTGGTAACACTTTACCTTAAAGCCGACAGGTACAGTAAATGTAAAACTTCCAATAAGCATGTAAGAAACCCCTTGTAATGTCTTACTCCTATTTCATAATGATCCTGACTAAATAACAGCTATTTTCAGTCTATTCAAATATTATTAAACCGATAAGCCTAATAAGACATTGTACGGGTTCATATAATAATAATAATATATAATAATAATATAATAATAATATAATATATAAATGCTTATAACAAGTCAGTTTAAAAAGATGTTACTGATCTGTCACTTCTCTATCAGAAATGGTCAAGAATTGCTCAAGAATCTATGTCAGACTGTAAAATGTTCATGCATCAATACACAATGTGCCAATATGACCATACATACTGCAACCATATGCATGACGTGGAAAACATTCAATATAGCCTTTAAGTCTATCATCCCATCTAATCCATGCAATTGTTATAACAGACATACCAGTCAGCATTTGTATAATATGGATGATTCTCTACAATTCAGAGTAGATCAACATGTGTGTCGAACAACATGTGTTGAATAACTTGAACAAAATTACAATAGAATCATTCAAAAATGCAATATTTTTCTTTAAAACTTTCTATAAATCCTCTTATTTTACTGCATGCTTATCAATGAACGTGATGGAACGTACATCCTCTGATGGTGGGTCATATTTTCAGACCATCTATTACATTCGCTGGATTCTTTTACCTTCGGCAAATAGGATACAGTATATTATGTCTCTGACTGTTTCTTTGAATTTTTGGGAATCATTTTACGCTTCACTATATCCGTTCACAACTCTTTGAAGTGCCTTCAACTCTGAGAGGGTCCCAGGATGATAAAGCCATTAGTCACGGCATTTTTTTAACTGAACAAGTTTTTTAAATGCTGCATGCCAAGCCATTGGAAGAGCTCTATATGGCAACATTATGGCTCATTAACATATTCCATTCTGTAGGGAAGATTCTCAGGCTAAGAACTAGACTCCAGTCCTTCCTATCATGTTGAATTACAATGACTGCATTGTGGACACATTCCAGAGTACGACGTGCATGTGGCTTCAAGGTTAGGCTCCCTTTTAAGATATACTGTCATATTATATGATGAAAGTGCTGTCGAACAAGCACATGCTGTATGATGTGAGATTTATCTATGTCCAAAAGGCCAAGTATTTGTCTCTAACATGGACATGTGTTATCAGCGGCAGAGCTAAAAAGTCAGCCTCTTTTTGATGAAAATGACTTATTTCTATGAGGCTTATTGGCAGGCAAGGAGCTTTCTGTAGCCATGGAAATAGTATGATCAGATGGGGAGTGTTGCAGTGGCGATATCGGAGTTCGAGGGTTGGGGGGGGTTGAGGGGTTGGGAACGGGGGCAGATTCACAGTGCATGTGGCAGAGCGCCAGTCTGCTCACAACCATGCAGGGTCTCTAGAGACCCCCCTCTCCATACCCTGGAGCCAGGCCAAGCGCCGAAAACATTCCCTTTTTATCACAGAGAACCAACAAGCCTTGTTCAAGCTCTAAAATCCACAGCAAGGTCTCCTCAGCAGGACAGCAGATCGTTGGACAATGAAACCCCATGGCTGATGTTGGCCACACTTTATTTGTGTAGTCCAAATAGCCCATCTGTAGATGCTCTACATACAGTCATACTATCAACAAACTATCTGTTGATAAGCAACTGCTTGCTAAGGTTATGGTTAGGGTTTGGTTTAGACTAAGGGTAATGGTTAAGTTTAGGGTTAGGATAAGGGTTAAGGTTAATAGATAGTTATTTGAAATGTTGCTGATAGTCTGTAGATAGACAGATAGTCTACAGATGGACGATACAAATAAAGTGTTACCCTGATTTTAATTAGATAGACAGATCTAGGTTGACTTTGTCCCGTTCCTTGTTGTCAACATGATTTCTATTTCTGTGTGTAATGTAGTGCCACTCTGGGGGAGAGTGCACTTTCTTGAGATGCTATCCAGGCTAATTGAGCATGTTGCATGCGTTCAAGACACAAATCAAGGTAAAACAGAGTAGAGATGTTGGATCTTAATTTGAGCCAGTTTGCTACAGCAGGAAATGTGAATTATTATGTGGATTATAATTAATGGAAATTTCGTTTGTCAAGTCTGACATTTCAGTGTGAAAAGTACAAACTTTAGAAGCCTTTTTAAAACTCAAATGCACTACTACTTCGCAAGTCCTGCCTTGCAGGGAAATTCTCAGTAACAAAATAGTGATCAAATTAAGAGCCTACATCTGTAGATGGACAGACTCAACAGTGCCCGAGTTACAAAATGTTGTTAATCTTAGATGTCCGTCAAATGCCATCTGTGAAAACACATTGACAACGGAGTTTGTTAATAGCTTTTATTAATCGTCATGTGGGGGCTATTTATTATCATAGTTAATAAAACAAGTAGGGCGACATGTAACGTCAAATCCCTGTGTTTCAAAAATGAAGTCATCTGTGTGCCAAGTCAAATGGCTTGTAACGGCTCTCGTCGAAAGTGGACCAAAGCGAAGAGTGGACCAAAGCGCAGCGTGGAAAGTGTTTATGATATTTTTAAAATATTTTTTTAAACACTCAAACAAAAATAACAAAAGTGAAAATGAAAGTGTACAGTTCTGTCAGGTACAGACACTAAACATAAAACAAAAGCCGAGCCCACAAAACCCAAAAGGAAAATGACAACTTATATGTGATCCCCAATCAGAGACAACGATAGACTCTGATTGGGAACCACACGCACACACACACACACACACACACACACACACACACACACACACACACACACACACACACACACACACACACACACACACACACACAAAAACAAAGAAATAGAAAACATAGACTTTCCCACCCGAGTCACACCCTGACCTAACCAAACATAGAGGGGAAAAAAAGGATCTATAAGGTCAGGGCGTGACATGGCTTGAAATAATAGGTCTTTGATTAACAAGATTGATAAGCAGGACCTTTATGTGTTTTGGGTTTGAACTCCATATGCATATACACAGTATCATCCCCTATGGTCAGCTTAAAACCATATCCTCCCAACCAGGGTTTGAGTGTAAGTGATTACATTTAATCTGAGTACAATTTTTTTACGTTACCAGCAAAAGTACTTGTAATCAGATTACAGATACTTTCGAAAAACTAGATGATTATTTCTTTGATTACTTTTGAATTTGGCAAGGATGTTTTTGCGAAAAAATACATTGACACCTGTCTGCTTTCTCAATGACATTCAATTCATAATTATAAAAAGGCGGAAGTTTAAGTTTGTTCCACCTGAGCAAGTCTGACCACAAGTCAGAGACTACTATGATGACACACCAAATACGTTTGATGGATCCTCTTTGTCTTCTTCTAATGCCTCTTGAGTAAAGTAATCCAAAAGTAACTGAAAGTAGTCAGATTATGTTACTGAGTTTTGGGTAAACCAAAAGTTACGTTACTGGTTACAATTTTGGACAGTAACTAGTAACTGTATTGGATTACATTCAGAAAGTAACATGCCCAACCCTGCCCCCAACCAGGCATTCATATAGTACAGTATGAATGCACCATAGCAAATAATGCCTTTCTCACCCAACCATCACCTACTTCCCTCTTCGGGTAACATTTGCCATGGATGGAAGCTGAGGAGGACAAACGGGGTGTGCGATTGAAGTACTTTTACACTGGTCTTTGAAACAAGGCACTGTATGCAAGAGACATAGACATAGACAAGGCAATGCACTATACACAGTGCATTCGGAAATAATTCAGACCCCTGGACTTTGTCCACATTTCGTTACATTACAGCCTTATTCTGAAATTGATGAAATTACTTTTTTTCCCTCCTCAATCTAACACACAATACCCCATAATAACAAAGCGAAAAACAGGGTTTTAGACATTTTTGCAAATGTATTAAAAATTAAAAACTGAAATACCTTATTTAAGTAAGTATTCGTACCCTTTGCTATGAGACTCGAAATTGAGCTCAGGTGCATCCTGTTTCCATTGATCCTTCTTAAAATGTTTCTATAACTTTATTGGAGTCCACCTTTGGTAAATTCAATTGATTGGACATGATTTGGAAAGGCACACACAGGTCCCACAGTTGACAGTGCATGTCAGAGCAAACACCAAGCCATGAGGTCGAAGGAATTGTCCGTAGAGCTCCGAGATGGGAATTTGAAGAGGCACAGATCTGGGGAAGGGTACCAAAACATTTAGTCGGCATTGAAGGTCCCTAAAGACACAGTGGCCTCCATCAATCTTAAATGGAAGAAGTTTGGAACCACCAACACTTTTCCTAGAGCTGGCTGCCCGGCCAAACTGAGCAATCAGGGGAGAAGAGCCTTGGTCAGGGAGGTGACCAAGAACCCAATGGTCACTCTGACAGACATGGGAGAACCTTCCAGAAGAACAACCATTTCTGCAGTACTCCAGCAATCAGGTCTTTATGGTAGAGTGGCCAGACGGAAGCCACTCCTCAGTAAAAGGCACATGACAGCCCGCTAAGACTTTGCCAAAAGGTACCTAAAGGACTCAGACCATGAGAAACAAGATTCTATGGTCTTATGAAACCAAGATTGAACACGTTGTCCTGAATGCCAAGCATGGAGGAAACCTGGCACCATCCCTACGGTGAAGCATGGTGGAAACCTTGCACCATCCCTACGGTGAAGCATGGTGGAAACCTGGCACCATCCCTACGGTGAAGCATGGTGGTGGCAGCATCATGCTTTGAGCATGATTTTCAGCAGCAGGGACTGGGCAACTAATCAGGGTCAAGGGAAAGATGAACGGGTTGAAGTACAGAGAGATCCTTGATGAAAACCTGCACAAGAGTGCTCAGGACCTCCGACTGGGGCGAAGGTTCACCTTCCAACAGGACAACGACCCTAAGCACACAGCCAAGACAACGCAGGAGTGGCTTTGGGACAATTCTCTGAATGTCCTTGTCTGGCCCAGCCAGAGCCCGGACTATAACCCAATTGAACATCTCTGGAGAAACCTATTTAGCTGTGCATCGACGCTCCCCATCCAACCTGACAGAGCTTGAGAGGATCTGCAGAGACGAATGGGAGAACTCCCCAAATATAGGTGTGCCAAGCTTGTAGCTTCATACCCAAGACTCGAGGCTGTAATCGCTGCCAAAGGTGCTTCAACAAAGTACTGAATAAAGGGTCTGAATACTTATGTAAATGTGATATTTTTAATACATTTGCAAACATTTCTAAAAATATGTTTTTGCTTTGTCATTATGGGGCATTGTGTGTAGATTGGTGAAGGGGAAAAAAGTATTTCATCAATTTTAGAATAAGGCTGTAAAGTCACAAAATGTGGAAAAAGTCAAGGGGTCTGAATACTTTCCGAATGCACTGTACATGTTGACAGAGCTAGAGAAAGGGACCTTTAGCTTGCTTGCAGTACCCATTGTTGACTTTGTCCATCTGGTCCTGATTTGGGCCTGGATGAGTGAGATGTTTGTTGCAGCTTGTTTGTAGGGGATTAGCAACCTCCCCCTGACCCTCCCACATACTCAGAGAGTGTTGCGAGGCTTACACGGTACAGTCATAGTCATTATGTATTTTAGGTTGCAGCAACAGAACAGTACAATGTGATAGGAATGGACTTGAATGCTGTGTACTCTAAACAGATAATATTCTACGTAACAATATGTTTTTGATGACCTGTTATTGTGGGAAGTTTTCAGCTAGAGGATTGTGGATAAGGAAGCTCAGCACAGTGGTCACTTTTCATCAGGGATTAGATGTTGCTTGGCACCACGTAAAATGGAAGGTATGTTTAGGTCAATATTAGCATAGCCCACTTCCATACATAAGACCCTAAAGCTTTGTAAACACGCCAGCTCTTCTCAATCATCAGGACATCATTGTATCTTGTGCCTGCCAACTGCCACCTGGTGTGGAATAACTGTTTTGCCCTTCTTTACTCAAAAATCCATGGTAATAAGAAATACCCAAAATAAGAGTTGCTAAACTAATTTTGAAGGTTGTAGCTTCAGTGGTTGGTCATTGTTTTATTTTCGGTGTGTGGTGGAGGATGATGCACTAGAGTTTAGATAATCATATAAAATTAAAATAAGTTTCACCCAAATTAGGCCTCCACAAAACTCCCACAACTTCATACAATTAGATTCAAACCAGCGTTCAAAAGATGCTGAAACTGCTTCTCTAACTGAGTGATGAAAAAGAGGGACACTTGAACATTCAACAACATGACTCTCTGTAAAAACAATGCTGTCCTATGAACACAAATTAGAAACCATTATTACATAACAACAACATTTACATAACGTTGTTGCGGAACACTCTTTTAGAGTGACATTTGAAGGCAGACAATGTTTCCGATCCGTCCAACATAAACACATTTGGCTTGTATTGAGGTTAAACTGAGCAATGTTCAGGGGAGTTTTCCATGCATCTCCCAGATGATACATCCACATTGTGGACTTTCAGCAATAAGAATGCTTCATGCTGTGTTTATCAATCGGAATATGTTTGTGCCGCACCCAAGATGGCTCTGTCCGTATTCTATAGCAACATCTTTATCCCATATCATGTAGAACGAGCTGATCTTTGAACCCTATCCATTTTTCTCTCTATGAGACATAAAAAGAGAAGAAAAAATAACACCTTTATGAAACCAGCCATAACACCTTTATGAAACCAGCCATAACACCTTTATGAAACCAGCCATAACACCTTTTGAAACCAGCCATAACACCTTTATGAAACCTGCCATAACACCTTTATGAGTGTTGCAGTATCATTCATAACAATCGTCTTAACACACAGTGCTAAAACAATGACGGCATGTCTGTATTCAGCCATCATTATGCACTTTTGCCATTGATGTCCTTGTAACGTGTTGAGTAACCTTGCCTGAGACCAGAATAGTTGCGTTAGCTCCACAAACTAATGCAATGGCTTAAGCTCAAGAGAGGCTAACACAGTTTTAACCAAACCAGATATTGGCCATGAAAAGGCCAGAACTTTCCCAGCAAGATAAATGCAGCTCACATTCAGTCCAAAAGTGGGCCAGCAACTACAGGAAGCTGTTCGGGCCACTTACCTCAAGCCAGATCTGGCCCATAGGAAAGTGTGAATATCCCACATTCAGACAATATCTGAGCCCATTTCTGTCACAAAACAACCAGATATGCCCCGCAGACAGTTGCTGTCTGGTCTTATTACTTATAACAAAATATGTCATTGTAGCTGAAGGTATAATGTGTGGTATTGCAATTAGGGGTTTAATGTCAAAGCTGGAGGCTTTAATATACTTTGAATTGATACAGTCACAGTCTACAAAATCAAATCAGCCTAGCTGTAATTTGAATGACTCTTATGACTCCAATGTTTCTCCGTGTCTAAAATACTTCCCTAGATTCCACCATGTCTTCATGAATACCATAAACACATAATGCAACATTCGTTTTTAATCAAGTTCTTGGAATATCCACTCTTCTCCCAATTAATCTGAGGTTTAAGGAAACCCCTTCTTACCACACTTTCTTATCTTTATTAGGAAATGAATTATTCAAATCTATCTAACTTTCCTAGTTTGACGGAGGCCTTCCTCCATGCCACTGGAAATTCATTTAGCAACAGAACCTCAGGCCATTGCTTCAGTCCGTGTTTGGGCTTGTCGTATGAGAGTGAAGTGATGGAGGGTTAAAACGGTTTTACTACTAATAGTTCTTCTGGAAACCAGTCAAGAGCCCAGGAGCAGGAAGTTATTGTTTTGTTCAGCTTAGTGGAGTGGTTGACTTCAGGCAGCAACCTAGACAGAGGCAAACCCCAAAGATATTAAGGATTTGGGGGGATTACAGAGAAACGTGTGCGACTGGCCAAGGACACTGTATGTGTTTTAGCTTTGGACTCATTCGCAAAATGCCTTATTAAGTTGGACAACTTTTGTTTCGGTTACCCTGTGTCCCCAATTTCAGGAATTGTCTTTTCAAATGTAATAATCATACGATGAATTATAGTAAATAAATTCTGAAAGTATTTACAACGGTATTTCACAGTTCACGACAAACCTGGCTTCAAATAGTATTAGAAATCTTTAAAATACTTTACCTGTGCTTGATTGAGTTTGCCTTGTACAATGGAACCAATCAAATTGTCAAAAAAAGTACAAACCCACCCATCTGGCACCCCAGACACGATCGAGCAAACAGCCATTATTTGAACCAAGGTATGCGTGATGGTGGTATGAATCCATGCCTGTTGTTTACATTTTTTCATGTACCCTAACGGTTTAAAAAAAAATCTAATCTAGGCCTATCTCTAATCCTAAACTTAACTAGTTTCTATGCTTTACCATAAATCACTAACTAATCCCTAACCCACCACTAACCATTCGCTAACCACTCACTTACTTGCTAAATTGAACATTTTGAATATACACGTTTTTTCAGTTTTGTGGCAGTGATTTTCAGCTAATGTGTGCATTCTTTGAGTGATCATCTTGATGTGTTCACTTGTCATGCAATGAGACCATTTGGTATGACGGTGTATGATTGATCTGTAATGTCTCACGAATGCTGGGATGGAGATTTATTGTATGTGATACCAGCCTTCACAACAGCTTGAAGGTTACAAGTAAGTGCTAATAAAATAGTCACCATACCCTAGCAGTCACCATACCCGAGCAGTCACCATACCCTAGCAGTCACCATACCCTAGCAACACCATACCCTAGCAGTCACCATACCCTAGCAGTCACCATACCCTAGCAACACCAACAGTTTAAAATAGGCTACTAAAATCATTACAATATTGATAAATAGACAAATACAGTTTAGCGGTATTAACCCGACTGACTTTAGGACCATGCAAACACCTGGGAGCAGGAGGGAAGGCTGTTTGTATGGCTGGCTGGCTTTATGGAGAGCCCATCCACTCAGCTGCAGGAAACAGCGCAATCTTTTCTCAAAACAGAGCAGATGCTGAGCTAGTGCGTAGCAGATCATTTTTGTATGACATGGGTTTGTAGAACATTAAGTCCCCTATTGACTGAGGTGAATGAAGCTACATCAACAAGGTGATAATGGCTGGAGTCAATTTTGTTTGTTTTTTGCTGTTCTCCAAAATAAACTATTTGAGTTTTTAAATTGTGTAGAAATGCAGTAAATGAGCTTCAATTTTATAACAATTCCGTGCAGGGAAATTCCCTGTCACACTGCCATACCCTAGGTTTAGCTGAAATGACTCCCCTGCAATAGTTCCAGACACACTTCTATGCAGTTGTTACCTAGTTCTTTATCAGTGCCAGTTCCCTTTTTTATTAGGGCTGTTTGGTCACACAGTCACTCCGAGGTACTAGGATCAGAAAGAACGAGACATCTGGTTTAAATTAACAGCAGTTTAACAGACCCTTAGAAAGTGTAGCTGTGTTCCCAAACTCATATTATGGGCAGGTCTTGTGTAATTTTAATCCAAAGGCAGGAAGCAAGGGTCAATTAACCAGTAAAAGCACACTGTGTCTTTGGGGAACCAACAAAAAAATGTGACCTTTTTGTTTCTTGTTTATGTCAATTAATTTCCCCCCACTAAACCTCCGGTCCCTGCCATGGCTGAATCAGGTGGAGTTATTAGCCATTGCAAAAGTAATTAGAGTGTCAAGGGAACCTTGACGAGGAAAATTGGCCATATTCCATCTACTTCCTCTGGTCGTTTTTGTCTTGTCAACAAACCAAGGGCACACTGATGCCTGTGAATAACTTGAACCTTTAAAACGCTATCACGCTAATGTTCTACTGACCACATTAGAAATATACCCCAGGGATTCCTGTGTTTGTTACAGTTAAGATAAATGTATCAGCTCCCTCTCTCTCTCTGTGTTTTCTGATATCGTGGGGACCGAGTATTTATTTGTGCTGAGTTTGAGTTAGAGGCCACTTCTCCGCACCTTTGCTGGCACCAGTGCATGTTCCCAAAGAGCCCAGGTCATAGGATGACTACGAAGAGGGGTGCAGTATGTCTCTAATAACAAACAGCCTGTCCTCAACCTGGGGTGCTCAGGAATTGTGGTTATTTAAAGCAATGTAGAAATTTGTGCCACTCTGACTGAACTCAATGACTGGAAATGTTGAGATTTCAGATCATCTGTCACTGTATGTGAGAGATAAAAATTATTTTAAAATATACATTTTTCACAACAACCTTTTCCTAACTTTCCATACTTACCCTCCAAAATATGGAACAATTACTGCACAAGGTGGGAAGGTAAACTGAAATGAATCTACTGTAGAATATAAAAACCTGGGGCTCTAGAAGTTAAACATTTCTTTTTGTGTGTCTGCAGCTAGAAACGTATATCCAGGAAAACATCAAGATGGAGATGGTGCATATTCAAGACCATCCAGTACACAACCAGACTGCTACCATGCTGGAAATCGGAACTAACCTGTTGACTCAGACTGCAGAACAGACCCACAAGTTAAACGTTGTCGAGGCTAAGGTAATGGCTACATCTGAGTTATATGTGATCAGAATCTCAAATATGCTTCTTAAATGAGATGTTCCATAAAACTAATTAACAATGAGGATATGCATGAAACAAAAACTTATACTCTATAAAAAATATATCCTAAGAGACACACTATGGAACTTAAGTTGCTAATAGACGTTAATATTTGGCTTGAATGTCTGCTGTTTGGTTCAAATGATATACACTGCACAAAAATATAAACACAACATGTAAAGTGTTGGTCCCATATTTCATGAGCTGAAATAAAATATCCCAGAAATGTTTGATTCACACAAAAAGTTTATTTCTCTAAAATGTTGTGCACAAATTTGTTTACATCCCTGTTAGTAAGCATTTATCCTTTGCCAAGATAATCCATCCACCTGCCAGGTGGGACATATCAAGAGGCTGATTAAACCGCATGATCATTACACAGGTGCGCCTTGTGCTGGGGACAATAAAAGGCTACTCTAAGATGTGTGGTTTTGTCACACAACACATTGCCACAGATTGGCATTCTGACTGCAGGAATTTCCACCAGAGCTGGTTCCAGAGAATTTAATATGAATTTCTCTACCAAACATTGTTTTAGAGAATTTTACAGTACATCCAACCAGCCTCACAACAACAGATCTTGTGTATGGCGTCGTATGGGAGAGCGATTTGCTGATGTCAACGTTGTGAACAGAGTGCCACATGGTGGGGTTATGGTATGGGCAGGCAGGCATAAGCTACAGACAATGAACACAATTGCATTTTATTGATGGCAATTTGAATGCACAAAAAAAAACGTGACGAAATCCCGAGACCCTTTGTGAAGGTATCTGTGAGCATATCTGTATTTCCAGTCATGCGAAATCCATAGATTGGGTTCTAATTAATTGATTTCAATTGATTGATTTATCATATGAACTGTAACTCAGTAAAATCTTTGAAATTGTTGAAATCTGCGTTTATATTTTTGTTCAGTATAATACAAATCAATTTATTATCTCATAAAACCACACCAATCCTTAGTTTTAGGCAAAATGTTTGCTCATTTGTTTATGGAAGATTGCAGCTCTCTGTCCAATAAAGGTCATTTCGGGTAAATATTTCTGTCCAATTATAGGACCCCTTTTGGCTCAAGAACATCATCAGAGGTAAAAGTTCTGCATAGCCTCATAATGCTAATTTGTCTCTCTGGTCAACAGAATAAAACTGTGGAATGTATTTATTTTTTAACATTGCTCACACGTTGGTGGAATCTGTTTATTTGGTAACACTTTACTTATATTGGTGACATAGTAATCATTAAGGAAAGGATTAAGGCTGCCGTTCTGTACATTACCTTGGAAATAATTGACGACGCATTGAGAATGAATGCTACATATCACCACTCTAAGTAAAGTGTTACCATTTATTGTCATTATGTGTAGGTTATGAACCAGACATCAAGAATTGAGATCAAGTTGTTGGAGAACTCATTATCTACAGACAAACTGGAGAAGGAATTATTGGTACAGACTTCTAAAATCACTAAACTGCAAGACAAGAACAGGTACAGTATAACATTTTGATATCTGCATAAGTTTGCTATTTCCTCATTAAGACGTGTGGTACAATCTCAACTAAAATAGCTGTCACATATTTCTGCAGCTTTGAGCTGAAAAATAATTTATGTTGAAAAGACATATCCGTGCAAAGAAGCATATTTGAAACCATAACATTACTCCTGTACTGGGGAATCTTGGACAGAGCACGTTGCAGTAAGTCATGAGAAATTCAAAATAATGCTTAATAACTACAATATAAACAAAACTCTCAAAAGTAAAGCCCTTGCAAAACTTTTTTTTAAACATTTTTATTTCACCTTTATTTCACCAGGTAGGCCGGTTGAGAACAAGTTCTCATTTACAACTGCGACCTGGCCAAGATAAAGCAAAGCAGTGCGACACAAACAACAACACAGAGTTACACATGGGATAAACAAACGTACAGTCAATTACACAATAGAAAAATCTATGTACAGTGTGTGCAAATAAAGCAAGATTAGGGAGGTAAGGCAATAAATAGGCCATAGTGGCAAAATAATTACAAGTTAGCAATAACACTGAAGCGATAGACGTGTAGATGATGTTGTGCAAGTAGAGATACTGCGGTGCAAAAGAGCAACAAAATAAATAACAATATGGGGATGAGGTAGTTGGGTACAGTTTTCATTGAGAAATGTGACAGATTTCCCATAAAAGTTCAAGATGTAACAGATAGACTGATGTAACAGCTGAATCTTGTTTTGCACTCTGTTTTGGTTACACATCAGGCCATATGGGGTACCGTTGACAATTATAATGGGCCACTACATCATACGAAAATTGACTCTATAGGGGGATCCTTTCTCAGCTTCTTGATCACCATTACAACTGAACTGGTGCCCATAATAAACAGCAGCAGGCCACAGCAACATAACAATTATTCACTGCTCATAAATTTCCATTAGGAATAATCATAATTTTCACGATTTATGTTGCTTTGCAATGGTCAGTATGTTGAATTTATAATTTTGCGCAAATTTAGTTTGGCTCTGACATCCACTACTGTAAAGCTATGAAATCACTCATACGGTATGCGGTATAGGATAATGATACAATGGCTTTAAGCCTCAACTCAGATCTCACTGTGCCAATGTAAGGGTTTTGAATGCCCAAGTCACTTAGTGTTGCTATAACTATTATTTACATGGTTTTTGGTATTTACATAGTTTTTACATTGTTCAGGTGTAATTACAGTGAATGTACAAATTGTTACATGTAGGGATTACAACAATAATATAATATAATAATATAATAATATCTGTGTGCAGTTTCAACCAAACTCATAATTACCCTGCTAGGATCTCACCCTTGTTTTAGATCTTTTCATATACAGAATGTGTAATGTCAATGTGATGTCTATGTATGAATGTCAACAGGTTTACTGAGCTATGCAGATAGTTAGTTACATTATGCCTGTATCATGTTTTAAGGTATGACCCAGGTGCAGACAGTGATGAAGAAACAAAAGTTTATTCTTTAAACAGGGGCAGGCAAACGACAGGTCAGGTCAGGTCAGGCAGAGGTCAGTAATCCAGAGTAGTGTGGCACAGGACGACAGGCAGGCTCAGGGTCAGGGCAGGCAGAATGGTCAGAAACGGGAAACTAGAAAACAGGAGCAAGGAACAGGGGAACAAAACGCTGGTAGGTTCTACGAACAAAACAAACTGCAACAGACAAACAGAGAACACAGGTATAAATACACAGGGAATTATGGGGAAGATGGGCAACACCTGGAGGGGGGTGGAAACAAGCACAAAGACAGGTGAAACAGCTCAGGGCGTAACAACCTGCCCATGTAAATACATTGTTTTAGAAGCACAATTCAAGGTCAGCCTTGTTTCACTCCAACAGTAGTTGTGAAAGATGTAATTGAAGCAGGTTACATCTTTACAAAACCACTGACATACACTTACCTACCTGTTTCATCCACATTTAGAATCACCAGATGTGTGCTTTGGCCAAACATTCAGTTGTAGTGTTGTTCATCTAGTGCTATGTTCACTTTGCTATCCTCTCATCAAGTTACATACATTTGGCTTGTTTCAGTGTTTAGTCAACCAGAGTCCATCTATTTTCAGCTACGACCCTAGAGCATGGGTTTATCTACTCGACGGTTAGTGTTTTTTTGGAGTTACTTACACATGGAAGCAGTGAAAGGGAATTAGTTAGCTTGGTTGTCAAGAGACAACGGGGCCTGTTCAAATTCTTATTTGTCCTTTTATCATTGTGGTTATTCTGGTAAAGCAAGGGTTCAAGTTTACACCAAAACTGTAGATTAATGATCAATCGACGTAGGGCAGGTACAGTAGGGAGGTAGAATGCTTTATCAAAGCACATAGTATATTATTGAAAGTCAACAGACATGCAGTTGACATGTTGCTGATAGTTTGTAGAGCATCTACAGATGGACTATCCAAATTAACACCCGGACCCTTTTGCTGAGTAATTTAGAGAACAAGCGACAAAAGAAGGCTTGGTAATCAAAATACTACGAAATACACTTGTCACCTATCTTCTCAGTCATTTGGAGAACAAGGTGCAGGTGTTGGAGTCACAGCAGCGGGACGACCTGGAGGACATGAGGGAGGAGAAGAATAGGCTACAAGGACTGGTGAGGACCCAGACGACAGCCATCGAGGCTCTAGAGAGGCAGCTGAGGGTGGCCAGCACCAACAACTCAGCCCTGCAAAGGCAGCATCAGCAGCTCATGGAGTCGGTCCACACGCTCATCAACATGGTGTCTACCGGTACAGGTAGGAACACCTTCAGAAGCTCAGGTTTTGTCAAATGCAGTTTGCTTTCTGATAAGTCCACACTCGGCTGAAGAGATCAGAGTCGAACAACCTTTTGTTGTTTTGATTGGTTTTTCAACAGGACAGAATGAAGTTAGGGGAACAGACAATAAAGCAGGAATGACGGGAAGGAAGGCCACAGACAGCGACCGAACCAAGGCTCAAACCACATTGCAGAGGTGGTCCGGGAGTCGAGTGTCATAACTCAACCAGACTCCGGCGCTCTGTTGAAGTGTCAAATCAAAATCCAGTACACTCCAGTGTCTAACTCCAGATAGATAGAATGTTCATAATGTCATTGTGACAGACAGTCGATAGACATGCTGTAAACCACCATGAGTGCACACTTTCACGGCAATGAAAATATCAAACGTTATCAGACATCAACACCTAGGTCCCTTCTGGGGAAATAGAATCCACTGATGGATTCGAGCCAGTTCCTCTCTAGAGTCACAGCTTAAGGCTGGGTTGGAGCTAAAGACGTGGCTTGTTTGTTTGATGGGTCAACATGAAAATGTAAAGACTTTGGGTGGGCCACAATGTGTACACGTTTGGGGACCATTGCACATTCCTAAATTCAGATAAAACTAACATTCTGGAAAATGGGTGCGGATATCATATGTGTTGTGCGGTCTTAATGACATCCAGTCGTTAATGACACAGAGAGCGAGAGAAGGAGAGAGAGAAATTGTTGGGAGCTGACTTCATGATGTTTTTGGCCGTCAAGTCTTGGATTCACTTTGATAACTCTCATTTGAACTTCCCAATCAACATCTTGCCTGAGTAGGACATGTCAGCATCTGTTTCCGGAGACATTCCCAACTCGAATGAGACTGCTTTCAATTATTGTCATCAGATGGTTGTCTACCCTTTGTAGATTTTAAACAAAACACTTATTTTTGGCTTTGTTTCAAAATGTGTGTGTGTGTGTGTGTGTGTGTGTGTGTGTGTGTGTGTGTGTGTGTGTGTGTGTGTGTGTGTGTGTGTGTGTGTGTGTGTGTGTGTGTGTGTGTGTGTGTGTGTGTGTGTGTGTGTGTGTGTGTGTGTGTGTAGGGATATTGCTGAGAGACCAGAGGTTTTGTGATTGTGCAGAAGCCTATAAAGCAGGACACAACATCAGTGGAGTCTACTACATATACATCAGTAACATGACAGAACCCACCCAGGTGAATAAATAACACTGTCATCATCCTCACCATCCTGAGTACACTGCATGTTTCAATCAAAGTGCGGCTGATAGATCAAAGTTTTGTTGAGTGGTGCCTCTGTCGTTGATGAGTGCAATGACTAGATTTGAGTTATTGTTTCACCAGGTGTTTTGTGACATGGAGACTAGTGGTGGAGGCTGGACTTTGTTCCAGCGCAGGGTCAACGGCAGTGTGGACTTCCAGAGAACATGGAAGGAATACAAAATGGTGGGTACTCCTGACAACCTCCAACTTTGGAATTCACAGCTGACGTTAGGGATGTTACTGTACTGTACCCACCTGTGTTAGATGTTTTCCCATTCATCCATTGGGCCGCTTGGACACCTATTCATCCATTGGCAGACCAGTTCAGATGCCAAGAGCTGACAAAGCATCAAACATGGACTACTTGAACTTAAAATATAGATGTAAGGTGCCCTTGTGTAATGGTGTGATCATCCGATGTTTGTCTGTAGGGTTTTGGGGACCCTGCGGGAGAGCACTGGCTTGGGAATGAGCTGGCGTTTCAGATGACCAGTCAGACCCAGTATGCCCTGAGAGTGGAGCTGAGAGACTGGGAGGGGAACACACCCTACTCCCACTACGACAAGTTCCAACTGGCCAGTGAGAAACAACAATACAGGTACAGTACTCGACCTCGTGACTTCACCATGTCCATATGGAAAACGTAGCTCTTTCGAAACAGATTTTTCATGGCTGAACACAATTTTCTACTTCCCACATAGCCTTGGGAAGTAAGGGTGCTGCAGCACCCGCTGAAACATCGGAATTAAAAACAATATTTATGTCACGCCCTGACCATGGAAAGCTGTTTATTCTCTATGTTGATTGGGGCGTGATAGTGACCAGGGTGGGTCATTTAGGTCAATTGTATTTCTATGGTGGCCTGATATGGTTCCCAATCAGAGGCAGCTGTTTATTGTTGTCTCTGATTGGGGATCATATTTAGATAGCCATTTTCCCCATTGTGTTTGTGGGATCTTGTCTACAATTAGTTGCCTGTGTGCACACCAGTAGCTTCACGTTTCGGTTGTACTTGTTTGTATTGTTTGGTGAGTTTCGGTTCATTAAAATATGTGGAGCTCTACGCACTTGCCTTGTTCCAATCATTATAACAATCGTGACAATTAATCCAAAAATACATAACAATTAAAGATAATATAATTTTTCCCATAAGTAGTGCACTTGGCCTTTACTAGTATTAGCAGACCAATAGAACAGTATCTTGCAGGATTCAATAGTTGGAAATGTAAAAGTTGTTGCTCTGCGATTGTAATTCTAATGGGATACAGAAATAACAGCACCCTGTCCTCAAACACATCAAAAGGTGAAAAGTTATGGGCATAGACACAAAACATCCACATCAAATTAAATATTTTTCTTGATCAAATAACATGGAAAACAACCAGTTTTGTGCAGTATTAATTTACAATCCTTACAAACGACTTCATGTAAATGTACACAGGCTGTGTTGTACATAGGCTGGTCATCTAGGTTTGTACCTGCAGACTTTCCATCACCATGAAAAAAAACTATGCACACTACAGTAATTGAGTATATTGAGACATCAAGTGGTTTTTGATGATGTGGCTCAGTTGGTAGAGCATGTTGCTTTTTTATACAGCCTACACTGGCCAAACGCGGACGACACTGGGCCAATTGTGCGCCGCCCTATGGGACTCCCAATCATGGCCGGTTGTGATACGGCCTGGAATTGAACCAGGGTGTCTGTATTACCAATTTGTAAGTCGCTCTGGATAAGAGCGTCTGCTAAATGACTTAAATGTAATGTAATGTTGATGCCTCACAAGCACTGAGATGCAGTGCCTTAGACTGCTGCACCACTCAGGAGCCCCAATGGTAGTGCCCAACGTGGGGCTTGCAATGCTCTGGTTTTATATTCCGCAAGTAAACACTCAAATACATTTGGTTGAAATGTTTTTACAAAAGTAGTGCACTATGCCTTTAGTAGTCCTGTATTTTAGCGGACCAATATAGACTTCTTTTTTAGACTTCTTCAGTGCAGTCATTCTTTTTTCTTGCATCCCCGGGAAAAAAATGGCATGACCTCCCACTCCCAAACGACTTCCTAAGGCTATGGTCGTACGAGACGGATCGTAGGGACTTGATCTGGCTGGCTGACAGGCGAAGTGGGTGGGAAGTGGCAAGCAAAGGCCTTGAAGTTTGTCTGCTTCACTTTGTTCAAGGTCAGGAGTTTGTGATGAGGTGTGTGGTGACAAATGCCTGCACCACGAGTAACACTGAGTCACAATGTCGATGTGGTCATTTCTTTATCTGACTCAAAGGACCACAACAAATAAAGCATATAAGCCAGAGCTAGGCTGCCAGTGTAGAAATGGGGAACGGTAACAGGATTTCTGGCAAGAACTATGCAAATATGTACACAGTTCAAGTTTCACTATGTCTTTGTCACCACAACAAAACTCATTGCACATGAATAATCCTGGATCCATTGATATAGGAATAAATATCAATGTTGTTATTAATCACATATCGCCTTTCCATTACAAGGAAAATAATACAGTTCTTATTGTATATCTGAAAGCCATGTAAAATTACTTTGAAAAAAAGTCTACAGCGTTCGCTTTCTGCTTCAACTTTCCTCACAGTATTATCTCATAGCTATTTTTTTTGTATGGAATGAATTCAAAATGTGATTTTGGCATCAGAAATCCATCAGTCCCAGTCAAGCTCACTTTCCCATCTGCAGGCTGTTCCTGTGGGGCTACAGTGGAACAGCGGGAGAGCAGAGCAGCCTGGTATCGCATGGCACCAGCTTCAGCACCCGCGACGCCGACAACGACAACTGCCTGTGCAAGTGTGCCCTCATGCTGACTGGGGGTAAGGGTTCAAACTTGTCCTCCGCGAGGGAATTTAGGGCATTATGTTATGTGAAAGTGACATACAAGCAGTAACCCCTTTCTTACAGCTAGCTGACTTGAGGCATGCTGCCAATATGGCTTCTCACTCTGGTAAATGAATAACATAGCTAATGCCTTTCATGTCGTGACATAAATATATAATGTTTTTGTTTTCATCAAATTACGTGGGTGTCAACATGTCACATGCCAGCAGTTTTTTATGACGTGTTGTGACATGTATTCTGTTGACCTTGCTATGACAAGAAAAACACAGTTTAAGCTCAAGTAAAGTGAATCAGTTGTTTTAATTGTTAAGTACTTGGTGTGACATATACAGTGGGCTCTGACATTTTTGACACCCTTCATAAAGATGAGCAAAAATGACAGTGTATAATAAATCATTCAAATACTGAGCTATATTGTATTTCCAAAACATTAAAATGATATTATTTTATACTAATCCAATTGCTCATAAAAATAGATTTTGTTTACCAAGGAATATTTATTTTTCTCAGAAGGGTAGGGGGCAAAATTATCAACACCCCTATTTTCAATACCTCACCAGCTAATGGCAGTGAGCCTTTTTCTAAAATGTTTTATGATATTGGAGAACACGTTTGGAGTGATATTAGTGTCACGGACGTCCTCCTCTTCATCTGAAGAGGAGAGGTGAGAAGGATCGGAGGACCAAAATGCGGCGTGGTATGTGTTCATGATGAATATTTAATAAAAGAAAGCACTGAACACTGAATACAAACTATACAAAAACAATAAACAAATAACGACCGTGAAGCTATAAATGAGACCTGTGGATGACACAAGCAACTAACATAGACAATCACCCACAAACAAACAGTGAAACCCAGGCTACCTAAGTATGATTCTCAATCAGAGACAACTAATGACACCTGCCTCTGATTGAGAACCATACTAGGCAGAAACATACAAATCCCCAAATCATAGAAAAACAAACATAGACTGCCCACCCCAACTCACGCCCTGACCATACTAAATAAATACAAAAACAAAGGAAATAAAGGTCAGAATGTGACAATTAGACTATGCCTCCAGACAGAATCATTCCAGAACATTGATATTTCTTTGTCTGTACTAATGGACGGCCCTCTTCAATTCAAACCACATGTTTTCAATGGCGTTCAAGTCCAGAGACATAGATGGTCATTGCAAAATGTAGATTTATTTTGGTCAATTAACCATTTCTTTGTTGGATTTTGATATGTGCTTGGGGTTATTGTCTTGCTGATAGATCCACTTGCGGCCAAGTTTCAGCCTCCTGGCCGAGACAACCAGGTTTTTTAAAGTTCATGATGCTGTTGACCTTAACAAGGGCCCAAGGATCAGTGGAAGCAAAATAGCCCCATAACATCACAAATCCACCACCATATTTTACAGTAGGTATGTGGTTCTTTTCTGCATATAATTCCTCTTTTCGAAGCCAAAACCGACCACTTGTGTGCATGGCCAAAGAGCTTTATTTTCACGTGATTCAACAAATGTAAATGGCTGGAGTTTGCTAAACGGCACTGGCACTTGGATTGGAACCGGTGCTACTGTAAGATGGCATGAAAACCGAGCTCTTTTGGCCCAATATGTCCTCCAATCTCATAAAACATTTTAGAAAAAGTGCCGTTATCCTCGCCAGGTTAGTTATTGAAAGTTATTATAGAAAACTGGAATGTTTGTTTTAACCCCTACATTTTTTGTATATATATATTTTTTACTTAAACAAAATATATTTTTCTGAGCAATTGTATTAGTTAGTACAAAATAATATATTTCCCAAGTTTATTGAGTGTACAATATACTGTATCTCTGTGTTTGAATGATTTATTTTATACAGTAATTCTTGCTCATCTTTATCAAGGCTGTCAATGATTTCGGACCCACTGTAAATACCTACATACTAAAAAAATATATGTTTTTCACATCTACATGTTTGTATATAATTATTAGTTTGTTTGTGGTACTATAGTACTCTCGATCATTTTATTTTATTCTGAGATTCCTGTGCTTTTTGTGTAACACCCTGATAATCTCATTGAACTCCATACAGCAGTTTCAATCTGAATGGCTTACTCTCTTCTTGACTCCTCACTGGGCACAGACGTAATTTCAACTTCTAGTTTTAATTTACTTTGGGTTGAGTTGTCAACTCAATACTCAACACATTGTCAATTCAATGTGAAATCACCCTGTCATTGGATTTAGGTTAATAAAAGTTGGGTGAAAAAAATCAGAAGTTCTCTTACGTTGATGAATTATTGCAAATCCAATCAGTTTTCCATGTTGATTCAACATCATCCCATATATATTTTTTGGTTGAAATGACATGGAAACAACGTTAATTAAATCAGTTTTTGCCCAGTGGGTCTTGACTCTAGGCCCAGAGCTAAAGACAACAAGACAAGGCATAAACGCAATTTCTGGCTTCACCAGATACAAGCATTCCAGCTCCTATCTCCTAAGTGCTGTGTAAAACACATCCCGCCTCAAACCATTCCCTCAGTCACACAAACTCCAAGATAAATAGCTTTTTAATACTAAAACTTTGATTGATTCTGAAAGTTGTTTAAGTTAATTGCTCCAGCACAGCTGGAACCCCTTTCAAAATGTTTGAAGCTATGTCATCCGTAATCAAACCACTTATGGGTACAACCTCTTGACACATGCCATCCAAAGCAAACAGCAGTGAGGTGATATTAGATTAATCAGAGATGAATTTGCAGTATCTCTCTGAGGCACGAGTGTGGTTCTCATAGCAGTAAAAGGGGGGGGGGGATGATTCATTGAGGCTTAAGGACTGTGTGGCAAGCTGTTCACAAGTGTCGGTTCCACTTTAATTGCTGTAACCATTTTGCTAACACAAAGACATATCTCCTGGAGTCCATCCTGCTATACCCCAACCACTCTTTCTGTTTTTTAGGTTGGTGGTTTGACGCTTGTGGCTTGTCCAACCTCAACGGCATTTACTACACCGTGGGCCACAACATCCGCAAGCTGAACGGCATAAAGTGGCATCACTTTCGGGGACCGAGTTATTCACTTAGTTCAACAGCCATGATGATCCGACCATCCGACTTCTAAGACCGGACAGTCATTTGGAGAGGGGAAGGGCTGTGAATGGGAAAGGGACAGTCATTTGGAGAGGGGAAGGGCTGTGAATGGGAAAGGGACAGTCATTTAGAGAGGGGAAGGGCTGTGAAAGGGACAGTCATTTGGAGAGGGGAAGGGCTGTGAATGGGAGCGGGACAGTCATTTGGAGAAGTGAAGGGCTGTGAATGGGAAAGGGACAGTCATTTGGAGAGGGGAAGGGCTGTGAATGGGAAAGGGACAGTCATTTAGAGAGGGGAAGGGCTGTGAATGGGAAAGGGACAGTCATTTGGAGAAGGGAAGGGCTGTGAATGGGAAAGGGACAGTCATTTGGAGAGGGGAAGGGCTGTGAATGGGAAAGGGATAGTCATTTGGAGAGGGGAAGGGCTTTGAATGGGAAAGGGACATACATTTCTTTGCCTCATTGTCTCCAGGACAAAGGCAGGTGTAAATTTATGTTTTTAATAGCAAACAATGAATCAGTCACTGGATGACTGGGTGTCATATAGTACAAGCGAAAACGTTGGGAGTCAGCAGAAGAGACCAGACTGATAGTCTTCGTCACTTGGCACCTTTATGCAGTGTAGATCTGGCCTCAGCTCTTTTTAATATATACTATAAGGTGCCAGATTCTCAGTCTTCTGATGTCTTGCTTTACCATACTGTGCTAGTGATGTCAAAAATACACATTTACACAGCTCCCTCACACCCTCAGTGTTTATTCCAGAACATTCTGAAGCTGTCATCATCAAGACAACATCAAATGAATATATAGGAATGTCTCATCTCCATGAGCCAAGAGGACTATTTTAAATTAACCACAGATAAATACACCAAGACAAAGAAATGGAGATTTTGGCCAGAATGTGCCAGAATATTTTATGATTGACAAGATGTGATATGGACAGGTCATACTGTGAGGCCTGCTTATGAAATATTTCAACATTCCAACTTTTTTTTTGCAAAATTGTATTTGTGTACTGTAAATGTGAGCTAAACTTTGACATAATTGTTTTGCATAACTGGATTGTATGTTTAAATTTTGGGTTCATTGCTCTGCCATTTCGTGTGAATCTGTTAATATTTCTCTAAGCTTGTTTTTTTCTATTAAGGATATCTCTACATTCCTTTTTTATGTACTTTTCTCTATATGCGCATTCTGACCTTGAATTTAAGCATGAGTATAGAATGCTATTCACCCACTATTAGTTTGGGGTGGAGATGAAATAAATGAAGGTGCGGCGGAGGTGTGTCTACAGATACTCTGTATTCTGGCCTTGACTTAATTCCCTAATAATTCAACCACATTTATGCGTGAGGAAACCATTAATAAAGTTTAGCGACCCTACCAGTTCAAAGTGGGAAAAGCATCTACTATATTTTCAGATAGAAATAACACCATTCTCCATGCACTGTAAATTACAACTTGAGCTATTGATACGAGCTAAAAGACATGTAGTCTAATTAAATCGTTATGGAGCTGTCACGCCCTGACCTTGGTTATCTTTGTTTTCTTTATTATTTTGGTTCGGTCAGGTTGTGACGAGGGTGGTATGTGTGTTTTTGTCTTGTCTAGGTTTTTTTGTATTCTATGGGGTTTTGGTATGTCTATGTTTATGTAGGTTTATGGTGGCCTTGGCCGGGCTAGAATGGGCATCCAGCCAGGAAGGAGGGTGCCGGCTTAGCGCTCCTGGTCTCCAGTATACCTCCTTGGACCAGGAAAACCTGCGCCGGCTCTGCGTACTGTGTCTCCGGTGAGTCTGCAGGGTGAAAATAAACATCCAGCCAGGACGGGTTGTGTCAGCTCTACACTCCAGACCTCCAGTGCGCCTCCACAGTCCAGTACGTCCTGTGCCTGCTCTCCGCACTCGCCCTGAGGTGTGTGTCACCAGCCCAGTACCACCAGTATCGGCATCAATCATCAGGCCTCCAATGCACCTCTAGGGTCCAGTACGCCCTGTTCCTGCTCCTCGCACTCGCCCTGAGGTGCGTGTCCCCAGTCCAGTACCACCAGTGCCGGCACCCCGCACCAAGCCTACATTGCGCCTCGGCAGTCCAGAGCGTCCGGCGACAGTACCCTGTCCAGAGCGTCCGGCGACAGTACCCAGTCCGGAGCGTCCGGCGACAGTACCCAGTTAGAGCGTCCGGCGACAGTACCCAGTCCGGAGCGTCCGGCGACAGTAGCCAGTCCGGAGGGTCCGGCGACAGTACCCAGTCCGGTGCATCCGGCGACAGTACCCAGTCCGGAGCGTCCGGCGACAGTACCCAGTTCAGAGGGTCCGGCGACAGTACCCAGTCCGGAGCGTCCGGCGACAGTACCCAGTCCGGAGTGTCCGGCGACAGTACCCAGTCCGGAGCGTCCGGCGACAGTACCCAGTCCAGAGCGTCCGGCGACAGTACCCAGTCCGGAGCGCCCGGCGACAGTACCCAGTCCAGAACGTCCGGCGACAGTACCCAGTCCGGATCCTCCAACGACGGGCCACAGTCCGGAACCTCCAACGACGGGCCACAGTCCGGAACCTCCAACGACGGGCCACAGTCCGGAACCACCAACGACGGGCCACAGTCCGGAACCTCCAACAATGGGCCACAGTCCGGAACCTCCAATGACAGTCCCCAGTCCGGGGCCTCCAACGACGGCCCCCAGCCCGGGGTCTCAAGCGACGGTCCCCAGTCCGGTGTCTCCAGCGACGGTCCCCAGTTCAGAATATCCGGCGATGATCCACGCAGCGAGGGTCCCCAGCCCGGGGCCTACGGCGAGGATCTGCAGTCCAAAGCCTCCGAAGATGAACCACGGGTCAAGAGCGGACTCAGAGTAAAGAAGGGGGGAAGCATCCAGAACCAGAGCCGCCACCGAGGTTAGATGCCCACCCAGACCCTCCCATATAGGTTTAGGTTTGCGGCCGGGAGTCCGCACCTTTTGGGTGGGGGGTACTGTCACTCCCTGACCCTAGTTATTTATTTTTTCTTTTTGTTTTCTTTATTAGGGATAGGGGGCTATGGGTGTGACGAGGGTGGTATGTGTGCTTTCGTCTTGTCTAGGGTTTTTTGTATTCTATGGGGTTTTGGTATGTCTAGGTATATGTAGGTCTATGGTGGACTGAATTGGTTCCCAATCAGAGACAGCTGTTTATCGTTGTCTGGGGATCTTATTTAGGTTACCATTTTCCATTTTGGTTTGTGGGTTATTGTCTATGTGTAGTTGCATGTCAGCAGTTTTGTTAGTTTGTTTAAGTGTTCTTCGTTAAATAAAAGAAGAATGCATTCCAATCACGCTGCGCCTTGGTCTCCTCGTTATGACAAACGTGACAGGAGCAGCGAGCAGACCAAGCCATAACAGTTTGAACCAGAGGCATGGCCGTCATCACACAGTTCCATGGTTAGTGCAGGCAATAGACAAGGGTATAACCTACACTATTCTCCCTATTATAATTACACAAATCTTCCAACATTACCATGGGTGGAAAAACTGAAAGTGGCAATTTTAAGAATGATTCAAACCACCGTTTTCTTTATTTTGTGCGTAAAGGTTCTCCAAACCTGTTTTTTATGATTCATAAATACTTTCCTAAAACTAAATAATCTACAAGATCATCATATTTTTAAATATACCAATTGGTGCTGAAACCGAGATGGAGACTGTAAAGTTTAAATAGCCGCCTATCCCTTTTAATAGCCAGGCATTGTCACACATTTCATCAAATAAACGGCTGTTTCAAATAAACGCTGTGTAACGATTTTCTTCTTCCTCTGACGAGGAGTATGAAATATCAGACCAATGCACAGCGTGGTAAGTGTCCATAATATATGTATTAACCTGAACACAGAATACAAAAGAACAAGAGAAATAAATGAAAACCGAAACAATTCTGTATGGAAAACACAGACACAACTACCCACAACCCATCGTGGGAAACCAGGCTGCCTAAGTATGGTTCTCAATCAGAGACAACGAATAACAGCTGCCTCTGATTGGGAACCATACCAGGCCAAAACCAGAAATACAAAACATAGAATGCCCACCCCAACTCACGCCCTGACCAAACTAAAAGAGAGACATTAAAAAAGGAACTAAGGTCAGGATGTGACACGCTGGGTATTTGGGAATAGTTTATTAGGTTACCATGACTATTTTAAGGTCTCTCCAGAGATGTCCGGGCTCTGGCTGGACCACTCAAGGACATTCAGAGACTTGTCCCGAAGCCAATCCTACATTGTCTTGGATATGTGTTTAGGGTTGTTGTCCTGTTGGAAAATGAACCTTCACCCCAGTCTGAGGTCCTGAGCGCTCTGGAGCAGGTTTTCATCAAGGATCTCTTCATCTTTCTCTCAATCCTGTTTAGTCTCCCAGACCCTGCCGCTGAAAAATATCCCAACAGCATGATGCTGCCACACTAATGCTTAACCGTAGGGATAGTGCCAGGTTTCCTTCAGACGTGATGCTTGGCATTCAGGCCAAAGAGTTCAATCTTGGTTTAATCAGACTAGAGAATCTTGTTTCTCATGTTCTGAGCGTCTTCAGTTGCCTTTGGGAAACTACAAGCCTGCTGTCATGTGCCTATTACTGAGGAGTTGCTTCTGGCCGCCCACTCTACCATAAAGGCCTGAATTGGTAGAGTGCTACAGAGATCGTTGTCCTTCTGGAAGGTTCTCACATCTCCACAGAGGAACTCCGGAGCTCTGTCAGAGTGACCATCGGGTTCTTGGTCACCTCCCTGACCAAGGGCCTTCTTCCCCAATTGCTCAGTTTGGCTGGGTGGCCTGCTCTAGGAAGAGTCTTGGTGGTTCCAAACTTCTTCCATTTAAGAATGGTGGAGGTCACTGTGTTCTTGGGGACCTTTTCAATGCTGCATACATTTTTTGGTACCCTTCCCCAGATCTGTGCCTTGATACAAGCTCTACAGACTATTCCTTCTACCTCATGGCTTGGTTTTCGCTCTGACATGCACTGTCAACTGCGGGACCTTATATAGCCTTTCAAAATAATGTCCAATCAATTGAATTTATCACAGGTGGAGTCCAATCAAGTTGTAGAAACTTCTCAAGGGTTATCAATGGAAATAGGATGCACCGGAGTTCAATTTCGTATCTCATAGCAAAGGGTCTGAATACCTATGTAAATTAAGCTATTTCTGTTTTTTGCAAACTTTTATTAAACTGTTTTCGCTTTGTTTTTATGGGGTATTGTGTGCAGATTGAGGAGGGGGAAAATTAATTTCATACATTTTAGAATAAGGCTGTAACATAACAAAATGTGGAAAAAGTCAAGGTGTCTGAATAAAAATAAAAGTGTTACAGTGTGTAAATGATAACACATTAGTGCAGGAAATGAAGAAATTGATTAAAATGCTGAAAGTGAATGCTGGAATTAAACAATAAACTGTGCAAATGATCAAAAGCTGTGTACATTAAAGAAATAGACACCTGGCTCAAATAGAAACACGTCTCTAACAAGGGCCTATTGTGTTCAGGGATTAATGGAAGTTTTATGGTATATTTAGATGGCCCATTCTCTCGATATTCAGTATTAGGAAGCATAGAAATAGTGCACATAGAATAGATATACCGCTTCTTAGACTTGCTTTCAATGAAAATGACAGATCTAGAAATCACATTTCTATGTGAGCTTGGCCGGGTCACCCAAAAAGTTTCATATAGCAGCTTTAAAGGGATGACTTAAGTCACATGTATTGAAAAACCTATTGACTGAAAAGTCCACAAGAAAATATTTTGGCCTGCAAGTTTGAGGGTTTTCAGTGGGTGAATGAAAAGTATTCAGAGCACGCAAGGTAGCCACATCTGCAGAGCACGTTATGCGACTGAATTAGGTAAGTCTGAATACCAAATACTGATGAAAGGAGTGTGTAGGAAAGGTGTAAAAGTCTGAATTGGCCCCTAAGTGAATTATTCCAACTTAACTTTTGAGGTGATGCACTTTATGAGTACTTAGTATC
The DNA here is from genome assembly GCF_023373465.1 of Oncorhynchus keta. Taxonomy (NCBI): domain Eukaryota; kingdom Metazoa; phylum Chordata; class Actinopteri; order Salmoniformes; family Salmonidae; genus Oncorhynchus; species Oncorhynchus keta. The sequence continues at coordinate 48,267,866 of NC_068430.1, read as the reverse complement.
TGATACAGTAAATGGCCAAAGCTTTGTTTTACAACTAGCGTGAGGTACATTTTCGCATTGAGTTACAGTTGAAACACATTACTTTCTTGCAGGGAATGTCTATGTTGTGCCAGTTTTTCCATATTTTGGCCAATTTTGTGCAACATTAATTAGCCCCGTAACTCTTCAACTCTTAAAACCCTTACGGCTAGAATCTCTTTACCGGGATCGATTTGACAACATCCGGTAAATTGCAGAGTGAGAAATTCAAAAATACAAAATTCGTAATATTAAACACTCATGAAGATACAAGTGTCTTACATCATTTAAAAGCTTAACTTCTTGTTATACAGCCGCTTTGTCAGATTTCAAAAAGGCTTTACCGCGAAAGCACACCATGCGATTATCTGAGGACAGATGCATCACAAAAGTCAGAAATAGCGATAAAATAAATTGCTTACCTTTCGAAGATCTTCAAAAGGTAACACAATGAATGGTTGTTTTGTTTGATAAAGTCCTTTATTTCCTAAAAATGTCTGTTTATTTGTCGTGTTTGATTCAGAAATACACCTGTTCCAACTCACCCAACATGCCTACAAAGGATCTAATAAGTTACCTGTAAACTTGGTCCAAACATTTCAAACACCGTTTCTAATCCAACCTCAGGTACCCTAATATGTAAATAATCGATCAAATTTAAGACATAATAAACTGTTTTCAAAACCGGAGAAAAGCAACGAGGAACGCATTCTCATTCACACGCACCAAAACACTGGAGTCCACCTGAATGACACTTCGAAAGAATACGAATACTTCCTCATTTAAAAAAAAAAAACATTGACCAATTTCTAAAGACTGTTAAAGCCATAGGAACTGGAAGCCATATGAACTGCACTTGGGTCCTAATAATTAGCCTTTCCCATAGACCTCAACAACAAAAATTCCTGGATGGATTGTCATCGGGATTTCGCATGCCAAATCAGTTCTGTTATACTGACAGACATTATTTGAACGGTTTTAGAAACTTTAGAGGGTTTTCTATCCAATACTACCATGCATATGCATATCCTAGCTTCGGGGCCTGAGTAGCAGGCAGTTTACTTTGGGCACATCAGTCATCCAAACTTCCGAATACTGCCCCCTAGCCTTAAGAAGTTTTAATTGCTGTGTGACAGTGAGGCAGCTCTTGCATTATTTTATTGTAACATTTGACAGCCATGTTATCACTTTTGTATTTTTAATATTGTCATTGATTTGAATGAAAAGCAAAAACATAAATGTAAACTCATGTTCATGCCAGCTGTTCTAATGTATGGAACTTAATTACTAGGCCTCTTACGCCATTGTGCTGATGCAGATGCCATTGTGCTAAGTGCACATGATAGATCTTTATTAGAACTGTGACATTTGAACCCGTCAACAATATGTCATATAAATGAGAATTATGTCATGGTTGATTGCAAAGAGCTCAGCAGGGTTGTAAAGAAATGTAATGTATTCCTCTGTCTTAAAAAAGTGGTTCCATTTGTTCGTACCAAATGATTTTGTACAAGCCAACACAAACAGAAGCATATGAAACATTCCCTGTTGAAAGCACAGTTAAGACCCAAATATCTCCCTAACACACACATTATTATCTCCCTCTGCAGCTATAAAATGTTTACTTGTAACATCTCAGTCAAATATTGATATCGCTTTTAAATTGGAAAATAAGTGTTTCTATGCTTTTTGTTGCAGTGGAGATGACTGCCTTTGCTCGTAAAAACAGTATTATGACATGGAATATTTGCTTTTTACTTGTGTGTTATAACTATTAAAAACATAAGCATCATTCAATTTTTATTTTCATTTATATTTTGTAAGTCAAGCTCAATTGCAATGGTCATCAGTGATTAACATCTTGATTGACACTAAAGGGCTTTGTTATCATTGAAACACGGAAAATGCATCTTATCGATAATTGCAATTCCATGTCGGCAGAGCCTTTTTTTCACGGATACCGTCATCTTCTCGCTCAGAGCTTGAACAATACCAGGTCTCTCTATTATGTAGCTCTCCAACGTGTAGATGGAGGGGATATCATCCATGTGGAAGTACTTACGCTCCATTGATTGTATCTATCCAACCCAAACATAGAAAATGAAACCTAGAACCCCAGATAGAAATAATAAACCAGACTAAAACCCCTAGTCACGCCCTGACCTACTCTACCATAGAAAATACAGGCTTTCTATGGTCAGGACGTGACACCAGTATAACAGTAAAGTAGCTGCATTTGCATTCATTTAAGCTGTTTTCGAGTGACATTTATTTGGATACATAAATAACAAGGAGCTAATGAGGTGTGATTTTGCCTGGCAAAGAAAATGTTCTCACTCGTCTGTTGTCCAGAGGAGCTTGCCAGCAACACAGCTACAGTAAAACAATGACTTCAAATGGAAGCTGGAAAGACTGTAAATTAGCTGCTAAAAATTATGCCAGCTGATTCATGATTTCGACTGGCTGAGAAACACTGCCTGCTCGTCTGTCTCATCCCAAATTGTTCATATGGGACAGCGGGAGATCGAATTTGAATACTGAAACAATGTTGCAAATGTCAGAGAGATAGAGCAAGGTATACACAAATCTCCGCTGTTGAAAATTAATTAATGCTTTTAGTTTATAAATTGACTGGCCGGGCTGATGAGACAGTGGATTGCGCAGTCAGATGGGACAGAGTAAATAGGCATTTTTAACGTCATAGATTTAGCTGGTGGTAACTTGTGGAAAGACAAGCAAAAGTACTCTTTACATTTTGAATGCTTAGTAGGACAGAAAAATTCTCTAATTCACGCACTTATCAAGAGAACATCCCTGGTCATCCCTACTGCCTCTGATCTGGAAGAGTCACTAAACACAAATGCTTCATTTGTAAATTTTGTCTGAGTGTTGAACTGTGTCCATGGCTATCCGTAAACTAAAAAAACAAGAAAATCGTGTTGTCTGGTTTGCTTAATACAATACATTTTAAATTATTTTTACTTTTACTTTTGATACTTAAGCACATTTAAAACCAAATACTTTTAGAATTTTACTCAAGTAGCATTTTACTCAAGATAAAGTGAAAGTCACTTTTACTTAAGTTATTTTCTTTTAAAGTATCTTTACTTTTACTCAAGCATGAAAATGGGGTACTTTTTCCACAACTGCAGGCTGCTGATGCTGAGTGAGTGAGTGGTGACTGGGAAGGAGCTTCATACAGTCATTGAAATAGAAGGGCGGGCTGGAGGGGTGTGTGTGTCGTACTGTTGCGTCAGAGAGCGCAATGTACAATGTACAATGTACAATGTACTCAATGTACTGAGCAAATGTCAAATTGGCTTTTTACCAAATTACCGTACAACAGACCATGTATTCACCCTGCACACCCTAATTGACAACCAAACAAACCAAAACAAAGGCAAAGTCTTCTCATGCTTTGTTGATTTCAAAAAAGCCTTTGACTCAATCTGGCATGAGGGTCTGCTATACAAACTGATGGAAAGTGGTGTTGGGGGTAAAACATATGACATTATAAAATCCATGAACACAAACAACAAGTGTTCGGTTAAAATTGGCAAAAAACACACACATTTCTTCACACAGGGTCGTGGGGTTAGACAGGGATGCAGCTTAAGCCCCACCCTCTTCAACATATATATCAACGAATTGGCACGGGCACTAGAAAAGTCTGCAGCACCCGGCCTCCCCCTGCTAGAAGTCAAATGTCTGCTGTTTGCTGATGATCTGGTGCTTCTGTCACCAACCAAGGAGGGCCTACAGCAGCACCTATATTTTATGCACAGATTCTGTCAGACCTGGGCCCTGACAGTAAATCTCAGTAAGACCAAAATAATGGTGTTCCAAAAAAGGTCCAGTCACCAGGACCACAAATTCAAATTCCATCTAGACACTGTTGCCCTAGAGCACACAAAAAACTATACATACCTTGGCCTAAACATCAGCGCCACAGGTAACTTCCACAAAGCTGTGAACGATCTGAGAGACAAGGCAAGAAGGGCATTCTATGCCATCAAAAGAAACATACATTTCAACATACCAATTAGGATTTGGCTAAAAATACTTGAATCAGTCATAGAGCCCATTGCCCTTTATGGTTGTGAGGTCTGGGGTCCGCTCACCAACCAAGACTTCACAAAATGGGACAAACACCAAATTGAGACTCTGCACACAGAATTCTGCAAAAATATCCTCCGTGTACAACGTAAAACACCAAATAATGCATGCAGAGCAGAATTAGGCCGATACCCACTAATTATCAAAATCCAGAAAAGAGCCATTAAATTCTACAACCACCTAAAAGGAAGCGATTCACAAACCTTCCATAACAAAGCCATCACCTACAGAGAGATGAACCTGGAGAAGAGTCCCCTATAAGCAAGCTGGTCCTGGGGCTCTGTTCACAAACACAAACACACCCTACAGAGCCCCAGGACAACAGCACAATTAGACCCAACCAAATCATGAGAAAACAAAAAGATAATTACTTAACACATTGGAAAGAATTAACAAAAAAACAGAGCAAACTAGAATGCTATTTGGCCCTACACAGAGAGTACACAGCGGCAGAATACCTGACCACTGTGACTGACCCAAAATTAAGGAAAGCTTTGACTATGTACAGACTCAGTGAGCATAGCCTTGCTATTGAGAAAGGCCGCCGTAGGCAGACATGGCTCTCAAGAGAAGACAGGCTATGTGCTCACTGCCCACAAAATGAGGTGGAAACTGAGCTGCACTTCCTAACCTCCTGCCCAATGTATGACCATATTAGAGATACATATTTCCCCCAGATCACAAAGAATTCGAAAACAAATCCAATTTTGAAAAACTCCTACTGGGTGAAATTCCACAGTGTGCCATCACAGCAGCAAGATTTGTGACCTGTTGCCACGAGAAAAGGGCAACCAGTGAAGAACAAACACCATTGTAAATACAACCCATATTTATGCTTATTTATTTTATCTTGTGTCCTTTAACTATTTGTACATTGTATATATATATATATATATAATATGACATTTGTAATGTCTTTACTGTTTTGAAACTTCTGTATGTGTAATGTTTACTGTTCATTTTTGTTGTTTTTCACCTTATATATTCACTTTGTATGTTGTCTACCTCACTTGCTTTAGCAATGTTAACACATGTTTCCCATGCCAATAAAGCCCTTGAATTGAATTGAATTGAGCGCTTCTGCTGCGGCAGGTAGCTCAGCTCAGTCACATCAGTGAGAGGAGAGCAGCAGGCGCAAAAATAATGGCAAGTGATGTGAGATTCAACAATGAACAGAAGCACTAGCTATCTAACTACATACTTCTCCCTCAAAATTCTTATTTTCTTTATATCCTGACCGCCCCCAGTCCTACCGATCATTATAGCCAACACAGCAAAGGACAGAAACTGAGAAATAATCATCCAACAGTTTCAGAGGGAGAAAGGATCAAACAACTTGCTTTCTGTGTATGTAGCAACGTGCAGAGATGAGGACAGAGGAACAAACCGATTTAACACGCTAGTTTACTGGCTATAAAGATTCTATCGTCAGTATGCCAGGTAAATGGGGAAAATATGGGCCAAAATATTGCAAAGACTGGGAAAGAGAATGGGATATAATGGATTAAGAGCATCCCAGGAGATGACAGAAAAGCTTACTGTAGGTATTGTAAATCGGAAATGTGAAATAAATCAGAAATTTCTCATGCACAAACGGAGAAACACAAGAGAAATGATGCCCCATTTTCTAATGCAAGAACATTGTTTGACACAGGAACTACATTTGTAAGTGAGAATAACACAGTTATACCAAATAGTTTTGTTTTTATAACTCAACCGAGATAGACCACAGCCTTTCGTTTCCAATGGGAACAAATTAGTCATAGTGGGCAGAACAAGTAAGGAGGTGGGCAGAGCCAAGCACAAGGTCCTAGTGGTGTGTTCTAGGTATGCATCTGCATATTTCCGTTAGGGAACACCTATAGGGAACGCCTGCCTACTCTGTGATGTGAGCGTGTACAATAACTCAATTCGTGTCACGTCCTGACCATAGAATGCCTTTATGTTCTATGGTAGAGTAGGTTAGGGCGTGACTATGGTTTTAGTCTAGTTTATATTTTCTATGTGGGGTTCTAGTCTGTTTTTTCTATGTTGGTGTTTTGGTATGATCCCCAATTAGAGGCAGCTGGCTATCGTTGTCTCTAATTGGGGATCATACTTAAGTAGCATTTTTTCCACCTGTGGGTTATGGGATATTGTTTTGAGTTATTGCACGTTAGCATTCTTTGTAGTCACGGTTCGTTGTTTGTTTATTTGTTTTTTTGTCTTTGCTAAGTTTCACTTCTTTAATAAATATGTGGAACGAACGTGACAATTTGCCTTTGAGCACCTTCTAAACAATGGCATTTAAAAAAAACTTTTGCAAAGGGTAAAGTATCCTCAAATTAGTCCACTCTGTTTTTAACATATTCTAGTTTTGGAAACAGAAAACTGTATTGAGATCAAATGTTTCATCGATAAGAACATTTTCAGAATATCAGACAAAATCCCTCCTTCCATCTTCTCGCACTGCCCGCCAGTGGGATTCCTCTCACTATCATATTGGCTTCACATTTATACAGTGCATTCGGAAAGTATTCAGACCCATTGACTTTCTCCACATTTTGTTACAATACAGCCTTATTCTAAAATGGATTAAATCATGTTTTGCCCTCATCAACCTACACACAATACCCCATAATCACAAAGCAAAAACATAAGTATTCAGACCCTTTACTCAGTTCTTTGTTGAAGCAGCTTTGGCAGCGATTACAGCCTAAAGTCTTCTTGGGTATGACGCTACAACACTTGTATTTGGGGAGTTTCCCCCATTCTTCTCTGCAGATCCTCTCAAACTCTGTCAGGTTGATGGGGCGTGTCGCTACACAGCTATTTTCAGGTCTCTCCAGGCCCGGGATCTGGCTGGGCCACTCTAGGACATTCAGAGACTTGCCCTGAAGCCACTTCTGCATTGTCTTGGCTGTGTGCTTAGAGTCCTTGTCCTGTTGGAAGGTGAACCTTCACCCCAGTCTGAGGTCCTGAGCACTCAAGCAGGTTTTCATCAAAGATTTGGTATTTTATTAAGATCCCCATTAGCTGTTGCAAAAGTACAGAATAATACATAATACAGAACATAATTAGACAAGAACAACTCAAGGACAGTACTACAAAACCAACTACATACATCTCTCTGTACTTGGATCCATTCATCTTCCCCCTTGCAGCTGAAGAACATCCCCGCACCACCCTGCTTCATATCACAATCAAATCAAATCAATTTATATAGCCCTTCGTACATCAGCTGATATCTCAAAGTGCTGTACAGAAACCCAGCCTAAAACCCCAAACAGCAAGCAATGCAGGTGTAGAAGCACGGTGGCTAGGAAAAACTCCCTAGAAAGGCCAAAACCTAGGAAGAAACCTAGAGAGGAACCAGGCTATGTGGGGTGGCCAGTCCTCTTCTGGCTGTGCCGGGTGGAGATTATAACAGAACATGGCCAAGATATTCAAATGTTCATAAATTACCAGCATGGTCCAATAATAATAAGGCAGAACAGTTGAAACTGGAGCAGCAGCACGGCCAGGTGGACTGGGGACAGCAAGGAGTCATCATGTCAGGTAGTCCTGAGGTGTGGTCCTAGGGCTCAGGTCCTCCGAGAGAGAAAGAAAGAGAGAAAGAGACAATTAGAGAGAGCACACTTAAATTCACACAGGACACCGAATAGGACAGGAGAAGTACTCCAGATATACCAAACTGACCCTAGCCCCCGACACAAACTACTGCAGCATAAATACTGGAGGTTGAGACAGGAGGGGCCAGGAGACAACTTAGGGATGGTGCAAGGTTTCCTTCAGATGTGAAAAATGATGATGTGAAATCAAATCTAATTTTATTTCTCACATACACATGGTTAGCAGATGTTAATGCAAGTGTAGTGAAATGCTTGTGCTTCTAGATTCCGACCATGCAGTAATATCTTACTTCTTATGGCTTGGGGCCAATATTTCGACGTCTGGATGAGAAGCGTGCCCAAAGTAAACTGCCTGTTACTAGGATATGCATATAATTGGTATATTTGGATAGAAAACACTCCAGGCGAAAACCTGAGGAAATTCATCCAGGAAGTAGGATTTTTTTTATTTGGGTATTTTCAATTGAATACCTATAGAGGATCTAATGGGTTAGGACCCAGATTGTAGTTCCTATGGCTTCCACTAGATGTCAACAGTCTTTAGTCATTGTTTCAGGCTTGTTTTCTGAAAAATTAAGAAGAATGAGACCTTCTGTCAGTGGACTGAGGAAGAATGCAGAGCTGGTTTGCGCACGTGACCATTTGTGGGCACTTTGTTGTTTTTCCTTTCTATTGAATACGCTATTGCCTGGTTGAACTATTATTGATTATTTAGACAATTGACAACCTGAGGATTAATTATAAACAGAGTTTGACATGTTTTGACGAACTTTACCGGTACTATTAGGATGTATTTGTCTGCACGTTTTGACCGCCTTTGAGCATGTGGATTACTGAACAACAAAACAGCGCCAACAAAACAGAGTTTTTGGGTTATAAAGAGGGACTTTATCGAACAAAACAAACATTTATTGTGTAGCTGGGACTCTTGTGACTGCAACCATATGAAGATCTTCAAAGGTAAGTGATGAATTTTATCGCTATTTCTGACTTTTGTAATTCCTTTACTTGGTTGTAAAATGTTTGTATGCTTTTGTAAGCGGGCGCTGTCCTCAGATAATTGCAATGTATGCTTTCACCGTAAAGCCTTTTTGAAATCTGACAAAGCGTCTTTAAGCCGATGTATAACACTTGTATTTTTTCTGAATGATTATTATGACTATTTCTGTATTTTGAATTTGGCGCTCTGCAATTTCACCGGATGTTGTCAAGGTGGGTCGCTAGCGGAACGCCTGCGCCAGAAAGGCCAACAAGTAATCTAACAATTCCACAACTACAACCTTATACACACAAGTGTAAAGGAATTAATAAGAATATGTACGTAAAATATATGGATGAGCGATGGCCGAACAGCATTGGCAAGATGCAGCAGATGGTATGGAGTACAGTATACACATATGAGATGAGTAATGTAGGGTATGTAAACATTATATAAAGTGGCATTATATAAAGTGGCTAGTGATGCATTTATTACATTCATTTTTTTATTGATAAAGTGGCTAGAGATGAGTCAGTATGTTGGCAGCAGCCACTCAATGTTAGTGATGGCTGTTTAACAATCTGATGGCCTTGAGAAGCTGTTTTTCAGTCTCTCGGTCCCCGCTTTGATGCACCTGTACTGACCTCGCCTTCTGGATGATAAGCGGGGTGAACAGGCAGTGGCTCGGTTGGTTGTTGTTCTTGATGATCTTTTTGGCCTTCCTGTGACATCGGGTGCTGTAGGTGTCCTGGAGGGCAGGTAGTTTACCCCCGGTGATGCATTGTGCAGACCTCACTACCCTCTGGAGAGCCTTATTAAGGTTGTGGGCGGAGCAGTTGCCGTACCAGGTGGTGATACAGGATGCTCTCTATTGTGCATCTGTAAAAGTTTGTGAGTGTTTTTGGTGACAAGCCAAATTTCTTCAGCCTCCTGACGTTGAAGAGGCGCTGCTGCGCCTTCTTCACCACGCTGTCTGTGTGGGTGGACAATTTCAGTTTGTCCGTGATGTGTATGCCGAGGAACTTAAAACTTTCTACCTTCTGCAATACTGTCCCTTCGATGTGGAAAGGGGGCTGCTCCCTCTGCTGTTTCTTTAAGTCCACGAGCATCTCCTTTGTTTTGTTGACATTGAGTGTGAGTTTATTTTCCCGACACCACTCCGAGGGCCCTCACCTCCTCTCTGTAGGCCGTCTCATCGTTGTTGGTAATCAAGCCTACCACTGTAGTGTCGTCTGCAACCTTGATGATGGAGTTGGAGGCGTGCATGGCCACGCAGTCATGGGTGAACAGGGAGTACAGGAGAGGGCTGAGAACGCACCCTTGTGGGGCCCCAGTGTTGAGGATCAGCGGGGTGGAGATGTTGTTTCCTACCCTCACCACCTGGGGGTGGCCCGTCAGGAAGTCCAGGACCCAGTTGCACAGGGCGGGGTCGAGACCCTGGGTCTCGAGCTTAATGACGATTTGGAGGGTACTATGGTGTTAAATGCTTAGCTGTAGTCGATGAACTGCATTCTTACATAGGTATTCCTCTTGTCCAGATGGGTTAGGGCAGTGAGCTGTGTGATTGCGATTGCGTCGTCTGTGGACCTATTGGGGTAGTAAGCAAATTGGAGTGGGTCTAGGGTGTCAGGTAGGGTGGAGGTGATATGGTCCTTGACTAGTCTCGCAAGGGTTAACACGTTTAAATGTTTTACTCACGTTGGCTGCAGTGAAGGAGAGCCCGCAGGTTTTGGTAACGGGCCTTGTCAGTGGCACTGTATTGTCCTCAAAGTGAGCAAAGAAGTTGTTTAATTTGTCTGGGAGCAAGACTTCGTGGTCTGCAACAGGGCTGGTTTTCTTTTTGTAGTCTGTGATTGACTGTAGACCATGCCACATACCTCTCGTGTCTGAGCCGTTGAATTGTGACTCTACTTTGTCTCTATACTGACGCTTAGCTTGTTTGATTGCCTTGCGGAGGTAAGAGCTACACTGTTTGTATTCGGTCATGTTTACGGTCGCCTTGCCCTGATTAAAAGCAGTAGTTCGGGCTTTCAGTTTTGCACGAATGCTGCCATCAATCAATGGTTTCTGGTTGCGCAAGGTTTTAATATTCGCTGTGGGTACAACATCACTGATGCACTTGCTAATAAACTCACTCACCGAATCAACATATTCATCAATGTTATTGTCCGACGCTATGCGGAACATATCCTAGTCCACGTGATCAAAGCAATTTTGAAGCATGGAATCCGATTGGGCGGACAAGCGTTAAACAGACCTGAGCACGGGCGTTTCCTGTTTTAGTTTCTGTCTATAGGCTGGGAGCAACAAAATGCAGTCGTGGTCAGATTTTCCCGAAAAATGCTTGGTGCTTGGTATTCAGGCCAAAGTGTTAAATTTTGGTTCATTAGTCGTTTTGGTGCCTTTTGGCACACTCCAAGTGGGCTGTCATGTGCCTTTTACTGAGCAGTGGCTTCCACTACCATATAGGCCTGATTGGTGGAGTGCTGCAGATGGTTGTCCTTCTGGAAAGTTCTCCCATCTCCACAGAAGAATTCTGGAGCTCTGTCAGAGTCCTCCCTGACCAAGGCCCTCCTCCCCGATCGCTCAGTTTGGCTGGGCGGCCAGCTCTAGGAAGAGTCTTTGTGGTTCCAAAATTATTTAATTTAAGAATGATGTATTGTATTCTTGGGGGTCTTCAATGCTGTAGACATTTTTAAGTACCATTCCCCAGATCTGTGCCTCGACACAAACTTGTCTCGCGGCTCTATAGACAATTCCTTCGAACTCATAGCTTGGTTTTTGCACAGATATGCACTGTCAACTGTGCAACCTTATATAGACAGGTGTGTGCCTTTCTAAACCCTGTCCAATCAACAGGTGGACTCTAATCAAGTTTGTAGATTGATGAGGGGAAAAAAATATTTTGGATAAGGCTTTAACGTGACAGTGTCATTGTTCTATCTGTGGTTAAACGATCAGAGGTACAGATGGCTGCACATATGTGACTCATTTCAGGAAACAAGGTGTATGTCGCGCGTCACTACTTCACAGGAAACCTATTTGAACGTAAACTTTTTTTAAAATCAAAATGCATTATTTTGGGCAGAAATGCCTTCTGGAACATGTTAACTTTCATGTGCCTTAATAACAAACTTGTATGCCATCTGTAAATACAAATAAAATTGTTAAAGTACGAGCCTAGTTGGTTTAGTTACAGAAAAAGCAAGGAACCTTCCCTTTAGTCATGATTGGCTGAGATAATGAAGGCGCTGGAAATAACGAGAGAACCACATGGACTCGGAGGTGTTCGCGGTGGCACTAAGGGAAGGGGTTATACTTCTTTGTCTTCCACCACACTGCATCCATGTCCTGCAGCCACTGGGCATGGCATACTTTGGCCTTTTAAAGGCTGAGTTCTCCAAGGTAGCTGGAGCCCTCAGCCATTTTGTCCACTCCTACATGGTAAGCAAACTACCCGTATAAGCGCTGCAAGGACATGCACTACAGTGGGTATAGAAAGTCACCACCCCCTTTCAAAATGTTCACCTTTTGCTGCTTTACAGCCTGGAATGAAAACCCATCAAATTGGACTTTGTCCAGCTTTATTTATGCACAGTAACCCACAATATCCACACACTTTCTAGTAGGCTTAAATTGAAGATATGGCAAAAAAGTGGCAATATCATCCGCTATTATTCTCAGCAATTTTTCATCTAAGTTGTCAGATACCGCTGGCTTGTGATTGTTGATAGAGAACAATATTTTTTTCACCTCTTCCACACTCACGGAATTCAACATTTGGCAATAACAGTAGGTTTTGTAATGAATTCAATGATTCAATGAATGATGGGGCTGAGTTGACCTTTTCTGGAAAAATGTCATTTAAGGTCCTCCAAGCATTTTACTAACATTCATTGTCATTTATCTTTGCTTCATAGTGTAGTTTCTTCTTCTTTTTATTCAGTTTAGTCACATGATTTCTCAATTTGCAGTACGTTTGCAGCCAGACTTATTACCATTGCTTTTCCTCGTCCCCATAAACATTAATATTTTTCAATACCTCATCAATCCACGGGGATTTCACAGTTTTTACAGTCATTTTCTTAACCTCATATCTATAACGGTCACCCCAGCATCAGTTTTTTATGCATTTTTGTTTAAGGCACGCTGCCTGCTTTTATTTATAGGCTGTTTTTAACTTGTCTATTTCAAATTATTTTCTAACAAGTTTTATTTTCTAAGAACAGTTTGAATTGAGGTGTGTTCTGCCTCATTAATTCACATAAAAGTAAGCCATTTGACTTTTTCGGACAATACATTTTTTGGCCATTACAAACTTTCCCAAGCACTTTCCCATTGTTTCCGCAGATCAAGTATGCAGACATTTGCGCATCTCCAGTTAGAACAGGACCTGCACAAAGTTTTTCACATTTTCCGGGCTGGTGCCCACTTCCACTTCATTGTTGTTTTCATTACTACATGATACTAACTTTGGACATGCGTGAGGTTCAATCAAAGTAAGTGCCTTATTACGTTATAATTGTTTCTGTATGTCTTTATTTCGTTTCTACTGTAGCTCACTGTATGGAGCATAATATGTTTGTGTGTATTCCTTATAATCGCGGACACGCAAGGTCTAATTACTAATTTCACAACCTTTATGGTGTTATACTCAATCGTGCTTATGTAGCTAGCTACATTCTTCTATTAGCTCTGTAAAACAATGCTAACTGCATCAGTATTAGCTTGTTGTCTTTTGAAGCGACCCTGGCCTTAGGACCATGGTTTGTTTTCATTTGGCCTGTTTAGCATAGCTCTGTTCTGCCCTGCCCCCTTGTGGAGCATAACAGTTACTGTTTCTTACTGTTATATAACTCATGTGTGATTTTGTCAATGAAAATTATTATTTTTATAGCATTGTTATGTCACTTCTTTGTAATATTGTTTTATTGCTATATCCTGATGTTTTATTCTACTGACTATTAATTCATCTTTATTCTGTACTTTCAGAAACCACACACACACAAGCAGTATTGAACATTATTTGCCAATATCATAACTCGAGCTGGACATCTTTGGAGCTGAAGAATGAGGACAGTTTTTGTATGCTAACGTACACTCCTTAACAGTTGTACTGGATGAAAACACAGCAAGAAAACACATAGGCCTATATGTATTTTATTGAAGTATTGGTTGAACAAAAACAACTTGTTTTACTTGAGGGAAAAAAAATGCAAGAAAAGACTGATAACTTATGAATATGTATAACCCCCCCCCCCGTAAAGGCATAGTATCATGGCAGATCACCGGTCAAGTCACCTGTCTAGTCAGTCAGTCCATAATTGCTGCAGATGTGCTCAATAGTGCTTGGTCAGTTAGGATCACCACTTTATTTTCAGAATGTGAAATGTCAGAATAATAGTGTAGAGAATGATTTCAGCTTTTATTTCTTTCACATTCCTAGTAAGTCATAAGTTTACATACACTCAATTAGTATTTGGTAGCATTGCCTTTAAATTGTTTAACTTGGGTCAAATGTTTCGGGTCGCCTTCCACAAGCTTCCCACAATAAGTTGGGTGAATTTTGGCCCATTCCTCCTGACAGAGCTGGTGTAACGGAGCCAGGTTTGTAGGCCTCCTTGCCCTCCTTACACCAGCTCTGAATTTTACAAACACTTCAAACTCAGTATGTGTCATGATGTTTTGATAAGCGTGCAATTCTCTCTCGGACAAGGTGGGGTTTATCAATATATTCACCTCAATTTACTTTAAAAAAATGTGAAATGCTAATTAGGAACAGAGAAGCCCTCAGCAAGACTACTAATTTCCTGCAGGAAGCTTCTGCCTTTCATCTCTAGCTGACAAAGCTACCGTTCACCAGCGTGATTAAAGACCTTTGCCCAATCCATGATGAATCCATGTGCTGTATTGAGATTAATTGAATAGTGCTGGAACTTCTTCCATCCCCTTTCTGTCTTAGCTAGCCACTGACTACACTTTAGCTAGTCAGTTAGCAGAGCAGTAGTTCAATTTTATTTTTTTCTTATCACTTAAGCTTAGATAATTGTTTGTGCAGTATGTCTACTTTGATATCTATTTCAGACTTTATGTCATTTTTCAAGGATGAGCATTAAAAGGGGACAAGTCTGGCCATGTGGAGAAGTGCAGCTATAGTGCGGGGAAATTCACCGGTTTGGCCAAGGCCAGCATGAGGTTTAAAGTTTGTCCTGTGTCGGTGAGTATAGCTATTAAGTTAAGTTTGAGCATCTTAGCAATACAATGGGATCTATACTGCTGTCAACATTCTACAGGGAAAGGGCCACTTAATCAATTATATAATCATGAACTAGATTACCCCAGATACCAGACTTGATATTAATAATATGAGTAATAACTCAGTTCTAGAATGTTGTCATTGATGAGAATAAATCTAAAAATCTATTAACATTCAGAATGGACTTTGTAATAGACATCCTGTCTCTAATGTAGTTTCATGAAACAAACCTTCAAAGACACAGTCTTGATTTATAGGATCCTTCCCACTATATTATTTATATGTCAGGTGATAAAATCCCAAGTTATCAATTAAAAGTGTATGGAAAAACGCAGCCTCCAAAGCAAATGGAGACATTTTCCATAACTGCAGGAAAAGAGAAATGGAGTGTCTTGCCCTTTTCATTATGGAGTTTGGTGCCATCTGTAGTTTATAGACTGTGTTGCCGCTTTAATTACGGTTTGTTTTGATGTATGTTAGCTGTCAAGTCAAGTTGTGCAAGAGTGAAATAATAAAGCATAATAAAACGTATAGAAATCAAACAGTAAATGTTATTTAATGTGCGGGATAAATAACAAATGAGTTGGTCTAGAAGGTCTTTATGAAATGTGCAGTATGTTGTGAATATTTGATATCATATCAGTGCTGTGACTTGAAGCTGACAAGCTGACAAATGATTGTGTCCCACTTGTTGTTGATTCTTCACAAAAAAATACAGTTTTATATCTTTATGTTTGAAGCCTGAAATGTGGCAAAAGGTCGCAAAGTTCAAGGGGGGCGAATACTTTCGCAAGGCACTGTAAGTATTCAGACCCTTTTCTTTTTTCTTCTTTTTGAATTTTAGCCCGTTTTCGTGGTATCCAATTGTTTAGTAGCTACTATCTTGTCTCATCGCTACAACTCTTGTACGGGCTCGGGAGAGACGAAGGTTGAAAGTCATGCGTCCTATGATACACAACCCAACCAAGCCGCACTGCTTCTTAACACAGCGCGCATCCAACCCAGAAGCCAGCCGCACCAATGTGTCGGAGGAAACACTGTGCACCTGGCAACCTCTGTTAGCGCGCACTGTGCCCAGCCTTCCACAGGAGTCGCTGGTGCGTGATGAGATAAGGATATCCCTACCGGCCAACCCTTCCTTAACCCGGATGACGCTAGGCCAATTGTGCGTCGCCCCACCAACCTCCCGGTCGCGGCCGGTTACAACAGAGCCTGGGCGCAAACCCGGAGTCTCTGGTGGCACAGCTGGCGCTGCAGTACAGCGCCCTTAACCACTGCGCCACCCGGGAGGCCCCATCAGACCCTTTTCTATGAGACTCGAAATGAAGCTCAGGTGCATCCTGGTTCCATAGATGTTTCTACAACTTGATTGGTGTCCTCCTGTGGTACATTCAATTGATTGGACATGATTTGGAAAGGCACAAAACTGTCTATTAAAAATGTCTGCAGCATTGAAGGTCCCGAAGAACACAGTGCTCCCCATCATTCTTAAATGGAAGAAGTTTGGAACCACCAAGACTATTCCTAGAGCTGGCCACCCAGCCAAACTGAGCAATCGGGGGAGAAGTTCCTTGGTCAGGGAGGTGACCAAAACCCGATGGTCACTCCTCGTAAAAAGCACACGACATCCCTCTTGGAGTTTGCCAAAAGGCAACTAAAGACTTTCTGGTCTGATGAAACCAAGATTGAACTCTTTGGCCTGAATGACAAGCGTCACGTCCCTAATTACCTTACCTCCCTAATCTTACCTTATTTGCAAACACTGTATATAGATTTTTTCAATTGTGTTATTGACTGTACGTTTGTTTATTCCATGTGTAGCTCTGTGTTGTTGTTTGTGTCGCACTGCTTTGCTTTATCTTGGCCAGGTCGCAGTTGTAAATGAGAACTTGTTCTCAACTGGCCTACCTGGTTAAATAAAGATGAAATAAAAAAAGTTAAAACAATAAAATGTAAATAATATACAATTACATTTACATTTACATACATACAATCACTTGAACTCTGAGGTACGAGTTTCCGACATGATGTAAACTAGTTATTACAGCCACAAAGTCAAAATTGGCTATCGAAAAATGAATGACAACAACGTGCTTTTGGGTTTTTAATTTAAAAGTTAGGCATACGGTTAGCAGTGTAGGTTAAGGTTCGTGTTAGGTTTAAAATCATATTTTAGAAGGGAGATTGTAGAAATGGGCGGGGTTTATGACTTTGTGTTCGTGGTATAAGTGACGATCTGATCTGACAAGTCTGATACAAAGTGTTTTTTCTCAGTTGCCTACCTTAATCGTTACGAAACTTTATATCAAGTATGCCACACGTAGCAAATAAGACACATTTTTTTATTGCAAAATGTGACACTACTATTGACCTCCAAACAAAAACTACTCGCTTGGTGAGCCAAAAAAACGAACGATTTTGGGCCCAGTTATCCCTCTTGTGTAGGCCGTCATTGTAAATAAAAAGTTGTTCTTAACTGACTTGCCTAGTTAAACAAATGGTTAAAAAACATGTTTTGCTTCGCCTTCTTCTCTGCAGTAACTATGGTGACCACTTACGTCATTCTATGGTGCGTCCCGTAGTCTTTATGACGTTAACGACCCTGTACAACGCTCTGAAAACCCCGGAGTGCTGTTACCATAGATACTGGCGGGGGAGGGTGGGGTTTAGAGGAAGCGGAAGTGGAAGTGTCAGCGCAGGCGGAAGTGGTACTGCCCTGAATATCCCGAGCAGCGAACCGAGGACAGCTTGATACTCCCATCGTTCAGAGAAAAAAAGCAAGATTCAAAATACAGTCTAAATGTGAGTTTACTTGCATAAAGTCGATTCTAGTATTATTTCATGGGTAAGGTAGAGCATTTTGGCACCATAATGACCCAACAATGGCTCAAATCGCTATCTATGGCGGAAGGTGCCTATTGTGGTTTGGGGCTGGGTACAATGACTTAGGCCGAGACGTGTGATTGAATGGCGAACTAGAGCTCACAAACTAGCCAGGATTTAGATTATTGTAAGCCAATAGGGGAGATCTGCCATGGAATATATGAATAAAAAATAGTTCCATAATGAAATGTGTATAGAGACTGAAAAACACATTTTGCCAGGCTAACGTACCCATCCTGGTCGTCGTGAAATCAAGATATCTTACCAGCGCTAGCAAGCTAATGCTAACTTGACGCTATCTCCAGCAAATTTTACAAGTGACTGGACTGCAATACACAGTCCTTTGCGATTCGTGAACAATAACATAAAACTGGTGCTTATAACGAATTAAAATGACATTTAGTAAATCCAACTCATTGGTAGCATTCAATTACGCTAGCTAACGTTACTTGGTTTGCTAACGGTATCACTCCATCTTAAAATTCCGCAAGGGAATGCGACAGAGGGCGTAGCTAGCCAACTACCAACATCTTCAATGGACAGGAATATAGCACGCTAGCTAGCGCCTTAGCAATGAGGTTGCCTACGGATCTTATAGGGCAATGCTGCAGTATTTCCGCAATGGACGTTCCATTGCTAAATCCGTGATTAAAGAATAGCATGTTGTCTGTCATGTTATCGGTTTTATAGCGATAATAACTAATACAGTGGCAATTAAGACGTTTGGCCTTGGTATTTTATGATACCATACTGTCATAGTATTCCAGGCATTGTAAATAAACTTAACGCAGGTGACAAAATTGACTTAGCGGCCATAATAAGCGTGTAGTTAACATGGCCATAATAATACATTGGTTAAACAATAGTTCCTATTAATTATATGGGTAAAACAATATAGCTAAGATTAGAGGTCGACCGGTCATGATTTTTCAACGCAGATACCGATACCAATTATTGGAGGACCAAAAAAAGCTGATGCTGATTAATCGGACGATTTATTTATTTCTAATAATGACAATTACAACGATACTGAATGAACACTTATTTTAACATAATTTAATACATCAATAAAATCAATTTAGCCTCAAATAAATAATGAAACATGTTCAATTTGGTTTAAATAATGCAAAAACAAAGTGTTGGAGAGGAACGTAAAAGTGCAATATGTTCCATGTAAGAAAGCTAACGTTTAAGTTCCTTGCTCAGAACATGAGAACATATGAAAGCTGGTGGTTCCTTATAACATGAGTCTTCAATATTCCCATGTAAGAAGTTTTAGGTTGTAGTTATTATAGGAATTATAGGACTATTTCTCTCTCTACTGTTTTGTATTTCATTCATCATTGACTATTGGATGTTCTTATAGGCACTTTAGTATTGCCAGTGTAACAGTATAGCTTCCGCCCCTCTCCTCGCCCCTACCTGGGCTCGAACCAGGAACACAACGACAACAGCCAACCTCGAAGCAGTGTTACTCATGCAGAGCAAGGGGAATAACTACTCCAAGTCTCAGAGCGAGTGACGTTTGAAACATTATTAGCGCGCACCCCGCTAACTAGCTAGCCATTTTACATCGGTTACACCTGCTGAATCTCTGGTGTTGATAGGCTTGAAGTCATAACCAGTGCAATGCTTGAAGCACAGCAAAAGGCTGCTGGCAAAATGCACTGAAGTGCTGTTTGAATGAATGCTTACGAGCCTGCTGCTGCCTACCACCTCTGTCAGACTGCTCACACAGAAATACGAGCCTTAGGTCATTAACATGGCCGAATCTGTTAACTATCATCTCGAAAACAAGACGTTTATTCTTTCAGCGAAATACGGAACCATTCAGTATTTTATCTAATGGGTGGCATCCATAAGTCTAAATATTCCTGTTACATTGCACAACCTTCAATGTTATGTCATAATTACGTAAAATGCTGGCAAATTAGGTGGCCCAAACTGTTGCATATACACTGACTCTGTGTGCAATGAACGCAAGAGAAGTGACACAATTTCACTTGGTTAATATTGTCTGCTAACCTGGATTTCTTTTAGCTAAATATGCAGGTTTAAAAAATATATACTTCTGTGTATTGATTTTAAGAACAGCATTGATGTTTATGGTTAGGTACACATTGGAGCAAAGATATGATTGATTGTTTTTTATAAGATCAGTTTAATGCTAGCTAGCAACTTACCTTGGCTTCTACTGCATTTGCGTAACAGGCAGGCTCCTCGTGGAGTGCAATGTAATCAGGTGGTTAGAGCGTTGGACTAGTTAACTGTAAGGTTGCAAGATTGAATCCCCCGAGCTGACAAGGAAAAAATCTGTCGTTCTGCCCCTGAACGAGACAGTTGACCCACTGTTCCTTGGCCGTCATTGAAAATAAGAATGTGTTCTTAACTGACTTGCCTAGTTAAATAAAGGTGAACCAAAAAAAACGGCAAAATCTGTGTCCAAAAACACCGATTTCCAATTGTTATGAAAATTTGAAATCGGTCGACCTCTAGCTAAGATCCCCTGCGGCTTTGTCACTGAGTACTGGGACCATTTCATGTTATTTTCTATTGGTGTCTAGGGCATTAGAAACACTGTGTTTCACCTCAAATTTAAATGAAGTGATAAGGTTAATTTCCTATAATGGTTATTTGTTACAGG
Organism: Oncorhynchus keta; assembly: GCF_023373465.1. Lineage (NCBI taxonomy): Eukaryota > Metazoa > Chordata > Actinopteri > Salmoniformes > Salmonidae > Oncorhynchus > Oncorhynchus keta. The sequence continues at coordinate 48,247,359 of NC_068430.1, read as the reverse complement.
GTTTCCCAAATTCCTCCTTGTAGGTTTTTGTTCTAGCACTACACCGCTGATTCAAATAATCAAAGCTTAATGATGAGTTGGTTATTTTAATCAGTTGTGTAGTGCTGGGGCAAAAACCTACATGTGCACACGGGGACTGAGTTTGGAAAACCCTTGTTTTAAAGATGGTCTTCAGATTATGGCCTAAAACTGCCTAGATCCCCAATGGGACTTGATCGACAGTTGAAAGAGTTTAGCATCTGCAAGATACATTTACGATTTCGTCAGCCTTTTTCACAAACACACTGCTAGGGCCTAATAATGTCTTAGCATATGAGGCTGCATGGATGTGTATACTTGCTACAACGTTTTTATAATAATAATAATCTAGCCGTCCTTGTCACGTGTAAATGGCAGGGCATAACATTTACATTTTGGTACACCAGCGACTGTGACAGGTAGATTTTTAAAAATCAACCAGCCTCTCAGATTTTTTTACTGGCCAACATGTTTTTTCACACAAATTTCACCAAGAAAACACACACGAACGGATGAGCATGCTTTGTAAGAAGCAATGTGGGTTATTGTTTTTGACTTTGTGCAATTAATTTACCAGCTATGAAACAAAACGGCAGAAATACTTTGAAAACAGCTACTGCAGATAAGTGTGATCATACTTGACTATTTCTATTCACAAATGCGAGGTAAATACTCGCACTGTGGAGCCCTGACCACCCGCCAACGTGGCTGGTGAAATAGACATTTAACCCGCCAACGCCGAAGTCTACCCACATTTGGCAGGTAGCGAGGTGTTTATTTTAGGCCCTGGTAAATTGGCTGGTCAGGCTAGGATCACCAAGTGTCCAGTAGAGGGCGCAGCTACTCCAATAATTCACTGAGGTGAAACCTGGCTTAAAAACGAATGAAGCCGATGTAGTAAAAGACACACAATCTGATCATGCTTTCCTGCAACACAAGCTGTTGACTGACTGGCCTTAGCCTATAGCCTAACAATATAGCTCTCTTCATTGTCACGGATGTGTTTTTAGCTTGGCTAGCGTATTGTATCCAAAAATGGTGTTGATATAGCCTAGCCTACTATAGGTTGAACGTTGCCCGCATTCACACCATATGGTGTCCTCCTTGCTATAGCCTATTGCATATGGAACTTTAGTGTAGCCTAAACTTAAAGTATTTATTAGGCCTAAACTAATTGTGGTTGTATTGTGAATCGAAGAGCAGGCAACACTTAGTGAATTAATAATATGAAAGGAGCATCTTGGAGTCACTCAGACCAAAACACAGGCTATATGATAGGCGTAGTACGGAAATGTTCATCACTACAATGAGTATACCAGAAATTACGTAGATGTGTACACTTAATTATACAATGTTTTATATGCATTTCGAATTCTCTACTTCGTCACATTTGCACTATTTCACTTGAGGACCAGCAGTGGAGGCTTTCCTCCTTAAAAATAATATTGTATTTGACAACACACGATGTCTCAATACAAAGTTATATAATGTGCCTTTTTTTGTGAAAGTACATGGATGTGTGTTAAATGGATGAGCAAAAACATGTAATTTGGTCATGTATACTCCCGGTCAAAAGTTTTAGAACACCTATTCATTCAAGGGTTTTTCTTATATTTGTACTATTTTCTACATTGTAGAATAATAGTGAAAACATCAGAACTATGAAATAACACATTGAATCATGAGATTCTTCAAATAACCACCCTTTGCCTTGACAGCTTTGCACACTCTTGGCATTCTCTCAACCAGATTCACCTGGAATACTTTTCCAACTGTCAAGGAGGAGTTCCCACACATGCTGAGCACTTGTTGGCTGCTTTTCCTTCAGTCTGCAGTCATGCTGATCCCAAACAATGGTTTGAGAATGCCAAGTGTGCAAGCTGGTCAAGGCAAGAATCTCATATAAAATATATGAATACACTTTTTTTGGGGTTACTACATGATTCCATATGTTATTTAATCGTTTTGATGTCTACCCTATTATTCTACAGTGTAGAAAATAGTAAAAAATTAAGAGTAGGTGTTCTAAAATATTTTAGACCATAGGTAACAAATTAAACCAAGTATTTGAATTGTTTAACAATCTGCCTCTGGTGGCCTAATGGAACAAATGCAATTGGATGGTGGCTCTACTGTTTAAAGGTCTCTGATTGGTTGTTATTTTGTTACTGGATATAAATATCTGCTCAGCTGGTTAATTTGGCCAGGTTCGCCTATGAGAAAAGCTAGCAGCTAGCCATTTTAGACCAATGGTTTAAACAAAGTTCACAAGTATGGCTCCTAAGGAAATAACTTTGGGAGTAACTCCTGAGTGGTATCTGAAAGGTTTTTTTATGTTGACATATAATGTTCATATAATGTTCTGTATCTGTTTTAAAACCTAGCCTATTGAATAATCAGTAATTAGGCCAAATATTAGTACATACTCTGTTAAGGGAGAGCCTCATGTCTGATATATAGACAACCCGATAGCATGTCCAGAGAGTTGTTCCGGGGTTGATGTCAATTTCATTTCAATTCAATCGGGAAGTAAACTAAAAAGCATTGAAAGGCAAGTTTACTCAAGTTTATTTCATTGTCAATTGACCGAATTGACGATGACCCCAGCATTTTCTTAATTTTCAATGCTTGCTTGCTTGCTTCTCAATGTTGCTTGCTTGTGACTATGACCACAACTCTGTGCCCTTTCGCAGCCTCGACATGGACAAGAACGACCTGGTACAGAAGGCTAAGCTGGCCGAGCAGGCCGAGCGCTATGACGACATGGCAGCAGCCATGAAGGCGGTGACGGAGCAGGGCGGCGAGCTCTCCAACGAGGAGCGCAACCTGCTGTCGGTGGCCTACAAGAACGTGGTGGGGGCGCGCCGCTCCTCCTGGCGCGTCATCTCCAGCATCGAGCAGAAGACCGAGGGCAACGAGAAGAAGCAGCAGATGGCACGCGAGTACCGTGAGAAGATTGAGGCCGAGCTGCAGGACATCTGCAAGGACGTGCTGGTGAGAGAGCGCGGCCGCTTGCTACTCCATATGTGTCCCCCTCGCTCTTAAATGAAGGGTCCCGTGATGTTATGGGTGTAACACTGGGGCTTTATTTCAATTAATTTATAGTCCGGTTCATTTAGAGTTCAGGAAATTTGGGAATGCCCTATACTCAACAGGCATTTTTCATTAGGAATTCTGATTGTGAGCTGGAATGGATTTGACGCCAAAGACAGGTTACAAAGCATAATATATTTTGGGTTAAACTTTTGTTTGGTCCTGTGTGTTGAAAGGGCGGACTTGAGTTAACTGACACATTTACATTACATTTAAGTCATTTAGCAGACCCCTCTTTTTTTCTGTTTTAGGCACTCCTCGACAATTACCTCATCGCCAATGCGACTCAGGCAGAAAGCAAGGTGTTCTACCTTAAAATGAAAGGGGACTACTACAGATATCTGTCTGAGGTGGCGTCTGGAGAATCAAAGAAGAGTAAGTTGATCATCTCTGTTCATTGGGGAAGCTTCTGAGTCACCCATATTTGTTAATCAGCCACTTTTCTTCAACCTCTGATTTTCATGGAAATAAGCAAAACCTCAAATTTGATGTCCTCATTGTACATTTATTTATTTTATTTAACCTTTATTCAACTCGGCAAGTCAGTTGAGAACAAATTCTTATTTGCAATTACGGTGGGTGTCCCTTGTTCAGGGACAGAACGACAGAGTTTTACCTTGTCAGCTCGGGGATTAGATCTAGCAACCTTTCGTTTACTGGCTCAACGCTCTAACCACAAGGCTATGTGCCGCCCCGTAAGATCTAGACGATGTTTAATCAGTATCCATTATAGAGGAGATGGGCTGTGAAATGAAACATGAATTCACTTCAACAAAAGCATGATGCCGTTAATTAATTGGACCTCTTCTCCCTCTCTGTCACAGCCACAGTGGAGAACTCCCAGCAGGCCTACCAGGAGGCCTTTGACATCAGCAAGAAGGACATGCAGCCGACACACCCCATCAGGCTGGGGCTCGCTCTCAACTTTTCTGTCTTCTACTATGAGATCCTCAACTCCCCCGAGCAGGCCTGCAGTTTGGCAAAGGCGGTGGGGCACCGCTATACACTGTCTCTCTCACACAAACACACGTTCCTCCATCACACAGCAGCGCCTGTGTGATCAGCATGAGTCTGGCCTAACCGAATCAATACAGAGCACAACCACGCCCCTCCTGCTCAGCTACACTATAGATACAAAAGTATGTGGACACCCCTTCAAATGAGTGGATTCTGCTATTTCATCCATACCAGTTGCTGACAGATGTATAAAATTGAGCATACAGCCATTGCAATCCCCATAGACAAACATTGGCAGTAGAATGGCCTTACTGAAGAGCTTAGTATCTTTCAACGTGGCACTGTCATAGGATGCAACCTTTCCAACAAGTCAGTTTGTCAAATTTCTGCCCTTCTAGAGCTGCCCCGGTCAACTGCAAGTGCTGTTATTGTGAAGTGGAAACTTCTAGGAGCAACAGTAGCTCAGCCGCGAAGTGGTAGGACAAAGAAGCACACAGAATGGGACCGCTGAAGCGCATAGAGGGTAAAAAATTGTCTGTCCTCGGTTGCAACACTCACTACTGAGTTCCAAACTACCTCTGGAAGCAACATCAGCAAAATAACTGTTCACCAGGAGCTTCATGAAATGGGTTTCCGTGGCTGAGCAGCCACACACAAGCCTAAGATCACCATGCGCAATGCCAAGCGTCGGCTGGAGTGGTGTAAAGCTCGCCGCCATTGGACTATGAAGCAGTGGAAACGTGTTCTCTGCAGTGAGGAATCACGCGTCACCATCTGGCAGTCTGACGGACAAACCTGGCTTTGGCGGATGCCAAGAAAACGCTACCTGCCCAAATGAATAGTACCAACTGTGACGTTTGGTGGAGGTGGAATAATGGTCTGGGGTTGTTTTTCATGGTTTGAGCTAAGCCCCTTAGTTCCAGTGAAGGAAAATCTTAATGCTACAGCATACACTGACATTCTAGACGTTTCTGTGCTTCCAATGTTGTGGCAACAGTTTGGGGAAGGCCCTTTCCTTGTTTCAGCATGACAATGCCCCCGTGAACAAATCGAGGTCCATACAGAAATGGTTTGTCGAGATCAGTGTTGAAGAACTTGACTGGCCTGCACAGAGCCCTGACCTCAACCTCACCGAACACCTTGAGCCCGGCCTAATTGCTCAACATCAGTGCCCGACCTCACTAATGCTCAGCGATGTTCCAACATCTAGTGGAAAGCCTTCCTAGAAGAGTGGAGGCTGTTTTAGCGGCGCAACTCCATATTAATGCGCAACTCCATATTAATGAAATGAGATGTTCGATGACCAGGTATCCACATACTTTTGGTCATGTAGTGTACGTGACAGAAACCTGCTCTTTAACACCGGCACTCGTGCTTTTGGCATTTGCCAGATATTGAATCTAAAATAGACTTTAATGGATGGTGCTTTGTCATCTGGTATGCCAAGATTTGTTAGTTGGTAAGCCCTTTTTTAGGGGTAATACATTTAAAATATGTTTGAGGCATTGTAGGTTTTTGTATTCTGGGTCTTTCAGAACATATTTTTTACGCCCTTCCATACGCCTGTTTACCCTCTAGGCTTTCGACGAAGCAATCGCCGAGCTTGACACCTTGAACGAGGACTCTTACAAAGACAGCACCCTGATCATGCAGCTACTAAGGGACAACCTCACTGTAAGTGCTTACTGCCAATACACGCCTTGTCGATTTAATGCCATTCAAATGCGTAATAGTTTTGGAACTGAAAACTCGAGTGTCTGAATCCAATGAACTCAATGGTTGGATTTGTTTTTCTCCCCCTCTGCAGCTGTGGACATCAGAAAACCAGGGTGATGAGGGGGATGCCGGCGAAGGGGAGAACTAAAGGCGTTGCACATCACTGTTAATCCACCCACACCCTTCTCTCTTCTCTTACACATATACAGCCCGTACATTCCCGCTCCATCCAGCCTCTTCCTTTCTGTATGACGAGCAGCATGAATTGTACCTGATCTACCAGTTGTGCCCTTTCTCCGATATGCTCCAAGGCAACAGGGTAACACTCAGTTGTTAACAAGCCGAGTCTTGTTTTGTGAGGAGAGAAAAAATTATAAAATTGCCCAGTTGAGTGGCATGGCCATTCTCTCCTCCACCTCCCTTCCTTTTGATTCCCTCCAAACATTTAAAAAAAGATATGTTCTTTCACCTAGCAAGTTTATGCATTTATAGTATCCATTTTTTTGCTTTCCTAGTGTACTTGCGATTTGCTGGTTTGACTCAGAAAATGTATTAAACTGTCGGTTTTATTTTCAACAAACACTGTGATGCTTAGTTATTCTCCACATAATCACATTCTGGACAATAAAATTCAGGACTGTATGGTTTGAGTAGCAGTGCAATTCTGCTGTGACCTCATACAGAATGGTATAACGGGCTCTATTATGACACTGACTAACATGCGTATTGCTGTGTATTGTTTGTTTATTTTGCATATGGAATTAAAATGAATAAAAGGGACCCTACTGTAGGTTTTGCCATTCCACATCTGTCCAGTTATAAACAAGAAAAAATATAACATTCCATCAGAACCTAACATTAAGACAATATACCTTTCTTGAACAAACCTGGACCATTCTCCTGAACAGCTGTCATCAAGGTGCTGTTTGAAATCAGTACAATGATCCTGGTTTGTTCTTAAATGTTACTTTTTGCTTTGTGTAATAATGACTCACTCTTTGGCTCAACTGTAAATTGTAAACGTTTGCGGTAAATATAAATCTGTCTTAAATGTAAATGTTAACCTGCTTGTAAAGAAACACCTTAAAGCCGTTTGCGTTGAACTTTGACATTTTGGTTATTCAAGCCTATCTTGATAGCCTTATGCTGACAGTACAAAACTGACCAGTTTCCTTCATGAAATGATTTCTAAGCGAATGTATGCTTTTGCCCACGACGAGTGTGTAAGCAAGTCCCCTAATGTAAGATGTGTAAGGAGGTTGTCTATCATAGTCAGAGATGGCATTGATGCTTTTGTTTTGTGTATCTCCAGAGGAGACCATATTATAGTGGAATGCGGTCAGTGGACGGGTTAGATTCTGGAGTAGTGCAAGGACCCTTAAGAGGTAGCTGAATTCACTCAGTGTCACAATACCTTGTCATCACCATAACATTCCACTTAGGTGTCGAATTGATCTCTCAGTCGGTCTTGCTGAAGACCATGTTTCATGCACTGAAGAAAAATCTCCCCTTTTAGCTGAGCAAATGGCAGTTATTCTACGCTTGATATATATAAAAAAAGAAATGCAGTAGTGAATGTGGAACCGAGCCTGTCTGTATATCTGGTATCTCCAATTGCTTTATTTTTACTGACCGGTATTCTGCCTAAAGTTTGCTTCTGTGACGGTTTTATTGCTTAGTGCGCACGTGGTTGTGACATTTTAGACTAGCATTAAAAAAATACAAACAAACAAAAAAAAAACTGGTTATTGACGTAAAACAACATTTGTGTATGTCTTTTAAAACAATTCTAGTTTCACCTTACATGTTATCAGGAAATGTAAAAGACAATTTAAAGTGAAATAAAAGTTTTATCAGTTCCAAATGTTCCTGTTTTGTTTTTATACCCACTGGGTTTGTGTCTCTGACAGAGTTGCTACCTAAAACACCAGTTGAAAACCCTCATTTAATGACCAATTAAAATGTTATTTAATGTCCAATTAAAACATTGGCTACTTATTTGACAGAAATTGCATTCCACCTCAGAAAGAAGGCTTAATCTTTTCCTCAGGCGTCCTATTTTTAATTTGTTCCTGTCTACTAAGGGCTCTTGAATATTTTAAACTGAGTAGTTTGGGTCTTGGATGCTGATTGGGTGAAAGCTGTGGCATATCAGACCGTATACCACTGGTATGACAAAACATTTATTTTTACTTCTTTAAATAGGTTGGTAACCAGTTTATAATCGCAATAAGGCACCTCGGGTTTGTGGTATATGGGCGAAATACCACGGTCACACCTCCTCGGGCATTATTGCTTAAATATACTATTACACACAACATAAAAATTGAAATTAAGCATCAGGGCATTACACTATATATACAAAAGTATTTGAACACCTCTTGAAATGAGTGGATTCGGCTATCTTAGCCACACCCTTTGGTGAAGTTTGGGGAAGGCCCTTTCCTGTATCAGTATGACAATGCCCCCTTGCACAAAGCGACGTCCATACAGAAATGGTTTGTCGAGATCGGTGTGGAAGAACTTGACTGGCCCGCACAGAGCCCTGACCTCAACCGCATCGAACACCTTTGGGATGAATTGGAGCACTGACTTCGAGCCAGGCTTAATCGCCCAATATCAGTGCTCGACCTCACTAATGCTCTTGTGGCTGAATGGAAGCAAGTCCCAGCAGCAATGTTCCAACGTCTAGTAGAAAGTCTTCCCAGAAGAGTGGAGGGTGTTATAGCAGCAAATGGGGAACCACCTCCATATTAATGCCCATGATTTTGGAATGAGATGTTCGACGAGCAGAAGTCCACATACTTTTGGTCATATATTGTATATCCTCAAGTGCACCCATTGGCCACAATGAAGATACATGGTGCAACAAAATAACGATTTCCCTTAACAAAAGGTTTGCCAAATGTCCAAGTTGATTGAATAGCCTCAGGAAATGCCTCCCAGTTCCGAAAATAGGAGGATGGGCTTCTCATTGAGATATTGACCACGCTTAAATGCACACCAATATCCTGTTATTACTTGGGATAATCAAGTATTCTCTTTTTGAGTTGATATAAACATCATATCCGTTTACAATAACCCGGATAAGATGCCTGGAATATGCTGATTTTAGACTGGATACTGTGGCATGTCTTATACTGTTTACTGTTATTTTTCGCTGTCTGCGCAGGCTCAGCTTTGCATATTATAAGTGTTGTGTGATGTTTTCATCTGATGGTCAAACATATCACTTCAAAAAGTAGGCTACCTGCACCATAATAATTTGCTTTGCGAATACTCCATACTGGACCATATAGCCTACTGACTTAGGCTACTTTCACCCCTAATTTAGCAATAATTATAATATCCAACATTTGGTAGGCCATATTATAATTTCCAATTTCTGCTTATGGGGAACACTATGGCTCCTAATTCCTATATCTAGGAAGGTTTGAAAAACAGCTGGTGCTGAATTCAGACCTTAATGCTTTCCCCTCCAATATTCTCTTAATTCTGAGATATTTGGATGACATTTTCGTGATATATACAGTGACCCAGGAAGAACTTTTGGAATTCCATGCTTATCTAAAATCTATGAATGAACACCTTAATTTCACCATTAACTATGACCTACCACAAATCCGTTTTCTCTCTACAGATCTCTATAGGGAACCTACAAACAGGAATACCCTCCTAAGAGGTGACAGCTTTCGTCCACATCCACCTATTAAAAGTCTCCCTATAAGTCAATTCAGTCGCATCAGAAGAATACGCAGCTCTGATGCTTCTTATCAGAAACAGACCACAGACCTCACACAACGGTTTAAGGAAAGGGGGTACAAAGACAATTGGGTAAAACATGCAAATGGTCGTTGTGAAGGACTAACAGTTGGAAAGCCTTCAACAAAAAGTTAAAGGAAAAGCAGAACATGTCCCATCATGCTTCACCCAATACTCACCATTGGGGAAGGCATTTCAGGACATTATCAGGAAGCACTGGTACATTATTGATACTGACCCACAATTGAAACCCATTTTTAAATATCACCCACATATGGTCTTTAAAAGACCCCCAACTGTGAGAGGCATTGTGGTTAAATCTGATTAGCCACCAGAGAAAAGGGAAACTTTCTTGGACAAGGTTCTAGAGGGTAATTACAAATGTGTCTCAATGCAGCTTCACGTACAAATGCAACTCATTTATCCACCCCCACACAGGACAAAGATCAAAGGCCATGTCCACCAATGTTATTTACATGTTGAAATGTCCTTATGGTCTGTCTTACATAGGGAATACCCATAGAAGCAAAAAGCATAGAAAAAATATCTAGTTAACAGAAGAAAGGAAGACAAAATAAGAACAACAGAAGGACAGAAGAAAAAGGGAAAGAAAGAGGACAACAAAGTGAAACAGTCAGCACTTCTATTGCAACTTCGTATTTCGTCGTCCTAACGTAGTCTACACTGCTATCTGCCCAGCAGCTAGCCAGCTAGCAAACGTCCACCGTCTACCGAATAGCAGCACTGTAGAAACTATTACACTCAACTGAACGACTTGATTAGTGTAGTGTTAGCTAGCTACATAGTTGTCTTTGCTGTCTTCGTATCCAAGATAATTGTGTAGTTTAGAGCGTGTAGTCTTAGAGTGATTATCTTAATTTACCGAGGTTAGCTAGCCAGCTATTTGTCGTCCTTAACGTAGGAGACACTGCTAGCTAGCCAACAGCTAGCCAACGTCTACTGAATAGAACTTCCGCACTCAACAACCCGGTCGCATTCCGCTTCGCTCCACAGGTAGTATCACATTTTCATTTAATTTCATTACAGCACAACGGTTTGATTTGTTTGATCGTAGCTAGCTACATAGCTAGCTACATAGCCGTCTCTGTATCAAAGATAATTGTGTAGTCTAGAGCGATTTTCTAGGTTAGCTAGCCAGCTATTGTCGTTCTTTTAACGCAACATAACGTAACGTAATCAACACTGCTAGCTAGCCAGCTAGCCCCCGAATAGCAGCACTGTAGAAACTATTACACTCAACGGAACGACTTGATTAGTGTAGTGTCAACAACGCAGCCACTGCCAGCTAGCCTACAAAGTCAACAACGCAGCCACTGCCAGCTAGCCTACTTCAGCAGTACTGTATCATTTTAATCATTTTAGTCAATAAGATTCTTGCTACGTAAGCTTAACTTTCTGAACATTCGAGACGTGTAGTCCACTTGTCATTCCAATCTCCTTGCATTAGCGTAGCCTCTTCTGTAGCCTGTCAACTATGTGTCTGTCTATCCCTGTTCTCTCCTCTCTGCACAGACCATACAAACGCTCCACACCGCGTGGCCGCGCCACCCTAATCTGGTGGTCCCAGCGCGCACGACCCATGTGGAGTTCCAGGTCTCCGGTAGCCTCTGGAACTGCCGATCTGCGGCCAACAAGGCAGAGTTCATCTCAGCCTATGCCTCCCTCCAGTCCCTCGACTTCTTGGCACTGACGGAAACATGGATCACCACAGATAACACTGCTACTCCTACTGCTCTCTCTTCGTCCGCCCACGTGTTCTCGCACACCCCGAGAGCTTCTGGTCAGCGGGGTGGTGGCACCGGGATCCTCATCTCTCCCAAGTGGTCATTCTCTCTTTCTCCCTTACCCATCTGTCTATCGCCTCCTTTGAATTTCATGCTGTCACAGTTACCAGCCCTTTCAAGCTTAACATCCTTATCATTTATCGCCCTCCAGGTCCCCTCGGAGAGTTCATCAATGAGCTTGATGCCTTGATAAGCTCCTTTCCTGAGGACGGCTCACCTCTCACAGTTCTGGGCGACTTTAACCTCCCCACGTCTAACTTTGACTCATTCCTCTCTGCCTCCTTCTTTCCACTCCTCTCCTCTTTGACCTCACCCTCTCACCTTCCCCCTACTCACAAGGCAGGCAATACGCTCGACCTCATCTTTACTAGATGCTGTTCTTCCACTAACCTCATTGCAACTCCCCTCCAAGTCTCCGACCACTACCTTGTATCCTTTTCCCTCTCGCTCTCATCCAACACTTCCCACACTGCCCCTACTCGGATGGTATCGCGCCGTCCCAACCTTCGCTCTCTCTCCCCGCTACTCTCTCCTCTTCCATCCTATCATCTCTTCCCTCTGCTCAAACCTTCTCCAACCTATCTCCTGATTCTGCCTCCTCAACCCTCCTCTCCTCCCTTTCTGCATCCTTTGACTCTCTATGTCCCCTATCCTCCAGGCCGGCTCGGTCCTCCCCTCCCGCTCCGTGGCTCGACGACTCATTGCGAGCTCACAGAACAGGGCTCCGGGCAGCCGAGCGGAAATGGAGGAAAACTCGCCTCCCTGCGGACCTGGCATCCTTTCACTCCCTCCTCTCTACATTTTCCTCTTCTGTCTCTGCTGCTAAAGCCACTTTCTACCACTCTAAATTCCAAGCATCTGCCTCTAACCCTAGGAAGCTCTTTGCCACCTTCTCCTCCCTCCTGAATCCTCCTCCCCCCTCCTCCCTCTCTGCAGATGACTTCGTCAACCATTTTGAAAAGAAGTTCGACGACATCCGATCCTCGTTTGCTAAGTCAAACGACACCGCTGGTTCTGCTCACACTGCCCTACCCTGTGCTCTGACCTCTTTCTCCCCTCTCTCTCCAGATTAAATCTTGCGTCTTGTGACGGCCGGCCGCCCAACAACCTGCCCGCTTGACCCTATCCCCTCCTCTCTTCTCCAGACCATTTCCGGAGACCTTCTCCCTTACCTCACCTCGCTCATCAACTCATCCCTGACCGCTGGCTACGTCCCTTCCGTCTTCAAGAGAGCGAGAGTTGCACCCTTCTGAAAAACCTACACTCGATCCCTCCGATGTCAACAACTACAGACCAGTATCCCTTCTTTCTTTTCTCTCCAAAACTCTTGAACGTGCCGTCCATGGCCAGCTCTCCCGCTATCTCTCTCAGAATGACCTTCTTGATCCAAATCAGTCAGGTTTCAAGACTAGTCATTCAACTGAGACTGCTCTTCTCTGTATCATGGAGGCGCTCCGCACTGCTAAAGCTAACTCTCTCTCCTCTGCTCTCATCCTTCTAGACCTATCGGCTGCCTTCGATACTGTGAACCATCAGATCCTCCTCTCCACCCTCTCCGAGTTGGGCATCTCCGGCGCGGCCCACGCTTGGATTGCGTCCTACCTGACAGGTCGCTCCTACCAGGTGGCGTGGCGAGAATCAGTCTCCTCACCACGCGCTCTCACCACTGGTGTCCCCCAGGGCTCTGTTCTAGGCCCTCTCCTATTCTCGCTATACACCAAGTCACTTGGCTCTGTCATAACCTCACATGGTCTCTCCTATCATTGCTATGCAGACGACACACAATTAATCTTCTCCTTTCCCCCTTCTGATGACCAGGTGGCGAATCGCATCTCTGCATGTCTGGCAGACATATCAGTGTGGATGACGGATCACCACCTCAAGCTGAACCTCGGCAAGACGGAGCTGCTCTTCCTCCCGGGAAGGACTGCTCGTTCCATGATCTCGCCATCACGGTTGACAACTCCATTGTGTCCTCCTCCCAGAGCGCTAAGAACCTTGGCGTGATCCTGGACAACACCCTGTCGTTCTCAACTAACATCAAGGCGGTGGCCCGTTCCTGTAGGTTCATGCTCTACAACATCCGCAGAGTACGACCCTGCCTCACACAGGAAGCGGCGCAGGTCCTAATCCAGGCACTTGTCATCTCCCGTCTGGATTACTGCAACTCGCTGTTGGCTGGGCTCCTGCCTGTGCCATTAAACCCCTACAACTCATCCAGAACGCCGCAGCCCGTCTGGTGTTCAACCTTCCCAAGTTATCTCACGTCACCCCGCTCCTCCGCTCTCTCCACTGGCTTCCAGTTGAAGCTCGCATCCGCTACAAGACCATGGTGCTTGCCTACGGAGCTGTGAGGGGAACGGCACCTCAGTACCTCCAGGCTCTGATCAGGCCCTACACCCAAACAAGGGCACTGCGTTCATCCACCTCTGGCCTGCTCGCCTCCCTACCACTGAGGAAGTACAGTTCCCGCTCAGCCCAGTCAAAACTGTTCGCTGCTCTGGCCCCCAATGGTGGAACAAACTCCCTCACGACGCCAGGACAGCGGAGTCAATCACCACCTTCTGGAGACACCTGAAACCCCACCTCTTTAAGGAATACCTAGGATAGGATAAAGTAATCCTTCTCACCCCCCTTAAAAGATTTAGATGCACTATTGTAAAGTGGCTGTTCCACTGGATGTCATAAGGTGAATGCACCAATTTGTAAGTCGCTCTGGATAAGAGCGTCTGCTAAATGACTTAAATGTAAATGTAAATGAAGAAGCCTTAAGAGACGGATCAGTGAGCACCGCAGCAATATACGGACAGGTTGAGACAAAAAATCTGGTTGCTGTTCATTTTGTACAAGATGAACATCATGTTAGTTCTCTGAGATACATTGGAATTGAAATGGTCAAGATGTCACACAGGGGAGGGGACATTGAGAGGAAACTTCTTCAAAGGGAATCTGAGGAAGTTTGACATTAAACCGTTTTTATAAAATGTCCAACTTGTGTTGTTTTTTATTCAAATACTTGCTCATTTGGATGCCTGTGTTGCTGTTGAGCACTTTCTGGGAGTGGGAATGCCATTTCCACTTCTACCAGCTCATGTTAATTGCCTACGGAGATGTTCCTCTTCCCAGACATTGCTGAACTTACAATGCCTGGATAGGTATTTTACGCTTTGCGTCATGTGTAAGAACAGCCCTTAGCCGTGGTATATTGGCCATATACCACACCCATCGTGCCTTATTGCTTAAATATACTGAGATGACATTGCTGAAACATAAAAATATTGATAATCCAAAAATACATTTACCAAAAAATATGCTCAAGCCTCCCAGGTGGCGCAGTGGTTAAGGGCGCTGTATTGCAGCGCCAGCTGTGCCACCAGAGACTCTGGGTTCGCGCCCAGGCTCTGTCATAACCGGCCGCGACCGGGAGGTCCGTGGGGCGACGCACAATTGGCCTAGCGTCGTCCGGGTTAGGGAGGGTTTGGCCGGTAGGGTTATCCTTGTCTCATCGCACACCAGCGACTCCTGTGGCGGGCCGGGTGCAGTGTGCGCTAACCAAGGGTGCACGGTGAAAAGGTGCACAGTGTTTCCTCCGACACATTGGTGCGGCTGGCTTCCGGGTTGGATGCATGCTGTGTTAAGAAGCAGTGCGGCTTGGTTGGGTTGTGTATCGGAGGATGCATGACTTTCAACCTTCGTCTCTCCCGAACCGAGCAATGAGACAAGGTAGTAGCTACTAAAAACAATTGGATACCACGAAATTGGGGAAAAAAAGGGGTAAAATTCACAACAAAATTCACAACAACAACAAAAATATTTTAAAAATATGCTCAAACATCCTGTAATTGAAGCAAAAACTAGACAATGAAAAACAACTGGTTTCAAAACTGGTATCATCTAATTCAGTCTTTATCAGGGAGGATGAGTGTCTCTGATTTGTCCCCCATTTGTTTCCCAAATCGAAATCTGCCATATAACTACATCTAAAGATTATGCATTACTGATAGAATTGTCAACATGTCAGGTGATATAGATTGTAACATGTTTCAATATGCTCATAAATGCAACTATACTGAAATAAAATATCCCAGAAATGTTACATATGCACGAAAAGCAAATTTCTCTCAAATTTTGTGCACAAATTTGTTACATCCCTGTTAGTGACCATTTCTCCTTTGTCAAGATAATCCATCCACTTGACAGGTGTGGCATATCAAGAAGCTGATTAAACAGTATCATTACACAGGTGCACCTTGTGCTGGGGACAATAATAAGCCACTAAAATATGCAGTTTTGTCACACAACACAATACCACAGGTGTTTCAAGTTGAGGCAGTGTGCAATTGGCATTCTGACTGCAGGAATGTCCACTACAGCTGTTGCAAGATCATTTCATGTTAATTTCTCTACCATAAGCTGCCTCCAACTTCAATTTTGAGAATTTGGCAGTATGTCCAACCGGCCTCACAAATCAAATCAAATGTATTTATAAAGCCCTTCTTACATCAGCTGATATCTCAAAGTGCTGTACAGAAACCCAGCCTAAAACCCCAAACAGCAAGCAATGCAGGTGTAGAAGCACGGTGGCCAGAACCTAGGAAGAAACCTAGAGAAGCAGGCTATGAGGGGTGGCCAGTCCTCTTCTGGCTGTGCGGGGTGGAAATTATAACAGAATATGGCCAAGATGTTCAAATGTTCATAATCACAGTGGCTGTCATGGGTGCAACAGGTCAGCACCTCAGGAGTAAATATCAGTTGGCTTTTCATAGCCGATCATTCAGAGTATCTCTACCGCTCCTGCTGTCTCTAGAGAGTTGAAGACAGCAGGTCTGGGACAGGTGGCACGTCCGGTGAACAGGTCAGGGTTCCATAGCCGCAGGCAAAACAGTTGAAACTGGAGCAGCAGCACGGCCAGGTGGACTGGGTACAGTAGTAAGGAGTCATCAGGCCAGGTAGTCCTGAGGCATGGTCCTCGGGCTCAGGTCCTCAGAGAGAGAGAAAGAAAGAATTAGAGAGAGCAAACTTAAATTCACACAGGACACCGGATAAGACAGGAGATATAACAGACTGACCCTTGCCCCCCCACACATAAACTACTGCAGCATAAATACTGGAGGCTGAGACAGGAGGGGTCGGGAGACAAACAGGCAGGATATAACCCCAAACAGGGAGGATATAACCCCACCCACTTTGCCAAATCACAGCCCCCACACCACTAGAGTGACATCTTCAACCACCAACTTATCTTCCTGAGACAAGGCCGAGTATAGCCCACAAAGATCTCCAACACGGCACAACCCAAGGGGGGCGCCAACCCAGACAGGAAGATCACGTCAGTGACTCAACCCACTCAAGTGACGCACCCCTCCTAGGGACGGCATGGAAGAGCACCAGTAAGCCAGTGACACAGCCCCTGTACTAGGGTTAGAGGCAGAGAATCCCAGTGGAAAAAGGGAAACCGGCCAGGCAGAGACAGCAAGGGCGGTTCTTTGCTCCAGTGCCTTTCCGTTCACCTTCACACTCCTTGGCCAGACTACACTCAATCATAGGACCCACTGAAGAGATGAGTCTTTAATAAAGATTTAAAAGTTGAGCCCGAGTCTGCGTCTCTCACATGGGTAGGCAGACCATTCCATAAAAATGGAGCTCTATAAGAGAAAGCCCTGCCTCCAGCTGTTTGCTTAGAAATTCTAGGGACAATTAGGAGGCCTGCGTCTTGTGACCGTAGCGTACGTGTAGGTATGTACGGCAGGACCAAATCAGGAAAGATAGGTAGAAGCAAGCCCATGTAATGCTTTGTAAGGTTAGCAGTAAAACCTTGAAATCAGCCCTTGCCTTAACAAGAAGCCAGTGTAGAGAGGCTAGCACTGGAGTAATATGATCAAATTTTGGGTTCTAGTTAAGATTCTAGCAGCCGTGTTTAGCACTAACTGAAGTTTATTTAGTGCTTTATCCAGGTAGCCGGAAAGTAGAGCATTGCAGTAGTCTAACCTAGAAGTGACAAAATGTTTCATCGAAATGTACAAATGTGTGTCATCTGCATGGCAGTGAAAGTTAACATTATGTTTCCGAATGACATCACCAAGAGGTAAAATATATAGTGAAAACAATAGAGGTCCTAAAACGGAACCTTGAGGAATACCGAGATTTACAGTTGATTTGTCAGAGGACAAACCATCCACAGACACAAACTGATATCTTTCCGACAGATAAGATCTTAACCAGGCCAGAACTTGTCCGTGTAGACCAACTTGGGTTTCCAACCTTTCCAAAAGAATGTGGTGATCGATGGTATCATAGGCAGCACTAAGGTCTAGGAGCACGAGGACAGATGCAAAACCTCGGTCTGATGCCATTAAAAGGTCATTTACCACCTTCACAAGTGCAGTCTCAGTGCTATGATGGGGTCTAAAACCAGACTGGAGCGTTTCGTATACATTGTTTGTCTTCAGGAAGGCAGCGAGTTGCTGTGCAACACCTTTTTCATTTATTTTTTTGAGGAATGGGAGATTCGATATAGTTTTTTATATTTTCTGGGTCAAGGTTTTTTCAAGAGAGGCTTTATTACTGCCACTTTTAGTGAGTTTGGTACACATCTGGTGGATAGAGATCTGTTTATTATGTGCAACATAGGAGGGCCAAGCACAGGAAGCAGCTCTTTCAATAGTTTTTGTTGGAATAGGGTCCAGTATGGAGCTTGAAGGTTTAGAGGCCATGATTATTTTCATCATTGTGTCAAGAGATAAAACAGGTAAAAGAGGTAAAACACTTGAGTGTCTACCTTGATCCTAGGTCCTGGCAGAGTTGTGCAGACTCAGGACAACTGAGCTTCGGAGGAATACGCAGATTTTTAAGAGGAGTCCGTAATTTGCTTTCTAATGATCATGATCTTTTCCTCAAAAATTCCTCAAAAATGTACATGAATTTATCCCTGTTAAGTTGGAAAAATAGGATGATCGAGAAGTAGTGAGGGCTCTGATACTGCACGGTACTGTCTTTCCAAGCTCGTCGGAAGACTTCCAGTTTGGTGTGGCGTCATATCCGTTCCAATTTTTTGGAAGCTTGCATCAGAGCTCGGGTATTTTCTGTATACCAGGGAGCTAGTTTCTTATGACAAATGTTTTTGGTTTTTAGGGGTGCGACTGCATCTAGGGTATTGCACAAGGTTAAATTGAGTTCCTCAGTTAGGTGGTTAACTGATTTTTGTACTCTGATGTCCTTGTGTAGGCGGAGGGAGTCTGGAAGGGCATCAAGGAATCTTTGGGTTGTCCGAGAATTTATTGCACGACTTTTGATGATCTTTGGTTGGGGTCTGAGCAGATTATTTGTTGCAATTGCAAATGTAATAAAATGGTAGTCCGATAGTCCAGGATTATGACAACATTTATTCCATGGGACAAAACTGGGTCAAGAGTATGACTGTTGCAGTGAGTAGGTCCCGAGAGATGTTGGACAAAACCCACTGAGTCAATAATGGCTCCGAAAGCCTTTTGGAGTGGGTCTGTGGACTTTTACATGTGAATATTAAAGTCACCATAAATTTGAATATTATCTGCAATGACTACAAGGTCCGATAGGAATTCAGGGAACTCAGTGAGGAACGCTGTATATGGCCCAGGAGGCCTGTAAACAGTAGCTATAAAAAGTGATTGAGTACATTGCATACAGAATTTTTATTCAGTATAATTCGGTAACCATCTGCCTCTGGTCTAGCCTTCCTTTCCTAGACTCAATGAAAAGGACATAGTCTGTTGAAGATATCCATGCAATTTTAAGATAACTATGACCTTAAAAGGATAGTTTACTTATATAGGTACTATAGATAACATAATAGAAATAGGTGCCTATATTAGCATATTCACGCTTCACATACAAATCATCCCAAAATATCAAAACATTTACTGTGTAACTCAATTAACATACTTAAAGATGATTTGGCAAAAATGCTAATTTACAGTGCATGGAGAAGTAAGTCAAGACCCCTTGACTTTTTCTTACGTTACAGCCTTATTCTAAAAATGGAAAAATTAATTAAATAACTAACAATTCACAATCTACAAACAATAACCCATAAGGACAAAGCAAAAAATGGGTTTTAGCATTTTTTTCAAATAAAAAAACATACCTTATTTACATAAGTATTCAGACCCTTTGAATATCCTTGACATGTTTCTACAACTTGATTGGGGTCCACCTGTGGTATATTCAATTGATTGGACATGATTTGGAAAGGCACACACCTGTCTATATAAGGTCCTACAGTTGGCAGTGCATGTCCGATCAAAAACCAAGCAATGAGGTCAAAGGAATTGTCCACCAAGACTCTTCCTGGAGCTGGCCGCCCGGCCAAACTGAGCAATCGGGGGAGAAGGACCTTGCTCAGAGAGGCGACCAAGAACCCGATGGTCACTCTGACAGAGCTCCAGAGTTCCTCTGTGGAGATGGGAGAACCTTTCAGAAGGACAACGATCTATGCTGTACTACACCAATCAGACGGAAGCTACTCAGTAAAAGGCACATGACAGCCCACTTGGAGTTTGCCAAAAGGCAACTAACTAAAGACTCTCAGACTATGAGAAACACGATTCTCTGGTCTGAAGAAACCAATATTGAACTCTTTGGCCTCAATGCCAAGCGTAACGTCTGGAGGAAACCTGGCCCCACCCCTATGGTGAAGCATGGTAGTGGCATCATCGTGCTATGGGGATGTTTTTCAGCAGCAGGCACTGGGAGGATCGAGGGAAAGATAAACAGACCTAAGCACAGAGAGATCCTTGATGAAAACCTGCTCCAGAGCTCTCAGGACCTCAGGCTGGTGCAAAGGTTCACCTTCCAACAGGACAACGACCCTAAGCACACAGCCAAGACAACGCAGGAATGGCTTCGGGACAATTCTATGAATGTCCTTGAGTGGCCTAGCCAGAGCCCGCACATGAACCTGATCGAACATCTCTGGAGAGACCTGAAAATAGCTGTGCAGTGATGCTCCCCATTCAACCTGACAACAGTTTGAGAGGATCTGCAGAGAAGAATGGAAGAAACTCCCCAAATACAGGTGTGCCAAGCTTGTACTGTCATACCCAAGAAGACTCTAGGCTGTAATTGCTGCCAAAGGTGCTTCAACTAAGTTCTGAATAAAGGGTCTGAATACCTATGTAAATGTGATCATTCTGTAAATGTTTTATTGTGGGGTATTGTGTGTAGATTGAGGAAAAGAAACAATAGGTTGTAATGTAACAAAATGTGGAAAAGGTCAAAGGGTCTGAATACTTTCCGAATGCACAGTAGGTACCATTGACTTGCAGTGGATTTGTGCCACAAATGCTAAAAAGTTAGCATTAGAAACAGTGGCCAGGTAAACAAAAGCAACGCATGGATTGTTATCATACCTTGTCCATAGACTGGTATGATAAGTACTGTAGAACTTGGTTCTAAAGCTGTAGCTGTACCCATTGGATGCAGTGATCCACAATATAGTGGCTATATCCAGGAAAGCCAAAGTTCCAACAGCCGGGCCTAAAATAGTGTATAAAGATCGTACAAAAGATTTTGCTGTGACTCTTATGTGGATGGCTTTAAAAATATTTGTTGGTCTGATTAATGAGCATCCAAACGCCACACTTGATGAATTTATGAAATTGCTTCTTTGAATTATTTATAAACATGCACGTGTTACGAAACTGACCATTAGAAAGGTTCATTAAGGATTGATAAGGAATTTAAAAACTGTATGGTTGAAAGAGACAGGGCAAAAGGTGTGGCTAATATGTCTGGCTGCACATCTGACTGGCTGACTTACTGCAAATTGAGAAATGTGACTAAACTCAATAGAATAAGCTGTATTAGGAAGCCAAGGTCAATGATATAAAGAGTATTTTAAATGAAGTTATGGGCAGAAAGAGTGAGGATGGTAGTTGACTCTATAGCCACTCCTATCTCATGTTTAATCTGAGCCTAGAGGAAAGTGTCTGTCCTCAGGCCTGGAGGGAAGCTAAAGTAATTCCGCTACCCAAGAGTGGTAAAGTGGCCTTAATTGGCTCGAACAGCAGACCTATAAGCTTGCTGCTAGCTCTTAGCAAACTGTTGGGGGAAAAAAAAATTGTCTTGCCAAATACAAGGATATTTCTCTGTAAACAAATTAACAGACTTTCAGCATGCTTACAGCTAATGAAGTCACTGAAACCCTCAAAAGAGTTGGTCTGTTTTGGAATGGGTGGCCAGTAATAAACTAGTCCTGAACATCTCTAAAACTAAGATCATTGTATTTGATACAAATCATTCGAGTTCTAGACCTCAGCTGAATCTGGTAATGAATGGTGTGGCTGAACAAGTTGAGGAGACTAAATTACTTGGCGTTACTTTGATTGTAAACTGTCATGGTCAAAACATATAGATTCAATGGTTGTAAAGATGGGGAGAGGTCTGTCCGTGATAAAGAGATGCTCTGCTTTTTTGACACCACACTCGAAAAAAAACAAGATCTGCAGGCTCTAGTTGTCTAATATTAATTGTTGTCCAGTCGTGTGGTCCAGTGCTGCAAGGAAGACCTAGTTCAGCTGCAGCTGGCCCAGAACAGAGCGGCACGTTTTGCTCTTCATTGTAAATCAGAGGGCAAATATAAATACTATGCATGCCAGGCGCTCTTGTATTTATATCAGCCCTCTGATTTACAATGAAGAGCAAAATGTGCAGCTTGAGACTGACTGCATCACTTCTTTTTATAATAAACATGTGTTGGAAATCCCAAATTGTCAATTTACACACAGCTCTGACATACTTACCCCACCAGACATGCCACCAGGGGCCTTTTCAGTCCAAATCCAGAACAAATTCAAGAAAGCATACAATATTATATAGAGCCCTTATTGCATGGAACTTCCATCTCATTTGCACAAATAAACAGCAAACCTGGTTTAAAAAACAAAACAAATAAAGCAACACCTCACCCCTACTTGACCTAGATAGTGTGTATTCATTGATATGTAGGCTGTGTGCCTTTTTTCTTTTTAAATGTAGAGTTCTGTCCTTGTCTATTTTGCACTTTCAGCAGTATTATGTCATGTTGTGTGGACTCCAGGAAGAGTAGCTGCTGCTTTTGCAACAGTTAATGGGGATCCTAATAAAATACCAAACCAATATGTAATTTTGTTATTTGGGTGAATTATCCCTTTAATTACAACAGTCATTTTATTGATCACGACATAACATAAATGAAACATGTTTATCGAACAATCGGTTATTATACTAGTGGAAATACAGTACAGATGCATAGTCCTTGTTATTCAACAATTGTTGAATGCTATATTTCCAGTTTCATGCAGTGATTGCATGATGTACATGAAGGCTAAATATGCAATGCATTCACTGTGCTTCCTCTTTAGTAGTCACAGCAATACTCCAACTTGAGTGGGTTTAAACAATTTTTTACAACCAAATCTTTAAAAAAATTGTCATGTAAATTTCATTTTACAGAAGGGTCCAGACAGCCTTTTTTCTGATTTCACTTCTTTTAGAGAAACACTTTCCCCAAAGAGCAAATCAATTCCACATCAAAAATAGAGATTTGGTTGTAAAAAAAAAAACTTACACTTTAAGTTAGAGGCCAGGAAATAGATAGGAAAAACTGCTTCTGTGAGTGAACACAGGCACTTCAGGCATGTACACCAGGTCAGCATAGGGTCCTTCACATCCACAGGCATCCGAATCACAAGCTCACTTTTTATTTTGCACTTTCAGCAGTAAATTTTGTGCGGCTGTGTTCTTTGGCTCAACCTTCAGCAAGCTGTTTAGATCTTCCACGCAAGCTTTGTAGTCCTGAAGGGCAAAATTAACACAAATCAAACAAAATGCTAAAACAGGTACATACAATATATACACTGCATTTCTTGTTCATCGGAAAGACTCTCACTTTCAGCTCCTTGTGTGCTTGAGCTTGTCTGTACAGCGCCTTGATATTAGCGGGGTCGAGCTGCAGGGCCTCTCCACAATCTCGCACTGCCTCCTTGTACATCTTTACAGAGAGGTAGCAGAGTGCCCTATTCAGTACAAAGGTACAAATTAGTCCCAACATAGGAATTATGCACATTCCAAGTCTGACAGGAGTTGGGCAATTTCATAGAATTATGACAATGCAGAGATGGGAATACAATTCCCATACAAGGTTTCTATGGCAATTTGTCTACACACCATACAGACATAAGCCTCACCTATTTGTGTAGGTTGTGATTTCTGAGGGATTGTGTTTGAGGCTCTGAGTGTATTTCTCTATGGCTTTCTTGTACTCTGCTTTTTTCACCAATGCATTGCCTTCCTCTTTCAGGTATAGGGCTTTTTTAATGACATCCTCTCCTGGGACTGGGGGAAAAAAATGATATCTTATTTCTGGGACTACTATTTCTGTACACTTGTGTATATAATTGTTACAGGTTGTGCAAAGATTATTAACAGTTCTGTTTCTATCCATATTTGGACAGCAAAACCAGACAAACCAGATGTATATTTTTCTCTGGTGCCATTGTGTTGTGTCGTTTGGCATGTTGCCTGAGAAAAGTTCTCCTTGACGGCCATCGGAACAATGGGAATGGGTGGGAGCTTCTCTCGCCAGGAGTGTCCATCCACCTCTGTCAGACACTTTGTCATTCTGGAAGGAAAAGGGGTTATCCAGTTGTACACAATTCCACCATCTTGATTATGCCCCCTATGCATGACATTGAGAAGTTTTCAGAAGTTAAAGGACTTCAAGGCTTTTAGTGAACAAAAATAAGTTCAAATGGATATGTGCAACATGTTATACCTGTTGGTACCATCTTGGGCTGCAGGTATGTGACAGTCTATCTGTAAGGCCGTCTTGTAGTCTACGTAGGCTAATCTGTATCTCTCAAGGGCTTCATACGCTGCACCCCGGCGAAGGAGAGGCTTGATGCCAAATGGAACCAAGTCAAGAGAGCTAGAATATAAAAAGTTTTAGGTACGAGTGTTGCTGCAGTAGTAAGTACAAAAAAATACAGAACCTATTCAACAGCAAACAAAGTAATGAGCTACTAAAGTATTGGGAAAATATGATGTTGATATGTTTTAGTTAAGAGTGTTACTTCAGCAGTATGAACCACCTGAAGCCCTTGATCATGACTCAATTCCATTACATTACACATAAAAATCATTGGACGAAGGAGTCTTCTGTAGGGGGGAGTTTAGTTAAGAGCCACGACGCTCGATCTTAACATTAACACGCATTGCTTGCAGTACGGTTTTGTAAGAATAAGTACCTCATCTTTCATATTGGCGAGAAATCATTTTCAAAAAACAAAAGGTTAAATTGATACACTTTTATAGGGTTAGGCTTCCCACAGCCATGTTTCCATGTCACAGCTCGTTTAAAGAAAACAGATGGAAAACAGTGGACTACCTGTGATAATTAGCCATCTGTGTCTCTGAACACCTGTGTGTAAACGAAAGACTGACACCACAAACGTGTTGTCACTGAAAAATACTGTCAGCTGCAACTGTTAAAACCAGTTAAAAAGTGTACTGTATTTTGCATTTCTGAAATTATTTTGAGTTGAGGGATTTACATTTATAGAACCATAGAGAATCGATTCACGTTTTGATGGAGTATTTGGCTGTTTAGGCTTCCAGGAGCCAATTCACCCTTTAAACAAAACATGTAAGGTCCTTGGACTAAGGACTAACATCGTGCACCTTTAGTCCAATATTGGGCTAGAACTACCTATAGAGCAGAAGATCTAGGTCTGCGTGGCCTACCACAAAACATATCTACAATGTAGGCTACTTACACTGTGCAGTCCTTCACACACTCTGCACAATTTCCATCCTTCAGATAACTGGCTGCACGGTTAGAATACAGGATACTAAGATCCTCTGAATTCTTTCCTGTAAATTAATTTACAGTGGTAACAATCAGAACATGGAAAGCTTGTGCTGGTTTCAGAAAACGTGTCTTAATTTATGCACAATATATTTTTTTTAAACACGTAGCTAGATCAGAGAAAACACTAGATTCTAATCTAGAACATTGAGCCGATTATTCTGACTGGTTAGCTGACTAGTTAGCTGCCTACCTGACTTCTCCACATCTTTTATCGCCTGGCTGTAAAGACAGGCAGCCTCCCCATATTGTCCAGTTTTAAAGCATTCGTTGCCTGCTTTTTTCAACTCTGTCCAAGACTGGGAACGACGCTTATGTGGCATATTTGATTTGCTGTAACAAGACAGACACAAGAAAGGTTAGCGAGCTAACGTTAGCTTGCTAGCCAGCCAACTTTTACAAACCAAAACAACTTATTATACATTTTAAACTGAGCCAGCCGGCTAGTTAGCTACATACTTACATTGAATAATGAATATAATTGTATAAATATACATGTCTGGCTAGCTAGGTAATTCCTTAGAAGTGGTTAGCCAGCAGCTAGCATGTGTCGACTTACCAATTAGTGAATGTAATATTGATAGCGTAGCTATCTATACTCTCCTGTACTCGTCCGCAAATCGTCTAACAAATAACGTAGGACGTAAAACCAAGATCTTAAACAATCTAGTTAGATGCGTAAAATTAGTCTTCCTTACACGCTAACCAACATCAGTGTGTCTTCAGCAACAATAAAGTACTTCCGGTTCACATCATTTTGAAACATCCGCAATAAAAGCCCTCCACTTAATAGTAGGAACTTGTCAATTACCTGTATTATTCATGATCTATGAAAAATAATTGTCTAAACATTAACAATGATTCATATTTGTTTCTATTTAAGTGACATTTGCATAAAATGTGGGTTTTAATACATGTTCCAAGGTCAAATAAATGGCCACAGTGCAAATAACTGTATATGGAATACATATTGGCTTATAGAGCAAAAACTATTATGGGTGGCACGGTAAAAGTATTGTAGGGAATACTCAGTGCGGTCTGTAGAATGTATACATGGTGTCTCTTCATGGAGTTTTGAATAATACAGAGTGCACCCATAATGGAATGGCGCTGTAGGGGCTGGCTGCCGTTTTACATGCTCCTAACCAACTGTGTTATTCTGTTCATTTTTTCTCATTTGTTACTTATTTTTTAAACTTATTTTGTAAATAATGTCTTGTGACCGAAAATCTATTCTGGATATTGGAACTGCGATTACTCACCTCGAACTAGACAAAGATTTTTTCTTTAATGAATCCGACGCAAAGGGTATACTGTTCTCTCAGGTATGAGACCAAATCCCCATTTGCGTGAAGAAAAGATGTAGAAAAGGTAGGTCTGCCTTCTGAGAATTTGTAGACGAGTGAGTAAACACTCTACCATCAGTCCTATTAGCCAACGTGCAATCATTGGATAACAAAATGGATGAGCTCCGATCAAGGACATCCTACCAACGGTACATTAATAGAACAGCTGCATCCGGTAAGTCAAGGGGTGGCGATCTGTGTCTATTTGTAAACCACAGCTGGTGCACAAAAATCATATATTAAGGAAGTCTCAAGATTGCTCGCATCTCATGATAAGCTGTTTCACCACACTATTTACCAAAAGAGTTTCTATATTTTTTGTGGCTGTCTATTTCCCACCACAACCCGATACTGGCACTAAGACAAGCTGTATAGGGCCATAAGCAAACAGGAAAATGTTCATCCAGAGGCAACGCAGGGAAACTTAAATCAGTTTTTAACAGTTAACAATACTCTTTCTAGCAATCAATCTGGCTTCAGACCTAAACACAGTACCATTACGGCCACTGTACGTGTTGTAAATGATATCACTAATGCCCTAGATAATAGAAAGTACTGTGACGCCTTGTAGATTTGTCTAAAGCTTTTGACACTGTAGACCATGCGATACTTTTGCGTAAGCTGTCGTTAATAGGACTGGGATCGGATGCCTGTCGTTGGTTTCATGACTATCTAAAGGATAGAAGTCAGGCTGTTAGAGTCAACGGCATCCAGTCAGAGCCATTGGAGTTGGTTAAAGGGGTCCCACAAGGTTCTATACTTGGTCCATTACTGTTCACTCTCTACATAATCAATATCGGTGATGAGATAAGTGTAAAATTTACGTATATGCTGATAACACTATCATGTACTCTATCGCTTCAATGGCTGACCAAGCATTATCACAATTGGAGACAGATGTTAAGATATTACAAGGGTCTTTTATACAGCTGAAACTTAAATAGGCTTCCAGGCTACCCTGGGGTGGCAGGGTAGCCTAGTGGTTAGAGCGTTCAAACCGAGCGTTCAAACCGAGCTGACAAGGTACAAATCTGTCGTTCTGCCCCTGAACAGGCAGTTAACCCACTGTTCCTAGGCCGTCATTGAAAATAAGAATTTGTTCTTAACTGACTTGCCTAGTTAAATAAAAGGTTAAAAAAAAATTAAATGCAAAGAAAAACACATTTTATGATTTTTAATAGGTTCAAAAAGTTGTTTGAAAATACACTTACGTGCTGAGATGGCTCTCGAATTAATCAGGTCTCTGCATATAAATACGGTTGGATGATAAACTGGCTTTTAAAATGCATATTGATGAACTTTAAACAGCTAAAAATCAAGCTAGGCTTCCTCTATAGAAACAGGACATGTTTGTCCTCTACAAATAGAATACAAATTGTGCAAGCTACTTTTATGTCTGTTATAGATTATGGGGATATTATCTACATGCATGCTACGGCATCCACACTTAAAAATCGCTGGAGTCTACTTATCATTGTGCATTTAGGTTTATTACCGGTGCTAGCTACAGAACTCACCACTGTGTTTTATATCAAAATGTGGTTGATCGTCGCTGTCCATGAGACGAGAACATATAAAGCACTTCTGAATAAACTACCTTATTTATCACTCATCAACATTATAATTATAATTCCTAAAACTAGGTCTGAAGCATGGATTACACTTGAGGCCCATGCGATTTCCACAGAATTGGGTATGGCTGCCTTTTCCTGTTACACTCCTTGCCTATGGAATAGCTAGGATAGGATAAGTAATCCTTCTCACCCCCCAAAAGATTTAGATGCACTATTGTAAAGTGGCTGTTCCACTGGATGTCGTAAGGTGAATGCACCAATTTGTAAGTCGCTCTGGATAAGAGCGTCTGCTAAATGACACCTGTGGGTGTGATGACGAATAGCCTGCAGACTAAACGTAAACCTGAGACTCTTGTCCCCCTTGCCCATTTTGAACATTTATTGGAGGATTTTCTCTTCTTCTATTGCTTGCGTCGGGTAATGCAAGTTCTTGTGCTGTTAGGGGAATAACCTGTGGGTAAATGTAACAATCTGCTGCTGAATTTTTTTTTGTCTCATCTGTGATCTTTGTTTGTCTTGTGTAGTTTCTTAATCATTGTATGTGTATACATGTATACCAGGGCCCAGCTGTAAAATAGACCTTGGTCTCAGTCTGTGTTCCTTGTTGAAATAAAGGTATAATAATAATCAAAATGTGCAACCAGAGGAAAAAAAGCTCTAGCCCACCTTTACTCCACACACAAAGCTCTCCCTCGCCCTCCATTTGGCAAATCTGACCATAACTCTATCCTCCTTATTCCTGCTTACAAGCAAAAACTAAAGCAGGAAGTACCAGTGACTCATTCAAGGTCAGAGGGCGCAGATCAAAGGACGCAGATGCTAAGCTACAGGACTGTTTTCCTATCACAGACTGGAATATGTTCCGGGATTCTTCCCATGGCTTTATCACGAAGTGCATCGATGACATCGTTCCCACAGTGACCGTACGTACATACCAACCAGAAGCAATGGATTACAGGCAACATCCACACTGAGCTAAAGAGTAGAGCTGCCGCTTTCAAGGAGCGGGACTTTAACCAGGATGCTTGTAAGAAATCCCGCTATGCCCTCCTGACGAAGCAACAAACAAGCAAAGGGTTAACTTCTTGGTGACAGGGGGCAGTATTGAGTAGCTTGGATGAATAAGGTGCCCAGAGTAAACTGCCTTCTACTCTATCCCAGATGCTAATATATGCATTTTATTAGTAGTATTGGATAGAACACTCTGAAGTTTCTAAGACTGTTTGAAAGATGTCTGAGTATAACAGAACTCATATGGTAGGCGAAAACCTAAGAAAAATCCAACCAGGAAGTGGGAAATCTGAGGTTTGTAGTTTTTCAACTCTGCCATTCCAATAGTGTAAATGGAGTCATGTTGCACTTCCTAAGGCTTCCACTAGATGTCAACAGTCTTTAGAACTTTGTTTGAGGCTTCTACTGTGAAGGGGGAGAGAATGAGAAGGGATTGAGCCAGGTGTCTGGCAGAGTGCCACAGGCTCGCGACGCGCGGTCACGAGAGAGTCAGCTCTCGTTCCATTGCTTTTCTACAGACATAGGAATTCTACAGTTGGAACATTATTGAAGATTTATGATAACATCCTAAAGATTGATTCTACTTATATTACATTAAATGTCAAACTAACTTTGAACTTTTTGTCCGACGTTCGGCTGGAACTGCACGCGCGTTTGGATTTGTTTACCAAACGCCCTAACAAAAGAAGCTATTTGTACATAAACTATGAACTTTATCGAACAAATCAAACATTTATTGTGGAACTGGGATTCCTGGGAGTGCATTCTGATGAAGATCATCAAAGGTAAGTGAATATTTATCATGTTATTTCTGACTAATGTTGACTACACAACATGGCAGATATCTTTTTGGCTGCTTGGTTGTCTGAACGCTGTACTCAGATTGCATGGTTTGCTTTTTCCGTAAAGTTTTTTAAAAATCTGACAAGGCGGTTGCATTAAGGAGAAGTATATCTCTAATTCCATGTATAACACTTGCATTTTCAACAACATTTATGATGAGTATTTGGTTAAATTGATATGGCTCTCTGAAAAAAAAAAATCACCGGATATTTTAGAACTACTGAACATAACGCACCAATGTAAAATGTGATTTTTGCACTTTATCAAACAAAACATACATGTATTGTGTAACATGAAGTCCTATGAGTGTCATCTGATGAAGATCAAAGGTTAGTAATTCATTTCATCTCCATTTTTGCTTTGTGACTCCTCTCTTTGGCTGGAAAAATGGCTGTGTTTTTCTGTGACTTGGTGGTGACCTAACATAATAGTTTGTGGTGCTTTCGCTGTAAAGCCTTGTACACCGAGCATGCGCTGAGCATGCGCTGACCAACTGACAAGTGTCTTCACTGATATTTTCAACCTGTCCCTGACAGTCTGTAATACCAACATGTTTCAAGCAGACCACCATAGTCCCTGTGCCCAAGAACACAAATGTAACCTGCCTAAATGAAGACCGACCCGTACCACACGTCTGTAGTTATGAAGTACTTTGAAGGACTGATTATGGCTCACATCAACACAATTATCCCAGAAACCCTAGACCCACTCCAATTTGTATACCGCCCCAACATATTCACAGATGATGCACTCTATTGCAGTCCACACTACCCTTTCCCACATGGACAAAAGGAATACCTACCTGAGAATACTATTCATTGACTACAGCTTCAACACCATAGTGCCCTCAAAGCTTATCACTAAGCTAAGGACCCTGGACCTCCTACTTCTGCAACTGTATCCTGGACTTCCTGACGGGCCGCCCCCAGGTGATAAGGGTAGGTAACAACACATCTACTACATTGATCCTCAACACAGGGGCCCCTCAGGGGTGCGTCCCTTTCCTGTACTCCCTGTTCACCCATGACTGCATGGCCAAGCACGACTCCATCAACATCATTAAGTTTGCCGATGACACAACAGTGATTGTGTCATCGGCAAATCACTGTGATCACTGACAACGATGAGAGAGCCTATAGGGAGAAGGTCAGAGACGTGATGAAGACAAAGGAGATGATTGTGGACTACAGAAAAACAAGCACCGAGCACACCCCCATTCTCATCGACGGGGCTGTAGTGGAGCAGGTTGAGATCGTCAAGTTCCTTGGTGTCCACATCAACAACAAACTATCATGGTCCAAACACATCAAGACAGTCGTGAAGAGGGCATGACAATGCATATTCCCCCTCGGGAGATTGAAAAGATTTGGCATGGCACCTGTATATCAAGAATGTTCCACCACCAAAGGACATTCAGTCAACTTGGCACAATTGTGGGAAGCATTGGCATCAACATGGGCCAGCATCCCTGTGGAACACTTTCAACACCTCATTCCCCCTCAGGAGACTGAAAATATTTGGCATTGGTCCTCAGATCCTCTACAGCTGCACCATCGAAAGCATCCTGACTGGTTGCATCACCGCCTGGTATGGCAACTGCACGGCCTTCCGACCGCAAGGCACTACAGAGGGGAGTGCATACGGCCAAGAACATCACTTGGGCCAAGCTTTCTGCCATCCAGAACCTCAATACAGAGGAAGGCCCAAAGAATTGCCAAATACCCCAGCCACCCCAGTCAGACTGTTCTCTCTGCTACCGCACAGCAAGTGGTACTGGAGCGCTAAGTGTAGGTCAAAATGGGTTCTAACCAGCTTCTAACCCCAAGCCATAAGACTCTTGAACAGTTAATAAAATGGCTACCCGGACTATTTGTTTAGTCCCCATCCCA
The DNA here is from genome assembly GCF_023373465.1 of Oncorhynchus keta. Lineage (NCBI taxonomy): Eukaryota > Metazoa > Chordata > Actinopteri > Salmoniformes > Salmonidae > Oncorhynchus > Oncorhynchus keta. Next base: position 48,215,463 of record NC_068430.1, on the reverse strand, counting down.
TCCCCTATTTTTATACTGCTACTCCTCTCTGTTTATTATCTATGCATAGTCACTTTACCACTACCTACATGTACATATTACCTCAACTAATCCGTGCCCCCAGCACATTGACTCTGTACCGGAACCCCCTGTATATAGACTCGCTATTGTTAGTTTATTGTTGCTCCTTAATTTTGTTATATATTTCGATTAAAAAATAAAACTGCATTATTGGTTAAGGATTTGTAAGTAAGCATTTCACTGTTGTATTCGGTGCATTTGACAAATAAAATGTTATTTGATTTTGATTCCATTGGCCACAATGTGAATCACTGTATATGGAACACATTAATTAAAATTAGATTTGTTTGTCACTGGCCGACACACAATACCCCATAATGTCAAGGTGGAATAATCTTTTACAATTTTTTTTACTAATTCATTAAAAATGAAAAGCTGAAATGTCTTGAGTCAACAAGTATTCAACCCCTTTGTTATGGCAAGCATAAATAAGTTCAGGAGTAACAAAATGTGCTTAACAAGTCATACAAGTTGCATGGAATCACTGTGTGTGCAATAATGGTGTTTAACATGTTTGAAAGACTACCTCATCTCTGTACCCCACACATACAGATAATTGTAAGGTCCCTCATTCGAGCAGTGAGATTCAACCACAAAGCCAGGGAGGTTTTCCAATGTCTCACAAAGAAGGACCTAAACATTGAATATCCCTTTGAGCATAGCTTGGTGGAGTTCTTAATTACACTTTGAATGGTGTATCAATACACCCAGTCACTTCAACTATGCAGGCGTCCTTCCTAACTCAGTTGCTGGAGAGGAAGGAAACCGCTCAGGGATTTCACCATGAGGCCAATGGTGACTTAAAACAGTTACAGAATTGAATGGCTGTGATTGTTGTTCATCCATCCCCTGGAGAAAACTTCGTAGTTACTCCACAATTCTAATCTAAATGTCAGTGAAAAGAAGGAAGCCTGTACAGGATGAAAATATTCTAAAACATGCATCCTGTTTGCAAGAAAGTACTAAAGTAATACTGTAAAAAATGTGGCAAAGCAATTAACTTTTTGTCCTAAATACAAAGTGTTATGTTTGGGGCAAATCCAATGCAACACATTACTGAGTATCACTCTCCATATTTCAAGCTATGTGGTGGCTGCATCATATTATGGGTATGCTTGTAATCGTTAAGGACTGGGTAGTTTTTCCAGATAAAATAAACAGAATGGAGTTAAGCACAGGCAAGATCTTAGTGGAATACCTGGTTTAGTCTGCTTTCCACCAGACATTGGGAGATGAATTCACCTTTCAGCAGGACTATAAACTAAAACACAAGGCCAAATCTACACTGGAGTTGATTACCAAAAATACAGTGAATGATTCTGAGTCTCCGAGTTACAATTTTGACTTAAATCTACAGCCACACACTATTGTTCAGCACACAGTATTATTCAGAGCCCCATGAACTAACACCATATATAGATTCTACAGATCTTATTGAGTATTACCGAACCCCACTTTTACATTGGCACATAGAATAGCATATTCCTCTCTCTGCAAGCCAATATGTAATTTATAGACCCACAGTGTATTGCATTGGAACCAATGGAATGGGTGGAGTAGAAAGTCCTGCTGGGTATTTAGACTCCTGTCAGCCAAGACATAACACCCTATATAGATCAATTGGGTCTGTAGAATATTATGTTCTTTACATTCATTTACTTAAGCTCCAACAATTTCTCAGTGTGCTCCACCTTATAATATTATGCATCTTATATAAAGTAGTAATTTGCTTTAGTTTAGAAAGTGTTTGCAAAAAATGATTGATTTCGTACTGTATCATAGAAAGAGTGTTTTACTGCAGACTTTTATTTTGAAGGCAAAATCGAAACACCGGAAGTGATAGTGTTGCTGCTGGGACACTGTTGCATTCATGACGCTAATCTAACCAACCACCAGCCTCTTTTCAGAAGCAAGTTCACTTCTGTTCTGGGAAAGGAGGCGCAGGCTATCACAAGAACATATACTTGCTCAAGTCGGCTCTTGTATGGTGTTAGATTTCCTTTCCGGTTCTTCCTTTCATTGGACAAGGGCTTGCCTCGTTTCTATTTGAAGATCAGGCTGGATGACCAGTAACCCATCCAGTGTTACTCTCACCAGCAGCCATGTAGCTAAAATCCTTAACAGAAAAACACAGAACAGTTTGTCCTTGAAATTAAACAGTTAAAACGAGAGTTTCTACTGGAGAAATTCTAGGTAGGTCCCTCCCCATTCCGTTCGCTTCCGCGTTTTGCAACAGAATATGTTGTAATGAATACCACCCAGCTGTCATACTTTCTCCACTGCTCATGAGGCCACTCAGGGATCTGGTGCCAATCACTTGAACACTGCTGTTAGTAGGCCTATCAGTCAAGGAAATGTATGCAAGTCCTTTTTGACATTGGTTGAAGTACTTTACACCATGACAATAACCCAGGGTTATGTCTAGAAATGATACAGCGTTTGTAAAATTGATTTCAAACGTTTTTATTTTAGCTAACACTTTTCCTAACCTGAACCCAATTATCCTAACTTGCTGTGCAAGTTCTCCTAAACCTGCTACCAAAAGTCAAATTTGACAGCTGTACCCTAGACAAAACCATAACCCAGCCCAGTGCCATAAAACCATCCTAAAGAGCAAGCAGAAGCAGGTGGCAAGCAAACACTACATGGAAGGAATATATGGGTTGTTCCACAAATTGAGTGCCTTTTGGGACCCTTTGATATTTTAAGTAGAACTTGTGCACAAGTATTACATTTCTTATTAGTGTCCTTTAGTAGTGGTTTCTTTGCAGTAATTCGACCATGAAGGCCTGATTCACGCAGTCTCTTCTGAACAGTTGATGTTGAGATGTGTCTGTTACTTGGACTCTGTGAAGCATGTATTTGGGCTGCAATCTGAGGTGCAGTTAACTCTAATGAACTTATCCTCTGTAGCAGAGGTGACTGAGTCTTCCTTTCCTCATGACAGTTTCATCATAGCGCTTGATGGATTTTGCGGCTTCAAAGTTCTTGAAATTTTCTGGATTGATTGACCTTCATGCCTTTAAGTAATGATGGACTGTTGTTTCTCTTTGCTTATTTGATCTGTTCTTGTCATAATAAGGACTTGGTATTTTACCGAATAGGGCTATCTGTGTACCACCCATACCTTGTCACAACACAACTGATTGGCTCAAACGCATTAAGAAGAAAATTCCAAATTAACAAGGCACACCTGTTAATTGAAATGCATTTCACACCTGCTCCTGTGCGTCCACTATTTGGATCCTTAGATTCATCTTTGAAAATCTCTAAAAATACATAAAAACTTTATCAATGCAATTATCAACCAATTTCCCTCTATCACTGACTTCTGACCAATCTTTCCTTTTCTCTACCAAGGTTCGATCAACAAGCTATGAGAGGGTGGGGGAGTTGAAATATGCCTTGCATGGCTAAACGAGTATATTGCTAGCTGAAGTATCTGCCTTCTTAACAACACTATCAACAAGGCAGGTCTTCCAGGCCCTAGTTCTCTTGCACCTAGACTACTGTTCAGTCGTGTGGTCAGGTGGCACAAAGAGGGACTTGGGAAAATTGCAGTTTGCTCAGAACAGGGCAGCACGGCTGGTCCTTAAAGTACACGGAGAGATAACAGTAATGACATGCATGTCAATCTCTCATGGCTCAAAGTGGAAGAGAGATTGACTTCATCATTACTTGTTTTTGTAAGAGGTGTTGACGAGCTGAATGTATCGAGCTGTCTGATTAAAATACTAGCACACAGCTCGGGCACCTATGCATACCCAACAAGACATGTCACCACAGGTCTCTTCACAGTCCCCAGAACAGACTGTGGGAGGCACACAGTACTACATAGAGCCATGACTACATGGAACTCTATTCCACATCAGGTAATTGATGCAAGCAGTATAATGAGATTGAAAAAGCTGGTAAAAATACACCTTATGGAACAACGGGGACTGTGAAGAGACACACAAAGGTACAAACACATGCATATGCACACATTGTGATATTGTTGTATGGTGGTGGTATTGAACATTTTGTGCTGTGGATATGTAGGGATGTTAAATTATGTACTGTTTTATCTTTAGCTCATTCAGTACAAGCATAGTTCACTATTTTATCAGCAGCTAATGGGGATCCCTAATAAATACAAATATTAAAAGTAGTTAAACCTATGCCCCGGTTTGTAATTATACAAGGAACAAACATAACATGGTGTCAGACACTATGAAGAGAGAGAAAAAACGATTAAGTCCGCAAATTTCCACGACGGAAATGGAACATTCTGTCACAAGTGAAGTGACGTGAGTAGTCGGAAGATGCTAGCTAGCAAGAGCGATGCCAACGAGTCGCAGCAGTGAGAACGGGGCTGCTGCATGGGAATCTGTTGACGAGCAAGTTGATGAGTAACTTACCGAAGTAAGACAAATTGAAACTGTACCTGTTCTCTGAGTGTTTCCCGTCATGGATAGGCTTAGTCCTCCTACTCCTATGCAGTTAACAGGCAATCTAGCTGACAATTGGAAACGTTTAACAGGCAGAGATTCAATATCTACCAGCAGCTAGTGGAGCAGGGGGAGATGACAGCTTCCTTGTGCAAACTAATTGCACACAAACAAAGAACAAGATCCCACACAGAAGGAGGGGGGGCTACCTAAGTATGATTCCCAATCAGAGACAATGATAGACAGCTGTCCCTGATTGGGAACCATACCTGGCCAAAGAAATAAAAAACATAGAAACATGAACATAGAATGCCCACCCAAATCACACCCTGACCAAACCAAAAATAGAGACATAAAAAGCTCTCTACGGTCAGGGCGTAACATAAAGGAATATTTGTTATTCGGTGTTAATAACATTAAGACTACGTTACCCAGCAAGCTATGTAAGGGTGGGGGAGTTGAAGTAGCCCTGCATGGCTACACAAGTATGTTCCTAGCTGTTTATTAAAAGTAGTTAAACCTATGCCCGGTTTGTCATTATACATGGAACAAACATAACACTATATACTGGATTCTGTCCAGCCTCTGAAGCCTAGTCTTCACCTCTGTTCCATAAACTATACACCCGTAATCAGTTGTCGTCCTAATCAGAGCTCTATAAAACATCCATCAACGAATGTCTGTCGCACCCCATTCATAACCAGAGGCTGAGCGCATAAGATTCACCACCTTCTTACACTTTGTTTCAACATTTATGACATTATCTTTCCATATATCGCTCATTGAACCATAGACCCAAATATTTGTACTTAGAAACCCTCCCCACAGGCTGTTGTCCGTACAGAAACAACTGTAGATTATCAGCAACTTTATTCTTCGAGAAGAACATAGCGCAAGACTTCGCCAACTATGGAGTTGACAATGGTATTCCTTAAGGCAGTGCTATCGGTCCTATTTTGTTCAACATTGTGATTAATAATGTGGTTCAGATCAAATAGATCCTATTTTAACTCGAAAAGAGTGATTAAATAAGAATGCCAAAATCCAGGTATATAATCTCCCACCAATACCAAGTCTTTCCATCTTAATAAGTAGGCCTTCTCTCCACATAGTGTCACAAGGTTTTCAATGTCAAAAAAGACAGTAGCCATTACTTCTTTCATAACCAGAGTTTTCCAACTTCATTGATCACTGAAGTTGATCTACCTGTACAGAATCCACTTTGACATTGACTCAATAAATCTCTATGGGGCTCCCGAGTGGCGCAGTGGTCTAAGACACTGCATCTCAGTGCAAGAGGTGTCACTGCAGTAACTGATTTGAATCCAGGCTGCATCACATCCGGTCTTGACTGGGAGTCCCATAGGGCGGTGCACAATTGGGCCAGCGTCGTCCAGGTTTGGCCGTGGTAGGCCGTCATTGTAAATAAGAATTTGTTCTTAACTGACTTGCCTAGTTAAATTAAAATGTGTTTTTTTTTAGTTCCAGGAAATATGACAATCTTTTCCATCGGTTTAACAACCAGCACATGAAGGGTCTTTACCAGGCTTTACAAAAGGTAATATTACTGCCAGTAGGAGGACGAATTGTTTTGTCATGAGCATGGCCTTATTTCTATTACAGCACGTTGGATGACTGTTATTCATATTCCATTCACCCAGTTCAATGTAACATTGATAGGTTTAGGCTACTTACTACATGATACTCTAATTTTCCTTGTACCTGTACTACAATGTAGGTGCACACAGGTCGAGAGACATTTTAAGATGACAGACAGTGACACATTGTAACGCCCGGGGTGTAGTGGAGGAAGAAGTCAGGCGCAGGATGCAGAGAGTTCAGGGTAGCACTACTTTTAATACACCACACCGGCGAAACGACGCCAACCCAAACAAACGCCCCAAACAAGGGGAACTTTAAACAGTACAGCAAAATACACACCTTCAGTCGTGTACAACCGTACACTGAAAATAATCCCGCACAACCAGCAGGAGGGCCGGCTGGTAAATAAAGCCCAACCAATTATCCTAACTAAACACAGGTGCAACTAATAAACAGAAAAGGGGGAAAAGGGATCAGTCGCAGCTAGTAGGCTGGTGACGACGAGCGCCACCTGAACAGGAAGGGGAGCCACCTTCGGTAGGAGTCGTGACACACATGGACAGACAGTGACACATTCAATTCCGCCTTTCATACTCGTGCCTGCATCTAGCTTATCTAGGGTGTAATCATTAGTCCAACAGTTGCAAACGAGAGTTTATTGGACAAATTCAGGTATTTTTTTATCCTCGTTTAATTTTCTTCCGTTTAAGAAATGTTTTTCAACAGAATTGGTGGGAATGAATACACCCCTGATCACTCAAACACAGTTCACTTTCATAGCAGCCACGTTGTATTTCTTCTTGCATCTTTGCACTCTCCTCCTCTCACCTTTTCCCTTCGATTGTGGACTTCAATGAACAACACATCAGCTGTATGTGACCAGGCGAAAAAACCTTTCCAAACCAAGTCATAACCTCTACACATAGCCTACATCGTTGTCCCCATATTAGCTAAAGTAACGTCCTAGTCATCATAGAAAATAGAATTAATGCGCTAGTCAACCCGCTACAATCATGCAGTAATGTTACATTGTATAGTCAATAAGCAGTTACACCGGCGGGCCCCGGTGGCAATAAATTAATAAAACCAAAAGCTTACCTTGGTTTGGAAGAGTTCCAGTGTTGTGTTGGATAGTCATAGCCAGCTAGCTAATATAGCATCCCTCTGTTTGAGCCAAGTGTTTGAGTAACTAAACTAGCCAGATGCATTTGCTAGCTAAGAAACATTAAGTGAAACCTGCTTCTCCTTCAATTAATTTGTTCAAAACTGTTCAAATATTGTCTTTCCCTCTCTTTGAGTCAACTATTCATCACATTGTAAGGGTTTTCCTCCTCTTCATCTGAAGAGGAGAGGCGAGAAGGATCGGAGGACCAATATGCGGCGTGGTAAGTGTCCATTGTCTGCCTCCGTGGCATCCTAAACACGGCGACCCTCGCCGCCGACCTCGGACTGGGGACCCTAGAAATGGGTCCCGAATGGAGGGGAGATTCCGGCAGCGCCGGGGTGAAGGATGACTCCGGCAGCGCCGGACAGGGAGACAATAAACATGGAACGAACGAAAACCGATAACAGTACTGTGTGGTGAAAAGCACAGACATGGAAACAAACACCCACAAACAAACAGTGAAACCCAGGCTACCTAAGTATGATTCTCAATCAGAGACAACTAATGACACCTGCCTCTGATTGAGAACCATACTAGGCCGAAACATAGAAGTCCCCAAATCATAGAAAAACTAACATAGACTGCCCACCCCAACTCACGCCCTGACCATACTAAATAATGACAAAACAAAGGAAATAAAGGTCAGAACGTGACACACATTTTATGCACTGCAGTGCTAGCTAGCTGTAGCGTGTGCTTTCAGTACTAGATTCATTCTCTGATCCTTTGATTGGGTGGACAACATGTCAGTTCATGCTGCAAAAGCTCTGATAGGTTGGAGGACGTCCTCCGGAAGTTGTCATAATTACTGTGGAAGTCTGTGGAAGGGGGTGAGAACAACGAGCGTCCTAGGTTTTGTATTGAAGTCAATGTACCAAGAAGAGGATGAAAGATAGCTGTCCTCCGGCTACACCATGATGCTACTGTAGACCTTCATTGCAAAACAGTTTTAATCAATTATTTGGTGACGTGAATATATTTAGTATAGTTTCATCTAAAAAGGATAACTTTTTTATGTTTTAGAGGATGGTCCCCCCCCTTCCTCCTCTGAGGAGCTTCTGCAGATTACTGCACATTTCCAAGAAGAAGAGTATAACCCCCTCACTCCAAATCGTTTTAAATAATCCCAGGAGAACATGTATGACCTCATCAGGTGGACGCTTAAACATTACACTGCACAACTAATCATGACCTGGGGCTGTCACACCCTGATCTGTTTCACCTGTACTTGTGATTGTCTCCACCCCCTCCAGATGTCGCTTATTATCCCCGGTGTATATATCCCTGTGTTTCCTCTCTCTGTGCCAGTTCATCTTGTTTGCCAAGTCAGCCAGCAGTTTTCCTTGCTCCTATTTTTTCCCAGTCTCTATTGGTTCTAGTCCTCCTGGTTTCGACCCTTGTCTGTCCTGACTCCGAACTCGCCTGCCTGACCAGTATGCCTGTTCTGTCTTCGAGCCTGCCTATCACCTTGTACTGTTTGGACTATGATCTAGTTACTGAACCCCTGCCTGCACTGACCTCGAGACTGCCTTTCGTCTGGTACTGTTTTGGACTCTGACCCAGTTTACGAACTCTCGCCTGTCCCCGACCTACCTTTTGCCTACCCCTTGGATTAATAAATATCGGCGCTCAACCATCTGCTTCCTGTGTCTGCATTTGGGTCTCCCTTTGTGTCCTTATAGTACGAACTGGCCATGACAGACCCAGCAGACTTGGACCAGTTCCGTCACACTGCCTCCCTGCAGGGTACCACCATTGGGAGGCATGAGGAGCTGCTTCAGAGCCTTTTGGAAGGGCTGCATTCCCTGACAGAACGCCACGACCAAGGGTTCAAGGCTATAATGGAGCAAATCTGTGAATCAGCTCATAGGCAGCACGTCCCCTCTGAGACCTCCCAACCACCCAGTAACCTTTTTACTACTGGTGGATTTAGTCCACCTACTCCGGCTCCCCGAGAACCCCGCTTACCTCCTCCGGAGCGTTATGCAGGCGATTCTGGTACCTGCCTGCCGGCCGTTCCTTTCCCAGTGCTTCCTCATCTCCGAACTCCAGCCCTCTTCATTCCCGTCAGACCAATCGAAGATGGTGTATTTAATAAAACTAATGTCTGGAAACTACTGCAGGTACATCAGAACTCCCATAGTGTGGCAGACTATGCAGTAGATTTTTGCACATTGGCCGCTGAGAGTTCATGGAGGTCGGGCCTTGGGAACACTTGTTTGTCTGATGCTGGCACTCGTCCTAAGGAATCCGGAAATCCCCAAAGTGTGTATTTCCAAGGAGAGCCGAAGACAACCGAGGTTCCCTGAGAATCATCAACGATGGATGAGTTGGATACTCCTGAGCCTATGCAACTGTGAAGAGCTAGATTATCAGTTGGGGAACGCTCACGTAGGCTGTTGTCTGTACTGTGGAGGGGCAGGACCTTATATAACTACCAGCCCTGTTAGGAAACCCTTGTCTCTGGTGGGTACAAGTACTCTGGTGAGCCAGATTGGGTTCCCTAATTCCCATCACCTGCACATCTTTTTTTGTGATTTTGCTGTGGGGAGACCAATCTAAGTCTCTCCGAGTGCTCATTAACTATGCGGCTGATGAAAATCTTATGGATGCCACGATAGCTTCGGAGCTTGGTATTCCCATTCAGCCTCTCTCTGTGCCCATGGATGCTAGGGCACTGGACGGCCACTATATAGGGGAAGTCACCCGTAGTACTGTGTCCGTTCAATTACGGATTTCTGGTAACCACAGTGAGACAATACAGTTCCTCATTCCATCTCCCATGTTCTGGTTGTTTTGGGATTTTCCTGGCTTCAAAAACACAATCAGATGATTGATTGGACCACAAGCTCCATCTTGGGTTGGAGCCCATTTTGCCATTCTCACTGCCTTCAAGTAGCACATCCTTCCTCAAGTCATCTTCCTCAGGATGTTAACAAGATTGTAGATGTCTGTGCTATCCTCACAGACTACCTTGACCTTCTGAAAGTGTTCAGTAAAGCACGTGCTACTTCCCTTCCCCCACACCGTCCTTATGATTGTGCCATTGGTCTTCTCCCAGGCACTACACTACCTTGGGGTCGATTGTGTTCTCTGTCTGGATCAGAGACCAAAGCTATGGAGGAGTACATAGAGGAGTCTCTGGCCTCTGGGGCAGTCCGTCCATCTGCATCTCCTGCCGGCACATGTTTTTTCTTCATGGAGAAGAAGGACAAGACCCTGCATCCGTGCATTGACTACTGGGGGCTTAATGACATTACTGTCAAGAATCGCTACTCCCTACCGCTCCTCTCCTCGGTGTTTGAACCTCTCCAGAGGCCTACCATATTATCAAAGTTCAGCCTTCGAAATACCTACCACCTGGTTCATACAGCGAGAGGGATGAGTGGAAGACGGTCTTCAACACAGCCAGTGTTGAAGTACCAGGTCATGCCATTTGGACTCACCAACACCCCCGCTGTTTTCCAGGTTTTGGTCAATGATGTGCTCCGGGACATGCTAAACCGGTTTGTGTTCCTGTACCTTGACGACATTCTGTTTTTTCCTTTACTGCACAAGAACATGTTCTTCATGTCAGACAGGTCATTCAGCGCCTCCTGGAGAACCAACTGCTCGTGAAAGTTGAGAAGTGTGAGTTCCACCGCTCTACCATCACCTTTCTGGATATGTCATTGCTGAGGGGAATGTTCAGATAGATCCTGAAAAGGTGAAAGCAGTGGTGGATTGGCCTCAACCAACATCCAGGGTGCAGTTGCAACGGTTACTTGGTTTTGCAAACTTCTACCGCCGTTTCATTTGGGACTACAGCACCCTGGCGGCCCCCCTCTCGGCACTCACCTCTCCCAAGGTACCATTCAAATGGTCTCCAGCTGTTGACAAAGCCTTTGTGGACCTGAAGCATCGGTTCACAACAGCACCCATCCTCATCCATCCGGTCCCCTCGTGTCAATTTGTGGTGGAAGTGAATGCTTCAGATGTTGGATTGGGGGCCATCCTGTCCCAGCAATCTGCCCAGGACCAGAAGCTTCATCCCTGTGCCTTCCTGTCCCATCGTCTCAATCCTGCTGAAAGGAACTACGATGTTGGCAACCGAGAACCCAAGGCGGTGAAGATGGCATTAGAAGAGTGGAGGCACTGGCTGCAAGGAGCAGAACAGCCATTCCTGGTCTGGACCAACCAAACCAAAACCTGGCATATCTCCGTACAGCCAAGCGCCTCAACTCCAGGCAGGCCCGGTGGGCCCTCCTGTTCACCAGATTTAACTTCACCATCTTCTACTGCCCAGGGTTAAAGAATGTGAAGCTTGATGCCCTCTCCCACCTATACAGTTCCTCTGCCACAACCTCAACCTCTGAAACCATTCTCCCTACCTCATGCCTTGCTGCCACTGTGGATTGGGGTATTGAGAACCTGGTCCGTGAGGCACAACACTCCCAGCCTGGACCTGAAGGAGGCCCGGCTAACCGGCTGTTTGTCCCTAATCCAGTCTGGTCCCGGTTCCTGGAATGGGCTCATTCCTCCAGGCTGACCTGTCACCCAGGGTCCCGTCGTACACTAGCCTGCCTTCGACAATGTTTCTGGTGGCCCACAAGCTCATTCTGGCCTCCTGCAGCCACTACAAGTTCCTCATCGTCCCTGGTCTCATATATCTCTGGACTTTGTCACTGGGCTCCCTCCGTCTGATGGCAACACTGTCATTCTGACGGTAGTCGACCAGTTCTCCAAGGCCGCCCATTTCATCCCTCTCCCCAAACTAGAGACTAGAGACTGCCCAGCTTATGATGCTATATGTCTTCCAGATCCATGGACTCCCGGTAGACATGGTCTCCCGATTGGGGCTCCCGTCTCAGTTCTGGAAGGCATTCTGCACCCTTATAGGGTCATCGGCCAGCCCGTAATCCGGATTCCATCCCCAAACTAAAGGTCAGTCAGAGCAAGCCAACCAAGACCTGGAGACCACCTTAAGGTCCCTGGTCTCAACCAACCCCACTACCTGGAGCCGTCAACTGGTCTGGGTGGAGTATGCCCGGAACACTCTTCCCAGTTCTGCCACAGGACTCTCCCCTTTTGAGTGCTCCATGGGGTATCAGCCTCCACTCCTGAACAAGAGCAGGAGGTCAGAGTACAAACATCGACCCAGATGTTTGTCCGCCGCTGTCGACGTACCAGAAGATGAGCCAGGGCGGCTATTCTCAAGACCAACTCCAGTGTCCCCTCGTTTCATTGATCCTTTTCCCATCTCCAGAGTCCTGAGTTACACTGCTGTCCGTCTTGAATTACCCCGTACCCTCCGTATTCACCCTACCTTCCACGTGTCTAAGATTAAGCCTGTCTATCACTGTTCTTTGTCTTCTGTCGCCAGGCCCACCCCCCTCCTCCTTGTGTCACATTCTTTTGGAGAGATTGGAAACCCAAATTGTTCTACACTGACAAGTTCTGGCCTGGTTTAGATCTTATCTGTCAGAAAGATATCAGTTTGTCTCTGTGAATGGTTTGTCCTCTGACAAATCAACTGTAAATTCCGGTGTTCCTCAAGGTTCTGTTTTAGGACTACTATAGTTTTCACTCTATATTTTACCTCTTGGGGGTGTCATTCGAAAACATAATGTTAACTTTAACTGCTATGCGGATGACACACAGCTGTACATTACTCAGACAAAACAGAGATGCTTGTTCTAAGTCCCAAGAAACAAAGAGATCTTCTTTTGAATCTGACAATTAATCTTGATGGTTGAACAGTCGTCTCAAATAAAACTGTGAATGCCTCAGCGTTACTCTGGACCCTGATTTATCTTTTGATGAACATATCAAGACTGTTTCAAGGACAGCTTTTTTCCATCTACGTAACATTGCAAAAATCTGAAACTTTCTGTCCAAAAATGATGCAGAAAAATGTATCCATGCTTTTGTTACTTCTAGGTTAGACTACTGCAATGCTCTACTTTCCGGCTACCCGGATAAACACTAAATAAACTTCAGTTAGTGATAAATACGGCTGCTAGAATCCTGACAAGAACCAAAAAAATGTATCATATTATTCCAGTGCTATCCTCCCTACACTGGCTTCCTGTCGGGGCAAGGGCTGATTTCAAGGTTTTACTGCTAACCTACAGAGCATTACATGGGCTTGCTCCTACCTATCTCTCTGATTTGGTCCTGCCGTACAGACCTACACATACGCTTCGGTCACAAGACGCAGGCCTCCTAATTGTCCCTAGAATTTCTAAGCAAACAGCTGGATGCAGGGCTTTCTCCTATAGAGCTCCATTTTTATGGAATGGTCTGCCTACCCATGTGAGAGACGCAAACTCGGTCTCAACCTTCAAGTCTTTACTGAAGACTCATCTCTTCAGTGGGTCATATGATTGTGTAGTCTGGCCCAGGAGTGTGAAGGTGAACGGAAAGGCTCTGGAGCAACGAACCGCCCTTGCTGTCTCTGCCTGGCCGGATCCCCTCTTTCCACTGGGATTCTCTGCCTCTAACCCTATTACAGGGGCTGAGTCACTGGCTTACTGGTGCTCTTTCATGCCGTCCCTAGGAGGGGTGCGTCACTTGAGTGGGTTGAGTCACTGATGTGATCTTCCTGTCTGGGTTGGCACCCCCCCTTGGGTTGTGCCGTGGCGGAGATCTTTGTGGGCAATACTCAGCCTTGTCTCAGGAAGATAAGTTGGTGGTTGAAGATGTCCCTGTAGTGGTGTGGGGGCTGTGCTTTGGCAAAGTGGGTGGGGTTATATCCTTCCTGTTTGGCCCTGTCCGGGGGTATCATCGGATGGGGCTACAGTGTCTCCTGACCCCTCCTGTCTCAGCCTCCAGTATTTATGCTGCAGTAGTTTGTGTCAGGGGGCTAGGGTCAGTTTGTTATATCTGTAGTACTTCCTGTCTTATCCGGTGTCCTGTGTGAATTTAAGTGTGCTCTCTCTAATTCTCTCTTTCAGAGGACCTGAGCCATCAGCTGATGTACGAAGGGCTATATAAATAGATTTGATTTGATTTGATGGCCATCCGTGCCTACACGGTAAAACTTCTCCTAGGTGTTTGACCACGGGGCAGGGGTTTCCAGTACCTGGTTGATTGGGAAGGTTACGGCCTGGAGGAGAGATGCTGAGTTCCCGCTAGAGACATCTAGGACAACATTTAATGGATAGAGCACAGAAGATCAGGTCGAATCTCACTGATTCTGTGCCACAATAAATAAAAAAAGTGTTTTCCTGATTAATGCCTCAGCGAATGAATTTCCATGTGTCCTATCTGTGCTTCGAGTTTAAAACAGTTAACCCAAACAGTGTTATGTGGTAAATTGTGGGGTGTTGGGTTGAGCGTGCACAGATGAACACCGGGAAGTTCTAGTCAGAAAACATAACTTTACTAGGGAACAAAAGAAACATAATAAAATAACTTAAGTTTGGCTCAGCCCTTCATAGATTCGGCTCTGTGAGCTTCGTTCCCTTCCGTAGGCTCACTCCTTGCCTCTCTCTCTGGCCTCCTTGTGGGTGCCATGGTGCTCCCTTTATGTGGCATGCACGGCTGGTTGACCCTCTCCCCTCTACTTGGGGCCATCAGCGTCGGGTGGCCAGGCCGTGTACTCCCAACGTCGCTGCACCTCTATCACCAACCCCCGGGGTAGACCTCCCGGGCGGGATACTATGGAACCCCGTTTGGGTCTTTGCGTGTCAAAAAGATACACGTCAAATAACACAATTTGTCACGTCAAATAAGCTTCTTTACCAATCAGGACCTGAATATGACTCCACGTCACATAATTTAACACGTTAATTCATTTTGTACGTAGTTATTACACATTGATTACACTCTCACTCGTATTTCATATGTCACAACGATGCAACGATATGTATGCTATGAGTCATAGATTTTGTCACTGATGATCACATTTGCATAAAGGTTGTTTGGACTCCGCCCAATTCTCAGGTACTGATGAAAGACGTTCACTCAACTTCTGTTCTTCCGAGGTAAAATTAGCTAGCAATGGCTGCCCAATTTCTCACAAATTGTAAATCTACCACCTCTGATTGCACCAGATTGCTGCTCACGAACAGAAGAGATGGACTTCAACCACCAATAGCCAGGTAACGTTAACTTAATGTTAGCTAGCTATCTAGCTAGCTAGCTAGCCCTCAGAGCATGCGCAGACCAGCTGGCCGGTGTGTTTACGGACATATTCAATCAATCCCTATACCAGTCTGCTGTTCCCACATGCTTCAAGAGGGCCACCATTGTTCCTGTTCCCAAGAAAGCTAAGGTAACTGAGCTAAACGACTACCGCCCCGTAGCACTCACTTCCGTCATCACGACACAACAGTGGTAGGCTTGATTACCAACAACGACGAGACGGCCTACAGAGAGGAGGTGAGGGCCCTCGGAGTGTGGTGTCAGGAAAATAACCTCACACTCAACGTCAACAAAACTAAGGAGATGATTGTGGACTTCAGGAAACAGCAGAGGGAACACCCCCCTATCCACATCGATGGAACAGTAGTGGAGAGGGTAGCAAGTTTTAAGTTCCTCGGCATACACATCACAGACAAACTGAATTGGTCCACTCACACTGACAGCGTCGTGAAGAAGGCGCAGCAGTGCCTCTTCAACCTCAGGAGGCTGAAGAAATTCGGCTTGTCACCAAAAGCACTCACAAACTTCTACAGATGCACAATCGAGAGCATCCTGGCGGGCTGTATCACCGCCTGGTACGGCAACTGCTCGGCCCTCAACCGTAAGGCTCTCCAGAGGGTAGTGAGGTCTGCACAACGCATCACCAGGGGCAAACTACCTGCCCTCCAGGACACCTACACCACCCGATGTTACAGGAAGGCCATAAAGATCATCAAGGACATCAACCACCCGAGCCACTGCCTGTTCACCCCGCTATCATCCAGAAGGCGAGGTCAGTACAGGTGCATCAAAGCTGGGACCGAGAGACTGAAAAACAGCTTCTATCTCAAGGCCATCAGACTGTTAAACAGCCACCACTAACATTGAGTGGCTGCTGCCAACACACTGTCATTGACACTGACCCAACTCCAGCCACTTTAATAATGGGAATTGATGGGAAATGATGTAAATATATCACTAGCCACTTTAAACAATGCTACCTTATATAATGTTACTTACCCTACATTATTCATCTCATATGCATACGTATATACTGTACTCTATATCACCGACTGCATCCTTATGTAATACATGTATCACTAGCCACTTTAACTATGCCACTTTGTTTACTTTGTCTACATACTCATCTCATATGTATATACTGTAATCGATACCATCTACTGTATTCTGCCCTGTACCATCACTCATTCATATATCCTTATGTACATATTCTTTATCCCCTTACACTGTGTATAAGACAGTAGTTTTGGAATTGTTAGTGAGATTACTTGTTGGTTATCCTAACCTTGTTCCTGGAGAGCTACTATCTTGTAGGTTCACTACGACTCTAATCTAGTGCACCTAATTTTAATCATTACCTGCTTAATAAGTTAGAGGTTAGTTACAACTGAGGTTGGATTGAAAACCTACAGGAGGGTACCTCTCCAGGAACAGGGTTGAGGTGAAAACCTACAGGTAGCTCTCCTTGGACTAATGGATCTAGTTCTTTAGATCAATGCATTTGAAAGTCGATAAGTCACTACGAAGGTGCAGTTCCCAAAGTGGAGCTGTCACTTAATGCAGGGGATGAGAAGCCTTATTTCATGTAGTTCTAATTAAATGATAATGGCTGAAGTTAATTTGTTCTTAATGTAGGACATCAAATGATCAGATTTGGATGAGTTGGCTGCAATGTGGCAGCAGAACTTCAGTCAATATCAGCAACGGATATTGGTTATTGTCATGTTCGTCATAATGATGAGACCAAGGTGCAGCATGTGTAGAGTTCCACATATTTTAATAAACTGAAACTCACTATACAAAACAACAAAGCACAACCGAAACGTGCCGCTATACAAAATAGTGCTGACAGGCAACTACACATAGTCAAGTTCCCACACCAGAAAGTGGGGGAAAAAAGGCTACCTAAATATGATCCCCAATCAGAGACAACGATAAACAGCAGGCCAACATAGACATACAAAAAACCCTAGACATACAAAAATCTAGAGAACCCACCCTAGTGTATATAAACAGAGATATCTAAGATCACAGTTATTAGTGAAGTGTCAGTAAAGTGTTTCTAAAAAAACAACATTAACACCAAGACAAGCAATATAGATTGTATAATTTAATTTTAATGATCATTAAGTGAACAATAAAAAGCCAATATAGAAATACAGTACATTTGGAAAGTATTCTGACCCCTTAACTTTTTCCACATTTTGTTACATTAGAGCCTTATTCTAAAATGTATTAAATAAAAAAAAATATAGCGTCATACCCAAAAAGGCTCTATGGTGTAATCGCTGCCAAAGCTGCTTCAGCAAAGTACTGAGTAAAGGGTCATAAATGTAATATTACATTTTTCTTTATACATTTGTAAAAATGTCAACCTCTTTTTGCTTTCTCATTATGGGGTATTGTGTGTAGATTGATGAGGGGGAAAAAATGATTGTATCCATTTTTTAATAAGGCTGTAACATAATAAAATGTGGAAAAAGTCAAGGGGACTGAATACGTTCCGAATGCACTGTACAAACAATACAGCAGATGTAAGTAGATCATTCTTAAATGTTAAAGTGCAGTTACATTTTCAAACACTCAATTGCTACTGTAGTTTAGTGCTACTAGATACAATTATGTATCGTAAAAATGTTTTTATACAACACCGAAATGTGGGGAATTCACAATACCAGAGTTCATGAATTCCCTAAAGGCATTGTAGGTGCTATGAAGAGGGAGCCTTAGTGTGACAGCACACGTGTTTGCCTCTGGGTACTTTTTCTTCTGCTGCCCAGCGAGACGTCTTAAAGGCCTCTACATTTGGATTTATCTGGGGGAATGTTTCCCCCAAAACCTTCAAGAAGCTGCTCTCCTCCTGACCATAGGGCACTTTGATCTCCCTCACAGGATACTCTAAAGATACTGTGATACGGAAACATGATTTCAATCTTATAAAAAGTATCCTAATATAAAACAGGGAAATCGTCCATAATCTTTAAATCAGTAAAATAACCTAGAACAAGTCTATGTTTAATCACAAGATAGAGTCACACCTAGCTTACTTACAAAACAAGCACTGTGCATCGCACTCTGCCTCATGCACTACATGGATATAGGGAAAATGTACCTATCCTGTTCAGCTGCTGGATGGTAGGGTTAGCGATCAGGCAAACCCTCATAGTTATCAACCTGCTTCTCCAGGTTTTCCGCCTTTGGACTCCAGCATTATTCTGTCTCCTGAACGATTGAAATCTGACATGTGCAAATGTTATAAAAATGACAATAATGACACTCAGCATAATCGACACCGTCCATACTCGCACACCCCACGGTAGCTGTTGCAATCATTAGCAAGCTAACGTAATTGTGTTGTGCCGGTTAATGTTGGTTTTTACCAGGTATTACCTAACCTACCAGAATTAATCCTACCTTTGAACCACACAATCCTCCTGGGGTGGTTGTAAAGGTGGTTGCACTTAGCTGGCAAAACTTAAAAAGCAGTCTCTCATGTTTTCAAGGTTCGACATGACTTAGTCGTTTGTTGGTGATGATGAATGAGAAGCTTTACATATAGTGATTGGCCAACATTTGCATATAGTTTACATATTATTTGACACGTCAAATAGTGTTATTTGATGCGTCAAATAGTGTTATTTGACACACAAAGACCCAAACGGCGTTCCATTGGATACCACAGTTATTAAAAGTCTTATTGAAACATTCAATGAAAGTTATGAAAAAACCTCCAAATAACCTTTAAATGTCATTGAAAACACTCATAACATTTGGAGAATGTCCTCTGAACATTATTTAATTACCTTCAAATAACCTATCATTTTAATTCTCAGAACGTGAATAAAACCTGGACAACTTTCAGGGAACCATAGTGAAATATTATCAGAACCTCCCTGCAATCTAAAAATGTACGTTCCCAGAACAGGCTAAATGTTCATTTCTGTTCTCAGAATATTTTTTTAAAAAAAGTTCAGTTTTACCTGTCAGGAAACATATGGCTTCATTCCCAGAACCAATGGAAACCCAAAAACATCTGTTCCCATAATCTCCAAGGAACCAAATGTGCTAGCTAATTGGCCTACAAATGCATAGGCCTACATCATATGCATTGTGACAGCACTGTTAAGCCATTGGCACATTGGGATTTTGTGTCTGAGAATTTCGATGGAGCTAATACTTTGTCAATAGAAGTCATCC
Organism: Oncorhynchus keta; assembly: GCF_023373465.1. NCBI lineage: Eukaryota > Metazoa > Chordata > Actinopteri > Salmoniformes > Salmonidae > Oncorhynchus > Oncorhynchus keta. The sequence goes on along the minus strand of NC_068430.1, from coordinate 48,195,882 downwards.
ATGCTGGATGAATGACAACAGATGATGTCCGACAAAAAACTCACAACACTTGAAGATTCTAAAGTCGGATGACTTTTCAGCAGGGTAGCATGCCCAGTAAAGTCAGGACAGGGGTCCAGCTGCAGTCAGAACAGCAGCATGACCAGGTGGACTGGGGACAGGAACAGCCAGGAATTATCAGGCCAGTTCGTTCTCAGGTTGGGTTGATTGAAATGTGGGGTAGAACTCGCACAAAAGCCAGGCCCTATAGAGTACCACAGTATGAGTCTTAATACCAATAAAACCTAGCGGTCTAGAAGGGAAATGGTTCCAATCATTTTTCCACCATTAATTTTTCCATAGGGGATTTTAGAAACACTTTAAAAAAAGGGCTGTGTTTCGTGTAGGCTTACCCTGGCATGACCTTTTGATACAAGTCTCTAGGACAAGGTGAGTTTTATCAATATATCTGCCTGTATTTACCCTCCCAAAAAATGAAATGCTAATTAGCTGCTAATGTGGCTATCATAAAGAACTATAAATGTCATAATGATCTAGACAAGACTGACGAATCAAGGCAAAGGTTAGAATCTCTGGATTAACTATGTAATCTTAGCTAAAGGTAGTAATTAATAAATTGCCAACATTTATTTAAATGGACAATTTTGTAAACTGTCCTGTGCAAGTTCTGAATTGACACAATCCCTGTTAACAAAGAGATGATGTGCAGGAGCTTGCAGGGTTTTGTTGTTTTGTTATACTGAAGTACTGAAATTCCCACAAAAGAACATTGTTTCTTAACATGCTCTGAACAATGAGAACATTACTTTAAATAGAACCATGAGGAAACCTGTAGGAAACTTGATACTGAAGTAGATATGGTTCTCAGTATGTGCTAGCTGGGTATCCTGCACCATTCCCAGAACATTGTGGGAAGGTTATATGCAAAATAACTATAGGATAACCACGCTCTCACCAAGCTCAGAATGTTTTGTACTCGCTGGGTACCTTCACTGCCACCAGTGTAGTGTCTGAATTAATCTATGAAATGTAATTTAAGGATGGAACTTCACGTTGAAGATTTACAGTACTTGACTCAGTCTACAAAAATAATCACCACTCATTGTTCAACTAGTCTCCACTATCTATACCATAGGCATCAGTGGAGGCTACTGAGGGGAGGACGGCTCATAATAATTGCTGGAATGGAGTTAATGAAATGGTATCTGACATATCAAACATGTGATTTCCATGTGGTTGACGCCATTCCATTTACTCCATCTCAGCCATAATTATATGCTGTCCTCACCTCAACAGCCTCCTCTGATAGACATTAAAACCAGTAGTTAGTTATAGCGCTGATGGCGCATGATGCCGGAAGTATTTGAATTTGAAACGTGCCATATTGCTGAATGGGGTTGAATGGCACCAAAAACATTGCTAAGGATCATGGTGAAAGTGGCCGTAACTAGCAAAGGATCATGGTCGATGTAGTTATTTTCACCCTGCCTGAGCGACACATGCAAAAAGCGTGCATATGAGGGCGCAAGCCCGTGGTCCTGTGTGACATTTATTTTTATTTTTTCCTGTGTGACTAAATGTAGTAGCCAGAATGGATCACTATTTTAAAAAATATCTCTATTTTTAGCGAACTTTTAAATTATTCACTGTGTGGAACGAATTTGATCATATATTTTTTTAATTGCCCAAAATACGTGTAATTTTGGGGGGTTGGCCATTCTGACGATAGTCATTTACATGTATTTTCTAGGGCTGAACAGGGCTTTTAGCACTGCTAGCAGCAAGAGCTCATGATTTCACTCTCCAGACCAGACACTGGGGGCCTGGTCTATACCAAGGGGCCAGGTTTCCAGTCTAGAAGCACGGTTTAGACTGCACTTACAGTTTTGCTTCAATTTCCATAAACGGCCACATAGAGAAGTCAAGTTTTAAAATTCCTAATAAAACATCAGCTTTGTGCACAAAACATCCGTTGAAATATTGAAATAATTGTCACGGAGGCAATGATTTTTTTTTTCATCACTCACACCGACGATATTAAGATCTTATATTCATCCAATATCTGCCATGTTTTTGGATGACGTAATGATTACATAGCTAATCGTGCTGCTCGCTCATGGGATGTTGGACGGTATAAACAGGATGAACCCTGGATTTAGAAGGTTCATGAATCGGCCTATGCAAATGTCAGTAAATTACCTTGAAAACAAGGTCGGATATCTTGGACACAGTCTCTAATTAATATTATACCTCTATGGTCTATACACCTTGAGTCATTGATGCCAGTAAAAAACCGTGTGCAAGAGCAATGTCATCATCAGGTATACTGATATATTTAATGTTTTTTTAAATATTTTATGTTAGTTTATTGTACCATAAAGAATATAAGCAGGAATCATTAGGGCTGCTAACCATATGCCTAACCATAACCTTTAAATTAAGACCAAAAAGCTTGTTTTTGTTTCCATTAATGTTTCTAGTACAAACCAAGATAATCCCTCTGCAAAACCAATTCCTTCCATCACCCGTCCCTTTTCCCTTTCCCTTTTGTGCCACAACGTCAAAGATTTTCATAACTAAACCAAGATAGCCTGTCGTTTCCAATGGGAACAGATTAGTCATAGTGGGCAGAACAAGCAAGGAGGTGGGCAGAGCCAAACACGAATTAGCCTATTGACCCGTTCTAGCATACATCTGCATATGTCTGTTTTGGGAACAGATCAAATGTTTCATCAATGAGAACATTTGCAGAATGTAGGCCAAAATTCATCTTCCGGTTCCATCTTCTACAACTGCCCGTGGGCTTCCTCTCACTACCATATCTGTGAATATGAATAGGGAAACCGACCGACCTCCAGCACAGTAAGTGGCGGTGTATGCGCCTTTCAGTTGGTTGCGATCCGCCAATACAAATTTAAAGAAGAATAAATATTCCATGCGCATAAATCCGAAAGATCAACGCATCAGAGGTGGACTAACACATTTTGGTGAAGGTCGTGAGTGCTTATTGTAAGTATTTAGTAAATGTGAAACCAAATGCTTTCTATGAAACATGTACAGACAATATATACTTAGTTGTTTAAATGTTATGATTCTCTCCTTACATGGTCAATTTGTAATTGTCGACATTACCCGTTAGCAACAAACTAAGTTTGCTAAACCTATCTGTTCAATGTTGTGGGTGTAGTAGTTTATCTGTCAGAATACACATGTATATATATCTAGCCAATTGCAGCTAACATTTAGCTAATTATGTTGACTTTCTTTTCTTTACAAATATTAGCGGCCGACAGCGCTCATCTACCCAATGGCCAGGGTAGAAGGACCTACGTTAGCTAGCTAAGGAGCTTGTTAGCATTACATTTTACATTTGAGTCATGACATTGATAGTTTTGATGGTTTTCTGAAATTGTGACACTAAGGTAGGTAGGTAAGTAAGTCAACTATTGACATAACTAGCTGCCAGTAGTTAACGAATGTAGCATTCTGTACCAGCACACACATTGGCTAGACTGATATAGCCCATTAGAAAAAGTATGGCTAGCTATTTCTAAATAGAGGCATTTTACATACAATATATATGGATCACATTAGCCAATATCAATAGCATCACCAGCTTCAGATGGAGATATTCAACCATGTTTTTCTGAATTGCCAATCTGATTGGTGTCCTTTCTTTTGAAGGGGAATCTGCTAGCTACCACTTGGGATTGATCCAAATGTGACTTGGATGTTGGTCACGCAGCTAAATGCCTGATTTAATTTTCACCTCACAGCAAAGTCATTACAATCAACTTAAGTGTGACCTTAAGTACAACCAATATATTTCTTGATATAAGGACATTTCTGAAAGCAGCATTGTTGTACTTGAACGCAAGTCAATTATGTGCCATTTCTCTTCTGAACTCCAGGAATTCCACAATGTCTCTGGCTAAGCCTGCAATGCGAGGACTCCTTGGGAAGCGTCTGCGGTTCCATTTGCCCATTGCCTTCGCTCTGTCATTGGTGGCTGCAGCAGCTTTCAAGGTCAGCTGACAATCATGTTTTTGTTTAAGGTGGCCCGGGATTTCAGCAAGGTGGCCACCTTAACATTTTCGATGTAGGAAAAGCCCTGGGGAGAGAAGTTTGAAATGGAATGGTTAAAGTCCATCATGGAATTTGTCACATTGAATGGATATAATCAGCAACAGGCATGTGTTTGTATTCATAAGTAAATACTTCCTTCTGATGAGGTAATATTGTCTTTGTCTTCTCAGTATGGTGTAACAGAGCCCAGGAAACGGGCCTATGCCGATTTCTACAAACAATATGACACCACAAAGGAGTTCAACAACATGAGGGACGCTGGCGTTTTTGAAAGTGTCAGGCCAACTGGCAAATAAACCCCTGTGAGTATTTTGCAACCAATGAGGCATCATTTCATCTATCTATTAGGCCAGTGTTCTTCAATCCTTGTCCTGGAGGGCTGCAGTGGGTGCAAGCTTTTGTCCCAGCCAGCCCCACATTGGCACACCTCGGTTGTGTTCTGTAGGCACAAATCAGAACATTTGTCAAAATGTTCAACTTGTCCTGTAAGTGTGCAAATGTTTCTAAAATGTTTCAGAACATTGTTGCCTACTGTTGTTGTATTGTTGGAATACCTAGGATAGGATAAAGTAATCCTTCTCACCCCCCCTAAAAGATTTAGATGCACTATTGTAAAGTGGCTGTTCCACTGGATGTCATAAGGTGAATGCACCAATTTGTAAGTCGCTCTGGATAAGAGCGTCTGCTAAATGACTTAAATGTAAATGTACTGAATAAGCCCTTGAATTTGATAAACAAGGTCTCAACGATTTGTTGAGCCAAGTGTTTTTGGCGCTAACCTTAACAAGGAGGATAAAAGAATGCTGCAGTGCTCTTGGACCATGAGTGGATGGTTTTATAATAATGTGTCAATGTTATAGCTGCAATACTGCATTGTGTTATGTGTTATGATCTGTCCCTTTCTGTATTACAGCTGATGTCCCATTGTGCATTCCTGGTCTGATGTTCCAGCTCTGTGATTTACTCATCGAACACTGCGGTTATGTTCTCGTGAATAAATTATTCTCTATTGGTGCCAGTGCCTCATTATGATTAATCTGTGTTATTGTGATAAACTGTTTTGAAACATTTTTTATTAATAAGAATGCAACAATGCTTTCATTCCCAAAGAATACCGGGAGTGTGTTCATTACGTCTTGCAACGGAAACCATTTTACGAACCAAACCGAAGCAATCAGAAAGCTTTAGCAAAAAAATGTTTAGCAACAGAATCAGCATTTAAAAAATTACATTTCAGTTGAAGTCATGTGAGTAAAAGTTGTACTATAATAAAACAATCATGACAGCTGTGATGGAAACTAGAACTTTACATTTTTTAAATGGTAACAGAATTTGTTTGACATGGGATGTTTTTGTGTTGGGTAAAAACAATTATGTGAGAAATGCGACGTTACGCTTGTAGTCATGTGATAATGTGTGTGGTCCTCACACTAAGACTCAGGGAAACCATGTTTATTATTAGGCTATAGATTAAATATATGAATAACTTCCCAGGGTGGTGAGCCTGATGCCCCTTTCCAATAAATATTGAGGGTCTTATTGTGGAGACATTATCGATGCTTGACTGCAGTTTTCACAATCTCATGTACACTAGCCTACCCACAATGTATCTATAAACTGTTGGCTAGAGCACAAGTGCCAAGATCAGAGTAGGCCTATTTGCTATTTAATGCAACCGTTTTTGTGACGACAACTAGAGGTAGAGTTGAAAATGCAATGGGAACACATTGAACTTTTACTTCGTACATGAAAACGTAAGTGAAAGTACATGTGTGCAATTCGTCATCACGCACTGCTTTTTATCCTATCTTTATCTGTTTTCAGTCTGGTGGGAAAATGCACATTTTCTTTACATTGGGTTTATAATATACACATGAAAGTCTGTCGCCAATTGGATGGAAACCAGTTGTGTGATAGGGGATTTCTATAGGTCGTTATCATTAAAATGTCAAGGTGCTGAGCGTTAGATTTGCCTGGTGTGTGTGAGGGGACACCCAGCTCCAATACAATCATGCCATTTAAAAGGGAAAAAAACGTCCTGTAATTTACAGTGTCAAATAACCCGTGAGAATCTTTTTTTGTGAACACATTTTTAATTTTGGCTGTAAGGTTGGTAGCAGCATGGAAAATCGTTGTGGAAATCAGTTGCAACTCAAATCGACAATACAAAGCTCCCTCTGTGGCCTGGCTTGCTAGCTAGCAAGCAAGCGTTGCCACACACAACACCAAAGACAATATCAGCATGTAACGTAGCTAGTTGGCTCTAAAATAGCTTGAAACAAACTGCACTATCAATGTAGGGGTCTACAATCTCACCATGTTCAACCTGCAGATCAATGTCACTCGAGTTGCACTCTTAACATTCGCAACTGCAGATATACTTTTGAGGAGATGGGAAACGTTTCCCATTCTACGTTAATGAAACGTTCTCCAAGTTTCGAATTGGAGTCTTTTGGGCGCTAGATCAAAAAAACATTAGCCCGAATTTCAACAAGAAGTACAACATAAATATTTTCCGGGATGTGGGATAATTAACTTGCTTGCTATCTGTAGTACTGTATAGCTCTGGAATCGTTACATTTACATACGTTCGAGGGAAAATGGGGACGTTTCGCGACATATACACTGATTTTGAGATGGGATTGCGTGACGATTAATTTAGCAACTGCATGACAACGTGAACGCGATTAGGTTGACAGTCTGGATTCCTTTCTATAATATCCCTGGCAACGGCACCATGCAATGCACCTTGGCCTAAAGAGGCAGGCAAATAGGAAACGTGCTCGACACACTGTTAAACGAGAAATTCCTCGAGGTAGGAATGTCGCAAAAATATGATAAACGATTTATGACATGGCTATTATTGAATTCTGACATGTATGATAATGCGTTTTAGGATCTAAAAGCCGCATTCCTATTAACTTCCAGGGTAGTGAGAGCGACTTTATCACGCCGCTGCTTCATACCGCCCGGATGTCTGCCTGCTTGAACGCCAATACTTCAGATATACATGAAAATATGCAATTACATTTACATTACATTTAAGTCATTTAGCAGACGCTCTTATCCAGAGCGACTTACAAATTGGTGCATACACCTTATGACATCCAGTGGAACAGCCACTTGCATCTAAATCTTTTTTTTTTTTTTTTTTGGGGGGGTGAGAAGGATTACTTACCCTTACTTACCCTATCCTAGGTATTCCTTGAAGAGGTGGGGTTTCAGGTGTCTCCGGAAGGTGGTGATTGACTCCGCTGTCCTGGCGTCGTGAGGGGGTTTGTTCCACCATTGGGGGCCAGAGCAGCGAACAGTTTTGACTGGGCTGAGCGGGAACTGTACTTCCTCAGTGGTAGGGAGGCGAGCAGGCCAGAGGTGGATGAACGCAGTGCCCTTGTTTGGGTGTAGGGCCTTATCAGAGCCTGGAGGTACTGAGGTGCCGTTCCCCTCACAGCTCCGTAGGCAAGCACCATGGTCTTGTAGCGGATGCGAGCTTCAACTGGAAGCCAGTGGAGAGAGCGGAGGAGCGGGGTGACGTGAGAGAACTTGGGAAGGTTGAACACCAGACGGGCTGCGGCGTTCTGGATGAGTTGTAGGGGTTTAATGGCACAGGCAGGGAGCCCAGCCAACAGCGAGTTGCAGTAATCAAGACGGGAGATGACAAGTGCCTGGATTAGGACCTGCGCCGCTTCCTGTGTGAGGCAGGGTCGTACTCTGCGGATGTTGTAGAGCATGAACCTACAGGAACGGGACACCGCCTTGATGTTAGTTGAGAACGTCAGGGTGTTGTCCAGGATCACGCCAAGGTTCTTAGCGCTCTGGGAGGAGGACACAATGGAGTTGTCAACCGTGATGGCGAGATCATGGAACGGGCAGTCCTTCCCCGGGAGGAAGAGGAGCTCCGTCTTGCTGAGGTTCAGCTTGAGGTGGTGATCCGTCATCCACACTGATATGTCTGCCAGACATGCAGAGATGCGATTCGCCACCTGGTCATCAGAAGGGGGAAAGGAGAAGATTAATTGTGTGTCGTCTGCATAGCAATGATAGGAGAGACCATGTGAGGTTATGACAGAGCCAAGTGACTTGGTGTATAGCGAGAATAAGAGAGGGCCTAGAACAGAGCCCTGGGGGACACCAGTGGTGAGAGCGCGTGGTGAGGAGACAGATTCTCGCCACGCCACCTGGTAGGAGCGACCTGTCAGGTAGGACGCAATCCAAGCGTGGGCCGCGCCGGAGATGCCCAACTCGGAGAGGGTGGAGAGGAGGATCTGATGGTTCACAGTATCGAAGGCAGCCGATAGGTCTAGAAGGATGAGAGCAGAGGAGAGAGAGTTAGCTTTAGCAGTGCGGAGCGCCTCCGTGATACAGAGAAGAGCAGTCTCAGTTGAATGACTAGTCTTGAAACCTGACTGATTTGGATCAAGAAGGTCATTCTGAGAGAGATAGCGGTAGAGCTGGCCAAGGACGGCACGCTCAAGAGTTTTGGAGAGAAAAGAGAGAAGGGATACTGGTCTGTAGTTGTTGACATCGGAGGGATCGAGTGTAGGTTTTTTCAGAAGGGGTGCAACTCTCTTGAAGACGGGAGGGACGTAGCCAGCGGTCAGGGATGAGTTGATGAGCGAGGTGAGGTAAGGGAGAAGGTCTCCGGAAATGGTCTGGAGAAGAGAGGAGGGGATAGGGTCAAGCGGGCAGGTTGTTGGGCGGCCGGCCGTCACAAGACGCAAGATTTCATCTGGAGAGAGAGGGGAGAAAGAGGTCAGAGCATAGGGTAGGGCAGTGTGAGCAGAACCAGCGGTGTCGTTTGACTTAGCAAACGAGGATCGGATGTCGTCGACCTTCTTTTCAAAATGGTTGACGAAGTCATCTGCAGAGAGAGAGAGGGGGGGGATTCAGGAGGGAGGAGAAGGTGGCAAAGAGCTTCCTAGGGTTAGAGGCAGATGCTTGGAATTTAGAATGGTAGAAAGTGGCTTTAGCAGCAGAGACAGAGGAGGAAAATGTAGAGAGGAGGGAGTGAAAGGATGCCAGGTCCGCAGGGAGGCGAGTTTTCCTCCATTTCCGCTCGGCTGCCCGGAGCCCTGTTCTGTGAGCTCGCAAGGAGTCGTCGAGCCACGGAGCGGGAGGGAGGACCGAGCCGGCCTGGAGGATAGGGGACATAGGGAGTCAAAGGATGCAGTAAGGGAGGAGAGGAGGGTTGAGGAGGCAGAATCAGGAGATAGGTTGGAGAAAGTTTGAGCAGAGGGAAGAGATGATAGGATGGAAGAGGAGAGAGTAGCGGGGGAGAGAGAGCGAAGGTTGGGGGCGCGATACCATCCGAGTAGGGGCAGTGTGGGAAGTGTTGGATGAGAGCGAGAGGGAAAAGGATACAAGGTAGTGGTCGGAGACTTGGAGGAGTTGCAATGAGGTTAGTGGAAGAACAGCATCTAGTAAAGATGAGGTCAAGCGTATTGCCTGCCTTGTGAGTAGGGGGAAGGTGAGAGGGTGAGGTCAAAAGAGGAGAGGAGTGGAAAGAAGGAGGCAGAGAGGAATGAGTCAAAGGTAGACGTGGGGAGGTTAAAGTCGCCCAGAACTGTGAGAGGTGAGCCGTCCTCAGGAAAGGAGCTTATCAAGGCATCAAGCTCATTGATGAACTCTCCGAGGGAACCTGGAGGGCGATAAATGATAAGGATGTTAAGCTTGAAAGGGCTGGTAACTGTGACAGCATGGAATTCAAAGGAGGCGATAGACAGATGGGTAAGGGAGAAAGAGAGAAAGACCACTTGGGAGAGATGAGGATCCGGTGCCACCACCCCGCTGACCAGAAGCTCTCGGGGTGTGCGAGAACACGTGGGCGGACGAGGAGAGAGCAGTAGGAGTAGCAGTGTTATCTGTGGTGATCCATGTTTCCGTCAGTGCCAAGAAGTCAAGGGACTGGAGGGAGGCATAGGCTGAGATGAACTCTGCCTTGTTGGCCGCAGATCGGCAGTTCCAGAGGCTACCGGAGACCTGGAACTCCACGTGGGTCGTACGCGCTGGGACCACCAGATTAGGGTGGTCGCGGCCACGCGGTGTGGAGCGTTTGTATGGTCTGTGCAGAGAGGAGAGAACAGGGATAGACAGACACATAGTTGACAGGCTACAGAAAAGGCTACGCTAATGCAAGGAGATTGGAGTGACAAGTGGACTACACGTCTCGAATGTTCAGAAAGTTAAGCTTACGTAGCAAGAGTCTTATTGACTAAACTGATTAAAATGATACAGTACTGCTAAAGTAGGCTAGCTGGCAGTGGCTGCGTTGTTGACACTACACTAATCAAGTCGTTCCGTTGAGTGTAATAGTTTCTACAGTGCTGCTAATCGGGGCTAGCTGGCTAGCTAGCAGTGTTGTTTACGTTACGTTGCGTTAAAAGAACGACAATAGCTGGCTAGCTAACCTAGGAAATCGCTCTAGACTACACAATTATCTTTGAAACAAAGACGGCTATGTAGCTAGCTACGATCAAACAAATCAAACCGTTGTACTGTAATGAAATGAAATGAAAATGTGATACTAACTGTGGAGCGAGCGGAATGCGACCGGGTTGTTGTTGGCTAGCTGTTAGCTGTTAGCTGTTGGCTAGCTAGCAGAGTCTCCTACGTTAAGGACGACAAATAGCTGGCTAGCGAACCTCAGTGAATTAAGATAATCACTCCAAGGCTACACACACTAAACTACACAATTATCTTGGAAACAAAGACAGCTATGTAGCTAGCTAACACTAGACTAATCAAGTCGTACAGTTGAGTGAATAGCACTACAGTGATGCTAATCTGTGTGCGTTAGCTAGCGCTTGCTAGCTCCTGGGCGAATAGCAGTGAAGGCTACGTTAGGGCGACGAAATACGATAATTATGCAATTATCTCTGATACAAGGACGGCTATGTAGCTAGCTAAGAAGAATTGCTAAGATTAGACAAATCAACCGTTGTACTATAATGAAATGTAATGAAAAAGTTATACAACCTGCAGAGCGAAGTGCAATGACCCAGCGATTCGATAGAACGTCACTCGGAGATGCACAACAACAGTATTACATTCAAAACGGATGAACCATTCCTTTAAGGGATTGTTAAAGCTGCAATATGTAACCTTTTGGGCGACACAACCATATTCACATATTTATAAATAAATTATAGTCACTTATTGAAAGCAAGTCTAATGAGAGGTAGTTCTGATCTATATGCGATATTTCTATTCTTTCCGTTGTTAAATGTCGTTTTTGCCTCTTGCTTTCTGTTTTGTACACCAGTTTAAAACAGCTGAAAAAAACTATATTTTTAGTTATGCAAAGTATATTTCACAGCGTTTAGGTGGTATGATTATCTGCTGATTTGGTCACAAACTGAAATTAGGCGAACTATTAGAATTTTAGCAATCAGGAAATTGAGTGATTTCTACACAGTGCATCTTTAAATAAATGTGAATTATTTGGTTGTAATATCATCACATCTAGAAGAGCATTGTCAGAACTACACATTTCCGATTATTCCATGGAAAACCATAACACACATTTAGCTCAATTAGAGTTATACAGCAAGTAACTGCATGCTTTTCATGATCAGTAAAACATCAATTGATCATATAATTTCAGATATGTGAGGTTGCATCACGATATCTCTCAATATTGGCCACCGTATTTAAAAAATGGATCTCACAACGGGCCCCAGGATCTCACCACAGTATTTTTGTGCATTCAACCTGCCATCGATAAAATGAAATTGTGTTTGTTGTCTGTAGCTTATGCCTGCTAATACTATATCCCCACCACCATCATGGGGCACATCAGCAAACTGCTCGTCCACACAACGCCATACATGTGGATTGTGGTTGTGAGGCTGGTTGAACCTACTAAAAAATTCTCTAAAATGACATTGAAGGTGGCTTATAGTAGAGAAATTAACATTTAATTCTCTGGCAACAGTTCTGGTAGACATTCCTGCAGTCAGCATGCCAATTGCATGCTCCCTCAAAACTTGAGACATCTGTGGCATTGTATTGAGTGACAACTACACATAGAGTGGCCCTTTATTGTCCCCAGCACAAGGTGCACCTGTGTAATTACCATGCTGTTTAGTCAGCTTCTTGACATTCCACACCTGTTAAATGGATGGAATATCTTGGCATAGAAGAAATGCTCACTAATAGGGATGTAAAACAATATGTGCCCAGAATATGAGAGAAATAATGTTTTTGCGTATGGAACATTTCTGGGATCTTTTATTTCAGCTCATGAAAGATGGGACCAACACTTTACATGTTGCGTTCATATTTTTGTTCAGTGTATATGTGCCTGACAGGTTTGAGGGGTTTAGGTTAATTTCCCGTCCTTTGAGGGCTCTGCCTGTCAAGCAGAAGGGCGCATTTGCTGATGTACTGTCAGCTGATGTTAACTTTGCAAGCTACCGGTAGAAACTTTGTACACTTGTCCAAACATAGTGGTAAGAAGACCGAATATTCAACCAACATAAGCCTACCTAGTGACGTTAGCTAACCTTAACCCCTTTTTAACATTGTATTTAAGATTGTTTAATTACGATGGCTGCTGACAGACATGATAAACTACATTGATTGATGAACCACGTCAAATTAGCTAGCTAGCTAGCTAGCTAATAACAGATTTTGTATTTTTGGTATTTTATTAGGATCCCCGTTAGGTGTTGCAAAAGCAGCAGCTACTCTTCCTGGGGTCCACACAAAATATGAAACATGACATAATACATAATACAGAACATTAGTAGACAAGAACAGCTCAAGGTCAGAACTATATAAAAAAATATATATATATAAATATATAAATATATAATATACACACAAACCATCTAGGTCAAATAGGGGAGAAGCGTTGAGTCGTGAGGTGTTGCTTTATTTGTTTTTTTGAAACCAGGTTTGCTGTTTATTTGAGCAATGTGAGGATGGAAGGAAGTTTCATGCAATAAGGGCTCTATATAATACTCTATGCTTTCTTGAATTTGTTTTGGATTTGGGGACTGTGAAAAGACACCTGGTGGCATGTCTGGTGGGGTAAGTGTGTGTGTCAGAGCTGTGTGTAAGTTGACTATGCAAACAATGTAGGATTTCCAACACATTAATGTTTCTTATAAAAAGAAGAAGTGATGCAGTCAGTCGCTCCTCAGCTCTTAGCCAAGAGAGACTAGCATGCATAGTATTTGTATCAACCCTCTGATTTACAATGAAGAGCAAAACGTGCCACTCTGTTCCGGGCCAGCTGCAGCTGAACTAGGTCTTTCTTGCAGCACTGGACCACACGACTGGACAACAATCAAGATTAGACAAAACTAGAGCCTGCAGAACCTGGTTTTTGGAGTGTGGTGTCAAAAAAGCAGAGCATCTCTTTATTACGGACAGACCTCTCCCCATCTTTACAACCATTGAATCAACAGTTGAAGTTGGAAGTTTATACATACACCTTAGCCAAATAAGAAAAAGGGAGAGAAAGAAGAAGCCATATCTCAGACTCACCAATAAAAGAAAATATTAAGATGTCCAGACACTGGACGGAGGAACTCTGCCTAGAAGGCCAGCATCCCGGAGTCGCCTCTTCACTGATGACGTTGAGACTGGTGTTTAGTGGGTACTATTTAATGAAGCTGCCAGTTGAGGACTTGTGACACTAATGTACTTGTCCTCTGGCTCAGTTGTGCACCGGGACCTCCCACTCCACTTTCTATTCTGGTTAGAGCTGTTCTGTGAAGGGAGTAGTACACAGCACTGTACGAGATCTTCAGTTTCTTGGCAATTTCTCGCAATGAATGGCCTTCATTTCTCAGAACAAGAATAGACTGATGAGTTTCAGGCCATTTTGAGCCTGTAATCAAACCCACAAATGCTGATGCTCCAGATACTCAACTAGTTTAAAGAAGGCCAGTTTTATTGCTTCTTTAATCAGGACAACAGTTTTCAGTTGTGCTAACATAATTGCAAAATGGTTTTCTAATGATCAATTAGCCTTTTAAAATGATTAACTTGGATTATCTAACACAACGTGCCATTGGAATACAGGAGTGATGGTTGCTGATAACGGGCCTCTGTACTCCTATGTAGATATTCCATAAAAAATCAGCCGTTTCTAGCTACAATAGTCTACACTGTATTTCTGATCAATTTGATGTTATTTTAATGGACAAAAATGTTGCTTTTCTTTCAAAAACAAGGACATTTTCCAAGTGACCCCATACTTTTGAACGGTAGTGTAAGTTTTTTCATCAGCAAACTATGATCAATAAAGTCAAAAGCTGCACAAACGTCTAACAAAACAGTCAATCATAAGTCATTTGTGTAAGTGCCGTGCTTGTTGAATGTCCTTCCCTATGTAACAGTATAACTTTAGTCCGTCCCCTCGACCATACCCGGGCTCGAACTAGGGACCCTCTGCACACATCAACAACATTCACCCACGAAGCATCGCTACCCATCGCTCCACAAAAGAGCAAGGGGAACCACTACTTCAAGGTCTAAGAGCATGTGACGTCACCGATTGAAACGTTATTTAGCGAGCACCACTGCTAACTAGCTAGCCGTTTCACATCCGTTACACTATAAGCATGCTAAAAGCCTGTTGTTAATTTGTTTACAGTAAAATACCATTGTATCTGGTCAAACAACATTTTTTTTCAAAAGTTTACTAAGGGTTGGTGACAGGCTGATTGGTGTCTGAGAAATTCTATAGGAAGAGAGAGACTGCAGATTCATTCAAACAACAATTTTATAAGATTAGCAAAAATGAAGCAATCAACCATAACCAAGAAGGGCTTAACAGCTTAACAAACATAACCGGGTCTCTGCTTTAATAGTGAAAATACAACCCCTTCCTGTGTACATGGCAGTCAGCAGATAGTGTGTAAAAGGTATTAGTTGTCTGTGCAGACTTTAAGATAGCACAAGGTTGATAACCCGAGGGCTCAACCGTCTAACTGCATCCACAACATCAAACACTATATTGTACCCCTTTCTGCAAGGTTCAATACTTGTGACTTTCTGTAGATAGTAATCCCACGGGATGTCACATGCTACAGTTGCACCCAAACGGCTTTTAGCTGTAAGCCCAGTCTTATGATTAAGTCACACCAAGACAAGTTTGTATCAGGTTAGAAAAAACACTAGCATAAAACAAAAGACTATTCTTTAAGCAGTAAAACACAGGAGAGCATGACTAATTCTGTAATTTTCCATTGCATAACCTCCCTTTTGATACTAAGTCTCAACCTAATAGAAAATGACTTAGTTTCAAAACTTTCACATAATGCAATTCATTCTCAGAAGGGGGAAAGGAACATATGAATTTAAACGTCAGTACATACTTTATCACCACACACAAGGCAATTGTTTCGTTGAGACTGTTCATATGGCCTGTTGTCCATTTGTGTACAGTAAAATAGCATTGTATCTGGTCAAACAGTTTTTTTCTCTAAAAGTTTACTAAGGGTTGGTGACAGGCTGATTAATCGGCTACTTGAGCCAGTAAAGGTGGCTTTACTATTCTTAGGTAGCGGAATGACTTTTGCTTCCTTCCAGGCCTGAGGGCACACACTTTCTAGTAGGCTTAGATTGAAGATATGGCAAATAGGAGTGGCAATATCATCCGCTATTATCCTCAGTAATCTTCCCATCCAAGTTGTCAGACTCCGGTGGCTTGTCATTGTAGATAGACCAATAAAGATTCACCTCTTCCACACTCACTTTACGGAATTCAAAATTACACTGTTATCTTTCATAATTTGATCAGTTATACATGGATTTGTTGTGCCAGCATTTTCTGCTGGCATGTCATGCCTTAGTTTGCTGATCTAAAATTATTAAAGTAATATGCGATTTCAGTGAGTTTTGGGATGAATGAGCCACCTGATTCAATTAATTTTGGATCTGAGTTTTCCTTTTTGCCCAACATTTTAAGGTGCTCTAAAGCTTTTTACTATCAATCTTTATAAAATGTATCTTTGTTTCATAGTATTGTTTATTATTTCTATTCCGTTTAGTCACATAATTTCTCAATTTGCAGTATGCTTGCCAATCTATTGTGCAGTCAGACTTATTTACCATTCCTTTTGCCGCTCAACCATACCATTTTTAAATTCCTCATCCATTCACAGGGATTTAACAGTTTTTACAGTCATTTTCTTAATGGGTGCATGCTTATTAGTAACTGGAATAAGCAATGTCTTAAATATGTCAAGTGCAGCATCTGGTTGCTCATCAATACACACCACAGAAAAACAAATATTCTTTACATCAACAACATAGAAGTTACTACAAAACTGTGTATTACCTCTTGTACACTACATTAGGCCCAGCCTTTGGAACTTCGGTTTTCCTAGATATGCCTGCTATATTGTGATCACTACGTCCTATGAATTTGGATACTGTTTTAAAGCAAATTTCTGCAGCATTAGTAAATATGTGATCAATACATGTTGATGATTTAATTCCTGTGCTGTTTGTAACTACCCTGGTAGGTTGACTGATAACCTGAACCAGGTTGCAGGCACTAGTTGCCGTTTGCAGCTCACACAATTTGTGGAACCTTTCACGGGCCCACAAGAAGCAGGATAGCATACTCCCGCAGCTCCCAGTGATAGGTCCAGTCCTCCCACAGCAGGCAGAGCCCCGTCAGACCCAGAGAGAGGGAAAGGAGCCAAACTCAAAGACAAAGTCGCTGTTAGAGTCAGCATAGCTGTCGCAGACACAGGCAGTCCAAGTAAAGAAGGCACTGGTAGATTAGGCACCAGGGCAGCAAAGTTGTTCTTCATGTCGATTTGCTCCAGACCTCTCTCAGACACTCTACTCCATTTAGCAGGATGCCACTGCCTTCGGTTTCCACGACTTGTGACATGGGACCAGCACTGATTGGAACAATCCTCTTACTGTTCTCCGTCTACTCCACTAGAAGATGGAGGAGGAGAAGCAGATGAAGCCGACTTCCTTGGCAGACAAGTTCCAGGTAGCACAGGCCACCCGGATAGGGACAGATGACAAGAAGGGGATACATCCATCAAGCTCAAGCAACGTCCAGCCACAGGAGTTGAGAACGTTCCAGTTTGCGTTTTCCCCATAAGTTCACGCAGAATTGACTTTTGCTTGCTAAGGATAGCATCCTCACTCCTGTAATCCTCCGCAAGCAAACAATTGGCGCATTGGAACTCAATTAGCACATTGGAACACAATATTGTCCCGGACAAGAGTGTAAATTTAGATTTTTTTTATTTAACCCAGTAAGTTGACTGAGAACACATTCTTAATTACAGTAACAACCTGGGGAATAGTTAAAGGGGAGAGGACATGATTGAGCCAATTGTAAGCTGGGGATGATTACAATTGGCTCATTCATTCAGGTGATGGTATGAGGGCCAGATTGAGAATTTAGCCAGGACACTGGGGTTAACACCCCTGTCGCGATACGAAACCTTCAGCCCCGCCCCTTGGCCGGCAGCGGGGTTGCTAGAGTTGGTTAGCGTCCCGTTCCCTGGATTGGACAGGGCACTATAGGTACTTCAGGTTATCTCGGTATAACCAGGACCGCTCGCGTAGCCCTGCCTCTCTTTCTATATCGAAGCGTTTTCCGCGTAGAGAGGTCTTTTGCCTTGTCACTCTCAACGGTCTAGCTCTAGCTGGGATGTGTGAACCCCACCTTTATCCTCTAGACTCTTTGTTTCACCACTAATTGGTCCTTGAGTTATTATTAAGCACTAGTCCTACCAGTCTCTATATGATTTCCCTGTGGTTGAGTGTTTCCCCTCTGTGATGTATCTAGTTTAAAGTGTGAGGACCTTTAGTCAACTTAGTCTCACTACTCTGCCCGTCGGCTATGTATCGCTTGGAAAATAAAACTTAGATAGATCGATAAGACAATTAAATGAATCACTACTGGACACACCTTCCTCTTTGTCTTTTAATAGTAACTCATTCTGTCATAGAGTACTGATCTCCGTTTCCAGTGTCCCGGTAGCGGGGAGTGTCAGAGTTGTTATCTCCCGTGCCGTTAACTGTCTTTGAGAGAACCGTTTACTCGAGACAAAATAAGACTACCGTTTATTTTTGAAAACACTCTGTTTTTTGTCTTTTACAATCAAACACACTTCAAAATACACAATTGTTACTCGGTCACACACAGCGTTAATCAAAAACATGCAATTGACTTAATGCTCTTATAAAATGCCTGGCACAATGATAACACTTATCTCTATATTAAATACTTATAATAGTTATTTAATTACCTTTGAGAGATGACGAGGAGACCCACAAGATCAGGAGCAGAGTTTCAATCGGTCAGAGTTCTTATAGAATTTAGTTAGTAGCGACTCCCCTCTACTGGCTGAGAGGTTGACTTGGAGTCGGTGCTTTACTAAATTGAGAGATTCAAGTTTGGACTGGATGAGAGAACCCGCTGGTGATTCCCTGCCCCAAATGGAATACAAAAAAGTCTGTGTCCGCAACGAGGTCGGGATGCTGAGCTCAATCGAGAGGTTCCGGAGAACACTTCTGGATATATTTGCATCAACACCCTGGCGCAAAATCACAGGGTCAATTCAGACATCCATAAGAGAAAGCAAGGGATAACCTTAAGGTCTAGAGTGGCTCTCAACCCCGTTGAACTACCGCAGTGTCAGTGGCCCGCAACAAGGTCGAGATGCTGAGCTCAATCGAGAGGTTCCGGAGAACACTTCTGGATATATTTGCATCAGCACCCACGCGCCTGGCGCAAAGCGACAAAACAACTGGTCAATAGTTAAACGGTATATCGGAGAGTCACTTCTCAGATCCAACAAGTTAGAATCTTTTAAGTAATTTGAGTCAGGTGTCAATTTACCCGAAGTCAAATGGTTGTCTAAATGAATTCAGAATTCAAGAATAATATAATAATAATATAATAAAAAGTCAGCCCCAAAGTAATGGCAAATGTCTCTTTATATACCTTTTGATTCTCTGCACCCGATCTGCTGCTCCTCCCATTCCCCCAGAGCAGAGAGGGTGATGACATATCTTACAACAGGAAATACTTTTCTTACAGTGCATATATGGGCCTCTGGTTATGACAGAGCCCATTACTCTAGCAACAATGAGGAAACACTTTTCTTACAGTGCGCATATGGGCCTCTGTTTATGACAGTGCCCTCACTCTATCAGCAATGAGTCTATCAGCTGTTCCCATCCAGAGGTGTCACTTGAGGCAGAGGGTGATTCTTCCTGACACCAGTCAGGTTCAGTAGTTGGTTGGCTTGAGTCGTCTTCTAGTGGCTGTGCCCCATCCAGTATTTCGGTAGGCGAGGTCATCTCTGTCTCTACCGTTGGTGGGTAAGATGGGGGAAGAGGACCAGGAGGTAGATCCATTTGGCGTTTTACTACACCCCTACTCTTACAATAAGTGCCATGGGATCTTTAGTGACCACAGAGAGTGATGACACCCATTTAACGTCCCATCCGAATGCCGGCACCATACACAGGGCAATGTCCCCGATCACTGCCCTGGGGAATTGGGATATATATTTAGACCAGAGGAAGGGTGTCTCCTACTGGCCCTCCAACACCACTTCCAGAAGCATCTAGTCTCCCGTCCAGGGACTGACCAAGACCAACCTTGCTAAGCTTCAGAAGCAAGCCAGCAGTGAGATGCAGGGTGGTATGCTGCTGGCAATAAACATAGCTTCCACAGCACTGTGTAGTTCATTAGTTGTGGTCAGTAGTTGTGTGTTTGTGGTCAGTAGTTGTGTTCAGTGTCGGTCAGTAGTTGTGGTCAATAGATTTGTGGTTGTGGTAAGTAGTCGTGGTTTAGTAATTGTATTAATTTGTTGTTTGGTTTAGTTCATTAGCTGTGGTCGGTAGTTGTGGTCAGGAGTAGTGGTCAGCAGTTGTATGGTTGTGGTCATTAGTTGTGTGGTTCAATAGTTGTGTGGTCAGTAGTTTTGTGGTCTGTAGTTGTGTGGTTGTGGTCAGTAGTTGTGGTCAGTAATTTTGTGTTTGTGATCGGAGTTGTGGTCAGTAGTTGTAGTAAGTATTTGTGGTTTAGTAGTTGTGTTCAGTAATTGTGGTTATGGTCAGTAGCTGTAGTCAGTAGTTGTGGTTCGTAGTTGTTGGCAGTAGTTTTGTAGTTGTGGTCAGTAGTTGTGGGGTTGTGGTCATCAGTTCTGTGGATGTGATCCTTAGTTGTGTGCATCAGTAGTTGTGTGCATCAGTAGTTGTGTGGTCAGTAGTTGTGTGGTTGTGGTTAGTAGGTCTGGTGAGTAGTGTGTGGTTGTGGTCAGTAGTTGACGTAAATAGTTGTGTGGTTGTGTAGTACAGCTGTTGTGTGATCAGTAGTTGTGTAGTTGTGGTCAGTACTCATCAGTAGTGTTGGTAAGTAGGTGTGTGGTCAGTAGGTAAGGTCAATAGTTGTGAATATATGCAGATTAACCTGTAACTCCACCTATACAAAAACATATGAAAACATGAGCACATTACCTTGATGCTTTCTCTGCTAAATCTAACAAGCCCCTACAACAGATGATCAACCGCAATTCACTATGGATATTAGATCCAACGTGGATCCAGGCACAACTGTCCTCACTGGTGTAACGAATGAGACACCAAAATATTCTGGACATTCGTCACAAACACCTTTGTTCCAGCACCATGGGCTGTTGATGCATTACATGCGGTATCACAACAGCTGTTTGTCACTTGACTGTCATTCGGAAAATTCCTTCCTGGATCAGATGAGGATGTGTGGAAATCACGGAGTAACTAATCAGCTGGACACCAAATGCGTATCCATTAGTATTATACATAATTATTGAAGAACCACGTTTAATGGCAGTATTGATTTAGGTTTTAACCATCGAGGTATGGTGACTCTTTTGGTTAGAAGCAATCCATTTTGCCATCACATTTATTAGTTTGGATTTATGTGCCCATGAAAACTGTTTTCACCGCGTAACATAAGGAGACATGAATATTATAGTTACACTATATTATACACTGCTCAAAAACTTAAACAACACAATGTAACTCCAAGCCAATCACACTTCTTCGAAATCAAACTGTCCACTTAGGAAGCAACCGTGATTGACAATACATTTCACATGCTGTTGTGCAAATGGAATAGACAACAGGTGGAAATTATAGGCAATTAGCAAGACACCCCCAATAAAGGAGTGGTTCTGCAGGTGGTGACCACTTCTCAGTTCATATGCTTCCTGGCTAATGTTTTGATCACTTTTGAATGTTGGCGGTGCTTTCACTCTAGTGGTAGCATGAGACGGAGTCTACAACCCACACAAGTGGCTCAGGTAGTGCAGCTCATCCAGGATGGCACATCAATGCGAGCTGTGGCAAGAAGGTTAGCTGTGTCTGTCAGCGTAGTGTCCAGCACGGAGGCACTACCAGGAGACAGGCCAGTACATCAGGAGACGTGGAGGAGGCCGTAGGAGGGCAACAACCCAGCAGCAGGACCGCCTTTGTGCAAGGAGGAGCAGGAGGAGCACTGCCAAAGCCCTGCAAAATTACCTCTAGCAGGCCACAAATCTGCATGTGTCTGCTCAAATGGTCAGAAACAGACTCCATGAGGATGGCGACGTCCACAGGTGGGGGTTGTGCTTACAGCCCAACACCGTGCAGGATGTTTGGCATTTGCCAGAGAACACCAAGAGAACACCTAGCGCCCTGTGTTCTTCACAGATGAAAGCAGGTTCACACTGAGCACATGTGACAGTCTGGAGACACCGTGGAGAACGTTCTACTGCCTGCAACATCCTCCAGCATGACCGGTTTGGCGGTGGGTCAGTCATGGTGTGGGATGGCATTTATTGTGCTCGCCAGAGGTAGCCTGACTGCCATTAGGTACCGAGATGAGATCCTCAGACCCCTTGTGAGACCATATGCTGGTGCGGTTGGCCCTGGGTTCCTCCTAATGCAAGACAATGCTAGACCTCATGTGGCTGGAGTGTGTCAGCAGGTCCTGCAAGAGGAAGGCATTGATACCACTATGTACTGGCCCGCCCATTCCCCAGACCTGAATCCAATTGAGCACATCTGGGACATCATGTCTTGCTCCATCCACCAACGCCACGTTGCACCACAGACTGTCCAGGAGTTGGCGGATGCTTTAGTCCAGGTCTGGGAGGAGATCCCTCGGGAGACCATCCGCCACCTCATCAGCAGCATGCCCAGGCGTTGTAGGGAGGTCATACAGGCACATGGAGGCCACACACACTACTGAGCCTCATTTTGACTTGTTTTAAGGACATTACATCAAAGTTGGATCAGCCTGTTGTGTGATTTTCCACATTAATTTTGAGTGTGAAATCCAGACCTCAATGGGTTGATAAATTTGATTTCCATTGATAATTTTTGTGTGATTTTGTTGTCAGCACATTCAACTATTTCAAGAAAAAAGTATTTAATAAGAATATTTCATTCATTCAGATCTAGGATGTGTTATTTTAGTGGTCCCTTTATTTTTTGGAGCAGTGTAGTTACATTTTCTGAGATCGCAATAGAAAAAACTTTCAGACAGCTAGATCCAGGATTCTTACAGGGTTCAAGTTCAATGTCTAATTTAACTGATGTCACGCCCTGGTCGAAGTATTTTGTGTTTATCTTCATGTGTTGGGTCAGGCCAGGGTGTGGCATGGGTTTTTGTATGTGGTGTGTAGATATTGGGATTGTAGCTAGTGGGGTGATCTAGCAAAGTCTATGGCTGTCTGGAGTGGTTCTCAATCAGAGGCAGGTGTTTATCGTTGTCTCTGATTGGGAACCATATTTAGGCAGCCATATTCTTTGAGTTTGTCGTGGGTGATTGTCCTTAGTGTCCTTGTTCCTGTCTATGTGTTAGTGTACACAAGTATAGGCTGTTTTGGTTTTCGTTACGTTTATTGTTTTTTGTAGTGTTTGTATTTAGATTTGTGTTATTAAAACATGGATCGCAATCTACACGCTGCATTTTGGTCCGACTCTCCTTCACACCAAGAGAACCGTTACAACTGATTAATGCTTAATATATGATATAACAACAACTTACACTGCCATAAATGCAAGGACAGAAAAGTACTGTTTTATGTCACACAATTTAAAGGGTTAAACATAGGTTTTTAAATACATTTATATTGAAAATAGCTATGATTCCCCCTTACATCCTAATGGAATGACATGAAAAAAATTGGCTGATTATTATCAATGACTTATTAACAGTTGTAACAAGTTGTCCAGTCTGGTACCCTAGTTTATAGAAAGACCCAAGTGCAAGAAGGGCCTTTTCATGTTGCGGGTTTGAGGAGTTCTTAATTCTTCAACACATTAAACAGTTTAGGGGGACCACAGCTAGTTTGTAACGTCGTTCTTCGTTTGTTGAAAGAGAGTCGGACCGAAATGCAGCGTAGTGGTTACTCATGTCTTTAATGAAGAGATCGTGATACATGAAATAACATATACAAAAACAACAAACGGAACGTGAAACCTATTACAGCCTATCTGGTGAAACTACACAGAGACAGGAACAATCACCCACGAAATACACAGCGAAACCCAGGCTACCTAAATACGGTTCCCAATCAGAGACAACGAGAATCACCTGACTCTGATTGAGAACCGCCTCAGGCAGCCAAGCCTATGCAAGACCCCTACTCAGCCGTAATCCCAATAATACAAAAAACCCAATACGAACCACAACATATAAACCCATGTCACACCCTGGCCTGACCAAACAATTAACGAAAACACAAAATACAATGACCAAGGCGTGACATAGTTGGCCTCCTCTCACGCATGTTTGTCTTGTTAATGATGAAAGGAAGAAAGGCACGTCTCTATTCCCTTCAGACAATCAGCTCCTCCAGACAATCTAGTTCCTAGAGAGCCTACACCTGTAGCACTTTCTAATAACTCCACGTAATAACCATTCATAATGGATTTGTACATAGTTTTTTTTAGCATTTGTTAATCATTACTCCATTTATACAATGCTTGATATTGGTCCTTATAAACAATTTACAATCTTTGTCACAACTTCTGCCGAAGTCGGTCCCTCTCCTTGTTCGGGCGGCGTTCGGTGGTCGACATCACCGATCTTCTAGCCATCGCAGCTCCACTTTTCATTTTCCATTATTTTGTCTTGTTTTCCTGCACACCTGGTTTACATCTCATCATCATTACTATGCGTATTTAGCCGTCTGTTCCCTCCATGTCTGTGTGGGGTATTGTTTATTGTCGAGGTTGGCACGCTTCCGGCTGGTTAGCGCCAGTGTGTTGTGGCAGCCTGTACTTTTTATTTTGTTTGTGGTACTTTGTGCTGCCTTACTTGTTTTGGGCATTTGGTTTTGGTGACTCTGTTGTGTTCTGGTCTTACTATTTGCCTCAGTAAAGTGCTTCGTTTTCACTCAACTCTGCTCTCCTGCGACCTGACTTCCATGCACCAGCTACACCCACCATTGACAGTCTTGCGTGGCCTAATCGAGTGTGGGCTATTTATACTTTACAAATACATTAGAAAATGTTTTGCGTGACCAGTGTAATTTCTCACAAAAAAATGGGCATGCCATTGGTAGACATTGTCTCCTAGAACATACGTAGAATGTATGCACACATGACTGTAAGTCGCTTTGGATAAAAGCGTCTGCTAAATGGCATATATAATATATAATAATATATAATATATAATATAATAACACATCAATAAGCATGCAATACAAAGGATGTTTAAATATATAAAACATTTTATTCCAAAACAGTCAAACTGTTGGAATAGTGTGATGTGTAACTTCAGACAAACTCTAGGCTGAGTAAAATAACGTTTTTCACCCGAACATTAGCGTTTCTTGGCAGTGACTTCTCTGTCAAAACCAAAGTGTGGATTGCAGTCACTAATTAGACAAGTTCACAGACTGCTTACGAGGTAAGGAAACAAATATCTGAGCACATCATTTCGCTGAACTATCCCATTACGTTTAAAGAGTTACTACCTTTAAAGGTCCAGTAAAAGTGCAGCTAAATAAAGCCACGTGTGAAAAATGTCTGAAGCACTGGAATCATTTAAAGGTTATAATTTACATCTAATATTTCTACCTCAATCACATATCAGTAGTAATGAAGGAATAAAAATCCACTAGAGGAAAACTTTCCGGCCCAGCCAGCTATTGTGTGTAGGCTACATTTCCCTGTTTTATAATTTGTTTGCATTCACAAGGTTAGCAAAACCTTCACATTTAAACTCTTTGATTTGATTTGATTTGATTTGTTGTCGCTGCCATCCACTACTTTGAATAAATGGAGCGATAAATTATTCATGTTGAGATTAACAAATATGACAGGCATCCTCTGGATTATAGATTAACACACCATGGCCTCATCATGGCATGTTATTAAAAAACGGTTTGGGAAATCATACTTGCCAAAAAAGTTATGTTGTCAAAAAATGTGTTTCTCTCCGAGCTTAACTGAGACATGCATGCTTATGCTTCATTATCTACAGTTGAAGTCAGAGGTTTACATACACTTAGGTTGGAGTCATTAAAACTAGTTTTTCAACAACTCCACAAATGTCTTGTTAAACTATAGATTTGGCAAGTCGGTTAGGACTTCTATGTGCACGACACAAGTAATTTTTCAAAAAATTGTTTGCAGGCAGATTATTACACTTAATTCACTGTTTCACAATTCCAGTGGGTCAGAAGTTTACATACATTTACATTACATTTAAGTCATTTAGCAGACGCTCTTATCCAGAGCGACTTACAAATTGGTGCATTCACCTTATGACATCCAGTGGAACAGCCACTTTACAATAGTGCATCTAAATCTTTTAAGGAGGGGGGTGAGAAGGATTACTTTATCCTATCCTAGGTATTCCTTAAAGAGGTGGGGTTTCAGGTGTCTCCGGAAGGTGGTGATTGACTCCGCTGTCCTGGCGTCGTGAGGGAGTGTGTTCCACCATTGGGGAGCCAGAGCAGCGAACAGTTTTGACTGGGCTGAGCGGGAACTGTACTTCCTCAGTGGTAGGGAGGCGAGCAGGCCAGAGGTGGATGAACGCAGTGCCCTT
The DNA here is from genome assembly GCF_023373465.1 of Oncorhynchus keta. Classification (NCBI taxonomy): domain Eukaryota; kingdom Metazoa; phylum Chordata; class Actinopteri; order Salmoniformes; family Salmonidae; genus Oncorhynchus; species Oncorhynchus keta. The sequence goes on along the minus strand of NC_068430.1, from coordinate 48,169,766 downwards.
GTTTGGGTGTAGGGCCTGATCAGAGCCTGGAGGTACTGAGGTGCCGTTCCCCTCACAGCTCCGTAGGCAAGCACCATGGTCTTGTAGCGGATGCGAGCTTCAACTGGAAGCCAGTGGAGAGAGCGGAGGAGCGGGGTGACGTGAGTGAACTTGGGAAGGTTGAACACCAGACGGGCTGCGGCATTCTGGATGAGTTGTAGGGGTTTAATGGCACAGGCAGGGAGCCCAGCCAACAGCGAGTTGCAGTAATCCAGACTTGAGATGACAAGTGCCTGGATTAGGACCTGCGCCGCTTCCTGTGTGAGGCAGGGTCGTACTCTGCGAATGTTGTAGAGCATGAACCTACAGGAACGGGCCACCGCCTTGATGTTAGTTGAGAACGACAGGGTGTTGTCCAGGATCACGCCAAGGTTCTTAGCGCTCTGGGAGGAGGACACAATGGAGTTGTCAACCGTGATGGCGAGATCATGGAACGGGCAGTCCTTCCCGGGAGGAAGAGCAGCTCCGTCTTGCCGAGGTTCAGCTTGAGGTGGTGATCCGTCATCCACACTGATATGTCTGCCAGACATGCAGAGATGCGATTCGCCACCTGGTCATCAGAAGGGGGAAAGGAGAAGATTAATTGTGTGTCGTCTGCATAGCAATGATAGGAGAGACCATGTGAGGTTATGACAGAGCCAAGTGACTTGGTGTATAGCGAGAATAGGAGAGGGCCTAGAACAGAGCCCTGGGGGACACCAGTGGTGAGAGCGCGTGGTGAGGAGACAGATTCTCGCCACGCCACCTGGTAGGAGCGACCTGTCAGGTAGGACGCAATCCAAGCGTGGGCCGCGCCGGAGATGCCCAACTCGGAGAGGGTGGAGAGGAGGATCTGATGGTTCACAGTATCGAAGGCAGCCGATAGGTCTAGAAGGATGAGAGCAGAGGAGAGAGAGTTAGCTTTAGCAGTGCGGAGCGCCTCCGTGATACAGAGAAGAGCAGTCTCAGTTGAATGACTAGTCTTGAAACCTGACTGATTTGGATCAAGAAGGTCATTCTGAGAGAGATAGCGGGAGAGCTGGCCAAGGACGGCACGTTCAAGAGTTTTGGAGAGAAAAGAAAGAAGGGATACTGGTCTGTAGTTGTTGACATCGGAGGGATCGAGTGTAGGTTTTTTCAGAAGGGGTGCAACTCTCGCTCTCTTGAAGACGGAAGGGACGTAGCCAGCGGTCAGGGATGAGTTGATGAGCGAGGTGAGGTAAGGGAGAAGGTCTCCGGAAATGGTCTGGAGAAGAGAGGAGGGGATAGGGTCGAGCGGGCAGGTTGTTGGGCGGCCGGCCGTCACAAGACACGAGATTTCATCTGGAGAGAGAGGGGAGAAAGAGGTCAGAGCACAGGGTAGGGCAGTGTGAGCAGAACCAGCGGTGTCGTTTGACTTAGCAAACGAGGATCGGATGTCGTCGACCTTCTTTTCAAAATGGTTGACGAAGTCATCTGCAGAGAGGGAGGAGGGGGGGGGGGGGAGGATTCAGGAGGGAGGAGAAGGTGGCAAAGAGCTTCCTAGGGTTAGAGGCAGATGCTTGGAATTTAGAGTGGTAGAAAGTGGCTTTATAGCAGCAGAGACAGAGGAGGAAAATGTAGAGAGGAGGGAGCGAAAGGATGCCAGGTCCGCAGGGAGGCGAGTTTTCCTCCATTTCCGCTCGGCTGCCCGGAGCCCTGTTCTGTGAGCTCGCAATGAGTCGTCGAGCCACGGAGCGGGACGACTCATACAAGTTGACTGTGCCTTTAAATAGCTTGGAAAATTCCAGAAAATGATGTCATGGCTTTAGAAGCTTCTGATAGGATAATTGATATAATTTGAGTCAATTGGAGGTGTACCTGTGGATGTATTTCAAGGCCTACCTTCAAACTCAGTACCTCTTTGCTGGACATCATGGAAAAAAAGAAAAAAAACATCAGCCAAGACCTCAGAATATTTTTTTGTTGATCTCCACAAGTCTGGTTCATCCTTGGGAGCAATTTCCAAACGCCTGAAGGTGCCACGTTCATCTGTACAAACAATAGTACGCAAGTATAAACACCATGGGACCACGCAGTCGTCATACCGCTCAGGAAGGAGACGCGTTCCGTCTCTTAGAGGTGAATGGACTTTGGTGTGAAAAGTGAAAATTAAACAGGTACAAAAGTATCTATATCCACAGTAGAACGAGTCCTATATCAACATAACCTGAAAGGCCGCTCAGGAAGGAAGAAGCCACTGCTCCAAAACGGCCATAAAACAGACAGACTACGGTTTGCAACTGCACATGGGGACAAAGATTGTACTTTTTGGAGAAATATCCTCTGGAGTGATGAAACAAAAATAGAACTGTTGGCCAAAATGACCATCGTTATTTTTGGAGGAAAAAGGGGGAGGCTTGCAAGCCGAAGAACACCGTCCCAACCATGAAGCACAGGGGTGGCAGCATCATGTTGTGTGGGTGCTTTGCTGCAAAAGGGACATGTGCACTTCACAAAATAGATGACATCACGAAGCAGGAAAATTGTGTGGATATATTGAAGCAACATCAGTTAAAGTTATATATATATATATGCCATTTAGCGGACGCTTTTATCCAAAGCGACTTACAGTGATGTGTGCATACATTCTACGTATGGGTGGTCCCGGTAATCAAACCCACTACCCTGGCGTTACAAGCGCCATGCTCTACCAACTGAGCTACAGAAGGACCACAAAGCTTGGTCGCAAATGGGCCTTCCAAATAGACAATGATCCCAAGCATACTTCCAAAGGTGTGGCAAAATGGCTTAAGGAAAACAAAGTTAAGGTATTGGAGTGGCCCTGACCTAAATCCTATAGAACATTTGTGGGCAGAACCGAAAAAGTGTGTGCGAGCAAGGAGGCCTACAAACCTGACTCAGTTACACCAGCTCTGTCAGGAGGAATGGGCCAATATTCACCCAACTTATTGTGGGAAGCTTGTGGAAGGCTACCCGACATGTTTGACCCAAGTGAATCAATTTAAAGGCAATGGTCCCAAATACTAATTGAGTGTATGTAAACTTCTAACCCACTGGGAATGTGATGAAAGAAATAAAAGCTTAAATAAATAATTCTCTCTACTATTATTCTGACATTTCAGGTACAAAAGTATGACACGTTGCTTAAAATATGTACAGTTGAGGTTGGAAGTTTACATACAACCTAGCCAAATACAGTTGTGATCCCAACTGACCCTAAGACAGGGAATACATTTTTACTAGGATTAATTATCAGGAATTGTGAAACTGAGTTTAAATGTATTTGGCTAGGTTGTATGTAAACTTCCAAGCTCAACTGTACATATTTTAAGCAACATGTCACAGTTGTTTGTACACAGGCCTCTCCTGTCCTTACCGAAGATGTGAAGAGAATACCATTGTAATGAAGATGCAGTAAGTACTGCTGTGTCATTTCACAAATAGAGTGCCTTTTGGGTAGTGTAATTTGTCAAAAATAACTATTTATTTCACCTAATTTTAACACTGTCATAAAGAGCACTGTCATGCACAAAGTAGATGTCCTATTATGTCTTAATAAACATGCTTTCCTTGTCAAAAGGTTACATTTAAAGAAAGATTACTACAAAATGTCTATTACAGCTACAGGGTTGACCGTAAAAGGGTTGTGGATTTAATCTTAAATCAGCAATATCTCCCCTTGTGACAGGGGGAATGGGAGCTTTTTGTGTGCAGGGGGGGGTGCAATTTTATGCAACCTTAACAAAAATTATTACTTTTTAATACATTTCTATGGGTAACAGGGTTGTCGTGTACCAGAAAATGTCCAAAAAGAGTAGAAACATCTCACCTGAGGGACACATGTACATCAATTACTAACCACATTATACAAGTAAAAAATCGTTTGAAATTTCTTTCCCAAAGCAACAAAATAACTAGGGCTTGAAAATGATAGTGAAAACTTGGTGAAATCTTGGGGTTAAGTGGGTTAAATTCTTCCTAGAAGTTGGACGTACATGACTTGGGACATGCCAAAATGGGGATTTACAGAGAAAACAAATAACTTTAGTAACTTTACTGCATAGATGTATTTATTTATCCTTAACTAGGCAAGTCAGTTAAGAACAAATTCTTATTTACAATGACAGCCTACCCCAGCTAAACCCTAACCCAGATGACGCTGGGCACATTGTGCGCCGCCCTATGGGACTCCCAATCACAGCCGGTTGGGATACAGCCTCGAATTGAATAAGGGTCTGTAGTGACACCTCTAACACTGAGATGCAGTGCCTTAGACAGCCGCGCCACTCGGGAGCCTCAGGAGCACTATGTATGTATGTGATCCAACTGTTCAATTGAGTGTTTAGCAACATGTACATACATAATTCCTGAGGGACATAAAAAGCACTCTAAAAAAATGCAGGAGGGGGAGTGAATGAGTGCACACCTCAGGAGAAGGGTAAAGAATCATAATCCAGCCCTACTAGCTAGTTCTGCATGAACAAGTGGAAGTTGGTGCGTGTGAACTCTTGGTGGATGAAGTCTATGAGAGTGTCAGACTCTGGGGCATTTTGCAGTGCCCCTCTGGCCTGCGGGGGGGTGTTGTGTTCAGGGGTGTAGGTGAAGCTGAAGGTGCTCCTGTAGATCAGACCATCCAGACGGATGAGGGACAGAGGTACGGTGATGGGGTGCCGCAGCCATCTCCACTCCCCACTGAACACGGAGACGTCTGGAACCACACACAGCATGGACTTTGGTGACCTGCAGTGACACAATAGAGAGGTGAGTCGGCAGCTCTTGTTGTAGATTCCAGGCCCGATCGCTTATTGCTAAATAAGTTGTGGTTTAAATTAGAATTAAAGCAGAGTTGTTTAGAAGAAAATCTGAATGTTTTTTGGATTCAACTTGTTAATCAAAACGTGCTTCTTTTGAAGGATTAGACTGCTTATGGTCTCACCAATACTAGATTAGACAGGGTTTTAGGCCAGGATTCAAAGACAGAGAAACAATGGACTGCAGCGATTTCAGCTCGAGCTGACATCCACCGGACCCACAGGGAATGTGCACATTGTTGCAATTGAAATTGTCTTTAAAAGTTTAGCGCTGTCTTCAAGTCGTTAACTGGATTGAATCCCGGGCTTAATCGCCATGGGTTCTCCAAGAAGCTTGGGCAAACATTTTCAGTTTTGAAACAAATAATAGCAGAGATGGGACCAAGTCACAATTTAGCAAGTCCTAAGCAAGTCTCGAGTCTTACCCTTCGGATCTCGAGTCAAGTCCCAAGTAACAATGGGCAAGTCTCAAGTCAAGTCCCAAGTAACAATGGGCAAGTCTCAAGTCAAGTCCCAGAGCTCAAGTCAAGTCACGTCCCTAATTTTGGGTTTTGAGTCCTCAAGTCAATGGTTAAGTGTTTTATACCAATATCAATGCCATTTTTAAATTCAGGTTATATTTTCTGTTTCCCTTGCACTCGGCCTACTAGTACACTACATACGCCTGCCTACATAATAAACTTCATAGATCATGAGATAAATGGTTGTTGAATCAACATTACCAATAGAAAGGCCATTACCAATAGAAAGGCCATCCAAATTATGATTTACAGCTAGTGTTGATAGTACAGCTACAGTTTGACTGATATTGTGACATTTCCAAATAGAATCAAGTGTTGTTGCTTTCCCCACGCCCACTACATGCGTGTTGAGGGGTCTGTGGTTGGCTGAGAATAAACATTCACAGAAACTCTTGCTCAAGAGTGCATATTTTCAAGTGACAAGTGTTGAGAATATAGGACAGCAGCGGTGCTAGGCAGATCAGAACAGAATTTAACAGTCATTTCCAATATTTTTTCACTTGATTACGTCATTGCCCTTGGTTACATCAGGGTCCAGCTCCAACTGACAGGTTGAATACCTCCCTGCAGCAATGATGTAACCAAGGGAAAAAATCCACAAATGTACTTTTAACACAGTACACCTGTTAATTGAAATGTATTCCAGGTGACTACCTCATGAAGCTGGTTGAGAAAATGCCAAGAGTGTGCAAAGCTGTCATCAAGACAAAGGGTGGCTACTTTGAAGAGTCTCAAATAAAATAAAAAATATATATTTTTTAACTGTTTTGTTGGTTACTACATGATTGCATATGTGTTATTTCATCATTTTGAAGTCTTCACTATTATTCTACAATGTAGAAAATAATACAAATAAAGAAAAACCCTTGAATGTGGAGGTGTGTCCAAACATGTGACTGGTACTGTATATAACTTTTGTCCCCATAGCAGAACATGGGGCTATATATATATATATATGACTATTTTTAGTACATGTAGTGCCTAAGCCATGCCCTTCGACAGACTTAGTAGAAATTGCCAATGGAAAGGGGCCACTCTAGTTTTTTTCATCCAAGATTCTAAGGGAACCCATCCTGGATGGGTTTGGGAGCTTGTCTGCAGAAATAAATAGACATTTACATTTGAGTCAATTAGCAGACACTCTTATCCAGAGCAATTTACAGTAGTGTGGGCATACATTGTCATACTTTTTCGTACTGGTGCCCTGTAGGAATCAAACCCACAAGCCTGCCGTTGCAAGCGCCTTGCTCTTCAAGCTGAGCCACACTGGACCAGGGGGACAGACAAACAAACTATGAGCTGCAATACATCTGACCCACTTTCATATCCATACCATCATTTTGCTAAATTGAAACTGAATATTCACTGCCCTCTTACACCTTACCATTAATTATACAATTAACAAAAATATAAATGCAACATACAATAATTTCCTCGGCATATACATCACTGACAATCTGAAATGGTCCCCCACACAGACAGTGTGGTAAAGAAGATGCAACAGTGCCTCTTCAACCTCAGGAGGCTGAATTCATTTGGCTTGACCCCTAAGACCAAGGTGGTTGATTGAGGTGATTGCGGCGCATGAATGGCACGACAATTGGCCTCAAGATCTCATTTTTTTTGCCAATTGCCATTGACAAAATACAAATGTGTTCATTGTCCGTAGCTTATGCCTGCCCATACCATAACCCAACCACCACCATGGGGCACTCTGTTCGCAACGTTGACATCAGCAAACTGCTCGACCACACAACGCCAAACACACTGTCTGCCATCTGCCCTGTACAGTTGAAACCGGGAATCATCCGTGAAGAGCACACTTCTCCAGCGCGCCAGTAGCCATCGAAGGTCAGCATTTGCCCACTGATGTCAGTTATGATGCAGAACTGCAATCAGGTCAAGACCCTGGTGAGGACTGGCATGTAGATGAGCTTCCCTGAAACGATTTCTGACAGTTTGTGCAGAAATTCTTTGGTTGTGCAAAGCCAGTTTCATCAGCTGTCCAGGGGGCTCTCAGATGACCCTGCAGGTGAAGAAGCCGGATGTGGAGATCCTGGGCTGGCGTGTTTACACTTGGTCTGCGGTTGTGAGGCTGGTTGGACGTAATGCCAAATTCTCTAAAATAAAGTTGGAGGTGGCTTATGGTAGAGTAATTAACATTCAATTATCTGGCAACAGCTCTGGTGGACATTCCTGCAGTCAGCAAATGCATGCTCCCTCAAAACTTGAGACATCTGCAGCAATGTGCTGTGACAAAACTGCACATTGTAGAGTTGCCTTGTGTTTAACCCAGCACAACGTACACCTGTGCAATTATCATGCTGTTTAATTAATCATCTTCTTGATATGCCACACCAGTCAGGTGGATGGACTATCTTGGCAAAGGAGAAATGCTCACTAACAAGGATGTAAACATATTTGTGCACAACATTTGAGAGAAATAAGCTTTTGTGGCATATTTTTTTTCAGCTCATGAAACAATGGACCAACACTTTACATGTTGCGTTGATATTTTTGGTCAGTATAGAATGTGGTGACATAAAAATAGTTATTGCTAAGTAGTTACCCCATCAATTGCCAAAGTAAAAAAAGTTATTTATCTCTATGAAGGCCTGTTATTACAAATCAGTTTTAAAGTACTTTGACAGTATTTCAATCTAAATGAAGTATGGTTTGAAGTGACTGAAATGATTCAGAAAGATATTGGAAAATGATAAGAAAATCACCTGGCAATAATTGTGTATGATGTTCTGTGTAGAAAATTATTGCGGTGCTTTTTTCCCCCAGTCTGATTATGCCTGGTCCTGTCCACTCTCTTCTCTAACAAGTCCTACACAGCTTGTGTTCCTAAGAATCTTAGGTTCCACAGGAATGGGGTCATAATAAGCTTATAGCTCCAACCATTTAAAAATTAGAGCCACATTTGCAGGACAAAAACAGAAAGCCCTCTGTTTATCACAACCACATTCTATTAACGGTTGTATTAAAATTAGGGACACATTTTTATTTTATAAATGTTCACATCTGGTGAAGCGTTTGGGAATGGCGGCAATGACAGTCAGGTTGCCACCCACAATGTAAACTGTAACATTTCCAGCCTACACTTTCTATGGGGATCCAGTTAGCAAGGTAGCGAGCGAGCTTCGACCGTAGGATACTGACATGAGTTCATTTACTTAGGTACCTGTACATAATGAAGGAATGTCAGAATCGCTAATATAGCTAAATGTCTCGTCAGTATCCTAGTATTATAGTATAAGTTTTGTACATTTTGTACATTGTGCTGTTCCGTACATTTGACCTTATTTTAGCGCCCAAAAACAATACTTCCAGGTCAACTTTTATATGAATACCATTGTAAAGCACAATTTCTCCCCTTGCCAGCAAAATCAATGACGACACCTTCATGCTGCCCATCTCTGCATGATTGAAGGCAATGGAGCTCCGCCGGGTCTTTTTAAAATGGTGGGTGGGGAAGCTACTGCGTAATAGTGAAAGAGTGTTGTGTGGGAAAACTGCTTTTTTCACCCGATTTGTCCAACTTATCACCTCTAAAATGTATATAAAACACTATATAATGTCTCATTACATACCTATTTGAAGGTTTGTGTCGAATTTGAATAGGGTTTTTAGGGCAGCGCTAAATTGATCTTCACAATTAAACTGCTGCTGACAGGATTTAGAGTCATGATGGCTCGCAATGATTACACAAAAAACTAACAATTGATTGATTGATGAACTCACAACAAGTAATTAACTTTACAATCACCATTGCTAATTTCTTGTTTTTAGTTTGAGAAAAGGGCTACACCTGGTGGAAAGTGGCTGTATGACACAGAATGAGTTTCATGATGCATGCCGTACATTACGTTGTGACACGTCACAATTTAACATACAGCGTCAGAGGGGTCAGTTTTTACAACTTTACTCCAATATTATTGGTCCATTACCATGTCAATCAACGCTTGAATCGAAACATAATTCACACCGCATTTTGATGCCAATGCAGTCGCTACATTAGTTTTCATTGCAGCCTCGTTTAAATGCAGCGGTTGCGCAAATGTGTACGAATCGGTGTTAATCACGTTACCTAACTAACTAGCTAACGTTAGCTAGCTGAGTCCCAGAAATAGGGGAAAAGTGTAGCTGGCTATGTGGGAACATTGTTTACATTGTGGGTGGCAACGTCTGACTTGTTTCCCCTTTATGATTCTGACATTACTTTGTATGTAGCTAGCTACAGGTACCTATGTCAGTCGCTACTTAGCTATCCTAGTTGCGGTCAAGGCCAGTAGCTAGAACCACATTATCATGTTCTTTACTTTTAATAGTAATAATAATAAGTAGGTAGAAGAATAACTATTTAGAAACTTACTTCTTCAAGGTTGCTCACGGATGCTATATGTATGGGACAGAACCTTGAAAGACGATGACAGCTGCAAATTCACTGGCTGGTGTAAGTGTAGTTAGCTAGCTAACTTGTTGAAGTTTGCTGTGCATATGCCAAACCAGACAAAGTGATTGTTCTGATGGAAGACAAACAAGTGGAAGTGCAAACAAACAATTGCTGCCTTGTAGCCAACATCTAACGTACAATCTCTAAATGCTTTTGGCCATGCATAACTACCTACCTCTCTCCTGTGCATGTCAACATGAGGAGTACCAATTTGATCGTGCGGGACCGGCAGTGGGAGAAATGCAAATCAAAGATGAACTAAAGTTCCTGGCCTTTTTTTCCAAACAGCTCTTAAGCAAAAAAAGGCACGTTCACAATTTCAGAGTGTAATTTTGACCTCAATAGTGTGGAAATGGGGGAAAAAATGTTTTAACCGCACTGCCCCTTTAAAGACCCGGAATACCTATGTACCTGAATACCTATGTACATCACAAAATGGCTACTTTCATATTTGGGTCAAGCTTCTGGGGCTGCATTGTAATCCTACGGCCAAGCCCGATGGGAAAATGTCCTCCAAATGTACATTTCAGAAATGTTTTATTACAAACCAAGTTCTAACGGCCTTGTTGAAATGTAACTCAAAGTCCTGTATACTTGTGCTGTCCCATGTACCACCTGGAGTTCATGTGGTAAAAATGAATGAGAGCGGAAGTTTTAAATATGACTGGGGCCTCTCCAAGTGTTCTTTGGCGTGCTTGTAAGTCTACGTTCACCTGGAAGTGCCATAAAAAGCAACTAAGCAAGACAAACTAAAGTAGGCCAGAGGGCCATTAAGCCTATAATTGAAACAACAAGTTTGCACTGTGCATTTTATATGTGTCCTCCTTTGTAAGGACACCACACTGGTCTGGTTGAGGCATTGCATTTACTTGATTATAGAACAAGAACAGTTACTTGTGAGATTTAAAATGTACCTGAACATAGTTTCTGCCTCCACATTTCCAAACCAAACTTTCAGATGGGGGCCAAAGTTTTCTCCATTTACTTCTAGCATGGCTACGTGTCCTCCACCATTCACCTAAAAGGACACATTCAACATTAATTCAATCAAACCATCATATCAACATTAAACTTATTTTACTACCCTCACACACACACTTCTTATTCTGTAAACTGGAATGATATACCTACAAGGGGAGTCTACCAATAGTAGTAGTTTTAGTACTGTATTATTGTACAGTACTCTTACAGTACTCATTTTCCCCCATCCACATCTCTTAAATGTTACTGTGTGCAATTTACATTAAAAAAAAAAAAATTTGTCGTACTGACAGGAACAGAAAACAAGGCTGATTTGAATCTCTGCAGTTCCTTGTTCCTGAATTGATTTTTTTTGTCAGTTTCAGTAGTGTTAAGACCGCACCTCCAGTCCTGTGATGACAGGTATTGGGCTGATGGCGCCCTGAACGCAGGCCAGGCCCTCACAGAACGTATACTCCACTGCCTCTGTACCGATGATGGTCCAACATGATCCATCGTTCAGCACCTCTCTGCTCTGCTCCCTCAGACTGGATGAGACCTGGGAAGACCCAAGTTAAAAAAGTTAACTCCTCCATGCCCCATTCCCATTGAACCCTGCTCGTAAACCCAGGGCCAGAGGAATAGGTTCAGTGACACTATCCCTTAGCTACTAATTTAGGTATGTGACCTAATTCTGGGCTAAATAATGATTGCGAGTGCTAGCGAGTGTTATAGCATGGACATGTATCATCATGTCCCACAAGTGACATTTTACCTCTCATGAGGGCTTCTTACACTACTGAGTCAAACCGAGCAAAGCCAATACCCAATACCACCCACTATTGCAGGGACCGTGTTGAAAAGCATAATGAGAAGAGAGCAAGCACAGGTTTGGGTCGGCACAATCGTGTGAATTGGGTCATATTAACCTGGTACTGTATGATTCTCTCGTTAGACAGACAGAGGTACATCTGGCTGTTGTCCTTGAACTGAAAGGCACACTTGTGAAGCTGGGAGACGGGCTCGTCCACATCTAGGATGGCGTGCTGCTTGTTCACCTTGCGGATCACCTGGAGGGAATCCAAAAACAACAAGGATCTAACGGAATCCATCATCCTTTTGACACATCGTTGGCCTCCTCTCTATAAAAATAAATATAAAAATAAACAGCGACAATAAGAAATACATGTACTAGTATGAGAGGAATCTAATGGAATCTATATTCCAATAAGACACATAATTGGCTTAATCTCTTTTTAAAATCAACTGGACCTCTATGTACAACATGATAGCTTTGTTAATAACATGGCTTAGATGATGGCTTAGATGATTCCTGCCAGGGAAAGCCAATGTATCATCTTCCCATTATAGATAACCCCTGGCTGGTCCTGAGCTACACGCTTAGACAAAAAATAACCTAAATAGGTTCTTCGGCTGTCCACATCGGCGAACCCTTTGAAGAACCCTTTTTGGTTCCTGGTAGAATCTCTTTGGTTCCAGGTAGAACTCTTTTGGGTTCCATGTAAAACCCTTTCCACAGAGGGTTCAACATGGAACCCAAAGGGTTCTACCTGGAACCAAAAAGGGTTCTTCACAGGAGAACTATGTGGACAGCCAAATAACCCATTTGGAACCATTTTGTCTAAGAGTGTACCAGAGAGAGTAGTCTCAGCACGACTGTGGGCTAGCACTATTTCAGCTCCCTCCAAAGGCCTGAGCTGAACCAAACTGTAAGCAAACACAGTAAACGTGGTGGAGCGCGCTCTAGAGTTTAAATAGCCTCTGCAAAAAAAAAGAAAATCAGCAAATTGCCTCACCTTAAATAACATGTATATGTGTACAATGTAGGTGAATGTTACTCTAAACCATCAGCTGTATTATTCAAACACCAATTTGGGAGTACGTGAAAGGGGTCTGAACAGCAAATTGCCATGAAGGGTTGAAAATAATCCCATCCTATGAAATGAGTAAGACAACAATAACAATAGAATTCTGCTGTACAGCAAACCATATAACATCTGGAAAAACTATAACACGTTATTATATACCCCAATTATGAAATACAGTGGAATTAAGGTGGTCAGACTTCAGACTACTGCAGCTATCAAGGTCTCCAGCATAATGGTACCATTGAGGTGATATCCGATTATATTGCATGTGTGTGTTTACCATGGGGGGCAGGGCCACCCCAGAGTCAGTGCAGACCAGCTGAACCACACAGCCGTAGCAGATGAATCCCTCACACACCGTGAACTCCTCCGAGTCAGCATGCTGGTCATCCACTGCACACACACACACAGACAGACAGACAGACAGACAGACAGACAGACAGACAGACAGACAGACAGACAGACAGACAGACAGACAGACAGACAGACAGACAGACAGACAGACAGACAGATAGAGTTAAAACAATGTAAGTGAATGAATAGCAGTAGGATGAAAACATGAAAAACAGATGAGCCTATGGAGTCTACTTCTGGTGTGAGCTTGATCTTAGTTTTGGGGATCAGATTCCAATCAGAGAAAGGTTGAAAATCCATCTTGGAATGTATTAGCAGATGTTTTTTTATTTCATGATGGAAAACAAATATTGTCCCAGCATTACCACCAGCTAGAAGATTTACTTCTTCCTTTCATAAGGGCTCTGACAAGTCATTCTGCCCACAGCAGTAAAGAGAGAGAGAGAGAGTGTGTAGATGGAGGACTGAGAGACAGTGGTTCAGACAAACGTTCATACCTAGAGTGACTGTAAATGCAGTCCACTGTCTGGCACTGGCTACAAAGGCCCCTCGTTCTACGGCCAGGTAACGTGTGCTGACCGTTTGGGACCGCAAGCGGTTGAATAGAGCCACCCTCGACCCCGTGGAAATGCACACTGCAAATGTATACACACGAAAACATACAGATATGTGTACACACACGAATGCGCACACAAACACACATAGCCGTAGTATGCAGCATGACAAATACATTTCACTTCCACATGTTGCGCATATGTCACATTTCCCTACCTTAAATACATAAATACACACCACAAATAAGCCCATAAATAAGCATACACCATTCTCATTAATGACTGATGCAGCATGACAATTTCCTTTCGCACACAGTGCACACTATGTCACCCCACTTTTGATCTCAGCTGTCAAACCTCTCTGGCGCCTTTCCTTTGGATCTCGCAAGGGGTAGGAGACCACTATGTCAACACAACTGGACTCGTAGTGTGTGCTCCTGGATCATAAGGACACATGTCTGGCCTAATGAGGGAGTGGCAACCTGCACCTCCACTCTAGTCCTACCGTGACCCTGGGGATTGTGGCACCTTAGGATCACCTTTCACTCACAGTCAGCGTTCTTCATAGACTGCCTCTTCTGGGACGGTTTGGAGATAACTTTGATCAGCTTACTGAGGAAGGAGCCAATCTCCTGCCCGTTACCAAGGAAGAGCTTGAGGACCAGGCGAAAGTGCTTCCTTTTGTCTGTGTCAGAGATGTACAGGGACTTGGCGCAGGCAAACATCTGTTATAAAAGAGAAAGCAAACATTCAGAAGTGCCTCATACTTACAGTTACTTACTTCAACTGTTGTAGCCCATCAGAACCCAAAATAGAACACAAGCTTGTTTTACTCCAATGTTTGTAAACAAAATAAATGTAGTGAAACACTATATAACCAAAACATGGTTAAAACTATAATTATTATATCATGGATAGTCAGTCCTTGCATCCATAGCTCTGTCTATGATTTTGAGAGTGTTTAAAGCTGCAATATGTAACTTTTTGGGCGACCCAATCAAATTCAAATAGAAATGTGTCTTATAGATCTGTCATGGAAAACAAATCTAAGAAGCTGACTTTGAAAAGGCTTTTGATAAAGTACGACTGGAATGTATATATAAATGCCTTGAATACAATGGGTTAAAGTTATATAAGTAACCCTAGGTGAAAAATAGTAAATAATGGCTACTTCTAGGAAAGTATTGTCAAGAGGAGTAAAACAAGGTTGTCCACTACTGGCATATCATATTATGGCAATTGAAATGTTAGCTATTAAAATCAGATCCAACAATAATATCAAGGGGCTAAAAATCCAGGGCTTAAATAGAAAAGGTGTCATTGTGCGCTGATGATTCATGTTTTCTTTTAAATCCACAATTTGGATCCCTCCACAGCCTCATAGAGGATTTAGATAATTGTTCTAACCTCTCTGGATTACAATAAAATTATAATAAGTGTACTATATTACGCATTGGATCACAAAAAAAATTGAACTTTCACATTATCGTGTAGTTTACCAATTAAATGGTCTGATGGTGAAGTGGACATACCCTGTATTCATATCCCAGAAGAAAGAAATATAAAGTTAGCAAAAATAAATGTGATTCTACCATGTAAGGAAAATAGCTATCTATTTGTAGAAAAATCACCTTGATTAACTCATATCCTAGTTTAGCTCTTTGCTTATGGCCCTGCGTACACCTAAAAACATTTTTTATATTTTTTGTTATATGAGCAAAAAATATTCAATTTTATTTGGAACGTCAAGCTAGACAAAATTAAACAGAGCTATTTATATAATGAATATTAATTCGGAGGGCAGAAATGATTAAATATTAAAGCATGAGACCTCTCACTAAAGGCTTCAGTAATACAGAATCTATACTTAAATGCAAAATGGTTCTCTAGTAGATTAGTAAGAATGGCTCCCCCTGTGCTCATGAATGGACTTTTTCCCTTTATTCAGATTTCAACCTCTCACTTTGAAATAATTTCCAAAATATCGCTATATTTAAAACAAGCAACAGAAAGTTGGTTGCAATTTTAGTTTAATCAACCAGAAAAGATGGAACAAATATTCAAAAAAATATTATGGTTAAACTCAAATATACTAATTGATAAAACATATTTTGGGAATAAATGTTTAAAAACTGTATAATATTTGTAAATGATATCATAAATAGGACTGGTGGAGTTATGTCACACAAAGCTAACAAAAATCTATGGAAGTGTCTGCTCTATCGAAAAATAATTGCAGCATTACTGCAAAAATGAAAGAGGAAACTGGAAGGGGGGGAAAGTTAGGAACTTGTTTGTCATCTCTGCATTAAAGACCAAAATTCTTTAAAGAAAATTGTGATAACTAAAAAAGTATACCAGTTTCATTTAAGGACAAAAAAAGAAACAGAGTACACATTGCAAAATAGTTGGGAAGATATTTTCGATGTACCAATTACATGGCACATAGTTTATAAACTGATAAACAAAACGACGCCAGATTCAAAACTTTTTCAATTTAAATGATTATACAACATTCTTGCAACCAATAGAATGTTATATACTGTCCATATGTGACTAGTTTCAGTAAACTAGGCGTATACCATGTGTCACTACTTCACAGGAGCGCCCTTTGAATGTAAACTTAAAAAAAAAATCAAAATGCAGAAATGCCTTCTGGAACATGTGAACAAATGTGTATGCCATCTGTAAATATGAATATATTTAATAAATTATGAGCCTGATTAGTTTAGCCATGGAAAAAGACAGCAACCTCCCACTAGCCATGATTGACTGAGGTAATGAGTGGGCTGGACATGCCGAGAGATGAGTTCGGATTGGTCTGCCATGTAGCCTGCTTCTGTCTATAATATGAGCTGGTCAGTATGTGTAGGTAATTCTTTCTAACGCATCTTTTTTGAAAGATATCACATAGTAGAACTGCATAAGAGTTGCTCTCCACTTTCTGGAGGACCAAGTTGAAATCATTGGAATGCCTGGTGGAATTAGAGTATGATACCTAAGGAGATGGAGAAAATTCTGGTGTTTGATTGCAAATATGCAGATTGATTCGAAATGAGAACACACAGAAGGCTGTTGTATAAAACATCTAGATTACATCTTCTAACTAAGGGCACCCATGGCATCCATGACAGAGAGGGAGAAGCGTTCATCCATGTAGGGTAAGAGAGTCTAGCTATTACACGTTTTTAATTTAGTCAGAAAGTACTTTTCTTTTGAAGTTAAAGTGTACTGTTAGCTAGCTACCAAACATTAGCTGGCTGGCGTGTATGGTCTGTGTCCGTAATTTGTGTATGATCTGTGTCAGTGTATAGTCTGTGTCGTTAATATTATTTGTATCTCAGAGCCATTTGCATTGCAAGTTATAGCCTAATGGTAGCTAGCTAACATTGAACCTGGTTGGTTAGCTACCTGCAAATTCATGCAGGATAGTAACGTTATGAGTTGGGATTATGGTTCATTGTTTAGCTAGCTAGCTCCATGTCTAAACAAGACTCCACTATGCAAGTACCTATTTCAATATAATTTTTATGATGTCACTGTGACAACTGTCGATAGACGGAGCTGGTAAATTCGCTCTGGCTATTTATTCTGATTTCAAAGCACTCTTGTCTGAGTGTGCAAAAGCACAGAATAACTGACAAATTTACGAACACTCAATACCCATTAAATATGGCCAGTGTCAGTAAACATTGGTAAAAAAGTGTAATTAAATTGTTGCCAGCAGCACAGTTGCAGTCACTGGATAACTGGATAACATAAAAACAGCCTAACCAGCTTTGCTAAGGCAAGTAAAATGGTCAGAGTGAGCTGTTTTCTCATTTGTGTCTGGAACTAGCGAGCCAACACCCGCCAGTTAGCTTGGGTGCTTGACTGCTATTGTTGGGTCAGAACGCTTGGATCAACCCTACATTTCAGCCTGTGTCCAGTATGCGCTCTGAATTTACGAACAGCCAATCTGACAACTCTCTGAATTTACGAATGCCCAGGGCACACTCTGGCACTCCAGATTAAAATTTACGAACACCCCTAGAATAAACCAGCCTTTAGTCTTGACATTTTTGGTTGTTTAGTACATAGCCTCACATGTGAATCATTAAAGAGATGGGTATAAGCTAAAGCTGAAAAGGGTGTGAACGATGCTGAATGGGTGTAGACAAAGAAAAGCTCCCCAGTAGACGCCGCACAAGTCCTCAACTGGCAGCTTTGTTAAATGGTACCCACAAAACACCAGTCTCAACGTCAACAGTGAATAGGCGACTCCGGCCTTCCTGAGCGGTATGACGGCTGCGTAGTCCCATGGTGTTTATACTTGCGCACTATTGTTTGTACAGATGAACGTGGTACCTTCAGGCGTTTGTAAATTGGTCCCAAGGATGAACCAGACTTGTGGAGATCTACACATTTTTTTCTGAGGTCTTGGCTGATTTTTGATTTTCCCATTATCGTTTTCAGGGATTTTCCAAGCTGTTTAAAATGCACCGTCAACTTAGTGTATGTAAACTTCTGACCCACTGGGATTGTGATACAGTGAATTATAAGTGAAATAATCTGTCTGTAAACAATTGTTGGAAAAATTATTTGTGTCATGCACAAAGTAGATGTCCTAACCAACTTGCCAAAAGTATAGTTTGTTAACAAGAAATTTGTGGAGTGGTTGAAAAACAAGTTTTAATGACTCCAACCTAAGTGTATGTAAACTTCAGACTTCAACTGTATATACACACCAGTACCAGTCAAAAGTTTGGACACACCTACTCCTTTAGGGTTTTTATGTATTTATACTATTTTCTACATTGTAGAATAATAGTGAAGACTTCAAAACGATGAAATAACACATATGGAATCATGTAGTAACCAAACATTTTTGAAACAAATCAAATTATATACCGATTCCAGTTACAGGTTTTTTGTAACCAGATGACATGTAATCAGTTACTCCCCAGCCCTGTCTTGAGTCTTGAGGTTGGGCTGGAAACACAGGAGGCCATGTGTTTGTCATAAAATGGGAGACCCCTTTCACCTTGATATATTTTGATTTCGATTCCCCCTCTCACCCTGGCATCAGGCAGGTCCTCGAAGGCTAGTTTGGAGGTGTCTGCCTGGGTCACACAGGAGCTGTCCAGGCCCATATAACCATAGAGTCTGTAGCAGGAGTCCCCTGCACCAGTGGCTGGGTAGGATTACAGAGCTTAAATCAGATCATGTAGTACAGTACTTTAATTGCTTACTGGATAAATAAATGCCAAATGTGTGGGGGAACATGTATCCTCGGGCTCACCATTCAAAACATCTTGTTTCAGTTTCCATCCTGAGCCACTGATGTAAACACAAGGAGGAGGGCAGAAGAACCTATTGTATGTAGACACACAATGTTCCTTCATACCATACAACAAGCAACTGCAATCTGGCTAAGGCTAGTTTGCTGACAATCTAACCCAATAAACTCCCTGCATGTATCACCGACATCAGTGTGCTAGCTTAGCATATAGCGCTGCCCCCCTTAACATTCCTCTGACTGAGCTTGAACAAGGGTCCTCTACCTCGTAAAACACACGTGACCACCCGCTTTTCAACATGCGAATAGCTCCATTGAAGACATTTCAAGCTAGCTGTGGAGTGAGGTTACGTTACGTTCTTAACTCAATTACACATGTGTCATGATGACATGACCATGTTAAGTCTATTGGGCCTTGTCGACTTACCGTTTCTCATTGCCATATGATTTCTGGGCGACCTTTGCATGGAGTATTCGCACAGATTGGTCAGGGGGAAACTGCAGATACTGTCTCACTGACTCCCTGGTCACTCTGGGCATTGGAGAGAAACTTTGGTCCAATCTGCTGAATGAATATAAAATCAATTAAAAAGAGACAAACTCTGCATTGTTGTTCCTCTTTTAGAAGAGTGACATTACGAAAATGTTTGACATTTCTTAAAATGTAGAGTACTACTCAGAATTCAAGATTTTGCCATCATTTCCCGATCATTTCAACAGCTATACAATCCCATAATTGATTTAGGTGAACATATTAAAGTAAAAGAACAAATTAGCCTACCATTATAAAAAACTATTATCACTTTCTTTCTTGATTGCCATTGACGGGAAGTGTGGGTTTAAAGGGATAGTGCGACATTTTGGCAATTATTCCCCTTTTCTACTCACCCAGCGTCAGATGAACTCATGGGTACCATTTTTATGTACCTGTATGCAGTTTGAAGGAAGTTGAAGGTAGTTTCGCAAGTCATTGCTAACTAGCATTAGCCCAATGACTGGAAGTCTACCAGAACAGATAGAATGATGACTCTGGGTAAGTAGAAAAAAGGCTTAATAGGCAAAATGTTGCAGTATCCCTTTAATTGACATGCCTTCACTCCAAGATATTCTGGACCCACTATGCTATTATTAATCATATTCCCAAAGGAGTAATATAGGTACCTGGCAAAGGAAGAAGGTTACAATGTATACAACAAAATGCTGAAGATAGTTTCCACTATAATGTTAGGTGTGCATACGGGTAGAAGAGAGAAAGTGGATGTTTTAATTCCTGAACAATGCAGTGGCAGGAACCCTCTTCTCTACTAGACTACGGGATACAGTAAAAGCTCTCACTTTCTCTTACTCTCTCTCTTGCACACACACACACACACACACACACACACACACACACACACACACACACACACACACACACACACACACACACACACACACACACACACACACACACACACACACACACACACACACACACACACACACACTTGATCCTCTTGCTAACAGACATAATTGCATTCCTTTCAGTACACAGTCCATGGAGTGATCAAATCAAATAACATTTTATTTGTCACATGCTCTGAATACAACAGTGAAATGCTTACTTATACAAGCCCTTAACCAAAAATGCAGTTAAGAAAAAATTAAGTGTTAAGAAAAAATACAAAATAACAGTAACAAATAATTAAAGAGCAGCAGTAAAATTACAATAGCAAGGATATATACAGGGGGTACCGGTACAGAGTCAATGTGCGGGGGGTAATTGAGTTAATATGTACAGTACCGTTCAAAAGTTTGGGGTCACTTAGAAATGTCCTTGTTTTTTGTCCATTAAAATAACATCAAGTTGATCAGAAATACAGTGTAGACATTGCTAATGTTGTAAATGACTATTGTAGCTGGAAACGGCTGATTTTTACTGGAATATCTAGATAGGCGTACAGAGGTCCATTATCAGCAACCATCACTCCTGTGTTCCAATGGCACGTTGTGTTAGCTAATCCATTTTGTCATTTTAAAAGGCTAATTGATCATTAGAAAACCCTTTTGCAATTATGTTAGCACAACTGAAAACTGTCATCCTGATTAAAGAAGCAATAAAACGGTCCTTCTTTAGACTAGTTGAGTGTCTGGAGCGTCAGCATCAGGGTTTGATTTACAGGCTTCAAATGTCCAGAAACAAAGTCTTTGTTCTGAAACTCATCAGTCTATTCTTGTTCTGAGAAATGAAGGCTATTCCATGTGAGAAATTGCCAAGAAACTGAAGAGCTCGTACAACGCTGTGTACTACTCCAATCACAGAACAGAGCAAACTGTCTAACCAGAATAGAAATCATCTGCAATATATTCTGTTCTTATACATTAAATCTTCCTTCACCCATAAGGTGACGAGATATAAAACACTTGTTTTTACAAAATGTCCAAAATGTTCTTGCTTAATTAACAACATGCTGCCATCAGAACAAAGACTAACTAAATAGCACTGCACAGCTCTCTGAACAAAGATTTGAGAATTCTCTTTCCAATAATCATCGCCAGCTTCCAATTGGCTCATTCATTCCCCCTCCTCTCTTCTGTAACTATTCCCCAGGTCGTTGCTGTGAATGAGTATGTGTTCCCAGTCAATTTACCTGGTAAAATAAGGGTTAAATGAACAATAAAATTAATAAAAATGTTCTAAGGAATAATGAGAGAGAGAGAGAGAGAGAGAGAGAGAGAGAGAGAGAGAGAGAGAGAGAGAGAGAGAGAGAGAGAGAGAGAGAGAGAGAGAGAGAGAGAGAGAGAGAGAGAGAGAGAGAGAGAGAGAGAGAGAGAGCACTATTTTCTTATTAACCACGGGGCTAGGGCCATAGAATGTGCTCTTATAATGTGGTGTGTTGAAAAGGTTATCTGATACGAGTGGTAGGGTGGACATATAGACGGATAAGAGGGAAAATAAACCAAGGACACCGGTTGTGAAGATGGAGGACCCATAATTGGTACTGACACACTCTTGCTGAGGCTATTGTGCAGACGACCTAAGTGAAAGAGTTCCTTGTAAATTCCCAGAGGTCAAACTAGACAATCAAAGACACTGTGAGAAAATCCAAGATGAGTGCTTAGATAGCAGATCAGTATAATACAATTGGGACATGAACACACTGGATAACAACTGTCAATCACTGGCAAACCCATAAGCCAAACAATTAAAAACACCCAAGTTTTCCCACTGACTGTACCAGTGGAATATGTTCAGTTTTATATGCTGGCCTCAGTTTCTATAGACATAGCTATTGATGTTAAAATGTCTCATAGAATTGACACACTAACTTCACTGTCATTTCCCCATTCCTTTAGGCTTTAAAACGGCCAATCCGCAGTTGCGATATCCATTTTTGGACATTCATTAATCATTTGTACCCATTGATTCTATTAATATAACCTATAAAACCTATACATAACTGTCATTCGGTAATCAGAATCCAATATAAAAGTAAATGTAAACACTGTATAGCCTCAAAACATGGTGAAAATTATACTTTTGAGATCATGAATGGTCAGTTTTGGCATCCATATATGAATTTGAGAGTGGTTACTTTTTTCCAGCCTCATCCTTCAGCTTTTCCCCGAAACAGTGCTTATGCTTTGTTATTGTTTCAACAGCGGATAACCCCTATAAGAGGTGACTGGGGCTCTTATTTGACCCTGGTTTCACTGTGTCAGGGGTTTAAAATGAGACATTCTCCACAGTGTCAGGAGCACAGACGTACTGGTATTTCCCACCATGCTCACATAAGGACTTAATACACCCCAGCAGTCACACAAACTAAGCCAAATCTATGCAAATGTACTTTTATTGTTGTTATTGTTAAGTTGTTGATTATAAAAAGCGCAGTCTATTATTACAACTTTCGAAATGCCATAAATGCTACACATTTTATTAATGCTAAATGCAGTGGTGTAAAGTACTTAAGTAAAAATACTTTCAAGTACTACTTCAAAAGTTTTGTTTGGTATCTGTACTTCACTTTAATTATATATTTTTTTGACTACTTTTACTTCACTACATTCATAAAGAAAATAATGTACTTTTTACTCCATACATTTTCTGTGACAACTAAAAGTACTTATTTATACTTTTACTTTTGTTACTTCAGTACATTTAATCAATTACATGTACTTTTGATACTTAAGTATATTTTAAATCAAATAAAATCAAAAGTAGTATTTTACTGGGTTAAATTCACTTTTACTTGGGTAATTTTCTATTAACGTATCTTTATGTCAATTTGGTACTTTTTCCAACAATGGCTAAGTGTACCCAACTTTTATTTACTAACGTAATAAGCTCAATTTTTTGTAGCCTATTCTACACTGTACATAAGGCACAAGAGCATCCCAGTCCTGGCATGCGTCCCCAGCTGTTCATATTTCAAAGGTGGGTGGGGTCTACACTTCAACTCTCATTCCCTGGTTTTTAATACCTGCACGAGCTTCGGCTCCTTCATTCCATGACAAAATAATTATTGAGACCAGGCTTAACAACCGCACAACATAAAAGGACGATCTCATTTTTCCCTGCTTGGTGACTTTGGAGAGGCTTGGATACCACTGCTTTTGCACAGACATTTTGTGAGTCACAGTGGGAGTTTCGTGTGTGTGGAAGTCGCATTTACCGCAGTACCTGTTCCATTCCGGCGGCCGAGGTTCTGTCCTACCCAGCACCGTCGCCAGGTGAGTTAGCGAATCCCAGGGTTGGTACGTGTGGGCGGTGTCCAAGGAATCCATTGTCTGCAATGATGCTGAAAATGTAATGGAGAGAGTGCGTTTGTGTCATTTGTCAGTATTCACTGAGTCTGTCTCCGTCTATATAGATCAGTGTATATTTAAAATAAGAAAACAAACATGTGTTTTGTTTTGCTACTCGTCTATAGGCTAATAAATCGCTTGGTTAACCAGGCAACATGACCCAGTGAGGAAATGCCTGTCTGATCCTTCATTAGTGCCGCTGTGGGATTTTTTTTTAGGTGTTCTAATGTCGTTTCTGATTTTGCCACCATAGGGTAGTAATATAAGTTGCCAAAATGCAGTCTAGACCTGAGGTGTAGCTCATTTATACAGAGCCATACACTCTTAGAAAAAAAGGTGCTATATAGAACCTAAGGTGGTTCTTTGGCTGTCCCCCACACCTTTGAAGAACCCTTTTTGTTCCAGGTAGAACCTTTTCCACAGAGGGTTCTACTTGGAACGCAAAGTAGTTCTACTTGGAACCCAAAAGGGGTCTCCTATGGAGACAGCCGAAGAACCCCTTTGGAACCCTTTTTTCTAAGAGTGTATTATGAAAGTCAAACTTAATTGATATGACATATGTTTTGTAGTAGTAGAAATAGTAGCAGTAGTTGCTGGTAGACTATATCTGTTTATGCTGGACTAGATGGTTGTCTTTTGGAGAGTTCCTGGGGATGTTGAGGAATTAGAAAAATCAGTATTTGCCAATCTAATTTGATGAAATGCTATTATTAAATTGAAACATATACCTTAAACAACACTTGGCTTACACTATATTATTTAGTAGGAATGCAATATTTCAAAACGACCATCAAACAGGATAATATACAACAAACCAACATCTCAAAAAATGCCTTCTTTACCATCTGGTAACCAACTCAACATTGTGTACTGTAGAGTGAGACTATGTGGAGGGTGCTGACTGGCTGTATTTGCTTGGTGCACAGTGGCTGCCTGGAGGTGAGGAGGTTAGGAGGCAGGAGAAACTGCTAACAGTAGCAAAGTCCACATCTGCTTCCAATCGAGAAAGAACAAGAAGCTGCTGTGTCTTAATCTGAATATGGGCTCAAGCTGTCACTCAACTCCCTATCAGCCACATAACTGCTCTCTTCACTCATTCCCGAAGGTGTCGCTCACTTTCCCGGTCTCTTCCTCCCTCTCTCCCCATTCCACTCCCACCTCTCTCTCCCCTCTACCTTGTCACTTCCTCATTTGCTTTCTTTCAGCCTCTCCCTTGTGCCTGAGCTCCCTGTCAAACTCAAACTGTGAAGAATGTTTTAACTGTCAGGACTTAATATCTTGGACATCCTTCGGGTTAAGCAGATTTTTCTATGTAGAGCATAAACAGATATCCCATAGAGAAATGTGGGCCTACAGCTAACTCGCAGCATGCCCACTCTCTCCCTCCATATCCCCCTCCTTATTTCCCCCCTCTCATCTCCCCTAGCCGCAGGTAGACGTTGCTCTTAGGCACAGATCTAGGGATAGCTCAGTCCTCACAAATCCTGATCTTGATGATTACAGGGAAAACGCAAAACAATGACCTTCATTTGTTTTATTTTTTGGGCAACCCATCTGGCTTATCCATTCCTCCTTCTATGTGGCTTATTCTGGAGCTGGTTCACTTACCTTCTCGCCTCTCTTCCCCAGTTTCTGTCTCCCCGACGAGGCTCTGCATGGTCTGGTAGCAGTGCTAAACCTGAAAAGAGGAAGTCCTTTTGTAGCTACACCATGAATGTCCCAACAACAGGGGTTCTGCTGCTACTGTGCTTTACTTCCTCGGAGAAGCCACTCCGCTCCATTCAATACAGCTCTGCCTGTGAATTCACTGTGACTCACTAATATGGATACTGTGTGTTAGCGCTAATGGTAGTGTGTTACTGTTACCCTCACCCCTTTCTCCATTCTGGATCTCTTATTCCAGTGGCAGTGTGTCTGTGTCTCCGTTTGTTTGTATTGCGAGATAGTCACCTGTTTCTCAGGTACAGGGTTCTCACACCCCTCTTGCTTCCGCAAACACTGCAGGAGATAGCAAGAGGTTGCCCAAAGACAAGAGTGACGTCCAACCAGACAGCGAGTGCTTGTCTAACAGCTATGCAGTAGCTTTTAAAATTGCATTAAGAGTTGAGTGGTGTGTCTCTGAAAATAAATGGCAGAGAATTAGACACCTGTGTTTTATATCAAGTTGGAAACCAGAATAAAAGTAGTGTGCACTTCCAGGGAGCCTCAACCCACACAGTAGAACTGATAGTTTACTGTGAACTCAGGGCATATGGGGGCCGGTGTAAGGGAAGTATGGAAGTTGCATTAGTGGCATTGCTCCCCAACGGTGAGCACTGACATCTAAGCCTGTTATTTTGGGCTCGTCAGCAACATATGCCACATGGTTTTTGAAAAGTTTCACAGAAGAGCTGTAGAAAGCTGCAGAAAGAATGTACAGTTGATGTCAGAAGTTTACATACACTTAGATTGGAGTCATTCAAACTCTCTTTACAATCACTCCACAAATGTCTTGTTAACAAACTGTAGTTTTGGCAAGTCGGTTAGGACATCTACTTTGTGCATGACACAAGTAATTTTTCCAACAATTGTTTACAGACAGATTATTTAACTTATAATTTACTGTATCACAATCCCAGTGGGTCAGAAGTTTACATACACTAAGTTGACTGTGCCTTTAAACAGCTTGGAAAAGTCCAGAAAATGATGTCATGGCCTTTAGAAGCTTCTGATAGGTTAATAGACATAATTTGAGTCAATTGGAGGTGTACCTGTGGATGTATTTCAAGGCTTACCTTTCAAACTCAGTGCTTCTTTGCTTGGCATCATGGAAAAATCTAAAGAAATCAGCCAAGACCTCAGAAAAATCTGGTTCATCCTTGGAAACAATTTCCAAACGCCTGAAGGTAACACGTTCATCTGTGCGAACTATTGTTTGTACAGATGAACGTGGTACCTTCAGGCGTTTGGAAACACCATGGGTATAAGTATAAACACCATGGGACCACTCAGCCGTCATACCGCTCAGGAAGGAGACGCGTTCTGTTTCCTAGAGATGAACGTACTTTGGTGTGAAAAGTGCAAATCAATCCCAGAACAACAGCAAAGGACCTTGTGACAATGTAAGGAAACGGGTACAAAAGTTTCTATATTCACAGTAAAACGAGTCCTATATCGACATAACCTGTAAAGCCGCTCAGGAAGGAAGAAGTCACTGCTCCAAAACCGCCATAAAAAGTCAGACTACCGTTTGCAACTGCACATGGGGACAAATATCTACTTTTTGGAGAATTGTCCTCTGGTCTGATGAAACAAAAATAGAACTGTTTGGCCAAAATGACCATCGTTATGTTAGGAGGAAATCCTGTAGAAAATTTGTGGGCAGAACTGAAAAAGCCCCTGCGAGCAAGGAGGCCTACAAAACCTGACTCAGTTACATCAGCTCTGTCAGGAGGAATGGGCCAATATTCACCCAACTTACCATGTGAAGCTTGTGGAAGGCTACCTGAAACATTTGACCCAAGTTTAATTTCACATTTCACATTCTTAAAATAAAGTGGTGATTCTAACTGACCTAAGACAGGGAATTTTTACTAGGATTAAATGTGAGGAATTGTGAAAAACTGAGTTTAAATGTATTTGGCTGAGGTGTATGTAAACTTCCGACTTCAACTGTACATATCTTCTTCCATACTACTTTAGCTACTCCCATGTGATGAAGAATCGTATGCAAAGTTCAATCAGTTCATTTTCATACCGACACTGAACAAAAATACAAACACAACATTTTCTATACGCACAAAAGTTTATTTCTCTCAAATGTTGTGCACAAATATGTTTACATCCCTGTTAGTGAGAATTTCTCTTTTTCCAAGATAATCCATCCACCTGACAGGTGTGGCATATAAAGAAGCTGAATAAACAGCATGATCATTACACAGGTGCACCTTGTGCTGGGGACGATAAATGGACAATCTCAAATCTGCCGTTTTGTCACATAACACAATGCCACGGATGTCTCAAATTGAGGGAGCTTGCAATTTGCATGCTGACTGCAGGAATGTCCACCAGAGCTGTTGCCAGATAATTTAATGTTAATTTCTCTGCCATAAACCGCCTCAAACATCATTGTAGAGAGTTTGGCAGTACATCCAACCGGCCTCATACCTGCAGACCATGTGCATGGCGTCGTGTCGGCGAGTGGTTTGCTGATGTCAACGTTGTGAACCAGAGTGCCCAATGGTGGTGGTGGGGTTATGGTACGGATTAGGTATAAACTACAGAAAACACACACAATTGCCTTTTTTCGATAGCAATTTGAACGCACAAAAATACCGTGATGAAATCCTGAAGCCCATTGTGAGGTACATTTTTTTTAAACGGATGCATATCTGTATTCCCAGTCATATGAAATCCATAGATCCGGGCCTAATTCATTCATTTCAATTGATTGATTTCTTCATATGAACTGTAACTCAGTAAAATCTTTGAAATTGTTGCATGTTGCGTTCATATTTTCATTCAATATAGTAGGCTAGGTCTTCTTTTTCTTTTGTCAATTGTGCTATAATTGCTTGATTACTGCTCCAGTATTTAACATCCAATTAGATATTATACTGTATGCAATTCAAAACTTATACCATTATATAATGTAGAATTCCACCACCCATATAGACACTGTATCAGTCCATTTAGTGCAGTGGATTAACAGGGGAATAGTAAAGTGCACTGAATGTTTTTCTTAATGCATAATTACAGTGTATTTGTGGTGTGACCTGTGAGAATAGGGGCCTGGTAGTATGGGCACTGCTGTGTTAGTTAGGTAGTAGTGGGACACACTTCGGCATCTTTGTACCTGCACACATGCACTTACAGAAGGAGGCTACTGAAACACACTTCTAGAGTTCTGCACTGGGTCACTGGATCAAGATCACAATGCATAAGGGTCTCTCTCAGCTGGATGTGGGCTCTTAGCGAGGTCCTGATCTCTCCATCTTCCTGTCTGTCCTAATAAACCTCTGTCTGTCTACCCCTTAATTTGCTCGAACTAAATCAAATCTAATTGTATTTGTCACATGCGCCGAATACAGGTGTCGACCATACAGTGAAATGCTTACTAAACCAACAATGCAGTCAAGTAAAAATTTGAAAAATAACAAATAATTAAAGAGCATCAGAAAATAATAGAAGAGAGGCTATTTACAGGGGGTTAATCAAGATAATATGTACACTACTGTTCAAAAGTTTGGGGTCACTTAGAAATGTCCTTGTTTTTGAAAGAATTGTTATTTTATTTTATTTGATTAGCTGATCAGGAGTCTTATGGCTTGGGGGTAGAAGCTGTTAAGAAGCCTTTTGGACCTAGACTTGGCGCTCCGGTACCGCTTGCCATGGGGTAGCAGAGAGAACAGTCTATGACTAGGTTGGCTGGAGTCAGTGACAATTTTTAGGTCCTTCCTCTGACACCGCTTGGTATAGAGATCCTGGATGGCAGGATGCTTGGCCCAATTGATGTACTGGGCCGTATGCACTAAATCACATTTATTTACAGTGCCTTGCGAAAGTATTCGGCCCCCTTGAACTTTGCAACCTTTTGCCACATTTCAGGCTTCAAACATAAAGATATAAAACTGTATTTCTTTGTGGAATCAACAACAAGTGGGACACAATCATGAAGTGGAACGACATTTATTGGATATTTCAAACTTTTATAACAAATCAAAAACTAAAAATTGGGTGTGCAAAATTATTCAGCCCCCTTAAGTTAATACTTTATAGCACCACCTTTTGCTGCGATTACAGCTGTAAGTCGCTTGGGGTATGTCTCTATCAGTTTTGCACATCGAGAGACTGAATTTTTTTCCCATTCCTCCCTGCAAAACAGCTCGAGCTCAGTGAGGTTGGATGGAGAGCATTTGTGAACAGCAGTTTTCAGTTCTTTCCACAGATTCTCGATTGGATTCAGGTCTGGACTTTGACTTTGCCATTCTAACACCTGGATATGTTATTTTTGAACCATTCCATTGTAGATTTTGCTTTATGTTTTGGATCATTGTCTTGTTGGAAGAAAAATCTCTGTCCCAGTCTCAGGTCTTTTGCAGACTCCATCAGGTTTTCTTCCAGAATGGTCCTGTATTTGGCTCCATCCATCTTCCCATCAATTTTAACCATCTTCCCTGTTCCTGCTGAAGAAAAGCAGGCCCAAACCATGATGCTGCCACCACCATGTTTGACAGTGGGGATGGTGTGTTCAGGGTGATGAGCTGTGTTGCTTTTACGCCAAACATAACGTTTTGCATTGTTGCCAAAAAGTTCCATTTTGGTTTCATCTGACCAGAGCACCTTCTTCCACATGTTTGGTGTGTCTCCCAGGTGGCTTGTGGCAAACTTTAAACAACACTTTTTATGGATATCTTTAAGAAATGGCTTTCTTCTTGCCACTCTTCCATAAAGGCCAGATTTGTGCAATATACGACTGATTGTTGTCCTATGGACAGAGTCTCCCACCTCAGCTGTAGATCTCTGCAGTTCATCCAGAGTGATCATGGGCCTCTTGGCTGCATCTCTGATCAGTCTTCTCCTTGTATGAGCTGAAAGTTTAGAGGGACGGCCAGGTCTTGGTAGATTTGCAGTGGTCTGATACTCCTTCCATTTCAATATTTTCGCTTGCATAGTGCTCCTTGGGATGTTTAAAGCTTGTGAAATCGTTTTGTATCCAAATCCAGCTTTAAACTTCTTCACAACAGTATCTCGGACCTGCCTGGTGTGTTCCATTTACATTACATTTACATTTAAGTCATTTAGCAGACGCTCTTATCCAGAGCGACTTACAAATTGGTGCATTCACCTTATGACATCCAGTGGAACAGCCACTTTACAATAGTGCATCTAAATCTTTTAAGGGGGGTGAGAAGGATTACTTTATCCTATCCTAGGTATTCCTTAAAGAGGTGGGGTTTCAGGTGTCTCCGGAAGGTGGTGATTGACTCCGCTGTCCTGGCGTCGTGAGGGAGTTTGTTCCACCATTGGGGGGCCAGAGCAGCGAACAGTTTTGACTGGGCTGAGCGGGAACTGTACTTCCTCAGTGGTAGGGAGGCGAGCAGGCCAGAGGTGGATGAACGCAGTGCCCTTGATTGGGTGTAGGGCCTGATCAGAGCCTGGAGGTACTGAGGTGCCGTTCCCCTCACAGCTCCGTAGGCAAGCACCATGGTCTTGTAGCGGATGCGAGCTTCAACTGGAAGCCAGTGGAGAGAGCGGAGGAGCGGGGTGACGTGAGAGAACTTGGGAAGGTTGAACACCAGACGGCTGCGGCGTTCTGGATGAGTTGTAGGGGTTTGATGGCACAGGCAGGGAGCCCAGCCAACAGCGAGTTGCAGTAATCCAGACGGGAGATGACAAGTGCCTGGATTAGGACCTGCGCCGCTTCCTGTGTGAGGCAGGGTCGTACTCTGCGGATGTTGTAGAGCATGAACCTACAGGAACGGGCCACCGCCTTGATGTTAGTTGAGAACGACAGGGTGTTGTCCAGGATCACGCCAAGGTTCTTAGCGCTCTGGGAGGAGGACACAATGGAGTTGTCAACCGTGATGGCGAGATCATGGAACGGGCAGTCCTTCCCCGGGAGGAAGAGCAGCTCCGTCTTGCCGAGGTTCAGCTTGAGGTGGTGATCCGTCATCCACACTGATATGTCTGCCAGAAATGCAGAGATGCGATTCGCCACCTGGTCATCAGAAGGGGGAAAGGAGAAGATTAATTGTGTGTCGTCTGCATAGCAATGATAGGAGAGACCATGTGAGGTTATGACAGAGCCAAGTGACTTGGTGTATAGCGAGAATAGGAGAGGGCCTAGAACAGAGCCCTGGGGGACACCAGTGGTGAGAGCGCGTGGTGAGGAGACAGATTCTCGCCACGCCACCTGGTAGGAGCGACCTGTCAGGTAGGACGCAATCCAAGCGTGGGCCGCGCCGGAGATGCCCAACTCGGAGAGGGTGGAGAGGAGGATCTGATGGTTCACAGTATCGAAGGCAGCCGATAGGTCTAGAAGGATGAGAGCAGAGGAGAGAGAGTTAGCTTTAGCAGTGCGGAGCGCCTCCGTGATACAGAGAAGAGCAGTCTCAGTTGAAGGACTAGTCTTGAAACCTGACTGATTTGGATCAAGAAGGTCATTCTGAGAGAGATAGCGGGAGAGCTGGCCAAGGACGGCACGTTCAAGAGTTTTGGAGAGAAAAGAAAGAAGGGATACTGGTCTGTAGTTGTTGACATCGGAGGGATCGAGTGTGTTCCTTGTTCTTCATGATGCTCTCTGCGCTTTTAACGGACCTCTGAGACTATCATAGTGCAGGTGCATTTATACGGAGACTTGATTACACACAGGTGGATTGTATTTATCATCATTAGTCATTTAGGTCAACATTGGATCATTCAGAGATCCTCACTGAACTTCTGGAGAGAGTTTGCTGCGCTGAAAGTAAAGGGGCTGAATAATTTTGCACGCCCAATTTTTCAGTTTTTGATTTGTTAAAGTTTGAAATATCCAATAAATGTCGTTCCACTTTATGATTGTGTCCCACTTGTTGTTGATTCTTCACAAAAAAATACAGTTTTATATCTTTGTTTGAAGCCTGAAATGTGGCAAAAGGTCGCAAAGTTCAAGGGGGCCGAATACTTTCGCAAGGCACTGTCTATAGCCCTTCGTACATCAGCTGATATCTCAAAGTGCTGTACAGAAACCCAGCCTAAAACCCCAAACAGAAAGCACTGCAGGTGTAGAAGCACGGTGGCTAGGAAAAACTCCCTCGAAAGGCCAAAACCTAGGAAGAAACCTAGAGAGGAACCAGGCTATATGGGGTGGCCAGTCCGCTTCTGGCTGGGCCGGGTGGAGATTATAACAGAACATGGCCAAGATGTTCAAATGTTCATAAATGACCAGCATGGTCCAATAATCACAGGCAGAACAGTTGAAACTGGAGCAGCAGCATGGCCAGGTGGACTGGGGATAGCAATGAGTCATCATGTCAGGTAGTCCTGAGGCATGGTCCTAGGGCTCAGGTCCTCTGAGAGAGAGAAAGAGAGAATTAGAGAGAGCATACTTAGATTTACACAGGACACCGGATAGGACGGGAGAAGTACTCCAGATATAACAAACTGACCCTAGCACCCCGACACAAACTACTGCAGCATAAATACTGGAGGCTGAGACAGGAGGGGTCAGGAGACACTTGTGGCCCCATCCGATGACACCCCTGGACAGGGCCAAACAGGAAGGATGTAACCCCACCCACTTTGCCAAAGCACAGCCCCCACACCACTAGAGGGATATCTTAAACCACCAACTTACCATCCTGAGACAAGGCTGAGTATAGCCCACAAAGATCTCCGTCACGGCACAACCCAGACAGGAAGATCACATCAGTGACTCAACCCACTCAAGTGACGCACCGCTCCTAGGGACGGTATAAAAGAGCCCTAGTAAGCCAGTGACTGATAGGGTTAGAGGCAGAGAATCCCCGTGGAAAGAGGGGAACCGGCCAGGCAGAGACAGCAAGGGCGATTCGTTGCTCCAGAGCCTTTCCGTTCACCTTCACAGTCCTGGGCCAGACTACACTCAATCATATGACCCACTGAAGAGATGAGTCTTCAGTAAAGACTTAAAGGTTGAGACCGAGTTTGCGTCTCTCACATGGGTAGGCAGAACATTCCATAAAAATGGAGCTCTATAGGAGAAAGCCCTGCCTCCAGCTGTTTGCTTAGAAATTCTAAATACAATTAGGAGGCCTGCGTCTTGTGACCGTAGCGTACATGTAGGTATGTACGGCAGGACCAAATCAGAGAGATAGGTAGGAGCAAGCCCATGTAATGCTTTGTAGGTTCGCAATAAAACCTTGAAATCAGCCCTTGCCTTGACAAGAAGCCAGTGTAGGGAGGCTAGCACTGGAGTAATATGATCAAATTTTTTGATTCTAGTCAGGATTCTAGCAGCCGTATTTAGCACTAACTGAAGTTTATTTAGTGTTTTATCCGGGTGGCCGGAAAGTAGAGCATTGCAGTTGTCTAACCAAGAAATGACAAAAGATTGGATTAATTTTTCTGCATCATTTTTGGACAGAAAGTTTCTGATTTTTGCAATGTTACATAGATGGAAAAAAGCTGTCCTTGAAACAGTCTTGATATGTTCTTCAAAAGAGAGATCAGGGTCCAGAGTAACGCCGAGGTCCTTCACAGTTTTATTTGAGACGACTGTACAACCATTAAGATTGATTGTCAGATTCAACAGAAGATCTCTTTGTTTCTTGGGACCTAGAACAAGCATCTCTGTTTTGTCTGAGTTTAAAAGTAGAAAGTTTGCAGCCATCCACTTCCTTATGTCTGAAACACATGCCTCTAGCGAGGGCAATTTTGGGGCTTCACCATGTTTCATTGAAATGTACAGCTGTGTGTCATCCGCATAGCAGTGAAAGTTAACATTATGTTTTCAAATGACATCCCCAAGAGGTAAAATATATAGTGAAAACAATAGTGGTCCTAAAACTTAACCTTGAGGAACACCGAAATTTACAGTTGATTTGTCAGAGGACAAACCATTCACAGAGACAAACTGATATCTTTCTGACAGATAAGATCTAAACCAGACCACAACTTGTCCGTGTAGACCAATTTGGGTTTCCAATCTCTCCAAAAGAATGTGGTGATCGATGGTATCAAAAGCAGCACTAAGGTCTAGGAGCACGAGGACAGATGCAGAGCCTCGGTCTGATGTGATTAAAAGGTAATTTACCACCTTCACAAGTGCAGTCTCAGTGCTATGATGGGATCTAAAACCAGACTGAAGCATTTCGTATACATTGTTTGTCTTCAGGAAGGCAGTGAGTTGCTGCGCAACAGCCTTTAAAAAAAAATTGAGATGAATGGAAGATTCGAAATAGGCCGATTCTAGGTCAAGGTTTGGCTTTTTCAAGAGAGGCTTTATTACTGCCACTTTTAGTGAGTTTGGTACACATCCGGTGGATAGAGAGCCGTTTATTATGTTCAACATAGGAGGGCCAAGCACAGGAAGCAGCTCTTTCAGTAGTTTAGTTGGCATAGGGTCCAGTATGCAGCTTGAAGGTTTAGAGTTCATGATTACTTTCATCATTGTGTCAAGAGATATAGTACTAAAACACGTGAGTGTCTCTCTTGATCCTAGGTCCTGGCAGAGTTGTGCAGACTCAGGACAACTGAGCTTTGAAGGAATACGCAGATTTAAAGAGGAGTCCCTAATTTTCTTTCTAATAATCATGATATTTTCCTCAAAGAAGTTCATGAATTTATTACTGCAGAAGTGAAAGCCATCCTCTCTTGGGGAATGCTGCTTTTTAGTTAGCTTTGTGCCAGTATCAAAAGGGAATTTTGGATTGTTCTTATTTTCCTCAATTAAGTTGGAAAAATAGGATGATCGAGCAGCAGTAAGGGCTCTTCGATACTGCACGGTACTGTCTTTCCAAGCTAGTCGGAAGACTTCCAGTTTGGTGTGGCGCCATTTCCGTTCCAATTTTCTGGAAGCTTGCTTCAGATCTCGGGTATTTTCTGTATACCAGGGAGCTAGTTTCTTATGAGAAATGTTTTTAGTTTTTAGGGGTGCAACTGCATCTAGGGTATTGCGCAAGGTTAAATTGAGTTCCTCAGTTAGGTGGTTAACTGATTTTTGTCCTCTGGCGTCCTTGGGTAGACAGAGGGAGTCTGGAAGGACATCAAGGAATCTTTGTGTTGTCTGTGATTTTATAGCACGACTTTTGATGTTCCTTGGTTGAGGTCTGAGCAGATTATTTGTTTCAATTGCAAACATAATAAAATGGTGGTCCGATAGTCCAGGATTATGAGGAAAAACATTAAGATCCACAACATTTATTCCATGGGACAAAACTAGGTCCAGTGTATGACTGTGACAGTGAGTAGGTCCAGAGACATGTTGGACAAAAACCACTGAGTCGATGATGGCTCCGAAAGCCTTTTGGAGTGGGTCTGTGGACTACCCTCTGTAGACCCTTGTGGTCGGAGGCCGAGCAGTTGCCATACCAGGCAGTGATGCAACCATGCTCTCGATGGTGCAGCTGTAGAACTTTTTGAGGATCTGAGAACCCATGACAAATCTTTTCAGTCTCCTGAGGGGGAATAGGCTTTGTCGTACTCTGTCGGGTCCTCTTCCCGACGGTCTAGCAGTCAGGATGCTCTCGATGGTGCAGCTGTAGAACTTTTTGAGGATCTGAGGACCCATGACAAATCTTTTCAGTCTCCTGTGGGGGAATAGACTTTGTCGTACTCTGTCGGGTCCTCTTCCCGACGGTCTAGCAGTCAGGATGCTCTCGATGGTGCAGCTGTAGAACTTTTTGAGGATCTGAGGACCCATGACAAATCTTTTCAGTCTCCTGTGGGGGAATAGACTTTGTCGTACTCTGTCGGGTCCTCTTCACGACTGTCAATTGGTGACAGATTTTCGTGTAAACATTCTACATTTCGTGCAAATATTCAGCACCTCATCTGTAGCCAAATAAACTGCATGCTTTCTCGACAAGTCGTAGTGGGAGGACCATACAACATATCATCAAGTTTACTCGATATGATGGTTAAATCAATATTTGTGCATGAAAGCGTTTCCACCAACATTTCTCGCATAATTAATTTTACCGACACAAAAAGATCCCACCTTGTCTAGCGTCTTTTTGTTTTGTTGACATTTGAAAAAATTAGAGTAGGATGGAAACCTGATTACTTTCCATCCCACTTTATTTTGCTGT
Source organism: Oncorhynchus keta (assembly GCF_023373465.1). Taxonomy (NCBI): domain Eukaryota; kingdom Metazoa; phylum Chordata; class Actinopteri; order Salmoniformes; family Salmonidae; genus Oncorhynchus; species Oncorhynchus keta. Next base: position 48,133,403 of record NC_068430.1, on the reverse strand, counting down.
ATCCCTCTTTTCATTATATCGCTCTCTTGCTATCTATGAACTTAGTCTGTTGGCTTTGACATCCATTTTCATAACAGAGAGCTTGCCAGCTCATGTCAATTGGCATTGGTTTAATGTTTCCTTCACTCAAACTTCACTGCCAAGTAGGAAAAGCACATGGCACAGTTGTCTTTGTGATGTCTGTCTACGCTCTCTGAGGAAGTTGTTCCCATTAGGCATTCACAAATTGACCAACATGGGGCCAATGAATGACTACTATTCAAAGTACAATAATCTGAGCGATAACGATACATTTCACCTGGACACCTCTCTCAGGACTGTTTCATTTATAATGCTTTTTTTGAATTGACAGCATGCCTTTCGCACATTAGTCCTGTGTGCAGCCGTCTATTAGGATAGGAATTACTCCTCTGTGCCTCCGCCATCTGATTGGTGTCATGGTTTTTATCGCAGGAATGTGCTGGTGGTAAAGTATTCTCGATGACCTGTTTTGTTCTGTGTTCTCTCGTTGCGGTGCAGTGTGAAGCCTGCCTAAACTCAGCCCGAGAGGTCCGGCTCCCAGCCCCCTGAACATGAGACAGCTGTGTATCTGTGTGTCTGTCCTGCTAGCCTTGGCCACCATGGCTGTGGCTAGGCCTAACGAAGGTTAGCCGAGTCCAACTGTGAAGTAATAAAAAGACCATGAATGGATTGCAGTTTAGCCCACATTTCAATTGCTTCTTGCATTTTATATTTTATTCCAAGAATACATCAAAATGAGAACTGGCGTTGCAAGGAAGTTATTGAAATTAATACAAAACTACTGTTTAATTGTCTGCTTATGCCGTAGCTAATGTGATATTCATGATTTCCCACTCTGGCTTCACACATTCTCACTTCGCTTAAACCAGGACCGGAGCAGAAGTGCAAGTCTGGCCCAGTGGACCTCATGTTCATTATTGACAGCTCTCGAAGTGTGCGGCCCCACGAGTTTGAGACCATGCGCAAGTTCATGATCGACATCATCCACACGCTGGACATGGAGGCGAATGCCACCCGAGTGGGCGTGGTGCAGTACTCCAGCCAGGTCCACAACCTCTTATCAACTTCACAATTTATCCTTTTGTTTATACACATTAGTGAAGAACTACACTTGGAAAGGGAAGATCATTCTTGATGAATTCTTAGCTTGGCTTCCCTTTCCAGTTGTAGTTCTTGTAAAGGCTAAATGCCACTGGTGAAGACTCAGTTGCACCTAAATAGAGATAGCTAGACATGCAAACCCTGCATATGAAGAGGTGACTGATGCTCTGCATATTTCTATTACTCTAGGTCCAGAACGAATTCTCTCTCAAGACCCATGGCAAGCTGCAGGGCATGGTGAAAGGCATCAATGAGATCGTCCCCCTGGCGCAGGGCACCATGACGGGCCTGGCCATCAAGTACGTCATGAACCATGCCTTCACGGCAGCCGAGGGCGACCGACCCAAGGTGCCCAATGTGGCCGTCATCGTAACGGACGGGCGGCCGCAGGACCGGGTGGCGGAGGTAGCAGCCGAGGCTCGAGACAAGGGAATCGAGATCTATGCGGTGGGCGTTGCTCGGGCGGATATGACCTCGCTGCGTGCTATGGCGTCGCCGCCCATCGAGGACCATGTCTTCCTGGTGGAGTCTTTTGACCTGATCTACCAGTTTGGCCTGCAGTTCCAGGACAAGCTCTGCGGTGGGTTGGGTCGATAAGCGATATTATCGAATTATTGTCAAAAGTTTGAACACACCTACTCATTCAAGGGTTTTTCTTTATTTTTTACTATTTTCTACATTGTAGAAAAATTGTGAAAAAATCAAAACTGTGAAATAAATAAAAATATATTTTAGATTTTAGATTCTTCAAAGCAGCCACCCTTTACCTTGATGACAGCTTTGCACACTCTTTGCATTCTCTCAACCAGCTTCATGAGGAATGCTTTCCCAACAGTCTTGAAGGCTCTCCCACATGCTGGGCATTTGTTGGCTGCTTTTCCTTCACTCAACAGTCAAACTCATCCCAAACCATCTAAATTGGGTTGAGCTCAGGTGATTGTGGAGGCCAGGTCATCTGATGCAGCACTCCATCACTCTCCGTCTTGGTCAAATAGCCCTTACACAGCCTGGAGGGGTGTTGGATCATTGTCCTGTTGAAAAACAAATGATAGTGGGACTAAGTCCAAACCAGATGGAATGGCGTATCGCTGCAGAATGCTGTGGTAGCCATGCTGGTTAAGTGTGCCTTGAGTATCACCAGCAAAGCACCCCCACACCATCACACCTTCTCCTCCATGCTTCACGGTGGGAACCACATATGCGGAGATCATCCGTTCACCTACTCACAAAGACACGGTGGTTGGAACCAAAAATCTCAAATTTGGACTCATCAGATCAAAGGACAAATTTTCCATTGCTCGTGTTTCTTGGCCCAAACAGGTCTCTTCTTCTTCTTGGTGTCCTATAGTAGTGGTTTTATTGCAGCAATTCGACCAGGAAGGCCTGATTCACGCGGTCTCCTCTGAACAGCTGATGTTGAGATGTGTCTGTTACTTGAACTCTGAAGAATTCATTTGGGCTGCAAAATGAGGTGAGCTGTTCTTGCAATAATATAGACGTAGCCCTATTTGGTAAAAGACTGTATACCACCCCTACCTTGTCACAACACATCTGATTGGCTCAAACGCATTAAGATGGAAAGAAATTCCACAAGGCACACCTGTTAATTTAAATGCATTCCAGGTGACTACCTCCTGAAGCTGGTTGAGAAAATGCCAAGAGTGTGCAATGCTGTCGCAAAGGGTGGCTACTTTGAAGAATCTGAAATATAAAATATATTTTGATTTGTTTAAAAAAATATATATTACTGCATGATTCCATGTGTTGTTTTGATGTCTTCACTATTAGTCTATAATGTAGAAAATAGTAAAAAATTAAATAAACCTTGAATGAGTAGGTGTGACCAAACCTTTGACTGGTACTGTGTATGTTCAGCGATATGCACAATATAAGCAATTATCAACATTACTCAGTTTCCATGATAAATCAAATTTATTATTCCAACCGTAGTATCCCAATTTACAAATCCCACTTTACTGTTGCTGAAGTGTGTCAAGATCGCCAGTGTCCACAAAGGTTTGTATTCGTACTTGAGACTTTCAAAGCTTATTAGCACAATATCAAGCATCTAATTCTCACAAGAGCATCACTAGCTTTTGGGAACTTTCCTTATATTTCCTAATCCCAATATGATGAGAGTGATTAAAGGTTGAATTGTTGCTTGTCTGCTGGGGTTCCAGGGATGGATCTGTGCCTGGAGTCTGACCATGGCTGTGAGCACCTCTGTGAGAGCTCCCCTCGTTCTTTCCACTGCCTGTGTCTGCCAGGGTACACTCTCAACGAGGATGGCAAGACCTGTAAAGGTATAGGCTGTCAATGGGGCTAGAAATGAGCCAATTTAATCATTTTGTATTATTATTAATGAACTATACACTGAATATACCTAATATTGAGTTGCACTCCTCCCACACACACTTTTGCCCTCAGAACAGCCTACATTTTTGGGGGCATAGACTCTACAAGGTGTCAAAAGTAGGCCAGAATCCCTGTGGAACATGTTGACTCCAATGCTTCTCACAGTTGAGTCAAGTTGGCTGGATGTCCTTTGGGTGGTGGACCATTCTTCATACACACGGGAAACTGTTGAGCATCCCAGCAGCATTGCAGTTCTTGACACAAACCAGTGCGCCTGGCACCTACCATACCCTGTTCAATGGCACTTAAATATGTTGTCTTGCCCATTCACCCTTTGAATGGCACACATACCCAATCCATGTCTCAATTGTCTCAAGACTTAAAAATCCTTCTTTAACCTGTCTCCTCCCCTTCAGCTTCAATGTTTGAAGTGGATTTAACAAGTGACATCCAATAAGATATCATAGACTGACCAGGTGAAAGCTATGTCATGGAAAGAGCCGGTGTTCTTAATATTTTGTATACTCAGTATATATGTCAGTCAAGTGCATAAAATATATCACTAGCCACTTTAAACAATGCTACCTAATATAATGTTCCCTACATTATTCATCTCATATGTATACGTATATACTGTACTCTATATCATCTACTGCATCCTTATGTAATACATGTATCACTAGCCACTTTAACTATGCCACTTTGTTTACATACTCATCTCATATGTATATACTGCACTCAATACCATCTACTGTATCTTGCCTATGCCGCTCTGTACCATCACTCATTCATATATCTTTATGTACATATTCTTTATCCCCTTACACTTGTGTCTATAAGGTAGTAGTTTTGGAATTGAAGTGCATGTAACTGGGTAAGCTGTAACTGGGTCTGGTTCTTGTATATATCAATGGGAAATGAGTCAGAAATTGTGAGCATGTAGGATAGGTCAAGTTAAGTTTCAGCAGTTACTGACTTAACAGCAACTGTGATTGTCTCTTTGTATGATACAGCCATAGACCCGTGTGCTGGGGGGAAGCATGACTGTGAGCAGATCTGTATCCCCTCCCCTGGAACCTTCACCTTCACCATCAGCTTTCACTAGGTACTAGGATGCAATTTGTGTTTACAACCGAGTGAGGACTGAAAGTTAGGAGATGTCTTGATGTCTTGATTCAGCTCAGGCTCTAGAGAACCATAAGTCAATGTTCCTGGCTACAGCTTTTCTGTGTTGCAATGCAAAAAAATGCACCTTGCTGAGAAAGAAAGCTGTGAGCTTAGATTTAATAAGATGTTATAGATCTTCATCTGCAAAAGAAGAATCTCTGGATTCTCTGGCTAAACTACAGCGTGGTTGTGGGGGGGGTGGGGGTTGGAATGGTTCTCATGGCCGATTTTTTTTTTAAACTGGGACTGGTTCTCTCCAAACTCCGAGGCCACAAGAGGACTGTGCAAAACATTGCATTTTACTTCATTGATAAATGCAGTCACAAGACCCAATCCAAAATACATATCCAAGTCAACACTTATTGATGTTATTCTAAATAACAATCCACATAAGTACTTGGCCGTTGGTATTTTCCCTAATGATTTAAGAGATTATTGTGCAGTTGCTTGCATTAGAGACCCTAAAATCCCTAAACTGCTCCCTCGGTACATGGTCAAACAACATTTTAAGCAGTTCTGTAAGCAGGCCTTCCTGCATGAACTTTACGCATGCAACTGGGATAGGATTGCTGTTTCTGCCAGACAGAGGAGGCATTCTCCTATTTTCATTCCATGTTTTCTAGTATCTGTGATAAACATGCCCCTCTCAAAAAGTACTGGGTAAGAGGTAGAGACAATCCCTTGTTTACAGAGGAATTATCTGATTTGATCCAAAAACAAAATACACAAATGGGCTAAAGCCAAAAAGGGTAACTGCCAGGCTGAATGGCAGTTATTCAGGGTACTGAGAAACAAGTACACCTTGTTAATACGGAAATGGAAATCTAACTTCTATTACGAATCTACCAAGGCAAACCTCAATAACCCGACAAAATTATGGAAAACCATTAAGTGACAGACAAGAATCAACTGCTTGATATTTTTTACGAGAATTTAGCTAAGGCTGGGCATTTATTTGATAATTGAACTCCATCCTAACATCTCGAATGAGGCTGTGAATGAAACTGCCGCCTGCCGGCCTACGGTTCATCCATTTCATTATACCGAGATTGAGTTTTCAGAAGTTGTAAAGGCACTCAAATCTATTGATATTAAAGTAGCTGGAATTTACCCCTTATTTAAAAAAAAATATTTGATGCCCCTCTCACTCATATATTAACATCTTTCATTGATGAATAATACAATTCCAAAAGTCTGGAACGCACTTTTACATAAGGTTGGAGATCCGTCCCAGTTGGATAACTATCGTCCCATATCAAAACTGTCTGCACTGAAATAGGTTTTGGACAACCTGGTGAACTGACAGTTGAAAGACTTTTTTTATAAGTTCTCAATTCCAGTCGGTTTTAGAGCCAAGCATAGTACCATTACTGCGGTAACTAAAGTTATAGGTGATATTCAAGATGCTCAGGACAAGAAACATCACGGTTTCACTTTTTATTTAATTATCAACACTGTTGACCTTGCCCTGCTGTTGTGTAGACAAAAACATTTTGGTTTAAGTGTTGAAGAATTGGATTGGTTCTAACACTTTTTTTGTGGCAGAACAGTGTTTAGCACAGCAGGGAATTAAATCGGCGTTTCGAAGGCTTATGAAAGGAGTTCCCCAGGGCTCAATTTTAAGTCTGATCCTTTTTACACTGTATATAACTTATATATGGAAGACTGTTGACTTAGCAAATCTCCATCTGTATGCTGATGACACTATTTATTCTAGCACATGTAATATTGAGAAGGCTTTTCAGGATAGTTGGCTTTTGATGCTGTTCAAAAGCAACTTTCCCGAATTGAAACTGGTGCTTAACGCAAACTAAATATATGATTTTCTCTTCTCTGAAAGTAGATAGGAATCACTTGAAGAGTTTAACTCTAAAAGGCCAGCAAATTAATAGGGTCACCTCCTATAAATTTCTTGGGATTTGGTTAGATGAAAGCTGAATTTTAAACAGCACATTGGTATGCTGAAGAAACTGAAATTGAAATGTGTTTTTTATTTTAGGAACAAATCTTGTTTTTCAATGTCAGTCAGAAAGGATCTTATTCAAAGCACTTTTACATCAGTGGTGGATTATGGTGATATCTGCAGGTCTCAGCAAGTACCTTAAACCAGTTAAATGTAATCAAGAATGGGTTGCACCAACATCGATTAGAGTTAATCTAGGTTTTGTAAATCTAGGTTTATAATTAATCAGAGCTGTGTTGCACCACTTAATTTTAAATCTGGGTCAGTAAATCTATAAATAACGATTTTAAACTATGATTAGTGACATGTTACACCAATATGAGGTATTCTGTGAGTTGAAACTAAGTAGCTAGCCTACTTGACAAATGAGGCCACAAAGTTGCTGTTTCTTGATAAAACAATAACAATGTAATGTTAGAACTACTGCAACTCCATCGTGAAAGGTTCTCAAGGGTTGGCTGATTTGAAATCAAATCCATTATTTGCCAGTACTAGACAGAAAACGAATTTGTTAGCTAACTTTAGCTCGCTAGTTTATAAATTAAAAGTGGAAGCCAAAAAGGATGCGGCAGTGGAGAGGGGGGGCTATTTCAAACTGGAGCCGGAGGGGGGCCTACGTCCAAGGGAATTAATCCTATCACCCAGAAGACATGCGAGATGATTCCCAAGCAAGTTTGCCCTCTCCATAACCCCTATGATGACGACAGAGAACTTGACCCAACAATATTTAGCAAGCATAAATAACTGGTAAATATCAATGCCTATAATGCACATAAAAACTAATGTTAATGCTACTTCACTACAATGTTACCGTTATCAGGCCCGTTATAGCATGTTGCATAACATTATTCATACCAAGGCTGGGCATATCATAAACTCCAATTCAATTGCTGCACAAAATGGTCATGTAAATAGCCTACTAATAATGAGTTAATTATCATAAAACACTACAGGATTCAACCTGTTTCTAATTATTCTCTGAGGAACTCGTTTTGGTCTCTCCACAGTAGATATGCTGCCATTTGATCAGTTAAACCCCTCAAGTGGCAGTTTAGAATGAATCGGCAATCTAAGTTTATGTATATTTTTTTATTAATTGAGCAACAGGCTTAAAATTAATCTAGGTGTAAACTTAGATTAGAGGAAGGATTCATTTAAAACTAGGTTTAAAATTTGGTGCAACAAGAAATAGATAAACCTTGATTTAACCCAGTTTAAAAGTTAATCCATGTTGGTTCAATACACCCGGAATGTAATTGAAAATGTAATCTACTGGAATGACTCAATAGGCGTGGCTGGTAGGAAGGCAATGAGGAGGAACAATGACAGGGACACAGCTTAACCTAGGCTAGCATATTTATTCAAAATAAAAAGGTTCACAAATCTGGTTCTCAAACATTAACAAAAAAACAAAACTCTCCCACTCCACTTAACTGAACCTGGTGATAGCCTTAACTTTAAAGAAAACTTGGCCGGGCTGCTACCCAGCTTAACTTGTAGACCGGTCACTTCTTCCTGTGGAGAACACAATGTCCAGGGCTTCAAACAAATGTCCGTAGAGCTCAGCCTCTGGCGTCCAGCCCCTGTGCTAAACTAAAGCAGCCACTTAAATTTCCCCAGGTGCATTGTAGCCTAACGAGGCCGAGTGACCTCAGGTGTGGTCGTAGCCCTGTAGCCTAGCTTGCTGCCGCCAACATTGCGGGTTGTGGGACGTGGCTGACACTCAAAACAGTGGCTTTCCCCGGCCACATAACTGGGACGCCACACTAAGTAATCCCCAAAAGTAATTGTTTATCATGAAAGGGCCATAAAGGATAACTAGCAGTGGTGTAAAGTACTTAAATAGCACTTTAAAGTAATTTTTCTTATGTAGTTTGGGGTCTCTCTTCTTTACTTTACTATTTATATTTGTGGCAACTTTTACTTTTACTTCACTACATTTCTAAAGAAAATAATGTACTTTTTACTCCATACATTTTCCCTGACACCCAAAAGTACTCATAATTTGACAGGAAAATGGTCCAATTCATACACTGGTCATCCCTACTGCCTCTGATCTGGCAGACTCACTAAACACAAATACTTGGTTTGTAAATGATGTCTGAGTTATGGAGTGTGCCCCTGGCAATCCGTATATAAATAAAAAATAAGAAAACAGTGTCGTCAGGTTTGCTTAATATAAGGAATTTGAAATGATTTATACTTATACTTTTACTTTTCATACTTAAAACCAAATACTTTTAGACATTTACCCAAGTAGTATTTTACTGGGTGACTTTCACCTGAGTCATTTCTATTAAGTTATCTTTACTTTACCTCAAGTATGACACTTGAGTATTTTTTCCACCACTGATAACTAGTACTGCTGAATACTCCAAGAAAGGTCAAATCTCACCTTTCTGGTAAAAATGTTAATAAATTGCTGAGGTATAGTCACGTTTGAGGACACAAGCTCAAGTACACAGTAAAAATATGATTTTTTTTTAAAATATGAAAATATTTTATGATGTATTTCCTATTCAACAAAACAGTATGAATAAGCCTTGAAATGACTTATCTTTCTAAATGTACAGTTGAAGTCGAAGATAACATACACTTAGTCATTTTGGCAAGTCAATTAGAACATCTACTTTGTGCATGACACAAGTAATTTTTCCAACAATTGTTTACAGACAGATTATTTCACTTATAATTCACTGTATCACAATTCCATTGGGTCAGAAGTGTACATACACTAAGTTGACTGTGCCTTTAAACAGATTGGAACATTTCAGAAAATTATGTCATGGCTTTGGAAGCTTCTGATAGGCTAATTGACATAATTTCAGTCAATTGGAAGTGTACCTGTGGATGTATTTCAATGCCTACCTTCAAACTCAGTGCCTCTTTGATTGACATCATGGGAAAATCAAAAGAAATCAGCCAAGACCTCAGAAAAAAATTGTAGACCTCCACAGTCTGGTTCATTCAACTGTATGTGTATGTATGTGTCATAAGGATAATTAATGATATAAAATTGTATTTGTCACATGCGCCTACTACAACAGGTGTAGTAGACCTTACAGTGAAATATTTACTTACACTTATTTTTCTAAACTGCATTGTTGGTTAGTAAGTTAAAACATAAAAATAAAGTAACAAGTAATTAAAGAGCGCAGTAGTATAACAATAACGAGGCAATATACAGGGGGTACCAGTACAGAGTCAATGTGCGGGGGCACCGGTTAGTTGTAGTAATACTGTATGTACATGTAGAGTTATAATGACTATGCATTGATGATAAACAGAGAGTATCAGTAGTGTAAGGGGGGTCAATGCAAATAGTCAGGTTGGTGTTTGATTAGCTGTTCAGGAATTTTATGGCTTGGGGGTAGAAGCTGTTAAGAAGTCTTTTGGACCTAGACTTGTCGCTCAGGTACCGATTGCCGTGCAGTAGCAGAGAGAAAAGTCTATGACTACAGGGGTGGAGTTTTTGACAATTTTTAGGGCCTTCCTCTGACACCGCCTGGTATAGAGATCCTGGATTGCAGGAAGCTTGGCCCCAGTGATGTACTGGGCCGTACGCACTACCCTCTGTAGTGCCTTGCGGTCAGAGGCTGAGCAGTTGCCATACCAGGCAGTGATGCAGCCAGTCAGGTGTCTCTATGGTGCAGCTGCAGAGGATCTGAGGACCAATGCTAAATCTTTTCAGTCTCCTGAGGGGGAATGAGGTGTTGAAAGAGTTCCACAGGGATGCTGGCCCATGTTGACTCCAATGCTTCCCACAGTTGTGTCAAGTTGGCTGGATGTCCTTTGGTGATGGAACATTCTTGATATACACGGAAACTGTTGAGCATGAAAAACCCAGCAGCATTGCAGTTCTTGACACAAACCGGTGCCCCCTGGCACCTACTACCATACCCCGTTCAAAGGCATTTTTATATTTTGTCTTGCCCATTCACCATTTGAACGGCACACATACACAATCCATGTCTCAAGACTGAAAATCCTTCTTTAATTGTTCTTCATCTACCTAAAAAAAATAAACTTTGACTGCATTTACACTTTTAGTTCCAATATCTCTGGCCCAAAATGTCAGATCCTCACAAGGTAAAGTGCTTGTTGTTCAGAAGTGTCTTTCTAAGTAGTTTGAGGGGATCTACAACGTCAGTAATTCGAGGGGAGAAAGGTTTTTGGTAGCTTATGTCCATGTTTGACCAACAATATGGAAATATGCCTTTTCTGTGTTTTTGCATAACTTAAAGGATAATTATGACAAAAGTACCTATAAATATGTTTATTCCATACTCTAAGTATGTTTGTATGATTAAATAGTCTGTTTATATCTTCAGTAATATGTTCAGAATCTGTGGCTTGGTAAATGTACAACTTTGCTCTTTTTTTATCTGAGAAATGTATTTTGAATGTAAACCAATCCGCATAGCACTATTATAGCAACCACTTTTTTTGATCTTGTCAATGATTTAAAATGTGTTTGTGGACCTGTCAAAATCTGTTGATACTGTTCATCATGCTATTTTATTGAAATAAGTTGTCCTCAATAGGCTTGAGCTCTGTTCAGGATTTAATGACTATGTTAGTGACAGAACTCAGGCCATCGTGATTGACAGTCCACATTTCTTAAGATACATAAGCTGTTGCGCAGGGGTCGATACTAGGACCTGTTCTTTTCACTGTTCATATAAATGCTATTGGTCGATCTGTAAAAAAAATACAGATGATACTATTATGTACACAATTGCCCCAGCTGCTGACCTGGCTGTGACAAGGCTACAGTCCAATTTTGGAGATGTGCAGGAAGCCCTTACTGATATAAAACTAAATACATGTTGTTTTCAAGTTGTCTCCGATGGATTACATCATTACCTGTGGGATGGTTCTATAATCGAACGAGTTCCTGCATACAAATACCTTGGTATATGGATTGGCAATGATTTATTGTTTTAAAAAAACGTACGACTGAGCTTGAAGAAGAAGTTAAGATTTAAAGTGGGCCTTTTTACATTAACTGATCTTGTCTCTCTTTAGTCAGCAGGAAGCAGATTGTGCAGTCAACCTTTCTACCTGTTCTCTATTATGGTGATACTATTTATCAACGTGCAGATGCCTCGACTCTTAACCTTGGATGCCGTTTTTTATAGCGCTCTTTGACTTATCACAGGAGACAGTTGTATTACTCATCACTGTATTATTTACCAAAAGGTTGGCTTGACCTCTTTGAAGTCTTGTAGATTACACCATTACGCTCTTTTTGTTTACAAAGCCCTGCTCCACAAACTTCAGACTCACCTAACATCACTGTTAAGATTTAAAATGACAAGTTATCAAACCTGTTCATAGGGTTGGTTATCTGTGGAGACTCCTTTTGTGTCTAGACAGAGGCTGATTTTCCTTTCATGTCCTTGCACCTTCTGTGTGGAATTAACTACAATACACTTTAAATGTAAGGAATGGGTGACTCTAGGACAGTGGTTCCCAAACTTTTTATAGTCCCGTACCCCTTCAAACATTCAACCTCCAGCTGCGTACCCCCTCTAGCACCAGGGTCAGCACACTCTCAAATGTTGTTCTTTGTCATCATTGTAAGCCTGCCACACACACACTATACGATACATGTATTAAACATAAGAATGAGTGTGAGTTTTTGTCACAACCAGGCTCATGGGAAGTGACAAAGAACTCTTATAGGACCAGGGCAAAAATAATAATAATCAAACATAAGAATGAGTGTGAGTTTTTGTCACAACCCGGCTCATGGGAAGTGACAAAGAACTCTTATAGGACCAGGGCAAAAATAATAATAATCAATCATTTGCTCTTTATTTATCCATCTTGCGTATAAAACCTGTTTTTTTTCATAGAAAATTGTGAATAACTCACCACAGGTTAATGAGAGGGGTGTGCTTGAAAGGATGCACATAACTCTGCAATGTTGGATTGTATTGGAGAGAGTCTCAGTCTTAAATCCATTTCCACACACAGTCTGTGCCTGTATTTAGTTTTCATGCTAGTGAGGGCTGAGAATCCACACTCGCATAGGTACATGGTTGCAAAGGGCATCGGTGTCCTAACAGTGCGATTTGCCAAGGCAAGAAACTCTGAGCGCAGCCCTATCCAGAAATCTGGCAGTGGCTTCTGATTAAATTACATTTTCACAGAACCGCTTGTTGCATTTCGATGAGGCTCTCTTATTCAGATATCGGTGGACTGGAGGCAGGGCATGAAAGGGATAATGAATCCAGTTGTTTGTGTCGTACGTTTCGGGGAAAGTACCTGCATAATTGCGCACCCAACTCACTCAGGTGCTTCGCTATATCACATTTGACAGTGTCCATAAGCTTGAATTAATTTGCACACAAAAAAAACATACAATGGTGGAAAGATCTGTGTGCTGTCCATGTTAATGCAGACAGAAAAGAGCTCCAACTTCTTAATCATAGCCTCAAATTTTGTCCCACACATTGAATATAGTTGCGGAGAGTCCCTGTAATCCTAAATTCAAATCCTTCAGGCGAGAAAAAACCTCACCCAAAATAGTCCAGTTGTGTGAGAAACTCGTCATCATCCAAGCAGTCAGACAAGTGAAAATTATGGGCAGTGAAGAAAACTAAGCTCGTCTCTCAATTTAAAAAAAATGTGACAATATGCTCCTACCTGTATTTGACATTGTGTTGTTATTCGCTGAACACAAGATGGTTTAATTTTATTTTTGGAAGTGAAAGGTGAGAAACTCACCCAAATGTATATCCCTGTTGGAAAACATAGATGTACTGTTTGAAAATGTGAAGATTTTTTTTCTTTTTATGGATCACATTTTAATTTGCCATACCCTCGACGGCATTACGCGTTGTACCCCAGTTTGGGAATGCCTGCTCTAGGGCATTTCAAATTGTTGTTGGAGGATTGTTGTGAAATTGTTGTCTGTCCCTGTCGTAATAAAGATTAAATAAGAAATTACAGTTTCAATATCTCTGGCCCAGAAAGTCAGATTATTGTGAGGAAAAATTATCCTGGTTTAGTGGGGTCTCCCACAGTTTTCTCAGAGACTCTACATCATCTGAGAAGGGTCCTTGGTGGTGTTACAGACCACAACTATAGCTGAAAACATCTGAATTTATCCTTTCTGTATATCTGCATGCCTTAAATATAACTTCAAGAAAAGTAACTAGAAATGCATCCATTCCATAGTCTAAGTGTTTGTTTGACAATCCACTAAGTTTTTGTTGTGAATTTCTGGATATTTAACAGAAATCTATGACTATTTCCATTACTCCCATTTTCACCAGATTTGACCTTTTAACCCACTGAACATTTCCTTAAGAATCCAAATGTAAATATGTATCTGGCCTAACTTTGTGTCACCCCATCATTGTTTGATCTAGCCTGTAACAAGCCAAAAAAAGAGCAAGCACATTTTCCAGGATGGCTAGTCTACCATGTGGGTTGAGAATAATTGTCCTCCTATTGGGTCCTGTTTGTTGGGTCGTTAGACGGCTGAAGGCCAATCCGAGAGATACAGATTCTGCTGCAGTGTGTGATGGTGGTGGATGATGAAGCTCTCATTACGTTGTTGCCACTCATCTTCCGCGATCCAGCCGAGATCTTGTAGGAATGTGGATGGTCTTCCTCACTTGTGATTCTGTCCAACGTAAATGCCCTCCTAGCTAGCGGTGTGGATGGGGAACTTTTTCCGGTTGGTCCTGATTTTGTGCTTGTAGTGATTTTTCTATCGTCCTGCGGGCCCCACTGCCCTATGTTAAGCTGGGAGTACAAGAGCCGTTTCAGGAGTTGGTGCAGGTATCCCCATACAGTAGGGTGTAGAGAACTACTGCTTTTGTAAATGAGGACTTTAGTTTAGATATCACAATCATCAAAGACAAATTTCCCATGTCTGTCAAAGGCTCCACTGACACATTTTAGGAGGTGGTGTATTTTCACGTCTATGTCAGCTTTGGAGGAGAGAAAGTTGGCAAGGTATCGAAAGTGATCCACATTTACACGGTTGGTATTGTCAACATATATTGTTGTGACCTTTGTAGTCTGGTATTGTCAAGAAGTATTGTTGTCACCGGTGTTGTATTGTCTAGTGGGGCTTAGTGGATGATTTGTGTCTTTTTTTTGTTCAGGGCCAGACCCAGGAGTGTGTACGTCTTTGCAAAGTCTTCTTCTAAAGTGGGTAGGCATTACTTTGTCATGTGCATACTGGAGACATATGGCGGCTCTGAGGAGGGTGCGCGTCTTCTCGGTTCCTGCTCGACATTGCTTTTTTTATGGCTTTTAAAAAATCAAATAAAATACTTTGTTTGCTCCTTTGTTCACCGCACAGCGGACTTACATGTTGCTGTTAAACAAGATGACCAAAGGCAACACTGGGGATGAAGAAGAGGAAGAAAAGGGGTCTCCAAGCTAGTCGGACGGGCTACACAGCCTCCTTTTCCAAGTATCCTGATGGCCAATGTCCAGTCGCTGGAAAATACTTTGAACTCAGAGCAAGGCTTCAATCACAGAAGGATGTGTTTTTACAGAGACCTGACTTACAGACGATACACTCGACTGCTATTCAACCAGATGGCTTTTCCCTTTTCCTTATCGTTCGAACTGCGGCTTCTGGTAAGAGTAGGGTATGTTTCTTCATCAACAATTCCTGGTAAAACAAAGTTGAAAATATCTCGAGCTCCCGTTCTCCGAACCTGGAGTTCCTGATGCTGAAATGCCGACCCCACTAAATGCAGAGGGAATTCACGTGTTATCACACCTGTGTACATACCGCCACAAGCAAACACCAAGGCGAACTGTACAAGATCATTAGCCAACAAAAATCCTCTTGCACGGAAGCAGTCTTTATTGCTGGATCATGTACAAACAGACCCACTCCAATTTGCCTATCTCTCCAACAGATCCAGAAAAGATGCCATTTCCATCACTATTCACATGGCCATAACACCTATGTGAGAATGCTTTTCATTGACCACAGTTCATCATTCACCACTATTTTCCCTCCAAGCTCAGCACCAAGCTCAGAGCCCTGGGTCTGGACACCACCCTCTGGAACTGGATCCTTGACTTCCTGACGGGCAGACCCCAGGCTGACACCAACTCCATCATCAAGTTGGCTGACGACACCACGGTTGTAGGCCTGATAACCAATGACAAGTGAGCCTATAAGGAGGAGGTAATTGAACTATCATTGTGGTGCCAGGACAACAACCTCTCCCTCAATGTCAGCAAAACAAATGATGCCCCAATCCACATCAAGTACAGAGTCAGCCGTTTTAAGTTCATCTGTGTCCACCACTCTTGTAAGAGGGCGCATGAGCATCTCTACTTCCTAAGGTGGCTGAAGAAATTCAGCATGCCAACACCGTGTCCTCTCCAAATTCTACCGCTGCACATTGAGAGCATCCTGACCGGTTACGTCACAGCCTTGTACGGGAATTGCTCCGTCCACGGCCACAAGGCCCTCCAGCGGGTGGTGAAGACAGCCCGGTAATATCACTAGAACCATGTTCCCACCCATCCAGGACATCTACTTGAAACTGTGCCTGAGGATGCCCCCCATCATCAAGGAGTACACACCCCAGCAATGAGCTGTTCACTCTCTTATCGCCGTGCAGACAGTATCGAAGCATGAGGTCTGACACCAACAGGCTCAGAGACAGTTTTCCTACAAGCAATGCTGCACAATTTAAAAAATGCCCTCTAATCCCAATTGTGCCTTCCGTTTTATGCAAAAAATAATATTCTACTTAGCCATTTACTTTGTTCGTATTCTTATATGTTATTTCTTAATTTTGTTGTATTGTCAAGAAGTAAGCATTTCAGTGGACGGTGTATACCATGTGTATCCTGTACGACTAATAACACTTGAAGCTTGAGCTCCATAATAGAAGTGAATTTGCTGTTTGCCTTGACTTTAATTAGGTTGAAGAATCTGCTGAATGTTTTTACAGGATTGGGACTTCCTGAGACAGATCTTACATGTGAAGTGAAGGATGGCAGCAATGAAGATTGCAAAAAGGGTGGGGCAATGATGCAGCCGTTTCATCCCAGTTTCCATCTTGAAGGGTTCCATTTTAGCACCACTGTAAAGGATCAGTGTTGACGACATGCAGAAGTTGTTATGCATAAGTCACAGTACCCTGGTGAGCTTTTCAGGGCAGCTGATATTTTACATAGTCAAATCCTTTTGTAAGATCTATAAAAAAGTGAAGTAAAGTGTTTGCTTTTTCTCTTGCAGTTGTTGTGTTGTGGAAATCATGTCCGTTGTGCCTCTGGATGGGAAAAAGCCTCGTTGTGATTGTGGGAGGGGTTGGAGTCAGTTGGCCAGTATGTGATTTAAGTATGTTCCCAGTGGTGGACAGTAGGAAGATACTACATAGATGCCTATGTAGTTCCCACAAATATTCCTGTCCCCCTTTTTAAAGATGGTAACAATCTGAGTTCTGTGGGAATTCTCTACTTGTGCCAGATCTTCAGAAGCAGGGCATGTATGTGGTGTAAGAAAGAGCACCTTCTTGGTGGCATTTTGTACCTGCTCCTTCCTAAGTGGTTTTCCTAGGTCTTCCTTTATGATTCGCTGAAGGGTTTGGTTGAGGATCTCCGTCTCAACGGTTGTACTTCGGTTTAAATAGTTCCTTGCCTCAGACAATGACATGGTCAATGATATGCCAGAGTGGGTATAAATCCAGGATATTTGTTTTTTTTCTGATGGAAGAATGTGTTGGTGATGAGATCATGTTCTACACATTTGGTTAGGGGAATAACTCTATTTGAGTTGGTTTGCTGACACCTTCTTTCCCAATCATTCCTCTCCAAATGTTGTGGTCCTGGCCGACTGGCAATAAAATCCCCAAGATGAATGATCGTGTCTTCCTTAGGAATACTTGAGAGCCCAAGTTGGTATAGAAAGTCTCAAACAATAGTACTCTGGGCATTAACCACAACCTTCCCTTCAACAGTAATCAGTGTTTCTGTTTTTTATAATACAGTGATAGACCTGTGTGCTGAGGGGAAGCATGACTGTGAGCAGATCTGTATCACCTCTCTGGGCACCTTCACCTGCAACTGCAAGACTGGCTACACCCTCAACAATGACAAGTTTACCTGCACAAGTTAGTGAAGCCATCATCAGGCCAAACCATTGAGGAAGCCCAGATATGAAACTACAACCTTCCCTTCAAGCAATAATCAGTGTCTCTGTTTGTATGACCCAGTGATAGACCTGTGTGCTGAGGGGAAGCATGACTGTGAGCAGATCTGTATCCCCTCCCCTGGAGCCTTCACCTGTGACTGCAGCGCTGGCTTTAAGCTCCACGATGACAAGAAGACCTGCACAAGTTAGTGAGGCCATCATCAAGCCCAACAGTAGAATATATTTACTGTAGCTAGGGGCAGAATATTTGAGGCAGCTGCTGGGTGAGATTTGCGGTGAACATTGCAAGCGCAATAAACCTAAAGTATGTACTATTCCGTGTTTATCAAGCTTGAGACCCAGCATTAACATACACTTGAAAATAGGTTTTGAAGATTAAAGGTCTTATTTTTATTCCTTATTACTTGCACACAACAGGACTTTGTTCATATTTCTGATCTGAGTTCAAATAGTATGTTTTTTCTTTGAGCATGATTGGAATGCCAGGTGGGCGACATTTGCACTTTTGGCACTATGTCAGTTCAAGTGCTCCAAGTCAGCTCAATCAAAAGCAGCTAAAGTATTCAAAACAATACAAATACTATTAGAAAAAAAGGTCTGTTTATTATATAAACACCTATGCTGTTGGTCACAATCAAATAACATTATCTTTCTCTTATGCTATCTAGTTACTTTTTAACTGCATTGGTAACCAGAATGCAATTACTGGCTATCTATGCTTTCAGCTTTTACAAATGGAATGAGCATTTAGCAAAAAAGATTCTACACCCGAAAAGGACAATGAATCAAATCAAATCAAATCAAATTTTATTTGTCACATACACATGGTTAGCAGATGTTAATGTGAGTGTAGCGAAATGCTTGTGCTTCTAAATGTATAATATCTAAATATATAATATATAATATCTAAATATTATGCTGCAAAAATAGCCAAATATATCCAAATTGGATTTTAGTAACCACATTAGACATTGTATAAAATGTGCACGTTGTTAGCATCAGCTTTTTAGAATGGTACCAATAACGGCATCCTTGTGCTGTCCCTCACGGCGTTCCATCGATCCTGGACTGGACCTATGACACCACACACTTCTCGTCCACTGCCCCCCAGTTTGTCAGAGTGTCCGTGTGTTTGTCCCTCCACAGACCTGTGTAACACAGTGGAGCATGGCTGTGAGCACCAGTGTATCAGTACACCAGACTCCTACTACTGCATCTGCCCTGAGGGACAGCTACTGGCGGAGGATGGCAAGGGCTGCCGAAGTAAGTATACTTCACACACCCACTAAATACAATAATGTTAACACCCTCACTTCCAAAATGGTTCTTTCTCCTCATCTGAATAACCCTTTTTGGAAGACAAGGGTGCATTTTAAAGCAAAGGGTTCTACCTATAACTTTTTTTTTCACCCCCTTTTTCTCCCTAATTTTGTGGTATCCAATTGGTAGTGGTTACAGTCTTGTCTGATCGCTGCAACTCCCATACGGACTCGGGAGAGATGATGGTTGTTCTCCGAAACACAACCCAACCAAGCCGCACTGCTTCTTAACACAATGCCCATCCAACCCGGAAGCCAGCCGCACCATTGTGTCGGCGTGCACTGCGCCCGGTGCGCGATGAGACAAGAATGGCCCTGCCGGCCAAACCCTCCCCTAACCCAGACGGCGCTGGGCCAATTATGCGTCGCCCCATGGGCCACTGGGTGTTCAAAAGTTTAAACGGTAGTGTACATTGGTTGGTTGATTTAATAATATGCTACACAAAGATAAATAACATACATTTTTCTAAACTGATCCAACCTGTTAGGAGTTTGATGTATTACACCCATTACTTAGATGGTTGTACCAGTTTAGATGCTTTAGATAGTCTTTCCTACCCTGGCAGTCATTCTGAATGCATGTTGTGGGTGATTGAAAGTTCCAATTATTGGATATCCTGACTCTGGCTGGATTCCAATAAGAATTACTCATCACTTTACATGCCAGCGTAATGTGATTTGTAAACCAGGAGTTGTAAACCAGGAGTTTGACCACTGTTAGGGTATAACAAGGCCCTCAAATAAATACCTTATGATATATGTAAGGTATTGTCATAAAGAGTATTGATGGGCATTCAAAATATTTTCCATAAGCCGGATCTTTTGGCTCTGCTCACCTAAATGAGGCATTCATTTGGCTCCCAAACGGCTCGTCATTCAGCAGTGCTTAAAAATGTATGAAAAACCATGAAAAATAACTCATTTGTAGTGTAAAGCCTAAAAGGTTGCCTATCATTATGTCAGATCATGAAATCTGTGTACAAATACATTTTACCTGATGAAATTAGATAGCTTGCAAAAATGTTGCATGGACCATAATAAGGCTCTCTTCTCACTGCCTATTGTTCCTGCTGTGAGGAATTACCATCTTCACAGAACTTATCTACAGAAAGTCATTGTCTGGAGCTCAAAAAGCAGTAGTAGCAGTATGCAAATCAGCGAACCAAATGAACAGCTCTTTCACAGATGCGAGTCGGTTCCCGACGTTCACCAAAAAGATCTGTTCAAAAACAGTGTTCATTCGCAAATGACTCATCACTAAGAGAGTTGAATGTTGAAGGCTAATAAGACTGGTGGAACTGTTCATAGAGGGTTCTAGGAAGAACCCTTCAAAGATAAAATGGTTCTTGGTAGAACTCTCTGCAAAGGGTTATACTTAGCAGCTTTTTTTCCTAAGAGTGTACATCTCATGTGGTTCACCAGAGGTTTAATCATTAGTTCAAACAGTTGTGTACTAAAACAAGAGTTTCTATTGAACAAATTCAGCGAGGTCCGGTTTCGTTCCATTTGCTTCCATTTAAGAGATGTATTGCAACCAAATCGGCATAATGAATACACCCCTGGATGCAATAGCTCTATACAACTACTTCTATTCAGTTGACTCTCTGTAGTATCTTGGATACAGTTTCTAACGTGCTCCAGAAATGAAATTAGCAAAGGTCGTCAAAATTGATAAAAGGTCAAAAATAAAGTTCTGTAAATGGAATAGCTGCATAATGGAGTAAAATACTCAACTCGTTTTGAATTTGAAATAATCCTTCAAATTTGGACTGTATTATAGCACATTAACAATAGTATAATGAGAGTAAATCTATGGAATCTATATATTTCAGTGAGATTTCAGACATTCAGTTGAATGTCAAATGTAATGGTTTCTTCTTTGAAATGATACAAATGTTTTTAAACCACATATGGCCTTTTAACAGTACCAGTCAAAAGTTTGGACACCGACTCATTCAAAGCTTTTTCTTTGTGTTTACTGTTTTCTACATTGTAGAATAATAGTGAAGACATCAAACTAAGAAATAACACACATAGAATCATGTAGTAACCCAAAAAGTGTTCAAAATGTTTTATATTTGACATTCTTCTCTTGGCATTCTCTCAACCAGCTTCATGAGGGAGTCACCTGGAATGCATTTCAATTAACTTCTTGGTGACGGGGCAGTATTTTCACATCCGGATTAAATGCATGCCCAAATTCAACTGCCTGCTACTCATCCCTAGAAGATAAGATATGCATATTATTAGTAGACAAAACACTCTGAAGTTTCTAAAACTGTTTGAATCATGTCTGTGAGTAGAACAGAACTTATTTAGCAGGCGAAACCCCGAGGACAAACCATTCAGATTTTGTTTTGTTTTGGGGTCACTCTCTTTTCAATGGGTTTTCAATGGGAATCCAGATTTCTAAGGGACCTTCTTGCAGTTTCTATCGCTTCCACTGGATGTCAGTCTTTAGAAATTGGTTGAGGTTATTCCTTTGTGTAATGAAGAAGTACGGCCATCCTTGAACGAGGGTCACTTGAAGTGTACTGTTAGATGGAGGACCGTGACCAGAAAGCATTGCTACAGTTTGTTTTCTTCCTGTATTGAACACAGATCATCCCGTCTTCAATTTTATCGATATTTACGTTAAAAAATACCTAAAGTTATATTACAAAAGTAGCTTGAAATGTTTTGGCAAAGTACAGGTAACTTTTGAGATATTTTGTAGTCACGTTGCGCAAGTTGGAACCAGTGTTTTTCTCTATCAAACGCGCCAAATAAATGGACATTTTGGATATATATCGACGGAATTATGCAAACAAAGGGACCATTTGTGATGTTTATGGGTCATATTGGAGTACCAACAAAAGAAGCTCGGCAAAGGTAAGGCATGAATTATATTTTTATTTCTGCGTTTTGTGTCACGCCTGCAAGGGTGAAATATGGTTTCTCTCTTTGTTTACGGAGGTGCTATCCTCAGATAATAGCATCGTTTGCTTTCGCCGAAAAGCCTTCATGGCTGGATTCACAACAAGTGTAGCTTTAATTTGCTATCTTGCATGTGTGATTTAATGAAAGTTTGATTCATTGATTAATTTCAGTAATTTATTTGAATTTGGCGCTCTGCATTTAGCTAGCGTCCCACATATCCCAGAGAGGTTACAGGTGTGCCTTGTTAAAGTTAATTTGTGGAATTTCTTTCTTAATGCGTTTGAGCCAATCAGTTGTTGTAAAAAACCAAGTCCATATTATGGCAAGAACAACTCAAATAAGCAAAGAGAAACGACAGTCCATCATTACTTTAAGACATGAAGGTCAGTCAATCTGGAACATTTCAAGAACTTTGAGTGCAGTCACAAAAAAACATCAAGCGCTATGAAAAACTGGCTCTCTTGAGGACCGCCACAGGAAAGGAAGACCCTGTAAGAGGTGCGTATGGCTGCTGGGAAATCAGGCGCAGGAGAGCAAAACTGGGTAATAACCGGAGCAGTTTAATGAGGCAAAACCGACTGCACCCAGAAAAACAAAATATAGGTTGAAATAACCCGTCGCAAACCAGTCTATAATACACATACACTTAACAACAAACAATTCCACACAGACATGGGGGAAACAGAGGGTTATATACACGTCATGTAATGAGAGAATGTAAACCAGGTGTGTGGGAAAACAAGACAAAACAAATGGAAAATGAAAGGTGGATCAGCGATGGCAGAAGACCAGCGACGTCGACCGCTGAACGCCGCCCGAACAAGGAGGGGAACCGACTTTGGCGGAAGTCGTGACAGACCCAGAGTTACCTCTGCTGCAGAGGACAAGTTCATTAGAGTTAACTGTACCTCAGATTGCAACCCAAATAAATGCTTCACAGAGTTCAAGTAACAACATCAACTGTTCAGAGGAGACGGCATGAATCAGGCCTTCATGGTCGATTTTGCTGCAAAAAAAACACTACTAATGGACACCAATAAGAAGAAGAGACTTGCTTGGGCCAAGAAACACAATCAATGGACATTAGACTGGTGGAAAGCTGTACTTTGGTCGGATAATTACAAATGAGAGATTTCTGGTTCCAACCGTCGTGTCATTGTGAGACGCAGAGTCAGTGAACGGAGGATCTCCGCATGTGTGGTTCCCACTGTGATGCATGGAGGAGGAGTGTGATGGTGTGGGGGTGTTTTGTTGTTGACACTGTCAGTGATTTATTTAGAATCCAAGGCACACATAACCAGCATGGCTACCACAGCATTCTGCAGCGATACGCCATCTCATCTGGTTTGTGCTTAGTTGGACTATCATTTATTTTTCAACAGGACAATGACCCAAAACACACCTGAGGTTTGGGATGAGTTGGACCCCAGAGTGAAGCATAATCAGTCAAGTGCTCAGCATATGTGGGAACTCCTTCAAGACTGTTGGAAAAGCATTCCTCGTGAAGCTGGTTGAGAGAATGCCAAGAGTGTGCAAAGCTGTCATCAAGGCAAAGGATGACTACAGTGGTTCGTCCTTTAAATTTGCAGCGTACTGCAGCAAAGCTTGCGTGGTCCGCATAATTCTATGGCACGTTATTTAAGTGCCACCCACTGGTAACATGAATGCTAGTTAGTGCTAGTTTGACCACCAGAGGGCATCTTTGAGAAGCATTTGACAGCCTTCAATAGTGGCTGTACAAGAGAATTGAAAACCTTTTTTTGTAAAAACATAGTATATGGGACTGATTAAGAAATTTTGCTCTGGGTTTCCGTTGGGATGGAACAGAAAATATGGCGCTGTACAACGTGATGGTCGGGAGTAGGCTACAATTCTGGGCTATTTAGCTAAAGAACTGAAAAAAGCGTGTGCGAGCAAGGAGGCCTACAAACCTGACCTGAGTTACACCAGCTCTGTCAGGAGGAATGGGCCAAAATTCACCCAACTTATTGTGGGAAGCTTGTGGAAGCGTTTGACCCAAGTTCAACAATTTAAAAGAAATGCTGCCAAATAGTAATTGAGTGTATGTAAACTTCTGACCCACTTGGAATGTGATGAAATAAATTAAAGCTGAAATAAATCATTCTCTACTATTATTCTGACATTTCACTTTCTTAAAATAAAGTGGTGATCGTAATTGACCTAAATCAGGGAATATTTACTAGGATTAATAAGTTATCTTAGGGATTTCAGCGGAAATTTCAGAGCGCCACCTATAGTTTTCGATAAAACTCAAACTTTCATTAAAACACACATGCAAGGTACTGAATTAAAGCTACACTCGTTGTGAATCTAGCCACCAAGTCAGATTTGTAAAATGCTTTTCGGCGAAAGCATGAGAAGCTACTATCTGATAGCATGCACCCCCAGAATACCAGACCTTCACCTAAACAACAGATTTTGCGGTAGCCGGCGCTACCCAAAACGCAGAAATAAAATATAAAACATTCATTACCTTTGACGAGCTTCTTTCTTGGCACTCCTATATATCCCATAAACATCACAATTGGGTATTTTTCCCGATTAAATCCGTCATTGTATAGCCAAAATGTCGTTTTCTGAAGACCGGTCTGATCCAGGAATATTCCCTTTTACAAGACGCAACGTCACTTTTTAAAATTACAAAAGTTGCCTATAAACTTTTACAAATCACTTCAAACTACTTTTCTAAACCAACTTTAGTTATTAATAAACGTTAATAATCTATCAAATTGATCACGGGGCGATCTGTATTCGATAGCAGCAAGTCTTGAAATCATCGTCCATGTTTTCAATTTCACAACATCCTGGGGCGAGCCCCAAGAAAGGAAGTGCCCTAACGTCATCTAACCAAGGATAAAGCAGGCAAAAAATGCCAGTACTGGCGACATCGTGTGGAAGCTGTAGGCATTGTACTGGGGGCCTCGTTTTTTGTCTGCAGCCAATACATCGACTGGCGGATTCATATTCTTTTTGTGTTTGGTAAAGTTTTACCAGGGATTTTTACTCCTAAACACGTTCTGTTATAGCCACAGCCACGATTTAACCAGTTGTAGAGACTTCAGAGTGTTTTCTATACACACATACTTATCATATGCATATACTATATTCCTGGCATGAGTAGCAGGACTTTGAAATGTTGCACGATTTTTAACAAAAAGCTGCGAAAATTCGCAGCCTCCCTATGAGTTAAATGTCAGGAATGGTGAAAAACTGAGTTTACATATATTTGGCTAAGGTGTATGTAAACTTGTTTAGCACTTTTTTAATTACTACATGATTCCATATGTGTTATTTCATAGTTTTGATGTATTCACTATTATTCTACAATGTAGAAAATAGTCCAAATAAAGAAAAACCCTTTGAATGAGTAGGTGTTTCCAAACCTTAGACTGTTATTGTATGTTTATTATTATATTGACAGAATAATTAAGTTTTAAATAACTCATTTCACCTATTGGTGAAAATGAAAAAAAGCAGACATGGAATATCCCTTTGGAATATGGAATATCCGCCAGTTGCCAAGGTCTGTTACTTCTCCCTTCTTATGTAAAAGTGACAGCACACCAACAGCCATTGATCCCCCGGGACCCCCGTCTCAAGGATGGCCTTCAAGACTTCGAGGACCACTGGTCCAAGTATACCCCAAAACTTGAGATAAAACTCAGCCGGCAGCCCATCCATCCCAGGCACGTTCCCTTTTCCCATCCTCCTAAGAGCGCTCTCAACCTCTTCTAGTGAGATCTGGGCCTCCATCACTTCTCTGTTGTCCTCCGGCAACCGCCTGGACAAATGTTCTAAAAACACATTTCCCTGCTCTACATCTATTTCCCTTTCCTTAAATAAACCTTGGAAATGATCAGTTGTCACCCTGACCATATCCTCTGGTTCTCTAACTATACTACCATTTTCTTCCCTAACGCCATGCATTACCTTCCTACTCTGTCTGGCCCTAACCGACTTAAAGAACATAGCAGAACAAGTCTCATTATGTTCTAGAAAGCCACTATGCGCACGCTCCAGGAAAGCTCGAGCCTTCCGCTCCTGCAACTCCCTGAGCTGCGCCTTTAGGGTTGTGGATCTCTCCCAGTCAAACGACCCGCCGAGGTTGCCTGCCTCGTATTCGAGTTCAATTAAACTAATTATTAATTAAGGCCTTCAAGCCTCCAAAAGAAACCATAAAACCCGTCAACAAAAGCCTGCTCCTCCAGCACATCCCGATCTAACTTTCAGTACCCCCTACCAAAGAGGCAGACTGGCGACCCCACCTGCAGGAGCACCCCGTCGTAATCCGAAAAGAAAACAGGCAACAGCCGCCCAGACAACTTACCCAAAGACCTGGGTACAAAAATATAGTCGAGCCTCCATTCAACCCCCCTGGAGTTGCGCCATGTAGGACCGGCCATTTTCGGAGTAGTGTGCAGACCACCATCTACCAGACCATGGCAAGCCATTAGCCCGGCAATGGCGCCTGCACCGCTATCCCCCCCTATTCCTAAATCTGTATTAAAATCCCCCCTATCACTAATTTCCTATTTGTGACACACAGGGGCGTCAGACAGTCCACCATCTCCCTCCTGTCTGCCACCACCTGTGGCCCATACACCACCACTAATCTAAATGTACAATCCCTTATCGTGACATCCACCCCTATAACCCTCCCCTGCATTACCACAAAAGAATCCTCCACTTTTACCTCCCTGTGCCCACACAAAATCCCTACCCCCGATGAGTGCACCCCCCTCCCTCTTCAACCTACTAACATCCCCTCCATCACTCAGGTGAACCTCCTGTAAAAAACAAAAATCAAACCCCACACCCTCCAAATAACTAAAAACCGCCCTCCTCTTAACAAAATCCCTTAAACCCCTTACATTTAAACTAACAAAAGTAAAATTAGACCCCATGAAAGAATCAAATAAAAACATGTAATACACTCAAATTCTAAACCCAGACAGAAAAAAAACAACCAGGAGACTCACCCGATGCTCCCCTGCTCCATATCTACCGGTGATAACACCCCCGCGACAGGTGTGCTGACGAGCCACACCCATGGCACGTCTTAGGCTTGTCACAATCCCTCGCCTCGTGTTCCTCAGATCCACAAAATCTGCATTTTCTTGTGCTGCATGAAGCGAATATGTGGCCGTAGGCCATACAGAGCCTGCAAAATGGGGGCTGACGTGCATAAAACAACGTCCCCCTGTCAGCCCCTAGGGAGAACATAGCAGGAGGATGGAGGTAGCCACCATGTCCCTTTGGGTCCTCCCTGAGGAGTGCCTGGAAGCCTCTCCTCCCATTCCAAAACCCAAGGGAGTCTTTGAGGTGCCTTGCTGAGGAGACGTTATCCATGTATCTCCCCAGAAAGGCCCTCACCTCTTCGTCCTTAACATATGGGTTGTAAATGTTGACAGTTACAACCCTAAAGTTGTTCTTCACCAGGCTTGTTATTTCATAGTGGCTCATCGGCCTCTCACCTCCCACTGCTCTTGCCCTTCTCAGGATATCATCGTGTTTCTCCTCTGTATATAGTGCCACGTCGTATGCTCCCTCCAACGAGTTGCCTTGGAAACAAAACATGTCCTTCACTGTCAGATTTAGAATCCCCATCAATATTATCCTTATATATTATTTACATTTCACATAGGCATACCTGCAGTGCATAGGCTACTCCAGTCGGCTTGTATCCATCCCCATTTCCAAAGAGCGACTCTTGTCCGATTACCAAATACACGCCAAACATATTCAATCATATAAAACCATGTTTTTCAGTGTTGCTATTACTGGTTATTGTAATAATTAATATAGCTATTTTCTACCAACTGAGGTACTCAAAGCACTTTGCATAGTAGAGGGAAACCAATGTACCAATGTATAGCACCCACCTGGGTGATGCACAGCAACCATTTTTGTGCCAGAACACTCATCACACATCAGTTTAGAAGTGATATATGCCGGTTTGGAATGAGTGGGATGATTAGGTGGCCATGATGGAATGGGACCAGGTTGGGAATTTAGACATGACACCAGGGTTAACACCACTAATCTTACAATAAGTGCCATGGGATTTTTAAATGATCACAAAGAGTCAGGGACACCTGTTTAATGTCACATCTGAAAGTCAGCACCCTACGCAGGGCAATGTCCCCTTCACTGCTCTTGGGAATTGGGATTTCCT
The DNA here is from genome assembly GCF_023373465.1 of Oncorhynchus keta. Classification (NCBI taxonomy): domain Eukaryota; kingdom Metazoa; phylum Chordata; class Actinopteri; order Salmoniformes; family Salmonidae; genus Oncorhynchus; species Oncorhynchus keta. The sequence continues at coordinate 48,105,210 of NC_068430.1, read as the reverse complement.
TAGACCGGAGGGAAGAGTGCCCCGTACTAGTCCTCCAGCACCAGATCCAGCAGCATCTGGTCTCCCATCCAGGGACTGGCCCAGATCCACCCTGCTTAGCTTCAAAGGCAAGCCAGGAGTGGGATGCAGGGTGGTATGCTGCTATTTATTAAACTATATCAATCCACAATGGACTATGAAGAGACTATTCCATGCCCCCGGCCGAATTAAGACAACACAAAGACCGTCAGTAACCTACAGAACTTGAGACAACGGCATGCCGTATTAAGCAGTGAACAGCATTGATTGGCCTGTGAGTTTTAAGCCCTCTTCACACCTATAATGAGTTAAACCCAACCCTTTCGTGCCACTGCCAGCTATTGCACTCAATTCCCTGTGATAATAGCTCAAATATTTTTGATAGACCCCCGGACCTATAGCCATACCGCCAGCGCTAAGATTTATCATTGCGCTAGCTTTGTAAAAATAGAACCCCCATGTCTACGATTTCTGACAATACCCCCATCCTTTTGAGACATAGTTACACACTTCTCCAAGATAGTAAAGCCCAAGAGAAAATGTGGTTTGCACAGGTAATCGTATGAATATTGTCAGTTCAATCGGTGACGTGACAATTACTTGACAAATCGATAATCCACTTCTCAAACAAAATCAAATGAAAGCTGAACTGAGCTGTATTGTCAGGTGGGCGTGGCTTGAGCCTTGCAACTGAAATGATTTAACCTACAAATAAATCCAGCTCTTGCAAAATAAAAATATTAAGCCAGGTAAGTCATTGAGAACAAATTCTCTTTTACAATGCCGATCTGGTAAAATGCATAATAATAACTGCACATCCCACAGTGCTTTATGGAAGACCTACAATCCATGCATGGTAAATGAAAGGGGCATGTTACTGTATGAAAAGGGCCCTGATTACCCCAATGTCCCACCCAGCCTGCAGATCGGCCAACATTGACCTGGTCCTCCTCATTGATGGCTCCAAGAGCGTGCGTCCCCAGAACTTTGAGCTAGTCAAGCAGTTTGTCAACCAGGTGGTGGACTCCCTGGATGTCTCCGCCCATGGGACTCAAGTGGGCCTAGTGCAGTACTCCAGCCACGTGCGCACAGAGTTCGCCCTCAAAATGTACGAGAAGGCAGATGACATCAAGAAGGCAGTGATGAACGTGGAGTACATGGAGAAGGGCACCATGACGGGCCTGGCCCTCAAGCACATGATGGAGAACAGTTTCTCGGAGGCCGAGGGTGCCCGCAAGAACATCCCTCGCGTGGGCCTGGTCTTCACTGACGGCCGCTCTCAGGACGACATCACTGAGTGGGCCAAGAAGGCCAAAGAAGGTCAGTGACATAAACTTATAAAGCACCTGCAGTAATGTTTACATAAACCAAGGGAATGACAAAGATTGCATTAAAATAAGAATATCTTGCTTTGATAAGAGCTCATATAACATGATTAGGAAATATGGAATCAATTGGTTCATACATGAAAACAGTTTAATAACTTTTTCTTTAAAGTGTAATACATACTACTTACAGACAATAAATGTGTCCAAATCGGCTGCCATTCGCTACTTTGGTGTGTTACTGGCTGTTTCAACAAAACAGTTCTTGCAATTAAATACAATTTAGGACTTCATCCAACATTTTTGTGACATAGTGTGTTGTCCTCCTTGTCAGGTATCACCATGTATGCTGTTGGTGTTGGGAAGGCCGTGGAGGATGAGCTGCGTGAGATTGCCTCAGAGCCACTAGACAAGCACTTCTTCTATACCACTGACTTCACTTTCATCAACCAGATAGCTGAGAACCTCAAGCTCAATGTCTGTGCAGGTACTGTATTCTTTGATCAAAGCTAATCACAAATCACAGCACATTAGAACATGTTATTTTAGAACACAATCTACAGTCAGGCAATGTCTGTCTGTCTGTCTGCCTGCCTGCCTGCCTGCCTGCCTGCCTGCCATGGACCCCACAAAGATAGTAAAAAAAATGGTGTGTGTTTCAGAGGAGAGCCAGGGAGAGATTGAGGTGAAAGACCCATGTGCCTGTGAGAGTCTGGTTGAGTTCCAGCAAGCAACAATGTCCACTCTGGAGCAGCTGAAAACAAAACATATCCTTCTATATGCTGCACTTGTTCATTAAAGGTGCACTTTGTAGCTTGTCTTTTCCCTGTTGTAGTAGCATGACCAATTACTGTATATGTGACTCGTTTCAGGAAAATAGGCGTGTCGCACGTCATAACTTCACAGGATAACTATTTTAACTGAAACATTTATTTTAGATCAAAATGCGTTTTTGGCAGAAATGCCTTCCGGAAAATGTGAACTTTCAATGTGCCTTAATAACAAACTTGTATGTCATCTGTAAATACGAATACAATTGTTAAATTACTAACCTAGTTGGTTTAGCCCCGAAAAAAGGGGACCCTTTCCGCTAGCCATAATTGGCTGAGATAATGGATCAGCTGGACATACCGAGAGATGAGTTCGGATTCGTCTGCCATGTAGCATGTGCTGCCATGTAGCATGTGCAGGTAATCCTTTCTACCGTGGCTTTTTGTGAAAGATATCATGAAGAAGTGCAAAAGTGTTGCAAATGCCCTCCACTTTCTGGAGGACAATCGTGCCATGCTGACTCTCTCTGACTGAAAATGAATCAGAACATGACAAAATCCCTGATTTACGTAAAAACATTTTCAATGAATCAGACATTATAGAGTCTTCTGAAATGGAGATCAACAGTGTTGTTGTCACGGAAGTGTCAAGCATAGGTGTAATAGGTGGCAGGGAAGTCAGGCGCAGGAGAGTCAAATGGAGTGTAAATATGGAGTCTTTTAATAAAGTTCCACAAGTATGCTCCATAACAATAAATGTACAAACAAACAAAACATGGGTACGAAGACCCGACGCGCACCTATACAAACAATAACACTACACTGACAACAAATCAATCTCTGACAAAGACATGAGGGGAAACAGAGGGTTAAATACACAACAGGTAATGAATGGGATTGAAAACAGGTGTGTGGGAAGACAAGACAAAACCAATGGAAAATGAAAAAAGGATCAATGATGTCTAGAAGACCGGTGACGTCGAACGCCGAGCACCGCCCGAACAAGGAGAGGCAACGACTTCGGCAGAAGTCGTGACAGTACCCCCCCCCCCTTTAGCAGTGAGGTAATGGGAGCTGCCACCTGACCAAAACCCAGGATAAACCTCCGGTAGTAATTGGAAAACCCCAAAAAACGCTGCAACTCCTTTACCGTGGTTGGAGTCGGCCAATTACGCACGGCTGTAATGCGGTCGCTCTCCATCTCCACTCCTGAAGTGGAAATCCGATGCCCTAGGAAGGAGATGGATTGTTGGAAAAACAAGCATTTCTCAGCCTTGACATATAGATCATGCTCCAACAGGCGACCAAGCACCCTGCGCACCAGGGACACATGCTCGGCGCGTGTAGCAGAGTATATCAGAATATCATCGATATACACCACTACACCCTGCCCGTGCAGGTCCCTGAAGATCTCATCTACAAATGATTGGAAAACTGATGGAGCATTCATCAACCCATATGGCATGACCAGGTACTCATAATGACCTGAGGTAGTGCTAAATGCCGTCTTCCACTCATCACCCTTCTTAATACGCACCAGATTGTACGCACTCCTGAGATCCAATTTTGTGAAAAAACGTGCCCCTGCATCCAGAGCGACTTAACTCAATAACCGTATTGATCAGAGGTAGCGGGTAGCTATATTTCACTGTGATTTTATTAAGACCTCGATATTCAATGCACGGGCGTAAACCGCCATCCTTTTTCTTCACAAAAATAAACAAGGAGACTGGTGAAATGGATGGCTGAATGAACCCTGATGCAGGCGTTCTGGATGAGTTGTAGGGGTTTAATGGCACAGGCAGGGAGCCCAGCCAACAGCGAGTTGCAGTAATCCAGACGGGAGATGACAAGTGCCTGGATTAGGACCTGCGCCGTTTCCTATGTGAGGCAGGGTCGTACTCTGCAGATGTTGTAGAGCATGAACCTACAGGAACGGGCCACCTCCTTGATGTTAGTTTAGAACGACAGGGTGTTGTCCAGGATCACGCCAAGGTTCTTAGCGCTCTGGGAGGAGGACACAATGGAGTTGTCAACCGTGATGGCGAGATCATGGAACGGGCAGTCCTTCCCCGGGAGGAAGAGCAGCTCCGTCTTGCCGAGGTTCAGCTTGAGGTGGTGATCCGTCATCCACACTGATATGTCTGCCAGACATGCAGAGATGCGATTCGCCACTTTTTCAAAAGCCTGGCGGCGAGGGTGGACTATCCAGGGACGCAAGGAGAGGGGACTAAGACATTAACTGAGTGGGGTCCACGTCCCGCGCCGGAGCCGCCACCATGGACAGACGCCCACCCGGACCCTCCCTATTGTTTTGAGGTGCGTTCAGGAGTCCGCACCATAGGGGGTTCTGTCACGCCCTGGTTGAAGTATTTTGTGTTTATCTTCATGTATTTGGTCAGGCCAGGGTGTGGCATGGGTTTTTGTATTGTGGGGTGTTTTGTCTTGGGGTTTTGGTGTGTATGTATTGGGATTGTAGCTAGTGGGGTGATCTAGCAAAGTCTATGGCTGTCTGGAGTGGTTCTCAATCAGAGGCAGGTGTTTATCGTTGTCTCTGATTGGGAACCATATTTAGGCAGCCATATTCTTTGAGTTTGTCGTGGGTGATTGTCCTTAGTGTCTTTGTTCCTGTCGCTGTATTAGTTGACAAGTATAGGCTGTTTCGTTTTTCGTTACGTTTATTGTTTTGTAGTGTTTGTGTTATTTCGTGTTTACGTTTGTTTGATTAAATATGGATCGCAATCTACACGCTGCGTTTTGGTCCGACTCTTCTTCACCACACCCAGAAAACCGTTACATGCATGGTGGATAGCTATGACAATCAGTATGGGTTGGGATTATTGCTGCGTTCAAAACAATTGGGAACTCTAGAGGAAAAAAACGAGCTCCGACTGGGAAAAATCGTTTTGAACGGTCATTGAACTCGGAATTCCAACTCAGGAACTCGGGCCTGTTTCTAGAGCCCCGACTTTCTGAGCTGAAGATCACTGACATCATGATTTGACCTTGTATTTTTCCCAAGTTCTCGTATTTTTCCAAGTTCCCAGTTCCCAAGAGTGTGCTAAGCCGTCATCAAGGCAGCCTTGAAGAATCTCAAATATAAAATATATTTTGATTCGTTGAACACTTTTTTTGGTTACTACATGATTCCATATGTGTTATTTCATATTTTTTATGTCTTCACTATTATTCTACAATGTAGGAAATAGTAAATATCAAGAAAAACCCTTGAAGTGTGCCAAAAATTTTGACTGGTACTGCATATATATATTTTTATCATTACCTTAGATACTTTATAAATATGCATATAATTTATTTTTTTAATTTTACCTTTATTTAACCAGGCAAGTCAGTTAAGAACATATTCTTATTTTCAATGACGGCCTGGGAACAGTGGGTTAACTGCCTGTTCAGGGGCAGAACGACAGATTTGTACCTTGTCAGCTCAGGGGTTTGAACTCGCAACCTTCCGGTTACTAGTCCTTCCGGTTACTAGTCCAACGCTCTAACCACTAGGCTACGCTGCCGCCCCATAAGTGATATACTGTAGGCCCAAATCCTAATGCCTCTGTGTGTGTGTGCGTGTGTGCGTGTGTGTGTTTGTAACTCAAGTTGTTGTAGAGATCTTCTGACATCAATGCATAATTTATACCAAAGTCGAAATCTTGTGCAAACTTTTCAAGTTAGGATTCAGCCCAACATCAATCCGATAATGCCATCCCATTCTACTACTACCCACCACAATATCATTAAACTCAGCCCAACTTTTTTCATACAGGCCATTTGACAATAAAATTGAATGATGTGTTTATTTCCTTAACCCATTTATACTGGCGGGTATGGCTGCACAATTGGAGGACATGGAGAACCAGCTGCTGTCACAAAAATGAGGGATGTCATTCAAGTAACCCAACAAGAATAAGGAGATTCTTTGAGCATAGAATAATTTTCCTGTCAAGAATGTAACAGTAAAAACAAAAGTCCTATCAATGTCGACTTTCCATGATGTAAATGACCCAAAACAATATTTTATGTAGAGTATCTTATTTCAGTGCATGAATGTGGACATGCAATGGACTTAAGTTATGTCAAGCACATCCATACTTAATGTAGACATAAGCACAGGCAACTAGAAAACACAGCCATTGCTTATAAAGCTCCAATATGCAACTTTTTGGGCACCCAACCAAATTCACATAGAAATATGAGTTATAGATCTGTCATTGAAAGTCTAAGAAGCTGGTAGATCGGTTCTATGCTTCCCGTTTTAAAGTTTTGTTTGTGTCTTTTTACTTTCATTTTTGTACATCTTCAAACAGCTGAAAATAAAATATTGGTTATGGAAAATATATTTCACAACGGTTTACATGGTACAATGATGCTCTACACTATAATGTCACTATGAACTTAAATTAGGCTATTAGAATTTTAGCAACCAGGAAATGCCGGTGCGATGTCTCCATAGTGCGTCTTAAATACACAGTATTTTTCCATTGTCACACCAGACGGTTTTTATTTGTGCTCCATTTATCCTTAATATGTTTTATATGGTTTGTTAATGTAATGTGTTTATAGCAAGTTTGATACCAGCAGTAAATAACTGGGGGGAAAAAATATTAATAAGTATTATTACCACTTCAAATTCAGACGCATTTTCTCATAGAAAGTAATATAATCCAATATTTTTAGAGGACTAAATGATAGAGTCGTAAAGAAAACAAAATGAGGGTTCCTGGATTCACAAAAGTGAAACCAAGCATCACAAAATTACCTAGATCACAGCAAAACATTACTGTCAAGAGGATGAGAAAGTTCTGTATGAATTTGAGCTCCAAAAAGACATCCTAAATGAGTAATTAAGATCACATTGATTGTCTTACTTTGTAACTATATATGAAGTTGAATGAGGTCATGAATATACTGGTATATTATGTGAAATCAAAATACCACCACAAAGGAAGGGAAGTTTACGCCCAACTTTTGCTGTGGTTTACTTAAGCAATAAGCCCCGAGGAGGTGTGGTATATGTTCTTACGCATGACACAACGCGGGGTGACTGGACACAGCCCTTAGCCGTGGTATATTGGCCATATATCACAAACCCACAAGGTGCCTTACTGCTATTATGAACTGGTTGCCAATGTAATTAGAGAAGTAAAACTACATGTTTTGTCATACCCGTGGTAAATGGTATGATATACCACAGCTGTCAGCCAATCAGCGTTCAGGGCTCGAACCACCCTGTTTATCATTTATTTTAAATGGAGTGAGCTTTTACGGTTGAACTGATTTGCCCTATCTTTGAAGCATTTTACTGCATTTTCTTGAGACTGAGAATATCACTGAGCGATGTAAATGAACAAGAGGGCCTTTTAGTTTCTTTATTTAGTCTTGTATTAAACGACCATGTGATAGGAAAGATTTATACTCCTATATTTGGTTACCTGTACTTTTTGTATTTTTTCGAAAAACCTTTTTCTGTAATGGTTGAAGACTCTATTCTGGCACAGATGGTAATAAAGACTGAACTGTTCTCGGTGTTGTTTCTTCATAACTCTGAACCGGCTCATAGAATCATTGCAACCAGAGAGCAGTCACCCTGTAATTGGACTGAGAAGTGTTGAGGGTGTACCCCCGAGGGACTAAATTGACAAGTAATGTGTAGTGGGATCTTCCTTCATTATTGTTTGCAAACAGAGACATACTTTACTTTTCAGTTCTTATCTCCATAGATGTTCTAATCAGTCCCTGGGATGCCATGTTGTCGTTCCACAAGTGTCCCGACCTGGATGACCTTTGTCAGTAGCTTCTAATTAAGGCTAATGGGACGGAGCTCCCCTTTCCATTGCCGTGTTTGCCGACTCCCAGCCAAGACTGGAGAATGTGAAATGTCAGATGGTCCCCCAAGCCTTGGTAAAAGACATGTTAATTGTCCCAATAGGTAGTCTGGCCTTCAACTCTCACAAGGAGCTGTGGAAAAACATATGCAAATGCTTTTCAACAACAATCGGCCTTTAAAAATTTCTCAGTCTGGTCTAATATTGCCAAGTGAACGGAAGAAACAGAGGAGCTCAGACAAGGAAGTTGGGGATACCATATAGCTGTCTAAAAGTAAAACCACTTCCTGAGACACCTGTATTGATTCAGCTGCTCTTCATACCATGTGTTATGTGTTGGTTTACTGGGTTTGATTACAGAAATTTGAGCTGAAGAGCACAATGTTCAGCCAATCAAATAATTTATTTTGGCCTCAATGGCCATGATGGCACAAGCCCAGGCACATATCAGCCTAACTATGACCCTCCTGTGGGTCCTGAAGTGGGGCCCACTACACCTTCAATGCTAACCAGTGTAACAGTGTATATTCACCGGGTGTTAAGTGCATCATGGTTGAGTTTGTTTTGGTTAATTTTGGATGAAAAATACCTGTTTTAATAATCACATCAAGTGATAAATCATAGATGAGTGGACAGAATATATTCCACTCTTTAAAATGAAATAGGAAAAGAGAACCCATAGGCAAACATGCATGTTGCAATTAAGCACTCGGTAAACAATGTCAGCAATGTATGGAAAGACAGTTGAACAAAACAATAGCAGTTGTACATAGCTGAATATTGTGTAACCTTTATAAAAGCAGTGCATGGTCTACAGTATCAAAATGCCTTTAATTAAGGTAGTAAACAGACTTGCACAGTGTTATTTGGAGTCGAAAGCACTGATGATATACAACTTTGGCAATTTTATTACAGAAGTTCATATTTTTGAGTCACCACCCTTTAGCAACTAACACATTAACAGTGATGTTTCCCCATTCAGGAACCACAAGAAACTGGTGAAATAAATGTAACAAAATGTTCAACATATGTCAATTGTGATTTTGATGAACTTTGGTGGTAACAGGGATAACACCTGTTTAAACCATAGTGTTAAAGTGGCATTTGGAGTCAACTTAAACCCACTTCGACTTCTTCAGAGGTCAATAAGTACATAATGTACATCTAATGTACTCATAGGCTGTGAGCCAGAAATCTGAGCGAGAGAGGCATAGGCTCTCCACAGATCCAACTGTGGAGATTGGAGATTGAATATAGACAGTGTATTTGTTTAGACTATGTCAATAAGCATGAATATATGAAAATGTATTTGGGTGTGGGCTTTGTAGCCTTCCCTTGATTATGCACAAGCTGTGAATGATCTATTCTAATGTGTCCATTTGGGGATCCGATTATTTTCAAAGGGATGCTGATTTGAAATTGAATGTGAGAATGACAAATATTAAATCAAATCATTTATCAAATCGCAAGCAGCAGAAAACAAAACAATTAAAGGAATGTATTTAGCTAGAAAATATCAAAAGAATCTGTCTTGGGCAATCGATGACAGCCAAAGTAAGTGGGAAAAAGGTGTTACATTAGATTATGAGTTAAACATCACTTAAACCATATCATGTAATCATGTTTTTTTTCCAACACCCTCATGTGGAAAGCTGTATGTGTGAGCAATATGGCCCGTGTTAAGGGAATGACCCTCCTTGTCAGAAGTTAGTCCCAGGACACAAATTATACTATATAAACTCATGCCAGAGATGAAGACTCACATATTATGTCAGGTTTATCTTGAGATTAGAGGACATCTAGAAAGGTGAGTAGATGGTACATTACTGTACCTAACCAAGTCATTATTACAGCAAGATTTAGAAATAGCAGCAGTATGATAAAACTCATGGATGATGAGGTAAATATCTGAACTTTTGAGGATGTAAATGACAAAGCACTCTCTGATTTACCTTATATTTCAGCCCAAATATTGCTAACCTACTGCATTACAGGTTGCAACTATTGAGCGATGAATTTCTCAGTCGATGGCAACGTCACACACGTCTCTCTCAACGTCAGAGACACGTTTGTCACGGCTTTGACAAAGAACATTATTGTGGTGGCGCTGTGGATCTCCATCAACTACATCAATGGCACATTTGTCCACACCTTCTTGAAACACGAGACCTTCAATGTCAACCCTCGCTACATCCTCTTCATCCACCTGGTGATCAATGACATGATCCAATTGACCATTGCTGTCTTCCTGCATGTCATAAGTTACATCCTGTTCACAATCAATGTGTCTTTATGCTGCTTTCTTTTGATGATCGCCATTTTTACCACTTTGAATACTCCTGTGAACCTGGCTACCATGGCCATAGAGCGCTATATAGCTATATGTATACCGCTGCGCCATTCTCAGATATGTACAGTGCGCAGGACCTACATTCTCATTGGCATCATTTGGATCATGGCCACGATTCCAATTTTACCTGACCTTTTCATTCTCTTGGCCACAGAACCACTTCAGTTCTTCCACTCCAAAATATTCTGTAGCCGAGACTCACTTTTCCGCAACCCGTACCTGATAGAGAAGAAAAACATTTCCCACGCTGTGTATCTGACTGTTGTTTGGTTCACTCTTTTCTATACGTATTTCAGGATCATGTTCACTGCCAAGGCGGCTAATGCGGATGCCAGGAAGGCTCGCAACACCATCTTGCTTCATGCTGTACAGTTGTTAATGTGCATGTTCACCTACATAGGCCCTTTGATTGACAGCCTGATGCTATATATATTTTCCACACATGCGCTGGAGATCCGGTTTACTAGCTATGTAATTGTTCATATTTTGCCCAGGCTTATTAGTCCAATAGTTTATGGGCTTAGAGATCAGACCTTTTGTAAGTATCTGAAGAGGTACCTGTGTCGGGTGAATGAGCATTTATCCTCAAAATGTGTCCCTCTCAAACACCACCAGCCAAGGGAAAAGGTCTTTATAGATCACATAGCATGATAATTCTTCTCCATGTGTATATACTCTATATTTTCAGTGGTTTATTTTGAAAGGTGTGTAAGTAAATTCATTTTCTCACGATATATATAAATATATGTATATATATATATGTTTGTGTGTGTATATATATATAAATATATATATAGAGAGATAAAGGGTTTTATTGTTCTTCACCAAATAATTATGGCAGCAAGCTGAATTGTAATGAAAATGTGGAAGAAAAAATGTGTAATTCAATATCTATCTATCCACTGAGTGTAAAAAAAAACCATTAAGGACACCTGCTCTTTCCATGAGACTGACCAGGTGAATCCAGATGAAAGCTATGATCCCTTATTGATGTCACTTGTTAAATCCCCTTCATTGTAGATAAAGGGAGGAAACAGATTAAAGAAGAATTTGTAAGCTTTGAGACAATTGAGACATGGATTGTCTGTGTGCCATTCAGAGGGTGAATGGGCAAGACAAAAGATTTAAGTGCCTTTGAACGGGGTATGGTAGTAAAGTGCCAGGCACACCGGTTTGTGTCAACTGCAATGCTGCTAGGTTCTTAATGCTTAACAGTTTCCTGTGTGTATTAAGAATGGCCCACCACCCAAATGACATCCAGCCAACTTGACAACTGTGGGAAGCATTGGAGTCAACATTGGCAGGCATCCCTGTAGAATGCTGTTGACGAATTGAGACTGTTCTGAGGGCAAAAGGGGGGCTCTAACTCAACATTAGGAAGGTGTCCTTAATGTTTTGTACACTCAGAATGTATGCATGTATACACACCAGTGCCTTCAGAAAGTTCACACCCCTTGACTTTTTCTTCCACATTTTGTTGTGTTATTCTGAATTTAAAATGGCTTTAAAAATGTTTTGATTGTGTCACTGATAAAAAATAAAAATGTAAAAAATAAAAAGCTGAAATGTATTGAGTCAATAAGTATTCTTATGTTTACGGCAAGCCTAAATAAGTTCAGGAGTAAAAAAATTCTTAACAAGTCACATAAAAAGCATGGACATGGAATAATAGTGTTTAATAGGATTGTTGAATGACTACACCATCTTTGTACCCATCACATACAATTATCTGTAAGGTTCCACAGTCAAGCAGTGAATTTCAAGCACAGGTTCAACCACAAAGACCAAAGAGCTTTTCCAATGCCTCGCCAAGGGCACCTATTGGTAGATGGGTAAAAATTCTACTAAGCTAAAATATGGAATTGTTTTAAGGTAGCCATACCATGGATCATTTAGCTATTTGATTTTGAATTTTAGGACCCCTTTGGGTGTACAATAAAATGCAAGTTATTTGATAAAATATTTTATTTGGCCTTTACTACTACAGCCCATAGAAATATACTGAATAACACATTCATACATTTACAAAATAAATCATAATGTTTTAAAATGCATGTCCTATGTCTAGGAGATATAAGAAAGCTCAGGAAAATACACTGCTCAAAAAAATAAAGGGAACACTTAAACAACACAATGTAACTCCAAGTCAATCACACTTCAGTGAAATCAGATTGTCCACTTAGGAAGCAACACTGATTGACAATAAATTTCACATGCTGTTGTGCAAATGGAATAGACAACAGGTGGAAATTATAGGCATTTAGCAAGACACCCCCAATAAAGGAGTGGTTCTGCAGGTGGTGACCAGACCACTTCTCAGTTCCTATGCTTCTTGGCTGATGTTTTGGTCACTTTTGAATGCTGGCGATGCGTTCACTCTAGTGGTAGAATGAGACGGAGTCTACAACCCACACAAGTGTCTCAGGTAGTGCAGCTCATCCAGGATGGCACATCAATGCGAGCTGTGGCAAGAAGGTTTGCTGTGTCTGTCAGCGTAGTGTCCAGAGCATGGAGGTGCTACCAGGAGACAGGCCAGTACACCAGGAGACGTGGAGGAGGCCGTAGGAGGGCAACAACCCAGCAGCAGGACCGCTACCTCCGCCTTTGTGCAAGGAGGAGCAGGAGGAGCACTGCCAGAGCCCTGCAAAATTACCTCCAGCAGGCCACAAATGTGCATGTGTCTGCTCAAATGGTCAGAAAAAGACTCCATGATGGTGATATGAAGGCCCGATGTCCACAGGTGGGGATTGTGCTTACAGCTCAACACCGTGCAGGACGTTTGGCATTTGCCAGAGAACACCAGGATTGGTAAATTCGCCACTGGCGCCTTGTGCTCTTCACAGATGAAAGCAGGTTCACACTGAGCACATGTGACAGACGTGACAGTCTGGAGACGCCGTGGAGAACGTTCTGCTGCCTGCAACATCCTCCAGCATGACCAGTTTGGCGGGGGGTCAGTCATGGTGTGGGGTGGCATTTCTTTGGGGGGCCGCACAGCCCTCCATGTGCTCGCCAGAGGTAGCCGGACTGCCATTAGGTACCGAGATGAGATCCTCAGACCCCTTGTGAGACCATATGCTGGTGCGGTTGGCCCTGGGTTCCTCCTAATGCAAGACAATGCTAGACCTCATGTGGCTGGAGTGTGTCAGCAGTTCCTGCAAGAGGAAGGCATTGGTGCTATGGACTGGCCCACCCGTTTCCCAGACCTGAATCCAATTGAGCACATCTGGGACATCATGTCTCGCTCCATCCACCACAGACTGTCCAGGAGTTGGCGGATGCTTTAGTCCAGGTCTGGGAGGAGATCCCTCAGGAGACCACCCGCCACCTCATCAGGAGCATGCCCAGGCGTTGTAGGGAGGTCATACAGGCACGTGGAGGCCACACACACTACTAAGCCTCATTTTGACTTGTTTTATGGACATTACATCAAAGTTGGATCAGCCTGTAGTGTGGTTTTCCACTTTAATTTTGAGTGTGACTCCAAATCCAGACCTCCATTGGTTGAGAAATTTGATTTCCATTGATAATTTTTGTGTGATTTTGTTGTCAGCACATTCAACTATGTAAAGAAAAAAGTATTTAATAAGTATATTTCATTCATTCAGATCTAGGATGTGTTATTTTAGTGTTCCCTTTATTTTTTTCAGCAGTGTATATATTTTTGTTGGCACAAAACTACCTCCATCCTTCCATTCATTTGTATGGTTTAAAGTCAGAGAGTCCAGTGGCACTGTTTGGTGTCGTAGACCAACCATTATCATGTTTGTGAGAGTCTCCCCTTTCCAACGTGGGGTCATATTAGTTTGTAGCCCAAAGGATTCGAACGCTACAAGACGTTTTCATAAGAAGGCTGATTTTCAGGATATCTCATGGTCTGACAAAAACACCACTGTCGCTCGGCGACCTTCCAACGCAGATGCGGACAGCCGTAAATTGACAGGTTTTTGATGGGGATTGTTTTATGTTACTTATAGCCTGTTATTAATGGCTGTGATAGGAGAAAGCTGAGGATGGATTAACAGTATTAGTTATTACACAATACTAACATAATTGACAGAGTGAAAAGGAAGGCCGTACAGAATAAAAATATTCAAAAACATGCATCCTATTTGCAACAAGGTACTAAAGTAATACTGTCAAAACTTTGGCTAAGCAATTAACATTTTATCCTGAATACAAAGCACAATGTATGGAGCAAATCAGCCTTGAGCTAAGCCCATCTCCCGACTAGCCGAAGAGGCCCAACAATACCTCTTTTGCCAATTGGCCTGGACCCTTTACTGCCGACACGGAGCCCCGCCGATCCATCACGACTGGTCCGCTGACATAATCGTCCGAGGTGGTTTCAACAGGCTTTTTCGTTGCGACATCGCCAAAGATCCATCTGCTGGCCAAGGCCCGCAAGCTTTCTGAAACGCTGTGTCTCCAGCTCACCCAGTGTACTAGAGCTCCTGTAGCATACTCCTGGGCTACAATTACCCGGGCCCACGACCGGTCTGTCGATATCACTGCAAGAAGAGGAATAAACAGACTCACCCCATCGCGACGTCCCCCAAAGGTTAGCTCTCTAGCCCTCGCTATCTCCCTGCTTGCTAATTCGGCCTGCTAACGGCTAGCTTGTCTAGCCCGGGCCTACGAACTGTTAGCTTGTTAGCACAGGCCTGCTAACCATCTGACTCACTGCATCCCAAACACTCTGAACCCATTTACTTTCTATCTCTCTTTGATTTTTATTTTGTTTATACCTTCCGGAAACCTGCCTCACCCACTGTGATACGGAATCGCTATCACTTTTAATTTTTATTTTATTTTTATGACACACTCAAGAACCTCCAGACGCTAACCAGCTAACTAGCTACAAGCTATTTAGTCATTGTTAGTTTAAAATTAAAATAAAAAAATTTAAAAAACCTGGATAACACTCGCCAGCCCAGCTTCCCTGCCCATCCACCGCTGCCCCCTGGACACTGATCTCTTGGCTACATAGCTGACGCACGCTGGACTGTCCATTAATCACGGTACTCCATTCTGCTTGTTTGTTTTATCTGTCGGCCCAGTTGCCTAGTCAACGCCATTTTACCTGCTGTTTGTTGTGCTAGCTGATTAGCCTCGCCTACTGTTTTTAGCTAGCTTTCCCAATTCAACACCTGTGATTACTGTATGCCTCGCTGTATGTCTCTCCCAAATGTCAATATGCCTTGTATACTGTTGTTCAGGTTAGTTATCATTGTTTTAGTTCACAATGGAGCCCCTAGATCCACTCTGCATACCCCTGTTACTTCCTTTGTCCCACCCCCCACACATGCGGTGACCTCACCCATTACAACCAGCATGTCCAGAGATACAACCTCTCTCATCATCACCCAGTGCCTGGGCTTACCTCCGCTGTACCCGCACCCCACCATACGCGCATTATGCCCTGAATATATTCTACCATGCCCAGAAACCTGCTCCTCTTATCCTCTGCCCCCAACGCTCTAGGCGACCAGTTTTGATAGCCTTTAGCCGCACCCTCATACTACTCCTTCTATGTTCCGCGGGTGATGTGGAGGTAAACCCAGGCCCTGCATGTCCCCAGGTACAACTCATTTGTTGACTTCTGTGATCGAAAAAGTCTTGGTTTTATGCATGTCAACATCAGAAGCCTCCTCCCTAAGTTTGTTTTACTCACTGCTTTAGCACACTCTGCTAACCCTGATGTCCTTGCCGTGTCTGAATCCTGGCTCAGGAAGGCCACCAAAAATTCTGAGATTTCCATACCCAACTATAACATCTTCCGTCAAGATAGAACTGCCAAAGGGGGCGGAGTCGCAGTCTACTGCAGAGATAGCCTGCAAAGTAATGTCATACTTTCCAGGTCCATACCCAAACAGTTTGAACTACTAATTTTGAAAATTACTCTCTCCAGAAACAAGTCTCTCACTGTTGCCGCCTGCTTACCGACCCCCGTCAGCTCCCAGCTGTGCCCTGGACACCATTTGTGAATTGATCGGCCCCCATCTAGCTTCAGAGTTTGTTCTGTTAGGTGACCTAAACTGGGATATGCTTAACACCCCGGCAGTCCTACAATCTAAGCTAGATGCCCTCAATCTCACTCAAATCATCAAGGAACCCACCAGGTACAACCCTAACTCTGTAAACAAGGGCACCCTCATAGACGTCATCCTGACCAACTGGCCCTCCAAATATACCTCCGCTGTCTTCAACCAGGATCTCAGCGATCACTGCCTCATCGCCTGTATCCGCCACGGAGCCGCAGTCAAACGACCACCCCTCATCACTGTCAAACGCTCCCTAAAACACTTCTGTGAGCAGGCCTTTCTAATCGACCTGGCCCGTGTATCCTGGAAGGACATTGACCTCATCCCGTCAGTTGAGGATGCCTGGTCATTCTTTAAAAGTAACTTCCTCACCATTTTGGATAAGCATGCTCCGTTCAAAAAATGCAGAACCAAGAATAGATACAGCCCTTGGTTCACTCCAGACCTGACTGGCCTCGACCAGCACAAAAACATCCTGTGGCGGACTGCAATAGCATCGAATAGCCCCGTGATATGCAACTGTTCAGGGAAGTCAGGAACCAATACACGCAGTCAGTCAGGAAAGCTAAGGCCAGCTTCTTCAGGCAGAAGTTTGCATCCTGTAGCTCCAACTCCAAAAAGTTCTGGGACACTGTGAAGTCCATGGAGAACAAGAGCACCTCCTCCCAGCTGCCCACTGCACTGAGGCTAGGAAACACGGTCTCCACCGATAAATCCATGATTATCGAAAACTTCAATAAGCACTTCTCAACGGCTGGCCATGCCTTCCGCCTGGCTACTCCAACCTCGGCCAACAGCTCCGCCCCCCCCCCGGTAGTTCCTCACCCAAGCCTCTCCAGGTTCTCCTTTACCCAAATCCAGATAGCAGATGTTCTGAAAGAGCTGCAAAACCTGGACCCGTAAAAAATCAGCTGGGCTTGACAATCTGGACACGCTATTTCTGAAACTATCTGCCGCCATTGTCGCAACCCCTATTACCAGCCTGTTCAACCTCTCTTTCATATCGTCTGAGATCCCCAAGGATTGAAAGCTGCCGCAGTCATCCCCTCTTCAAAGGGGAGACACCCTGGACCCAAACTGCTATAGACCTATATCCATCCTGCCCTGCCTATCTAAGGTCTTCGAAAGCCAAGTCAACAAACAGGTCACTGACCATCTCGAATCCCACCGTACCTTCTCCGCTGTGCAATCTGGTTTCCGAGCCGGTCACGGGTGCACCTCAGCCACACTCAAGGTACTAAATGATATCATAACCGCCATCGATAAAAGACAGTACTGTGCAGCCGTCTTCATCGACCTCGCCAAGGCTTTCGACTCTGTCAATCACCAAATTCTTATCGGCAGACTCAACAGCCTCGGTTTTTCGGATGACTGCCTTGCCTGGTTCACCAATTACTTTGCAGACAGAGTTCAGTGTGTCAAATCAGAGGGCATGCTGTCCGGTCCTCTGGCAGTCTCTATGGGGGTGCCACAGGGTTCAATTCTCGGGCCGACTCTTTTCTCTGTATATATCAATGATGTTGCTCTTGCTGCGGGCGATTCCCTGATCCACCTCTACGCAGACGCCACCATTCTATATACTTTCGGCCCGTCATTGGACACTGTGCTATCAAACCTCCAAACGAGCTTCAATGCCATACAGCACTCCTTCCGTGGCCTCCAACTGCTCTTAAACGCGAGTAAAACCAAACGCATGCTTTTCAACCGATCGCTGCCTGCACCCGCATGCCCGACTAGCATCACCACCCTGGATGGTTCCAACCTTGAATATGTGGACATCTATAAGTACCTAGGTGTCTGGTTAGACTGCAAACTCTCCTTCCAGACTCACATCAAACATCTCCAATCAAAAATCAAATCCAGAGTCGGCTTTCTATTCCGCAACAAAGCCTCCTTCACTCACGCTGCCAAGCTTACCCTAGTAAAACTGACTATCCTACCGATCCTCGACTTCGGCGATGTCATCTACAAAATGGCTTCCAACACTCTACTCAGCAAACTGGATGCAGTCTATCACAGTGCCATCCGTTTTGTCACTAAAGCACCTTATACCACCCACCACTGCGACTTGTATGCTCTAGTCGGCTGGCCCTCGCTACATATTCGTCGCCAGACCCACTGGCTCCAGGTCATCTACAAGTCCATGCTAGGTAAAGCTCCGCCTTATCTCAGTTCACTGGTCACGATGGCAACACCCATCCGTAGCACGCGCTCCAGCAGGTGTATCTCACTGATCATCCCTAAAGCCAACACCTCATTTGGCCGCCTTTCGTTCCAGTACTCTGCTGCCTGTGACTGGAACGAATTGCAAAAATCGCTGAAGTTGGAGACTTTTATCTCCCTCACCAACTTCAAACATCAGCTATCCGAGCAGCTAACCGATCGCTGCAGCTGTACATAGTCTATAGGTAAATAGCTCACCCTTTTTCACCTACCTCATTCCCATACTGTTTTTATACTGTTTTTATTTATTTACTTTTCTGCTCTTTTGCACACCAATATCTCTACCTGTACATGCCCATCTGATCATTTATCACTCCAGTGTTAATCTGCAAAATTGTATTATTCGCCTACCTCCTCATGCCTTTTGCACACATTGTATATAGACTGCCCATTTTTTTCTACTGTGTTATTGACTTGCTAATTGTTTACTCCATGTGTAACTCTGTGTTGTCTGCTCACACTGCTATGCTTTATCTTGGCCAGGTCGCAGTTGCAAATGAGAACTTGTTCTCAACTAGCCTACCTGGTTAAATAAAGGTGAAATAAATAAAAATAAAAATCCAATAGAACACATTACTTAGTATCACTCTCCATATTTTCAAGCTTAGTGGTGTCTGCATTATGTTATGGGTAGGGCTGTTACGGTGACCGTATGACCACCACACCAGCGGTCACGAGTCATGATGGCAGTCAACTTCCGCGTGACCGTTTAGTCATGGTAATTAGGCTTCTCCAAGCGCTGATGCAGCCAGCGGATGGTCATTAGTAGCCTACCAAACTTGCTAACTGCCTGGTACTCAGCACTCCATTGTCCCTCTAATCACTCTGATATCAATGCAAATGTTTCGGAAATCTAAATCAAACACTTCATGAGAGCCCATGTTGCACAAAATTTCTATAGGATATGGCACAGCGGTCTAAGGCACCGCATCTCAGTGCTAGAGGCGTCACTACAGACCTAGTTCGATTCCAGGCTGTTTCACAACCGGCTGTGATTGGGAGTCCCATAGGGCAGCGCACAATTGGCCCAGAGTCATCTGGGTTAGGGCTTGGCCAGGGTAGGCCATAAATAAGAATTTGTTCTTAACTGACTTGACTAGTTAAATAAAGCTTAAATAAAAGATTGTGAGAAAACAGAGTGATTGCCTCCATGAAAAAGAGGATCCCATCGGCTTTCTATATGCTAGGCCTATTATATTTATTTATCAACTTTCCTAATATTAAGTACAATGCATCTCTTTACAACAGGAGGGCAATGCAAATTAAGTAAAGGAATAGCTTCCTCCAGTCGCTATTTAAGTGCATAGATGACATTTTTTTCCCGTGCCTGGAGACAGGTGCATGATAATGGTCCATTTTAAATCCAACCCAATTTCACACATACAGTGCATTCGGAAAGTATTCAGACCCCTTCACTCTTTCCACATTTTGTTACGTTACAGCCTTATTCTAAAATGATTAAATAAATAAAAATTCTCATCAATCTACACACAATACCCAATAATGACAAAGCAAAAACAGGTTTTTAGAATTTGTGAATTTATTACAAATAAAAACAGAAATGCCTTATTTATGTAAGTATTCAGACCCTGCACTCTGAGACTCGAAATTGAGCTCAGGTAAATCCTGTTTACATTGATCATCCTTGAGTTGTTTCTACACCCTGATTGGAGTCCAGCTGTGGTAAATTCAACTGATTGGACATGATTTGGAAAGGCACACACACCTTTCTATACGGTCCCACAGTTGACAGAGCATGTCAGAGCAAAAACAAAGCCATGAAACAAGATTCTCTGATCGGATGAAACCAAGATTGAAATCTTTGGCCTAAATGGCAAGTGTCATGTCTGGAGGAAACTTGCCACCATGCCTACGGTGAAACATGGTGGTGGCAGCATTATGCTGTGGGAATGTTTTTCAGCGGCAGGGACTGGGAGGCTAGTCAGGTTTGAAGGAAAGATGAACGGAGAAAAGTACAGCAATCCTTGATGATAACCTGCTCCAGAGCACTCAGGACAGACTGGGGAGAAGGTTCACCTTCCAACAGGACAACAACCCTAAGCACACAGCCAAGACAACGCAGGAGTGGCTCTGAATGTCCTTGAGTGGCCCAGCCAGAGCCTGGACATGAACCTTTTCTAACATCTCTGGAGAAACCTGGAAATAGCTGTGCAGCGAAGCTCTCCATCCAACCTGACAGAGCTTGAGAGGATCTGCAAGAGAAGAATGGGAGAAACTGCCCAAATACAGTTGTGCCAAGGTTGTAGTGTCATACCCAATAAGACTTGTGGCTGAAATTGCTTCCAAAGGTGCTTCAACAAAGTACTGAGAAAAGGGTCTGAATATTTCTAAAAAAAACGTTTTTTTGCTTTGTCATTATATTATTTAGTATATGTAAAGACGAGATTAAATCAAAAATAGTCTGATGGTGACAATATTAGCCTATGACTTGTGAATGATGTGTTTGCCGCTGGGAAATTCAAGGCATTATCAAGTGCTTGTCAAATTGTGACTCGTTTCAGGAAACTAGAGTCACACTAGAGTCACGACTTCACAGGAGAGGCATTTGAACATTTATTATTATTTATCAAAAAAACATTTTTGGCAGAATTGCCAAATGTGAACTTTCATGTGCTTACAAAACAAACTTGTATGCCATCTGTAAATACGAATAAAATCGTTAAATTCCTAGCCTGGTTGGTTTAGCCACAGAAAAAGTCAGGAACCTTCACGCTAGCCATGATTAGCTGAGATAATGAATGGGCTGGACATTCCGAGAGATGAGTTTCGGATTGGTCTGCTGTGTAGCATCTGTCTATAAAATGGAGCTGCTCGTTATGTGTAGATAATCCTTTCTACTGCAGTATTTTCTAAAGATATAATGTTAGCCATGGAGAACTGCAAATGCGTTGCTACTGCTCTCAATCAGAGTGACTTTGACACAGTGGGCCAAGCAAGCGAAACAATAAAAATGGAATGACACAGGACTAATGAAAGGGGTTGCAGTCTGCCGGGAAGCATTCATCCATGTACAGTGCCTTGCAAAAGTATTCATCCCCCTTGGCGTTTTTTCATATTTTTTTGCATTACAACCTGTCATTTAAATGGATTTATATTTGGATTTCATGCCAGGGACATACACAAAATAGTCTAAATGGTGAAGTGAAGAAAAAAAACTTGTTTAAAAAAATGCTAAAAAAAATACAAATAAAATGTGCATATGTATTCACCCCCTTTACTATGAAGCTCCTAAATAGGATCTGGTGCAACCAATTACCTTCAGAAGTCACATAATTAGTTACATAAAGTCCACCTGTATGCAATCTAAGTATAACATGAACTGTCACATGATCTCAGTATACAGTGGGGAGAACAAGTATTTGATACACTGCTGATTTTGCAGGTTTTCCTACTTACAAAGCATGTAGAGGTCAGTAATTTGTATCATAGGTACTCTTCAAATTTGAGAGACGGAATCTAAAACAAAAATCCAGAAAATAATATTGTATGATTTTTAAGTAATTCATTTGCATTTTATTGCATGATATAAGTATTTGATCACCTACCAACCAGTAAAATTCCAGCTCTCACAGACCTGTTAGTTTTTCTTTAAGAAGCCCCCCTGTTCTCCACTCATTACCTGTATTAACTGCACCTGTTTGAACTCGTTACCTGTATAAAAGACACCTGACCACACACACAATCAAACAGACTCCAACCTCTCAAAATGGCCAAGACCAGAGAGCTGTGTAAGGACATCAGGGATAAAATTGTAGACCTGCACAAGGCTGGGATGGGCTACAGGACAATAGGCAAGCAGCTTGGTGAGAAGGCAACAACTGTTGGTGCAATTATTAGAAAATTTAAGAAGTTCAAGATGACGGTCAATGACCCTCGGTCTGGGGCTCCATGCAAGATCTCACCTCGTGGGGCATCAATGATCATGAGGAAGGTGAGGGATCAGCCCAGAACTACACTGGTCAGAACTACTCGGTCAATGATCTGAAGAGAGTTGGGACCACCGTCTCAAAGAAAACCATTAGTAACACACTACGCCGTCATGGATTAAAATCCTGCAGCGCACGCAAGGTCCCCCTGCTCAAGCCAGCGCATGTCCAGGCCCGTCTGAATTTTGCCAATGACCATCTGGATGATCCAGAGGAGGAATGGGAGAAGGTCATGTGGTCTGATGAGACAAAAATAGAGCTTTTTGGTCTAAACTCCACACGCCGTGTTTGGAGGAAGAAGAAGGATGAGTACAACCGCAAGAACACCATCCCAACCCGTGAAGCATGGAGGTGGAAACAAAATTATTTGGGGATGCTTTTCTGCAAAGGGGACAGGACGACTGCACCGTATTGAGGGGAGGATGGATGGGGCCATGTATCGCGAGATCTTGGCCAACAACCTCCTTCCCTCAGTAAGAGCATTGAAGATGGGTCGTGGCTGGGTCTTCCAGCATGACAACGACCCGAAACACACAGCCAGGGCAACTAAGGAGTGGCTCCGTAAGAAGCATCTCAAGGTCCTGGAGTGGCCTAGCCAGTCTCCAGATCTGAACCCAATAGAAAATCTTTGGAGGGAGCTGAAAGTCCGTATTGCACAGCGACAGCCCCGAAACCTGAAGGATCTGGAGAAGGTCTGTATGGAGGAGTGGGCCAAAATCCCAGCTGCAGTGTGTGCAAACCTGGTCAAGAACAACAGGAAAGGTATGATCTCTGTAATTGCAAACAAAGGTTTCTGTACCAAATATTAAGTTCTGCTTTTCTGATGTATCAAATACTTATGTCATGCAATAAAATGCTAATTAATTACTTAAAAATCATACAATGTGATTTTCTGGATTTTTGTTTTCGATTCCGTCTTTCACAGTTGAAGTGTAACTATGATAAAAAATTACAGACCTCTACATGCTTTGTAAGTAGAAAAACCTGCAAATTCGGCAGTGCATCAAATACTTGTTCTCCCCACTGTATATACACCTGTTCTGAAAGGCCCCAGAGTATGCAACACCACCAAGCAAGCAGCATCATGAAGACCAAGGAGCTCTCCCGGACCAGGCAAGGAGGGCATCTCTGCCGTGCCACAGCAGAGATTGGAGTATCTGTCTTTAGGACTACTTTAAGCCGTACACTCCACAGAGCTGGGCTTTATGGAAGAGTGGCCAGAAGAAAAGCCATTGCTTAAAGAAGAAAATGAGCAAACACATTTGGTGTTCACCAAAAGGCATGTGGGAGACTCCCCAAGCATATGGAAGGAGGGTCTCTGGTCAGATGAGACTCAAATTTAGGTTTTTGGCCATCAAGAAAAACGCTATGTCTGGCGCAAACCCAACACCTCCCATCACCCCGAGAACATCATTGGCAGGGACTGAGAAACTGGTCAGAATGGAAGGAATGATGGATGGCACTAAATACAGGGACATTCTTGAGGGAAAGCTGTTTCAGTGTTCCAGAGATTTGAGACTGGGACGGAGGTTCACCTTCCAGCAGGATAATGACCCTAAGCATACTGCTAAAGCAACACTCAAGTGGTTTAAGGGGAAACATTTAAATGTCTTGGAATGGCCTAGTCAAAGCCCAGACCTCAATCCAATTGAGAACCTGTGGTATGACTTAAAGTTGCTGTACACCAGTAGAACCCATGCAAACTTGAAGAAGCTGAAGCGGTTTTGCCTTGAAGAATGGGCAAACAATCCCAGTGGCTAGATGTGCCAAGCTTTTAGAGACATACCTCAAGAGATTTGCAGCTGTAATTGCTGCAGAAGGTGGCTCTACAAATTATTGACTTTGGGGTGGTGAATAGTTATGCACGCTCAAGTTCAGTTTTCTTTGTCTTATTTCTTGTTTTCTTAATAAAAAATATTCTCGATCTTCAAAGTTTTGTGTAAATCAAATGATACAAACCCACACAAAGTCTATTTTAATTCCAGGTAAGGCAACAAAATAGGAAAAATGCCAAGGGGGTGAATACTTTCGCAAGCCACTGTATACGGGTAAGAGTCTAGCTATAGTTTCAGATATTATACGTTTCTAAATTTGTCAGAAAGTCGTTTTCATTGCAAGTTATAGCTAGTTAGCTAGCTATCATTGAACCTATTTGGTTAACTTTAGCTAGCTATGACAAAATCGGTTAATTGCTAGTATGCCATGGCTTGGGATTATGGTTTATTGTTTGGCGAGCTTGCTAGTTAGCTATGTCTAAACAAGACTCCACTTCGCCAGCTAGGTGTGTCTGACAGTTATTACGGCTATGATAATGCATCTGGAATTTGTCTTTCAGCAACAGTCGAACAAGCCTCACTCTCCTCCACCAGTCAGCTTTGATTTTGTTCAACCCGTAAGAAACATTTCCTCCTTTATTAAGAAATATATGGGAAGCAGGCAAATGGCTTTCACCGAGCTGTGTAAAGACAGACTGACAGGGGTGAGACAAATTCAAATGAATTGTCTTAATGTTGTTTGCAGGTGCACTGTCCTTCTATGCAGCCAGGTCCCATCTACTTTTTAACTCCTCGCAAGTGTGGCTTGTTTGGTGTCTGCTGTAAAGGAATACCACAAGTCAACTACTTGATTGATGAAGTCATGTCATCCAACAAAGGCAGCAGCGCATTCATCAAGTCCATGCATCATTTCTTCACCAACTATGGAGTTGGGGAAACATGTGGACCTGAATTGTGATAACTGTAGTGGCCAAAAGAAGAACAAGTTTGTGCTCTGGTATCGTACCTGGCGGACCCTGCACAAGCTCCACCAGTCTGGACCTTCACTTTCTGATCACAGGCCACACCAAGTTTGCCCTGACTGGTGCGTCGGCCTCATCAAGCAGCAGTAACAGCACTTCAGGTGAATATAATTTATTGCATTGTATGGGGTTATTCTTATTATCTAAACTTGGGAGGTGAATTGATGTTATGCAAGGTTGTAATGTCTTCAACTATTGTTATTTCCTCTTTTACAGCTTCAATGCTCTGGAGCCTGGTGTTGTCACCAAGGAGCATTCAGACTTAGTCGGGACCAGGTTTCAGCTGCTGAGCAACGCTTACATCCTTCCTCCCATAGATGGTCTGCCTATACAAGCACAACCTGGACAGGACACAGATAGACAAAGGTATAGTTTTTTTAAAGACCAGGGAGCTTTGCGACAGAGGCTATGGACATCAGATGCCCTGCACCAAAGTCAAGTGCATGACAGAAACAGACTCTGTGAAGTTTGGCTGGTACTGTATAAGCATGGATTAGCATTCCAAGTGAAGCTGGCTGAGAGAATGCCAAGAGTGTCCAAATCTGTCATCAAGGCAAACAAAGGCTGGCTACTTTGAAGAATCTCAAATATATTTTGATTTGTTAAACTTTTTTGGTTACTACGTGATTCCATATGTGTTATTTCATAGTTTTGATGTCTTCACTATTTATTCTACAATGTATAAAATAGTGAAAAGAAAAACCCTTGAATGAGTTGGTGTCCAAACTTTTGACTGGTACTGTAGATTCCTTTGTTCATGCATGGTTCAGACTGAGCAGTTCACTCTCTCCTAACAACGTTGCTGCTACTATTTTATTTATTTTGTATCCTGCTGCTCAGCCACTTTACCTCTGATTGTATGCATATACCTACAGTTGTAGTCGGAAGTTTACATACACTTTAGCCAAATATATTTACAATTCCTCACATTTAATCCTAGTAAAAATGCCATGTCTTAGGTCAGTTAGGATAACCACTTTATTTTAAGAATGTGAAATGTCAGAATAATAGAGAATATTTTTCAGCTTTTATTTTTTTCATCACATTCCCAGTGGGTCAGAAGTTTACGTACACACAATTACTATTTGGCACCATTGCCTTTAAATTGTTTAATTTGGGTCAAATATTTTGGGTAGCCTTCCACAAGCTTCTTGCAATAAGTTGGGTGAATTTTGGCCCATTCCTCCTGACAGAGGATATTTGGCTAATGTGTGTGTGTGTGTGTGTGTGTGTGTGTGTGTGTTTCCAAATCATGTCCAATCAATTGAATTTACCACAGGTGGACTCCAATCAAGCTGTAGAAACATCAAGGATTATCAATGGAAACCGGATGCACCTGAGCTGAATTTCACGTCTCATAGAAAAGGGTCTGAATACTTATGTAAATAAGGTTTAGGGATTTTTATTCATTTTCAGAAATGTCTAAGAACCCATTTTTTTTCGCTTTGTCATTATGTTGTATTGTGTGTAGATTGAGGATTGAATTTTTATTTTTTATTTTTAACGTAACAAAATGTGGAAAAGGGGAAGGGGTCAGAACACTTTCCGAATGCACTGTATATATTTATTTATTTACCAGCCCACTCCAATAATATATGGTCTGGACCTTCTGGCATTTACCCATGTCTTTACTGATTCTGTATCCTCACAACAAAATCTGCAGAGCTTCGATGATTTTATGCCCCAAATATTCAACATTTTGTTGGTGGCAAGAATTCTATATAATTTTAGCTGTAAAGCACAGTCTTGAATTTTGTTGTTTTATATATCAACTCATACACCCTGTACCATGGAATCAGTACAACAAAAATCTCTTCCCAACTATTTTGCAATCTGTATGGCACAGTTGTCAACATCCTGGTTGTTACGATACAGGTATTCTGTGTGTGTATCCTGTGTGTGTGTGTGTGTGTGTGTGTGTGTGTGTGTGTGTGTGTGTGTGTGTGTATTTCTTTTCTCTCCTTCTCCCCTCACAGGTGGCAATCATCATTCCCCAATCAGGCAACATGCAGTCATCAATTAAGACACACCTCCTCCTTTTCCCTTACCCTATCACATTTCCTTTCCCTTGGTTTAAAACCCCAATCAGTTGTTTTCTCAGGAGCTCAATCTCTCTGTCAATATCTGTCATACAATCTCTCGGTAGTTCTCTTGTTTGTTTTAGCTGGTGGGAAAAGGGGGAACCAAGACAATGACTACTTTGTCTAAGAACACTAGGTAGAACTGGGCGGACCACCCACTGTATTTTTAGTTAGTTATAGCTGTATAGTTAGTTAGTAGTCTAGTTAGTTAGCTCATCTAGCCTAGGGGTGTTTTTGGATATTTGTTTCTTGTCTTAGGTCCAGCTCAGCCCCTTTACCGTGTGTTTGACGGTAATTGAGTTGTCTGTGGTTTTTCATTTGCACTTTTACTTTGTCACTATTATAATTTGCATGTGTTATATTACGGGTCTCGTTACCCCCCTAGACTGCCGGGCCAAAAAGGGATTCGTAACTCTGGTCCTCAAATAAAACTAAGTATTTTTGTTTATTCCTCTGCCAGTTTTTTAAACATTTATTTAAAATTTTGACCCCTTTTTCTCCCCAATTTCGTGGTATCCAATTGTTTACTAGCTGCTATCTAGCTACTATCTTGTCTCATCGCAACAACTCCCGTACGAGACGAAGGTTGAAAGTCATGCGTCCTCCGATACACAACCCAACCAAGCCGCACTGCTTACCACAGCACCATCCAACCTGGAAACCAGCTGCACCAATGTGTCGGAGGAAACACCGTGCACCTGGCAACCTTGGTTAGTGCGCACTGCGAGATGAGACAAGGATTTCCCTACCGGCCAAACCCTCCCTAACCCGGACAATGCTAGGCCAATTGTTCGTTGCCCCACGGACCTCCCGGTCGTGGCCGGTTATGACAGAGCCTGGGCGCGAACCTAGAGTCTCTGGTGGCACAGCTGGCGCTGCAGTACAGCGCCCTTAACCACTACTACTTAAGTATATTTAAAATCAAACACTTTTAGACATTTACTCAAGTAGTATTTTACTGGGTGACTATCACTTTTACTTCAGTAATTTTCTATTAATGCATTTACTTGTAGTCAAGTATGACAATTGGGTACTTTTTCCACCACTGGGTACATCTATTGTATGGTCTGGCAAAAATATTCTTCAACCATTTCTTCAATGTCCGGCATACTATTCATAATGTTAAGTTGACCTGTCAATGTTGACACTATTGTCAATTTTATAGTCCAGTTGCATATTCATGACTTAATTAGCCTATGTGTTCATGTTATATATGTTGTAGGCTATGAAGAGATAATTATGAAGCATTATTGATTTCCGTTCAAGCATGCCGTCTCAATCGTGACTAGCCATTCATGTGTTATGCGACACTATGCAGGTGCATGAATGAATGTTGTGAGGAGAGCATGTCATAGCCTATGTATAAACCATTCATGTTTTCCTACCCAAACAGATACTGGTTTGAGGAACGAACCCACAGAACCGGCACACAATCTTGTGTTCAGCAATGTTCCCTGGCAGGCGACAACAATACCACACACCAAGCAAAGAGACATCTACAATTGTGGCGTTTATGTGCTGCTGGTGAGTTCATATGCTTATTAGTTCCAAGGATAATTCACTAGGCACATGTGTTATTCAGCAGTGATACATTCATTAAGTTCTTTGAGGAAAAGATCATGATCATTAGAAAGCAAATTATGGACTCCTCTTTAAATCTGCGTATTCCTCCTAAATTCAGTTGTCCTGAGTCTGCACAACTCTGCCAGGACCTAGGATCAAGGGAGACACTCAAGTGCTTTAGTACTATATCTCTTGACACAAATACCATTCCAGTGTTTTACTTGCTATATTGTATTTACTTTGCCACCATGGCCTTTTTTGCCTTTACCTCCCTTCTCACCTAATTTGCTCACATTGTATATAGACTTGTTTATAGTGTATTATTGACTGTATGTTTGTTTTACTCCATGTGTAACTCTGTGTCATTGTATCTGTCGAACTGCTTTGCTTTATCTTGGCCAGGTCGCAATTGTAAATGAGAACTTGTTCTCAACTTGCCTACCTGGTTAAATAAAGGTGAAAAAAAAGAAATGTTGAAAATAATCATGGCCTCTAAACCTTCAAGCTGCATACTGGACCCTATTCCAACTAAACTTCTGAAAGAGCTGCTTCCTGTGCTTGGCCCTCCTATGTTGAACATACAGTTGAAG
Source organism: Oncorhynchus keta (assembly GCF_023373465.1). Classification (NCBI taxonomy): domain Eukaryota; kingdom Metazoa; phylum Chordata; class Actinopteri; order Salmoniformes; family Salmonidae; genus Oncorhynchus; species Oncorhynchus keta. The sequence goes on along the minus strand of NC_068430.1, from coordinate 48,075,665 downwards.
TCGGAAGTTTACATACACTTAGGTTGGAGTCATTAAAACTCGTTTTTCAACCACTCCACAAATTTCTTGTTAAACAAACTATAGTTTTGGAAAGTCGGTTAGGACATCTACTGTGTGCATGACACAAATAATGTTTCCAACAATTGTTTACAGACTTATAAGTGAAATCATAACTCACTGTATCACAATTCCAGTGGGTCAGAAGTTTACATACACTAAGTTGACTGGGCCTTTAAACAGCTTGGAAAAATCCAGAAAATGATGTCACGGCTTTAGAAGCTTATGATAGGCTAATTGACATAATTTGAGTCAATTGGGGGTGTATCTGTGGATGTATTTCGAGGCGTACCTTCAAAATCAGTCCTCCTTTCTTGACATCCTGGGAAAATCAAAAGAAATCAGCCAAGACCTCAGAAAAAAAATTGCGGACCTCCACAAGTCTGGATCATCCTTGAGAGCAATTTCAAAATGCCTGAAGGTACCACATTCATCTGTACAAACAATAGTATGCAAGTAGAAACACCATAGGACCACGCAGCCGTCATACCACTCAGGTATGAAAAGTGCAAACCAATCCCAGAACAACAGCAAAGGACCTTGTGAAGATGCTGGAGGAAACAGGTTCAAAAGTGTCTATATCCACAGTAAAACAAGTCCTATATCGACATAACCTGAAAGGCTGCTCAGCAAGTAAGAAGACACTGCTCCAAAACCGCCATTAAAAAAAGCCAGACTTAGCGACTGCACATGGGGACAAAGATCGTACTTTTTGGATAAATGTTCTCTGGTCTAATGAAAAAAAATGGAACTGTTTGGCCATAATGACCATCGTTATGTTTGGAGGAAAAAGGGGGAGGCTTGTAAGCCGAAGAATCCCATCCCAACCGTGAAGCACGGGGGTGGCAGCATCATGTTGTGGCGGTGCTTTGCTGCAAGAGGGACTGGTGCACTTCACAAAATAGATGGCACCATGAGGGAAAAAATGATGTGTGTATATATTGAAGCAACATCTCATGACATCAGTCAGGAAGTTAAAGCTTGGTTGCAAATGGGTATTCCAAATGGACAATGACCCCAAGCATACTTCCACATTTCTGGCAAAATAGCTTAAGGACATCAAAGTCAAGGTATTGGAGTGGTCATCACAAAGCCCTGACCTCAATCCAATAGAAAATTTGTGGGCAGAACTGAAAAAGTGTGTGTGAGCATAGAGGCCTACAAATCCTGACTCAGTTACACCACATCTGTCAGGAGGAATGGGCCAAAATTCACCCAACTTATTGTGGGAAGCTTGTGGAAGGCTACCCAAAACATTTGACCCAAGTTAAACAATTTAAAGGCAATGCTACCAAATACTAATTGAGTGTGTGAACTTCTGACCCACTGGGAATGTGATGAAAGAAATAAAAGCTGAAATAAATAATTATCTCTATTATTCTGACATCTCACATTCTTAAAATAAAGTGGTGATCATAACTGACCTAAGACAGGGAATTTTTACTAGGATTAAATGTCAGGAATTGTGAAAAACTGAGTTTAAATGCATTTGGCTGAGGTGTATGTAAACTTCCGACTTCAACTGTGATAAACTGCTCTCTATCCACCGGGTGTGTACCAAACTCACTAAAGCCTCTCTTGAAAAAGTCAAACCTTTACCCAGAAAATATAAAAAACTATCGGCCTATATCGAATCTCCCATTCCTCTCAAATGTTTGAAAAATCTGTTGCGCAGCAACTCACTGCCTTCCTGAAGACAAACAATGTATACGAAAAGCTTCAGTCTGGTTTTACAGCACTGAGACTGCACTTGTGAAGGTGGTGAATGACCTTTGAATGGCGTCAGACCGAGGCTCTGCATCGGTCCTCGTGCTCCTAGACCTTAGTGCTGCTTTTGATATCATCGCTCACCACATTCTTTTTGGAGCGATTGGAAACCCAAATTGGTCTACACGGTTCTGGCCTGGTTAAGATCTTATCTGTCGGAAAGATATCAGTTTGTCTCTGGATGGTTTGTCCTCTGACAAATAAACTGTAAATTCCGGTGTTCCTCAATGTTCTGTTTTAGGACCACTATTGTTTTCACTATATATTTTACCTCTTGGTGAAGTCATTCGGAAACATAATGTTAACTTTCACTGCTATGCGGATGACAAACAGCTGTACATTTCGATGAAACATGTGAAGCCCAAAAATTGCCCTCGCTTGAAAGCCTGTGTTTCAGACTTAAGGAAGTGGATGGCTGAAAATGTTCTTCTTTTAAACTCAGACAAAGCAGAGATACTTGTTACAGGTCCCAAGTCTATAAATGGAGAAAATTCAGCACTGTTGCTACTCTCCCTAGGAGTGGCCGTCCTGCAAAGATGACTGCAAGAGCACAGTGCAGAATGCTCAATGAGGTTAAGAAGAATCCGAGAGTAACATCTCTGTTGATGAGTCTACGATACGCAAAACACTAAACAAGAATGGTGTTCATGGGAGTACACCATAGAAGAAGCCACTGCTGTCCATAAAAACATTGCTGCACGTCTGAAGTTTGCGAAAGTGCACCTGGATGTTCCACAGCGCTACTGGCTATTCTGTGGCCAGATGAAACTACAGTTGAGTTATTTGGAAGGAACATACGACACTGTGTGGAGAAAAAAAGTCACCGCATGCCAACATCAAAACCTCATCCCAACTGTAAAGTATGGTGGAGGGAGCATCATGGTTTGGGGCAGCTCTGCTGCCTCGGGCCTGGACAACGATAAACTTGGGAATACATTTTTCCAATATATTTTGCAGGAGAATGTTAGGCTGTCTGCCGATTGAAGCTCAACAGTTGGGTGACGCAACAGGACAACGACCCAAAACACAGAAGTTAATCAACGGAATGTATTCAACAACAGAATACGGCTTCTGGAGTGGCCCAGTCAGAGTCCTGACCTCAACCCGCTTGAGATGCTGTGGCATGACCTCAAGAGAGCAGTTCACACCAGACATCCCAAGAATATTGCTGAACTGAAACTGTTTTGTAAAGAGGAACGATCCAAACTTCCTTGTGACCGTTGTGCAGGTCTGAGCCGCAGCTACAGAACATGTTTGATTGAGGTTATTGCTGCCAAAGGAGGGTCAACCATTTATTAAATCCAAGTTTTCACATACTTTTCCCATCCTGCATTGTGAATGTTTACATCGTGTGTTCAATAAAGACATGAAAACGTATAATTGTTTGCATGTTATTTAGTTTAACCAGACTGTTTGTCTATTGATGTGACCTAGAAGATCAGATCAAATTTTATGACCAATTTATGCAGAAATCCGGGTATTTTCAAAGGGTTCACATACTTTTTTATTTCCACTGTTCATAAAACTTGGGCATGTGAGACCATGCAGTGCATTCGGAAGTATTCAGAACCCTTCCCTTTTTCCACATTTTGTTATGTTATAGCCTTATTCTAGAATGGATTAAATAAATGTCCTCGTCAATCTACACACAATGCCCCATAATGACAAAGCGAAAACAGGTTCTTTTAGACATTTTGAAAATGGTATTAAAAATAAAAAAACAGAATATTCCTTATTTACGTAAGTATTCAGACCATTTGCTGTGGGACTTGAAATTGAGCTCCTGTGCTCCTCCTCCTTGGTTCCATTGATCATCCTTGAGATGTTTCTACAACTTGATTGGAGACCACTTGTGGTAAATTCAATTGATTGGACATGGTTTGGAAAGGAACACACCTTTCTATATAAGGTCCCACAGTTGACAATGCATATCAGAGCAAAAACAAAGCCATGAGGTAGAAGGAATTGTACGTAGAGCTCCGAGACAGGATTGTGTCGAGGCACAGATCTGGGGAAGGGTACCAAAAAATGTCTGCCGCATTGAAGGTCCCCAAGAACACAGTGTCCTCCATCATTCTTAAATGGAAGAAGTTTGGAACCACCAAGACAGCCTGCTTGGAGTTTGCCAAAAGGTACCTAAAGGACTCTCAGACCATGAGAAACAAGATTCTCTCGGCTGATAAAACCAAGATTGAACTCTTTGGCCTGAATGCCAAGCGTCACGTCTGGAGGACACCTGGCACCAGTGAATCATGGTGATGGCAGCATCATGCTGTGGGGATATTTTTCAGTGGCAGGGATTGGGAGACTAATATCCTTGAGTGGCCTAGCCAGAGCCCAGACTTGAACCCCCTCAAAAATCTCGAGAGACCTGAAAATAGCTGTGCAGCGATGCTCCCATCCAACCTGACAGATCTTGACAGGATTTTCAGAGAAAAATGGGAGAAACTCAACAAATACAGGTGTGCCAAACTTGTAGCGTCATACCCAGGAAGACTCGAGGCTGCCAAAGGCGCTGCCACCAACAGCGCTTCAACAAAGTACTGAGTAAAGGGTCCGAGTCATTATGTGAATTTTTTTTTTTTATATATTTGCAAACATTTCTAAAAAAGTTTTTTCTTTGTATGCACTGTATGTACAGAAGCCGCTGCAGTGTTACAACAAAGTTTGGACACGTGGCAATTGTTTGTCAAATGAATAACTATGTAGTAGTTGAAGAGTCTGATGAAGCATGTTGTAATTGTGTGATGGGAATGTAATGTAAGGAGGTTGTGGTAGCTAGGATCAGGGCTATTCAGCAGGTCTCCAATGTGCCGGCAGTGAAAATAGCTGGAGTGAGTAGAGATTATATGGTTGTGGATGTCCCACAGTCTGCAGTGAATGCCATGCAGGAGAAGGATCCCAAACACACTAACTGTGAAGGTGGACTTTGTTGCATTTATAGCGCAAGTGAGAAATTGCACTAGTCACACTAATAAAACATCTAAGGAGTTAGACATTGTGAAGGAGACAAATAGATTTCTGGATCTCCAGGACTTTACAGCCTAAATGTTACAGGGAGTACTGAATGAAGACGTTTCCCCCTCCCAGGGCCTGTCTGTTTAAATCTGTCTGAAGTAGTTTTTTTTTGTTTGAAATTCAGGGTAGTAGTGTGAATTTGGTTCGTGTTTTGGTAATTAGTATGAGTTTGTTTTGGGGGTATTTTTCACTACCCTGTACAGTAAGTAGGTGGCGGTAAAACACCGTACGAGTGTAGTCTGCCAATAAACCTCAAAGAGGAAGACGCTTGAATTTCCTGTCTGCGAATCCTGTTTGTCACCTGGTTGAGGTTAGTTAGCTAGGTTATATAAACGTGACGTGAAGATGATGAGCAAGGCTGTTACGACGAATTTTCTGAAATCCTTGCGAGGGTTCCCAGGCCACGGAATGAACTACGCTCAAAGTACTATCGAGAGGTAGCTGCGACGTTATACACACACACAATGTTTAATTAGCTACTTATCTTGTAGCGAGCGAATGATGGTCATTCGATGACGCAGTAAGCTTAGCCAGTTCCCTAGTTATTCAAATATCACCTAGTCAGACCTGTTCCAGCTGGCTGATATGAGTTATTAGATAGCTAGTTAGGTACTGTTAAAGAGTCTGTTACGCCCGCACATACCCTGTAATGGCTAATGGTGCATGATCTGCTAACGTTAGCACCTGTTCCCCAACTTTTCTGCTCTGAATGCTTGCTGGACCCTAATAACTAATGTCAATATAATGGTGTTTTTACATACTGTATTGAACAGGAGAAAGATGAGATGCGACTTCTCCATGGATTTTCAAGCAACACCAATGGTATTCTATCCACCAGCCTCTCCTACGATAATTATAGAACTGGCGCCATGAAATCTGTAAATCATTGGGTGTTATTAATTTGATTAAATAAATGTGATCTTTGAGTATTGCTACCACCACAGAACCTTCAACTCAATAGATTTTATTTAATGACTCTAGGAAACAAGAGTGAATTATTACGGTAACCCTCACTCCAGAACCCATGCATATGGCTGGGAAAGTGCAATGGAAAAAGCTAGAAAGTTATTTGAATGACAATTCATCGACCAGCTTTTGCATCATATCATCAAATGATGACAGAGGCTAACATATCTTCATTTGATGGATCCTTACAGCAAGTGGCACACCTGATTTGCTACAGATCCTCATGAAATCGTATTCACAAGTGGTGCCACTGAATCCAATATGTCAGTCACTCTTGTACTGCTTTAGTCAGATTAAGAGCAGGATTGGGGAGAGTGAATAATACATGTCAATAACTGCCTTCTGTTGAAAAGATTAATACATAAGGAGTTAAGGTTGATCAACTGTTCTGTTTAATTCATTTGTAAATGAAGATCGAGCGTTGGACTAGTAACCGGAAGGTTGCGAGTTCAAACCCCCGAGCTGACAAGGTACAAATCTGTCGTTCTGCCCTTAAACAGGCAGTTAACCCACTGTTCCCAGGCCGTCATTGAAAATAAGAATGTGTTCTTAACTGACTTGCCTGGTTAAATAAAGGTAAAAATTGTTTAAAAAATTTTTTTTTTAAAGGAACAGTGTCTGTTTTTGTTTCTTCCCACAATGCTTTCCTTCTATGGTGTGGTTAGTTTTACAGGGCTAAGAAGAAGCACGTTATCACTACTCAGACGGAGCATAAGTGTGCTTGGACTCCTGTCGAGTCTTGGAGGCAGAGGGCTTTGGCATAACCCATCTTCCTGTGAAAACTAATGGCCACTAATGGTTGTGTAATATAAACATTTGTTTGATGTGCAATGTTTTATAGAGCCTCATTGTATAAATCCACTACTGCTTGTACCAAGAATAAGCTCAATTGTTCAAGTAACTTAGCCTATTTCTTCAATATGTTTGCATGTCCTAAATACCACCACATGCTGATCTTAACGTTGACATTTTTTTTATAGCTACTGGAGGAAACAATTCATCCAGACAAGTTGTCTGACGGTGTCGAAGACAGGTAACCTTTAAACCTGAATATACTGAACAAAAATATAAACACAACATGTAAAGTGTTGGTTGGTTTCATGAGCTGAAATTAAAGATACACGAAAATCTTATTTCTCTAAAATGTTCACAAATTTGTTTATATCCCTGTTAGTGAGCATTTCTCCTTTGCCACGATAATCGTTCCACCTGACAGGTGTGGCATCAAAAAGCAGATTAAACAGCATGATCATTACATAGATGCACTTTGTGCTGGGGACAAAAAAGGGCCACTACAAAATGTGCAGTTTTGTCACACAACACAAAGCCAAAGCTGTCTCAGGTTTGGAGGGAGCGTGTAATTGGCATTCTGGCTTCAGGAATATCCACCGGAGCTGTTGCCAGAGAATTGAATGTTAATTTCTCTACCGTAACCTGCATTCAATGTTGTTTTTGAGAATTTGGCAGTATGTCAAATACACAACGCAGATCATGTGTAACAACGCCAGCCTAGGACCTCCACATCCGGCTTCTTCACCTGCGGGATTGTCTGAGGCCAGCCACCCGGACAGCTGATGAAACTCGGTCTGCACAACCAAAGAATTTCTGCACGAACTGTCAGAAACCGTCTCGGGAATATGCATGCTCGTCATCACCAGGGTCTTGACCTGACTTCAGTTTGACATCGTAACCGACTAAAGAGGGCAAATGCTCACCTTTGCTGTCCATTTGCACGCTGGAGAAGTGTGCTCTTCACGGAGGCAGATGGCAGACAACGTGTATGGTGTTGTGTGGGCGAGTAGTTTAGTTTGCTGTTATAAGCTACAGACAACGAACACACTTGCATTTTTTCGATTGCAATTTGAATGCACAGAAATACTATGATGAGATCCTGCGGCCCATTGTCATGCCATTCATCCGCAGCCATCGCATGTTTCAACATGATAATGTACATTTCACAAGGATCTGTAAACAATTCCTGGAAGCTGAAAATGTCCCAGTTCTTCCATGGCCTGAATACTCACCAGACATGTCACCCATTGAGCATGTTTGGGATACACTGTCGTACGTCGATTCAGAGCGTTCCGGTTCTCCCCAATATCCAGCAACTTCGCACAGCCATTGAAGAGAGGGACAACATTCCACTGACTACAATAAACAGCCTGATCAACTCTGCGAAGGAGATATCGCACTGCATGAGGCAAATGGTGTTCACACCAGATACTGTCTGGTTTTCTGATCCAGGCCGCTACTTTTGTGTGGGGGCCTGGATGTGGGGGTTCCGTGGGTGGCTTTTGACCTTCTCTTTGGATTCCTCCTGTCTAACTCATTGTTAGAAAAAAGCTTTGTCCAAATCATATATTAGGTACTAGATTTGATTTCCTATGAGTTAAAATGGCCAATTTGGGTACAGTCAATTAGCTTAATATCTCAGATTAAATTATATTTCAACAAAATAATGTTGCAGGGATACTAATCCTATCTGTTTCTCACAAAACATTCAGAACAATCTGAGATGGTGGGTGTCAATCTTTCAAATTTGATTTTTCACATGCGCCGAATACAACAGGTATTGCTTACCTTACAGTGAAATGCGTAACTTACTTACAAGCCCTTTACCAACAATGCTTTAACGCTTTATTTTTTTCTTAAGTAAAATAGAAAATGAAAGTGAAAAATAATTAAACAATAGCGAGGCTATATACAGGGGGTAATATGGTAATATGTACATGTAGGTAGAGTTAGTGACTGCTTATACTTTTTGAAGTGGAACGACCCATCTTATTTGCTGCAGGTTGTCGATGGGTAAATTGGAAGTGTTTTACTGAATGTGTAGTGGTGGTATATTCTTTTCAGTGAAAGAATAAATTCAGTTATTGATTTTAAAAAAAAAAAATATATATATATATATAATGTGTGTTTTTGTTACTTATTGATCCCCTCTCCTTTCCAGTATGATCACAGCCTTGAGTCCATTTTGGCAAACCGCCATATGCAGAAGATCATGTCAGAGATCCCTGATGTTGTGATGAATGGTGATCCAGAGCAAACATCCCCTGCTCTGTGCTTCACCTGGGTATGTGTGGATGGAAGTAGAATTACTATATTTTCCACAAGAACCATCTATGTAATTGGCTGGTAATCTGTTCATGAAATGAATCCCTTTATTCCTTTTGAGCTGTTATGTATGGTCTAAGTGGTGTATGAGTTAATCACATTAGAGCAATAGTATGTTGCATATGCCGACATATTGAGTGTAGCACTTAATAGTTGGTGGATTGTACTCTGTAGTCACTTTATGGAATAATTCCTTAAATGTTTGTTGATCCGCTATTAGTAACTTGAATGTTTTCGGTCTGACACCGGATGTATTAATTAGTCTTTTGCCTATGTGGAGGGAGAGAGTCTGTTGATGGCCCTGAATTTATGTTGCTCTTTCATCTGGCAGGTCAGAGGCAAATTAAGAGCTATTAGATTCTTTAAAAAAAAATATGTATATTATTTTACATTAAGACCTATTAGATTTCTTAGGGCTTTTAACTTGGATCCATACATTAAATACTGTTCATACATTGGTGATGCCATGCAGTGCCTGCACCTCTGCTTCATTGAAGCCTTCATGTGTCTTGAGAGCAATTGGAACAGATGAGGACCTGGCCCACTCCTCAGTCAGGTGAGTAACAGAAACACAACTCGGGAAGCTCACATTGATGGTCATGGGATTTTAAAGATGTAAACTTTCCTTTTTATTATTCCGAATTGAAAAAGAGCAGGGTCAAGAAGAACATTTTGCAGCTGAATGGTATTATTTTGGTGTCTTACCCAGTCTGTTTCTCCAAATTGCCTGACAATTTGGAATTGGCCGATTTAGCGCAGAAGTGGACTATACAGCGGACACGTGCATTCAGCAGGTCAAACGCCTTAGAGAGATGAGGTGAGAAATTACGAGTAGAACATTCTCATACAGAGTTTTACCAGACACAGATTAAGCCCAGTCCTGGACTACACAACAAACTCAATGGAGAATCTCCATTGAATTTGCCCTGTAGTTCAGGGCTAGGCTTAATCTGTGTCCAGGAAACCGGACCTTTCTAGGTCCGTGGATCAATTTCCAAAGACACTTGTTTTTTGGGAGGAACTCCGTCGGGGTCTCAACTTAATGTTGAGAGTAAGAATATTAGAATACACAAGGTGCAGTTTATAAATTTGGTCTTCTGGTCCACTGATAGGTTAACTGAGTGACTATGTCAGCTAACATTTTTTTTAGATTGTAAGTTAGTCTTGCGGCCAGCTATCTAAACTTGTATTAATCATGGCAGAATTACCGGCCGGGGTGCCCCCAAAAGGCGTACAGCGTGTGTTGGTATGGATGTGGGTATGCAGACCTGCGAGCCATTGCGGTCCTCATGAGTTCCTATTTATTTATTTTTTGTGCCCACACCCCCATCAAGGTTTCCCATCCCAGAGCTAATGGAATATAATATATTATCATTTTATTTTGCAACATTATCAATGTACTCTTACAGTTCTCAATGTCTTCATTGTTCTCCAACTTCTTTTTCTCTTCAGCCCCTTGTGGGAGATGATGCAAGAAGGGATCGATATAAAGAGCATTAAGTGGACTCAGCACTAGAGAGAGCCTTCAGGAAACATACCTAAGAGCATTGTGAATACTGAACTTGCTCAGTTTCGTGCCTAAAATGCCACTCTTGGGATGACTGGAAATAATTTATACCGTTTAGAAACGCAGAACTTCCTGACTTATGTTAGTGTAGGCCTACAAGTATATTTTGTATTGGCAGACCTGAATAATTTTGTTCCTTTTGTATTTGACAAAGTATTATTATTGACAGAAATGATGTGCTCTTGAAGCAGGAATCCACTACCCTGCTTGTGTTGTGCACACGGTTTTTAGTATTACTGTTCGCCCCAGCAATTTTATTGTTTTTGTTTCACCATAGTGCTGGGTCGGACAGTAATACCAATAACCGAGCACACAACACAAGCAGTGGAGCTGTAGCAGATTCCTGACTTTAAGTAGTTCAACAGCATTGACCATTGGATTTCATGACTGTGAGCAAGTTACAAAATGGTTCGTTTATGTAGTGCAGTTGAAGTCAGAAGTTTACTTACACTTAGGTTGGAGTCATTAAAACTCATTTTTCAACAACTCCACAATTTACTTGTTAACAAACTATAGTTTTGGCAATTCGGTGAGGATATCTACTATGTGCATAACACAAGTAATTTTTCCAACAATTGTTTACAGACAGATTATTTCACTTATAATTCACTGTATCACAATTCCAGTGGGTCAAACGTTTACATACACTAAGTTGACTGGGCCTTTAAACAGCTTGGAAAATTCCAGAAAAGGATGTCATGGCTTTGGAAGCTTCTGATAGGCTAATTGACATAATTTGAGTCAATTGGGAGTGTACCTGTGGATGTATTTCAAGGCCTACCTTCAAACTCAGTGCCTCTTTGCTTGACATTGGAAAATCAAAATAAATCAGCCAAGACCTCAGAAAAAGACCTCCACAAGTCTGGATCATCCTTGGGAGCAATTTCCAAATGCCTGAAGGTACCACGTTCATCTGTACAAACAATTTGTACAGATTCGCAAGTTGTCACCATGGAACCACGCAGCCGTCATACCACTTAGGAATGACGCGTTCTGTCTCCTAGAGATGAAGTACTTTGCTGCTGTTCTGGGATTGATTGACACTTTTTACACGAATATGCTGAAGATGCTGGTGGAAATGGGTACAAAAGTATCTATATCCACAGTAAAACGAGTCCTATATTTACATTTACATTTAAGTCATTTAGCAGACGCTCTTATCCAGAGCGACTTACAAATTGGTGCATTCACCTTATGACATCCAGTGGAACAGCCACTTTACAATAGTGTATCTAAATCTTTTAAGGGGGGGGGGGGGTGAGAAGGATTACTTTATCCTATCCTAGGTATTCCTTAAAGAGGTGGGGTTTCAGGTGTCTCCGGAAGGTGGTGATTGACTCCGCTGTCCTGGCGTCGTGAGGGAGTTTGTTCCACCATTGGGGAGCCAGAGCAGCGAACAGTTTTGACTGGGCTGAGCGGGAACTGTACTTCCTCAGTGGTAGGGAGGCGAGCAGGCCAGAGGTGGATGAACGCAGTGCCCTTGTTTGGGTGTAGGGCCTGATCAGAGCCTGGAGGTACTGAGGTGCCGTTCCCCTCACAGCTCCGTAGGCAAGCACCATGGTCTTGTAGCGGATGCGAGCTTCAACTGGAAGCCAGTGGAGAGAGCGGAGGAGCAGGGTGACGTGAGAGAACTTGGGAAGGTTGAACACCAGACGGGCTGCGGCGTTCTGGATGAGTTGTAGGGTTTAATGGCACAGGCAGGGAGCCCAGTCAACAGCGAGTTGCAGTAATCCAGACGGGAGATGACAAGTGCCTGGATTAGGACCTGCGCCGCTTCCTGTGTGAGGCAGGGTCGTACTCTGCGGATGTTGTAGAGCATGAACCTACAGGAACGGGCCACCGCCTTGATGTTAGTTGAGAACGACAGGGTGTTGTCCAGGATCACGCCAAGGTTCTTAGCGCTCTGGGAGGAGGACACAATGGAGTTGTCAACCGTGATGGCGAGATCATGGAACGGGCAGTCCTTCCCGGGAGGAAGAGCAGCTCCGTCTTGCCGAGGTTCAGCTTGAGGTGGTGATCCGTCATCCACACTGATATGTCTGCCAGACATGCAGAGATGCGATTCGCCACCTGGTCATCAGAAGGGGGAAAGGAGAAGATTAATTGTGTGTCGTCTGCATAGCAATGATAGGAGAGACCATGTGAGGTTATGACAGAGCCAAGTGACTTGGTGTATAGCGAGAATAGGAGAGGGCCTAGAACAGAGCCCTGGGGGACACCAGTGGTGAGAGCGCGTGGTGAGGAGACAGATTCTCGCCACGCCACCTGGTAGGAGCGACCTGTCAGGTAGGACGCAATCCAAGCGTGGGCCGCGCCGGAGATGCCCAACTCGGAGAGGGTGGAGAGGAGGATCTGATGGTTCACAGTATCGAAGGCAGCCGATAGGTCTAGAAGGATGAGAGCAGAGGAGAGAGAGTTAGCTTTAGCAGTGCGGAGCGCCTCCGTGATACAGAGAAGAGCAGTCTCAGTTGAATGACTAGTCTTGAAATATATATCGACATAACCTGAAACGCCGGTCAGCAAGGAAGAAGCCACTGCTCCAAAACCGCCATAAAAAGAGCCAGACCACGGTGTGCAACTGCACACGGGGACAGAGATTGTACTTTTTGGAGAAATGTCCTCTGGTCTGATGAAACAAAAATAGAACTGTTTGGCCATAATGACCATCGTTATGTTTGGAGGCAATGTGGAGGGCTTGCTAGTCGAAGATCACCATCCCAACCGTGAAGCACAGGGGTGGCAGGATCATGTTGTGGGGTTGCTTTGCTGCAGGAGGGACTGATGCACTTCACAAAATAGATGGCATCATGAGGATGGGAAATTATGTGTGTATATATTGAAGCAACATCTCAAGACATCAGTTAAAGCTTGGTCGCAAATGGGTCTTCCAAATGGACAATGACCCCAAGCATACTTCCAAAGTTGTGGCAAAATGGTTTAAGGACAACAAAGTCAAGGTATTGGAGTGGCCATCACAAAGCCCTGACCTCAATCCTATAGAAAATGTGTGAGCAGAACTGAAAAAACGTGTGCGAGCAAGGAGGCCTACACACCTGACTCAGTTACACCAGCTCTGTCAAGAGGAATTGGCCAAAATTCACCCAACTTATTGTGGGAAGCTTGTGGAAGGCTAGCCAAAACGTTTGACCCAAGTTAAACAATTTACAGGCAATGCTACCAAATTGAGTGTATGTAAACTTCTGACCCACTGGGAAAGTGATTAAATAAATAAAAGCTGATTTTATTTCATTCTCTACTATTATTCTGACATTTCACATTCTTAAAGTAAAGTGGTGCTCCTAACTGACCTAAAACAGGGGAATTTTTACTAGGATTAAATGTCAGGAATTGTGAACGGAGTTTAAATTGATTTGGCTAAGGTGTATGTAAACTTCAGACTGCAACTGTATGTGTTACATTCCATTTAGTTAATGGATCATTATTCGCTATATGTTGACAACATGCAGCATGCTAATGAGGTTGACAGTAAAGACTGGTTTCATGTCACAGTAAAGGAGAAAATGGAGAATTTGTTTGCCTCCTCTCAATGTGTGAATTTGAATCCCAACCTTGTGAAGCAATATTTGTATATTTGCTTTTTATTAGGGAGTGAAATACTGACATTTTACTAGCTAGACACACAAGCAGAAGCTGTTATTTTCTTTCTAGATTTCTACATGGCATTTGATACCATTGAACATCAATTCATTTTTCTTACTTAAACTGTCAATGAGGACATAAGGACATTAAGTTCAGTAATTTTACAATCAAACACTATTTATCAAACGTGGGGTTCGCCAGTTATGCGTAATTTCACCTTTTCTGGTTTTAACTTTGGAATTATTATCTCCAAGTATCCTTAATGACCCATCAAATGTCTATCAATATTTGGGAGAGGTTATGATCTCACAGTTTGCTGACAATATTCCTGGAAAACAAATATCAAATTGCCAAAGCACTTGACACCTATTGATTTGTTTTCTGTTATAGGATGGAACGTCTCAAAGTATGATCTCTGTTTATATGATAATGTAGAAACTACAATATGTAATATTCATGTTAAAGACAGTGTTGGTATCTGGGTATTCATATTACCAAAAACCACATTGTCAGACAGCCAATTAATTTCTCATCCAGACTTTTAAGATAGCGATTCTCCTTTTCAATAATTGGTTACAAAGAGACCTGTCTATACCAGGCAGAGTTATTTTGGTGAAAGCAGAAGGATTGTCTTGTTTCATATACCCTGCACTTTCATTATTTGTCCATGGACATTAACAAAGCCTTTGTGGATTTCTTCTGGAAGAATAAGCATAAAAATCTTAAGGATGCAGTTAAAGCTGGGGAGAAAGCAGGAGGGTTTGATATGTTGGGCTTTTTGGATGGAAATTATAACTTTAAAAAGGTAACTGGATGAAGAGGTGTATCGTTGCACCTGACTCCATTTTGGTACTTCGTTCCACAATATCTTTGAGAAGATTGTTGGTTAGAATTTGTTAACATGTGACTACATCTAAATTGCCTATAATACTATCAAAACGTCATGAACAACATCTGTTAGTGTGGAAGTTGAGCTTCGTACACAACTTTTCCCTTTATCAAACCAATATCTTGAATAATGAGTTACTTCATTATAATTTGGTGCTGTGATCAATGCGATCCCAAATGGCCGTATTCACCTAATGAGGTAATATAGGATCTGAGACTTAACCATAAATGCTTAGTTGGAGGAATGGATATTTATAATAAATAATGATCCAAGATGTGGTAACAAACAATTAAGAGGTGTTTCATTGTCAAAAGAGAGTCACCCCAAGAGAAAGTTTTATTGGAACTCAGTATTCAAGACCCAGATTGGAAAACCATGCTTTTAATGCCTTGCATGTTTTGTATACCAAACAAGGCTGGAGAGGTCCATTAGAAGGTGCTACATTATTTACACTGCACAAAACATTAGGAACACCTACTCTTTCCATGACATAGACTGACCATGTGAAAGCTATGATCCCTTATTGATGTCACCTGTTAAATCCACTTTATCAGTGTATATGAAGGGGGAGGACACAGGTTAAAGAAGGGTTTTTAAGCCTTAATGGATTGATATATAGATCCGTTGTATTTGTTTTTAAGGGTAGCACATGCTAAACGAAGCGCACAAACGTTGTGGTACATTAAGGAAATACGCAGATGGTTCAAAGGATGCAGTCAGTGATATGTTAGGGGCAGTGGTGTATATCCCAGATTTCAATGTAAGAGTATGTAAGCAGTTAACTGTTTGTGTCGGTGTATGCGGCCGAGTTGTTGGCCGTGATTATAGGTTTGAGATGGGTGGAGGAGGTGAAAACCCTCCGTATTGATTTGCTCTGATTCGGCTTCAGTGTTGAGTAGTGTGAAGACGGGCTGGTCAGATAGGGGAGACTTGTTTGTGGAGATGATGGTGCTGTTAATGGGAGTGGAGAGGATGGGAGTGGTGGTAAGCTTTTGCTGGGTTCCTGCCCATGTGGGTGTGGAGGGTAATGAGAAGGCTGATGCCGCAGGGATGTCAAGTCCTTGATCTGGGCAAAAGGGAGTAGGATGCTAGTAGAAAGAGAAGACAATTTTATCACATGCACGGGTCATTTTATCGCATGGGGTGGCAGCGTAGCCTAGTGGTTAGAGCGTTGGACTAGTAACCGGAAGGTTGCAAGGTACAAATCTGTAGTTCTGCCCCTGAACAGTTAACCCACTGTTCCTAGGCCGTCTTTGAAAATAAGAATTTGTTCTTAACTGACTTGCCTAGTTAAAGGTAAAATAAATAAAAGTTAAAGGAGAGGTGGGGAGTATGGGATGTAGGAGAGGAAGCTGTGTAGAGTAGACTACTGTTTGGGCACACAGGTTTGAATGCCACTGGGAGACATGGGCGACATGAAACAGGTCTGTGTGAGTGTTTAGTGGAGGAATGGAGAGATTGTGTGAAAGGGTTAGAGAGGCTGGATGGGGTTTGGGTGGTGTAGTGGGGGCAGGGAAGTGTTGTCCAGGGCTCTATTTTACTTTCTTAGAGGAACCGGACTAATGAAGGTAGGCTGTGACTGGCCTCACAATCCAGTACAGTATTTGGCAGTGTATGCACTTGAAAAGTTGGATGCTGTCCGCCAACCCAATCTAGCAGAAGACCTAGATTGTGTATGTGTGCAATTCAGAGGGTGAATGGGCAAAACAAAATATTTAAGTGTCTTTGAATGGGGTATGGTGGTAGGTGCCAGGCACAACGGTTTGTGCGTCAAGAACTGCAACACTGCTCGATTTTTCACGCTGGACAGTTTACTGTGTGTATCAAGAATGGTCCACCACCCAAAGGACGTCCAGCCAACTTCACACAACTGTGGGAAGCATTGGAGTCAACATGGAATGCTTTCGACACCTTGTTTTAGTCCATGCCCAACGAATTGAGGCGTTTGAGGGCAAAAGGGGTGTAACTCAATATTAGGAAATTGTTCTTTGTCCCGCTCCTCCGCTCTCTCCACTGGCTTCCAGTTGAAGCTCGCATCCGCTACAAGACCATGGTGCTTGCCTACGGAGCTGTGAGGGGAACGGCACCTCAGTACCTCCAGGCTCTGATCAGGCCCTACACCCAAACAAGGGCACTGCGTTCATCCACCTCTGGCCTGCTCGCCTCCCTACCACTGAGGAAGTACAGTTCCCGCTCAGCCCAGTCAAAACTGTTCGCTGCTCTGGCCCCCCAATGGTGGAACAAACTCCCCCACGACGCTAGGACAGCGGAGTCAATCACCACCTTCCGGAGACACCTGAAACCCCACCTCTTTAAGGAATACCTAGGATAGGATAAAGTAATCCTTCTCACCCCCCTTAAAAGATTTAGATGCACTATTGTAAAGTGGCTGTTCCACTGGATGTCATAAGGTGAATGCACCAATTTGTAAGTCGCTCTGGATAAGAGCGTCTGCTAAATGACTTAAATGTACTTAAAAAATGTACTTCTTAATGTTTTGTGTACACCGTGTATATCCGGCAAACGCCTCTATTTAGAAGTTTTTTTTTATTTTATCAATATAATATCCAAATTCTGGGATATTATATATTTCTCAAATAAGTCTGTTTAAATCTTACCTTGAGCAACACATTTTTTATTTTTAAACATTGATAAGAAGCTAGATTTTATTGTTAATTTCAATACTAAGTAAATTCAAGATATATTATTATATTATTATATTATTATATTATTATATTATTATTATTATTATATTATATGTACATTTCCCAAGAACCCAGATTTCAAGCCTTCCCCTATGAATTTGTAGCTTTTAAATTTTAAATTTAAATTACTTCTGTTACTATGTAATTTGTAGAAAATTATAATGCAATATTTTATGTATGATGTGATGTCTTATTTTATTTAAAATTGTGTACGGTGATTTTTTGTGTTTTTGCCTGAATTGAGTATTGTCTATTGTTACAAAAAAGAAAAACTACACAAGCAGAGAGAGAAGAGCAAGAGAGGAGGAAGCACCATAAAATAAAGATCTGTTAACAGATATTTCGGTAAGGACCAAATAAAAACACAGCGGACAAATGCAATTACAGAGATAGTAATAATGAAGTCGTTGACAGAGTGAAAATATAAACCTGCAGTTAGACATTGGGTGACTATAGCGTTAGCTAGAAGGGCTAGCTAGCTACTAGATATTTGGGGGGCATGTGAGATGTTCGGCCTGCCCAAATGGGGTAACGTTAGCTAGCTATGTGTTTAGAGAACAACAAGCTATATCACTCATGTATTACGTTATGCTTTTCGTGAGCTTTAGAAATGTGGGAACTAGCTAGCTAAACGTTTGATGTTCTCGTGTTTCGCTAGGTAGCTACTAGTCTGAATAAGTACGTTGAAGGGCAATTGTTCTGTCTTTAGCCAATGATGCTAGCTAGCTACCCATCTTGCTAATTAACTAGCTAGCTTCTCGGTCGGAGAAGGGGTTTTCATTGCAGGACCAACGCCATATTGGCTGTCTGCTCTTAATATCAATCCAACTAACGTTAGCTAGCTTGCACGGCGCCCTTTCTCGAGTAATGTGGTACACATGCAAATGTTGAAATGGCTAGATATAATTTGTCTGTGGTCTCTTCCTGTAGCCTTGCAGAATTTGCTGTCTTTTTGCAGCCCTTCACATTTGGAAACCGCTTTAGTACTGTGACAGACTGAGCTTTTAGCTACGTTATTGGCAAATGTGTTTTACAATGAAGTCTCGTTCATGTTGACAGCGTTTTCGTGCCCATGCAATTCCATTGCTATTTCATCAACTTCTGCCAATATGTGCTATTTGTCGTGACCAGAGATTGGGCAGTCCAGGGGTGTATTCATTACGCCTTGCAGCGGAAACCGTTCACCGTTTAAGAACCAAACGAAAGGGGGAGGGACCTACCTGAATTTGTCCAATAGAAACTCGTTTTCTTTGGAAACGATTTCTGTTGCAAAAGTGTTACAACGGTATACCCAGCAGGGGTGTAACCATTCGTCCAAACATGGTTGAAATGCACAAATTGAATCATTGAATTTATATTTCATGATTTGAAACTGAATTGAAAATTGCGTTCAGTTTTAAAATGTGATTTCAAATGTAATATTTATATATTCAGTTTGAATATGGTAGATTGCATTCGTTGTCTGTATCAAGTTTACAAACTATCATTTAAAGTTGATCAAAGTTTCATAATTTCAAATAAGGAGCACGTATCGAATCAAACGGTCTATGGTAAACAAAAGCTTCTGGTGGTTTCTGAAGCCAATCTGGCATGATGACCACAGGCCTCGCCAGGATATTATAGAAGGGAGTCGCACAAAAAAAACATGGATAAACTTTTCACTCCATATTTAATCTTGTGACTGACTGGGTTCGAACCAGGTCTCCTGCATGTCACAAGACTGTGTTGACCCACTTGGCTAAAGCCTATAGGGATAAGTTCAGGAAGTTAATGTAAAGGACGACACGCTTTCTTATTGAGTACGATTTCCCCCCCGATTCAGCTCATATCGAGACTCGGAACTCAGGACCTCTGCCTCGCAAACACGTGTGACTGCCCTCTTGAGTTCCAACCCGCCGCGCTGTTGAGAAAGTCCTTCAATTGCGCAAGGGGCGACACTTCAGACTGATGAGTGAGTTGTAGATCTGAGTCCAGTGGCACCATTGCATATGAAGATGGCGCCGACAGACATGGCAGCTCTGCTTCTAGCTCCTAAGCAACTTTCCAGTATTTTGTTTTGTTGTTGTGATTTCTTACATTATTAGCCCAGAACAGTTTTTGTGTTATTACGTACAGCCAGAAATAACTTTTGGATATCAGAGCGGCGGTAACTCACCAACATTTACAACCAGAAATATGACTTTCCCAAATTGGATCCTTTGTTCGTACCCTCCAGGGCAACTGAACTTATACCAGAGGCTGCTCCAAGACGCTGCTGGTGGAGAAGAGGTATTCTGATTGGACTTGTAGTCCGACTCAGGAGGCGTGCACACCATCCGCCACTTCCGAGCATATATTCGCTAATGTGCAGTTCAGCTAATTTTCAGTCCCCAGACAATAAAGTAGACGAGCTCAGGGCGAGGATCTCCTTCCAGAGAGACATCAGGATTGCAACATACTGTTTCATAAAATCATGGCGCTCTCCAGATATACTGTCCCCGTTCATACAGCCAGCTGGGTTCTTAGTACATCGCTCAGACCGGAATAAAGAATTCTCCGGAGGAAGAAGAAAGGTGGTGTATGTTTCATGATTAACAACTCATAATGTGATTGTGATAGCGTACAGGAACTCAAGTCCTTTTGTTCCCTCAACCTAGAATGCCTCACGATCAAATGCCGACCGTATTACCTCCCAAGAGAATTCTCTTTGGTTATAGTCACAGCCGTGTTTATTCCCCATCAAGCCGATACCACGATGGCCCTCAAGGAATTACACTGGACTTTGTGCAAACTGGAAACCACCTATCCTGAGGCTGCATTTATGTAGCTGGGTATTTTAACTAAGCAAATTTGACACATCAAAACATTGCCTTTAGTACTCGCACGTCAGAATGGGATATGTTCCGGGTAGCCTATGAGAATAACATTGGCGTATACAGTGACTGAGTTCATCAGGAAGTGTATAGGGGATGTGGTTCCCACTGTGACTATTAAAATCGACCCAAACCAAAAACGGTGGACAGATGACAGCATTCGCGCAAACCACCGCATTTAACCACAGCAAGGTGACTGGGAATATGGTTGAATACAAACTGTAGTTATGCCCTCCGTAAGGCAAGCAAACAGGCAAAATGTCAGTACAGAGACAGTGGAGTAGCAATTCAATGGCTCAGACACGATACGTATATGGCAGATTACTAATGGAAAACCAGCCAAGACACGGACACCGGCGTCTTGCTCCCGGACAAGCTAAACACCTTCGCCCGTTTTGAGGACAACACAGTGCCACCAACACGGCCCACTCCCAAGGACTGTGGGCTCTCGTTCTCCGTGGCCAATGTGAGTAAGACATTTAAGCGTGTTAACCCCCGCAAGACTGCCGGCCCAAACGGCATCCCTAGCCGAGTCCTCAGAGCATGCGCAGACCAGCTGGCAGGAGGGTTTACGGACATTTTCAATCTCTCCCTATCCCAGTCTGCTGTTCCTACTTGCTTCAAGATGTCCACCATTGTTCCTGTACCAAAGAAAGCAAAGGGAACTGAACTAAATGACTATAGCTAAGCCTTCAACACAGTAGTACCCTCCAAGCCCATCTTTAAGCTTGGGGCCCTGGGTCTGAACCCTGCCCTGTGCAACTGGGTCCTGGATTTCCTGATGGGCTGACCCCAGGTGGTGAATGTAGGAAACAACACCTCCACTGCTGATCCTAAACACAGGGGCCCTACAAGGGTGAGTGCTCAGCCCCCTCCTGTACTCCCTGTGTACTCCCACTTAATGATGGGAGCCTACCACGTGTTTAAAGCGCAACTGAAGGCAATAAACAACTTATATCGATGCCACTTATCTGGTCGAAAGTCAAACATTTATTCTAGTTTCAAAATCGACTAAAGTGTAAATAGGATAATTTTGGTCAAAAAGTCAGTCTCATCCAAAACAGTTTATTTTTAAAGTGAGTTTGTCATGACTTGAGGGTTTGGTTTTGATTTCAACAAGGCTAACTTTCCCACTAACACGGGATACACACTGCTGCGCACTATCCAATCATACCGCAGAACACATATACAGTGAGACAGACCTGCCCAGCAGTGCAACAGATCAGAGTTTGTTTACATAAGACATGTCACACCTTGGATAGAAGTAAAATTGCGCGACTAAAACTTCCTCTGCAAAAACGTCAACTCAAGAAATCTGTCATTTTTAAAATCTTAGATCGACTATTTTGAGTAAATGATACTGGCATTGTATGGCCTCAAGTTATGCTGAAAACTATGATTTTGATATCTTGGTTGGCCAGTCATTGCATCAATAGCCATCTATGAATTTGAAAGTGGTTACATTTCTCCAGGCCTTTTCCTCAGTTTTTACCCAAAATAGAGGCGAGGTGCCGCTTTGTTATTGTTTCAACTGCGGATTGCCACTTTAAGATGGCTAGGTGGGACAACCACAGTTGGGGCGGCAGGGTAGCCTAGTGGTTAGAGCGTTGGACTAGTAACCGAAAGGTTGCAAGTTCGAATCGCTGAGCTGACAAGGTACAAATCTGTCGTTCTGCCCCTGAACAGGCAGTTAACCCACTAGGCCGTCATTGAAAATAAGAATTTGTTCTTAACTCACTTGCCTAGTAAAATAAAACAGTTGATGACCTCACTTTGTTGCAGATGTGGACCATGTTATGTGCTTTCACAGGAGTGACTGTTGTCCCCTGTATGTTTTGTGGAAAGATTCCCAAACAATTGAGATATTGTAGTGTGCTGAAGCTTTGAGTTCACACACATGCAGGTGGTTGCATTTTCCATACAAAATAAGGAATATGCGAGGCTACATTTTAGTGTAGGCCCAGGCTTGCATTTTTCATGGGGCAGGGTCTGAATAGAGTCCTCAGTGTGAGACTGATGACGCAGTAGACCTGATTTTAGGTTTGTCCATAGTATGTTCAGGTATTGGGCTTCAGAGTCTCTTGATAACCATGATCAAATTATGTGTTTGGTGGGAGATGAGAAGCAGTCTTCCAACTGACCGGTCCATTACCATATTATTATACCTTATTTGCATATGTAGGCCATATAGTTGACATAATTTTACATAGAACAGTTTAAGGATAAGCTATCGAGGGAAACTTGGGCAATGAAATACAAGTTTAATGACATGGATGTTTATTTCACTCTTATGGATTTCTGTGATGAATTAAATGTATTTTCATGCTTAATGTCAACATGAGAAATTATGAGATGCATAATCTTTGTGAAATGTATTAGTGTATGGCTTTTTGGCGCGGCAGCCATTTGAAGGAGTTTGTGTTCTAATTTACTGCATTTCTCCTGATGCAAAACAAAAGCTGATATGGGGTTGAATCAAGAGTGCTTTGTACATGCTGTTCACTAAGGATGCCTTCATTTGCCTGCTTTTTGCTCATGTTTTTGCTTCAATTTCCTATTGTTTTGTTAGTCAAGAATTGATTTAAATTGCTTGCTGTCAGGATTGGCTTGGATATCCTGTGCCACAGTTTTAACGAAGCACCATTATTACAGGTAAAGCTTGTGAATATGTCCTGAACAGGCTTGGACTTCCAGTCCAACCCCCACAACCTTCTGTCTGCTCGTCATGGTTTTTACCAGTAATTATTAGCTTTGTTAGGCTATATTCATTGACCTTATTGATTCCCTTCTTGACTAGTGTCCCTTTTGGGATAGTGTACTCTATTGTGGAAACCTCTGAAGTTGAGCAGAGCTAAGAATGACCTACCAAGGTATGAGTGGTATAGAGGAAGAGCATGGTATGTTGGTGGCATTCTTTGACAAGATACCACATTATCCACAAGCCCCAAGTAAATGTCTCCACTTCATGAACTGATCTCCTTCTGTTGACCACATTTTCTACTTGCTTTTTACTAGGTTGTTTTGGCAAACACCTGCTCTGAACAATGCTTGAGACTTGAGCCAACACATAGGCTAATTGTCTTGCACCTTTAGTGTTTTAATGTTGTTATGCATTTATGCGATAACACATGGCCTAATTTGTCTGATCCTCTCCGAAATTTAAACAATTCATCAAATCAATTTGTATTTGTCACGTCCCGAATACAACAAGTGTAGGTAGACCTGAGTGAAATGCTCACTTACTGGATCCGGTATCGTGACTACAGCCTCAAGCTCATTACCATAACGCAACGTTAACTATTCATGAAAATCGCAAATGAAATGAAATTAATCTATTTGCTCTCAAGCTTAGCCTTTTGTTAACAACACTGTCATCTCAGATTTTCAAAATATGCTTCTCAACCATTGCAAAACAAGCATTTGTGTAACAGTATTGATAGCTAACGTAGCATTTAGCGTAGCATTTAGCGTTAGCATTCAGCAGGCAACATTTACACAAAAAAACAGAAAAGCATTCAAATAAAATAATTTACCTTTGAAGAACTTCAGATGTTTTCAATGAGGAGACTCTCAGATAGCAAATGTTCAGTTTTTCCTGAAAGATTATTTGTTTAGGACAAATCGCTCAGTTTTCTGCGTCACGTTTAGTTACAAAAAAAAACCTGTATCCAGGATTGTGTAAATCTATCCGCAAGCTCATTACCATAACGCAACGTTAACTATTCATGAAAATCGCAAATGAAATTAAATGAATCTATTTGGTCTCAAGCTTAGACTTTTGTTAACAACACTGTCATCTCAGATTTTCAAAATATGCTTCTCAACCATTGCAAAACAAGCATTTGTGTAACAGTATTGATGGCTAACGTACCATTTAGCGTTTGCATTCAGCATGCAAAATTTTCCACAAAAACCAGAAAAGAATTCAAATAAAATAATTTACATTTGAAGAACTTCAGATGTGTGTCTAACAGAGGAGACTCTGTTAGATAGCAAATGTTCCGTTTTTACAAAAAATATTATTTGTGTCAACTAATCGCTCCGTTTTGTTCATCACATTTGGGGAGGGGGAAAAAATTATATATATTAAGTCATTAAAACGCTAACTTTTTTCCAAATTAACTCCATAATATCGACAGAAACATGGCAAACCGATATTTAGAATCAATCCTCAAGGTTGATCCTCTATCGACGATAAAATCCATTGTGGCATTTTACTTTCTCTTCTGAAGAAATGGAACGCGCATGGACCTACAGATTACGCACACAGGACACCGGGCGGGACACCAGGTAAATGTAGTCTCTTATGGTCAATCTTCCAATGATATGCCTACAAACACGTCACAATGCTGCAGACACCTCGGGGAATAGACAGAAACCGCAGGCTCATTCCTGGCGCATTCACAGCCATATAAGGAGACATTGGAACACAGCGCCTTCAGAATCTGGGGCATTTCCTATATGAAACTTCATCTTGGTTTCGCCTGTAGCATTAGTTCTGGGACACTCACAGATAATATATTTGCAGTTTTGGAAACGTCAGAGTTTTTTCTTTCCAAAGCTGTCAATTACATGCATAGTCGAGCATCTTTTCGTGACAAAATATCTTGTTTAAAACGCGAACGTTTTTTTATCCAAAAATTAAAAGAGCGCCCCCTATCTCGAAGAAGTTAATAAACCACAACTTAATTGCTAGATACAAGATGGTCTAGTCAGATAAATCGATGAAAGTCGACTTCAAAATGTGGTTTCGTTTTAGGATTTGCATCTGTTGTTGGTAAGTAAATGCACCCTGTAAGCTTCTAAAACGACTTACTCAACCTTTTAAATTCATGCCCCTTCTTCCACCTGAAATGTATTGGACATGGGCCTAATTATGCATCAGATTGATCAATTGGAAGTTGAGCTATACAGTGCATTCGGAAAGTATTTAGAATCCTTGACTTTTTCCCCCAAAAATGGTTATGGCCTTATTCTAAAATGTATTAAATTTGTATTTTTTCCTCCTCAGTCTGCACACAATACCTCATAACGAAGCAAAAACAGTTTTTTTAGCGAAAGTATAATACATAAAATACTTATCACAGACCCTTAACTCTGTACTTTGTTGAAGCACCTTTGGTAGTGATTACAGCCTCGAGTCTTCTTGGGGTATGACGCTACAAGCTTGGCACACCGGAATTTGGGGGGTTTCTCCCATTCTTCTTCTCTGCAGATCCTCTCAAGCTCTGTCAGATTGGATGGGGAGCGTCGCTGCACAGCTATTTCCAGGTCTTTCCAGAGATGTTACATCGGGTTAAAGTCTGTGCTCTGGCTGGGCCACTCAAGAACATTCAGAGCCTTGTCCCAAAAGCCACTCCTACTTTGTCTTGGCTGTGTGCTTAGGGTCATTGTCCTGTTGGAAGGTGAACCTTCAACCCAGTCTGAGGTCCTGAGCAGGTTTTCATCAAGGCTCTCTCTGTACTTTGCTCCGTTCATCTTTCCCTCAATCCTGACTAGTCTCCCAGTCCCTTTCACTGAAAAACATCCCCACAGTATGATGCTGCTGCCACGCGTTACCATAAGGATGGTGCCAGGTTTCCTCCAGGCTTGGCATTTAGGCCAAAGTGTTCAATCTTGGTTCCATCAGACCAGAGAATCTTGTTTCGCATGGGCTGAGTCCTTTAGGTGCTTTTTGGAAAACTCCAAGCGGGGGGTGGGGGGGCATTTACTAAGGAGTGGTTTCCGTCTGGCCATTCTACCACAGAGGTCTGATTGGTAGAGTGCGGCAGAGATGGTTGTTTTTCTGGAAGGTTCTCCCATCTCCACAGAGGAACTCTGGAGATCTGTCAGTGACCATCGGGTTCTTGGTCACCTCCCTGACCAAGGACTTCTCCCCCGATTGCGCAGGTTGGCCGGTCAGCCAGCTCTAGGAAGAGTCTTGGTTGCTCTAAACTTCTTCCATTTAAGCATGATGGAGGCCACTGCTCTGACATGCAGTGTCAACCTTGGGACCTTACAGTTTGTCGGAAGTTTGCATAAACCTCAGCCAAATACATTTAAACTCAGTTTCACAATTCTTTCCATTTAATCCGAGTAAAAATTCTCTGTCTTAGGTCAGTTAGGATCACCACTTTATTTTAAGAATGTGACATGTCAGAATAATAGTGATTTTATTACAGCTTTTATTTATTTCTTCCCATTCCCAGTGGGTCAGAAGTTTGCATACACTCAATTAATATTTGGCAGCAATGCCTTTAAATGGAGTGGCCATCACAAAGCCCTGACCTCAATCCCATAGAACATTTGTGGGCAGAACTGAAAAAGCGTGTGCGAGCAAGGAGGCCTACAAACCTGATTCTATTACACCAGCTCTGTCAGGAGGAATGGGCCAGAATTCACCCAATTTATTGTGGGAAGCTTGTGGAAGCCTACCCAAAACGTTTGACCCAAGTTAAACAATTTAAAGGCAATGCTATCAAATACTAATTGAGAATGTAAACTTCTGACCCACTGGGAATGTGACAAAAGAAATAAAAGCTGAAATAAATAAATCATTCTATTATTCTGACGATCCTAACTGACCTAAGACAGGGAATTTTTACTAGGATTAAATATCAGGAGTTGTGGAAAAACTGAGTTTAAATTAATTTGGCTGAGGTGTATGTAAACTTCTGACTTCAACTGTATCTAGAAAGGTGTGTGCCTTTCCAAATCATGTCCAATCAATTGAAACAGGATGCACCTGAAGCTCATCATTTGAGTCTCATCACAAAGGGTCTGCAGATTGATGAGGGGAAACATTTTATTTAATCCAATTTATTATAAGGCTGTATTGTAACAAAATGTGTAAAAAAGGAAGGAGTCTGAATACTTTCTGATTGCACTGTAGGTTTATACAATTAATTAATTGCATTAGGCTTGGGCTGTATCCAGATTGTCATACCTTTTTATACCGACCTTGTACCACACAATGGGTGCTATTTTCAAACCCCACTGAGCAATGCTAACAAGTAAATGTAAAAACCCATCTAAATGCTAACATTTTCTAAAGTCTCTGACCATAAGTATTTGCAAGACAGACATCCCAACTCAAACAGTGAGTGACTCAAGGCTCTGGTCTCTCATCGTTGTGCTTGTAAACAAACACCACGTGACTTGGGACTACCAACAAGCTTCATAATGACAAATTATGTGACGGGAGAAATGAGGGTTCGCAATCTTCATCTCCTAACGTATTACACAAGTTGACTGCAGGTAAACTAGCTAATATTCTAATTCATTAAAAAAAGTCAAAGAAATTGTTTTGACGGTAATGAAAAACCATCCTGTGGCTATTTCCAAATACCCTGCTGTTCGGTATACCGCCCAAGCCTAAATTTCATTGAAATTTGTGGTACTATAATTATGAGCAAGATTTAGGCCTATGAGTAACATTTCTACATTCAAGATTTGCTTTTTAGACCTAGGGTCTACATAATGTCCTTGAGCCAAGGCTGATGTATGTGGTGAATGAAGCAATGTGTGGATGGCTGTCTAAGAGTGGTGATGAGTGGACAAACCGCCTAAAACTTGTACATATACTTGTACATACATTTTGAATTTCTCTGATGCATTGGGCTCTCATCGAATATATACAAACGTAAGCCGTCTTGTAAATCATGGTTTCTCTCCTGCTCTTTGTTTCTTGTGTGTTCATCGCTCTTTCCTCTAGTCTTACGGTGGTTGCTTTTTTTTACCTGCAGGTGTGTGTTGTTTCGCCTCAGCAGCATGGCTGTGGTCATCCGCATGCAGGGTCTCCCGATAGTGGCGGGGACCATGGACATACGCCATTTCTTCTCTGGATTGACCATCCCAGATGGTGGGGTGCATATTGTAGGGGGTGAACATGGTGAGGCTTTTATTGTTTTCGCCACAGATGAAGATGCCAGGCTTGGCATGATGCGTAACGGGGGAGCAATCAAAGGTTCAAAAGTGTCACTTTTGCTGAGCAGCAAGACCGAGATGCAGAATATTATTGAGCTTAGCCGCAGGCGTTTTAAAACGGGCAATGTAGAGGGAGCAGCAGGAAATGGTAGAAGGCCAGGTCCCCCCGTCAACACATGTGGGAGGGGCAGTCTACCCAACACTTTACAAGGGTTCAGCAACACCACACCAGCCACCGTCACCACAGCTGCCTCTGCACATGAAACCATAAGCAACAAAAATGTGTCCACGTTTGCCACCACTGGCATGGGAAACATGCCCCCCAGTTTCAGCAACAACTTCAGGAGCCCAAATCTCACCATGGGATCCAGTATGAGAACAGCCATGTCCTCCCGCAACTCTGTACCACCACCTATTCACCCTTTGACAACCATGCCATCCTTGCCACCCATGCCTTCCATACCCCCCATGCCACTTCCACCACCAGTGTCCTCTGTGCCTCCTGTTGCCACTGTGTCACCTTTGACCCAAGGCCCCCCTGTCCTTCCCATGAGTCTGTCCCACATGGGCTCAATGCCACCATTCAACCCAGGTGTCCCACCCCCTAGTGGACTGGCCCCAAATCACATGTTTGTTGGCCATATGAACCCTCTGTTAAATCTCCAGGCACACATGAAGGCAGCAATAGGTAATTCAGACGAGTTATATGTTCACCTTCAAGGCCTGCCCTTCTCAGCTACTGAAATGGATATTGGGGAGTTTTTCTGTGGGTTAGGGGTGGACTCCATCCGACTGGTCAGGGACAACATTGGCCGGAGTAGCGGCAGGGCCCTGGCCAAGTTCTTTTCCCCTCAGGACACTTTTGAGGCACTCAAAAGAAGCAGCGGAATGTTAAGGCAGAGGTACGTGGACATCTCTCCGGCCACAGAGAGCCAGTGGATGAGTGTCAGCAGTGGTGGCAACGGGGTTGGAGGGCAAGCCCACTCAAAATCCAGTAATGTGCCCCAAGACCAGCATCACCGCAGCAACATGAATTCAGCATATCCTTCAACCAGAGATCATGCAAGGTCTCGCTCCCCTCACAACAAGGAGTTCTGTGTCTACCTAAAAGGCCTGCCCTACGAAGCAGTAAATAAACAGATCTGTGAGTTCTTCAAAAAGCTGGACATTATGGAAGACCGCATTTACATTGCTTATGGACCCACTGGCCGAGCTACAGGTGAGGGCTTTGTCCAGTTGAAAAATGAAATGGATTACAAGGTTGCCCTCAGCTGTCACATGCAGTATATGGGAAGCCGATTCATACAAGTTCACCCCATCAGTAAGAAAGCTATGTTTGAAAAGATTGATTCCATTCGTCAAAGGATGCAGGGTGTTGATAAGAAAAACAACTCTGAGTCTGGCAAGAGCCCTAGAAACTGTGCACACATCTCAAATATTCCATATAATGTGTCAAAGAAAGATGTCCATCTGTTTCTGGAAGGCATTGCAGTATTTGAAGAAAGTCTTAAAGTTCTGGTTGACAGCAGTGGTAACGGTCTAGGTCAGGCTGTTGTGCAGTTCAGGGTAGAGGAGGATGCGCTAAATGCTGAGAGACTACACAGGCAGAAGTTAAATGGCAGAGATGCCTTTGTGCATTTGGTCACCTTTGAGCAGATGAAGGAAATCGAGAGAAACCCACCACCACAGGTTAAGAGAGGCCAGAAATTTGAAGGGAACTCTCAAGGCCAGGCACACGGCCATGCTCAGGCACAGAATCCTATTCAAGCCCAAGCTCACCCCTTTGCCAGTATAACAGGAGAAGAGTTCAACTTCCTCAGAAACACTGTTGGCAATTTAGGCAATGGTCCTTTTGCTCAATTTACTGTCCCGGGTAATGGAATAGTGGGCCCTCCTCCTCTACCCCCATTTGCAGCAAGTCTAGATAATGTAGCCCATAGCATTCCCCCACCTATGGTTGCTGGTCACTTGCCTGGAGCAGTTCTGGCACCCCCAAGCTTCCGACCAGGTAGCAACAATGGCCCACCTGGCTTTGGACCAGAGGGCATGAGGGACAGGCCACCTTTTGACAACGGCTCTAGAAAGAGAGGAGGCCATAACAACCGAGGAAGTGGCCAAGGGCGTTTAGATGTGCGCCCTCAGTCTGCCTTGGGCTGTGGCCCTGGCTCTGACCCTCTGAGAGAGCAGTCACCCGGAGGCCCTGGTAACCCTCGTGGACCAACCATTGTAAAGATCCAAAACATGCCTTTCACCGTAACAGTTGATGAGATCCTAGATTTCTTTTATGGGTATCAAGTGCTGCCTGGTTCAGTCTGTCAACAGTTCAGTGAAAAGGGCCTGCCCACTGGTGAGGCAATGGTTGCCTTTGAGTCACACGAGGAGGCATCATCTGCTGTCATGGATTTAAATGATAGGCCTATTGGGGCTAGGAAAGTGAAGATAACCCTAGGATAAGACTCCAATGTTCCTCTCTACCAATAATGATTAAGTGAAACATCTGGTTTCATTAATGCAAAGGTAAGATCTTGCATTTAGGATTTAAGCTCCCAACTATCTTTAGCTCCTTTACCAAAGTTATCAAGTTGTTAGTAGCGTAAGAATCAAATGGAACGCTGCTATATTGATTTGATGTATAATATAGCTAAAGTGGGATGTTTGGATTTTCCAAATGGCAAAAAGCCAACTGTTGATGTAGCTTGAGTCCAATCATATTTAGAGTAAGAGCCTTGGATGATATGGTTGGATTAAGAGGATAGTCTTATTTCTGTGCTGAGATGTCACTTTCACTTGGAAGTATGTAATTATTTTCAAATGCCCTGACACTTTTTGTGTTCTTGTATTTCTTCCATAGATTTAACATTCTCTTTGTGATGATTTTCTAAAGGGGGTACTTGCCAAATGCTGCCATGCATGGTGTTAGTACAGAGAACACTCATTTGTGTCATGGTTAAAGCGTTTGCTTATTTGCTCTATGCTGTTTTTCACTGTTAATAAATGAAAATGTCAATGTTGTTGCTAGCTATGTTGTATGATAAATTGTACTGCTTGTTTCTGAGAAAAAGATGTTGAATATTGCATTTGGTTTAATGGTCTGCAGAGCTCTTTATAACTTTTTGTATCTGCCAACCCTCCCACTACGATATACTATTTTTGAAAATGAGCTGTTTTGCAAAGATGTATATACTATTTGGAATGTTTTAGTTTTGTAGTGTTGTCTAACAAGAGACACTTAAGTTTTATATTTTTGGGGACGTTCCAGCTTATTTCACAAGTGTGTATATACTGTTTAGCTTACACTTTTGTCAATAAAATGACATTCCTGACAGATTTACAAGCCATTCTATTTTTCTCATTTTTCACTTGCTTGATGATTATATATATAATATAATATATGCCATTTAGCTGACGCTTTTATCCAAAGCGACTTACAGTCATGTGTGCATACATTCTACGTATGGGTGGTCCCGGGAATCGAACCCACTACCCTGGCGTTACAAGCGCCATGCTCTACCAACTGAGCCACAGAAGGACCACCATATGAACAATAAAATGGTTTTGGGAAGGCACCCAGATTTTACCAAACGGTCCAGGTAATTAATTAATTTTTATTAAGGCCCAATGTAGCAGTTTTCAAATCATTTTTGGGTAACAATTAAGTACCTTACTGTGATTGTTTTAAATTAAAATGGTCAAAAATAAACAAAATAGCTTCAAAGAGCAGGCCAAAACCCCATCCCACCAAAACAGGTTGAATTGCCTGGCAGCCTTTTGAAACTGCTCTTACGGGGGGGAAAGGGTATTATCATTTTCAGTGTTATTCCAACCTCATTTTATTTATATAACACAGGAAGAGCTTGACTGCACTGGGCCTTTTAAGTTAGGCCTACATTTAGCTGTTTAAACTACTTAAAAAGGGTAATATAGGCTATATCGAGGTTTTGCAAGTGACCATATAGGGTTGAATGGGACATTTGATAGGGTTTGCCAAGAAACCCATACAGTAGGCTGGTTTTCCAGACCCAGATTAAGCCTAGTCCTGGACTAAAATGCCCTTTCAATGGCAATTCTCTGTTAAGAATTATTTTTAGAACAGGACCAGGCTTAATCTGTGTCTGGGAAACCAGCCTTTAACAACCTCTTAGAGAGCTACCCCCTACTTTTTTAAATTTCCGCCTGAAGACATACCCAAATCTAACAGTCTGTAGCTCAGGCACAGAACCAAGGATATGCATATTATTGGTACCATTTGAAAGAAAACGCGGAAGTTTGTGTAAATGTGAATTGAATGTAGGAGAATATAACACAATAGATCTGGTTTAGATAATACAATGAAAAAAAACATGTTTTTAAATTTTTATTGTTGTATTATCTTTAAAATGAACAAGATAAAACAAACATTCAGATATGATGATGGGGACAATTTCAGTGAAAAACATAAGAGGGCAACAGTACTTGTGCAAAGTTTCAGAATGATAACTTCCAAAATGAGTGTGCTTACATGACATTTATCATAAAGTGACCCAGGTGTCCCACACAAGTAGCCCAAATGTACCCAAGTGGTCAAATTGGTGAAGTTATACATTTTGAATGGAATAACTATATACAAAATACCAAAATGAGAACATGAGAAAAAACATGAAGAAAACAATATATACATTTACAAAATAACACTTTCAATATTTGGAAGACCCTCAGTCCTCTACACAATATTATGCTGCTGATGCCAGGTGCCATAGCACAATAGCACATCCATGCCTGCAGAAATACATTTGGGCAGATGAACACCACTTGTGGCAGCCTTGGCGTCACTGTCAAAGTGACACCACCTTGGCACTGGGGGCTCCCATTCGGAGTCAGTGTCACTGTGAAAGAAAATGTTCAGTTGGAATAGTTTCACATATGAACCCTGTATCAACAGGTATAATAAACAGATATATATAGAGTACAGGGAACATAATATATTCAACCTTATTATAGACCTGCTAGATCTACTGTATATTATGACATTTCAGCTAGATCTACTGCCTCTATTATATTATGACAGACCAGCTAGATCTACTGTCTTTATTATATTACAACAGACCAGCTGTATCTACTGTCTCCATTTCACTTTGGCCATTGTTGTGGGCCTGCACTCCCCTCAACAGCCTCAAATAGGCTATTTCATTTCACAAATAATATTTTATATTATTAATTTCAAACAACGGCATTAGAATGAGAAGAACTTACCAGTCCAATACGATGTCCTCTCTGTTCAAAAAATATTCCTCCATTTGGGAATCGCTAAATGAATCGTCCTCTATCAATTTCTTCAGAAATTGTGTGTACATCTGCATATCTAGACTTAGACTTAGCTTTCCCTGACTTAATCGCCATACTGATTGATATATAAACAGCTGAATATGCGCTTTACCAAAACAACGCTGTGTGCAACATGCATTGCTCCTTCCGGTATGAAACTTCAATGGCGAATGACCCTCTTTACGTCTGAGTTTACTACATGGGTTGGTCTTCCAACACATAAACATTACATATTGCCGTTTACCTCAGCTCATTGGCTATCTACCCAGCTAGATTTCAAGACAATCAGTGGTCATTGGGTTAATTGGGTTACAGTCAATCAACGAAACAGCGGGCAAATCATTGGTGCACAATGATGTCATTACTTGTTGTCTTCAAATCGGTTTCTTTCAGTCAATATGTCCCGCGAAATGACCCATCAGGTTTGGTTGTGTTACAAACAACCCAGTTGATTGCAATGAAACCAAACATGACTGGAAAAGTCACGTTCTGTGTGTGTATTTACCTCGAATGTGTCGTCAAAAATGGAATGAGATGGAATTCACGACACAAGCGGTTCACAAAATGTTTCGTGTTAGGCTATAAAAATTGATTTTATCAAACAATAGACCATTCATTGTGTAACAATGAACATTGGGATTGCAAACAGAGGAAGATCGTCAAAGGTAAACTATTTATTTTATTGCAGTTTGTGATTTTGTTACGCCTGTGCTGGTTGAAATAGTTGTTTTTTATGGGGCTCTATCCTCATAATCGCATCGTATTATTTCGCAGTAAATCCTTTTTTAAATCTGACAACGCAGTTGGATTAGCAAGATTCTAGGCTTTCCAAACATGTGAGCCACTTGTATTTTCATGAATGTTTAATATGACTATTTATGTAGCGATCACTGTATGTTGTCGAATTTCATCCCGCTACCGGGTTCTGTGCGCAGAGAGGTTAAAGCACCTCAAACGCCAGTCCTTGAGGGCCAAGTTCTGCGTGTTTTCACTCCTCCCTTGTACTTGATTGATCAATTAAGGTAATTGATTAGTTAACTCCCCCATACCTGGTTGTGTAGATCTTAATTGCAAACAAATTGAAAGGAAAGAACAAAACTCAGCAGACACATGGCCCTCCAGGAACTGAGTTGTCCAATTGAAAACATTTTTTTCAACTTCATATTCATCATCTCCAGCACCTCACCAACATATGTGAAAATGGCACATTTCTATATTTTGTTGTAAAAAAGAGAGGATAAGTGTTTCACATTACATTATTGGAGCGCATTGTGTGATTTTAACCAATTATGTGTAGGCCAATTCCCTACTAATTGGTTGATGTCATTGCAAAACGCTTATCTTCTGTCTTTTTTACTACAAAACATACATTTGCCATTTCCACATATGTTGATACTGGGGTGGTGCTGGAGATGAATATGAAGTTGCCATTTTTTTCCCCCCCTTTAAGGATCACTTTACTCAATGTTTTTGTATTTTGTTCAGTAGTCTACTGTTGATGTAGTCTCACGTTTTTATTTCAGCACAAACAGTTTACAGATGGAGCACTGTATATAATTATGTTCATAAATTGTGTGTGTTTTAAGAGAGTACACATTTATTCCACTGTCACAAGGCCCACTTTCAATTCCACTGTAGATGCTAGTGGCAAACATGCCTACTAGAAGGCTACGATAACATCTGTTTCTTGTCTTACAAGCTAGCCTAGCGCTAAACCTAAATGTACCTTGTTTTTATCATGCGGTTTAATGGAACATTTTTGACTGATTCATATGAGTTCTCTGAACATTCATTTTTATTTTGAAGTGTTGTAAAATGTATACAGACTTTTATATAGGCTACTCATCAATTAAGTTGTTTATTTCATAATGTTTTAAAGAGTGAAATGTTGGGTGTTCTTTGATATTTGGGATATCTGCATTTCTCACTTTGTCCTAATGAGCCCACAGATTGAGAAAGGCCTAGTATACGGCACTGGGGTGACATGGTAGGCTGTTTTGTGGACATACATGACAACCTAGGGCTTGCTTTGAACATACTGATGAACGTAAAGCATATTTAGAAACTAATATGGCCTGGAAGATGCCTTTTAGAGAGAGCCCATGGAAAGAGCTGCTGAGTTGCAAGTTCGGACTTAACTGTCATTCAGTATTCATACATGCCTATTTTGGTTTGCTTCCTTTAAAAGTCACAGTGTGCTTCTGGATTTTACTTGTTAAATATTATGCATTACACTACTTTTTGGGTACCAAACTGTCAGGTATAAGGCAATGAGAGCCACTTGCAGAGCCAATTGGTTTACTGTTGGATTTGCATGCAAAGGTAAGCACTAGTTATATTTATGAATTGTGCGAGGTGACATGGTGTATAATAGATTAAGTATTTGTGGAATTATGCTTCCAATATCTAGGCAAAGTTTTGCTGGACATGATTTATTATGGTTAGACTTCACGATATTCCTTATTTTCCCATCTGATCTCACACTTTTGAAATCAAGCCGTTAACCGGATTGTAATCTAAAGCAGTAGGCTATATCAGAAATTGCCATATAGCTGGTCTTTGATATAATAGAGGACCACACAATCCCAAATCCGGAGTGAATCTGACATGGGACGCAAGCACAGCCTTGTGCAGAATAAGCCACAGTTTCATCACTTCCAATTGACACTGGATTTCATTGTGATGCATATTTTTGTTCAGTAAAAAGTGTATCCGATTGATTTGCCTAATTTGTGTCGTTCCCAATTAGTCTCAATCAACTTTACAAATGGCTATTTATTGAGTGCAGTTGATAGGCCAACAACACTAGAAGATTGAATGTATTGGGTTGTATGGCTACATTATTATCATACAGAAATCATTTCAGTGATGCAGTGAACAGCTAAGACTAGTGTTGCTGGCTATTAACTAACTTAATTGCTTTACTTATTTTTTATAAATTGATGTGCTGAACATCAGAGTGAGCTGAACTGTCTGTTCTACAGGATTGTATTATCATTTGAGCTGAATAGGCATTATGTCCAAGGATATAGGTAGAAATGCATGTATAGTTATAAAATGTATAAGTGTGGATAAATGGATAGCCAGAATTTGAAAACAAAAATTACAGCTCAAAGTGGAAATGTTAGATAGCCTACATAGGAAATAGAGCCTTGGTATTTGCTGTATACAGAAAGGGTTGTGTGCCCTTTGTGTGCAGTAGCCTAATATACAAATAACTTCAGTTAGTGGTGTTAATGTTACTTAATTGTTTACATTTAGATGAGTAGTAGTGCAGCAATACATTGCACACCTTTTAAACCAGTACAAAGCATAAGTGGATTATAACAAAACTGATTTGAATGAAAACATGTATATTTTGATGTTGAATTTTACTACAGACGTCCGTATTTTAAATGAGGTGCTTGGCAAAAATGCACCAGTTTCAAGCTCTGCTCTCTGTCATATGTAAGAATATTTTTGATCAGGACATGGTTACCTATTAATTTGCAAATTCGCAAGGCACGAGAGATCTGGGCTGCGTTTCAAACTGATAAAAGACACACCTTCGTCAATTTACCATCGCCTTATGCCCTTAGGGAAATTGCCGCGCCCAATCTTGTCGTTGGTCCAAATGAAGACGCCAAGCAATGGCAGTTAGCAATGTTAGCCACTCAGCCCTCGTTTTTAATAGCGTTTGCGGATGTACTATTATGTTCACGTCGGGCCTGAAACGCCCCATAATTCAATTCGCGATGATTGTACATCTGCTAAGAAAAGTCTGCCAAAACTTAAAACCTCAACATCAATATGGATATGTCATCATACAAGTGTAAGTATAAACACATGTAAATAAGTTATAAATTGGGCTACTAATTCACAAACACGTCTAGTAAAAGTGATGTTTTTGGAAATTGTAGAAATAAAACATGTTCCTTCTTCAGAAGTTCCAGCTAGGCAGGCTAACGTTAGTTAGCTATTTAATTAGCTAGCTATTATACAGTAGGCGTATATTAATAATGATATATTTAATGTAAGTAGACATGCAATCATATTTGACTGTAGCGCATATAAAGCACCAACAAGCTACCGGTGGATGAAAACATGTGACGAATTTCCGGGCAAGGGCGGTCCGTTTAAAAAGCATTCCTTCCTTCCTTCCTCACCCAGCAATTGTATACTCGTCAGACGTTATGAAACGTTATCAGAAGTGTCCACTTAATTTGAGGGCTGGGGGGAAAGGATGTGTCTGTTAAATGTTTGGAATGCAGCGCTAGTGACACTAGAATAGATATTGTACAAGCAAATTCTAATAATATAAAATTATTAACAAATGTACGTGTATCGTTTGGTTTAGTCTCTGGTTTAGTCTCTGTTTCCAACGGAGCTTTTTATTGAACGGAGTTTATACGTTAACATTGCACATCGGATGGATAGGCTAATTATAAATGGCTACATCTTTTATATCTAGAAAAAAAAGCATTCACCCTGTCTCACTGGGTGCAGCTTCAACCAGGGATATGCGTTCGTCACTAATTACCACAGCCACAAATGGCTGAAATCCGCCTATTTCTACCATTTCTAAACCTAGCCCTAAATTTAACCCTATGCACACTGCTAACATTATGACTAACCTTAATCTGAAATTAAGACCAAAAAGCACATTTTGGTGTTCATGATTTTTTTACTATACAGGCTATTTGTGGCTGTGGTAACTAGTGACAACCGGGATATGTGTGTAGTCACTTCCTGCACGGTCAGTACTATCTGGGATTCTTAGGACGTCCCCTACCTAACCATAACCTCAAATATACAAATATTTGCCTTAACCATGTTAAACTTCAACGGCTTGCATGGTGTAGGGACGTCCCAAGGAATTCGGCTAGCACTGACGGACGGACCTTTCCCCCTGCACTGCGGGCACCACAAGTGACGTTGTCTCTTGTCCAATAAGAACGTTTTTATGGTGGCTGATCATCCAATGTTGAGCTCACTTGACCATCTGCCACACCTTTTTTAGGAAATATTTCCTCGACTCCACATTCATTTCGTGTTACGGCAGTGTGCTGTTCAGTTGCAAGACAATTACAACTGTTTCAAAAGAGACCTGATATTCCGTTTCGTGCGACAAGGTAATATTTGTAGCCTACCTATTTTTATAAAGTAGCCTCTGCTAGTTTAGAGATCGAGGTGAGCAGGCAAATCTGTTTATTGTTATTTTATGGGCGTAATAGGCCCTGGCCTTGGGGTTCTTGTCAAGCTTCTTTTTTTTAATGGTTGAGTTAACTTTATAGGAAGTTCTCTCTCCATGTCGAGTCTACTATAAAATAAGCGTCTGGTAGTTTTCAGGGTGTCTGATTCACATCTGAACTTTTGCTGTTAACTAGGAAGTATGTAGTTTATTGTAAATATACAGTACCAGTGCGTTGTGAGCCAGGGTTTCTAGCATGACGACTACTCAAAACCCGCCCAAAAGGCCTGAACTAGCCCAACATTTTTTTTCACAGCAAAAGAGTTGACATATTATACAAAACTTTTTTTCCCTCAACATAACGTTGACGCAATGAATAAATATCGTAGTAATTTTTAACAACGTTAGATGCAATATCCGGTTGAACTCTTAAATAATAATTATTGCGAGCTATGACTTAAAGGAATTTGAATATGTCTCAAGAGAAGATAATTAGCTCGTATTAAACTCCCCAGATACTTTTCCATCACTCTTAAATAAAGGACTTTGAATATGTCGTAAGAGAAGATAATTCGCTCGTATTAAACTCCCAAGATAAATCCACATCCATTGATGGAAAATTAACTCGTTTGACTGTTATGATTACTCAATAAGGCACAAGTGGGTGTGGTATGTTGCCAATACACCACGGCTAACGCTTCAAGAACACCGATAGTATGGTTGCGCGATCTAGTCTGCAGCATCATCTGGACATGTGTGTATGCAACAAAAGTAAAACATTCACCTTCTGCTACCGTTTCTGTCAAGCCGAACGCATACAGTTTGACGCATACGTTCGATAAATATGCAACACACCGAACGCCCTGCAACTGCCTCTGCAACGCAAATGCTGCAAGGCAAACGCAGCGTTTCATTGGAAATGAATGTCATTCTGGTTTACCAAAATGCAATGAAGCTGTCGGTGTGCTCGAAACGTAAGGGCTGTCCTTATGCTGGACTCAACACGGAGTGCCTGGATACAGCAACATATACCACAATTGATATTATAAACGGGTTAAGTACAGTGATGTGCCTTTCTTGTAAACTCAAAACCCAACAATTCAGCAATCAATAAGAATGGGAAATATGAAATGCACATTAAAGCAAGCATACTATATACAGGAAATATTTTAAAGTCAGATCCAATATCATATTCACATGTGCAGGGATTCTTATTTTCAATTACGGTCTAGGAACAGTGGGTTAACTGCCTTGTTCAGGAGCAGAACGACAGAATTTACCTCAGCTCGGGGTTCGATTTTGCAACCTTTCGGTTACTAGTCCAATGCTCTAACCACTAGGCTACCTAGCGCCCCATACTGGAGTGATGGCGTTAGATATGTATAGGGGGAAGGGGACTAAGCAACAGGATATAAGACAAACAGTAGCAGCAGCTCATATGTGAGCAGGTGTCTAGGGCTGGGCGGTAATACTGTATTTTACTATATACCGGTATTGATGCACGGACTGGTTTGGGTTTTTACTTTACGTTCTATAACAGTATTTGAATGTTTGGTTTGTTAAATGTGATACGCCGCGTGTAACGTCAATTCTTATAGTTTACACCGCTACTTGAGTCATCCCTCCACTCTTTCTCCATGCTGCTTTCCACACAGACCTAGTCCCACCCCCTGTCACTCAAGGAGCGCATTTGTTTTGGCTTTGACCACGAGACACTTTCGATCGTCTGCATGGTCAATTTAAAAAAAAAAAATTCCCCCACACCTTTATTTAACCAGGTAGGCAAATTGAGAACACGTTCTCATTTACAATTGCAACCTGGCCAAGATAAAGCAAAGCAGTTCGACAGGTACAACAAAACAGAGTTACACACGGATTAAAACAAACATGCAGTCAATAATACAGTAGAAAAATAAGTCTATATACAATGTGAGCAAATGAGGTGAGATAAGGGAGGTAAAGGCAAAGGCCATGGTGGCGAAGTAAATACACAGTCAATTTAGTGTATTTACTATGTAAACTTCTGACCCACTGGAATTGTGATACTGTGAAATAATTTGTCTGTAAACAATTGTTGGAAAAATTACTCTTGTCATGCACAAAGTAGATGTCATAACCAATTTGCCAAAAATATTGTTTGTTAGTGGTTGGATAAATTCGTTTTAATGACTCCAACCTAAATGTATGCAGCCTTCTGACTTCGTGTGTGTGTGTACACACACACACTGGGCCCTTTTTAATTATGTCACTTTTTTGAGCTGACCTAGGCATTGAACGGGGCACCTTGCTCACGCCTGGAAGGCAGTCTGGTTCTAATGCAATCAACTTTCTCCTGGTGCACAACACACCTACCGAGTGCCTTGGCCAGATTAACCGAATCCCCTCAATGAGAGAAAAGATTTGAAATTGACAAGATGGCGGTGTGCACGTTGTTGAATTACTTCCTGGAGCAAAACAATTATTTAATAACATCACATTTTCTGAACTCAAACAAAACCCCCTGCAACTGAGCATGGATGTTTAGAATACATTTGATTGCCTTCCAAATCGGAAATTGAGGAAAAATCGCCGTTCTCTGCTACACCAAACAGTATCTAACGTGACTGCTAATGGAGCATCGCATCCCAGCCCATTACAATCTGCTAGCTAAGAACCTGTCCCATTTTTTTTTTTCCCCCTCTATGCCGACCTGGTTGACTCACTCATTCTCAAAATTGCGATTTTTACTGAGCAGTGTACATTAAAGCAAAGCCTGGGATATGGGAAGCGGTTAATGGTAATTTAAATTCTTTATATTATTTATTCCTGAAGAATATCATTTATAAATGCCACATGGGCTGTTTTTCTTTATCATAACCCAACATATAAGGGTTCGTTACTCGATAGTTTATAAACAACAAGAATGTAAACGGCTTCAAATATAAAAAATAAAAAAAATGTAATGGACTGTCGGTCCCTGCATCTGGAGCGTTATCTATGAATTTGAGAGGTTTTAATTTCCCTGGCACGTTCCCTTAGCGTCATACCAACGCAAGTGGCAGGGACCCCGTTGTTGATTGTTTTTAGCTTTTAATATGGTCATATTTGATCTGAAATCTTGTTTTTTCTTCCTGTCTTTTTCAGATGGCTTCTCAATGCGTGTCAAAAGTAGAACTCTCCATCTCGTGCAGCAATCTCCTCGACAAAGATGTTGGATCCAAGTCTGACCCACTCTGCGTGCTGCTGCAGAGCATTGGGGATGACAAATGGACCGAGGTAGGGAGAAAGTCTAACTAATCGAAATGTTTAAAAATTGGCAACGTTCAGTGAGGTCCAAAGGTATATTGACACTGATACATTGTGTGTTATGCCCCGGTATTCCAGCACTTTGGATTTGAAATGATACAATGACTGAGGTTAATGTGCAGACTGTCAGCTTTTGTTTCAGGCTATTTTCATCCATATCAGGTGAATTGTTTGAAATGATTGCACTTTTTGTCCACATTCTAGGGAACCAAAAGTATTTGGACAAATTCACTTATTAGTCAGACGTTTTGTATTTGGTCCCATATTCCTAGCACGCAATGGCTACAACAGAGGTGAGACTAAGTCAATATTATTTGAGTCACAACGT
The DNA here is from genome assembly GCF_023373465.1 of Oncorhynchus keta. Taxonomy (NCBI): domain Eukaryota; kingdom Metazoa; phylum Chordata; class Actinopteri; order Salmoniformes; family Salmonidae; genus Oncorhynchus; species Oncorhynchus keta. The sequence continues at coordinate 48,033,138 of NC_068430.1, read as the reverse complement.
TCGAGTCAAGTTTTTGCAAATGTTATTAATCATTTTTCATGTTCAAAATTGTGTTCAAAATTGTGCACTTTCCTCAAACAATAGCATGGTATTCTTTCACTGTAATAGCTACTGTAAAATGGACAGTACAGTTAGATTTAACAAGAATTTAAGATTTCTGCCAATACAGATATGTCCTGGGAAATTTTATTTTTACTTACAACCTCATGCTAATCGCATTAGCCTACGTTAGCTTAACCGTCCCGTGGACGGGACACCAATCCCAAATCATTTTAAATCTTAAGCTGAAAGTCATTCATGTTATTAGTATACAGTGCCCCTTGACTTTTTCCACATTTTGTTACATTTAGTCTTTATTCTAAAATAGATTAAATAACGGTAAATTACATTTTTGCAAATATAATACAAACATAAGTACTTACGTATTCAGACCATTTGCTATGAGACTCGAAATAGAGCTCCGGTGCATCCTGTTTCCATTGATCATTCTTAACATGTTTCTACAACTTGATTGCCATCCACCCGTGGTTGACAAAGTACAGAGATATCCTTGATGAAAACCTGCTCCAGAGCACTCAACCTCAGACTGGGGTGATGGTTTGTCAGAGTGCCTTAATATAGCATCATTTATTAGGCCTACCACCTTTTTATTTAAAAGCACATTTTTCACATCAGCTGCTTCAACTTTAGTAGCCTACCTCTCCTAGTTGGACGTGAGTTCAAGTGTACCTAATATGTGTGGTCTCATTGAAATCGAGTAGGCTGCCTACGTGGGTGGAGAATTACATGGCAGTGAACTTGAATATGAAATGAACTTGAATAAGATTAAATTGTATTTTACTACAGTGTCAAATATTGATAATGGGAAGAAGTGGAGGGTGCTCAACTAATGTTAAATCAAATCAAATGTATTTATATAGCCCTTCGTACATCAGCTGATATCTCAAAGTGCTTTACAGAAACCCAGCCTAAAACCCCAAACAGCAAGCAATGCAGGTGTAGAAGCACGGTGGCTAGGAAAAACTCCATAGAAAGGCCAAAACCTAGGAAGAAACCAAGAGAGGAACCAGGCTATGTGGGGTGGCCAGTCCTCTTCTGGCTGTGCCGGGTGGAGATTATAACAGAACATGGCCAAGATGTTCAAATGTTCATAAATGACTAGCATGGTCAAATAATAGTAAGGCAGAACAGTTAAAACTGGAGCAGCAGCATGGCCAGGTGGACTGGGGACAGCAAGGAGCCATCATGTCAGGTTGTCCGGCGGCATGGTCCTAGGGCTCAGGTCCTCCGAGAGAAAGAAAGGAGAGAATTAGAGAACGCACACTTAGATTCACTCAGGACACCGAATAGGACAGGAGAATTACTCCAGATATAACAAACTGACCCTAGCCCCCTGACACAAACTACTGCAGCATAAATACTGGAGGCTGAGACAGGAGGGGTCAGGAGACACTGTGGCCCCATCCGAGGACACCCCCGGACAGGGCCAAACAGGAAGGATATAACCCCACCCACTTTGCCAAAGCACAGCCCCCACACCACTAGAGGGATATCTTCAACCACCAACTTACCATCCTGAGACGAGGCTGAGTATAGCCCACAAAGATCTCCGCCACGGCACAACCCAAGGGGGGGGGGGCGCCAACCCAGACAGGATGACCACAACAGTGAATCAACCCACTCAGGTGACGCACCCCCTGCAGGGACGGCATGAGAGAGCCCCAGTAAGCCAGTGACTCAGCCCCTGTAATAGGGTTAGAGGCAGAGAATCCCAGTGGAAAGAGGGGAACTGGCCAGGCAGAGACAGCAAGGGCGGTTCGTTGCTCCAGAGTCTTTCCGTTCACCTTCCCACTCCTGGGCCAGACTACACTCAATCATATGACCTACTGAAGAGATGAGTCTTCAGTAAAGACTTAAAGGTTGAGACCGAGTTTGCGTCTCTGACATGGGTAGGCAGACCGTTCCATAAAAATTGAGCTCTATAGGAGAAAGCCCTGCCTCCAGCTGTTTGCTTAGAAATTCTAGGGACAATTAGGAGGCCTGCGTCTTGTGACCGTAGCGTACGTGTAGGTATGTACAGCAGGACCAAATCAGAGAGATAGGTAGGAGCAAGCCCATGTAATGCTTTGTAGGTTAGCAGTAAAACCTTGAAATCAGCCCTTGCTTTGACAGGAAGCCAGTGTAGAGAGGCTAGCACTGGAGTAATATGATCACATTTTTTGGTTCTAGTCAGGATTCTAGCAGCCGTATTTAGCACTAACTGAAGTTTATTTAGTGCTTTATCCGGGTAGCCGGAAAGTAGAGCATTGCAGTAGTCTAACCTAGAAGTGACAAAAGCATGGATTAATTGTTCTGCATCATTTTTGGACAGAAAGTTTATGATTTTTGCAATATTACGTAGATGGAAAAAAGCTGTCATCGAAATGGTCTTGATATGTTCTTCAAAAGAGAGATCAGGGTCCAGAGTAACGCCGATGTCCTTCACAGTTTTATTTGAGACGACTGTTGTCAGATTCAACAGAAGATCTCTTTGTTTCTTGGGACCTAGAACAAGCATCTCTGTTTTGTCCGAGTTTAATAGTAGAAAGTTTGCAGCCATCCACTTCCTTATGTCTGAAACACATGCTTCTAGTGAGGGCAATTTTGGGGCTTCACCATGTTTCATTGAAATGTACAGCTGTGTATCATCCGCATGGCAGTGAAAGTTAACATTATGTTTTCGAATAACATCCCCAAGAGGTAAAATGTATAGTGAAAACAATAGTGGTCCTAAAACAGAACCTTGAGGAACACCGAAATTTACAGTTGATTTGTCAGAGGACAAACCATTCAGAGAAACTGATATCTTTCCGACAGATAAGATCTAAACCAGGCCAGAACATGTCCGTGTAGACCAATTTGGGTTTCCAATCTCTCCAAAAGAATGTGGTGATCGACGGTATCAAAAGCAACACTAAGGTCTAGGAGCACGAGGACAGATGCAGAGCCTCGGTCCGATGTCGAAGTGCAACGGCTTTTTTTTTTTTTGAAAAGGCGCAACCCGTGCACACCTAAGTAGCCTAACCTGTGCGCATTGTGCCTTTTCAAAAAAAAAAAGCCGTTGCACTTCGACATCGCACAGGTTAGGCTACTTAGGTGTGCACGGGTTGCGCCTTTTAATTTTCAAGAAGTTTTGATTACCCATTTTGTCTGCCTGCAAATTATCCTCCTAGAAGTTAGGCCATATCCTATAGGCCTATCCGAAACGTAGCAAGGGTCGGCGTCATCGTTCTTGCGGCTTCAAGTTCAGTAGTCATTACCCGCGCAATCAGGTTGCACGTATGGTCTCAAATTGAGTAGGCTATACATGAGCCGCCATTGTAAAATAAGAATTTGTTCTTAACTGACTTGCCTAGTTAAATAAAGGTGGGAAAAAGTTAAATAATTAGAAGTACGGGACAGTTTTTTTCCAAGGAAATATATTTCCTAAATAGGCCTATGATTAGGCTACAGTTTACAATATTGCCTAGAAAGGCCTAAATATTGATCACCCATATTTCTCCGTCTGTAATTCTTTCCACTCCTAAAAGGTAGGCTATAAAAATAGCTCTTGAGAAAGTGCAATTGCAACTCTGCTCTCTTCAAACTACATTTAGCATATTGGCTGATCTAGCCCAGTAATACAGCTAGCCTAATATAAGGGCCATGTGAGAATCTCTGTCGCCATCAGATAAGGGAGGGGATGGCTGCCGTTTTACAAGCTCCTAGCAAACTGCTATAATCTTCTTTTTCCCGCATTTAACTTGTGGTTATTTATTTTATTATCAAATGAGAGAAACTTTCAGAGTTATACTTAAACTAAAATCTTTATTCACTTATAAGGAAAGCAGATCACACCACACACACTAGTGAAGGATGTGAGTGCTATGCAATAACGAGGCTGGTCAACTAAATACTCTTGACTGTTGGGTTGAGCCCCGACACAAAGAATACCAATATATTTTAAATGGCATAGATGCACCCCCTTAGTCTACATGACAAACAACAGATGTGTGGAATGGATCACTTGATATGAGAAAGGAGTATTCCCCAGCCAGATAGCATTTGCTATGAAAGAAATGAATAATTCACAGAGGACAGTATCTGTTGTGAAGACTGTTCTCATTGTAAGGAATCCAGGGTTTGGCCCCGAAAACGAAGTTCCTCTCAACCCGAGCCATCTCTCCCTGTTACCTTCCAGTCATGCTGGAGCAATCTCCCTCGTATGGATGGAATGTGGCTTGTTAGGTTTATCATCGAAGTCATCTTAAATTTACTGTCAGTGTTAACACAGACACATGAGAGTTCTAAGAACCCTATTCTATTCCATAAAGCAACCATTTGATGCAATAACAGTATTATAACAATCTTGATTTTGTAAATAGGTTTGCTGCTACCATCTCTTATGACTAAAAAGAGCTTCTGGATATCAGAACAGCGATTACTCACCTCGAACTGGATGAATATTTTTTTTTTCCTTTAATGAGTCTGACGCAAAGTATATACTGCTTCTCCGAGACCAAATCCCCATCATTCGCATGAAGAAAAGACAGAAATACAGGGGGCTGAGATCAGGCTGCCTTGTGAGAATTCTTCGGCGAGTGGGTAACCCACCTCTACCATCTGTTCTATTTTTCACTGGAAAATAACATTGAACGGAGATAATCCATTTTATCCTACCAACATTAAGAGTTATAATATCTTATTTTTGGCAGAAAGACAACACGGATAATATAGAGATGGCTGGGTTTTCCATGCGTCAGCAGGACAGAACAGCTACGTCTGGTAAGACGAGGGGTGGGGGGGGGTGTCTTTGTCAATAACAGCTGGTGCGCAATGTCTAATATTAAAGAAGTCTCAAGGTAATGTTCGCCTGAGGTAGAGTACCTCATGATAAGCTGTAGACCACACTATCTACATTATTTGTACTTTAGACCACCTATAATCCACACAGAGACAAATACAAAGCTCGCCCTCCATTTGGAAAATCTGACCATAATTCTTGCTTTAAAAGCAAAAATTAAAGCAGGAAGTACCATTGACTCACTCAATACGGAAGTGGTCCGATGACACGGATGCTACGCTACAGGACTGTTTTGCTAGTCTATACTATACTAGACAATTTTCCAGGATTCATTCAATGCCATGGAGGAGTATACCACCTCAGTCACCGGGCTTCATCAATAAGTGGATTGGCAACATCGTCCCCACAGTGACTGTGCGTACATATCCCAACCAGAAGCCATGGATTACAGGCAACATCCACACCGAGCTAAAGGCTAGAGCTGCCGCTTTCAATGAGCGGGACACTAAACCCGGATGCTTATAAGAAATCACGCTATGCCCTCAGACGAACCATCACACAGGCAATGCATAAAATCAAGACTAATATTCAATCCTACTACACCGGCTCTGACGCTCGTCGGATGTGGCAGGGGTTGCAAACTATTACTTACTACAAAGGGAAAGCCAGCCGCGTACTGCCCAGTGACGTGATCCTACCAGACGAGCTAAATGCCTTTTTATGCTTGCTTCAAGGCAAGCAACACTGAATAGCCACTTTACCCCTACGTACAACTTACCTCTACTAACCTGTATCCCCGCACATTGACTCTGTACCGGTAACCCCTGTATATAGCCTCACTATTGTTACTTTTTAGTAGAATTTTTACTTTAGTTTTAGTAAATATTTTCTTATCTCTATTTCTTGAATTGCATTGTTGGTTAAGGGTTTTTTCCATATTTTCTCAAATGGCCTATTGTTTGTTCATGAAGATGTTTTCTGTTTCACTATACAGTTGGACCGTACGGAGCAGGTGAAAAATTGCCAGGACCCCGAGTTCTCCAAGAAGCTGCTCCTGGACTACCACTTTGAGAAGGTGCAGAAGTTGAAGCTGGGTGTCTATGACATAGACAACAAGTCTGTCGATCTGAAGGATGATGACTTCCTGGGTGGGTTTGAGTGTACGCTGGGACAGGTGAGGATCTAAGAATGTGTGGACCAATTAGTCCGCATCCTTATTATACATTGTGTAAAAAAATAAAATCTTCAGTGTAAACTTAACCCAATGTTATAGAATTTCTAACACGAATGATGGTGTCTCCAACAACCAACCATTTTGCCTTTCAGATTGTGTCCAGCAAGAAGATTACCAGACCTCTACAACTGAAGAAGGGGAAGCCTGCAGGCAAAGGCACCATTACTGTAAGTATTTAACTTGCTGTGTAAATGTTGTGATAACAAACATAAGGCTAATGCAAACATTGTCTTGAGATATTTAAATGAATTCTCTCATTTGTGTTAAATTGTGTGTTTTATAGATTACTGCTGAGGAGATAAAGGATAACAGGGCCATAGTGCTGGAGGTGGAGGCTAAAGGCCTGGATAAGAAGGTACAATAGAGGCACTTCAGTGCAGTCTTTTCAAATGGAAAGTGGCCTACTTTATTAAGATGTAATAAACAGTTCTGAATTCTCTCCCGTCCATTATTTATGTGCTCATGGTTGTCTCTATTGCAGGACTTGTTTGGGAAATCTGATCCATTCCTAGAATTCTTTAAGCAAGGAGATGATGGCAAGTGGCAGCTGGTTCACAGAACAGAGGTACTTATCACCATATTTGTTTGGGGTAGCTGCAACCCAATATGTGGAACAGAGATTGGGTATGTCAAAAAGAAAGTAGGCTTATTGAACGCGCACATGTAATTGGTTTCTGTCAGTTCTTGCCAGCAAGTGCAGAGATTCGGGCAGACAAGGCTGTAGAGAGGAAGGCTCATCAAAGTTGGTGAAACTCAGAATGAACGTCGTAAAATCACTCATACATTGGAAAAACATTGCATGTAAATGCATGTATCTTAACATCTTAATGTGTTGTGAACATTTGACATCTATCGTGTTTAATTGCAGTTGTGTGGGCTACCGAGGGCAAGGTGAAATATTAAACTTGTCGATGTCCAGTTTCTAAACCCCAATAACAAGCGTGCTCAAGGGCCGACTTAAGCATTTGCCTGCCCGGCTACAAGTTTGTTGACGAGCTGGTGACAACCAATTTACGAAGTGAGCAGGCCTACAGCGGGATTTTTTAATTCCGCTACTGGAGGGCCGAAACACTTTTTTGGTTAGTTTCTACCTGATCGTTAATTGCACTTAACTGGTGTCTGAGTCGGTCCCTTATTAGGAGTGTATGAAAACCCAGTAAGTGTTTTGGCCCTCCCGGACTGTCATAGAACACCCCTGGCCTACCTTCATACCAGTCTTATACCAACACATATCAGCAAAGTCAAATGAGGATACACTGGTTGCAGATCTTCATGTTGTCACAATTGCTTCTTTTTTTTGCTCTGTGTATGGGAACTCAACTGCTTTAGTAGTCATGCATTTCCTCAAGGAAAATGACTACGAGACTGAATACTCATTGGGTGTTTATGATGCAGAATACTGGTAATAAATTGTCATGTTTTGCTTTCATAAAAAGGGTTAGTTGTGTATGTGATTAAAAACTGATTTAGTAATTATCCTCCGTGAATTTCCTCAAGGACACAGAACAAAATAGGCTACTTCACGCGCATTTCACCACCCATGTTTCTTTAAAAAGGCCCGCTTCTTTGCACAAGCCCACCACTACTCTGAGACCAGTCCAGAATACAGCTACCTAATTTTTTATAATTCATTCTGTCTGTTGAAGTTGTTTTCACCAGAACAGCAGGTTTGAAACTTTCTCTAATAAAGTAGTATTTGTTTAATGGAGAGAGTATCGTGCCTTACCTTATTTGTCTGTATTGTTATTTTGGCATGGTTGCAATTGTAATTTTTATTTGTTGTGACTTGTTGCTCTCAGCCATTTGTGACCCATTTCAGGAAACTAGGTGTATGTCACTACTTCACAGAGCTGTTTGAACATAAATGTTTTTTATTATCACAATTTGTTTTTGGCAGAAAAACGTGAACTTTCATGTGTCTTAATAACAAACTTGTATTCCATCTGTAAATACGAATACAATTGTTAAATTACGAGTCTAGTTGGTTTAGTCAAAGAAAGGCAGCAACCTTCCCACTAGCCATGATTGGCTGAGATAATGAGTGAGCTGGACATGCCGAGAGATGATTTTGGATTGGTTTGCCATATAGCGCGCCTCTGAGCTAGTCAGTATGTCTAGGTAATCCTGTCTAACGCATCTTTTTTTTTTATTCAGTTACCAATTGAATTTTAATTAAATGAGTTGACTCTTCACATGGGATGATTTCACTGAACAACGAAAGGGAATATTGAGTGATCCCCCAAATTATCCATCACATCTCCCAAAAACATTTTCAATATACATCTGTAAAATGATAGAGGAAGGACAACCAAAGCTTCAGTTTCTAGACTTAGGCTTCAATGTCTTCTCCCTGGAGATCCTCAATGTCCACCTCTTGAACATCAGACTGAGGTCTCCTCTTCACTGTCACTTTCCAACCTTTTTGAGCCTGACAGCGAGCCATCCTCAACAAGCCTAAAATTTGCCTGGGTGGCAAACCAATTTTTCAACCCTTGTAATTGGTTGGCCTGTTGCGTGCTTTGGTGTGTGTGTTCCCAAACAAGGACCAGTTGTCCTCTGAGGTGGCTGATGTTGGTGGGATTTGAAGGATGATGGAGGCAACAGGGGAAATGGTCTCAGATCCACTAAGTTCCTTCCACTAGGTAGCTGATGAGATATGTTGGCACGACTGCCATATTGCATCTCCATCCCAAAGCCCTTGCTTGGACGTGTACTTCGCCAGACTGCCAAGAACCTTGCCCTCATCCAGGCCAAGGTGGCGAGACACGGTAGTGATAACACCATAGGCCTTGTTGATCTCTGCATCAGACGGGATGCTCTTGCCTGCATACTTGGGGTCCAACATGTACGCTGCGGCGTGTATGAGCTTCAGGCAGAAGTCTTCCCGCTTTTTGATGTATTTCAGAACTGCAGTTTACTCTGCTTGGAGCAACAGTGAAGTGGGCAGGGCAGTAGGATTTATTCTCTTACATCTGCTAGCAGAGTCTGAACATCAGACCGGATGGCATTGTCTCCCTCAAGCCTTGCAATGGCTACTGCTATAGGTTTCAGGCTGCTTTACCACTCTCCCAAAATACATCATCCAGAAGGATCCTCTTGATGGGGCTGTCCAAATCATCAGACTGTGATATGGCCATTTCTTGCAAAGACTCCTTCCCCTCCAGGAGACTGTCAAAGATGATGACAACACCACCCAACGGGTGTTGCTGGGTAGCTTCAATGTAGTGGTGGTCTTCTCACTTTGCTTGGGGAGGTAGTTTGCTGCTAACTTGATGACCCTTCACATACCTAACCATTTCCTTGGTTCTCTTGTAGAGTGGATCCATTGTTTTCAGTGCCATGCTGTACTTGAGGAGCATATTCGATGCATGAGCAGCACAACCAATGGGTGTGATGTGATGGTAGGACTCCACTTTAGACCAAGCAGCCTTCATGTTTGCAGCATTGTCTGTCACCAGTGTAAATACCTTCAGTGGTCCAAGGTCATTGAATTCCTTCAGCTCATCTGCAATGTAGAGACCGGTGTGTCTGTCCCGTGTCTGTGCTCTTGTAGAATACTGGTTGAGGGGTGGAGTTGATGTAGTTCATTATTCCTTGCCCACGAACATTCAACCACCCATCAGAGATGATTGCAATACAGTCTGCTTTCTCTGATTTGCTTGACCTTCACTTGAACTCTGTTGAACTCTGCATCCAGCAAATGAGCATACACCCCTCTGGTTGGAGATAAATAGTTAAGCAGTTAGATTTAAACAGCTCTTTTGTAAGGTAAATGTTTTAAAATGAAAACTTGTATGGAAACAGGTGAATTTAACACTCCTCAGTTAGCAGGCTCACGCAAGCTAAAACCCACATGGTAGCAAAACACTTTCTGCTAGTTAGTTTAAGTTGGAAATAATTTAAACACTTTTCTGTAGGCTACTCTTTACTAGTTAACAAAAATTAATGTATGTCATGAAATATATACATCCCACCCAGTATTGTAATCAAAACTTACCAGAAAGCATGTCGTCCTTGGCTCAGACAGAGTAGTGTGGGCTTAAAGCATCTCATTAGTGTGCAAGATCTTGCGAATCAGCTGTACATGTGATGGAAGAGTGCACAGCACATGTGATGGAAGAATGCACTGTGCATGCAGAGGGTTGCAATTCCATTTAATTGGGGATAGTTTAACTAAAATATGCCACAAGACCTAGGCCTTATGTGCATCCCACAAAAAAGGTTCATTGTTTAAGCTAACTTTTTTTGACGAATTTTAAGCAAAATTTCCAGAAAGTTTTCCGACGCTTTGCAACCCAAGTCTCTTATATCCAATGTAAAAATAAATACAAAAATACAACTAAACATTGTTACATAAGACCAATTTTGAGTCGTCGGTCACATTTGAACTTTTTTACATTCTTTTTGTATTTATTTTTTTAGGTTGTCAAGAATAATCTGAGTCCGTCATGGAAGAAATTCACTGTGGCTCTGCAAACATTCTGCAACTGTGACATGAGCAAACCAATCAAGGTATGAATAGCTAAAAGACCATGGCATTTGACAGACCTGCACTAGCATGTAGAGAACTTTCAGAGCTTATGGTGTCCTATAGAATCTGTTGAATTAGATATTGTGACTACAAAAAAGTTGTTTTGATATAACCTACAGCCCTATTGTTATGGTATCTCTGACCTACTGTAGCCCCAGGGCTTACCTATGTGTCTGTTACTGGCAGGTCACTTGTTACGATAAGGACGAAGACACCAGTTCAGATATGATAGGCGAGTTTACTTGCACTACCCGCCAGCTTTTGGATGCTAAAGACCGTGCGGTGAGCCAAAGAACACCTCTGTCCTTTTGTCTCAAACTCCCTCTCTCCTGTCCCCCTTCCCCAGGTCCACTGCTCTGATTATGATAGTGATGGCTCGCATGACCTTATCGGTGTTTTCCAAACTAATGTGTCTGAGCTGCAGAAAGCTGCCCATGGTTCACCGGTGAGACCATGTATTTTTCTTCTAGCACTTTTACTTTTTGCTTACCTTACCATTAAGCTTCTGTCTCTCTATTGGTCCCACTTGACATTAAATTGTAAAGATACCATGTTGCATGAATTAAAAGTTGTGTAATTAATTGTATCCCACTACACAGTAACTTCACTAATTACTCATGTTTTTTTGTTGCCAGTTTCTGATTACAATTGAATCATTGTTCTGTGCCTTTACAGTATAGATACACATGTAGTTAATATATAATATATATGGTAAGAGCTGAGCAGCTTAATGTAAATTGCTTCTGCCTCATGTGTCTAATCATGGTGATGGTAGTTTTGTATTTGAGGAAGTTGTGTATATTGTCCATTGTGATCAGGTGGAGTTTGACTGTGTCCATCCAGAAAAGAAGAAGAAGAAGAAGAGTTACAAAAACTCTGGAGTAATCGGTGTTAAGAGCTGCCAGGTAGGTTATAATTATACAGAACAAAAATATAAAATGCAACAATTTCAACGATTTTACTGAGTTACAGTTCATAAATGGAAATCATTCCATTTTAAATAAATGAATTAGACCTTAATCTATAGATTTCACATGGGTGGTCCTTCTCCTAAGTGGGTGGGTCTATGCCCACCCATGTGAAAACCATAGATTACGCCCTAATTCATTTATTTCAATTGACTGAATTCCACCCACTGGGGTGCCAGCCTCAGCCAATTAGACCATCCCGCAAGTGAGGCCAGATGTGGAGGTTGTGGGCTGGCGTGGTTGCACGTGGTCTGCTGTTGTGAGGCCGGTTGGACATACTGCCAAATTCTCTTAAACAACAGATGGCCTATGATAAAGAAATGAACATTCAATTCTCTGACAACAGCTCTGGTGGACATTCCTGTAATCAGTATGCCCAACTGCGCGCTCCCTCAACTTGAGACATCTGCAGCATTGTCTTGTGACACAACTGCACATTTTAGTGTCCTTTTATTATCCCCAGCACAAGGTGCACCTGTGTAATGATCATGCTGTTTAACCAGCATCTTGATTGGCAAAGGAGAATCTCACTAAAGGGATATAAACACATTTGTGCACAAAATTAGAGAAATATTCTTTTTTTTTTGTGCATAATGGAACATTTCTGGGATCTTATTTCAGCACTTTAAATGTTGCGTTTATATTTTTGTTCAGGACAATTGCACAGTAGCTTATCATTATCCCTTAGATTTTACCCTATTTTTAAAAGTTGATACTTCTAAAGCAAATTGTAATTTCCCCCTAGATACAGGCACAGTACACATTCCTGGACTATGTCATGGGAGGTTGCCAAATAAATTTTACGGTAAGTGCAGGCTCTTCAGATACAATCAGAAGTAAGGGGTTGAAGTTTTGTTTATTAGCGCATGTCTAAAACTCAAGCAATATCTTTGATGGAATGAAAATGTGTGATGTGGATATCCCACCTAGCTATCTTAAGATGAATGCACTAACTAAATCACTCTGAATAAGAGTCTGCTAAATGACTTTAAATGTCAAATTGTAAATGGCTGAGGGATGGGACTGGAGAAATGTAACCACAATGTAACAAATAGAGTACAGATTTTACAGCAATTACAAACAATTGAGTAAAACAAGCTTATATTTGCAGTTCTGGTGTGGCACGGCAAATAGACTAAGCTCATGAGGCATTTACAAGTTCTTTTAAGAATCAATGGCTTAGATCTATAAAATTCCAACATTTGATGTACCATTCCCGGAATGCTTCTTTTAAATGAATCTTTTATTCAAGCTTTTTATACCAATATGGACCATCACTCATGGTTCCTATATTTTTCTAAGGTGGGCATTGACTTCACTGGGTCAAACGGCGACCCTCGCTCTCCACAGTCCCTGCATTACCTGAGCCCTGACGGTCTGAACCAGTACCTGTCGGCCACCTGGTCAGTGGGCCTTGTTGTCCAGGACTATGACACGTAAGAACTTTCTGCTCAGTAGAACGCCGACGAGGGAGAGACCATGAGTAGATTAATAGATGGCTAAATTCAGATTCCCTACACTTCTCCTCAGTGTACACTTGTTCACCCCCCCCCCCACCGCTTTTAAAATATCTGGTTTAACGAATATGGTGGGTACGCTCTCCAGCCCATGCTGATGGAACTGCACATTTTAGGGGGAGAGGCAAAGGGAATCTGAAATACAGCAACTGAGATTAATAAGAGCACATGTCTTGACTTCCTGGTTGGGCAGATTTAGGTCATGGAAATGTTTAGCCCTAAGGATCATTACCAAATTGTTATTTCTAGAGGCGTGGACCTAAATGGACTAACATGGCAGGTTTGGCCTGTTACTCTGACTCTTGTATTGAGGCGTGGACAACATCCCTCCATTGTTTTCATGGTAATTGTGATGGTCTACTCAAATCAAGTTTTATGCGCTTCCTCAGTGACAAACTCTTCCCTGCCTTTGGATTTGGAGCTCAAGTGCCCCCAGACTTCAAGGTTAGATAAAAAATAAAATAAAAAGCATCATGGGTAAATATTTCAGGAAAAACACATTTTATAAGTTAGTAAATTGTTCTGTTATTAACCCTGCAGGTATCCCATGAATTTGCACTGAACTTCAACCCAAGTAATCCTTACTGTCAAGGTAAATATTTCCTTTCTGTGAAGTGTGTATGTTAATATATCCATGTCCATCAGTATGACTCACCTCATGTTTATTAATCCAACCTGTTTATATTAAATGAAACCATACTCTGCCTGTTGTTAGCCTAAATGCACAATGATTTATTCATTTATTTGCCATTTTAAACATATAAACCTACAGCGGCCATACTCAACACGGACCGAATAACACAGACTGTATTTTCCTCTCAGTCACCCGAATGCCGATTAGTTCTTAGAACCGTGGTTGTGTGTAACCTCCAATATCAAATTGTATTTGTCACATGTGCCGACTACAACAGGTAGACCTTACTGTGAAATGCTTGCTTACATGCCCTTAACCAACAATGCAGTTTTAAGAAAAATACCTAAAAAAAGAAAACAAATGGTTAAAGAGCAGCAGTAAAATAACAGTAGCAAGGCTATGTACAGGGGGTACCGGTACAGAGTCAATGTGCGGGGGCACCGGTTAGTTGAGGTAATATGTACATGTAGGTAGAGTTATTAAAGTGACTTTGCATAGATGATAAACAGAGCGGGAGGGGGCACACAATGCAAATAGTCTGGGTAGCCATTTGATTAGATGTTCAGGAGTCTTATGGCTTGGTGGTAGAAGCTGTTTAGAAGCCTCTTAGACCTAGACTTGGCGCTCCGGTGCCGCTTGCCATGCGTTAGCAGAGAGAACAGTCTATGACTAGGGTGGCTGGAGTCTTTGACAATTTCAAGGGCCTTCATTTGACACTAACTGGTATAGAGGTCCTGGATGGCAGGAAGCTTGGCCCCAGTGATGTACTGGGCCGTACGCACTACCCTCTGTAGTGCCTTGCGGTTGGAGGCCGAGCAGTTGCCATACTAGGCAGTGATGCAACCCGTCAGGATGCTCTCAATGGTGCAGATATAGAACCTTTTGAGGATCTGAGGACCCATGCCAAATCTTTTCAGTCTCCTGAGGGGGAATAGGTTTTTTTGTGCCCTCTTCACGACTGTCTTGGTGTGCTTTGACCATGTTAGTTTGTTGGTGATGTTGACACCTGCTCTTAACCTGCTCCACCACAGCCCCGTCGATGAGAATGGGGCTCCTTTTCCTGTAGTCCGCAATCATCTCCTTTTGTCATGATAACGTTGAGGGAGAGGTTGTTTACCTGGCACCACATGACCAGGTCTCTGACCTCCTCCCTATAGGCTCTCATCGGTGATCAAGCCTACCACTGTTGTGTCAGGTCTCTGACCTGGCTGTCTCATCGTTGTCAGTGATCAGTCCGACCACTTGTCATCTGCAAATGTAATGATGGTGTTGGAGTCGTGCCTGGCCATCCAGTCATGAGTGAACGGAGTACAGGAGGGGACTGAGCACGCACCCCTGAGGGGCCCCCGTGTTGAGGATCAGCCTGGCGGATGTGTTGTTACCTACCCTTACCACCTGGGGGTGGCCCGTCAGGAAGTCCAGGGTCCAGTTGCAGAGGGAGGTGTTTAGTCCCAGGGTCCTTGGCTTAGTGATTAGCTTTGAGGGCACTATGGTGTTGAACTCTGAGCTGTAGTCAATGAATAGTATTCTCACATAAGTGTTCCTTTTGACCAGGTGTGAAAGGGCAATTTGGCGTGCAATAGATATTGCATCATCGGTAGATCTGTTGGGGCGGTATGCAAATTGGAGTGGGTCTAGGGTTTTTGGGATAATGGTGTTAATGTGAGCCATGTCCAGCCTTTCAAAGCACTTCATGGCTACAAACGTGAGTGCTACGGGTCGGTAGTCATTTAGGCAGGTTCTTGGGCACAGGAACTATGGTGGTGTCATGACCTTGCCCTCTTTGGGTACAGCGAGCACTTACCCTCCCTCTGCACCATCCCTTTCCTATGCACAATACCCCTACCCTCCTGTCTCCCTCACCCAGGCTGCTGTGGTCAGAGAGGTCGTAAATTCCTGGAGGAGATTATCTCCTCATGGCCACAGTATAGAGAGATTGTGGACTGTTTAACCTCTCTAGGGTATGTGGCCAACATGAGATTGCAGAGCGCCAAATTCAAATACAGAAATACTCATTATAAAAATTCAGAAAACAAAACATTTGACATAGGGTTAAAGATTAACTTGTGAATCCAACCACGGTGTCAGATTTAAAAAATGCTTTACCCTACGATTATTTGAGAACATAGCCCAGTTGACAAATGATTACAAATAGTAACCAGCCAAGCAGAAGTGTTACAAAACTCAGAAATAGAGATCAAATTAATCCCTTACCTTTGATCTTCATATGGTGGCACTCAGAAGACATTCATTTTCTCAATAAATGTTCCTTTTCTTCGATAAAGTCTATCTGAACTTCTTTTGTTCGCGTTTTCCACATGCTCAAACGCTGTCACAACAGGCAGACAAAAAAATCCTAATTGTATCCGTAGGGTTCATAGAAACATGTCAAACGATGTTTATATTCAATCCTCAGGTTGTTTTTATCCTAAATTATCTAGAATATTTCAACCGGACAAGAACGTTGTCAATATAAAAAGGTAAACAAGAAATGCACTCTCTCGGGATTGCGCATGAAAAAGCTCTGTGACACGTCAGGGTCCACTCATTCAGACGGGTCTTACTCCCTCATTTATAAGAATACAAGCCTGAAACAATTTCTAAAGATTGTTGAAGGCATAGGAACTGCAATTTGAGTCCAAAGTTAATGGATACTGTAATGGCATTGAATAGAAAACTACAAAAACTTCCTGAATGGATTTTTCTCAGGTTTTCGCCTGCCAAATCAGTTCTGTTATACTCAGACACTATTTTAAGTCATGAGACAGCCCTTTTCGATGTTCCAGATAAAACCCCCACCTGTGTTTTCTATCACCAGACCATGTTTCTCTCAATTACGAGAGGACAAAGGTTGCAGACCAGCTTACCTCGATAACGAGAAGGACAATGTTTGAGACCAGAATGCTGAATCTTTTAACCATCCCACGTGGTTAAACTCTTAGACTATCGATACCGACAGAATAAGAACAAGTCTTTGAAACATCTATTCTATAACGACATGAATGAATGTCACTCTGAACTATCCATTCTAACCACGAGACAGAGCGGACAAACTCTCCAGCAGAAACAAACTTTTCAACAGAGATCACGACGACATACTGAGTGTAAATATGTATATCGATTGCAATTATTCCCGAATGAGTTCATGTGCAAAGGATTAGCATTTCAATTGTTATAATTATCAACTGTGTGTTGTCTTATCTCAATTGACCCCCACTTCCCTCTTTGTCCACCAAGCCGCGATACCGGTTTATCCCACTGGGGAAACTCTTATCATTTCCTTGTAACTATCTACTGTTTGTTTATGCATTTCTGGGAATTACTTAGTTAGTAAATAAATGATTTAAGACAATTGATGTATGGATGACTCCGTGAAGACTGGGTTTATGCAGATAACCAACAATGTACGACGTTTGGAATGAGACTAGCGTGAGGTAAAATAAAGAATAAGTCATTAATCAGAAGACTAATTGATCACATTAAAATATGTGAAAAGTTATTAGGAAAATTATAACTTTAATCTAAATATTGTGCTCCGACTTCCTAGTTAATTACATTTGCCTGATTAGTTAATCACAATGCTAATTACAGATAATCTTTGATAACTTTAAGTCTTCAGTTAATGATAGTGAAGACACGACAGTGGTCTGTGTGAAAAATGTTGTTCTTACAGACTCCGTCAGGGACAGGTTGAAAATGTCAGTGAAGGCACTTGCCAGTTGGTCAGCGCATGTTCGGAGTACACGTCCTGGTAATGCACCTGGCCTTGTGAATGTTGACCTATTTGAAGGTCTTACTCACATCGGCTGCAGAGAGCGTGGTCACAGTTTTCCAGAACAGCTGATGCTCTCATGCATGTTTCAGTGTTACTTTCCTTGACGCAATTTACGGCTGTGCTTCCCTTTGTCTGTAATAGTTTGCAAGCCCAGCCACGTCGGAGCCGGTGTAGTACGATTCGATCTTAGGCATGGATTGACGCTTTGCCTGTTTTGATGGTTTGTTGGAGATTATTGCGGGATTTCTTATAAGCTTCTGGGTTAGTCTCGCTCCTTGGAAGCGGCAGTTCTACCCTTTAGCTTAGCGCGGATGTTGCCTGTAATCCATGGCTTCTGGTTGGGGTATGTACGTGCAGTCACTGGGAACGACGTCATAGATGCACTTATTGATGAAGCCAGTGACTACTGTGGTGTACTCCTCAATTCCATCGGAAGAATCCCGGAACATATTCCAGTCTGTGCTAGCAAAACAGTCCTGTAGCTTAGCATCTGCTTCATCTGACCACTTTTTTATTTTTTATTGATCTAGTCACTGGTAGTTTCTGCTTTCATTTTTGCTTGCACGCAGGAATCAGGAGGATAGAATTATGGTCAGATCTGCCAAATGGAGGGCGATGGATGGCTTTGTACATGTCTGTGTGGAGTAAAGGTGGTCTACAGTTTTTTTTTTTTTTCTCTCTCCCCTCTGGTTGCACATTTAATATGCTGATGGAAATGAGGTAAAACGGATTGAAGTTCACCTGCATTATTGTCCCCGGCCACTAGGAGCGCCGCTTATGGCGGTATACAGCTCATGGAGTGTGGTTTTAGCGCCAGCATCGGTTTGTGGTGGTAAATAGACAGCTACAAAGAATATAAATGAGAACTCTCTTGGTAGATGGTGTGGTCTACAGTTTATGAGTTCTCTACCTTAGACGAGCAAAACCTTGAGACTTCATTAACTTGTTATGGCTGCAATCCCACTAATGGGATAAGTGTCATCAACAACCGCTGAATAGCATAGCGCTACATTCAATAAATATTACTACAAATATTTATATTCATGAAATCACAAGTGCAATATAGGAACACACAACTTAGCCATTTGTTAATCTACCTGTCGTGTCAGATTTAGAAATTCTGCTTTACAGCGAAAGCCATCCAAGCGTTTAAGTTTATCGATCGCACGACAAAACATTAAGTACACATAGCATCAGGAAGCTTGGTCACAAATCAGAAAAGCAATCAAATTAATCGTTTACCTTTGATCTTCGGATGTTTTCACTCACGAGACTTCCAGTCACACAACAAATGTTCCTTTTATTTATATCCAAAATAGCTCTGTTTGTTTGTCGCGTTATGTTCAGAAATCCACAGGAAAGAGGGTCACGAACAACGCAGACAAATTACAAATAGTTTCCATAATGTCCACAGAAACATGTCAAATGTTTTTTATAATCAATCCTCAGGTTGTTTTTAAAATATATAATCAATAATATATCAACCGCAAATGTCTTTCACAGTAGGAGAGGGAAAAGCAATACTATCCAAACTCTGTTGCGCAAGCAAAACTCATGTGACCACTTGATGCGATGATATCGTTCTGGCTCATTATTCAAAATAAAAGCCCGAAACTGTCTGAAGACTGTTGGCACCTTGAGGAAGCGATGGGAAAAGGAATCTGGTTCATATCCCTTTTAATCCAGCAAAGGGAGGCTTATGGAACATGGAGTTTTCAAAATAGCCACTTCCTGTTTTGATTTTCCTCAGGGTTTCGCCTGTAATATCAGTTCTGTTATACTCAGACAATGTTTTGGAAACTTTATTGTTTTCTATCCAATACTAATAATAATATGCATATATTAGCAACTGAGACTGAGGGGCTGGCCGTTTACAATGGGCACCTTTTCATCCAAGCTACTCAATACTGCCCCTGCAGCCATAAGTTAAATATCGTGCACCAGCTGTTTACAAATATACATGGACCGCCACCCCTGGTCTTACCAGAGGTGGCTGTTCTATCCTGCCGATGCTGTATGTTATTCATGTCGTCATTCAGCCAAGATATTAGTTTTTAATGTCCCATTGGTAGGATATACGTTCTTGTAGTTCGTCCACTTTATTATCCAGCGACTGTACGTTGGCCAATAGTACCGATGGCAAAGGCAGATTAAGCACTCGTCGCTGGATCCTTACAAGGCACCCCAATCTCCTTGTGAATGTTGACCTGTTTGAAGGTATTACTCACATTGGCTGCGGAGAGCGTGATCTCACAGTTTTCCGGAACAGCTGATGAGGGCTTGTTTGGGTGTCTGCAGTAAATCCCTCGTCAAACTCATTAAAGAAAAAATATTTGTCCAGTTCAAGGTGAGTAATCGCTGTTCTGATGTCCAGGCATAAGAGACGGAAGCAGCAGTATTATGTACAAATTAGTCTTCTGTTTCCATCTTACGACCCTCATAAGCTTTGCAGGACTCGTTATAAAGGAGTGTGACGCATCCAGAGAATGACTGGGGAATATGAATTGCTTCTCCACAGAAGATAATACACAGATTGTCATCCTTGATGTTTTCCTAAACTTTCCAATACCTTCTCTAATGCATTTCAATCACTTCAAAGCATATTGACTGCCACTGTTATAAAGCCATAGTTTATCCAAAATGTTTGGGCCAAATTCCTCTTACCTAGAGTTGTCTGCAGACCACGAGTGACAGCATCCACAATAATTAGTTGTTTTACTTTTGCCACTGCCATGATGATTTAGCATTGTCCAAAAATGAATGTAATCCATGGTACCGATGTTGGAAAAGCTGCATTGCAAGCTCCTTCGTAGCGTTGATACTCTTAAGAACCTTTTCATGTTATTTTCCCCACAGGAATGTAGTTATTTTTGCAGTAATATTCCAATGGTCTGATAGTTCAATCAAGCCACCTGTGAGTTTGTTCCCAATGGAAGACTCAAATTACAATGTAACACAACTTTATTGTCCATGTTAAAGCAAACAGAAACAGATGTTGCTGTGAGACTACAGAAAAAAATGGGTTGTTTTGAGTATCAAAATTCCAGCAATTATTTCATCAGTATGCACGTAAACAATTCCCTGCAAACCCCACTAACTACTGAATTTAGTTTAAATAGTTTTTTATTTTTTATTTCTCCTAATGCAGCTTTGCAAACATCGGTACCATGGGTTACATTCATATTTATGGACAATGCTAATCATGCTAACTCCTGGCTGTGGAAAAACAGATTGCGTTCTGGCCTACACACATCAAGGTAAGAGACATTTGACACAAACATATATTTGGGATGAATGATCCCTTTAAGTCCTTGTCTATTGGTTCAGTGTACCATTGTCGTACAGATAACTATGCAACAACTTTGTTCTTCAGCAATGCCACAACTTTGCACTTTTTTTTGTGCATATTTTCAGTCAAGTTTAACTTCTTGGTGACAAGGGGGCAGTAATTGCGTAGCTTGGATGAATAAGGTGCCCAGAGTAAACTGCCTGCTACTCTGTCCCAGATGCTAATCTATGCATATTATTAGTAGTATTGGATAGAAAACACTCTGAAGTTTCTAAAACTGTTTGAATGATGTCTGTGAGTATAACAGATCTCATATGGCAGGTGAAAACCCGAGACAAATCCAACCAGTGGGAAATCTGAGGTCTGTAGTTTCATTTAAGTGATTGCATATCCAATATGCTGTGTCTATGGGGCCAGATTGCACTTCCCATGGCTTCCAGCAGATGTCAACAGTCATTAGAAAGTTGTTTGAGACTTCTATTGTGGAAGGGTGTCGAATAAGCTCTGTTTCAACAAGTGGACTAGGCTGAGGCCAATCAGTTGTTTACTGCGCGGTCACACGGGCACGCCATTCCTTTTTCCTCTAATGAATACGCTATTGTCCGGTTGGAATATTATTGAAGATGTATTATAAAAAGACCATAAGGCTTGATTGTAAACATTGTTGACATGCTTCTACAAACTGTAATGGAACTCTTTTGACCTTTCATCTGGATTTTGCACTCGCACATTGTGCCTTTGGAATAGTGAACGAAACGGAGGTATTTGGACATAATCGAACAAAACAAACATTTCAGGTGGAAGTGCGAGTCCTGGGAGTGCATTCCGACGAAGATCATCAAAGATTTATAATGCTATTTATGACTTTTGTTGACTCCACAATTTGGCGGGTAACTGTATGGCTTGCTTTTGTGGCTGAACGCTGTTCTCAGATTATTGAATATTGTGCTTTTGCCATAAAGCTTTTTTGAAATCTGACAGCGGTTGCATTAAGAACAGGTTTATCTTTAATTTTATGTAAAATGTATCTTTCATCAAAGTTTACGATGAGTATTTGTTATTTGATGTGGCTCTCTGCAATTTCTCCGGATGTTTTGGAGGCATTTCTGAACATGGCGCCAATGTAAAACTGAGGTTTTTGGATATAAATATGAACTTCATTGAACAAAACATACATGTATTGTGTAACATTGAGTCCTGGGAGTGTCATCTGATGAAGATTGTCAAAGGTTAGTGATTTAATTTAATCTATATTTCTGCTTTTTGTGACACGTGTCTTTGGTTGTAAAATGGCTGAATGCTTTCTGTGACTACTTGCTGACCTAACAATGATATGTTCTGCTTTCGCCGAAAAGCATTTTTGAAATCGGACACTGGTTGGATTAACGATGGTGTAAAATACTTGTATGGTTGAGGAATTTTAATTGAGATTTGTTGTTTTGAATTTGGCGCCCTGCAATTTCACTGGCTGTTGGCGAGGTGGGACGCTAGCGTCCCGAACGATCCCAGAGAGGTTAATAATTAATGTTGTACTAAAATAGCAGTAGCCTAATGTACAAATTCCTGCACTGTAAGGCACATTTTCAAAATCAAAATAGTTTTGTTTTTAATTAATTGAAATATTTAATTAGTCTCATTTGATGCATTTACCAGTATTCCTCAAAACATTTTATGCAAAAACATGTAACCCAAGTCATAAAATGTACGATAAATTGCAATATCAATATATGTGTGTGATTGAACTTTCCCAAATAGTATTTGAGTATCACTGACCTACCTACACCAGTTCAAGCTCAAACTGGCCCTGTGTGTTTAATATGTTGCAGGGGTCCAGGGGATTGTGGAGGCCTACCGCATGGCCCTACCTCAGGTGAAGCTATACGGTCCCACCAACTTCTCCCCCATAATCAACCACGTGGCAGGCATCGCGTCAGGGGCGGCACAGCAGAACAACGCATCGGTGAGTCGAGACCCCATGCAACACCTCTTCCCCTCCATCTCATTAAAGGTTATCTTCACTTTTTCAGCTTACCTTTAAAATAGACCATAACATTATAAAACGCTTTGCAATTGTACAAATTAAACAAGAAAACATCAGACTAAACAAAAACGTGAATAAAAAGGGGTGGGCTCCAGGAAGGGAATGTGAGGCTGCCTGAGAGTCCGGCCCATTAATCATCCACAAAGGATACTACAGCTGGCTCTGGTCCATTGGGTCCCACCGCCCTTCGATCTTTGAGGGGTTTGCAAAACCAGTCAAGGCGAAAGAATGGCCGGACCTCCTCCGCCATTGCACCAGCTGTTGTCATTGGCAGCTCTATTGGCCCACGAGTGTGAAAGATTCAGCAGGCTACTGGCATTACACACTTGGCTAAAAGATTACTGTAGCTCTGTTGAAATCACTCTTTATAGATAACTTTGACACCTGGAAACAGAAGATGCTCTACAACAGTGGTTCCCAAACCTTTTATAGTACCGTACCCCTTCAAACATTCAACCTCCAGTTGCGTACCCCCTCAAGCACCAGGGTCCCGCACACTCTCTCAAATGTTTTTTTGCCATCATTGCAAGACTGCCACATACACTATACAATGCATTTATTAAACATAAGAATGAGTTTTGTCACAACCTGGCTCGTGGGAAGTGACAAAGAGCTCTTATAGGACCAGGGCACTAATAATAATCAATAATGTTGCTCTTATTTAACCATCTTAAGTATAAAACCTTATTTGTTCATCAAATTGTGAATAACTGGCCACAGGTTAATGAGAAGGGTGTGCTTAAAAAGATGCACATAACTGCAATGTTGTATTGGAGAGAGTCTGTCTTAAATAATTTTCCACACAGTCTGTGCCTGTATTTAGTTTTCATGCTAGTGATGGCTTAGATTCCACACTCGCATAGGTACGTGGTTGCAAAGGGCATCAGTGTCTTGCCACGGCAGGATACTCTGAGCGCAGCCCAATCAAGAAATCTAGCAGTGGCTTCTGATTTAAATTACATCTCGATTGAGGCTCTCTTGTTCAGATATTGGTAAGTGGACTGGAGGCAGGGCATGAAAGGGATAATGAATCCAGTTGTTTGTCATCCGTTTCGGGGAAAGTACCTGCATAATTGCGCACCCAACTCAAGTGCTTCGCTATTTCACATTTGACAGTGTCTGTAAACTTGTTCATTTGGACACAAAAAAAATCATACAATGATGGAAAGACCTGTGTTGTCCTTGTTAACTACTTGATGCACCCATCCCGTTTAGCAGGATCATTTGTCAACATCTGCTGAATTGCAGAGCGCCCAAATTAAATCACTAAAAATATTTAATTTTCATGAAATCACAAGTGCAATATAGCAAAACACAGCTTAGCTTGATGTTAATCCACCTGGCGTGTCAATTTCAAAAAAGGTTTTTGGCGAAAGCATACCAAGCGTTTATGTAAGGACATCTCTCTCAGCAGACATAACATTACAAACAGCTAGCAGCAAAGTAGATTGGTCACGAAAAGCAATAAAATGAATCGCTTACCTTTTTGATCTTCGGATGTTTGCACTCATGAGACTCCCAGTTACACAAATGTTCCTTTTGTACCATAAAGATTATTTTTATATCCAAAATACCTCAATTTGGTTGGCGCGTTATGTTCAGAAATCCACAGGCTCGAGTGGTCACGACCGGGCAGACAAATTCCAAATAGTATCCATAAAGTTCGTAGAAACATGTCAAATGTTTTTTCTAATCAAGCCTCTGGTTGTTTTTACAATATATAATCGATAATATTTCAACCGGCCGGACTGTACCTTCTTCAATAGGAGAGAGAGAGAAAATGTCTGCTCCAAGCTGTTGCACATGCAAAACGCTGCTGGCACCCAGCCATACAATGACACGATGTGATCTTTCTTGCTCATTTTTTCAAAATAAAGCCTGAATCTATGTCTAAAGACTGTTCACAACATGTGGAAGCCACAGGGAAATGAATCTGGTTGATATCCCTTTAAATGGAGCGACGGCAGGCAATGGAACAGAGAGCTTTCAGGACAAACAGCACTTCCGGGTTGGATTTTCCTCAGGTTTTCACCTGCACTATCAGTTCTGTTACACTCACAGACAATATTTTGATAGTTTTGAAAACTTTAGTGTTTTCTATCCTAATCTGACAATTATATGCATATTCTGGGCCTGAGAAATAGGCCGTTTTTCATCCAAACATCAAAATACTGCCCCCTACACTCAACAGGTTAACCTGTTACTCCTACCCCCTACTTTTTCGAACATTCTGTTAAAAATCGCGCAACATTTCAGCACCCTGCTACTCATGCCAGGAATATAGTATATGCATATGATTAGTATGTGTGGATAGAAAACACTGACGTTTATAAAACTGGTTAAATCACGGCTGTGACTATAACAGAACGTGCGTTTCATCGAAAAGTGCAGGAAAATCTGATCACTGAAAATGGGAAAGTATATCCATGCGCCACTTCAACCCATTGTTAAACGTGAACCACATTAAATGGGGCCGAGGTTGCAATACCTACAGATTCCACACGATGTCAACAGTCTTGTCATTTGCCTACGATTTGTTTCTTGGTCAAACAGACGAGGCACGAGCCAGCGCAGTTCTTCTGGTCTCCGACCGGATATTTTGGTTGAGATTTACCCGGACATTATTTCCAGACGTACAGCTATAGAATATACATCGCCTCGTGATCAATTTGATCGCTTATTAACGTTTACTAATACCTAAAGTTGCATTACAAAAGTATTTCGAAGTGTTTTGTGAAAGTTTATCATCGACTTTTTTAATTTAAAAAAATGACGTTACGTTATAAAACGCAATTTTTTTCGTTGATCACAGTCTTCATAGATCGCTATCTAGGCTATATATGGACCGATTTAATGGCAAAAAAGACCCAATAGTGATGTTTATGGGACATCTAGGAGTGCCAACAAAGATGGTCAAAGGTAATGAATGTTTTATATTTTATTTGTGCGTTTTGTGTAGCGCCGACTATGCTAATTGTTTTGTTTACGTCCCCTGCGGGTCTTTTGGTGTTACGTGCTATCAGATAATAGCTTTTTAAAAAGCATTTTAAAAAATCTGACTTGTTACCTGGATTCACAACAAGTGTCGCTTTAATTCAGTACCCTGCATGTGTATTTTAATGAACGTTTGAGTTTTAACGAGTGCTATTAGCATTTAGCGTAGCGCATTTGCATTTCCAGATGTCTAGATGGGACGCCTGCGTGTCAGGTAGGAGCAGGAGGTTAATGAAGACATCAAAACTATGAAATAACTCAGTAACCAAAAAAGTGTTAAACAAATCAAATATATTTGAGATTCATCAAATTGCCACCCTTTGCCTTGATGACAGCTTGGCATTCTCTCAACCAGAGGTAGTCACCTGGAATGCATTTGAATTAAAAGGTGTGCCTTAACTTAATTTGTGGAATTTCTTTCCTTATTAATTTATGTGATCCAATCACTTGTATTGTGGTAAGGTTGGTATACAGAAAATAGCACTATTTGGTGAAAGACCAAATCCATATTATGGCAAGAACAGCTCACATTTTTATTTAACCTTTATTTAACTAGGAAATCAAGAAAAATTCCTATTTACAATGAAGGGTTACACAGGGCCAAACCCGGACGACGCTGGGGCAATTGTGCGCCACCCTATGGGACTCCCAATCACGGCCAGTTGTGGTCGCACTATTTCCAGGACAAAGTTTTTTTGTTTTTTAAGGTACAATAAAAGTTAGTAGAAACATGCCAAACGATGTTTAAAATCCATCCTCCGGTTGTTTTTGTCATAAATAATGAATAATATTTCAACCGGACAAAAGCTTCGTCAATAGGAAAGAAGAAACAAAGGCGCGTTCAGGGCGCATGGCTGATAAATGGAGATTTCCACTGGTCACTGATTGAAAAATGAGGTAGATACGGCACTTTCAGAGTAAAAGCCTGAAACAATGGTCACATGTAGAGGAACGCACAGAGCTCGTGAACTGGGTCCTAAGTCTTTGTATGGTGGATAGGCTTTCAATGGAAAAAACAGCCTTTCAAAATAATAGTACTTCCTGGTTGGATTTTCCTCGGGTTTTTGCCTGACATGTCAGAGTATAACAGAACTGATATTATTTAACAGTTTTGGAAAGTTCAGAGTCTTTTCTATCCAAATCTACTAATTATATGCATATCCTATGCATATCCTATTGCATGCTTTTCATCCAAAATTCCGAATGCTTCCCCCTACCCTAGTGAAGTTAAAACATGAAGGTCAGTCAATCTAGAAAATGAATGTTTCTTCAAGTGCAGTCGCAAAAACCATCAGGCACTATGATGAAACTGGCTCTCATGAGGACCTCCACAGGAAAGGAAGACCCAGAGTTACCTCTGCTGCAGAGGATGTTAAATTAGAGTTACCAGCCTCAGAAATTGGCAATTAACTGCACCTCAGGTTGCAGCCCAAATAAATGCTTCAGAGTTCAGGTAACAGACATCTCAACATCAATTGTTCAGAGGAGACTGCATGAATCAGGCCTTCGTGGTCAAATTGCTGCAAAGAAACCATTACCATAGGACACAAATAAGAAGACTTGATTGGGCAAAGAAACACAAGCAATGGACATTAGACCGGTGGAAATCTGTCCTTAAGTCTGAGTCCAAATGTGAGATTTTTTAGTTCCAACCAACGTGTCTTTGTGAGACGCAGAGTAAGTGAACAGATGATCTCCTTGTGTGGTTCCCACCGTGAAGCATGGAGGTGGTGTGGGGGTGCTTTGCTGGTGACACTGTCTGTGATTTTATTTAGAATTCAAGGCACACTTAACCAGCATGGCTACCACAGCATTCTGCACTGATACGCCATCCCATCTGGTTTGTACTTCGTCCCACTATCATTTGTTTTTCAACAGGGCAATGACTCAAAATACACCTCCAGGCTGTGTAAGGGCTATTTCACCAAGGAGAGTGATGTAGTGCTGCGTCAGATGACCTGGCCTTCACAATCACCCGACCTCAACCCAATTGAGATGGTTTGGGATGAGTTGGACCTCCAAGTGAAGGAAAAGTAACCAAGTGCTCAGCATATGTGGTAACTCCTTCAAGACTGTTGAAAAAGCATTCCTCATGAAGCTGGATGGGAGAAGGCCCAGAGTGTGCAAAGCTATCAAGGCAAAAGGTGGCTACTTTGAAGAATCTCAAATATAAAATATTTTCATTTAACACGTTGATTCCATACGTGTTATTTCATAGTTTAGATGTCTTCACTATTATAGAAAAACCCTTGAATGAATTGGTGTCAGCTTTTGACTAGTACTGTATGTAAAAATGTGATATTTTTTAAAGTTTGAAAAAATGTGTAAAGCTGTTTTTGCTTTGTCATTATGGGGTATTGTGTGTAGATTGATGAGAGAAAAAACACAATTTAATCCATTTTAGAATAAGGCTGTAACAAAATGTGGAAAAAGTCCAGGGGTCTGAATACTTTCCGAAGGCACTGTGTACAAACATGATGCAAATCAGACATTTACAATACAAGCCTACTCAACAGTTATGAAAAAGTGTCTTGGTCAGAATGAACACAGTGGAAAGCAGGAGGATTTGCCATGTCTAGCGCATTTGTGTTCATTTCAAACTAAATCAAATTTCACAAACTGTTCTGTCCTCTTAACTTCCGTCAGCAATACTTTGTCCTGCTAATCATCACCGATGGCGAGATCACGGACTTGGACCAGACCCGGGATGCCATCGTCAAGGCCTCACGGCTGCCCATGTCCATCATCATCATCGGGGTGGGCGAAGCAGACTTCAAGGCCATGGAGCTGCTAGATGGAGACGACGGCGTACTCAAGTCCCTGAGTGGCGAGCCCGTGGCCAGGGATATTGTGCAGTTTGTGCCCCTCAGACAGTTTGCCAATGTATGTTTATTTTAATCTGCATTTGTCATTGTGAAGTGTGTTGTCAGTACCAGTACCACACCAGTTTGGCGAGGAATTGAGAAGATTCACACGTGTACATCAGTAATTGTATCAGTGGGTAGTGTGGCACCATTCCATAACACTTTGGCGAGATATTGACAGGTTTTTACGTCCTTTTCTATCTTGAATTAATTTGTATGTTTTGTTGCACTGCTATTGGAGCACTTATCTTCTCACTGTCCTTCCGCCCTCTGCAGGCCCCTAAGGAAGCCCTCGCCCAGAGTGTCTTGGCTGAAGTGCCCAATCAACTTGTGTCTTACTACAAGATGCTGAAACTGGATCCAGTCAACATTCCTGCCCCCAAAGCTTAGTGGAACAAGCAGAAATGCAGCACTTTGCATTCCTAGCCACATGAGGGAGCCAGCACACTCCACCACATAGGGTTTTGAGTATGCCCACTATCGGTCTGTGAAAATACTGAAATTATTTCTGTCAATGCTCATTTTGACTTTTGATGCCACTTATATTCTTTTTTCTACAGTCATAGATATTTCTCATTCTTTGCTGCTTCAGATGTTACTTCCAGAGGAATGAAAGAATAAGGAGTTCAAGAAGGGTGATGTTAAAAAATAGTGGAAAGGAGAGTTTTAAATAAAGCCAAAATAATCATGCATTTCATGTAATGCAGCTTCAAAACATTTGATTAAATAAAGTAGGCTACTCGCGTAACACAAAAGTTTGAACTCCTCGATCAGATCAAGAGCGTAATTGCGTTTTGGTACACCAAAACTCTGTTGCAGAAGCAGTGCGTTCTGTGTGGCGCATACATGGATTTATCCAACGTATGCATTGAATTGTATTTGTAGACTTGACGGAAATGGTAACAAAAGGTGAATGTTGAACTTTTGTTTCACACATCCAGTAAAACGATTGTATTATGTAATGGAAAAAGTTTGACCGCCAGAATTGATTTTGCAGCATTGCTGCAAATGATGCTGTAGGTCTGATCAAGGTGTTACATCTTCATAATAATAATAATAATAATGGCTACAAATGCTTAGCTTGCACCGCACGTTACATTTACATGTTTCTAAAGGCTTCTGTATGCTTTGGTTCGGCTGGCACCTAGCCGAAATTGGCTCTGTGAACCGAACGAGTGTGCTTGCATACTCCCTTAAAAGACCTTCGCTTGAGAAAAAAAAAAGCAGTGATAGTACTGTTTGTCCAACTTGAGACTCTGTAGCCAATATACACTTCCTCAAAATAGTCAGAAGTAATCTAAGATAACTGAAGAAATCTGTCATACATTTTTACTTTGTTGAATGACGGAGCGTAGCCTAGTGGTTAAAGCATTGGACTAGTAACGGAAAGGTTGCAAGATTGAATCCCCGAGCTGACAAGGTACAAATCTATCATTCTGTCCCTGAACAAGGCAGTTAACCCACTGTTCCTAGGCTGTCATTGAAAATAAGAATTTGTTCTTAACCGACTTGCCTAGTTAAATAAAGTTTTTTTTATTTTTTATTATTATTCAAATTGACAAACATTACTGTTGACCAATGACTGACGAAGGGGTGTACGGCTACCGAAATTCAGCTTGCCTCTAGGTTTTTTTTGTGTGCGAACAGACATCCTAATATATGCACGAACTATGCCAAACTGTTTCGGATAGGAAGCATGCGGATGCCTTTTGTCTCGTGTGGCCAGCCTTTCAAATCCTGTATCTTCAGATTTGGATTTTCGAGTTTGAAGTGGCTGCATTCGTTTTGTATCTTGTACATGTTCATGTGTTGCAAGTCAGAATCTCTTTGGAACTATACCAAACTCCAATTTAGAACCTCAGACTTTAACACAATGTGTTTCTTAGCAGAATTTGTTGAGCAGTGGCATAGTGTGTTTGTAGCCTACTTTCTTTTTTTTTCGGGGATACTTCACTTTATTTCATCTTTATTTTCATTGCAAAGACGCTTCCTCCGTTATAGAGGTTAGTCAGGGTGATTCTACGTTATCAGTGCAAACATCTTCATTTCCTAATTGTGTTTGTTACATCTTGGCCATTATCATTCCACCACTCAAACTTGAATACTTGTGCATGGCCTTTTGCACTGCTTATTAACCTTTATGCAATGTAGGTTTTTTTTCAATAGTGTATGTCACATTATGAGAGCTGGTATTATACACCACCTTGCACTTAATATGCTTAAAGTGTATGTCACAAATGCCAAAATGTAAACATAACTGGGGACAGTCATTTTTGGAGGCATGACTCTACAGTATAGGTAGGAATAGGATTGGTAGCTAGCTAACTCTAAATCAATCTATAAAACTAGCGAGATAACTGAAACAAACTGATGTGGCTCCAGTAATGTTCACATTTTGACGTTTGTAACGTATCCAATTTAGAATGGTATTCTCATGCTGGAGATTAATTAGAAATGTATGCTAAATCATATTAATCTGCTGCAATAGAATGTATGCTATGGATTGCTAAAGTTTTGTACCAAAGATAAATAAAATGTGCCTTAATTAGAGTAGTGCTGTAGAACTTCTCACATTGTTTACTACCCCCATTTGAACACCGTATTATTATCAGGAAATTGCTATTGATCCAGATGT
The DNA here is from genome assembly GCF_023373465.1 of Oncorhynchus keta. Classification (NCBI taxonomy): domain Eukaryota; kingdom Metazoa; phylum Chordata; class Actinopteri; order Salmoniformes; family Salmonidae; genus Oncorhynchus; species Oncorhynchus keta. Next base: position 48,001,834 of record NC_068430.1, on the reverse strand, counting down.
TAGATGCTTTCGCCTATTCTATTTTCTCCCTAAAACAATGGAAACTAAAATGATAGATTTGAGAATGTAATGTTTATGTATTTACATTATAGGGTCGTCCCACATGTCCATATCTTGGTCATTGATTCAGACAGTCTTGATTTTGATGCAATTTGAAAGCATAATACAAACAGGGTTGTAATTTTTACACCTTTTTGACGTCAATTAACAAAACATGTTTTTCTTGTGTTATGCTGTAGTTTATACCCTATTTCACATCAAATTAGGTGTTTGTTATGCCCACCATATTATTTAAATACAGTACAATACTAAAATGTAACATTTCAACTCCAAATGGTACCATAAAAATTGTTGCAGGTCCACCCATCAGAGAATGTTGACTTGAATGGGAATATCCATTGTTTTAAATAATATTGTCAATCTTCTATAGCAGGGGTATTCAACTCGCCCTACGAGGTCCGGAGCCTACTGGTTTTCTGTTATACCTCATAATGAATTCCACACACCTGCTGTCCCAGGTCTAAATCAATCACTGATTAGAGGGGAACAATGAAAAAAATAGTGGAACTGGCTTTGAGATCCAGAGTTGAGTTTGAGGGTTCTATAGGAAACGTGTTGAAATCGTAGAAATATAGATGATCGAATAACCCCTCAAACGAGACTCCAGGTGTGTGTGAAATCAATTCCGGTAGAACAGAGAACCAGCAGGCGCCGGACCTCGTAGGGTATGAGTTGAGTACCGCTGGAATAGACAGTCCCATTCAACGGTGAAAGGACCGGCAGCCGTCTTTGTGGTTAGTAGTTGGACATTAAAATGTCAATACCAGCTAAATTGTAGTGGTCTGAAGGGATAGGTCCAATCTAGGAATTCTATTTCTCTGATTGAAATTACACTCCCTGTTATCAAGTGTGCTGATGGTGGGGACAACGAACACCACAGATTTGGTAAAATAGGGTCTCTGCTACAATATGTGAATATGAAAAACTGAGTTAGTGAGTTGAGAATTGACTATTATTGATTAACTTTTATTTTAAACAACCTTATACAGTGAGACGACCTAATGATGGCTGTTTTTCAAAGGGGTCTCTGTATTTCCGAAATGTGGTGTGCAATTATAATTAAGACAAATGTTCTATTATATTTTTATTTTATTATTTACGAAAATGAGTTCTCTGTGCCATGAATCTGGTTTGCTTTAGTAATGTGCTTTTGAGGCCAACGTGGATTTGGGTGTAATCTACACATTTGAACAGAATCTTTTTTTTTTTTGTTCTTGCCCCACATTGTTTGGGTTACACAGGGCCATGGGCTTGATTTTGTGTTTGTTATACAGCAAGACTGATGGCAGCATTTGTGCCATTTAAATTAGAAAAAACACGCTTTCTAACTTAATGCCAAACAGTTGTGTTATGAGATTTAATTTAACTAAATTAAGGAGCCAACACAAATAATATAATGAAATATCATTGTAATTGTAACCAAGAGACCTTATCTAAGCCTAGCCATACCAACATTCGGCCAATTATATTTAGGATGCTTTCAATTTTCACCCTTTCTGAAATATAGCTTTTTGCAACATGTCTTTTGCTTTCTGAAATAAATACATATTTCAAAATGACTTGCCTGGTTGTGGTTTTATTTATTTTTTACCCCCTTTTTTTCCTCTCCAATTGGTAGTTAGTCTTGTCTCATCGCTGCAACTCCCGTATGGACTCGGAGAGGTGAAGGCAGAGAGCCGTGCGTCCTCCGAAACACAAACCAGCCTCCCTGCTTCTTGACACAATGCCCACTTAACCTGGAAGCCAGCAGCACCAATGTGTCGGAGGAAATACCGTACATCTGGCGACAGTGTCAGCGTGCACTGCGCCCGACCCGCCACACGAGTCACTAGTGCACGATGGGGCAAGGACATCCCTGCCGGCCAAACCCTCCCTTAACCCGGACGATGCTGGGCCAAATGTGTGCCGCCGTGTGGGTCTCCCAGTCATGACCGGCTGCAACAACCCCTGGACTTAAACCCAGAATCTAGCTAGCACTGTGCCACTCGGGAGGCCACTGCTTCCATTTTTTGTAATTAGTTAATGCTGTAGGTAGGACTACTCTTTCCTATTTATGAACTCAAACTCCATAGTCCCTGAACCTGATTTAGCTTTTTTGTAAATGTCTTTAACAACTAGATAACCATGCACCTTTCAAAACATCAGTTAAAAGTAGATTGAATGCCTGGTTCACTCCTGAATTATCTGAAGTCATTTGTAAGAAATGTGGCCGGGAACATAGGCCTGGATTGGCGATCGTTTGATTCCTCAGATGCCTAATGTATATGACTAATTAGAAAGGCTGATTATTTATGTAAGCACTCTTTCTGATGGTAAGGGGAATCTGGCCAAATTCTGGAAAACTGTCAAATCTCTGAAAGATTATGCTTCTTCCTCTCTGCTCCAACAAATTCATTCACTCTGGCCCCATCTTTGACAAAAATGCCATCAATGATGCATTTAATCGTTTTACTTTTTGAAAGAGCCTCTTGCTCTACTCTCTGAGCTGAATGCTGATTTGGAATTTTGCAGATTGACTCAAATGGTATAAGTTTTAGCATTTTGGCAATTCAAAGTTGCCAAAGAAATGAACAGGGAACCGGGTATACTCAAGTGTGCTGGCTCAGTAGGCCATATCTTAACAATGTTATGTTTAACAGGAAATATTCCAAAAGCAGGGAAAATGGCATATGTACCGCCATTCCAAGGGCGGGGATAGTATTGATCTTGATAATTAACGTCCCATCTCCAGGCTTCCATGTCTAGCTAAGATTTGAGTCTTTGGTAGGTAAGCAATAAACTCTGAGCATGGTATATTGAAAATTAATCATTCTGGGTTTAGGCCAGGGCACAGCAACCATATTAGTTAATGATTTAGAAACTTAAATGAATTGTGCTGCCTTGTTTTTGGACCTGTCAAAAGTATTTGATACTGTCGGTCATGCTGTTCGATTGGCATGGGCTCTGATGCCTGCTCATGGTTTCATGATTATCTTAGTGACAGAACTCAGGCCATCGTGATTGAGGTTCGAATTTCTTCAATATGTAAAAAATTGTACATTTCATCTATATGCAGATGATACTATTATGTACGCAATTGCCCCGACTGCTGACCTGGATATGACAAGACAACAGTCCGATTTTGCAGCTGTACACAAAGCCCTAACTGATTTAAAACTTGTGCTTAATACATGTTTTCAAGTTCCGTTCAGAGAACATCTTCACTCATCAGAGGGTTCTATAATTGAACAAGACCCTGCATACAAATACCTTGGTATTTGGATTGACAATGATTGAATGTTTAAAAAGCATACTAAGAAGCTAAGATTTAAAGAGGCAGTGGGAGAACCTATTCAAGTAATTAAATCCAGTTTTATGTAAAGAGACCTATCTGGCTACAGTAGACCACTTTGTAGGCTAACTTTACACACTGTTTAGCCAAGTGAATGAAATGCCATCAGCTAGCTAACTTTATTAGCTACCTATCCAAATTCATTTGTAGATAACAGCCATGGAAGAGGGTGAAATTGCAGCTCCAGCTGTCAGTAAAGGGAGAATGTAGGCTACTGGATAGGGCAGGTAATTTCGTGGGAAGACATGAAAAGATTCTCCAGTTCCAATCCCTAGAGGGAAAAACTTTTGAGATACTAGCAACATAATAGTCTGTGCTGTCTAATGAGTATAATGAAGCCTATTTCTTTGTTTTCTATCCTCATATGGAAAGCTGTGAAAGCTTGTTTGCAAATGAAAAGGTCCCATTGAATGCCACGAGACTAAGGGTATATCCTATATGCCATATCTATAGGGCTACCTATGTTAGAAAATGATGTATACAAAATACAGTTAAACATCACAAGTGTCAACGTTGATTAATCACATTACAATCCTGCAATAAAGAGGGGAAGGGGGTTCTGTCTGTCTCTGTTTTATTCTTAAATTAACATTTCCTTTTTCTCTCGTAAGATCTCAATCTAATCATAGATCAAATTTGGCCCTGCTGAAAGAAAAATTCCAATCTTTGAGAATTGAGGGATGTATTTGTGACTTGACACAATGCCATAAAAGAATCATCATTAGTTCAATACACCAACGTGTTGATGTTAGCATTCTATTAGCCTAATCATACTTTTTGTGAAGTCATTTGAGAATGTAGTATGCTTATTGATCTTAAGATACAAATTATTTGGTTTAACTAATTATGACGTTTGTTGGTTGCCCTATCCTTATGAATCGAATTTGCTAGTATATTGACTATTCACGTCATGCTTGGCTAAATGGCATAGTCGTTGTGCGTTCTCAATGGAAATTGTTAAATGGGGTGCTTTATAAATTCGCTCTGGCTATTTTGTTCGGATTTCAGAGCACTGGTTTGAATGTACCAGAGCGCAGAATACGACGAGTTGAATTTATCCTTGTCAGTAAATGTTAGGGAAATAACGTAATTTGAATTATTGCCAGCAGCACAGGGTAGTCACCAACTTTTGTTTGAATAACATGAAAAAAAGCCTAACCAGCATTGCTAGAAGAGTATAATGGAGAGTGAGGATGTATTCTCTTGTTTGTTTCTAGAAGTAGCGTTAGCTAGCCAACTTTAGCCAGTTAGCTTGGGTGTGAGATAAGTATTATATTTTGTGAGGTCAGAGAGCTTGGATCAACCTTGCTTCTTGGCAGATTTTGGGGTTGTATAATCCTTGTGAGAATCAGTGTTGGGTAACATTAATTAGCAGTATATATTGGCAAGAGCACGATTGATGTTACGAATCATCAAACTTTGTTTTACGCAGCATTTTAACACTCGCTAAAGGGTGTAGATTTGAGGGTTCTGTGTTGATATATGTAGTGACTATTGGCATAAAACCTGTGAACAGAAGTTGTTTGTTTTGAAAATAACTTAACTATTGCCATGTTTGTTCTTAAATATAGCAGCTATTGTTTGTTTTAAGATACTGAACATTTTAACCGCTTGCTTAGTTCAAATACACAGTAAAAATAAGTTAATTTAACTCCTTTTGAGTTGAATTCAACACTGTTTCAGGTAACATTAGTGTCACATTTTCAGAGTTAATTTGACTCAAAATTGGTGTTAAAATTAATACGTGTAATAATATTTAACACTGGTTTAGTTACACTCCAGTGTTATTTAATCACTCTTTTCAGAGTTAAGTATACTCAAAGTTATGTTAAAATGTACACTTAAATGTGTAATCATATTCAACAATGGTTTAGTTGCACTCTGCAGTGTTATTTAATCACGCTTTTCAGAGTCAAGTATACTCAAAGTTGTGTTAAAATTGACACTTGTTTTTTTCTCTAGTGTTATCCAGAAAGCTCCACTGCACAGTAGTATTACCCAATTACTTAACTTTGTGTCAATGTGAATAAACACAATTACACATGATAAAAGTAATCCATTTCAATGTAAATGCACATCAACCCACCCCTCACCTTACCTTTAATCAATGTAACCATTTACACTGTCAACAGCGCAAGTGACATGCTCACCAGAGAAAGCAATATGGGACAACAAATAGAGATCTAATTCCATCCATACGACATTTGTATATCAAATGGTAATGCAGGTTGTCTGTCGGACATGAAAGAAAACAAAACCATGTTTTGACTTGGTTACTTTGTACACATTGAAATGTGAGTAATTAAAGGCACAGTGAGCAGCAACACTTCTGCATTTGATAAAACAGAGGCATTTCAAATTCAATTTTACAACAGATAACCTTTCTTGGGCGGTAAACAAAGCCATGGTATTTAGCCCAGTCCACTTTCATAACCTGAGTGCTAATGGGCACTTGCATTGCCATAGCAATCATAGAACCAGCTTTTACCATATTCAAAGGCACCATTTCACAGGACCAATGTCTTATTGACTAAAAAGTGTAAGTTTTAAACAGAAATCCCAAATCTTCACATGTGCAATCAAACCAGCTAACTCAAATGTTTCTCAGTCCTTCTCCGACCCAGCACAGTACTGGACAATATAGGCGTCTCTCTGACATAGTTCAGTCTTCATGAGTTGAAACAGATGTGTTAGATGAGAGAGACATCGTTCAGTACTCTGGGGTCCGGCAGCATTAACACACTGACCTAGTCTAGTATAACCCACTGAAAAATATTTTATTTATCTTCATTTGCTGAGTCTAAGTTAATCATAACATGCTGACCAGACCGGACACGTCGCGTGCCCAAGCGTTGCAAAATAAATGTAGAAATCCATGTTATTCAATTATTGCACCCACTGCTCGCGAGTGTCTGTGATGCCAAGGGCTAAAATAGAAGTCATTCCTATTTCTGACACAGATTGCGCTGAAGTTCTGCCTCTCCCATCTCCTCATTGGTTTATCAGGTACTCATGTGTCATCTCCTCATTGGTTATACCCACAAGTGTGACTGAAAGACGAACTGCAAGGTACACACTCCATTCCAGTTGGTGGCGGAATGCACCTTAAATTGGTTGCTAACCGCCATATCAAGTCTGGAAGTTCCGCCTCTCATCAACTCATTGGTTCTCACAACAAACATATGTCCGTCCCCTACTTCCTGTAAATAAAAGCCAACGTGGGTGCTTGAAAGATGGACGAGGAGAGATTTATCGTTGAAGTAGAGAAGTACTCACTTTTATATGACCCGTCTTCAAAATTCTACAAGGATCCAACTAATAAAGATGCGTTATGGAGAGAGATTGCAAAGACCATGCACATTTCAGGTAAAGTATAACAACCCAATGTTCATCCTTGGTATAAAACGAACTAGCTAGCCTTAGCTGAATGTAAATGTCATGTGTGCTGTATGCTTTTATTAATACATAAATCCTCTGAAGCCAACAGTCATGTGAGATTTTTGTGTTGAAAATTACAAGTATTTCAATTTTTCACATGTTCATGTAAATGTTTTGTTCGTTGTTGAAATAATGGTGGAATTGTACAATCGTTTTAAAGTGTAGAATGAATACACAAAACAAACGAAGATGTCAAAGTTGAACTTACTATCCCGAGTTGATAAACTACACACACACACTCTCACACAGTGCATCTAAGTAGGCCTAGCTACAACCATTCTGTCCTGGAAGTCAAGTTTGCCTTCCACAGAGGTGAAATATTTAGTAAACTTTTGTCTGACAGAAACTGTCCCCTGACCTGCTCTGTTGGCCTGGATGGCTATGCCTCTCATGCCTTGCCTCATCCCTGCCCCACCCTGCTGTAGCCACATCTCCACATCACAAGGCTATGTGAGGAAGTTGTGGAGGATGTACATTGCAACCACTAGGATATCAACCTCGCTTGGCAGTAGGTTTATTTTTGGTAGAGGATCCTCCATCTGGCCACAAGGATCCCGAATGCCTTCTCCACTGTCATTCGACAGAGATGATAGTTGAAGATTTCTTTCTCGTAGCTGATGTTATGCCCGGCATATGGCCTCATCAGGTAGGGCTTTAGTGGGAAGGCAGCGGGCACCACCAATGTGTATGGTATCTTTCCTAAATCTTCACCCCCAGCCAGAAAGGCACCTGCAGTGTTTTTGATGCCATTGCCCTTCCAAGTGGGGAGTTGGCATAGACTCCTCCATCACTGTTTCTCCCAAAATCCCCCACTTGAATAGCTGTGAAGTGGTAATTGGCATCCACAAGGGCGAGTAACACCACAGAGAAGGTTCCTTTATAATTAAAAAAAAAAATGTGTCCCTGAGTTTAGTGGTTTGGTGATCATAACATGTTTTCCATCAACCGATCCCAAACAATTGGGAAAGTCCCATTTTTCATGAAACTCTTGAAGTTTGTCTCCAGGTTTCCTCAGTGGGTCGTGGCAGATGGATCGCCAGCATCTTCCTCTCTATGGCCTCACAGGTCTCCATAATGCACTGCGACACTGTCTCGAATCCAAGACAGGTGAAGACTGGTGAAGGCCAGGCTGCAAATAGTCTCCAGATGCCAAACACCTGTAATGACAAAATAAACGTTTTGTTATTGGATAACAATCTAAATTATATTTACTCTTCACAGAAGTTGAATTGTGCAAAACCAGATGGAAGTCCCTCCGTGACACTTTTGTAAGGAACCTACGGAAGGCCCAGCCCAGTGGTTCTGGGGGAACCAATCAGAAAGAATGGAAATACATGAAAATATTATCATTGATACCTTACGTCCAGCCAAGAAGGTAAGTTATAATATACCTTTGAATTTATTGCACAGAATTTTAAATCTCAACAAATTGCAATATTGCTGCCTTTATTTTCTACCTGCTAAGTCACTACGTGATTGGTTCATGTCAACTGGTATCCCATTTCTGAATGAGTGATTTATATAGGCCTATAGATTATGAATCAGTCTCTTATTACAGAGGAATGATGAAAACCAGCAGTATTATACATTTTGGCCATTGTGACATTGTGATTAATTGAGCCTGAGCTGAGGTTTCTAAAGTTTACTTAAAACACATTTAACTTTTCATTTATGTTGACCTTTTTTCAGCTCAAGAGGCAACCTCAGCTTTGAAAATGCTGATTCGCTTCAGCCACAACCTATGGAACCCGATGACGCCGAAGACGACGTGGTGTCTCTGAGCCATGACCCTGTGCTTCAGATGCCTGAATAACAGTCAAGACCAACCACTACAGCAGTCCTTCTAAAATAGTGGGGCGTGCCCCCCTGAGGGGGCTCAGAGCGATGCCAGGGGGGGGCCGCGTGTGACCCCAGGGAACATGCTTTTTTGCAGCAGGGAGTAGGGTTTTTTGCACCGAACAAGAGCACACAGCACAGAGCAGGAGATATGAAGTGCAGTTAACAAACCCTTAAGACATTTACATTTACATTTAAGTCATTTAGCAGACGCTCTTATCCAGAGCGACTTACAAATTGGTGCATTCACCTTATGACATCCAGTGGAACAGCCACTTTACAATAGTGCATCTAAATCTTTTAAGGGGGGGGGTGAGAAGGATTACTTTATCCTATCCTAGGTATTCCTTAAAGAGGTGGGGTTTCAGGTGTCTCCGGAAGGTGGTGATTGACTCCGCTGTCCTGGCGTCGTGAGGGAGTTTGTTCCACCATTGGGGGCCAGAGCAGCGAACAGTTTTGACTGGGCTGAGCGGGAACTGTACTTCCTCAGTGGTAGGGAGGCGAGCAGGCCAGAGGTGGATGAACGCAGTGCCCTTGTTTGGGTGTAGGGCCTGATCAGAGCCTGGAGGTACTGAGGTGCCGTTCCCCTCACAGCTCCGTAGGCAAGCACCATGGTCTTGTAGCGGATGCGAGCTTCAACTGGAAGCCAGTGGAGAGAGCGGAGGAGCGGGGTGACGTGAGAGAACTTGGGAAGGGTGAACACCAGACGGGCTGCGGCGTTCTGGATGAGTTGTAGGGGTTTAATGGCACAGGCAGGAGCCCAGCCAACAGCGAGTTGCAGTAATCCAGACGGGAGATGACAAGTGCCTGGATTAGGACCTGCGCCGCTTCCTGTGTGAGGCAGGGTCGTACTCTGCGGATGTTGTAGAGCATGAACCTACAGGAACGGGCCACCGCCTTGATGTTAGTTGAGAACGACAGGGTGTTGTCCAGGATCACGCCAAGGTTCTTAGCGCTCTGGGAGGAGGACACAATGGAGTTGTCAACCGTGATGGCGAGATCATGGAACGGGCAGTCCTTCCCCGGGAGGAAGAGCAGCTCCGTCTTGCCGAGGTTCAGCTTGAGGTGGTGATCCGTCATCCACACTGATATGTCTGCCAGACATGCAGAGATGCGATTCGCCACCTGGTCATCAGAAGGGGAAAGGAGAAGATTAATTGTGTGTCGTCTGCATAGCAATGATAGGAGAGACCATGTGAGGTTATGACAGAGCCAAGTGACTTGGTGTATAGCGAGAATAGGAGAGGGCCTAGAACAGAGCCCTGGGGACACCAGTGGTGAGAGCGCGTGGTGAGGAGACAGATTCTCGCCACGCCACCTGGTAGGAGCGACCTGTCAGGTAGGACGCAATCCAAGCGTGGGCCGCGCCGGAGATGCCCAACTCGGAGAGGGTGGAGAGGAGGATCTGATGGTTCACAGTATCGAAGGCAGCCGATAGGTCTAGAAGGATGAGAGCAGAGGAGAGAGAGTTAGCTTTAGCAGTGCGGAGCGCCTCCGTGATACAGAAAAGAGCAGTCTCAGTTGAATGACTAGTCTTGAAACCTGACTGATTTGGATCAAGAAGGTCATTCTGAGAGAGATAGCGGGAGAGCTGGCCAAGGACGGCACGTTCAAGAGTTTTGGAGAGAAAAGAAAGAAGGGATACTAGTCTGTAGTTGTTGACATCGGAGGGATCGAGTGTAGGTTTTTTCAGAAGGGGTGCAACTCTCGCTCTCTTGAAGACGGAAGAGACGTAGCCAGCGGTCAGGGATGAGTTGATGAGCGAGGTGAGGTAAGGGAGAAGGTCTCCGGAAATGGTCTGGAGAAGAGAGGAGGGGATAGGGTCAAGCGGGCAGGTTGTTGGGCGGCCGGCCGTCACAAGACGCTAGATTTCATCTGGAGAGAGAGGGGAGAAAGAGGTCAGAGCACAGGGTAGGGCAGTGTGAGCAGAACCAGCGGTGTCGTTTGACTGAGCAAACGAGGATCGGATGTCGTCGACCTTCTTTTCAAAATGGTTGACGAAGTCATCTGCAGAGAGGGAGGAGGGGGGGGGAGGGGGAGGGGGAGGAGGATTCAGGAGGGAGGAGAAGGTGGCAAAGAGCTTCCTAGGGTTAGAGGCAGATGCTTGGAATTTAGAGTGGTAGAAAGTGGCTTTAGCAGCAGAGACAGAGGAGGAAAATGTAGAGAGGAGGGAGTGAAAGGATGCCAGGTCCGCAGGGAGGCGAGTTTTCCTCCATTTCCGCTCGGCTGCCCGGAGCCCTGTTCTGTGAGCTCGCAATGAGTCGTCGAGCCACGGAGCGGGAGGGGAGGGCCGAGCCGGCCTGGAGGATAGGGGACATAGAGAGTCAAAGGATGCAGAAAGGGAGGAGAGGAGGGTTGAGGAGGCAGAATCAGGAGATAGGTTGGAGAAGGCTTGAGCAGAGGGAAGAGATGATAGGATGGAAGAGGAGAGAGTAGCGGGGGAGAGAGAGCGAAGGTTGGGACGGCGCGATACCATCCGAGTAGTGGCAGTGTGGGAAGTGTTGGATGAGAGCGAGAGGGAAAAGGATACAAGGTAGTGGTCGGAGACTTGGAGGGGAGTTGCAATGAGGTTAGTGGAAGAACAGCATCTAGTAAAGATGAGGTCGAGCGTATTGCCTGCCTTGTGAGTAGGGGGGGAAGGTGAGAGGGTGAGGTCAAAAGAGGAGAGGAGGCAGAGAGGAATGAGTCAAAGGTAGACGTGGGGAGGTTAAAGTCGCCCAGAACTGTGAGAGGTGAGCCGTCCTCAGGAAAGGAGCTTATCAAGGCATCAAGCTCATTGATGAACTCTCCGAGGGGACCTGGAGGGCGATAAATGATAAGGATGTTAAGCTTGAAAGGGCTGGTAACTGTGACAGCATGAAAGTCAAAGGAGGCGATAGACAGATGGGTAAGGGGAGAAAGAGAGAATGACCACTTGGGAGAGATGAGGATCCCGGTGCCACCACCCCGCTGACCAGAAGCTCTCGGGGTGTGCGAGAACACGTGGGCGGACGAAGAGAGAGCAGTAGGAGTAGCAGTGTTATCTGTGGTGATCCATGTTTCCGTCAGTGCCAAGAAGTCGAGGGACTGGAGGGAGGCATAGGCTGAGATGAACTCTGCCTTGTTGGCCGCAGATCGGCAGTTCCAGAGGCTACCGGAGACCTGGAACTCCACATGGGTCGTGCGCGCTGGGACCACCAGATTAGGGTGGCCGCGGCCACGCGGTGTGGAGCGTTTGTATGGTCTGTGCAGAGAGGAGAGAACAGGGATAGACAGACACATAGTTGACAGGCTACAGAAGAGGCTACGCTAATGCAAGGAGATTGGAATGACAAGTGGACTACACGTCTCGAATGTTCAGAAAGTTAAGCTTACGTAGCAAGAATCTTATTGACTAAAATTATTAAAATGATACAGTACTGCTGAAGTAGGCTAGCTGGCAGTGGCTGCGTTGTTGACACTACACTAATCAAGTCGTTCCGTTGAGTGTAATAGTTTCTACAGTGCTGCTATTCGGGGGCTAGCTGGCTAGCTAGCAGTGTTGATTACGTTACGTTGCGTTAAAAGAACGACAATAGCTGGCTAGCTAACCTAGAAAATCGCTCTAGACTACACAATTATCTTTGATACACAGACGGCTATGTAGCTAGCTATGTAGCTAGCTACGATCAAACAAATCAAACCGTTGTGCTGTAATGAAATGAAATGAAAATGTGATACTACCTGTGGAGCGAAGCGGAATGCGACCGGGTTGTTGAGTGCGGAAGTTCTATTCAGTAGACGTTGGCTAGCTGTTGGCTAGCTAGCAGTGTCTCCTACGTTAAGGACGACAAATAGCTGGCTAACTAACCTCTGTAAATTAAGATAATCACTCTAAGACTACACGCTCTAAACTACACAATTATCTTGGATACGAAGACAACAAAGACAACTATGTAGCTAGCTAACACTACACTAATCAAGTCGTTCAGTTGAGTGTAATAGTTTCTACAGTGCTGCTATTCGGTAGACGGTGGACGTTTGCTAGCTGGCTAGCTGCTGGGCAGATAGCAGTGTAGACTACGTTAGGACGATGAAATACGAAGTTGCAATAGAAGTGCTGACTGTTTCACTTTGTTGTCCTCTTTCTTTTCCTTTTTCTTCTGTCCTTCTTTTGTCCTTATTTTGTCTTCCTTTCTTCTGTTAACTAGATATTTTTTGTTGTTATTCTTTGTAAGCTAGCTAGCTTCTTCCAGGAGAGTTAAGAGACGCCATGGAAAAATATTTAACAGGGATGAAAAGAAAGGCGGAGAGAGATGGAGATAATGAGACAAACATACGTCTCCCGAAAGCTAAGACGAGGAAATATGAGGAAGCGTATGTAGCGCTTGGCTTCACTGTGACTACGGTGGGATACGAGGAAAGGCCGGTATGTTTACTGTGTCTAAAAATGTTGGCAGTGGACAGCATGAAGCCAAATAAATTAAGGCCTCACATAAAGACATTACACCCCAATCACGCTGATAAGCCGCATTAGTTTTTTCAGCGAAAACATGCCGAATATTGCCAACAATCTTCCCGCTTTGTGAATGCTACTTCAGTAAACCAGCGAGTACTGTTAGCATCATATAAGGTGGCGTACCAAATTGCTCAGTGCAAAAAAAAACACTCCATGGCAGAGGAGCTGATACTGCCTGCAGCATTAGACATTGGTCTCCGTCATGCTGGATAACGTAAGTGCTGCAAAACTATCCCTCTGTCCAATGACAGTTGCCAGACGTATAAATGACATTGCTAACGATCTTAAAGAACAGCTGGAAGATAAACTCAGACAAACGTTTTGCCTTACAGTTCGATGAAGCAACTGACAGCAACAAAGACTGTTTGTTTATCGCTTATGTGCGTTTTGACATGACAAACTCCTTGTGTGAGGATCTACTTTTTCGTAAATATGTCAGAGACAGAGCCACAGTTGAAGAGCTATTCAAAATGCTGGACTGCTTCCTGACTGAGAATGGGCTAAAGTGGGAGAACTGCATTGGTGTTTGCAGTGATGGTGCACAGACCATGGCAAGGATGAGAAAAGGACTTCGGGCACTCATCAAGAAGGCCTCACCTAATGCTGAGTGGACACACTGTGTTATACACAGAGAAGCACTGTCATCAAAGCACCTTTCCTCTGAATTAAGTGAGGTTATGACTGACATTGTAGGTGTAGTCAATTTTATAAAGACCAGACCACTAAAAACAAGATTCTTCTCTGCTATCTGTGAGGAGATGGGAGCTGAACATCAAGCGGTGCTGTTTCACAGTGAAGCAAGGTGGCTGTCACGAGGAAAAGTCTTGTCCCGAGTTTTTGAGCTCAAGAGAGCAGATAAGAATGTTTTCGGAGCAGGAGCACAAGTATGACCTCGCAGAAAAATGTTATGATGAGAACTTCCTGGCAAAACTGGCCTACCTGAGTGACATATTTGAAAAGCTAAATGAACTAAATCTACAGCTCCAAGGGAAAGATAAACACCTCCCTCAGGTCACAGACCAGATCAGCTCTTTCACTCGAAAGCTTGCAATTTGGGGCAGGCGACTTTGATGAAGGAAATACTGATTCATTCGAGAACCTGCATGAATTTGTTGACACTACTGACTATGATGCTCAGTAATTCCATATATTAAGGAGCATATTTCATCACTGATGGGATTCTTTCAAAAGTACTTCCCTGAAAACAGTTCCCAATATGACTGGGTGAGAGATCCTTTCAATGCACCAGCTCCAACTGGTTTCAGCTCTGCAGAGGAGGACCAGTTCATTGATATGAAGTCTGACTCCACATTGAGACTGAGGTTCACATCACAGACACGGAGTGAATTCTGGCTGAGTGTAGAGAGGCAGTATCCACTCTTAGGGCAGAAGACCATAGTCATTCATCTTCCTTTTGCAACATCTTATCTTTGTGAGACTGGCTTCTCTGCTGTTGCTGCACTGAAGACCAAGTACAGGTCCCAGCTAAACATTTAGCAGGAGCTGAGAGTTGCAGTATCATGCTTCAAACCCCGTTGTGCTCCGCAAAACGTGCTGATTGTTTGCCATTAATCCTGACTTCCTCATTTTGATTTTTTTTTAAATCAGCACAATTTTTTTAATTCATTTTTGTTTTACAGGTCAGTGTTTCATAAATTGTGCTCCTGAGTTAATGTTGCTGATAAATTTGAATGTATTATTATTTATTGATTATATTTTGTTTTTCAGTATCAAATGGTGAAAGAAAATGACAGTTTAAGGGTTTATTTTTCTTTTTTAATTTCAGGGAAATCCATGCACTTTATGTCTTTTCTGTTACAGACTAAAAAACAATGTTAATAAAGTTATTCTTTAAGTTGATCTATATTTCTTTCTTTTTTTGTTTTCTTTAATGTTAATAAGGATACAATGTTATGCAGAGGTGTACTTACAACAATTTTATAGACAAATGATACTATTTACAGTCGCGGCGGAGATTTGGGGGGCACAAAATGTTTACTTCTTCCTAGGGGGGGCGTAACAGAAAATAATTAATAAATAAATAAAGTTGCACTTCCTACGGTTTCCACTAGATGTCAATCGTCTTTAGAAACTTCAATGAGGATTCTACTCTAAAGGAGGGGCTCATGAGAACTCTTTGAGTCAGTGGTCTGGCAGAGTGTCTCAGTCTCGTGATGCACGCTCCCAACAGAGTTACCTCTCGTTCCAGTGCTTTTCTTCAGACAAAGGAATTCTCCGGTTGGAACATTATTGATGTTTTATGTTAAAAACATCCTAACGATTGATTCCATACATCGTTTGACATGTTTCTAAAGAGATTGTAACAGAACTTTTCGAGTTTTTGTCTGGATGAAGTGCCTGTGCCTTATGAAGAAGGATTACTGGGCTGAACACGCTAACAGCAAGTGGCTATTTGGACATAAATGATGGAACTTTATGGAACAAATCAGTCATGTATTGTCGAACTGGAATTCCTGGGAGTGCCTTCTGATGAAGATCATCAAAGGTAAGTGAATATTTATGGTGTTATTTCCAGCTTCTGTTGACTCCAAAATGGTGGATAGTCCTCTGGCTGTTTTGGGTTCTGAGCGCCGTTCTCAGATTATGCTTTTTCCGTAAAGTTTTTTTGAAATCTGACACAGCGGTTGCATTAAGGAGGAGTCTATCTTTAAAGATGATGATACAATAATAAAAATGAAAAAACGTTTGGTTTTGTCATTGTATTATCTAAACCAGATCTATTGTGTTATATTCTCCTACATTCAATTCACAAACTTCAGTGTTTTCTTTCAAATTAAACCAAGAATATGCATATCCTTGGTTCTGGGCCTGAGCTACAGGCAGTTAGATTTGGGTATGTATTCAGGTGGAAATTGGAAAAGGTAGGGGGGTAACTGTAAGAGGTTTTAATGAGTGCTTGAGGTCACTAAGAAAAGTCTGGACATGGCCTGCTCTCCCTGGTGTAAGGAATTAGGCACTTTCCCATGTTTACTACATGTTTACTTGTCAGACTGAACAGTAGCCTAATAGACATGCAGGTGGCTTATATCTTCTAAATGCTTTATTATCCAAATGTAAAAGCATATACTGTACAGTACTGTATTTCTTCATCAGTATCTTCATGCTTTCGTTATAATAAAATAAGGATAAAAGTACTCTTTCAAAATGCTGATGTATATTTAGTTATGGATCCATAACGAATTACTATGGGAATAAATATCACTGAATTACAGAAATATTGGAACAAAGTTGTGTAACTCCTAACGGAAACCCTGAGGGTTTCGTTTTTCTCAGAATAGAAACACCATAATATTAATAAAATGAATTAAGCCAAATTTCTTTAAATCAATCCCATATACTATGTTATTACAAACAAAAATGTAATTCTTCGGTAATGCCAATATGGAAGACTATCAAATGCTTCTCAAAGATGCCCTCTGGTGGTCAAACTAGCACTAACTTGCGTTAACAGAAAAAATGGCTGACAATTAAATAACATGCAGTATGACGCAACTTTTAAAGGAGGAACCACTGTATAAAGCACCCACAAGCTACCGGTGGCTGAAAACACAATCATCGTGGGATGAACGAATGACAAAATTCCAGGCAAGGGCGGTCTATTTAAAAATCCTTCCTTCCTCCCTCGCCCCTTGCCCTGCAAGTGTGTACTCGCCATGATATGTCATCAGAAGTGTCCACTTAATTTGAGGGCTGAGGGGATAGGGTGTGTCTTTTAAGTGTTTAGACTGCAGCCCATGAAGTCGAAAGAATTGTCCGCAGATGTCCGAGACAGGATTGTGTCGAGGCACAGATCTGGGGAAGGGTACCAAAACATTTCTTCAGCATTGAAGGTCCCCAAGAACACAGTGGCCTCCATCATTCTTAAATGGAAGAAGTTTGGAACCACCAAGACTCTTCCCAGAGCTGGCCACCCAGCCAAACAAGGGAGAAGGGCTTTCATCAGGGAGGTGACCAAGAACCCGATGGCCACTCGGACAGTGCTGCAGAGTTCCTCTGTGGAGATGGGAGAACCTTCCAGAAGGACAACCATCTCTGCAGCACTCCACCAATCATACCTTTGTGATAGAATGGCCAGATGGAAGCCAGTCCTCAGTAAAAGGCACATGACAGCCCGCTTCGAGTTTGCCAAAAGGCACCTAAAAGACTCTCAGACCAGGAGAGACCTGAAAAGAACAGGGCTTCCCCCTAATGGCCATCTCTTGAGATCAGACATGCCTGCGTAACTGACGTCAGTGTGCTGCTAACACTGTCCCTGTGATCCTCTGCTTGCAAACACACCTGAATGCCCTTCTTGACAATTTACCAATCGTTTAACCTATAGAAAAAAATCTAATACGATAGCTCCATCGGCTACATTTCAAGCTAACTGTTGGGTGAGCTTATGCCAGGTTCTTAACCCTGTTACACTCATCCCTTTTAAACTAGCTACAAACCGAGCAACCCCGGCCGTTGAACTGTGCCCAACTGTGGATCCGGATCTTCACAGCACCAGTGCTGCAAACAGTATAGCTTCCTCCACTGTCCTTGTCCCATACCGGGCTCAAACTAGTAATCTTCTGCTTGCAAACATATGTGACCGCAAAAGTACCAACCATAGATAGGCGGCTGGTAACCGTAGGGTTGCCGGTTTAAATCTCTGAGCTGACTGGGGGATATCATATACATATATAGTATCTACCGCCGTGCATGTTAGCGTTTTTTGTTATGAATCTTGTTCTGGAGGCAGCTCTGCAAAGTGGTCACTAACTGGCACAACAACCCAGAACCTGCTGCAAATCCTGCCTCTCCCAACTCAACATTGGCTTTTCGAAGCATATGCCCATGTGCCATCTCCTCATTGGTTATACCCAAGTGGGTGATTGAAAGATGAACTGAGGTTGTTATGGTAATACACCTTATTTTGAAAGTTTGTTGCCAATCGCCATATTAAGTCCAAAGAAGAAAAAGCCTGGAAGAAGGAGATGACTAGAAACGATTCGGTTGACCGGTTCATGTGTGGATTAATTGTAGGAGTAGAGGACCTTGTGCATTTCAGGTAAAATAACTACTCAATGTGTATATCCCAGGACAAATTATATAGCAACAGCAAGCTAGCTTGCTAGGGAAGTCAGGAACCAATACACACAGTCAGTCAGGAAAGCTAAGGCCAGCTTCTTCAGGCAGAAATTTGCATCCTGTAGCTCCAACTCCAAAAAGTTCTGGGACACTGTGAAGTCCATGGAGAACAAGAGCACCTCCTCCCAGCTGCCCACTGCACTGAGGCTAGGTAACACGGTCACCACCGATAAATCCATGATTATCGAAAACTTCAACAAGCATTTCTCACCGGCTGGCCATGCCTTCCGCCTGGCTACTCCAACCTCGGCCAACAGCTGCCGCAGTCATCCCTCTCTTCAAAGGGGGAGACACCCTGGACCCAAACTGTTACAGACCTATATCCATCCTGCCCTGCCTATCTAAGGTCTTCGAAAGCCAAGTCAACAAACAGGTCACTGACCATCTCGAATCCCACTGTATCTTCTCCGCTGTGCAATCTGGTTTCCGAGCCGGTCACGGGTGCACCTCAGCCACGCTCAAGGTACTAAACGATATCATAACCGCCATTGATAAAAGACAGTACTGTGCAGCCGTCTTCATCGACCTTGCCAAGGCTTTCGACTCTGGCAATCACCATATTCTTATCGGCAGACTCAGTAGCCTCGGTTTTTCTGATGACTGCCTTGCCTGGTTCACCAACTACTTTGCAGACAGAGTTCAGTGTGTCAAATCGGAGGGCATGCTGTCCGGTCCTCTGGCAGTCTCTATGGGGGTGCCACAGGGTTCAATTCTCAGGCCGACTCTTATCTCTGTATATATCAATGATGTTGCTCTTGCTGCGGGCGATTCCCTGATCCACCTCTACGCAGACGACACCATTCTATATACTTCTGGCCCGTCCTTGGACACTGTGCTATCTAACCTCCAAACGAGCTTCAATGCCATACAACACTCCTTCCGTGGCCTCCAACTGCTCTTAAATGCTAGTAAAACCAAATGCATGCTTATCAACCGTTCGCTGCCTGCACCCGCACGCCTGACTAGCATCACCACCCTGGATGGTTCCGACCTTGAATATGTGGACATCTATAAGTACCTAGGTGTCTGGCTAGACTGTAAACTCTCCTTCCAGACTCATATCAAACATCTCCAATCGAAAATCAAATCTAGAGTCGGCTTTCTATTCCGCAACAAAGCCTCCTTCACTCACGCCGCCAAACTTACCCTAGTAAAACTGACTATCCTACCGATCCTCGACTTCGGCGATGTCATCTACAAAATTGCTTCCAACACTCTACTCAGCAAGCTGGATGCAGTTTATCACAGTGCCACCGGTTTTGTCACTAAAGCACCTTATACCACCCACCACTGCGACCTGTATGCTCTAGTCGGCTGGCCCTCGCTACATATTCGTCGCCAGACCCACTGGCTCCAGGTCATCTACAAGTCCATGCTAGGTAAAGCTCCGCCTTATCTCAGTTCACTGGTCACGATGGCAACACCCACCCGTAGCACTCGCTCCAGCAGGTGTATCTCACTGATCATCCCTAAAGCCAACACCTCATTTGGCCGCCTTTCGTTCCAGTTCTCTGCTGCCTGTGACTGGAACGAATTGCAAAAATCGCTGAAGTTGGAGACTTTTATTATCTCCCTCACCAACTTCAAACATCTGCTATCTGAGCAGCTAACCGATCGCTGCAGCTGTGCATAGTCTATCGGTAAATAGCCCACCCATTTTTACCTACCTCATCCCCATACTGTTTTTATTTATTTACTTTTCTGCTCTTTTGCACACTAATGTCTCTACCTGTACATGACCATCTGATCATTTATCACTCCAGTGTTAATCTGCAAAATTGTAATTATTCGCCTACCTCCTCATGCCTTTTGCACACAATGTATATAGACTCCCTTTTTTTCCTACTGTGTTATTGACTTGTTAATTGTTTACTCCATGTGTAACTCTGTGTTGTCTGTTCACACTGCTATGCTTTATCTTGGCCAGGTCGCAGTTGCAAATGAGAACTTGTTCTCAACTAGCCTACCTGGTTAAATAAAGGTGAAATAAAAAATTAAAATAAATAGCTATCTAAATAGGACAAATTAGCTAGGAACTAGCTAAATTGCCATAAATGTTTAACGCTTTTCAACCTGTCCCCAAATTCATATAATTGGCCCAGAGATTGTTTTGATATTTCAACCTGCATGTCGTGACCGCGTTTGGTGTGGGGGGGCCAAAATCCATTTGCGCGCGTCCGGTTTGGGCGTGTTGGTGTTAGGCTTTTTTCAAACAACCTCCCCCCTCTCCACCCCAGCGCCATTTCTCAACAAGCCTAGCGTGACTCTCCCTTTGATTCTGAAACGTGTGGATTTGTTTACACCGGCATAGCTAGCTAGCCAGCCATTTCATACAGCTACAGCAGCAGTCTACTAGCTAACCACTGGACACATAATGTCGAGTGATGAGATGAAATATAACGTTAAACTCCAAAAAGTATTTGCATTGTAATCCGATATGGCAACGTTGTGCAATTTTTCGTGATGTGTTCTATCGGTTCCCTTGCTAACGTTTGCTAAACCAAAACTAGTTTGACACAATTGCAACTACAGCTAGCTGCAATTGTTTCAAAGTTGTGAAATTGTTTTGTAATAGCCAATGTATGTAAGAAAGTATTTCACATAGCAGCGTCTTGTTTTTCACACTTTGTACAAAATAATAAAATGCAGTTCTACAGGATATTTCTTAACGTAAGCTCTTTATTAGCTAGCTATAACTGGCATGTTCACATATCACCAACCAGGATCAAACTGACCATGACCTTACCATTTGGGTGGCCTTAACCAATCATAGCACAGTATGATATGGCTGTAAAATGCATCCAATTACAATTCAGTATGTTTACACATGAATATTACAAGCAGGACATGGTGCTCCGGTACCACTTGCCGTGCAGTAGCAGAGAGAACAGCTGTGTCCTCTTCACGACTGTCTTGGTGTGCTTAGACCATGTTAGTTTGTTGGTGATGTGGACACCAAGGAACTTGAAGCTCTCAACCTGCTCCACTACAGCCCCGTAGATGAGAATGGGTGTGTGCTCTGTCCTCCTTTTCCTGTAGTCCACAATCATCACCTTTGTCTTGATCACCTTGAGTTGTCCTGGCACCACATGGCCAGGTCTCTGACTTCCACCCTATAGGCTTTCTCATCGTTGTCGGTGATCAGACCTATCACTTTTGTGTCATCGGCAAACTTAATAATGGCGTTGGAGTCATGCCTGGCCGTGCAGTCATGAGTGAACAGGGAGTACAGGAGGGGACTGAGCATGCACCCCTGAGGGGCCCATGTGTTGAGGATCAGCATGGCGGATGTGTTGTTTACCTACCCTTACTACCTGGAGGCGGCCCGTCAGGAAGTCCAGGATTCAGTTGCAGATGGAGGTGTTTAATCCCATGGTCCTTAGCTTATTGATGAGCTTTGAGGGCACTATGGTGTTGAACGCTGAGCTGTAGTCAATGAATAACATTCTCACATTGGTGTTCCTTTTGTCCAGGCGGGAAACAGCAGTGTGGAGTGTAATCGAGATTGCATCATCTGTGGATCTGTTGGGGCGGTATGCAAATTGGACTTGGTCTAGGGTTTCTGGGATAATGGTGTTGATGTGAGCCATGTCCAGCCTTTCAAAGCACTTCAAAGCACTTCATGGCTATGAGTACTAAGGGTCGGTAGTCATTTAGGCATGTTATCTTAGTTTTCTTAAGCACAGGGACTATGGTGGTCTGCTTAAAACATGTTGGTATTACAGACTCGGACAGGGAGAAGTTGAAGATGACAGTGAAGACACTTGCCAGTTGGTCAGCGCATCCTGGTCCTGGTAATTCATCTGGCCCTGCAGCCTTGTGAATGTTGACCTGTTTTAAAGGTATTACTCACATCAGCTGCAGAGAGTATGATTACATAGTCTTCCGGAACAACTGGTGCTCTCATGCATGTTTCAGTATTATTTGCCTCGAAGGGAGCATAGAAGTAGTTTAGCTCATCTGGTAGGCTCGTCTCACTGGGCAGCTCTCGACTGTGCTTCCCTTTATAGTCTGTAATGGTTTGCAAGCCGTGCCACATCCGGCGAGCATCAGAGCTGGTGTAGTACAATTCGATCTTAGTCCTGTATTGACACTTTGCCTGTTTGATGGTCCTTCGGAAGGCATAGCAGGATTTGAAAGCGGCAGCTCTAGCCTGTAGCGCAGTGCGGATGTTGCCTGTAATCCATAGCTTCTGGTTGGGGTATGTACGTGCGGTCACTGTGGGGGCGACGTTATCGATGCACTTACGTAGTAGAATGGAAGGAAGTGCGTGTTTATTCGATTGTCTACGAATTCTCAGAAGGCAGCCTGTCCTTTGGCCCCTTTTTCTCCACGCAAATCACGGGAATCTGGGCCTGTTCCCGGGAGAGCAGTATATAATTCACGTCGTGCTCGTCAGACTCGTTAAAGGAAAAAAAGTATTCTGCCAGTCTGGGTTGAATAATCACAGTCCTGATGTCCAGAAGTTATTTATTTTTCAGTCATAAGAGACGGTAGCGGCAACAATATGTACAAAATAAGTAAAAAAATAAATGACAAACAACGCAAAGAAACGAACAAATAAACACTTGGTTGGGGACACATAAAACTTCAGCTGTCTTCTCCGGCGCCATCTTATTATTACATTGTGACCATTCCTTGCATTTCAAAAATGATTTTAAACATTTTTTAAAAATATTTTTTTTCTTTGTATTATATTTTACCAGCTCTAATGTGTTATATTCTCCTACATTAATTTCACATTTCCACAAACTTCAAAGTGTTTCCTTTCAAATGGTATCAAGAATATGCATATCCTTGCTTCAGGTCCTGACCTACAGGCAGATGTCATTTCAGGCAAATTTTTTAAGAGAAATAAATAATAAGGGGGTCAATATAAATTGTCCAGGTAGCCATTTGAATAACTATTCAGCAGTCTTATGGCTTGGGGGTAGATGCCCTTTGGTCCCAGACTTGGCACTCCGGTACCGCTTGCCATGCGGTGAACTAATCCCAGGGTTAACTAGCAACATGCCCCATTACAGAGCCAGGGGGGTCAATGTTGTTTCGAAACCAACACGCTGTCACAGCTGTACCAAACACTGGGACCTTAAATACTTTTACTGTTGTTACATCCAGAATCATAATCTCTTGTCTGTCAAAATCCAAATGGTCTCCAACTAATGTGATTTACAGTAAATGTGATGGCCCACGGGAATTCCTGTTCAAAATCATATGTTTTCTTTTCCTGTTAGCTTGAGTATCTGCATAATAATTAACAGAATAATATCCTGATTGAGTTAGGAGATGGCCATCCAAAATAGAAACTTGTCAGTTTGCGAAAGAAGTATCGTGGAAATTTCCTCTATTTACCAAATCATGAGAGCAAACCACACACAAGTCAGAGTTAGTTATCAAAGTCCATCTTTAATTATATGAGCACTATCACAACCCTGTGACTCAATCAATGAATTCTCTGAGAGTCCCTTACACATTGCAACTGAGATCCTTTAATAGCAAAAGACACACATAGCCAGACAGCATAGGCATAATTTATCGTTCAGCTTTGTCTCCTAAACTATGCTCTCTTCTCAAACTCAGAACCATAAACAAATCCTCCATATCAACAGGCATATATCAAATCCATCCTATCTTGACAAGATCACAGAGACACACTGACTGGCGCACAGACATTGTGGAGCCAAGAGATACACGCTTGACCTCTCCCCTCTCTCCGGCCCAAGCAACTTAGTCTTGACATAGAACAGATACTGCAACCCCGCCACAGTATTATACAAAAATAACATTCTGATGAGAAGTAACTTACAAACATATGATGAATATAAAACATCTTACCTATGTTACCAACCAATTCTGATTATTCCCCAATGGTTCATGCAGCAGTCTGGACAGCGGGACAGCTGGAATTGGTTCCGACCAGACCTTGGGCTAGATTCAGGGCTTCATTAAATCTGGATCACAGAAGTTCAGCGTTATAGTGCAATTGAAATGTAAAGGTAATTTATGATTAAGCCGACAAATGCAGCGTTTACCGTGAATGCAGTCTCTTCTAATGCGGTAACATTGCCTTTAAATTTGTATTGCGCTATGACGCTGAACTTGGTTTATGAATGTCAAATGTGGTCCCGGTGATTTACTATAGGAAGATAAAAAGTGTGCACCCTTAATATGGGTCTTTCACTCCATACATTTTCCTTGACACCCAAAAGTACTTGTTACATTTTGAATGCTTAGCAGGACAGGAAAATAGTACAATTCAAGCACTTATCAACCGAACATCCTGGTCCTCCCTATTGCCTCTGATCTGGTGGACTCACTAAACACAAATGCTTTGTTTGTAAATTATGTCTGAATGTTGGAGTGTGCCCCTGGCTATCCGTCAATAAAAAGAAAAAAAGAAAATGGTGCTATCTGGTTTGTTTAATATAAGGAATTTGAAATGATTTATACTTTTGATACTTAAGTATATTTTAAACCAAATACTTTTGGAATTTTACTCAAGTTCTACTCAAATTTGACTGGGTGACTTTTACTTGAGTAATTTTCTATTAAGGTATTTTAACTTTTACTCAAGTATGACAGTTGGGCACTTTATCCACCACTGCGAATTGGACAGATAGGCTGAGCTCTAAATGAAATAAAACAATTGGTAGCACTGGTGCTCTCAACTCAAAACAGTTAGGAGCGCCCCAGCAATCCACTATAAGAAGATAAAAATGTTGCACCGGTAATAATATGGGTTAGATCTTTTAAACTGGTTGGGCCAGAAGCAAGTTTTCACTGTGGTAATGGTGCAACCATGACGCTATCGAATCTGCACTCACTTTGTTATCTAGGGCACTCGGGAACAACGCTACTGCGAAGCCTTAACATTGAAACAATTATTATCTGGGAGATTTGTTTTCATAGTCTCACAGTGCTCCAGAAATAAAACTCTTGGTCGCACACAGAAACATATTTCATTGCACTTTAGAGACCTGCTGATAGGCCATAAATTCCCCATCTAAATTATGGATTGGATTCAATCCGAATCGCAGATGATCAGCGTTAAAATGTAAAGGTAATTTCTGATTGAGCCGACATATGCAGCATTTACGGTGAATGCAATCTCCGCGACCGTGGGAACATTGCCTTTCATTGTCAATAAAAGCAGGTCTTCGCGCTATAAAAGCAGGTCTTCAGCGCTATGGATTGAATAGGGCCCCAACATAAAAAACATGCATTAGCCTAACATCAATGGTTTGACTTGTGAGAGTCATTATTTCTAAAATCGATAGAGCCTGCACTTTCTAGCACCACTTTGAACTAATGCGGTAGGGATAATAAGGGAGCGGTCTGTGACGCACAAGAGCAGCCGCTCACCGATATGTCAGGTCATACTCAGTTACACTTCTAACACCTCCAAAACATCTGCTATATGCTCGATCTGATTCAATCTTGGCCCTTGTTCCATTCAGTCTCCATATCTGCATCAATGAGTCACCCACAACCAGGCCCTGATCATGCTTTCCAGATTAGGTTTTTACCCTTGACAATATCCCTCGGCAGGCCCTGGCCAAGACGTACATCGCACAAGATGTAGAGCAGCAGAGAGAGAGGTAAGATAAGAGTATGAGCACAGTGAACGAGTGAGGAAGAGCAAAGTTACTTAGGAAAGAAAACAATGGAAAGAAAGATGGACAGACAAGTATTGCGGGTCTAGTCCAACCTAAAGATTCCCTTTTGTACAGGATATCATGTGATAAAGCTATCCCAGAAACCCAACGTGGGGGGGGGATAGTAGTTGCACACACTACACAGCCTTCGTAACAAGTCAAGTTTTGCCCAAAGATATTGTGTCAAATTACACTGCCAGTCAAAGGGGTCACTGTATTTACCTACACAAGCATTTCACGTTGTTAAAAATACGTAGGCCAGGATTCAATCTGTTTCAAAATTAAAAAGGGAGGCGGTGTGGTGATTGTTCAGTATGCTTTTATTTAATGTTTTTAAAGACACCACAGCTTCATCATAGTCAATCACACACATACTCACAAATACAAAAAAGGTATGGTTTCTTATGTTTTATTAAAAGTATTGTATTGGGTACCAATCTACTTTTGTTTTAAAAATCCTAAATGGTTTGGAGATTTTATTTCAAATAGGAGCCGACTATGAAACAAACAAACGTAATGTTTAGTTAATGATGATATTAAAGTTGCATTCATTGTTTCTGGTTTTAATTGAAGGTGTTCATTTTTACTCATCGGGTCACAACTGTCTTATCAGTGGTCATAGATCATAACTCTAATAACAGCGGGACTCAGTCTTTGACACAAAGGTTCATACATCCGTATTAAAAAAAGTTATCAAAACTCCCTGTTAAACTGGCTCAGAAGGCACATCACTGGAATCGCTCTTATTGAAGTGTTCATTCTTTTTTAGAAATGAATCAGACATCTGGCTAGCCTGCCCCGCATCCCCCCCAAACAAGAATGTGGTATCATAGTGCAACAATAAGCAGACTGTTAATGACCACATCGTGTGTTCTCTCCACACACATCGTTCAATATTTGTATTCCTTGGGATGGCAACACAAGTGACATTTCCATAATCTAAAACATGTTATTCAATCAAGTTCAGAGCAACATAATAATAGGCAACATAATTGGGTGTGAAAGCTGTACATCAATATGGTTTCATTGACTACTATGGCAGCTCAAAACTGTTTCTACAGAGACATTAAACCAATCCTTATAGTTCCAATGCAGTATAAATTCTTGAATAAATTTGACTAAACTGTAACCTTTTACATCCTCACAAAGAAAAATACACACAGATGTGGTTTTTACACCCTTGCAACACAGGGCTTCTGTCCTTAATAATGCGGATTCTGTGGTTTACCCCTTCAGTCAAAGGCTCTCAGGTTCTTGAAGGGTTCTTCAGTATAAGGCTAGTTCGGTGCAGCATGCCGACACGTACAGAACAGGGAAGAAACTAAATAAGCTGGCTATAAGCGTAAGCCGCTCCGCATACTTTCTATGTTCGTTTTAATGATCTGTCTAAAATGTGCATGTGTGGAGGTTATCCGTCCCTGTTAAAATGTATTTTCAGCCATTTATTATGCTGTTGACATGCAGTGCATGCTCAAATGACATGATTCAAGTTCTTGTTTTGGTCTGAGGACTTCTGTTTGTGGTTTTGGTTGTATGTGTAGCTCACAGTGCTAGTTTCAGAGACCAGGGCGCATCACAGGTTTCATGTCCCTCTTTGACGGTCTCTGACCACCACACCCAACACTAATGGCTTCGTCCACCCTAGCTCATTCTCATCTCTTGTGCAGCTTAATTTTGCCCTCTGTGTCCAGCTTTTGGATAACCTCCGTCTCAAAATCAGCATTGTGCACCCCAGTTTTCCTAAACGCACCAGCGTACTGGTTGTCCTCCCAGTAGTGGTGCCAGTTCCCCTGTTGGTCAGCTCCATAGCCAAACACAGACACCTGGAGAAGGACGGCAATGTTTAGCATTACTAGTGTTATTAGCATTCTGTTTACTTTCAGCCAGGCTGATACTAAAGAGAAGTCCATTTCCACTGAGAATTCCCCCCCCCAAAAGAAATCTGACCGTTTCCACATCTATGTCGCAGCTCAAGTGATTCACTGGTCTATGGCCTCAGTGGACCTGTTCTGACAAGGCGAGGCTAAATATACTTTTCAGCTTGCATTTACATAACATTGGCTTAGTATGAGCTTTTTAATTTTATTTTACCAGGTTAAGTTGACTGAGAACACATTCACAGTTACAGCAACGACCTGGGGAATAGTTACAGGGGAGAGGAGGGTGGATGAATGAGCCAATTGGAAGCTGGGGATGATTAGGTGGTCATGATGTTATGAGGGCCAGATTGGGAATTTAGCCAGGACACCTGGGTTACACAAAGGCAATGTTCCCAATCACTGGGGCATTGGGATATCTTTTTTTTTTAGACCAGAGGAGCTAATCACCTTCCACGGTTAACACCATCTCACAAAGTAACTGTGTTGATATTGCAAAGGTTGTTGATTCTACTCTTCACAAGTCCTCAGTGTCAGCCCTGGTTATGGAAACACAGTTCCCCCCCAAAATGACACTAGAGCTTACATTAACATAATCACTGGCGAGACACTGATGCTGCTATGGAAAAACCCCTATTGATGTCAAAGGATACTCACCTCATCGCAGATGTGAAGGGCAAATATAACTGCCAGCATGCCCGTGGAAGGGTATCTGCCATGGCGCTCTGTCCACCGGTCGTGGGTGTACTTAAAGAACGCTGGATTCACCACTATAACCTGCAAACGAGAGGGTGATTAGCTTTAACACACAAAACTAATCAACATTCATTCAATAGTTTTGCCCACCATGATAAGCCTTACCCTGTCCTTGTCAGCCTGTACCCGACCTTTCACCCTCATGTATGTCCTGAAGAAACATGCAGGGAAGACAACTATTTTATTTGACCTTTATTAAACAAGGTGGGTCAGTTGAGAACCAGTTCTCGTTTATAATGACGGCCTAGCCAAGAGGCAAAACATTGTCACCATAAAAACATGAACATTCTAAATATAGACTAAAAGACCATTTTACTTGCCTACGGAGCAGCAAGAGGAAATGCCCCTCCCTACATTCAGGCTCTGCTTAAAACCTACACCCCAATCCGAGTACTTCGTTCTGCCACCTCTGGTCTCTTGGCCCTTCCACCCCTTCGGGAGGGCAGCTCCCACTCACACTGTGATATGTGGTTGTCCCACCTAGCTATCTTAAGACGAATGCACTAACTGTAAGCTGCTCTGGATAAGAGCATCTGCTAAATGGCTAAAATGTCAATGTATAGACAAAGACAACAGTCACATCAAAAACAGACTACGACAAGGTCAAAAAGCTCAACAATGAACGCCATCTGTTGTAGTCAGTCAGACCCATACAATGCATTAGTCAGTTGAGTGCTTTGACAAGTGTTGTTGTGGTCGGTAGATGTGTGTTTGTAGTCAGTAATTGTGGTCAGTATTGTGTGGTTGTCGTCAGTAGTTGTACATTTGGGAGTGACAGTGAAAAGCTTGGGATTATCAAAGAGTGGACCTACGTTTTGATCTCTCCCGTCGAAAGGGCACTGGCCACCCACTGTAGATCGCGGAGTTTAAAGGGCAGCAGAACTAGGTGGACCCCAGGGGCGATGTCCACTGCACTCTCAGGGTACATGAAGTGGTGCGTCGTTCTGTTGCCCACGTCGGCTTCAAACCCTGCTGTGGTGGCTTTATTCATCCTTTACAGAGAAGAGAGAACCATTGTTTCAGTTCACAGGCAGGTCATGAACCAATCTGTGCCGATGTGGCGTGCGAGGCAACAATCACTGAATTAGATTTAACATGGTAGCCCTGCAGCTACTGGACTGTAGTGTATGTGTGAATTCATTCCAGACAGTCAGTCAACCACCTGATTTAACTAAGTATAGTCTTAATTGAATATGAATATGGTAATTTGGTCAGGTGGTTTGACGAGTGTCTGGAACTGAAGCCTGGTCACTGGTTCCTCAGGCTCAGTATGGCCTAATCCTGCCAAGGTGAATGGTTGTGGGTTGTTTGGATCATGGTGGGGTTGTGTAATGCCACCTCCACGCCTTTAGACTATTGGTGTTAAGGCCATTTTACTGTGGTAATGGCCATGATGTGATAATCATGCTCGTTTGGACTATGTATTTGCATAGAAGTAGTTAAGGTTATTTAATGGTTGTTTTGACTGATGGATTGGTTGTGTTGGGTCTAATGTTGCACGGTATACCGATACGTCGGTGGTTTTTCATACTAGAACATGAAAACCGGTTTGGCACTAAAATTTGTGCTACTTTAGGTACTTCTGTCAAATGTGTCTCACGGATCAAGTCTGTCTACAGCGCACCTAGCCTGCACTGGGAGTCTAGGCTGTATCATGGTAGCTTCTCACTCATGCTGAACCGAGGTTAATACACTTCAATAATGCGACACGGCATCTTAAAACTGTTAACTACTGTTTCTAAAACAATGTCCATATAGGCTAGAACACTTTACAATGCAAGATACCGGTAGCTTCCAGCTCTGTTAGGCCAACTTTTCTTGCTAGCTTACAGCTGAAGCTACTGTAACGTCAATTCACTACCCTAGTACTTTGTGTGCAAACCATAACGCAAAATGTTGGATTTCAAAGCTGATCGCTACCAAAACGTTATTCATTCACTTGGTCTCTAACTTCTCTCCAAAAGACTATCTATTCCCTCAGCGAACTGAAACGGTGTGTGTAGGGCTCTGATGGGCCGCCCCCCCCCCCTATTGCCTCATGAATGCTGTTATAGAGACAGTGCACACTTCTTTAAAATAAGCTACTTCTATGCAAATGCTGTTGATCAGTACAATAAATTAAGTCCCAAATAGAAGGGAAACAGATTGCTTGTCAACTGTTCCCCCATGAAATCAGCCAAAATTAGTTCAATGCATGCACACTCCTATTGAATATGCATTCACCTGTATTGTGAATAGGCCTAGGCTACATCACGATTTACCCTGTTTATCAAGAGATGTATCATTCAATTAAATTATTACCGTTATGTAGTTATTGTTTTTACGAAAGTGAAATTAATTGTATGATTGTATAAATGATTAATTAATGCATACATACATTGCTGTCTCTGAAAATGTTTTACATACATATTTTTGAATGTAATGTTGTTGAACTCAAAACATGCCCAACGATTGAACAGCGCAGTAGCAGAGTTTATCTGTCTGGCTCAAGTGCCAGGATGTGCCTTCTTTTTTTGCCGTGTTATCGAGTATTGTGATGGTATCAAGTATCGGGATACTAAACCTGGCATCGGTATAGAAGTCAAAATTACAGTATCGTGAAAACACTAGTTAGGTCATACCTTATGACACGGTTATGTGAGTCTATCAAGGAGCCGTATTGAGAGCCGAGCAGGTTTCCTGAGTTCCCCACCACTGCACACTTCCTGCACTGAGCTTGTTTGGGTTTGACATCCACGGCAGGGGGAGCGATGACCTGGAACATCTTCTGGATCACGTCATATATCGTCCGCTCATCGGTGGACCGCTGCAAAGCCTGATGGGAATGTTTAAAATTCACTTTAGGTGTGGGGTAACAATGATATCTCACAGGATTAAAGCCTGAGGTCACATTTGGCAAACAAACAAAAACAGGGCAATATATACAGTTGAAGTTGGAAGTTCACATACACTTAGGTTGGAGTCATTAAAACTCGTTTTGCTCCACAAAATTATTGTTAACAAACTATAGTTTGGGCCTCCCGGGTGGCGCAGTGGCCTAGGGCACTGCATCGCAGTGCTAGCTGTGCCACCAGAGACTCTGGGTTCGCGCCAAGGCTCTGTCGCAGCCGGCCATGACAGGGAGGTCCGTGAGGCGACGCACAATTGGCCTTGCGTCGTCCGGGTTAGGCCGGTAGGGATATCCTTGTCTCATCGCGCAATAGCGACCCCTATGGCGGGCTGGCCGCAGTGTGCGCAAACCAGGTCGCCAGGTGCACGGTGTTCCTCTGACACATTGGTGCGGCTGGCTTCTGGGTTGGATGTGCGCTGTGTTAAGAAGCAGTGCGGCTTGGTTGCGTAGTGTTTCGGAGGACGCATGGCTTTCGACCTTCGTCTCTCCCGAGACAAGATAGTAGCTACTGACAATTGGATACCACGAATTTGGGGAGATAAGGGGGTAAAAATAATAAATAAATAATAAAATAAACTATAGTTTTGGCAAGTCGGTTAGGACATCTACTTTGTGCATGACACAAGTAATTTTTCCAACAATTGTTAAGACTGATTATTTCACTTAGAATTCACTGTATCACAAATCATATGGGTCATACACTAAGTTGACTGTGCCTTTTAAACAGCTTGGAAAATTCCAGAAAATTATGTCATGGCTATAGAAGCTTCTGATAGGCTAATTGACATCATTTGAGTCAATTGGAAATGT
Source organism: Oncorhynchus keta (assembly GCF_023373465.1). Classification (NCBI taxonomy): domain Eukaryota; kingdom Metazoa; phylum Chordata; class Actinopteri; order Salmoniformes; family Salmonidae; genus Oncorhynchus; species Oncorhynchus keta. The sequence goes on along the minus strand of NC_068430.1, from coordinate 47,969,568 downwards.
AACTGTGGATGTATTTCAAGGCCTACCTTCAAACTCAGTGCCTCTTTGCTTGACATCATGGGAAAATCAAAAGAAATCAGCGAAGACCTCCAAAAATTGTAGACCTCCACAAGTCTGGTTCATCCTTTGGAGCAATTTCCAAATGCCTGAAGGTACCGTGTTCATCTGTACAAACAATAGTACGCAAGTATAAACACGCAGGCGTCATACCGCTTAGGAAGGTGACGCTTTCGGTCTCCTAGAGATGAACGTACTATGGTGCGAAATGTGCAAATAAATCCCAAAATAACAGCAAAGGACCTTGTGAAGATGCTGGGGGAAACAGGTACAACAGTATCTATATCCACAGTAAAACAAGTCCTATATCGACATAACCTGAAAGGCTGATCAGCAAGGAAGAAGCCACTGCTCCAAAACCGCCAAAAAAAAAGCCAGACTATGGTTTGCAACTGCACATGGGGACAAAGATCATACTTTTTGGAGAAATGTCCTCTGGTCTGATGAAACAAAAGTAGAACTGTTTGGCCATAATGACCGTCGTTATGTTTGGAGGAAAAAGGGGGAGGCTTGCAAGCCGAAGAACACAAGGTAAAACCGTGAAGCTAGGGGGTGGCAGCATCATGTTGTGGGATGCTTTGCTGCAGAAGGGATTGGTGAACTTCACAAAATAGATCGCATCATGAGGAAGAAAAATGATGTGGATATATTGAAGCAACATCTTAAGAAATCAGTCAGGAAGTTAAAGTTAAAATGGGTCTTCCAAATGGACAATGACCCCAAGAATACTTCCAAAGTTGTGGCAAAATGGCTTAAGGCGAACAAAGTCAAGGTATTGGAGTGGCCATCACAAAGCCTTGACCTCAATCCTATAGAAAATGTGTGGGCAGAACTGAAAAAGCGTGTGCGAGCAAGGAGGCCTACAAACCTGACTCCAACTTATCTCAACTCACAACTTATTGTGGGAAGGTTGTGGAAGGCTACCCGAAATGTTTGACCCAAGTTAAACAATTTAAAGGCAATGCTACCAAATACTAATTGAGTGTATGTAAACTTCTGATCCACTGTGGTGAAAGAAATTAAAGCTGAAATAAATCATTCTCTCTGCTATTATTCAGACATTAGACATTTCACATTCTTAAAATAAAGTGGTGAACCTAACTGGCCTAAGACAGGGAATTTTTACTTGGATTAAATGTTAGGAATTGTGAAAAACTGAGTTTAAATGTATTTGGCTAAGGTGTATGTAAACTTCAACTTCAACTGTACACTGGCATGGCATTCTTATCAGACCAACTATGGCAACACAGTGTGTGTATGTCCTGACCACTGCTTTTCAGTGCCACGGGAGCCATCACAATGCCAAGCTTATTTTAGTGTTACTTTCGAAACCTTGAATGCCTCAAATTATCTTTAAATAAAACATATTGAAACATGCTCAGACTGGTGAACGGCTTAAGGATGGCGAGTTCTCCTTTCTTTGCTCAGTCCCTTCAGGGAGTTTCTTTTGGAAAGTAATCACCCTGACGATTACAGTGCATGGAATCCACCGCAGTAGGTTTTAATGACATTTGGCCATGGAATGATGGTAGTAACAGAGCACATTTAGTTTTCACTCTGCAGCACAGAGGCTGTCTTTTCCAGATGTACTGGACGTTTGCCACGGAAGAAAATGTTGACTTCAAACATTGATATTTGCAGCATGCTTGAGAGATAAGAGTAGGACTACTAAGTCCCTCATAGGAATAAAATGATAACAGATGAGTATGTCTGGGAATACACACATTTCTCATGCATGTCAGCAAATTTTTGCTGGCCACGTCTTGATTTTTTTTTCAAATGACTCATTATTGAATGGTGGTGAACAGGACATGCAGTGTGTAACGGATGTGAAACAGCTAGCTTAGTTAGCGGTGGTGCGCGCTAAATAGCGTTTCAATCGGTGACGTCACTTGCTCTGAGACCTTGAAGTAGTGGTTCCCCTTGCTCTGCAAGGGCCACGGGTGACTGTTGTTGATGTGTGCAGAGGGTCCCTGGTTCGTGCCCGGGTATGGGCGAGGGGACGGTCTAAAGTTATACTGTTACAAGTGCAATAAAAAAAGTATTTACCCCCTTTCAGATTTTCTCTAGTCTTGTATATTTTTTTATACTGGATTTAAATCAGATCTTCAACCAAAACCTAATATTAAATAAAGGGAAACTGAGTGAACAAATAACAAAATGTTGATGCTTATTTCATTCATTTAATAAACAACACCCAATGTCCCTGTGCGAAAAGTAAGAGAGTACCACAGTATGTGTCATAATACCCATAAAACTTAGCGGTCAAACAATGAATAAATGAGCTGCATTTCTTTAAATTGAAAATGCTGTGAACTGTATTGTGCAAGTTTTAAATTGACACAAAACCTGTTAGCAAAGGTGTCAGCGAAAGATGATGTGCAGGTGTTTGCAGGGATTTGTGGTCTTGCATGATGTCTACTTTGATGCTTATTAGAGCACATTGATAAGTCACCTTGTCTGAGACAGATACACAGGGTAAACATACATTTTTTAAAAACAGTTTCTAAAATTACCTATGGGAAAAATTAATGGTGGAAAAACGATTGGAACCATTTCCCTGTTTGACCGCTAGGTTTAATGGGTATTATGACACCTCCACTGTTGGTCTCTATAGCCCCCTTACTCTCAATAACTGGTTGTACCACCTTTAGCTGCAATGACTGTAACGAAACGCTTCCTGTAGTTGTTGATCAGTCTTTCACATCGCTGTGGAAGAAATTTTACCCACTCAGCGACATTTGTGGGTTTTCGAGCATGAACAGCTCGTTTCGGGTCCTGCCACAACATCTCAATCGGGTTTAGGTCTGGACTTTGACTAGTTCATTCCAAAACGTAAAATTGCTTTTCAGGCTTTCTGTAGACGCACTTGTGTGTTTTGGATCATTGTCTTGCTGCATGATCCAGCTGCACTTCACAGTGGCGACCCGTCATTCAGTGCTGTTTTGAGCAACACACTTTTAGGTAAAAAAAGAAATAATAATCATTGAGTTAATAACACTGACACGGTCGCCAGGTGTACAGTGTTTCCTCCGACACATTGGTGCAGCTGGCTTCCGGGTTAAGTGTGCACTGTGCCAAGAAGAAATGCGGCTTGGCTGAGTTGTGTTTCGGAGGACGCGCGGCTCTCGACCCTCGCCACTCCTGAGTCCGTACGGGAGTTGCAGCGATGAGACAAGACTAACTACCAATTGGATCCCACGAAAATTGGGGAGAAAAAAGGGGTAAAAAAAATTGTGCCCATCCAAGAAGGCTCAAAGTCATTGGCCACAGAATTACATCAAATCACATTATATTTACAGTAGCTTTGATTGGACTGATGTCAACGTTTACTTTCAAAGTCTTAGCTAGCAGTCATCATCAGTTGTCATCAAGTTGACAATCTACTGGCAAATCCTTTTGAAATCCTTGTCATATGAAGATAAATAATGAAGAGAAATTATAGATAAAACGTATCGGTTCTTTGGCCATTGTACATAAAGATTACACAACAAGTTGGCAATCGCAAATTCAACAATGAGCCGTTTGGAAGGAATCTGTCGCTAACTGAAAGCGTTACAAAGAAACCACTAACATTCGCCTGCTATTCAATGGAGTGGTTGTGTTCCCCCCACCCCAAGTTTCCACCATAAATTCAGAGAATGCCAGACTTTGATGACAAAATTTGCGCACAAAGGACCGCTGCGCCACCTTCACAAGGTGAGTCCAAAAATGTATTGTATGTTGCTCCATAAATTATGTAATATGCAAGGGAGAAATCTATTCTGTAGCTAAGAAAGTAATACTAAGTATATATTGTGTTGTAAACTGTTAGTAGCCCATGTGCCTCACCCTAATAATTTGGTCTATTTTCACCAACGCGGTATTGTAAACATCGTTCGTGGCCCGGTTTGTGCTTGTTTGGCTACGGCTTTGACAGTGCTACTGATAGTATTGGTGGTGCTTGGCGTGCAAGTGCAAATTCAGCATGCACAACATTCTATAATATAATTGTGTTATTTGATGTGTCAAATTAAAAGCGTATTTAAAGTGTCAAATAGTGTTATATGACATGTATCTTTTTTGACACGCAAAGACCCAAACGGCATTTAATGTACCTCACCCTGATAATTTGGTCTATTTTCACCTCTTAAATTTCACCTACTGTTCTAACTTGGTGGTGCACAAATTGCCTATAACCTGTTTAGAGAAATGTAATCATTGAATATTGTAAGAGCTTTCACTGTCTGTTTATATGTCCCATTTATTTATCCTACGGTTCTAACTTGTACAGGGAGTAAACTGTAAGAACGGCCCATGTTCTGAATTCTGTCGCTGTACATTTCAAAAGTGCTGAACAAATAGTTATTGACTATGTCCGTCGTCGCTTGCTCATTGTCTTAAATCGAAATGACGGATTTTTGATTAACGTCCCCTTATGCCATAGTTTGTACATCTCAATTGTCAGTAGAAACCACATTTGTTTAAGCAAGTCTGTCATTTCAGCTATGTTTTTTTTAAGGCATTAAATTAGGCTGAATTAACTGTTTCGATGCCAGACAAGGCTCAGATGAAAGCCAGGTGTAGCAGTGGTAAGCTGTTGAGACTGCTGTTGGGACAGTTTTATGTAGGTCCTACAGTTTGTGGGCACCATTTGTCACCGTTATCGTGCAATTAATGTATTGTTTAGTGTTTTGTAGTGGCTTTGCTGGCATACATCCCACATTTTTTGTTTGTTTGCACCACCAAGATTTACATGCTAAAATCGCCACTGGCACTTCAGCTCATGGACGGATGGCCTGACATTCTCCTGTAAATTATTTGATACAGAGCAGAATTCATGGTTCCTTCAACAAATACATGGTTCAGAATTCATGGTTCCTTCAACGATGGTCCTGAGGCAGCAAAGCATTCCCAAACCATCACACTACCACCACCAATTTCATCCACAGCGATGTGCGGGACTGATCAACAACTACAGGAAGTGTTTGGTTGCAGTCATTGCAGCTAAAGGTGGTACAACCAGTTGAGTGTAAAGGGGGCAATTATTTTTTCACACCGGATCTTGGGTGATGCATAACACTGTGTATTAAATAAATGTAATTAGTATTGTGTTATTTGTTCATTCGTGTTCCCATGATCTAATATCTAGAGGGTAGCAGCAGTGTCAGGGGGGGGAGACATAGCAAATAGTCTGGGTAGGTATTTGTTTAGGTGTTCAGGGGTTTCATGGCTTGGGGGTAGAAGCTGTTTTATACAAGCCTCTTGGACCTAGACTTGGCGCTCCGGTACAGCTTGTCATGCAGTAGCAGAGAGAACAGTCTATGACTAGGGTGGCTGGAGTCTTTGACAATTTTTAGGGCCTTCCTCTGACACCGCATAGTATAGAGGTCCTGGATGGCAGGAAGCTTGGCCCCAGTGATGTACTGGGCCGTACGCATTACCCTCTGTAGTGCCTTGCGGTCGGAGGCCGAGCAGTTGGCATACCAGGCAGTGATGCAATCAGTCAGGCTGCTCTCGATGGTGCAGCTGTAGAAACTTTTGAGGATCTGAGGACCCATGCCAAATCTTTTCAGTCTCATGAGGGGGAATAGGTTTTGTCATGCACTCTTCACGACTGTCTTGGTGTGCTGGGACCACGTTAGTTTGTTGGTGATGTGGACACCAAGGAACTTGAAGCACCATCAATGAGAATGGGGAGAATGAGAATCCTTTTCCTGTAGTCCACTATCCTATCCTTTGTCTTGATGGCGTTGAGGGAGAGGTTGTTGTCCTGGCACCACATGGTCCGGTCTCTGACCTCCTCCCTATAGGCTCTCATCGTTGTCGGTGATCATCTGCAAACTTAATGATGGTGTTGGAGTCGTGCCTGGCCGTGCAGTCATTAGTGAACAGGGAGTACAAGGAGGGGACTGAGCAGGCACCCCTGAGGGGCCCCTGTGTTGAGGATCAGCGTGGCGAATATGTTGTGACCTACCCTTACCACCTGGGGGCGGCCCGTCAGGAAGTCCAGGATTCAGTTGCAGAGGGCAGTGTTTACTCCCAGGGTCCTTAGCTTATTGATGCGCTTTGAGGGCACTATGGTGTTGAACGCTGAGCTGTAGTTAATGAATAGCATTCTCACACAGGTGTTCCTTTTGTCCAGGTGGGAAAGGGCAGTGTGGAGTGCAATAAAGATTGCATCATCTGTGGATCTGTTGGGGCTGTATGCAAATTGGACTGGGTCTTGTGTCTCTGGGATAATGGTGTTGATGTGAGCCATGTCCAGCCTTTCAAAGCACTTCATGGCTACAGATGTGAGTGCTACGGGTCGGTAGTGGTTTAGGAAGGTTACCTTAGTGTTCATGGGCACAGGCACTATGGTGGTCTGCTTAAAACATGTTGGTATTACAGACTCAAAGAGGGAGAGGTTGAAAATGTCAGTGAAGACACTTGCCAGTTGGTCAGCGCATGTCCTGGTAATCCATCTGGCCCTGCGGCCTTGTGAATGTTGAGCTGTTTACAGGTCTTACTCATATCGGCTGCAGAGAGCGTGATCATACAGTCTTCTAGAACAGCTGATGCTCTCATGCATGTTTCAGTGTAAATTGCCTCGAAGTGAGCATAGAAGTATTTCAGCTCGTCTAGTAGGCTTGTGTGACTGCGCCGCTCTCGGCTGTGCTTCCCACTCTTTGAAAGCGGCAGCTATTGCCTTTAGCTCGGTGTGGATGTTGCCTATAATCCATAGCTTCTGGTTGGGGTATGTACTGTGTCACTGTGGGGACGACGTCATCGATGCACTTATTGATGAAGCCAATGACAGATGTGGTGTACTCCTCAACGCCATCGGCGGAATCCTGGGAACATATTCCAATCTGTGCTAGCAAAACAGTCCTGTAGCTTAGCATCTGCTTTAACTGACCACTTTTTATTGATCTAGTCACAGGTGCTTCCTGTTTTAATTTTTGCTTGTACGCAGGAATCAGGAGGATAGAATTCTGGTCAGATTTGACAAATGGAGGACGAGGGTGAGCCTTGTATGCGTCTCTGTGTGTGGAGTAAAGGTGTCCCCCCTCTAGCTACACATTTAACATGCTGATAGAAATTTGGTAAAATGGATTTAAGTTTCCCTGCATTAAAGTTCCCGGCTACTAGGAGTGCCGCCTCTGGGTGAGCGTTTTCTTTTTTGCTTACTGGCGGAATACATCTCATTCTATGCTGTCTTAGTGCCATCCTCTGACTGTGGTGGTATGTAAACAGATACAAAGAATACAGATTAAAACTCTCTAGGTAGGTAGTGTGGTCTACATCTTATCTTGAGATACTCTACCTCAGGCGAGCAATAGCTCGAAACTTCCTTAGATATCGTGCACAAGCTGTTATTTACAAAAATACATAGTCCGCAACCCCTTGTCTCACCATCACTCATCCTGCCGGTGCGGTGTATAACCAGCCAGCTGTATGTTGATATTGTCGTCATTCAGCCACGTCTCCGTGAAGCACAAGATATTACAGTATTGATTGTCCCGTTGGTAGTTTAATCTTCCACGTAAGTCATCTATTTTATTGTCCAAGATTGCACGTTTACTAGCAGAATGGAATGAATTGGGGGTTTATTCGATCGCTTACGAATTCTCAGAAGGCAGCCCGCCCTCCGGACCCTTTTTCTCCACCTCCTCTTCCCGCAAATCATGGGGATGTGGGCCTGTTCCGGAGAAAGCAGTATATCGTTCACGTCGGCCTCGTCAGACTCGTTAAAGGAAAAAATGGATTCTGCCAGTCCGTGGAGAGTAATTGCAGTCCTGATGTCCAGAAATTATTTCCAGGCATAAGAGACAGTAGTGGCAACATTATGTACAAAATAGGTATTTTTTATTTATTTACAAACAACGCAAATAAACTAACAAAAAAACACACTCGGTTGGATACCGTCTTACCATTTTGTCATCACCAGACTGACTTTAGTTGCAGTATAACATTAGCTAGCTAGCTAAGATTGAGGGGAGACCTCCAGATTTTAGCTCGCTAACATTAGCATATCTTGCTATTTTTGATGAACTTTGCCAGCAAATGACAACATTGCCATCTGTCTAAATTAAATTTGACAACATGATGATGCTGGTAAAGTTGTTTCCTATGAAATATGTGCCTACTTTAGCAATGTCATCGTATTCCCAAGCCCCTATAATGTAATTTAGACTAAACAGTCATTAGCCCTGTTTAAAGTCATTAGCCCCTGTTCCACATTAGAGCATCAATATGGCTGCGGCGTCTTTAGAACGTTGATAACAAAGACAACGACACGACTGAGTGACCCATAAATAGTGATACAAATGTATTACATTGTACTGATGTACTAATATTAATGTACTGGACTCAAGATATACTCGAGATAAAGGGTCGTAATTTGGAGGCTGAGAAGCAATAGTCAGATCATCGATAAAGGAGACATTCAATATATCCTTATCTGCATTGTCATAGCTAAGCGATAATTTTAGGGAAAGTGGGAAAGTTTGTTTGGGAAAGTGACAGATTCATTCATATTTTTGCTTCATTTGTCATATAATTTTTTGCTGTATAATCCTACACCTTTAACAATTGGTTGACCGTTTTTGGCCACATACAGTATATAACCACACTATTTGGCCCCTCTCATCAATAATAAACGTCTTACCAGCCACCACTTCAAGGCCAGGGGGTCCATGTTGTTGTCTCCGTCTGTGAGAAAGGGCTGCTGCTGGGGGTCATAGTGCTGAGCGAACCACTCTGAGACCTCCATGTCTGCTATGCAGGACGGACACCCACATATCCTGTCCGGGCTGGGCACCGTGGCACTCGGTGGAGCCCATGTTCGGTTAACAGCGTGCCAATGCACAGTCCTGGAGGTAGCATGGGTCTCCATCAAAGTCAAAGACAGGATGTTGTTCTTCTGAATGGTGTGGGTGGCAATCATGACAAAGATGATCCCACCAAACAGAGCAAACAGGCACAACTTCCTCTTGGATAGCATGACTGGACTGTTTGAGCCAGTGCCCTGGGTAAAAGGCAACCTAGACAACCTAAAATTAAAGCAGGAAGCAGTGTTGATTTCTTGGCACCACTGCTCTGTGAGTATACTTTGTCAGTGGAGTCGAGGGTAAGAACCAGACACATTCAGCAAATATATCAGGAATCTCCCTGTTTTTACAGCCAAAGGGAAGGTACACTTCTTAAAATTACTGGCAAGTTATACATGTAACAAACATGCAGAATAATTAGTTGATACCAGAGTTTATAAAGGAAAGAGGGGGTTTGCTGGAGTGTGACCTTGGCCTAATGTGTCCTATTTGGCCATGCTGGTCTGCCACAGGAAGAGGAGAGTGAGTTTGAGTAAAAGACTTGACCGAATACTTTTGTCTGCCGCTTAAGAAGAGACACTGCCTTGCCCTGCTCAAGGCGATCGGCGAGGAAATTAAAAAGAGGAAGGTTAAAAATAGAGCCTTCGGTTTCCAAACACCCTGTCCAGACCAAAGGCGGCCCCTCATTGGTTCAACCTCTTGTTTCTCTCCAGAGCTCTGGTCTGCATGCGCTGCACAGCTTCCTGCTCCTAGAAGACAAACACATACAGATATCAGCATCTGAAAAAAAAAAGAAAGTAAAACCAAGATGCTTAGGAAATAAATAAAACGGGGAGAGAAATCAATTACTCCAACAATCACATATTGAACAGTCACCGCAGCCTTTGATTAAACTCCCCATCCATGCAGGGCTCAATACATAATCTTGAAAACATCAATCAAACTCATACTGTGTGGATGGCCATACTGTGTGAGCCTTCTGTTGTTAGAACCTTTCTCCTGTTGTGGCACAGAAAGATGAAGCCTCTTTCTTCACATTGAATTCTCAGAGCACAACACGATCATCTATGGAGAAGAAAGCCAGAACAACTTGCCTCTCCGCAAGCAGTAGAAACACAATGACTAAGCCGAAGTGTCCGCTCTGCACACACGTTCATGAATAAAGTCACACACTGGCTCTGCATTAATGCAACTCCTACAGATACACTGCCTGCATAAACTGTAGCTACAGCTGTCAGGAAACACAAATAGAAACCTTCTTGCCTTTGTTAAGAGACCATTAACCATTAAGCAAGGCTTTCAAATTGATGCTAGTCAAACATACCAACTCCCGTGGCTCCCTTCCAGTGGCTTTGAATCAATACTGAGCCCCTTTGGGGCCAGACTCAGTGGTACCAGGGATGCAGAATCACTTGCATTGCAATAAGCCAGCCTGCTGACTTCCCTCACTGGGCTGCTGCTGCCTCTGGAGTCAGACCAAGTTCTGAGCCTGCTCTGGAAGTTGACTTTGCCTGGGCAGCCTGTGCCAGAAGCCTCAGCAGCCTTCTCCAATACTCATAGACGTCTAGGTTGTTTCACAAGTTTGAACATCACATTATGGCAGTTTAGCACAGTACAGGACAGTAGTATTATTCAGTAGAGAAGAGTACAGTACGAAACAGTATAGTTAAATTCAGTGGAGTACAGTACATTAGAGTAAAGTAGGGTACAATACAGTACACTAATGTACATTTCCTTATTCTACTGTGTACTCTAATGTACTTTACTCTGCTGTGCTCGACTGTACTGTGCAAATCTAAACCAAATATAGACGTCCATGTTTGGGACAAATATAGGCCGATCTGGACCGGATGTCTGTGGACGTTGAAAATCAATGCCGGTGTGGACTGTACCAAAAATAAATGGCTGGTCCGGACCAAAAAAAGTTGCTGCCGTCGGTAAATGCTTAGTGGGTTAGGAATATCTAATTTCAAAACAGGCCATCATAAATTATAATTCGTCACGTTTTACCAGTGAAATGTGATCATTTGCAATCATTTGATCTCAATCAGTTGCATGGGAATATGCATTTAGATCTTAAATTACTGTTTCGTGAGTGAATAAATGCAGATTGTGTTACACTATAAGCCTTTCTTTTGAAAGCCTACTTTGTTTCAATCATCGCATATATCCCGCCTATTGGTGAGCACTGTTCAGTTTTGGCCGCATGAGAAAAACATTGACAGCTTCAGATAAGAAATGACTGAGGATTCTTTGGTGTAACATATTAGAGGCCTATGGTAGAGTATATGCTATTATATCAGGTTTTGTTAGGTAAAATACTAATTCATCATTGTGATCTTGCGAGACATTGATTCAACTTTAATCTAACTTTACTAAACAAGCACCATTGTGAGAAGTGATAATCTTCCACTTTTAATAATAATAATAATAATGTGATGAGTAGGACTATTAGGTGCAGGCAACAGATCTTGATGATGAGGGTTATTTTAAGCGATTTGAGCGCCCTTCGAATCGTGGTGCTGAAAGGACAGCACCATAACCAAGTGATCACATACAGTGGTTCCGCCTTTAAAAGTTGCGAGCTTATGCCGCGGGACTTAGAGGTACCCAGCGTCATGGCTTCATTGCGCCAGACCACAGCAGGGGGGAGTTAGAGCACTCATTATGCATTTGGGTCCCAAGGTTTTTATATAACCAATCATATTGAGTGGTTCCAATGACGAATTTGACGTTATGCCACCTGTCGCTGTTCACTTTCTTCAGCAAAGATATCTGACAAAAACATTACGGTGGAAGCAAATGTAAGTAATTATAAATTCATAACGAGTCAAGCAAAACATGTACAATTGAGAGGAATATGTTAGTGAGTGTAGAGAAACTATTGTGCATATTTTTTGGTCAAAAAGTTAAATTGTGAAAATTGCTATTTAGCAAGTATTTTTTCAGTCATATCCAATACCAGGTGTATCAAACTCCATTCTTTGAACTATGCTGTGTCTGTATGTATGTATTACAATTATACACTTAAACAGTGTTTACCACTACCACACATCAATGATTACACATTGTAACTACGCAATAGACTAGAACCGTGATTTAAGTAAAGGCTGATTTGTAATTCATATATACAGAAAAAAACAGTACACTACACTTCCTATGCATATCTAACTCCATCTGCATTAATCTGAGGAGGGTCTCCCAGCCACGTGGACGATTGAAAACAGGGCAGCAAACTTTTTTTGTCACCCCAGTGGTTTAGAGCATATTACTATGTGCCTGTGAATAACCAGACCTTCCAACAAACTTGCTGAAATGCTGGATTATTGACGTACAACCGAAGGTGCTACCATATCCTGTCAGCACGCCCATAAGCGAGCCACTCAGATGGAGAATGATGTATGGAAGAGGGCGAGGAACGAGATGGGAATAACAATCCAGGCTATTTGCTCTGAGACCGGCATAACAATGTAATGAAACAAGCAAGGAGCAGGTTTCGAACCCTCAACATTCTAGCCCAAAGACCGGCACGCAATCGACTGTGTCCAAATGTATTAATTGGGGTTGGGGCCGATTGTGGCTAAAAATACTATCAATTGTAATCTTTATCAATGTTTCTAGGATGGGCTATTAGCTGAACAATAGACTATTCAACCTTTACTAAAGAATTGTCTAATAGCCGAGCTAGGTGTGAAACCCCCTCCTCCCCAAGTTGCAACAAATCATTTGTACAGTTGAAGTCAGAAGTTTACATACATTTAGGTTGGAGTCATTAAAACTCGTTTTTCAACCACTCCACAAATGTCTTGTTAACAAACTATAGTTTTGGCAAGTCGGTTAGGACATCTACTTTGTGCATAACAAGACATTTTTTCAACAATTGTTTACAGACAGATTATTTCACTGTATCACAATTCCAGTGGGTCAGAAGATTACATACACAAAGTTGACTGTGCCTTTAAACAGCTTGGACAATTCCAGAAAATTATGTCATGGCTTTAGAAGCTTCTGCAGGCTAATTGACATCATTTGAGTCAATTGGAAATGTACCTGTGGATGTATTTCACGGCCTACCTTCAAACTCAGTGCCTCTTTGCTTGACATCATGGGAAAATCAAAAGAAATCAGAAGTCTTCAGAAGAAAAAATGGTAGACCTCCACAAGCCTGGTTCATCCTTGGGAGCAATTTCCAACTGCCTGAAGGTACCAGGTTCATCTGTACAAACAATAGTATGCAAGTATAAACACCATTGGACCATGCAGCCGTCATAGAGCTCAGGAAGAAGACACGTTCTGTCTCCTAGAGATGATGTACTAATGGTGCGAAAAGAGAAAATCAATCCCAGAACAGCAAAAGGACCTTGTGAAGATACTGGAGGAAACAGGTACAACAGTATCTATATCCACAGTAAAACGAGTCCTATATTGACACAGACTGAAAGGCCGCTCAGCAAGGAAGAAGCCACTGGTCCAAAACCACCATTAAAAAAAGGCAGACTACGGTTTGCAACTACACATGGGGACAAATATCATACTTTTTGGAGAAATGTCCTCTGGTCTGATGAAACAAAAATAGAACTGTTTGGCCATAATGACCATCGGTATGTTTGGAGTAAAAAGGGGGAGGCTTGCAATTTGAAGAACACCATCCAAACCATGAAGCACGGGGGGAGCATCATGTTGTGGGGTGCTTTGCTGCAGGAGGGACTAGTGAACTTCACAAAATAGATGGCTTCATGAGGAAGGAGAATTATGTGGATATATTGAAGCAACATCTCAAGACATTAGTCAGGAAGTTAAAGCATGGTCGCAAATGGGACTTCCAAATGGACAATGACCCCAAGCATACTTCCAAAGTTGTGGCAAAATGGCTGAAGGACAGCAACGTCAAGGTATTCCAATACATCACAAAGCCCTGGCCTCAATCCCATAGAAAATGTGTGGGCAGAACTGAAAAAGTGTGTGCGAGCAAGGAGGCCTACAAACCTGACTCAGTTACACCAGCTCTGTCTGGAGGAATGGGCCAACATTCACCCAAATTACTGTGGGAAGCTTGTGGAAGGATACCCAAAACGTGTGACCCAAGTTAAACAATTTAAAGGCAATGCTACCAAATACTAATTGAGTATACGTAAACTTCTGACCCACTGGGAATGTGATGAAATATATTTCACATTCTTAAAATAAAGTGGTGATCCTAATTTACCTAATTTACCTAAGGGAGCTTTTACTAGGATTAAATGTCAGGAATTGTGAAAAACTGAGTTTAAATGTATTTGGCTAAGGTGTATGTAAACTTCCGACTTCAAATGTATCTACCTTTCCACATCTACCGACACACGGTTAATGTTCTGGGGAGAAAAAAAATATATATATATATTTGGTCATGGCTCCCGAGTATCCACTCGGTCTAAGTCACTGCATCTCAATGCAAGAGGCATTACTACAGTCCCTGGTTCGAATACAGGCTGTATCACATCTGACCCTGATTGGGAGTGCCATAGGGCGGTGCACAATCGGCCCAGCGTCATCCGGTTTGGCCGAGATAGGCCGTGATTGTAAATAAGAAATTGTTCTTACCTGACTTGCCTAGTTAAATAAAGGTTCAATTTAAAAACAACTGATGGAAATGCAGCGCAATCATTAGGAGGCGAACAGTGGCTGGTGCTGAAAATGTAGCTAACTTGTTATGCAAGTGTTGCACACCAACAGATGGAGAAAACCTACACCAGTCGAGCAATTAGTTTCAACAATAATCTTCATTTTAATTTGACTTTACATACAAGGCTCTTCGGAGCCTAGACCAATATAAAATAACTTAACTGGCTGAGGTAGCCTAATAGAAGTATGATTTTTTTTTATTAGGCCTACTTACAATTGCAACTTGTCAAACATTTTGCATACTACATAAAACAATAATTTAAAGAAAAAAAGTCTGCACGTTCGAACTAAAACAATGTAACTAATAATGAAAAGTGCACATTGGTAAATCCCAAACTCTAAAAGTAATTGGAAAGGTAGATACAAATTATTTGTGACATTGTAGTTACAAGAAAGAATGTAAACAAGATGCTGTGTTTTTATTTACAGTAGCGATGGACAACTGGAGGAATTTTGAAAACAGGATTACAAACACTTCTTTTTCACATGTGTAGCCCATCATGCAAATGTTTCCTATTAGCAGGACAATAGACTTTTTATAGCCCGGCTACAGTAGTGAAAATCCCTTAACTTGCAATGTATTCAATGCGCAAGAACTCTAAAGTGTTACATTTCTAACTCAAAACAGCAGTACAGTATTTCTTAATCAACATCTTTATACTTTTGTTAATAAAATAACGACAAAAAAAGACATTCAAATGCGGATGTTTATTTAAACTACATTTTAGTCGCACTTCCACATGTAAAACCTTGCTGAGATGAGCAGCATTTGTGGAGAGTCAGGCGGCATTGGCGGAGAGCCAGGTGGAGAATGACACATTGAAATGGGCGAGGAATGAGATGCTCACAATCCATGCCAGGCCCCCCTGTGAGCTCTGGAACTTCACCTCCGACAGGCAGAGTCAACATCGGGTTCGTCAGGTCGTCGGTTCACCCTGACATTTCCATTCCTCTTCTGACAACAGACCAACTGCTCACCAGGCACAGCAAGGGCCGCCCGGACCATTATGCTGTTCTGCCATTCCAAGGACGTGTAACCAAAGAGATAACACGAATGGGCACACAATACAAACTTGGATGGATCCTGAGGCAAATGTGGCTTACCAGTGAACCTCCATATGTTCATCATTAATATTGTGTCTCAGAAGTTTCTGTCCATGACTGATGCAACCCGAAAAAGCATTAAAGACAGAGTTAATGAGTGCTTGAGGTCACTGAGAAAGTCTGGACATGGCCTGCTCTCCCTTATGTAAGGAATTAGGCACTTTCCCATGTTTACTGCAGTATGTACTGTAAGCTATGTTTACTTGTCTGACTGCAAAGTAGCCTAAAACTAATGCAGGTGGCTTATATCTTCAAATTCCTTTCAATGCTTTATTATTTAAATGTAAAAGCATATACTGTACAGTATTTCTTCAGCATCTATGCTTTCATTAATAAAGTACAAATACTAATTCAAAATGCTGATGTTTATTTAGTTATGGATTCATAACAAATAACTATGGGAATAAATATCACTGAATGACAGAAATATTGGAAACAAATTGTTGCTTATTGGAAAATACTCTTTCAAACACATGGTCACATTGTACAGTGCCATTATGGTTATTAGCAGAGCTATATTTTGGCCTTTATAAATATTATTTTTGGCCTTTATTCAGATTACAATCACTCACTGTTTTTTAAAACTAAATAACCTCCAAAATATCGTTATATATAGCCTTCCAGCTGATTACGTCCATTTCAGCACCGTTTCGCGCTGCTCTGAGACAAGCATGGAGAAATGAAAAATGTTCAATCATTATTATTCCTTGATATTATTAAATTGTGTGGGATAGGGGGCAGCATTTTCACTTTTGGATGAATAGCGTGCCCAGAGTGAACTGCCTCCTACTCAGTCCCAGATGCTAATATATGCATATTATTATTAGTATTAGAGGTCGACCAATTCATCGGAATGGCCGATTAATTAGGGCCGATGTCAAGTCTTCATAACATTTTTTTTTTATACCTTTATTTAACTAGGCAAGTCAGTTAAGAACACATTCTTATTCTCAATGACGGCCTAGGAACGGTGGGTTAACTGCCTTGTTCAGGGGCAGAACGACAGATGTTCACCTTGTCAGCTCAGGGGATCCAATCTTGCAACCTTACTGTTAACTAGTCCAACGCTATAACCACCTGCCTCTCGTTGAATGCAGTAGAAGCCAAGGTAAGTTGCTAGCCAGCATTAAACTTATCTTATAAAAAACAATCAATCATAATCACTAGTTATAACTACACATGGCTGATGATATTACTAGTTTATCTAGCGTGTCCTGCGTTGCATATAATCGATGCAACGCTGGGGGATGATTTAACAAAAGCGCTTTTGCGGAAAAAAACAATCGTTGGACGACTTTACCTAACCATAAACACCAATGCCTTTCTTAAAATCAATACACAGAAGTATGTATTTTTAAACCTGCATATTTAGCTAAAAGAAATCCAGGTTAGCAGGCAATATTAACCAGTTGAAATTGTGTCACTTCTCTTGCGTTCATTGCACGCAGAGTCAGGGTATATGCAACAGTTTGGGCCCCTTGGCTCATTGCGGCAGGGTAGCCTAGTGGTTAGAGGGTTGGACTAGTGACCGGAAGGTTGCAAGTTCAAATCCCCGAGCTGACAAGGTACAAATCTGTTGTTCTACCCCTGAACAGGCAGTTATTGAAAATAAGAATTTGTTCTTAATTGACTAAATAAAAGTAAAAAATGGTGAACTCATTTGCTAGAACATTATGTAATTATGACATAACATTGAAGGTTGTGCAATGTAACAAGAATATTTAGACTTAGGGATGCCACCTGTTAGATAAAATGCAGAAGGGTTCCATATTTCACTGAAATAATAAACGTTTTGTTTTCGAAATTATAGTTTCCGGATTCGACCATATTAATGACCTAAGGCTCGTATTTCTGTGTGTTGTTATAATTAAGTCTATGATTTGATAGAGCAGTCTGACTGAGTGATGGTAGGCAGCAGCAGGCTCATAAGCAATTTCGTGCGTTTTGCCAGCAGCTCTTCGCAAGCACAGCGCTGTATATGACTTCAAGCCTATCAGCCTAATGGCTGGTGTAACCGATGTGAAATGGCTAGCTAGTTAGCGGGGTGCGCACTAATAGCGTTTCAAACATCACTCGCTCTGAGACTTGGAGTAGTTATTCCCCTTGCTCTGCAAGGGCCGTGGCTTTTGTGGAGGCTGTTGTCGATGTGTACCTGGTTCGAGCCCAGGTAGGGGCGAGGAGAGGAACGGAAGCTATACTGTTACACTGGCAATACTATAGTGCCTAAAAGAACATCCAATAGTCAAAGGTATATGAAATACAAATTGTAGAGAGAAATAGTCCTATAAATACTATATTAACTACAACCTAAAACCTCTTACCTTGGAATATTGAAGTCTCATGTTAAAAGGAACCACCAGCTTTCATATGTTTTCATGTTCTGAGCAAGGAACTCAAACGCTAGCTTTTTTACATGGCACATATTGCACGTTTACTTCTCCAACATTTTGTTTTTGCATTATTTAAACCAAATTGAACACGTTTCATTATTTATTTGAGGCTAAATAGATTTTTATTGATGTATTATATTAAGTTAAAATAAGTGTTGATGAAAATACAACTATTATACATGGAACCTTCCCATGTTTACAGTATGCACAGTAGCCTAATAAACAAATGCAGGTGGCTTATATCTTATATCTCCTTATATCTTAAAAGCATATACTGTACAGTACTGTATTTCTTCATCAGCATCTTTATGCTTTCTTAATAAAATAATGATACAAATACTCTTTCAAAATGCAGATGTTGATTTAGTTATGGATCCATAACAAATTACTATGGGAATAAATATCACTGATTTACAGAAATATTGTCTAATGGAGGCAAACAATTTAGAATCCTCCAATCCTCTTATGCTGGAGCCCACTTCTGACCGTCACATTGTACAGCGCCATATTTTCCATTCCATCCTAACGGAAATCCTGAGGGTTTTGTATATCGTTTTTCTAAAATTAGAAACACCATAATATTAATCTAATTAATTTAGCCACATTTCTTAAGAATTAATCCCATATACTATGTTATCACAAAAAAGGTTTTAAATTCTCTGGTAATGCCAATATGGAAGACTTTCAAATGCTTCTCAAAGATGCCCTCTGGTGGTCAAACTAGCACTAACTTGCATTAACAGAAAAAATGGCTGACAAATAACGTGCAACAGAAGTACGACGCAACTTTTAAAGGAGGAAACACTATCGTTCTGGGTTCCACTGCACAAGAGGGGGTCCATAGACCTTCATGAACATCAAGGCAGACACAGTGAATTTGTATCCTAGATCGCATTGGTGTGATAAAGTTCATGCGGTGGATGTTTGTCTGCATACGCAATAGGAGGTGTTATGTTTCTGTAAGCTAAGTACTCGGACAATTGGGCGAGTTCAAGTGTGTCGTACATGAGTCCCAAGTCCAAAACAAACTGTTTTGAGGACAGCCGTTTTAGCAGCCCCTGGGAGTTCCGTCTGTGGCAGTTCTTGCTACGTCGGATTTGGACCGCTCAAAGTCAACGGGCCTCTGCACATGCCTACATCATTCATGGCACCAACAGAGAGAGAGAAGACAAGTAGTAAAAGGTGGTTTCTTCCCTACCTATAGGGGTGGCAGCGTAGCTTTGTGGTTAGAGCGTTGGACTAGTAACTGAAAGGTTGTGAGTTCAAACCCCCGAGCTGACAAGGTACAAATCTGTCGTTCTGCCCCTGAACAAGCAGTTAACCCACTGTTCCCAGGCCGTCATTGAAAATAAGAATATGTTCTTAACTGACTTGCTGGGTTAAATAAAGGTAAAATTAAAAATTAAGTATTTACTTTGTTTCTCACTACTGTTTTTATGACATTTTTGTGGTAATTAAATCAAATTTAAGATGTATAAGAATACATTTTCCAGAAATATTTTACCAGCTCTGTGTATTCCCTAATTGAACAAATTGAGGGAGCGCTGCTCCCCCACACTACTGATGCACTACATCCCTGCTCCCCACCTAGCCTCTGGCTGCCAGGCTAAAGTGGGTTTGCAGGGATAATTCGCAGAGATCAGCTGATCCTCAGCTGATGCAGTGGAAGAGTTCTGTTAGATGAGATCATATCGGTTTATGTCTGTCCTCTCTGGTCCTGCTGGAGACCAAACTCCTGGAGATCTTATCCTCAGAAGAGCGCAGCAAAAGTAACCCAGTCAGCAAACCAGCAGGCCCACACACTTCACAGGGGGTTGGTGGCACCTTAATTGGGGAGAATGGGCTAGTGGTAATGACTGGAGTGGAATTGTAACAAATACATCAAACAAATGGTTTTCAGGTGTTTGATGCCATTCCATTTGCTCCATTCCGGACATTATTATGAGCCTTTCTCCCTTCAGCAGCCTCCTGTACTTCACATTCATTATGCAATCAAATGAAGGCAGGAAACCCTGAATTACAGGGCCAGGGCAAGAGAAAACACCCACATGGGGATACACAGGGCATCACAGCAGTCTGCTATCTATGTGCCCAGGAATATACACTTATGCTTAAAAGCAGTAGCTACTACAAGATTATAGGATATAAAAAAATACTGTATACAATTCTGATTATCTGGAAAATGTGTGAAATGCTTGATAATGTATTCAAATAATGACTGGCTTTCATAAAGCTGCCCACTCAAGAAAAAGCTTCGAACTGTAACCCGTGCCTGCAACCTGATTCAGGTTGATCAGTCAACCTACCAGGGTAACCTGATCAGTCAAACTACCAGGGTAATTACAAACTGCACAGGAATGAAATCATCAACCTATATTGATCACATTTTCAGTAATGCTGCAGCAATTTGCTTTAAATCAGTATCCAAATCCATCAGATGTAGTGATCACAATTTGGTAGCCATATCTAGGAAAACCAAAGTTCCAAAGGATGGGTCACAGTAGGACTGTTGTTGATATAAAGAATATTTGTTGGTCTGTGGTGTGTAATGACCAACCAGATGCTGCACTTGACACATTTATGAAAATGATTCCAGTTACTAATAAGCATGCACCCATTAAGAAAAATTCCTGATCAATCCCCATGGATTGCCTCATCACCATGAAAGGGATGAGGCAAAAGGAATGGCAAATAAGTCTGTCTGTACAACCGATTGGCAAACGTACTGCAAATTGAGAAATCATTTGACTAAACTGAATAAAAAGAAGAAGAAACTATACTATGAAACAAAGATACATTCTATAAAGATTGACAGTAAAAAGCTTTGGAGCACCTTAAATGACATTTTGGGCAAAAAGACAAACTCAGCTCCAGCATTCATTGAATCAGATGGCTCATTCATCCCAAAACCCACTGATATTACCAATTACTTTAATGATTTTGTCATTGGCAAGATTAGCAAATTTAGGCATGACATGCCAGCAACAAACGCTGACTCTACACATCCAAGTATAACTGATCAAATTATGAAAGACAAGGACTGTAAATTTTGAATTCCGTAAAGTGAGTGTGGAAGAGGTGAAAAATGTGTCTATGAACAATTACAAGCCACTCTTATTTGCCATATCTTCAATATAAGCCTACTAGAATGTGTGTGCCCTCAGGCATAGAGGGAAGCAGAAGTTATTCTGCTACCCAATAATAGTAAAGGCCCATTTACTTGCTCAAAAAGCCAACAAATCAGCCTGTTACCAACCCTTACTAAACTTTTAGACCAGATACAATGCAATTTTACTTAAACAAATTGATAACAGACTTTCAGCATGCTTATAGGGAAGGACATTCAACAAGCACGGATGGCACTTACACAAATGACTGATGATTGGCTGAGAGAGAAATGTTTTGTTAGAGTTCAGTGAGGTTTTTGACATTATCAATCATAGTCTGCTGATGGAAAAACGTATGTGTTATGGCTTTACACCCCCTGCTATATTATGGATAAAGAGTTACCTGTAACAGAACACAGAGGGTGTTCTTTAATGGAAGCCTCTCCGAGATAATCCAGGTAGAATCAGGAATTCCCCAGGGCAGCAGTCTAGTCCCCTTACATTTGAATCTTTACCAAATTTACCAATTTGTGTAAAGCCATTATGTCTATGTATGCGGTTGACTCAACACTATACACGTCAGCTACTACAGCGAGTGAAATGACTGCAACACTAAACAAAGAACTGCAGTTAGTTTCACAATGGGTGGCAAGGAATAAGTTGGTCCTAAATATTTCAGAAACTAAAAGCATTGTATTTGGAACAAATCATTCACTAAACCCTAAACCTCAACTAAATCTTGTAATAAATCATGTGTAAATTGAGCAAGTTTGAGGTGACTAAACTGCTTGGAGTAACCCTGGATTGTAAAACTGTCATGGTCAAAACATATTGATACAACAGTAGCTAAGATGGGGAGAAGACTATCAATAATAAAGCGCTGGTCTACCTTCTTAACAACACTATCAACAAGGCAGGTCCTACAGGCTCGAGCTTTGTCGCACCTGGACTACTGTTCAGTCTTGTGGTCAGTTGCCACAAAGAGGGACTTAGGAAAATTGCAATTGGCTCAGAACAGGGCAGCACGACTGGCCCTTGGATGTACACAGAGAGCAAACATTAATAATATGCATGTCAACCTCTCCTGGCTAAAAGTAAACTGTCAAAACATGGTAAAAACATGTTGATACAACAGTAGCTAAGATGTAGAGAAGTTTGTCTGTAATTTAACAACACTATCAACAAGGCAGGTCCTACAGGCCCTCGTTTCTGCCTTCTTAACAACACTATCAACAAGGCAGGTCCTACAGGCCCTAGTTTCTACCTTCTTAACAACACTATCAACAAGGCAGGTCCTACAGGCCCTAGTTTCTACCTTCTTAACAACACTATCAACAAGGCAGGTCCTAGAGGCCCTAGTTTTGTCGCACCTGGACTACTAAGATTGTATAACTGCCTTAATTTTGCTGGACCCCAGGACGTTTACAATTGGCTCAGAACAGGGCACCCCGGCTGGCCCTTAAATGTACACGGAGAGCTAACATTGATAAAATTATAAAAGAGACTGACTTCATCACTACTTGTTTTTGTAAGAAGCGTTGACTTGCTGAATGCACCACAGTGTCTGTTTAAACTACTAACACAGCTCGGACACACATGCATACTCCACAAGACATGGGTTGGCGCCCCCCCCTTGGGTTGTGCCGTGGCGGAGATCTTTGTGGGCTATACTCAGCCTTGTCTCAGGATGGTAAGTTGGTGGTTGAAGATACCCTCTAGTGGTGTGGGGGCTGTGCTTTGGCAAAGTGGGTGGGGTTATATCCTTCCTGTTTGGCCCTGTCCGGAGGGTTCAACGGATGGGGTCACAGTGTCTCCTGACCCCCCCTGTCTCAGCCTCCAGTATTCATGCTGCAGTAGTTTATGTGTCGGGGGGCTAGGGTCAGTTTGTTATATCTGGAGTACTTCTCCTGTCCTATCCGGTGTCCTGTGTGAATTTAAATATGCTCTCTCTAATTCTCTCTCTCTCTCTGAGGACCTGAGCCCTAGGACCATGCCTCAGGACTACCTGACATGATGACTCCTTGCTGTCCCCAGTCCACCTCCAGTTTCAACTGTTCTGCCTGTGATTATTATTATTTGACCATGCTGGTTATTTATGAACATTTGAACATCTTGGCCATGTTCTGTTATAATCTCCACCCGGCACATCCAGAGGTGGACTGCCCCCCCCACATAGCCTGGTTCCTCTCTAGGTTTCTTCCTAGGTTTTGGCCTTTCTAGGGAGTTTTAGCCACCGTGCTTCTACACCTGCATTGCTTGCTGTTTGGGGTTTTAGGCTGGGTTTCTGTACAGCACTTTGAGATATCAGCTGATGTACGAAGGGCTATATAAATTATATTATTTTATTTGGTGCCACCAAAGGTCTTTTCACAATCCCCAAGTCAAGAACAGACTATGGGAGGCGCACAGTACTACATAGAGCCATGTCTACATGGAACTCTATTCCACATAAGGTAACTGATGCAAGCAGTAGAATCATATTTATAAAACATACACCTTATGGAACAGCGGGACTGAAGAGAAAAACACACACAGGCACAGACACACATACACATGATAAGACACGCACTCTACACATACTTACACCTGGATTTTGTCTTGTAGATATGTGGTACTAGAGTAGTGGCCTGAGGGAACACACTTAATGTGTTGTGAAAAGTGTAATGACATTTAATGACATGTAATGTTTTAAATTGTATACAGCATAACTACCTTAATGTTTGCTGGACCCCAGGAAGAGTAGCTGCTGCCTTGGCGGGAGGCTACATTAGGTTGTAATACATATACACTGCATTCGGAAAGTACCTGGACTACTCACACCTTCACTTCTTCCCCATTTTGTTGCGTTACAGCCTCATTCTAAAATGTATTAAATACATTTTTCCCTCATCAATCTACACACAATGACACGGTGAAAACAGTTTTTAGAAATGTTTGCTAATTTCTGAAATATAAAATATCTTGGGAATATATATCTTATTTACATAAGTATTCAAACCCTTTGCTATGAGACTCTTAATTGAGCCAGGTGAATTCTGTTTCCATTGATCATCCTTGAGATGTTTCTACAACTTGGAGTCCACCGGTAGTAAATTCAATTGATTGGACATGATTTGCATAGGCACACACTGGTCTATATAAGGTCCCACAGTTGACAGTGCATGTCAGAGCAAAAACCAAGCCATGAGGTCAAAGGAATTGTCCGTAGGAGCAGATCTGGGGAAGGGTAAAATGTCTGCAGCATTGAAGGTCCCCAAGAACACAGTTGCCTCCATCATTCTTAAATGGAAGAAGTATGGAACCACCAAGACTCTTCATAGAGCTGGCTGCCCGGCCAAACTAAGCCATTGGGGGAGAGCTCAAGAGTTCCTATGTGGAGATGGGAAAACAACCATCTCTGCAACACTCCACCAATCAAGTCTTTATGGTAGAGTGGTCAGACGGAAGCCATTCCTCAGTAAAAGGCACATGACAGCCAGCTTGGAGTTTGTCAAAAGGCACCTAAAGGACTCAGGACATCAGACTGGGGCAAAGGTTCACCTTCTAACAGGACAACTACCTTAAGCACACAGCCAAGACAACACATGAATGGCTTCGGGACAATTGTCTGAATGCCCTTGAGTGGCCCAGCCCGGACTTGAACCCGAACATCTCTGTAGAGACCTGAAAATAGCTGTGTAGTGACGCTCCCCATCCACACTGAGAGCATCTGCAGAAGAGAATGGGAGAAACTCCTCAAATACAGGTGTGCCAAGCTTGTAGCGTCATACCCAAGAAGACTTGAGGCTGTAATCGCTGCCAAATGTGCTTCAACAAAGTACTGAGTAAAGGATCTGAATACTTATGTAAATGTGACATTTCAGGTCAGTATTGAAATACATGTGGGGGAAAAAAATCTAAAAACCTGTTTTTACTTTGTCATTATGGGGTGTTGTGTGAAGCTTGACGAGGGGGAAAAACTATTTAAATCATTTTAGAATAAGGCTGTAACATGACAAAATTTGGAAAAAGTGAAGGGGTCTGAATACTTTCAAAATGCACTGTATGTGTATTATTTTTATTAATACAAATAGAAGATTATCACTTCTCACAATGCTGCTTGTTTAGTAAAGTTAGATTAAAGCTGAATCAATGTCTCGCAAGATCACAATTTATTAGTATTTTACATAACTGAATATAATAGCATATACTGTAGCATTGTATACCTATAATATGTTAACACAAAAACACCTCCTCAGTCATTTCCTATCTGAAGGTTTCAATGTTTTCCTCATGCAGCCAAAACTGAACAGCGGGCATCAATAGGCAGAATATATGCTTGGATTGGATTTTTTAAAATAAAATAGGTCTACAATAAACTGATATTATAGACTACAATAGGCTACTAAATACAATTTCCAGTGGCACACTGACTCACCTAATGATGAAGACTACTACTCACGGCTACTACTCACGGTGATGGCCAATAGGCCATCCTCCATTCTCGCCTTGACTATCAGAGGAGTTACTGTGACGCTTGTTACGAACTGCAGTATTTTGTAAAGTTGTATTTTCAACGATTTCATTGAAGATATCATAGCAAGTGGAGCGTATCTCAAGATGAGCGAGCTACTTTGACAAACAGTGCTGCTGTTCGGAAAAAAATTGAGAGTTGAGAAGAAAGTATTCTATTGGTCTTCTCTTTCCAGCAGTAGGCATTTGCTTTCCAAACTCTACGTTTTCCCACGATTGTATTTTGACATTTGAAAAAGGAAAACAGACAGCCACAACCAACCATAGAAATATAATCTATAGATAGCAGTTCCTATTCAAGTGCACCCATTAGTTTAACACTCAACTTGGCAGGGTAAGAGGGTAATTAATTATGGCTGCAATCCCCGTACAGGGATCAACATCAGGGGAAATTTCAGAGTGACAACTAGAAATACAACGTCGTAACATTAAACATTCTTGAAAATGCAAGTGTCTTACATCCTTCAAAAGATTAGGATCTTGGTAATCAAACTACGTTTTCAGATTTGAAATAGCTATTACAGAGAACATAGATACCATGCTTTTGTTTGAGAAGAGCAATCAACAACAGAAACATTTTCCGCCATGACAGTTTTTACACATTCACATCTGAAGGTAAAATTATGATGTACATTCTGATATCTTGCTCTTATTTCTCTTGCTGAGGGTCCCAGTGATCAAATGAAGTGCTGTTTTCTTTGATTAAAATCCATTTTTATAGCCGAAATCGAAACATTTTGTAACCCTTTTGTGCCGTGAATTCCATTTCTATCAATTTTATACAGAGCATTCGACGTAATTACACACAGTAAACCATGGTTTATCTACTGTAATTTCTGGACTATAAGCCGCTACTTTTTTCCCATGCGTTGAACCTTGCGGTTTATACAATGACGCGGCTAATTTATGGATTTTTCCCGCTTTCACAAGATTCATGCCGCCAAAAAACTGAGCACCGTCACATAATGTGACGTAAATCGAGCGCGCTCAAACTTCCCATCGTTCTGATTACAGTAGTCATTTTGTCACTTTCATCATGGCAAAGACACGGAGAAATGCATATGATGCAGCTTTCAAGTTGAAGGCGATCGATCTGGCTGGTGGAAAAGGAAATAGAGCTGCTGACAGTGTGGAGCATTGTCAAAAAATCCACTATCATCAACAGGTTTCGAAAGGCTGGACTGCTGCGTGTTGAAGAGGGCAGCGATCCAACATCGGATGAAGCAATTCTGAGGCTATTCAACTCCGACACCGAAGGAGATGACTTCCGTGGTTTCAGTGCACAGGAGGAGGAAGATAGTGACCAATGACTTTCTTGGTAGGCTACTGTTGTAACAAAAATGAAATCCGTGTTTCGTTAAAGCCTATTTATTTTTGTTACAAGCCGTGTTTCGTTAAAGCCTATTTATTTTTGTTTACAAGCCGTGTTTTGTTTAAAGGCTGTGTAAAGTTAATTTGTTTCAATGTACCGGTAGGCACCTGCGGTTTATAGACAAGTACGGCTTATTTATGTACAAAATACATATTTTTTAATAATTCAGTGGGTGCGGTTTATATTCAGGTGCGCTTAATAGTCCAGCAATTACGGTAGTCATGGTTGGTTTCAGTGCATTCCTCTGGATGTTTGCAACACAGCCAAACGTCATTGTTTTTTTTGCGGGGAGTATTGACTGAAGTGAACTGATTTGAAGACAACGAGCAATGACTACCTTGCGCACCAATAATTTTAGCCAAGCTTCGTTGATTGACTGTATTTCTGCCCAATGACCACTCTACTTGAAATCTAGATGGGTAGATCGCTAATGAGCTGAGGTAAACGCCAGTATGTAATGGTTTTGGGTTGGACCACCATTCCTTGTTTGTAAATGCACACGTAATGAACTCCATTCTCGCCTTGACTATCAGAGGAGTTACTGTGACGCTTGTTACGAACTGCAGTATTTTGTAAAGTTGTATTTTCAACGATTTCATTGAAGATATCATGGCGAATAAATCAGGAAAAGTGAAGTCAAAGTCTAAGTATACAGATTTGCACCAGATTATAGAAGAGATTGATCTGGAAAGTGAGACAGATTTTTTGTTTGAGGAATCTTTGAGTGTTATGATATATATATATACTGTATTTTGCCATTTGCAATGAGATGTGTGGTTTGTGTGTGTGTGTGTGTGTGTTTGTTGGTTTGTTTGGGTGTGTGTGTGTACATGTATATGTATGTGTATGTGTATATTTTGCAATGAGATGTGTGGTTTGTGTGTGTGTGTGTGTTTGTTGGTTTGTTTTTTGGGTGTGTGTGTGTGCATATATATGTATGTGTGTATGTGTATATGTATGTGTATATATATATATATATATATATATATATATATATACTGCTCAAAAAAATAAAGGGACCACATTTGGGCAACTTGTGTGGAACACCTGGGTGACTTCATGCTAAATGTCATGTAGCTCGCCCGTTCCTGAAGTTATCAGTTTGAAACTTTGCACACCTACAGTTGCCCTCTTGTGTTATCCATCAAAATCATTGCCAGCATCCTATCTGACTGTGTGGCTATTCTAGTACATGTGAAAGATGATGCTACAACAATACAAAACAGAAAACGTATGCTCTTTCTTTCTCTTTTCTTCCACCAGATCTACTGTGTTATATTCTTACATTCAATTAACATTTCCACAAACTTCAGAATGTTTCCATTCAAATGATACCAAGAATATGCATATCATTGCCTCTGGGCCTGAGCTACAGGCAGTTAGATTAGGTTATGTCTTCAGGCAGAAATTGAGAACAAAGGGATGCAGCCATTACAGGTTTTAAGGAGATCCTCCCCTACTTTTGTCCACATTGGCTTGTGAACCCACAACCGTCTGGGCGCCATAAAAATTCCTGCATTGCCATGTAATGCTTATAAAACCAATAAGAGTTTCTAAACGGCATATCTAAGGCTCTAGCCTGTCCGAGAAGTGAGGGTAAATGGTAGACATGTTCTCTGCTATCCACTTTGTTTTAATTATTATTTGGGGTATAGGAGAGGGTGTTCGGGGAGGATTTAGGTCAAATATATTTAGCTGAAGGGAGGTCCATCCATTTCATTTCAGAAAAGGTCCGATATTCTCCATGTTACCCTTATTATAAAAAAACGTTCACTCCCTTATAATTTCCGTCATTTGTTTGTCAATTTGTCTATAATTAGACACATGCAGCTTCTCTTCTTCTATTTATACACTGAGTGTAGAAAACATTAAGGACATCTGCACTTTCGATGACACACAGACCAGGTGAATCCAGGTGAAAGCTATGATCCCATATTGATGTCACCTGTTAAATCCACTTCAATCCATGTAGATGAAGGGGAGGAAACAGGTTAAAGGAGGGCAGATTTAAGTGCCTTTGAACAGGGTATGGTAGTAGGTGCAACGGTTTGTGACAAGAACTGCAACGCTGCTGGGTTTTTCACGCTCAACAGTTTCCTGTGTGTATCGAGAATGGTCCACCACCCAAAGGACACCTAAGCAAACTTGACACAACTGTGGGAAGCATTGGAGTCAAAATGGGCCAGAATCCTAGAAGACTAAAACCCTTGCTCACCTGAATGTCATAAATTGATAGAATGAACGCTTCAATCTAGTTAACATCTGTAAAGTTATGTCATCCATGCTTCTTTTATGGAGCAATGACGTTTGGGACCGGGGAGAAAACGCAATTAAAACCTTTTTTTTTTACGAAAGATGTTCTGTGCATGACAGTTTGATCGGTTGAAAGGAAATAGAATGCTGTGAAAACGACCCAACATCTGAAAAGATTTCAGTTTGGCTTGGATGCATATTTAGTCAGTGTCCAGAGTTCAGTTTCCATGATGTGCCATAGGCCTATTTGAAGTCCACATCTTTTGACTCTCAAATGTGTATAGCTCCTCACAATCCCTCAGATAACTTTTTGACGTCATGAAAAATATATCTGTTTTTTGGTTGAAATCTGATTGAACTACTGACCAGTTATCTAAAAGCTACTCAATTAATAGACACCAATCTATGTAAACATGTGCATAGTGTTTGTGGGCCCTACATGCATTGCATAGAACACATTAGAACCATTACAATTAAATGAATGTTCTTTTTCAGCAGAGGCTGCATGATTCAGCTTAGCACACTTGGCAAACAACAGCTGGCAGAGCACAACAAATTGCGTTAGGGTCTGGTAGCATATTGTACCCAGTCAACACTCTGGTCTCCGGCCTATTCCGTTTGAGACTCGGGGGACTCTGATTTGGGGGGCTTCTTGTGGGCCAAGTCTGGCAGAATCATATTACTCCGGGTCCGGCTAATGGTACTCAGGCCGAGGTCACTTCAGGTAATGTAAGATTAACTTTTCAGGAGTAGGGCCATTTTATGTTATTATTCGGCAGGTCATGAAATACCAATTTAAAAAACTAAGAATTTTGATATTTCACCTCCAAGTCAGATTTTGATAGGTAATTAAAAGCTATAATTTGTGACTGTCTCTGCAGTCATATAGCTATCAGAGATGGTCTCTAATTTAGAGAATCTCCGAATCTATGCTTTTACTACAGGCTATGGCAATGTTTTCTGTTGTTGCAGTCCACCACAATTGAAAAGTGCACATTCACTTCCATTACATTTGTTCTAGGCTACCAGCCTGTAAAATAATCATGCACAATAATACAAGATTCCCTTACAAGAATTCACTGCTGTTAAAATGCAGTAAAACTGCAGTACAATTAAATAATGGTTGTTTAATTAATGATATCTGGTAAATTGCTGTGTGTGTTGGCTTCCAATGACCATCTTTCGTTGATGTTAATTTCTCAGTTTATTGTGTTGCACATTTTCTTCTGTTCCACTGAATGCAATTTTGATGTTCTATTATGTCCAACTACATTTGTTTTCTGATTTTTTTTAATTATACGTAGGCCTGTCTTTTATTTCAATATCATAATCCTACAGAATCCTATTTTTATTCCATTTATTTCCATCAATAATTTGTACAAAATCATTGCACCCGAATTTGACCCCGAGAATGACAATTATATTTTCCCTTAAAGATTTTAATGAATTAACAATGCGTGCAGTAATTATATTTTACATTCAGTAGCTAAATAAGGAGGTAGGTATATCAGTTCCAGCTAAAACTTGTATTGGAATCTGTTCCTCGCACAACAATAGTTCTTTGTTGCAAGCAGCCTGCTTTTATCAACATTCCATACAGCATGTCGGGACAAAGCACCGAGTAAGCTACACAACACTGCTGGAAAACAACACAGTTTCTTGAAATGTATGTTGTTGGGTTTTTATAGATTTGACTGCTAAATGGTAGTCTCTGTTCTCCAGCATTCTTGTTTTATTTTTGTAAGTAAAGTGCCAGTTTGTTGGGGAGAGTTTTGCTAGCTAGCTAATTTTAGCTAGCTAACATTAGCTCTCTGGCAAATCCTCCATGGACTTGTTAAGTTTTCATTTTTACCTGTTTTTTTACCTGTTGTAACTTATTGAAATTTTGATCTGTTTAGTTAATGACAGTAAATATGTGTGTTTCTCTCTTTCTGTGTGTGTGCGTGTGTGTGTGCGTGTGTGTGTGTGTGTGTGTGTGTGTGTGTGTGTGTGTGTGTGTGTGTGTGTGTGTGTGTGTGTGTGTGTGTGTGTGTGTGTGTGTGTGTGTGTGTGTGTGTGTGTGTGTGTGTGTGTGTGTGTGAGAGGGATGGATCATAGCTTCTAGAAAAGATTGTGACCATGTCAACATTGTGTCATGCAAGCTACTGTATGTGTGTGAGAGAGATGGTTAATGATTACACCTACACAACCGTTCAAAAGTTTGGGGTCACTTAGAAATGTCCCTTGTTTCCCATGAAAACATACAGGAAGCTAGTTGCAAAATGAATAGGAAATAGAGTCAAGATGTTGACAAAATAATGATTTTTAATTAAATAATAATTGTGTCCTTCAAACTTTGCTTTCGTCAAAGAATCCTCCATTTGCAGGAATTACAGCCATACAGAGCTTTGGCATTCTAGTTATCAATTTGTTGAGGTAATCTGAAGAGATTTCATCCCATGCTTCCTGAAGCACCTCCCACAAGTTGGATTGGCTTGATCGGCACTTCTTACGTATCATACTGTCAAGCTGCTCCCACAACAGCTCAATAGGGTTGAGGTCCGGGGACTGTGCTGGCCACTCCATTATAGACAGAATACCAGCTGACTGCTTCTTCCCTAAATTGTTTATGCATAGTTTGGAGCTGTGCTTTGGGTCATTGTGCTTTGGGTCACTCCAATTAAGCACCTTCCACAGGGTATGGTATGGCGTTGCAAAATGGAGTGATAACCTTCCTTCTTCAAGATCCCTTTTATCCTGTACAAATCTCCCACTTTTACCACCACCAAAGCACCCCCAGATCATCACACCATGCTTGACAGATGGCGTCAAGCACTCCTCCAGTATCTTTTTTCTTCTTCTGCATCTCACAAATGTGTCTTCTTTGTGATCCGAACACCTCAAACTTAGATTCGTCTGTCCATAACACCTTTTTCCAATCTTCCTCTGTCCAGTGTCTGTTCTTTTGCCCATCTTAATATTTGATTTTTATTGGCCAGTCTGATATATGGCTTTTACTTTGCAACTGCTTAGAAGGCCAGGATCCCAGAGTCGCCTCTTCACTGTTGATGTTGAGACCGGTGTTTTGCATGAAGCTGCCAGTTGAAGACTTGTGAGGCATCTGTTTCTCAAACTAGACACTAATGTACTTGTCCTCTTGCTCAGTTGAGCACCCGTGCCTCCCACTCCTCGTTCTATTCTGGTTAGAGCCAGTTTGCGCTGTTCTGTGAAGTAGTACACAGTATTGTACGAGATTTTCAGTTTCTTGGCAATTTCTCACATGGAATAGCCTTCATTTCTCAGAACAAGAATAGACTGACGAGTTTCAGAAGGTCTTTGTTTGTCAATTTTGAGTCTGTAATCGAACCCACAAATGCTGATGCTCCAGATACTCAACTAGTCTAAAGGCCAGTTGTATTGCTTCTTTAATCAGGACAACAGTTTTCAGCTGTACTAACATAATCACAAAAGGGTTTTCTAATGATCAATTCACCTTTTAAAAATATGAACTTGGATTAGCTAACACAACGTGCCATTGGAACACAGGAGTGATGATTGCTGATAATGTATTGTACGCCTATGTAGATATTCCATTTTAAAAATATGCCGGTTCCAGCGACAATAGTCATTTACAACATGAACAATGTCTACACTATTTCTGATCAATTTGATGCTATTTTAATGGACCAAAAAAATTGCATTTATTTCACAAACAAGCACATTTCTTTTTTTTAAAACCCCTTTTCTCCCCAATTTCATGGTATCCAATTGTTTTTAGTAGCTACTATCTTGTCTCATCGCTACAACTCCCGTACGGGCTCGGGAGAGACGGAGGTTGAAAGTCATGTGTCCTCCAATACACAACCCAACCAAGCCGCACTGCTTCTTAACACCCGGAAGCCAGCCGCACCAATGTGTCAGAGGAAACACAATGCACCTGGCAACCTTGGTTAGCACGCACTGTGCCCGGCCCGTGTTTCCTCCAACACATTGGTGCTTACGGGTTAAGTGGGCATTGTGTCAAGAAGCAGGGTGGCTGGGTTGTGTTTCGGAGGACACACGCCTCTCCGTACGGGAGTTGCAGTGATAAGACAAGACTGACCAATTGGATACCACGAAACTGGGGAGAAAACTGGTTGAAAAAATACATAAAATAATTATTTAAGAATATGTTGTAGATATAAACTTTATATTGGTGACTACGGAAACAAATATAAAGTTCATGAGTAATGTTTTCAATATCCACATTTTTCCTCTGCAATAATTTTTACAGTAGGTAGGTAATAAGCTGTGGTCATTACCAGGTTATGATGAGGTCTTTAACTATGAGCAGTAGGCTACATAATATAGCACATAAGATAGTGGTCAGAATTATGACCAGCTGGTCATATAGTGGTCTGAAAAATATGTCATATTCTGGCCAGTAAAAAAAAAACAAGACAAAAAAAACATCATTTTTCAACCAGTTTGCGACCAGAATAAGATGTCATACTGATGTATTTTCAACCAGGTTTTGCCCACTGGGTTCTCGGTGTGGCCAGTCTACTTTTCTTGGGTAAAATGCTAGATTAACTTTAAGAAAAACATTAGGAAATGTTACATTCTTTCTACGATAAACATTAGAAATTTGATCGCCATACCTCGTTTTTGCCACAAAGACCTTGCTTTTTCATTGTAAGTTAATTTACTTCTGTGGCTGCCAGCCAAATTGAATTGCATTTCTGTTGTCATCTGATGAAAAGGAAGCTATTGTCTGCCAAATCCTTTGCAGTAATGTATTTCTGTGAAGGAAACCTATAGTTGCATGTCCCTGATCACTCTACTGAGGCAAAAAAACAACAACTTAGCTTTCAATATAAAATGTGACCCTTTCAATAAACATCTGGACTCTCCTGCTCCCGCTTTCTCCTATTTACAAACACACAGCTGGCTCAACTGTTCTGGGCAACTACGGTAAGCTTCATAAAGTAAAATAATGTGACAGGTGAAAAGAAGAACGCAATCTGCTTTATCTCCTAATGTATTGCAAAGTTTACTGCAGGCAGCAACAAATATAGACATTTATTGAATAACGTAATAGTTTCAACGGTATTGAAAAACCATCCTGTGGCTATTTCCAAATACCCCGGTATACGGTACACCGTCCCCAGCCTAAATCAGTGATTTTTACCCAAGTGCCGCTAGAGCTGGGCGACATTGCCAAAATATTATATATTTTATATTATGTATTTCTTTTTAATTGGACGGTAATGATATTTTTAATTTTTGAATAATACAAGTTCTACATTTGCTTTATGAGTAGTGAGTGATCCTAGGGTGGCAACACATACATTCTAAGTGATATCAATGAGTATTTCTCCATTCTGATTGTATTATACTGTTCAATTCGATTTTAACCAAAACTGTTCAATTCGATTTTAACCAAAACAAATTTCAGCACTTTTATAATTTCTGCATTTCCTGCACTCAATTGCAGTGGTGGAAAAAGTACCCAATTGTCATATTTGAGTAAAAGTAAAAATACGTTAATAGAAAATGACTCAAGTAAAAGTCACCCAGTAAAATACTACTTGAGTAAAAGTCTAAAAGTATTTGGTTTTAAATATTCTTAAGTATCAAAAGTAAAAGTATAAATAATTTCAAATTCCTTAGATTAAGCAAACCAGATGGCACCATTTTCTTTTTTTCTTTTTTTATGACGGATAGCCAGGGGCACACTTCAACACTCAGACATAATTTACAAACAAAGCCTTTGTGTTTAGTGAGTTCTCCAGATCAGAGATGACCAGGGATGTTCTCTTGACAAGTGTGTGAATTGGACCATTTTCCTGTCCTGCTAAGCATTCAAAATGTAACGAGTACTTTTAGGTGTAAGAGAAAATGTATGGAGTAAAAAGTTGTTACGGGATTTTTATGAATAATGACTAAATGATGTATACATTTCAATCAGAACTATGACTAAACAGAATACTACTATGTTACTGTATGGAAGTATGAATCTTATTATAATCATAATACTGAATGTGTAGTTTTCATCCAGAATTAGAAGGACTGTCTGTTCCTTGTTAGAAACGAATGGAGCTATTGTCAGACTGGCTGGAATGCTGTGTTCCTTACAGGACATCCTGTCTCTACACAGGGAGAAGAGAGACCTTGGGATAGTAGTAGATTATTTAACAGGTGGTGGACAATGTGGAAAGGCTTGTGAACTATACTGCCATTGTATCGGAGTGGAGGAAGGACAGAATAAAACCTGTGATGTAATTTTTAGTATAAAACCTGATGTAAATTGTACTATGATAAGTACTCTCGAGAATAAACGCTATTGATTGATTTTGAGACTGGTCTCTATCCATTTTATGCAAATAAGTATCTTACAAATTCTTAGAAATGGACAGAGTGTTTTAATTGAATTGGTTGTTAAACATATAGGAATAGAATTCCTTTAACAAAAGTACAGTATTTTGTTAAAGGAATGTAGTGAAGAAAAGGTTGTCAAAAAATAAAAATAGTAATGTAAAGTACAGATACCAAAAAAAAAACGTAAGTAGTACTTGAAAGTATTTTTACACCATTGCTCAATTGAGATAATTTCCACACTGCTGCACGGTATGGGCAAATAATCTAGGACTTATTTTTAACCAAATGTTGCAATTGAAATTTGACTTGCAAATTAGAATTAAAGCAAAACTGTTGGACTCATGGAAATAGTATGACTATTCTAATTCTATAGTTAAGACTATAATAGTGGGCACTTTGAATACAGTGTTTGAGATGACAAGGGATTAAAATGCCAGGGAGGAGTTATTGTGACAGGGTAGGAAATAAAGTGCTGATAGTGTTTCATAGGGGACCCTATAAACTTTGGCTACATTGCATGTTCTCTTAGCTACTTCATGTAGCTAACATATTCTTGCTTTGCATAGTCCTCTTTGATTTAGAAGATACTGTTGCACAAACAACATGCTGATTTAGGTCTCCACCATCCCTGGTATTATCAGGATGTATTAGCTAGCTACGTTTGCTCTTACTCAGTACATTTATTTGCTATCTAGCTAGCTAGCTATTAGCATTAGCGGCTAACAATTAGCATCTCACAAGATTTAGGGCAACTTGCTAAGAAAATACAAAATAGCTGTTTGCTGATGTAAGTGTAACCGATGTGATATGGCTAGCTAGTTAGTGGTCGTGCGCGCTAATAATGTTTCAATCGGGTGACGTCACTCGCTCTGAGACCTGAAGTAGTTGTTCCCCTTGCAGAGGGCCTTGGCTTTTGTGGAGCGATGGGTAACGATGCTTCGAGGGTGGCTGTTCTCGATGTGTGCAGAGGGTCCCTGGTTCGAGCCCAGGTAGGGGCGAGGAGAGGGACGGAAGCTATACTGTTACATTGATGCTGTTGACCCGGATTACTGGTTGTTGCGGAAAAGGAAGAGCTAGATATGGCTAGCTAGTTAGCGGTGGTGCGCGCTAATAGCGTTTCAATCGGGTGACGTCACTTGCTCTGCAAGGGCCGTGGAGCGATGGGTAACGATGCTTCGTGGGTGTCAGTTGTGTATGTGTTCAGAGGGTGCCTGGTTTGAGCCCAAGTAGGGCAAGGAGAGGGACTGAAGCAATACTGTTACATAAGAAACAGACCAATAGTGTCATTATAGAATGCTAGTGGATTTATATTAAGAAGCAAAGTGAAACAGCATTGTCCTCATCAACATTGTTGCATGTGCTGCATTGACCTTTCAGACTGAACGCAAGTATCTGTGGTTGAGGAACATCAAATGCGCTCCTTATGTGACAAGGGGTGTGGCTAGGTCTGTGTGGAAAGTGGCACAGAGAGAAAGAGCGGAGAGAGATGACTCAAGTAGTGAAGTAAACTAGAACAATTGACATTACACCTGACGTATCACATTTAACAACCAAACATTCAAATACCGGTATAGAAGGTAAAGTAAAAACCCAAACCGGTCCCTGCATCAATACCGGTATATCATAAAATACGGTATACCGCCCAGCCCTATACAGTGCCGCTACTGGACAAAGCCTGGAGCCTATAGAAAAAGTTTCTGACTCTCACATTACTGAAACCAGAAACCCACAACTGTGCTCTACCAACAATATTAAGTTGCATTGGTTAACCGGGGTCTTAGCCAAGCAAATTCATATTCAATTCAGGAGGGGGGAACCTGTCTGACTTTGCATTACAACTCACTTTTTAACAGCAAAATATAGATAAGTGAGCTTTGTGAGTTCTGTAAAAGGAGTCTCTTAATTTCATACAAGTCAAACTGGCAACTTAGGGGGGAGAAAAAGTAAGTAGGACCAACATTTTCACAGAATTAAAGTAAACAACTAAAAATGAGAGCTGAGGAAGGGGATAAACAAGAACAACAAATCCCCTCTTAGAAGATTTAGACTAGAAGCGGAGCTGAGTAAATAATACTCAAATGCAAGGGCCTGTTATTTCCTGTGGCATGCAGGGTGGTGTATGTCGGAATTTAGGAGAGAGCTTCAAGAGGGTGACGGAGAGGATTGTTATCTTTTGGGCGGGTAGGGCAGTAGTAACATAGGTCTTGGTTTCCAGCAGTTGCGTCTGTATAGACCACACACAAAAGACAGAGTGGGCCTTCACCTTCCAAATACAGGAAAGCCCACTCCACTCAAATTGGAAATATGCTTGCAACCAACCATCACCAGCCCAACATTGCATGACTACAGGAATGTTTACCTTTATTTCACTAGGCAAGTCAGTTAAAGAACAAATTCTTATTTTGTAACATGTAACAGCTGTTACTTTGTGATGTGCTTATTAGTCCATAGTAAAAGGACGCTCTGGTTGTACATGTATAACAATAGGCACAATACCATTCACCAGCCACATCCTCACATTGTTGTTATGACAAGTCACTCACTATATGTTACATGAGCAGAGAACATATGGATTCTCCACAATGGGCCATAGTGGGTGTGGAGAGATTAAATACTATGGCTTTACTTGCTAAAACCAGCTACCTTGCATTCATTGCTAATGAGGAGTGAATGGATTTGAGAACCATAACTTGTGTAGATTCAAGCCACGGGTATGTTCCTTTTTTATAGTGCAGCGCTCTTCTTTTGTGTAGGAAGAAGTGCTAGAAGGGCACTTCCTTTAACTCTTCTTGCAGCTGTTGTGCACTTCTCTTAAAATTCTGCCTGGATGATGGAAACAATTCACCAACATACAGTATCACTAGTGCTTACATTAATATACATTCTGCAGTGACTCTAGTGCTGAGTATAAGGGGGGGGGGGGTGCATAAACGCATTACTGACAAAAAAAACAGGATGGCGACGCCTCATACTACGTTAGTAACTCGTAATAAAAACGGTTCTATTTAACACAGATTATTCCATTGTAGTAGATTGTTCATGGGTCATGTGCTAATCTCATTTCACTTCAAAATAGATACCTCGGTGGTGCTGTTCGTTTTTTGCGTACAACTAAAAAACGGAGGGGATTACACAAAATATATTTTTTTCCAATACAGCACAATGTCGTATAGCTTTGCAACAATTTTCACAACGTTCGTTAACGGGGCCATCCAATCTTTCTTTTCAAGATCCTTGAAGAAAACTTTTATGAACACGTCATTCACATAGCGGGTTTCTCGTAACTTCTATGCAGTTGACTATCTCCCATAGCGTTCATAGGGCGGATACATTTTGAAAATTCGAATGAAACTAATATGAAACTAATATACCTATAGTTAGTTTACTTACTATAATCATTTTTTTTCTTCCGAAATCGTATATAGTAAGTAAACTACGTGACTTCTCAAAGTTGATACATTGTAACTTTGTATGAAAACATTCTACCCTTTGTATGATGGCTACACAACACATTCGATACCACATCTTCCCCGTTTTTGAGTAATTTCTACAAAGGCAAATAGTAACACGAAAAGGAGACATACTTACATAGTGCGGGACGACAGCTCAGCAGCCTAACTGTTTTTGGTAAAGCATGACCAGAAGGTACATGAGGTCGGGGTGCTTATTTGCCCTGCCTCCAATTTCGTGTGCGAGCGCTCACGCGTGCGTGGATGTTTCAGAAATAGCCATTGAGAAACGCAAAATGTTTATCATGGTTTTACGACTGACTCATTTTCCCTTGGTAGCCTAACGTCTGAGTTAGGTTATTTAAGTAACTTTTCCATGAGTCTCACAAAAAAATACAGTTTATAACTGTGGCAATGAACACAACAAAATCCAAATTTTTAACACAGGTTATCTTTTGTCTAGCAGCAAACATTTACTACAGGCTATGGTGTATCCATTACCTTATCTTCACTAGCATCACTTGTTTTCTCAATTCTTTTAATCGCTTTTGCATAGGAGATTCGATTGAGGTGGCAAAAGTTAGAGCGGGCAATCTCCTTCACCCTTACAGGGCACTCCAAGAACTCAGGATCATGATCCCCACCACAATTGCAACACCGTCATCCTTCTACACACCGTTCTTCAGTATACACTGTTCATCTGCACACACTTGAAACATGGCCAAATCTTTTACAATTCTTACACTGCATTGGTTTGGGGACTAAATCTCTTACAGCGTATCTTACAGTACCAAACTTCACATGTGAACTGTATGCTCTAGTCGGCTGGCCCTCGCTACATATTCGTCGCCAGACCCACTGGCTCCAGGTCATCTACAAGTCCATGCTAGGTAAAGCTCCGCCTTTCAGTTTCAGTTTCAGTTTCAGTTCACTGGTCACGACGGCAACACCCGTAGCACGAGCTCCAGCAGGTGTATCTCACTGATCATCCCTAAAGCCAACACCTAATTTGGTCGCCTTTCGTTCCAGTTCTCTGCTGCCTGTAACTGGAACGAATTGCAAAAATCGCTGAAGTTGGAGACTGTTATCTCCCTCACCAACTTCAAACATCTGCTATCTGAGCAGCTAACCGATCGCTGCAGCTGTACATAGTCGGTAAATATCGGTAAATAGCCCACCCAATTTTACCTACCTCTTCCCCATACTATTTATATTTATTAACTTTTCTGCTCTTTTGCACACCAATATCTCTACCTGTACATGACCATCTGATCATTTATCACTCCAGTGTTAATCTGCAAAATTGTAATTATTCGCCTACCTCCTCATGCCTTTTGCACACAATGTATATAGACTCTTTTTTTTTTCTCGACTGTGTTATTGACTTGTTAATTGTTTACTCCATGTGTAACTCTGTGTTGTTGTCTGTTCACACTGCTATGCTTTATCTTGGCCAGGTCGCAGTTGCAAGTTGAGAACAAGCAAGACAGGCTTGCTAGCTAACTCCTGTCTGAGTCTGACTAATACAGTGAACTAGGAGCAACAAACGCTAATGGTGTCACCAGTCTAAATATAATCCAATCTGGAGCTACAGTCAGTCTACATCTGTAAAGTATAGAATTAGGGGTTCCACTAGTTACCACAGCCACAAAGTCAGAATTGTACAAATGTTGTAAAAAATAAATGTAAACAAAAATGTGTTTTTTGGTATTAATTTAAGGTTAGGCTTTAGGTTAGAAATGTGGTTTAGGTTAGGTTTAAAATCATATTTTAATAGGACATTTTAGAAATAGGTGTTTTTTTATAACTTTATGGCTGTGGTAATTAATGACGACCTAGAATTAGCTTGACCCAAGTTACTGCCCTAATGACACAGATGGCTTTATCAACAATAACACAACAATGTGTTATGTGAAAAGTTGTATAAAAAAATACCCAGTTTGATAAACTAGTAGGTTAATTACCCAGCCAAGCAGATAGTTGTAAAGTGCATTATAAAAAATCTTTGTCCTTTCTTTATAACAAGATACAATTTACCACGTGGTTGTCTATTGTATCACCCTGTCACAGGCCCTCACAGTCAACATCACCTCATAAGATGAGGAAGTACATTGCTTATGAGGATTGCCTTCTGCAGTTGTTTGAGAGATGTCCAGTTTACAGCTGAACATGCAACATAGAGAAGAC
This sequence comes from Oncorhynchus keta, assembly GCF_023373465.1. Lineage (NCBI taxonomy): Eukaryota > Metazoa > Chordata > Actinopteri > Salmoniformes > Salmonidae > Oncorhynchus > Oncorhynchus keta. Next base: position 47,928,342 of record NC_068430.1, on the reverse strand, counting down.
CAACAATGGGTTTTTATCATATGTTTGTTGTGTAGTATCAAATCAAAATCAAATCAAATATATTTATATAGCCCTTCGTACATCAGCTGATATCTCAAAGTGCTGTACAGAAACCCAGCCTAAAACCCCAAACAGCAAGCAATGCAGGTGTAGAAGCACGGTGGATAGGAAAAACTCCCTAGAAAGGCCAAAACCTAGGAAGAAACCTAGAGAGGAACTAGTTTGGATTTCAGCTAACAAAGAAAGCTGTGCAGCTACAGAGGACAAGCATAGGAACACGGTAAGTGTTTAAGAAGTATCAACTGCACAGCAACTCAAAGGAGTTGGAGGTTCACTCCAAAAACTCTAGTCTCCACTCAACTCATGGATGAATCATCGTGGAGAATAGATACTTGGCTAAAGTTAGCAGTGGCTATTGGAACAAATTCAAACAGTGGGTTACAGTTTATTGAGGTCTGTAGACTAATTGCAATGTAAAATAAGACATATAAAAACACCAAACTTGTCATTTAACCATCTACAGAAAATGTTAATAATTAATTTGAAAAAGAATTTAGTCCGCACAGTGAAGGACCTCCACAACATACAGTATATTTTAGCGATCCTCGCTACATGAGCCTCATTACCATTCCGACCAAGTGGTTAACACTATTGTCTTTCAATCCAGAGACAAGGGTTTTCTTCCTGCTCTCTCCATTTGCCAGTGGTGTGAAATACTTAAAATTACCAATTAAGTAGTTTTTGAAGGTATCTGCACTTTACTATTTATATTTTTGACAACTTACTTTTACTTCACTACATTCCAAAATAAAATGAGGTACTTTTTATTTACATTTTCCCTGACACCCAAAAGTACTTGTTACATTTTGAATGCTTAGCAGGACAGGAAAATGGTCCAATTAACGCAAATATCAAGAGAACATCCCTGGTCATTCCTACTGTCGCTGATCTGGCAGACTCACTAAACATACATGTTTCGCTAGTAAATTATGTCTGCATGTTGTAGTGTGACCCTGGCTATCCTTACATAAAAAATGTAAAATACAATTCTGCTGTCTGGTTTTCTTAATATAAGCAATTTGAAGTGATTCATACTTTTACTTTTGATACTTAAGTATATTTAAAACCAAATACTTTTAGACTTTTACTCAAGTAGAATTTTACTTGGTGACTTTCACTTTTACTTGAGTCATTTTCTATTAAAGTATCTTTACCTTTACTCATATGGCAATTGGGTTATTTTTCCACCACTGCCATATATATTTTTTGAAATGTAACATTTATTTAACTAGGCAAGTTAGTTAAGAACTAATTCTTATTTAATATGACGGCCTACCACAACCAAACCCTAACCCGGACGACAGCGCCTTTATGGGACTCCCAATCACGGCCGGTTGTGATACAGCCTGAGATGCAGTGCCTTAAGACCACTGCACCACTCGGGAGCCCATTTGCTTCATTGGTGTTAAAAGTGGAATGGTGGCTGTGAGGCCATCGGAACGCTTTGATGTGTGAGGGGGCTGAGGTCAGTTAAAGCATGTGGAGGGGGCAGTGAAGCGCTTCTCGCTGTAAGAGTCACGTTACAATTCCCATCAATTGTGTTAACCCTATTGGCACAATGTGTAGGGGGTTTGCCTTTCCCACCAGAAACCCGGGTTTGCTTCCCACTCCCTCTGTTCACTACAATATCATTGAACTTTCTTTGGATATATCTACCCCAGTTTGGTTTCAGAATTTAGAACCGTAGAGCCTGAGGTAATTTCCTAACCTATTCAGTTGTCAGTCAAAGTGCAATACATTCTTGACATGCCTTCTCCATATGGTTCTGAGGTCACACGGCCATACTGTAGGATGGGCCCATCAGGTTACTGGAAATATTGAGCTATAAACCAGCATGCAAAGGACATAGGCACAATTAGGTTATCTCTTTGCTTGGCTTCCTTCCTGTGTCTGGCTTGTGCAGTGCCCAGATAACATTCAGTTAAATGGAATGGGGTCGTTACAAGCCATGCAGTCTGTTCTGAGTGCATGGGTTACCCAAAATGAATTAGCTTGGGAAGATAAAAGGACTGTTGGGTTAATGTAACTGCATAGAGAAGTACACCAGGCCATGTCTGACCAGTAGATCTTCTCTGTAATGAAGTACCATGCTATACAGTTTGGGGTACACAGGTTTGTATTACATTTTTGGGAAATCATGTCCTGTTTTTTGTGTTTAACTTTGGATTTGCATACAGCTGTTACTCACTGATGAAAATTATGTCTGGTGACGTGTGCTTTCTCATAACTTTATGATGGAGGTAATATGTACATGTAGGTAGAGTTATTAAAGTGACTATGCATAGATAATAACAGAGACTAGCAGTGGCGTAAAAAAGGGGGTGGGCAATGCAAATAGTCTGGGAAGCCATTTGATTAGATGTTCAGGAGTCTTATGGCTTGGGGGTAGAAGCTGTTTTAGAAGCCTCTTGGACCTAGACTTGGCGCTCCGGTACCACTTGCCGTGTGGTAGCAGAGAGAACAGTCTATGACTAGGGTGTCTGGAGTCTTTGACCATTTTTAGGGCCTTCGTCTGACACTGCCTGATATAGAGGTGCTTGGCCACAGTGATGTACTGGGCAGTAGGCACGATCCTCTGTAGTGCCTTGCGGTCGGAGGCCGAGCAGTTTCCATACCAGGCAATGATGCAATCAGTCAGGCTGCTCTCAATGGTGCAGCTGTAGAACCTTTTGAGGATCTGAGGACCCATGCCAAATCTTTTCAGTTTGCTGAGGGGCAATAGGTTGTGTCATGCCCTCTTCACGACGGTCTTGGTGTGCTTGGACCATGTTAGTTTGTTGGTGATGTGGACACAATCATCTCCTTTGCCTTGATCACATTGAGGGAGAGGTTGTTGTCCTGGCACTACACGGCCAGGTCTCTGACCTCCGCCCTATAGGCTGTCTCGTCATTGTTGGTGATCAGGTCTACCGCTGTTGTGTCATCAGCAAACTTAATAATGGTGTTGGAGTAGTGCTTGACCACGCAGTCGTGAGTGAACAGGGAGTACAGGAGGGGACTAAGCACGCACCCTGAAGGGCCCCCATCTTGAAGATCAGCGTGGCAGATGTTGTTGCCTACCCTTACCACCTGGGGGCGGCCTATCAGGAAGTCCAGGATACAGTTGCAGAGGGAGGTGTTTAGTCCCAGGGTCCTTAGCTTATTGATGAGCTTTGAGGGCCCTATGGTGTTGAACGCTGAGCTGTAGTCAATGAGTGCTATGGGTTGGTAGTCATTTAGGCAGGTTACGTTAGTGTTCTTGGGCACAGGGACTATGGTGGTCTGCTTAAAACATGTTGCTATTACAGACTTGGACAGGGATAGGTTGAAAATGTCAATGAAGACACTTGCTAGTTGGTCAGCGCATGCTCGCAGTACACGTCCTGGTAATTCGTCTGGCCCTGCGGCCTTGTAAATGTTGACCTGTTTAAAGGTCTTACGCACATTGGCTGCGGAGAGCGTGATTACACAGTCGTCCGGAACTGCTGGTGCTCTCATGCATGTTTCAGTGTTATTTGCCTCAAAGCGAGCATAGAAGTAGTTTAGCTTGTCTGGTAGGCTCGTGTCACTGGGCAGCTCTCGTCTGTGCTTCCCCTTGTAGTTTGTAATGGTTTGCAAGCCCTGCAACATCCGATGAGCGTCGGAGCCGGTGTAGTACGATTAGATCTTAGTCCTGTATTTATGCTTTGTCTGTTTGATGGTTCGTCTGACGGCATAGCGGGATTTCTTATAAGCTTCCGGGTTAGAGTCCCGCTCCTTGGAAGCGGCAGCTCTAGTCTTTAGCTCAGTGCGGTTACCTGTAATCCATGGCTTCTGGTTGGGGTATGTACATATGGTCACTGTGTGGATAACGTCATCGATGCACTTATTGATGTAGCCAGTGACTGACGTGGTGTACTCCTCAATGCCATCGGGAAAATCCCAGAACATATTGGAGTCTGTGCTAGCAAAACAGTCCTGTAGCTTAGCATCTGCTTCATCTGACCACTTTTTTTTAATCTATCTGGTGTTTCCTGCTTTAATTTTTGCTTGTACGCAGGAATCAGGAGAATAGAATTATGGTCAGATTTGCCGAATGGAGGGCGAGGGACATCTTTGTACACGTCTCTGTGTGTGGAGTGGTCTAGAGTTTTTTTTCCCTCTGGTTGCATATTTAATTAACATGCTGATAGAAATTTGGTTAAACGGATTTAAGCTTCCCTGCATTAAAGTCCCCGGCCTCTAGGATCCCTGCCTCTGGATGAGCGTCTTCCTGTTTTTTTTTTCTGGCACATTGAGTGTCTTAGTGCCAGCATTGGTCTGTGGTGGTATGTAATCTGAAATATACAGATGAAAACTCTAGGTAGAGAGTGTGGTTTACAGCTTATCATGAAATACTCTACCTCAGACGAGCAAAACCTCATTAGTTTTCTAACAAATATTCATAGTCTGTCCCCCCTTGCCCCCCTTGTCTTACCCGATGCCTCTCTTCTATCCTGCCAATATAGCGTAAACCAGCCAGCTGTATGTTGATAATGTCGTCGTTCAGCCACGACTCCGTGTAGCATAAGATATTACCGTTTTTAATGTCCCGTTGGTAGTTTAATCTTCCTCGTAGGTCAATTTTTTCGATTTTATTTTCCAATGATTGCATGTTAGCTAGTAGAACGGAAGGCAGTGGTGGTTTATTAGATCGCCTATGAATTCTCAGAAGGTATCCCAACCTCCGTCCTCTTTTTCTGTGTCTTATCTTAACACAAATGACAGGGATTTGGGCCTGTTCCCAGGAAAGCAGTATGTTCTTCACGTCGGGCTCATCTGACTCGTTAAAGAAAAAAAAAGCTTCTGCCAGTCCGTGGTGAGTAATAGCTGTTCTGATGTCCAGAAGTTATTTTTAGTCATAAGAGATGTTAGCAGCAACATTATGTACAGAACATGTGAAAAAAAAAAACGTTTCAAACAACCCCAAAAAACGAACTAAAAAACACATTTGATTAGGAGCATGTAAAACGTCAGTCATCTTCTCCGGCGCTATGATACAAAGTCCAAAGTCAGCCGCCTCATTCCCCTCCAAATAATATTGGACCCCTGCCATTTCGCTAACAGACTTTGTTCTCTGAAATCAAATAAAGCACCATTTTAAAGCACCATCGCATTCTCCGCTATGTAATCTGGTTTCCGAGCTGGCCATGGGTGCACCTCAGCCACGCTTAAGGTCTTAAACGATATCATAACTGCCAGCGATGAGAGACAATACTGTGCAGCTGTATTCATCAACCTTCACCAACTACTTCTCAGATAGAGTTCAGTGTGTCAAATCGGAGGGCCTGTTGTCCGGACTTCTGGCAGTCTATGGGGGTGCCACAGGGTTCAATCCTCGGACCGAATCTCTTCTCTGTGTACATCAATGTCGTCGCTCTTGCTGCTGGTGATTCTCTGATCCACCACTATGCAGATGACACCATTCTGTATATTTCTGGCCATTCTTTGGACACGGTGTTAACCAACCTCCAGACGAGCTTCATTGCCATACAACTCTCCTTCCGTGTCCTCCAACTGCGCTTAAATTCAAGTTAAACTAAATGCATGCTCTTCAACCGATCGCTGCCCACACCTGCCCACCTGTCCAGCATCACTACTCTGGATGGTTCTGACTTAGAATATGTGGACAACTACAAATACCTAGGTGTCTGGTTAGACGTAAACTCTCCTTCCAGACTGACATTAAGCATCTCCAATCCAAAATTAAATGTGAAAAAGGAAGCCGATTCTACAACCAAGCATCCTTCACTCATACTGCCAAACATACCCTCGTAAAACTGATTATCCTAGACTTTGGTGATGTCATTTACAAAATAGCCTCCAACACTCTACTCAGCAAATTGGATGTAGTCTATCACAGTGCCATCCGTTTTGTCACCAAAGCCCCATACACTACCCACCACTGCGACCTGTATGCTCTCGTTGGCTGGCCCTCGCTTCATATTCATCACCAAACCCACTGGCTCCAGGTCATCTATAAGTCTTTGCTAGTTAAAGCCCCGCCTTATCTCAGCTCACTGGTCACTATAGCAGCACCCATCCATAGCACACGCTCCAGCAGGTATATTTCACTGGCCACCCCCCCCAAAGCCAATTCCTCCTTCAGCCAATTCCTTTCCTTCCAGTTCTCTGCTGCCAATGACTGGAACAAACTGCAAAAATCACTGAAGCTGGAGACTCATATCTCCCTTACTAGCTTTAAGCACCAGCTGTCAGAGCAGCTCACAGATCACTGCACCTGTACATAGCCCATCTGTAAATAACCCATCCAACTACCTCATCCCCATACTGTTATTTATTTGATTTATTTTGCTCCTTTGCACCCCAGTATCTTTACTTGCACACTCATCTTCTGCACATCTATCACTCCAGTGTTTAATTGCTATATTGTAATTATTTCACCACTATGGCTATTTATTGCCTTACCTCCCTTATCCTACCTCATTTGCATACACGGTATATAGGCATGTTCTATTGTATTATTGACTCTGTGTTGTTGTTTGTGTCGCACTGCTTTGCTTTATATTGGACTTGTCGCAGTTGTAAATGAGAACTTGTTCTCAACTAGCCTACCTGGTTAAATAAATACATTTTTTTTGTGAAAACTTTCAAATTAGAGACATGTATGATTGTTTATTCCATGTGTAACTCTGTGTTGTTGTTTGTGTCACACTGCTTTGCTTGATCTTGGCCTCAGGCAAGCAGGCACTTTAACCGACCTGGAAGACAAAGTGTGGTGAATTTAGGCAATCACTGAACTGATCAATTCGCTCAGTTGGTCAGGTGGGGTGAGAAGATTCAACAAATTCCTGCAGTACCCGCTGCACTCCAGAAACAGGGTTGCCTACCCCCGACTTAGGCTAAGGTTCAGTGGGCTATCAATGATGCAGTGACATTTAATATCAAAATAATGATAATCATTGTTCATTTTCCGTGTTGGGTAACTTAGTCACACAGACACTTTTGAATTGTATTGACACAAAAAAAGTTTGATACTGAGTTATTTGAAAAATCCAAATAAGACCTAGTAATATTCATCACATTACAATCAAAATACCAGCTCACCGTAACAGAAATGGTTGAAAATGTATTTGAGATTTAGAATTTTCCCCTGAGCAAGAAATAGCACCTGGACCAAAACCTCAGTGTATTTCTACACTGAACAAAATCTAATGCATGATGAGCTGAAACAAAAGATCCCAGAAATGTTCAATACACACAAAAAGATTATTTTTCTCAAATTGTTGCTCAAATTTGTTTACATCCCTGTCAGTGAGTATGTCTCTTTTGCCAAGATAATCCATCCACCTGATAGGTGTGGCATATCGAGAAGCTGATTAAATGGCATGATCATTACAGGTGCACTTTCTGCTGGGGACAATAAAAAGCCACTAAAATTTCACTTGTGTCACACAACACAATGCCACGGATGTCTCAAGTTGAGAGAGCGTGCAATTTGCATGCTGACTGCAGGAATGTCCACAAGAGCTGTTGCTAGAGAATTGAATGTTAATTTCCCTACCATAAGCCACCTCCAACGTCATTTTGGCAGTACGTCCAACAAGTCTCACAACCGCAGACCACGTTTAACCACACCAGCCCAGGACCTCCACACCCGGCTTCTTCACCTGCAGGATCGTCTGAGAGCAGCCAAGTTACTATCTGACCCGGGATCCCGCAAGACCAAAAAGTCTGAGGTTATTTGTCGTAGCTAGCTACTCGCCTATCTGGTAGCTATCAGAATCAATCTACCAGGGATTTCCACGAACAGCTTGAACACAGCCCGCGACACTGGGACTGCGGAGGTGTACCTGATTAATTGTGTCTGTTCCCTTGCTTTTTGTTGCTATTTCCTTGCAAGCTGACCTGGCTAGAACTGCGCTGAATAGCTACCCAAGTTAGCTGATGCTGCTACCAACAGTACGTGCAAAGACACTGCTTTCGTGCTCACTGCTGTGAGAGGATTTAAAGGACAACATACACTACCGTTCAAATAGAAAGAGTAGTGGGAGGCCCCGGTGCACAACTGAGCAAGAGGACAAGTACATTAGTGTTTAGTTTGAGAAACAGACACCTCAAAAGTCTTTAACTGGAAGCTTCATTAAATAGTACCCACAAAACACCAGTGTCAACGAACAGTGAAGAGGCGACTCCGGGATGCTGGCCTCGTAGGCAGAGTTGCAAAGAAAAAGCCATATCTCAGACTGGCCAATAAAAAGAAAAGATTAAGATGGGCAAAAGAACACAGACACTGGACAGATGAACTCTGCAAAGAAGGCCAGTGTCCCGGAGTCGCCTCTTCACTGTTGACATTGAGACTGGTGTTTTGTGGGTACTATTTAATGAAGCTGCCAGTTGAGGACTTGCGAGGCAAGTATGTTTATTTTTGAACCATTCCATTGTAGATTTTGCTTTATGTTTTGGATCATTGTCTTGTTGGAAGACAAATCTCCGTCCCAGTCTCAGGTCTTTTGCAGACTCCATCAGGTTTTCTTCCAGAATGGTCCTGTATTTGGCTCCATCCATCTTTCCATCAATTTTAACCATCTTCCCTGTCCCTGCTGAAGAAAAGCAGGCCCAAACCATGATGCTGCCACCACCATGTTTGACAGTGTGTTCAGGGTGATGTGCTGTGTTGCTTTTACGCCAAACATAACGTTTTGCATTGTTACCAAAAAGTTCAATTTTGGTTTCATCTGACCAGAGCACCTTCTTCCACATGTTTGGTGTGTCTCCCAGGTGGCTTGTGGCAAACTTTAAACAACACTTTTTATGGATATCTTTAAGAAATGGCTTTCTTCTTGCCACTCTTCCATAAAGGCCAGATTTGTGCAATATACTGATTGTTGTCCTATGGACAGAGTCTCCCACCTCAGCTGTAGATCTCTGCAGTTCATCCAGAGTGATCATGGGCCTCTTGGCTGCATCTCTCATCAGTCTTCTCCTTGTATGAGCTGAAAGTTTAGAGGGACGGCCAGGTCTTGGTAGATTTGCAGCGGTCTGATACTCCTTCCATTTCAATATTATCGCTTGCACAGTGCTCCTTGGGATGTTTAAAGCTTGGGAAATCGTTTTGTATCCAAATCCAGCTTTAAACTTCTTCACAACAGTATCTCGGACCTGCTTGGTGTGTTCCTTGTTCTTCATGATGCTCTCTGCGCTTTTAACGGACCTCTGAGACTATCACAGTGCAGGTGCATTTATACGGAGACTTGATTACACACAGGTGGATTGTATTTATCATCATTAGTCATTTAGGTCAACACTGGATCATTCAGAGATCCTCACTGAACTTCTGGAGAGAGTTTGCTGCACTGAAAGTAAAAGAGGCTGAATAATTTTGCACGCCCAATTTTTTAGTTTTTGATTTGTTAAACAAGTTTAAAATATCCAATAAATGTCGTTCCACTTCATGATTGTGTCCCACTTGTTGTTGATTCTTCACAAAAAAATACAGTTTTATATCTTTATGTTTGAAGCCTTAAATGTGGCAAAAGGTCGCAAAGTTCAAGGGGGCCGAATAATTTCGCAAGGCACTGTATATTTTTTGGGTGTTTTAAATATTCATTGGCATTCATCAAGCTGCCCTTTCAAGAAAAAGCTTCAAACTGTAACCAGTGCCTGCAAACTGGTTCAGGTTATCAGTCAACCTACCAGGGTAGTTACAAACAGCACAGGAATGAAATCATCAACATGTATTGATCACATCTTTACTAATGCTGAAGAAATGTGCTTGAACGCAGTATCCAAATCCATCGGATGTCGTGATCACAATATAGCAGGCATATCTAAGAAAACCGAACATCCAAAGGCTGGGTCTAATATAGAGTATAAGAGATCATACAATACTTTTTGTAGTGATTCCTATGTTGTTGATGTAAAGAATATGTGTTGGTCTGTGGTGTGTAATGAGGAGCAAACAGCTGCTGCACTTGACACAATTACAAAATAAATTGCTTATCACAGTTACTAATAAGTATGCAACCATTAAGAAAATTACTGTAAAAACTGATAAATCCCAGTGGATTGTGAGGAATTGAAAATTGTATGGTTGAGAGGGATGAGGCAAATTAATGGAAAATAAGTCTGGCTGCACAACCGATTGGCAAACGTACTGCAAACTGAGAAATCATATGACTAAACTGAATAAAAAGAAGAAACTATACTATGAAACAAATTACATAAAGAATGATAGTAAAAAGCTTTGGAGCACCTTCAATGACATTTTGGGAGAAAAGGCAAACTCAACTCCATCTTTCATTGATTCTGATTACTCATTCATTACCAAACCAACTGATATTGCCAACTACTTTTTTAATTGGCAAGATTAGCAAACTTAGGCATGACATGCCAGCAACAAACACTTACACTACACATCCAAGTATATCTGATCAAATTATGACAGACAAAAATTGTAATTTTGAATTCTGTAAAGTGAGTGTGGAAGAGGTGAGAAAAGTATTGTTGTCTATCAACAATGACAAGACAGTAGGATATGACAACTTGGATGGAAAATTACCGAGGATAATAGCAGACAATATTGCCACTCCTATTTGCCATATCTTCAATTTTAGCCTACTAGTCATTCCGCTACCTAAGAATAGCCAAGCAATCAACCTCTTACCAACCCTTAGAAAAGTTTTGGAAAAAATTGTTTGACCAGATAAAAGGCTATTTTACAGTAAACAAATTGACAACAGACTTTCAGAACGCTTATATGGAAGGACATTCAAATGACTGATGATTGCTGAGAGAAATTGATGATAAAAGGATTGGGTGGCTGTTTTGTTAGACTTTAGTGCAGCTTTGGACATTAGCGATCATAGTCTGCTGCTGGAAAAACGTATGTGTTATGGCTTTACACCCCTTGCTATATTGTGGAAAAATAGTTATCCAATAACATTGATGCAAGGGATTTGTTTTTAGTACCGAAGACCTTTGTCAAGTGGTTAATTAAACCGTTAGCCAAACTAAGCATCTTTTAAATAAACTTTGTCAACATTGGCGTCATTTTAGCCAATGACTCAGCCCCTGTAATAGGGTTAGACAGCGCTCTGTCTCTTTAATGGAAGCCTCTCCAACAAAATCCAGGTAGAACCAGGAATTCCCCAGGGCAGCTGACTAGCCCCCTTACTTTTTTCAATCTTTACTAACTGAAATAACTGCAACACTTAACAAAGAGCTGCAGTTAGTTTCGGAATGTGTAGCAAGGAATAACTTGGTCCTAAATATTTCAAAAACTGAAAGCATTGTATTTGGGACAAATGGTTCACTAAATCCTAAACCGCAACTAAATCTTGCAATAAATAATGTGGAAATTGACAAGTTGTGACTAAACTGCTTGGAGTTACCCTGGATTGTAAACTGTCACTGGTCAAAGCATATTGATACAACAGTAGCTAAGATGGGGAGAAGACTATCAATAATAAAGCACTAGTCTACCTTCTTAATAACACTATCAACAAGGCAGGTCCTACAGGCTCTAGTTTTGTCGCACCTGGACTACTGTTCAGTCTTGTGGTCAGTTGCCACAAAGAGGGACTTGGGAAAATTGCAATTGGCTCAGAACAGGGCAGCACGGCTGGCCCTTGGATGTACAAAGAGAGCAAACATTAATAATATGCATGTCAATCTCTCCTGACTCAAAGTAGAGGAGAGACTGACTTCATCACTACTTGTATTTGTGAGAGGTATTGACATGATGAAAGCACCGAGCTGTCTGTTCAAACGACTAGCACACATCTCAGACACCCACGCATACCCCACAAGACATGCCACAGGAGGTTCTCTTTACAGTCCCCAAGTCCTGAACAGACTATGGGAGGCACACAGTACTACATAGAGCCATGACTACATGGAACTCTATTCCAAATCAGGTAACTGATGCAAGCAGTAGAATCAGATTTAAAAAGCAGGTAAAAGTACACCTTCTGGAACAGCGGGGACTGTGAAGTACATAAACATAGGCACAGCCACATGCATACAAACACCCACAATAACATACGCACTATGCACACACGTACACATGGATTTTGCGTTGTAGATATGTTGTAGTGGAGTATGGGCCTGAGGGCACACACTTAGTGTGTTATGAATTCTCTAATGAATGTATTGTAATATTTTTTTAAATTGTGTAACTGCCTTCATTTTGCCGGACCTCAGGAAGAGTAGCTGCTGCCGTGGCAGCTAACAGGGATCTATAATAAATATAAATACAAATACAAATCAATCAAAGAGAAAAGTTATGTTCTTAGTGCCTAAAGAGAGAGGCTTCAGAATCTTGCATTGCTAACAATGAAAATAATAAACAAAGATATAAGGTAGTACAGAGTTTACCTTTGCAAAGGGGACAATCTTTCCTTTGACAAAGGGCACAATCACTTGGAAAAACTCTTTCTACACCATAAGCATTTATGGAGCATTTAGCAACATCCAAATAATCTACGTTGACAAAAGATACAACACTTAAAGATATTCCGCCTTTTGTAGTGAAATTAATGTGTGTTCATGCCCAACAGGATGACTGATTTACAGATTATTTTAAAGAAAGGGACATCCATGTCTCTTCTTCTGCGGTGCTTGCTCTGTCTCTCTTGTGAACTGTTTTGGATGGGTGGAGAAAAAGGAGTATCAGTGTAAGTGTGGGATGAGGATGGGAAAGGTTTTGCAATTGGGGTTGGGCTAAGGGAGTCACTAAATGAATGTGTAGCTGTGGGGATGGGTACATAATCGCCTTCTCCTGAGCTCCCTTTCCTGGAGAGCACACGATTTCACGGCGGAGTGGCTAAGACTACAGTTCCAGCCCCTCCCGGCCCTGCTTCGCCGGACACTAGTAATATAAACAGGGGCAGGCATGATTCCAGGCCCAAAATTACTGCAGTGCCTTTGCCACTTTCCAGCAGCAGTCGGCTCTGGGACTCTCTTGCATTGGGAGGACTTGATCCAAGCATTTTGGCACTTCACTGCAGTCTGGGTGGTCAGCAGGATCTGTAACAATCCCTACCACCTGGGATCCAAGGCCCTGTCTCAAACATGCTGCTTGATCAAGACCCAATCACCAGGTTCCAAGGAATGGTGTGGCTGGTCTCCTGGAGGGGTCTGGGCGGCTAATACCTGTGAGTGGACAGCTCAAATACAGTCAGTTAGTGCTTTGCAGTATTTCATCATGTTCTCATCCACCCAGTGTAACTCAATGTGTGAGGGAGGTGGAGATGCAGGTGTTCTCATAGGTCTTCCAATGAGAATCTCGTGGGGGCTTAGTCTAGTCTTTTCCCTTGGTGTGGATCACATAGACCACAGCACGAGGGGAAGAGCATAAACCCACTTCACTTTGAACAATTCCCGAGCTCTTTGCTTCCTCATTGCTAGAGGGAAAGGCTTCCACCCATTTAGAATAGGTGTCTACTACAACTAATATGTATTTCCTTTTCTGGCACGTAGGAGACATACTGTACGTACAAAATCAATCGGAGTATTTACAAATGGTCCCCACGGGACTGGCAGTCGAGACAAATAAGTGGTTATTTGTTTTGCTACATTATGTTGTTGACAATTAAACATTGTGAGATAGTACATTTTTGACTTGTACTGACCATTCCTCCTTTGGACAGATGACTCACACTGTGATACATGCGTCCAAGATAACCCAACATTACTGGTAGCTAATCGTTCAAAGGTTGTACCTTCTTCAGTAAAACCCTACCCATATGTATCCAACAGAGTATGAACTTGCAATAATTGGTTACAGTAATCAACCAGTAGCCACTAATCCAGAGTAGCTTGTTATCGGCTGGAGTACACAACAATGCCTTCTCTTTCAATCTTGGGAGGAAACCCTCCCTAACCACTGAGCTCAAGAGAGTTTCGAGGTGAGGTAAGGGAGAAGGTCTACTGGAGAAAAAAAAGAAGTCATTTGTTTCAGAAACCACCTGCAGAATGACATTTCCAGTGTGAAATCATATGACACCTCTCCACAAAATATGAATGAGGGCACAGGAATGTGTAGGAGTCGTTTTTCTCTACCACTCCCCTACATCTCCCCCCTTGGCAGTGTAACTCAATATTTCTTCGGAAAGAAAAATCGAATAAAATGACAAATTAAAATAAAACCCCAATCACAATAACAAACCAAAGTAGAATTTACAACCCCTGATGAATTCATAAGGACATTATTGTAACCCATACGGGGATTTAAGGAATAGACTAGAGACAGGTTTCTTTCACATCACTCATGCGCTTGTTTTGTGTCAGTAGCTTACCCGCCCCTTCTGTTGTACTTTCTTAACAATTCAGGGGCAGCGCTCTCTCCTTCTTGCCCGTAGAACTATTGATCAATTATAAAGGGTAAAAATACAATAAAAAAATGAGGAAGCAAATACTAACAAACAAAAAACATACAAAAACAATACTTCTTTTCATTTGCTTCAGACTCATTGTTTTAAAACATTTAAAACATTTTCTGTACCAGGTTTACATTTTTCTTCAGTACCTTTTTCATCAGGAGAACTGACATGCACGGTATGCACCCAAAATTCTGACAATAGCATTTGTGTGCCCTTTAAGGTGCATCCTTTCTCACCCGTGAAGAACATACTAACCCCCCCCCAAATAATAGTAAACCACACCCAATAAATCAGGCACCGTATTAACGTTATTGTAACGGTTTTCTGGGGAAAGAGAGGCGGACCAAAATGCAGCGTGGTTAGTTTTTTCAATCTTTAATAAAGATGAAAATACAACAATCTACAAAACAAGAACAGTGAAAAAACCAAAACAGTTCTATCTGGTGCCACAAACACAAAGACAGGAACAATCACCCACAAAACCCAACACAAAACAGGCTACCTAAATATGGTTCCCAATCAGAGACAATGACTAACACCTGCCTCTGATTGAACCATATCAGGCCAAAACATAGAAATAGACAAAACAGACACACAACATAGAATGCCCACCCAGCTCACGTCCTGACCAACACTAAAACAAGGAAAACACACACGAACGATGGTCAGAACGTGACAATTATTAACAAATATTCCTAATGGTTGGGTTGTGTGGTAAAACATAGGGGCAAAAACTAACAAATAGCCAGGCTGTACTTAATCGGGAGCTCCCTTAACAGCCGGATCCAGGTACCTTTATACTTTATAGAACTGCAGAATGTCACTATCCGCTCTCCAAAGGCACCATCCTCAGGAAGTATTTCAAAGGTAGAGATACAGAATCATTGATCAACTCCTCAGAATACTTGGCAGGTAACACCCCATCCTCTACTGGAAAATGAAATAAACATTCTTAGTTTTCACTATGCAAAACATTAATCAGTCCTAAAAGTAAAAATTAATAAATGGTACATTCCATTTTAACATTATATTTAACTTTCAATTTAATTTCTTTCTCACTTTCACTCGTCTACATATCTGTTTACTTCAACTCCGACTCTTCCATCACTTTCCAACAAGAAAGCCCTCAATCACCATCACTTACATCTCTCGTCCACTCTAACACTTCTTTCCCTCTACAATCTCTACTAAACTCTAGCTCTCTCAGGTGTGAGTCGCCTCTCACCCAGCGAGATGTGGTGTCCGAGGTATGAGACGGTTTTATGGCACAGCTGTAACTTCTTTTCGGAGGCGTTGTGACCATTATTCAATACTTCAGTTAGGACGGTGATAACGTCTCTCTCATGAGTATCTTTGTCTATATAAGTTCCATCCGCTTGCCGGACAGCTGTGACAACTGGCACTATTCGCTGTGGGTGTTGAGACAGTTTTTCCTTGTCTGAGGATTGTCTAGATCTAGTATTATATGGTCTAGGTGTGTTTTTAGTGCTACCTATTTGTGTTTTAACTTCTTCCAGATGTTCTTTGAGTTGTTCTTTGAGTTGTTCATATGAGTTCTGAATGTCCTCATAGTTTGGCTGGGAATCTTTCAGTAGATCTAGGTTTGGGTAGACTGATTGGATTTCCTCTCCTCCTACTGCCTCATGGGTCTGGAGCTGAGCTTGGTGTAGAAACGGATTCCTATTGGAATGAGATCTCTGGCTTGCAATAAGATCCTCTGTTGCTGGGAGAGAATTGCCAGGGGTGCTGTGTGGGGGGGAGGCTGACAGCCTGACACATTTTTGGCTCAGCGTCTTTCTTTTTCTCTGGGTCAGTTTATCTTCCCTACGCTGAGGTTTATTTTGTTCACATTTTGCACAGAATGTATCTACTAATAAGTAGTCCAGAGATGTGGAGCCTTTTTGTATCTGCGTTGTGTTTCTCTAAGGTTTCTTATC
Organism: Oncorhynchus keta; assembly: GCF_023373465.1. Classification (NCBI taxonomy): domain Eukaryota; kingdom Metazoa; phylum Chordata; class Actinopteri; order Salmoniformes; family Salmonidae; genus Oncorhynchus; species Oncorhynchus keta. Next base: position 47,912,003 of record NC_068430.1, on the reverse strand, counting down.
TTCCTCTCTTACAGACCCTTCAGCTGGCCATGCAGAACTTTTTTTTCAAATAAACAACGTGCTATACAGAAACCTAGCCTAAAACCCCAAACAGCAAGCAATGCAGATGTAGAAGCATGGTGGCTAGGAAATCTAGGATACAGGAACCTAGGAAGAAACCTAGAGAGCAACCAGGCTCTAAAGGGTGGCCAGTCCTCTTCTGGCTGTGCCGGGTGGAGATTATAACAGTACATGGCCAAGATGTTCAAACGTTCATAAATGACCAGCAGGGTCAAATAATAATAATCACAGTGGTTGTAGAGGGTGCAACAGGTCAGCACCTCAGGATTAAATGTCAGTTGGCTTTTCATAGCCAATCATTCAGGTGAACAGGTCAGGGTTCCATAGCTGCAGGCAGAACAGTTGAAACTGGAGCAGCAGCACGACCAGGTGGACTGGGGACAACAATGGTAGTCCTGAGGCCTGGTCCTAAGACTCAGGTCCTCTGAGAGAAGAGAGGGAGAAAGAGAAAGAAAATTAGAGGGAGCATACTTAAATTCACACAGGACACCAGGTAAGACAGGGAAAATACTCCAGATATAACAGACTGACCCTAGCCACCCGACACATAAAATATTGAAGCATAATTACTGGAGGCTGAGACAGGAGAGGTCGGGAGACATTGTGACTATACCCTCAGACAGGGCCAACCAGGCAGGATATAACCCCACCCACTTTGCCAAAGCACAGCCCCCACTCCACTAGAGGGATATCTTCAACCACCAACTTACTTACGACCCTAAGACAAAGCCGAGTATAGCCCACGAAGATCTCCCCCACGGCACAAACCCGAGGGGGGCACCAACCCAGACAGGAAGATCACATCAGTGACTCAACCCCTCCTAGGGACGGCATGGAAGAGCACCAGTAAGCCAATGACTCAGCCCCTGTAATAGGGTTAGAGGCAGAGAATCCCAGTGGAGAGAGGGGAGCCGCCCAGGCAGAGACAGCAAGGGCGGTTCGTCGCTCCAGTGCCTTTCAGTTCACCTTCACACCCCTGGGCCAGACTACACTCAGACATAGGACCTACTGAAGAGATGAGTCTTCAATAAAGACTTCAATTTTGAGACAGAGTTTGCATCTCTCCTGGATAGGCAGACCATTCCATAAAAATTGACCTCTACAGGAGAAAGCCCTGCCTCCAGCTGTTTGCTTAGAAATGCTAGGGACAATAAGGAGGCCTGCGTCTTGTGACCGTAGCGTACATGTAGATATGTACGGCAGGACCAAATCCAAAAAGATAAGTAGGAGTAAGCCCATGTAATACTTTGTTAGCAGTAAAACCTTGAAATCATCCCTAGCCTTCCAGGCTAGCACTGGAATAATATGATCAAATTTTTGGGTTCTAGTCAAGATTCTAGCAGCCATGTTTAGCACTAACTGAAGATTATTTATGCTTTATCCGGGTAGCCTGAAAGGAGAGCATTGCAGTTGTCTAATCTAGAAGTGACAAAAGCATGAATACATTTTTCTACACCCTTTTTGGACAGAAAGTTTCTGATTTTTGCAATATTAATGTAGATGGAAAAAAGCTGTCCTTGAAACAGTCTTGATATGTTTGTCAAAGGAGAGATCAGGGCCAGAGTAACGCCAAGGTCCTTCACAGTTTTATTTGAGACGACTGTACAACCATCAAGATTAATTGTCAGATCCAAAAGAAGATCTCTTTGTTTCTTGGGACCTAGAACTAGCATGTCTGTTTTGTCCGAGTTTAAAAGTAAAAATGCATGCGTTTGCACAACTGTACCACTTACATCTACAGTGCATTCAGAAAGTATTCAGACCCCTTGACTATTTCCACAATTTGTTACGTTAATGCCTTATTCTAAAATGGTTTCAGTAAAAACAAATCCTCATCAATCTACACTCAATACCCCATAATGGCAAAGCTAAAACAGGTTTTTAGATATTTTGACAAATTTATTAAATATAAAAAACAAATACCTTTATCTACATAAGTATTCATACCCTTTGCTATGAGACTCAAAATTGAGCTAAGGTGCATTCTGTTTCCATTGATCACCCTTGAGATGTTTCTACAACTTGATTGGAGTCCACCTGTGATTCATTCAATTGATTGGACATGATTTTGGATGGCAAAAACCTGTCTATATATGGTCCCACAGTTGACAGTGCATGTCAGAGCAAAAACCATGAGGTCAAAGGAATTGTCCGTAGAGCTCCGAGACAGGATTGTGTCGAGGCACAGATCTTGGGAAGGGTAACAAAACATTTCTGCAGCATTGAAGGTCCCCAAGAACACAGTGGGACTCCATCATTCTTACATGGAAGAAGTTTGGAACCACCAATACTATTCCTAGAGCTGGCCGCCCGGCCAAACTGAGCAGTTGGGGAGAAGGGACTTTGTCAGGGAGGTGACCAAGAAACCAATGGTCACTCTGACAGAGCTCCAGAGTTCCTCTGTGGAGATAGGAAAACCTTCCAGAAGAACAACCATCTCTGCATCACTCGGGCCTTTATGGTAGAGAGGCCAAACGGAAGCCAGTCCTCAGTAAAAGGCACATGGCAGCACACTTGGAGTTTGCAAAAAGGCACCTAAAGGACTATCAGACCATGAGAAACAAGGTTCTCTGGTCTGATGAAACCAAGATTGAACTCTTTGGCCTGAATGCCAAGCATCACGTCTGGAGGAAAACGCCTTCCCTATGGTGAAGTATGGTGGTGCCAGAATCATGCTGTGGGGATGTTTTTCAGCGGCAGGGACTGGGAGACTAGTTAGGATCGTTGATGAAAACCAGCTCCAGAGCGCTCAGGACCTCAGACTGGGGCAAAGGTTCACCTTCCAACAGGACAATGATCCTATGCACACAGCAAAGACAACGCAAAAGTGGCTTCAGGACAAGTCTCTGGATGTCCTTGAGTGGCCTAGCCAGAGCCCAGACTAGCACCCGATCAAACATCTCTGGAGAGACCAGGAAATAGCTGTGCAGCAACACTCCCCATCTAACCTGACAGAGCTTGAGAGGATCTGCAGAGAAGAATGGGAAAAACTCCACAAATACAGGTGTGCCAAGCTTGTAGCATCATACCCAAGAAGACTTGAGCCTGTAATCGCTGTCAAAGGTGCTTCAACCAAATACTGGGTCTGAATACTTATGTAAATGTGATATTTCAGTTTATTGTTTTTGATAAATTACAACAATTTAGAGGGAGGAAGAAAGAGAGCCAACTCACTGGGCAAAAACAGAGTAAATCAACATTGTTTTCAGATTTCCACCAAAACATTCTATGTGATGTAAAAAAAAAAATTGTTATCAATGTAAGGAAATTTTATATTTTTTTACTTTTAACCTAAATCCACTGGCATTGTGACATTTTTTATTGACAACCCAACCAAATGTAAATCAAAACTAGAAGTTTAACTGACGTCTGTGCCCAGTTGGATGGTTACTTGTTGAAGCCTGAGAAAGGGAGTCCTGGCTGTAGCTCCAGTCTGGCTTTATGCCCCATTCCTTGCACTGTGGTGTATCATCTGCACAAGATGGTTTAGATTATGACGTATGTGAGAGGCTCTTTTTTTCTATCCAAAGAGGTAGAGGAGAGTTTTTTCCATCAACTTTTAGTTCACTTTCAAAAGACTAATGCACTTCCCAGTCATAGTAATTTGGTTCTTCCAATTTGTCAATGTCATCAACCTGGTCACTGAATGCATTGCTTTTATAGTCATTAGCAGTGCCTCTGAACTCATTTCCTAAGGAAAAGACTGACACTGTAGAACCAAGATTAATAAATGGAGATGAAAACAACATTTTGCTCCTAAAATGTTCAGTTTACAATAATTATTTAATCATAAGTTATTAATTATATATTTTCATCAGTAATCACTTTTCTCTTCTAATTCGGTTTAGAATTGTGCAATTGAGTAAATCATCTACAGTAATGACCATGTTTTTGTGAGAGTCCAGATGTGAATGCTGTATGATAAGCTGGGTGAAGAGGAGCAACAACCTCTCAGTCATACTGTATCAGTTTTAGTGCCCAAACATGGGGAATGGTTGGAGGTGGGGTCGACAGAGGCAGTATTTGCCTTGGCACCTTTTGAACTGACAGACAGGATGCATGGGTGAACAATGCAGGACATTACTTTAGCCACATTTTTCAAATAACTTTTATTTCTTGGGAGGGAACTTCCATGTGTGGTGACAAATTGGTACATACAAGACACATAGCAAAATAGAACATATTAGTTTCACACTTAAATGCCCACGATGTCAAGGTGTTTTGGTGCAGTTTTAGGATTTGCCACTAGCCCAATGGAAGAAGGTACTAGGGTGGTTATGGCTAAGATGTGTTGTTCTTTTGTGTGGAGAGACGGCAACATGTACAGCCATGTCTGTGTCGATGCGATATGTCTGTCAGTCACATGACATGACTTGCATCCTGCTCTTTATCTCTCCTTTCAGATCCATAGAGTCTTGACATGCTCTGTCCACTCTGGCACATTGAGGGTTGGCATTGACTGTAAGAAAAACAGACTTGATCAACACTTAGGCTTATCATTTTTCAGTCATGATTAATTTTTTGGCCATAATACAAAGACTCACCCCAATCCAGAGAGGGATATCTTCACGTGCCATGATCAATGAGTTCCCAGGTGTGTGTGTGCACGTGCGTGTGTCTAGTTTGTGAAACTTCTGGTTGTGGCCAAACAAAGATCTTTTCACATAGGAGCTGTAAAATCAGTTTCTAATAAACAAACATCGACATGTTTCGACAAATCTTGGCATCCAGTTGCATAACCATAAGGAAATGGGATTATACATGATGTCTGGTAATGTGTCCTTAAATTGATGATAATAAGGATTAGGTGAATTTCTCATAACTCATCCCATAGAGCACATAGGAAACCTTTTGTATGTTCCTAAAGGAATGTACAACAGAGATGAACAACAAGGGCGATAAATTATTCAAAACACATTGGTATACGTTTGTAAAACTTAATTGCCATGCTGATTTACTGCTTGTGTGTTTTCTTCCAATGAAAAAGGGTAGATACCACTTAAAACCCATAAGCTACACTTATTCATAACATGTTCATATCCAGGATGTGAACCATACTGTACATGGATTTGAAGCATTGTATATCATCTCTGTAATTATTGCACAAAAAAACCTGAGGGAAACATTAGGGTGTGATGTTGACTTTACATCATCAACTTTAATTCACTCGGACCTTTATTGTCTTCCTTCTTATACACTGTACAGTTTCCCTTTGGTTCCATGTCTTCAGCTCAACCATGACTGTCATTGTTTTTTTCACATTTTGGAATGGCTAATGTAACCCAGGTAACTGTAAAATGTTCTCCAGAGCACTTGGAAGGGGTAAGGAGGTTTCAAGGAGGGACCTCTGCTTAAACGAGGACTGCTCTGTAGTATTTTTGCCACGTGTGGGACGGAAGATAAGTAAAAGTATTCGGCCCCCTTGAACTTTGCGACCTTTTGCCACATTTCAGGCTTCAAACATAAAGATATAAAACTGTATGTGGCTGCGCTTCTCATCCCGGTACAGTCCTGTGTTTCAGCCCCTTTTCAGGTGTCCCAACTTTTCTTTCTACAAAAAAGCTCCTTTTGTCAGCAAGACACATAAATTAATTCAGCCTACAAGAATGTAGACCCAATCACAATCACCGTTTTTGATGCTGGAATTATTTAGGAGTGGACGAACATGCACAGGTAGCCTACTTTTTTGAAGTGATGTGTTGACAATAAGATGAAAACATCTTATTGTGTTCATGCCAAAGAAAAAAAAAACTGTTTTTGCTTAGTCATTATTGGGTATCGTATGTAGATTGATGTGGAATTATTTTTTATTTAATACATTTTAGAATACGGCTGTAATGTAACAAAAATTGGAAAAAGGGAAGGGGTCTAAATACTTTCCAAATGCACTGTATGTAAGCACTCCTTCTGATTGTAATGTGAACCCGGCTAAATTATGGAAAACTGTCATATCCCTGAAGAGTTCTACTTCCTCCTCTTTGCCACAACAAACTAATTCAGACACTGGCCTCATTACCTAAGACAATGCCATCATTGATGCATTTAATCACCATTTTATTTCAACTGGCTATCTCTGAGAAATAACTTCTAAGCCTATTCACAATGATTACTGGGCTGGATACTGATAGGGTAAACTTGCTGAATGATCAGAGAAATTATATTCCAAACTTTTCATTTAGTCTATTTAAAGAAAAATAAGTCCTGGATTCTTTGCTAGCAATAGACAACAAGAAATCCACAGGGGCCGACCAATTGGATCCTGATCTGCTTAAGTGTGCAGTCCCCAGCATTGTTGGCTCAAGAACCCACATTCTTTATTTAACATAGTTATCAGGAAATATTCAAAAAGTATGGAAATCAGGTCTTCTGCTGCCACTCCATAAGGGCGAGGATAGTTGTGATCTTAATAATTATTGCCCCATTTCAAGGCTTACTTGTCTAGCTAAGATTCTTGAATCCTTGCTAAATGTACTACTTTGCTTTTTTTAAAATCTGAGAAATGTATTTTGAATGTAAACCAATCAGGGTTTAGGCCTGGGCATAGCACTATTACAGCAACCACTTTAATTGTTCATGCTTTAGACAATCAAATGAAATGTGCTGCTTTGTTTATGGAGTTGTCAAAAGCATTTGATACTGTTGATCATGCTATTTTATTGAATAAGTTGTCCCCGATAGGCCTGATCTCTGACACCTGTTAATGGTTTCATGATTATCTTAGTGACGGAACAAAGGTCATCATGATTGATGGGGTTAAGTCTGAATTTCTTAAAGTGCATAAAGTTGGAACCTGTTCTCTTCACTATTTATATAAACACCATTGGTCAATCTGTTAAAAATTCTAAACTTTATCTATATGCAGATGATACTATGATGTATGCTATTTCCTGTTTCCTGTTTCAGCATAACAATGCCCCGTGGACAAAGCGAGGTCCATACACAAATGGTTTGTCGAGATCGGTGTGGAAAAACTTGACTGGCCTGCACAGAGCCCTGACCTCAACAGAACTGAACACCTTTGGGATGAATTGGAACACCAACTGCGAGCCAGGCCTAATCAGTGCCCAACCTCACTAATGCTCGTGACTGAATGGAAGCAAGTTCCCGCAGCAATGTTCCAACATCTAGTGGAAAGCCTTCCCAGGATAGTGGAGGCTGTTATGGCCACAAAGGGGGGACGAAATCCATATTAATGCCCATGATTTTGGAATAAGGTGTTCGACGAGCAGATGTCCACATACACATACTTTTGGTCATGTAGTGTAGCTGATGGTAGTAGTGTTGGCCTTGCAGTGGGTGAATGAAATTAAGCCGGACAGGGTTGTTGTGTGTTCTGATTCATGTGCTGTATGGATGAGTCTGAAATCTTTTAGTTCATGGAGAAGACAGTACATGCTATATGAGGTACTCCAAATTCATGCCTAGGTGAAACAGATGTCCAGATAAGTTTTGCTTGGGTCCCAGCCCGTGGGGTTGGGGAGGAGTAGATATGCTAGCTAAACAGGCCCTTAGGAGAGAGGTGGATGTGCCAATGAGCAAGACGTAGGCTAAGGAAATGATATGGACAATGGTGGTGCAGAGATGGCAGGAGCAGTGGAACAGAGACATTAAGTCCGGTGTCTTTTTGAAGTAGAGAGTAAAGTCGGGGAGGATGGAAGGAAGAGATATAAGAGCGGAGGCCATCTTTACAAGGATAAGGGTGGGACACAGACAGTTGAATAAGACATTAAATGTGATAGGAAATCATCCAACAGAAAGGTTGATTATTACCAGGAAAGAGAGACAGTGCATGTGCTGATACAGTGTGGGCAGTATGACAGGGAAAGAGAGCAACAGATCCAGTATGAGGGAGAAGGGGATACAGGAATTGAGTTGAAAGAGCATACTGAGTAGGACACTAGATACAGTCTCAAATAGTGTATATTTTTAAGAAAAACGGGCCTGGCATGTACTTCCACCCTGTCTGTGGCCCACACTCCAGTGCAATAGGTGGCGGTAATGCTGCACCATAACGTTGGATGCCTCGTGCCAAAAAACTAAACAACAGTAGAAAAGTGCGCATGACCGGTTGTGGAGTTGTCTGACGACAAGAACCTCTACCGTTTGGCAGTTAGCTGAATTCTGGCTAAATAGCTACATTTCTTGGACGCAAGTTACAACCTCGCCCCCAAAATGGCAAGTGCATTGTATATTATGTGAATACCTTGACATTCGTGTCATTTACATACTTTTTATAGTTCATATCTTATAACGCTAAGTATTTAGCTAGCTATATAGGCTACATGATGCTGGGCGTTGCCATAGCTAGTTAGCTTGGCTTCGACGCTGGTGGCAAAAAATATTTTCGTAGAATAGCGGAAGGCAAAAGCCGCGTTTAAAACAACTAGGAACTTGTGCAAAATTAACTCCGAATGGGAGAAGGTTTTGAACGGTCAACCATTTCGGAATTCCAAGTCGGAAACTCGTATTTTTCAATAGCTCCGACTTTTTGATTTGAAAACTGACGTCGTGATTTGGCCTCTCTTCAAATTCCCAATCTGACAACGCTCTGAATCTACGATCATTCAGAGCGCACTCTGGCACGACAGCTTGAATTTACAAACACACTCATAATATTCCCTCATCTCAATACCTTTGTTGCTGTAGAGGGATTGTTACATAGCTGCAGTGTTTGTCACCTCCGTAGGCTGGACATATGACATTAACTACATTTTTTTCCTAATAAGTAGTTCATTGCATCCGTCATAATCGCGAAACGCTGGTGGTTCCTTTTAAAACACGGGTCTTCAATATTCCTAGGTAAGACATTGAAGTCATTTACATTGAGACGTTTTAGGTTGTAGTTATTATAGGTTGTAGTTATTATAGGACTGTTTCTCTCTACCATTTGTATTTCATATCTTTGTTTTTAATGGGTACTTTAGTATTGCCAGCCTAATCTCGGGAGTTGATAGGCTTGAAGTCATAAACAGTTCAATGCTTGAAGCACAGCGAAGAGCTGCTGGCAAATTCAGGAAAGTGGTTTTTGAATGAATGCTTACGAGCCTGCTGCTACCTAGAGCAGTCTGACTGAGCGGTGCTATCTATGATTTCATAGACCTAATTATTATATAATAACACAGAAATACGAGCCTTAGGTCAATTAATATAGTCCGGAAACTATAATTTCGAAAACAACGTTTTATTCTTTCAGTGAAATACGGAACCGTTCCGTATGTTATCTAACAGGTGGCAACCCTAATTCTAAATATTGCTGTTCCATTGCACAACCTTTAATGTTATGTCATAATTATGTAAAATTCTAGCAAATTAGTTCGCAACGAGCCAGGCGGCCCAAACTTGCATATACCCTGACTCTGTGTGCAATGAACGCAAGAGAAGTGACACAATTTCCCTAGTGAAAATAAATTAATATTAGCAGACAATATTAACTAAATATGCAGGTTTAAAAATGTATACTTGTGTATTGATTTTAAGAAAGGCTTTGATGTTTATGATTAGGTATTGGTGCAATGACAGTGCTTTTTTTCATGAATGCGCTTGTTAAATCACCCGTTTGGTGAAGTAGGCTGTGATTCAATGATAAATTAAAAGGCACCGGAATCAATTATATGCAATGCAGGACAAGCTAGATAAACTAGTAATATCATCGACCATGTATAGTTAAGATCGTTTTTTATAAGATAAGTTTAATGCTAGCTAGCACCTTACCTTGGCTGCACTCGCATAACAGGTAGTCAGCCTGCCAAGCAGTCTCCTCGTGGAGTGCAATGTAATCGGCCATAATCGGTGTCCAAAAATGCCGATTACCAATTGTTCCGAAAACTTGAAATTGGGCCTAATTAATCGGTCGACCTCTAATTTATGTAGTCAAGCTACCCCATGCAAGTATCTGCAAAACACATGACTGTATGTATGTATGTATGTATGTATGTATGTATGTATGTATGTATGTATGTATGTGAGGGGAGACAACTGGGTGAAAAGGTTGCCTCAGTCTGTCACAATTGAGTGAGGACAATAGGGTCCAGAATGACAGGAAGTTACTCCAATCAATCAAATGTATTTATAAAGCCCTTTTTACTCCAGACATACTTCCTCAAAAGTTGAGCAAGCAAGTGCCTTTGACTGTCGGCCCAGATGATGTAAAGCTGCATGGAGAGAGAGAGAGAGAGCGGAGAGGGATGACTCAAGTGTTGGGGCGGCAGGGTAGCCTAGTGGTTAGCGGTGGACTAGTAACCGGAAGGTTGCAAGTTCAAACCCCCGAGCTGACAAGGTACAAATCTGTCGTTCTGCCCCTGAACAGGCAGTTAACCCACTGTTCCTAGGCCGTCATTGACAATAAGAATTTGTTCTTAACTGACTTGCCTAGTTAAATAAAGATTCAAAAAAGTAGCGAAGTAAACTATAAAAATGGACATTAAACATGCCGTATCACATTTAACAAACCAAACATTCAAATGCTGTTATAGAGGGTAAAGTCAAAACCCAAACTGGTCCACGCATCAATACTGGTATTAGAGGTCGACCGATTAATCGGCATGGCCAATTAATTAGGTCTGTTTTCATAACAATTGTTCATCTGTGTTTTTGGACGCCGATTACATTGCACTCCACGAGGAGACTGTGTGGTAGGTTGACCACCTGTTACGCGAGTGCAGCAAGAAGCCAATGTAAGTTTAATGCTAGTTAGCAACTATCTTAACATAATCACTAGTTAACTACACATGGTTGATATTAGTTTAACTAGCTTGTCTTGCGTTGAATATAATCAATGCGGTGCCTGTTAATTTATCATAGAATCACAGCCTACGTGTGATGATTTAACAAGCGCATTAGTGAAAAAAGCACTGTCGTTGCACCAATGTACCTAACCATAAACATCAATGCCTTCCTTAAAATCAATACACAAGTATATATTTTTTTAAACCTGCATATTTAGTTAAAATAAATTAATGTTAGCAGGCAATATTAACCAGGGAAATTGTCACTTCTCTTGCATTCTGTGCAAGCAGAGTCAGGGTATATGCAGCAGTTTGGACCACCTGGCTCGTTGCGAACTGTGTGAAGACCATTTCTTTCTAACAAAGACCGTAATTAATTTGCCAGAATTTTACATCATTTTACATAATTGTGACATGACATTGAAGGTTGTGCATTGTAACAGCAATATTTAGACTTCGGGATGCCATCCGTTCTATAAAATACGGAACAGTTCCGTATTTCACTGAAAGAATAAACGTTTTGTTTCCGGATTTGACCATATTATGTATGTCCTAACAGGCTGACTACACCGCTTGCGTCGCATGGACGTGCGTTGCAAAATGAATTTAGAAATCAAGTCCTGCCTCTCCCATCTCCTCACTGGTTTATAGAAGCAGGTACCCATGTGCCATCTCCTCATTGGTTATACCCACGTGAGTGACTGAAAGACGAACGATGTCAGTGGCGGTAATGCACCTAATTTATAAAAGTTGCCAATCGCAATATAAAGTCGAGAAGAAAAGGCCTGGAAGGAAGAGGGATGACTAGAAACGATTTGGTTGACTGTTTTCATGTGTGGATTAATTGGCGGAGTAGAGGACCTTGTGCATTTCAGGTAAAATAACAACTCAATGTTTATATTCCAGGAAAAATTATCTAGTGACAGCAAGCTAGCTAAATAGGATAAATTAGCTAGCAAGTGCAAGCTAGCTAGCTAAATTGCCATAAATGTTTAATGCTTTTCGACCTGTCCCCAAATTAATATAATTGGTTCAGAGTTTGTTTTGATGTTTTAACCTGCGTGTCATGATCGCATTTGGTGTGGGGGGACAAAATAAATGTATGCATGATGGCGCACGCACGCAGCCAGTTTGGGTTCTGTGTAAGGCTCGTATTTCTCTGTGTTTATTATATGATAATTGTCTGTGATAGAGCAGTCTGAGCGGTGGTAGGCAGCAGCAGGCTCGTAAGCATTCATTCAAACAGCACTTTCCTGCGTTTGCCAGCAGCTCTTCGCAATGCTTGAAGCACAGTGCTGTTTATGACTTCAAGCCTATCAACTCCTGAGATTAGGCTGGTAATACTATAGTGCCTATAAGAACATCCAATAGTCAAAGGTAAATTAAATACAAATGGTATAGAGAGAAATAGTCCTATAATTCCTATAACTACAACCTAAAACTTCTTAACTGGGAATATTGAAGATGTTAATAAAAGGAACCACCAGCTTTCATATGTTCTGAGCAAGGAACTTAAACGTAAACTTTTTTACGTGGCACATATGGCACTTTTACTTCTCCAAACGCAGTGTTTTTGCATTATTTAAACCAAATTGAACATTCATTTCATTATTTGAGACTAAATTGATTTTATTTATGTATTCTATTAAGTTAAAATAAGTGTTAATTTAGTATGGTTGTAATTGTCATTATTACAAATATATAAAATCGTCCGATTAATCGGTATCGGCTTTTTTTTGGTCCTTTTTTGGTCCTGTATCGGCGTTGAAAAATCATAATCGGTCGACCTCTAGTATGTGTGTATTAAATCCTGTAATATTCATCTGTATGCCGACGATACGGTTATATATGCCATTGCAAGGACTGTTGACCAAGCTATGTTAGCTGCAATCTGATTTTGTCACATTACAGAAAGTCCTTGTTGAATTAAAACGTAAATATGTTCTCTAATTCACGGCAAAATGTCTCAGACGGGCTACATATTCACTCATTGAATGGTTCTCTCGTCGAGTAGGTTCCCACCTATACATATCTGGGCATTTTGATTGATAAATAATGTTTAAAAACATACTGATGATCTACTTAAAAAGCAAAGATTTAAAGTGGGTTTATTTTTTTTAAATTATTGATCTTGCCTCCACGAACAGCAGGAATCAGATTGCACAGTCAACTTTCCTGCCAGTTCTTGGCCATTGTGACACAATTTACCTGAATGCAGCAGCCACTACTCTTAAACCTTTGGATGCCTTCTACCATTGTGTCCTTTGCTTTATTGTAGGTGACAGTTTTAATACTCATCACTGCATCCTGTATAAGAAGGTTGGCTGGACCTTACTAAAGTCCCGTAGATCACTTCATAGGACAATTATAAGCACCCAACAAATGTGTTATTATTATTGTTGAAAGGAAATTTTGCAGGCCGCTGGCTAGCCAAGTTGGCTAACAACATTCTGGTTTGGTTCGATTTCATGAAGGGAAATCATTTTAACTTAGCTAACTAACCCTACAAACAGTATATTAACTGCTTAGCAACCACTCCAGTCTAATACTTTGTCACTTTGAAGTTGTTGTTCTGCTAACATTAGCCAACTAGTCACTGGCTAGCTAGCTACTGTTTTTTTTTCTTTTTTTCTTCTTTCTTTCTTCTCCTCATTCCTGTCTTGTTGCAATCTTGATGATACTGCTTTTAACTTAAGGGAAGTGTGATTTTTTTAAAATTATATTTAAAATAACTGCTGTCTTTTAGGCTGAAGTAGAGGAAACCCTCAAGCGAATTCAGGGTCAAAAAGGGGTGCAAGGAATCATCATTGTCAATGCTGAAGGTAAGCCTAATGCAATGATTACCATAGTTTAAACTGGTTTGCTATTCCATGAACAATATCCTTTATTATGGTAAATCATGGCACAATTAAGTTTCTTTCAAATGTATTTAAGTCTGCAATGATCTCCCACAGACTCAATGCACAATGGTTCCCTCTGCATTCCCCTCTGACATTCTCCAGGCATCCCTATCAAGACCACCCTTGACAACTCCAGCACAGTGCAGTATGCTGGACTCATTCACCAGTTAGTGATGAAGGCACGTAGCACAGTTAGGGACATTGACCCCCAGAATGACCTCACCTTCCTCAGGGTCCGCTCCAAGAAGAATGAGATTATGATTGCTCCAGGTAACTTACAATGATTGTCACATATAGCATGGCTTTTGCACATCGGTGTCCCCTGTAGTTGCATTACCCCCACATTTAGCTTGGATGTTGAATTTTGTCAAATGCAATGTTGCAGTAGTAGTAATTTGTTGTAGAGGACACTGACACTACATACATGATTAGAATCTGTAGAAAGTTAAGATTAGGGTTTTCAAATAAACTTTTATTTGTCACGTGCACAGGACACAGCAGGTGTAAACAGTACAGTGAAATTCTTACTTGCAAGCTCTTCAACAGTGCAGTGTCAATATCAAAATTGGAAAAAAGGGTTGATATAAAATAATAATTAAAGATTTTTCTGAATTACAGATTATATAGGGAAATCAGTCAATTGAAATATATGGGAATACAGATAGTATGTTGGTCACAGAATACAGTAACTACAGTAACAGAATACAGTAACTTTAAAAAAGGTAGTTGCATGGATCAGAACCAGTAAGTGTCTGGTGTGACCACCATTTGCCTCATGCAGTGCGGCACATCTCCTTCGGAAGGAGTTGATCAAGCATTTGATTGTGGCCTGTGGAATGTTGTCCCACTCAACGGCTGTGCGAAGTTGCTGCATATCTGTATTCTCAGTCATGTGAAATCCATAGATTAGGGCCTTATTTATTTAAATTGACTTATTTACTTATATGAACTTTAAGTCAGTAAAATCTTTGAAATTGTTGCATATTGCGTTTTCTATTTTTGTTCAGTGTATATTTGTTTAGAATAATACTCCTTTTGCTTTCCCCTACAGATAAAGACTATTTCCTCATTGTCATTCAGAACCCTTCAGACTGAGAGGATCACCTACACCATCTCTTTGCTGTATTAGTTTTTTCTATTTAATGGCCAAATGTTTATTCTATTGTTTTAGCAAGATGATAAGTTGTACAATAAGCTTTTGGGAGCTTGATTCATATCATCATGGGTGGGTTGATATATGTATGTTCCTGTTTGATCATCATTGCAATTCCATCTCCCCTGTCTGAAACGCTCTTTATTGGCACATAACCTTATTGAAGGATCGTTGACTAATTTTGGGGCGAAGTCCTTAAAACATTTGAAACTTTAACTTATTTTTTTTTTTAATCCAATAGGTTTTAACAATATTCTTTGTAAACATTGAGCATCTGCTTCATCATTTCATGTTGGTACCTTGTAAGGATAAGATCTATACAATAAACATTTATCATACAAAAGAGCCTAAACTCGGTGACATTTCAAATGTTTATTCAGCAAAGATGTACAGCTGAATAAATCAATGCAGTGTCCACTTATATCCTGAGCTCTCACCCCCTCCCTTCCACAAAGATGTACTTTTCCATCACCCAGGATTTCTTCGTTCTCCTCCGTGCATATCACAGGACTTCTTATCAGTCTAGAGGCCTTGAATTATTGGGAGTACACATTCCTGCAGTCCACTAAATAATTGTATGTCTCATACACTAAGAACTTCCGCAATTGCATAATTAAATGCAAAAATCAACCAATCAGCGCATATTATGCGAGAGCTCGCAATTTTGACGAATCGAATAAAAGGGTCCAATCGAAAGCGGGTTTGTAATTTTGACCAATTTACTGCACTGTTACCGTGGAAAATGGCCCAATCTAACCTCACGTCAACAGTGTTTCCCCCTTGCCCTGTCAGTGTATTCACGTGCGAAGATGGGTGATATTTGATGGCTGGACAAGGCAGTACAATGAACAGAAATCACTCATTTGTCAACAAAAATGACGGCTAACGACTGCGAAACAATTTCCAAATGTTTTTCGAAACTAGAGAAAGTCGACAATCAACAGTCCCTTCGAATCAGCAAATCATATGAAAATGTCTGAACAGTTCCCACAGCAGCGGAAAATCACCATGACTGAAGTGGTAGCAGGGTGGACTGGCAAGCGCTGAAAGAATCAAGGTGAGTGGCGTTTTACTCAAACTTTTACTCGGCTAACCTTGGCCTTAGAGCAGAGTGCCGACCACCCTACTAACTATGGAGAACGCTGCTCAAAGCACGGAGTGCAACTTTGCCTTTTAAACTCTAAAACTTAACACGGATCACGAAAGCACAGGATTTTTTTTTTTAAGAAATGGAATAGTACATAACCACAATACTCAAAGACCCTTTCAGATTTTGAGGGGAGAGCTGCATCTCGTGTTGATAGCAAGCCCCAAGCTTGATGGAGAGGTCTTGAGTGGATTATGACAGTTTTTTTTGTTAAGGAAAATAAACAACATTGGGCACTTTTAGATGTTTCTAATTGTTTTTTTTTTGTATTCTGTTTAAAATCGTTTTAAAACTGAGAACATTACTTTTGATTGCTTTATGAAATTAACGGGGGGAGCATTTTTGGCCAGGAGGGACTGCTGATAGGATATAATGATGTAATTTACAATCAGGCCTATACAAGTAAAAGCTAGTGCTGAGCGAGTAGGGATTTTTTTAGGTCGTTTCGGTAAAAAAAAAAAAAAGTCTCTCTAGTCACCCCCAAAACCAATTCTTTCTTTGGCCGCCTCTCCTTCCAGTTCTCTGCTGCCAATGACTGGAACGAACTACAAACATCTCTGAAACTGGAAACACTTATCTCCCTCACTAGCTTTAAGCACCAACTGTCAGAGCAGCTCAGATTACTGCACCTATACATAGCCCACCTATAATTTAGCCCAAACATCTACCTCTTTCCCAACTGTATTTAATTTATTTATTTTGCTCCTTTGCACCCCATTATTTTTCTCTACTTTGCACATTCTTCCATTGCAAAACTACCATTCCAGTGTTTTACTTGCTATATTGTATTTACTTTGCCACCATGGCCTTTTTTGCCTTTTACCTCCCTTCTCACCTCATTTGCTCACATTGTATATAGACTTGTTTATACTGTATTATTGACTGTATGTTTGTTTTACTCCATGTGTAACTCTGTGTCGTATCTGTCGAACTGCTTTATCTTGGCCAGGTCGCAATTGTAAACTTGCCTACCCGGTTAAATAAAGGTGAAATAAAAAAATAAAAAATCTAATCTCTAGTCGGGCTGTAGCAGCCATCCAGACAATGTTATCTCTGTGCTCCCCATACGGTCTTGTCATCCTGTGTTGCTGCCATGGTATGTTGTCTTAGGTCTATCTTTTATGTTGTGGTGTCTCGTCGTGATGTTTTTTTTTGTCCTATATTACATTTTTTCCATTTTTAATCCCAGATCCTGTCCCTGCAGGAGGCCTTTTGTGTTTTGGTAGGCCGTCATTGTAAATAATCATTTGTTCTTAACTGACTTGCCTAGTTAAATAAAGGTACAAAAATATATATATTCTATTTAGCTAGCCTGGGTAAGCATGCTGCAGAGCTGTCAGTAAATCATTTGACTAGTTCTTCAAGGGAGATAAGGCATAATTACACGAATTTGCCATATTCATCTCATGTGTTGTGTACATTCCTCGCCTATGCTGTCAGTGTGTATCTAGCCTAAAATGTAGCAGATGTAAAAGCACAGACAGAAGGGGAATCCCAAACACGTCACGGGGGCTGTGAACCTTAAGAGACGTTGAGCCTACACGTTTTGTGCTCTTGTAGGAAGCAGTAACTCCCTATTGCTGACCTATACTCATAACTGGGCAAATTTGCTAACTAGCAAAGAATATCACATCAACATGGCAAATTTCGAGAAAAAGGCTACCTAAATTCTATCAGCATATTGATTGTAGTACTCGTGCTGGCAAAACGCTGGATCACTGCTACTCTAACTTCTGCGACGCATACAAGGTCCTCCCCCGCCCTCCCTTTGGCAAATCCAACCATGACTCCATTTTACTCCTCCCTTGCTATAGGCCAGTGGTTCTTAACCTGGGTTCGATCGAACCCCAGGGGTTCGGTGAGTCAGTCTTAGGGGTTCGGCGGCGGTCGACACACATCCGACTCATATGATTTGTGATGACACGCCATCATTGGCTGCCATCATTGGCTGCAGGTGATCACGCTACATCGCTTGGCCTATCTGTGCTGCAGGGAATTTGGTGCGCTCAGAAGTTGACTTGTGATGGTACGTGATGGTACGTCTTGTGATTTCTTTATTTTAATCCCTTCATACTTACTATGTCGAGCAAAAAAATAGTGGTCAGACGAATATGTACAATATGGATTCACATGTATAACGGAACGCGATGGGAGTCAGCGTCTTAATTGCATGATTTGCAATGTTGAGCAATTCTAGTCTAGCACCGGCAAAACTAAGACAACACTTCCTTAAGCTGCATGGAGATGGAAAATACAAGGACACAACGCTCGCTGAATTCAAGGTGAAGAGAGCCAGATTCGATGAAAAGGCTACTCTGCCTGTTCTCGGCTTTGTACCCATCAACAAACCGATCCTCACAGCATCGTACGAAGTTGCTTACCTGATCGCAAAGCAGGGCAAACCACACACCATTGGTGAAACACTCATAAAACCAGCTGTGTTGAAGATGG
The DNA here is from genome assembly GCF_023373465.1 of Oncorhynchus keta. NCBI lineage: Eukaryota > Metazoa > Chordata > Actinopteri > Salmoniformes > Salmonidae > Oncorhynchus > Oncorhynchus keta. The sequence continues at coordinate 47,893,568 of NC_068430.1, read as the reverse complement.
CGAATATCATGCTGGGAAAAGAGGCTGAAGTTAAGTTATCCCAAATTCCTCTTTCAAATTACACCATCAGTGACAGAATAGAGGACATGAGACATCTTGGCTCAAGTAGTTGCAGATCTGATTTCAAGCCCGGCAAAATTCAGCCTTCAACTCGAGACCACAGACGTTTCCAATTTAAGCCAGCTTGCTGTATTCGTGCACTATGTGAAAGACGACGTGATAAAGGAAGATTTTTAATTTTGTAAGCCTCTTACAACAACTAAGGCAGCCAATGTGAAGAAACTTGTGGATGACTTCTTCAAAGACAACAATCTTTCGTGGGTATGGTTTCTGCAATTTGTTCGGACGGAGCTCCAGTCATGCTGGGAAGAAAGTCTGGTTTTGGTGCGCTAGTGAAAGCCGATGCACCACACATCATTGTTACGCATTGTATTCTGCACAGGCATGCGTTGGCAACAAAAACCTTGCCTCCAAAACTGGCAGAAGTATTAAAAATTGTAGTGGAATGCATGCACATGCGAACTAGTGCTCTGAGGCACCGTATCTTCAGTGCGCTGTGTAAAGAAATGGGCTCTGAATTCGAGGCACTTCTGTACCATTCTAAGGTTTGGTGGTTATCCTGGGGACAGGTGCTGAATCGTGATTTTGCCGTGCGTGTGGAATTAGCCCTGTTTTTGCAAGAGCACCAACAATGTCATGCAGATTGCCTCAAAAATTCTGAGTTCATTCTCATTTTAGCATACATGGCTGATATCTTCGCAGCTCTCAATCATCTCAATCAAAAGATGCAGGGCGGTGGAGTCAACATCATCGAAGCGGAGAAAAACCTGAAGGCTTTAAAAAAAAAAGCTACCGATATGGAAACGACAAACAGAGAACGATAACTTCGCAAACTTTCCCCTGCTGGACGACTGTAAGTAAGATCGAAGATGTATCTGGAATCGGAGACATTTCTGTACCTTCGGAACTGAAGCAAGCAATTGCCACGCACTTAGATGAGCTTGCAAAGTCTCTCGACGGATACTTCCCGTTCAGACAGCCGTTCACGTTTAGTGTTGAGACAACAGATGTCAATGATGAATACCTCGATGAAATCATTGAAATTCAGCAGAGCCATGTTCAACAGCAACTCTTCAGAACAACAACGCTTTCAACGTTTTGGTATCAACAAATGGTAGCGTACCCTGTTATTGCTAAGAAAGCTCTGGAGATTTTCATACCGTTTGTTACAACATATCTTTGCGAGCAATCCTTTGAGGATGCTGGACATAAAAACGAAGAAAAGGAACAGACTGTTGTGAAAATGACATGAGTGGCACTTGCCAAGGTGAAGCTGCGCATTTCTGAACTGCTCTCTGAAAGGCAACAGCAGAAGTCACACTGATTTGCAGCAAATATTCATTATGTTTTGATGATTTTGTTCTTTGAACACAGTGATGTTGATGCACGGTTCATTTTGTGCACCAGTAAACTGTTATGAATTTGAAAAAATCCTATTTTATTTTTCCAGTTAAGAAGGGTTCGGTGAATGCGCATATGAAACTGGTGGGGTTCAGTACCTCCAACAAGGTTAAGAACCACTGCTATAGGCAGAAACTCAAACAGGATGTACCCGTGACAAGGACATTTCAACGCTGGTCTGACCTATCGGAATCCATGCTTCAACATTGTTTTGATCATGAGGACAGACTATTCCGAGGCTACCCGGAACATATATTCATTTTATACGCCGATTCGGTGACTGAGTTTATGGAAGTGCATAGAAGATGTTGTACCCACTGTGACTATTAAAACCTATCCTAACCAGAAACCATGGATAGATGGCGGCATTTGCGCAAAACTGAAAGCGCAAACCAACGCATTTAACCATGTAAAGTTGACTGGGAAGATGGCAGAATACAAAGTGTAGTTATTCCCTCCAAGGCAATCAAACGAGCAAAATGTTAGTATAGAGCGCAGTTCAACGGCTCAGACATATGTGGCAGGGTCTATCTACAATCACCGACTACAAAAAAAACAGCCACATCACTGACACCATCTTGCTTCCAGACAAACACATCCACTTGGGAGCCAAATGAGAGCTTTTTGTGCGTATGAAACAGCACTTTAGGTGTTGAGTTTTATATTTTTGTTCAGTGTGTCTGCTTTATGCTTGCTTCAGAATACAAACCCTGCAACACCTCCAGTTGGTTAAATTTAAAAGATGGGTCATATTCAGGCACTGGATGGACTACCTGAATATGGTTAATTTTCAGTTAAAATGTTTTACTATTGTGCCCTAATGAATGCACATACAGGCACAGCTCAACCTCACACAGGCCACCTTCCTCCTGGTCAACCAGCACAGCATGGTGGAGTGTCTCCACACTCATCTACGTGCAGGAGTGCGACGAGGATGGCTTTCTCTACTATGTGTTCTCTTTTGCCCCTCTCCATGGATGGTTTGAGTTCCACTTAAGGGTCATTAAACAGACACCATAACTGCATCTTTTCATGACACTAGTAAACAGGAATGCATGTGCAACATCACCCTTCCCCTTCTAAAACTTAAAACAGCTTTTGTCTTAAATTAAGGTTAGCAGTGTGGTGGCTGTGCCAGCTAGTGACCACTGCAGAGCTGCATCCAGTAAGAGTCATCTCAAATGCCAACCTGTGACATGTAAAGAGTTCTTAGCAGACTTGCCTAATTAAAGGTTAATAGAAATCAAGGACAAACTAAATATTTAATTTCTCACATAGTTACTGCCTAAAACAATGAGCTTGAGTGTTCCTCTATTGATACAGCTTATGGACATTTAATTCAATTACTGTTGGCAAACTACACAAGGAATGCTACCATAGGCTAATCGAGCAATGGCTGTTTTTAGGTTCTTCTACTTTTGTAAAAGTACTGTTTTAATCCAAAATAATTGATGAAGGTTTATTCAGTAGTGTGTCACCTTTTGAATCACAAGTCTGGGGTAGCTGACTGGTTCCATGGGCAAGATGAACATCCTTAACAGCCAGCATCACATTCGGCCATGATTGGGAGTCCCATAGGGTGGCGCAAATAAGACTTGCCTAGTTAAATTGTAATAGATGGCTAGTATTTAGGAGTGGAAACAAGCTAAGCACAAATGTATACAAGATGAAGCGTTGAATTTAACAATGACTGTCTCCATATGCCTTTGGTAAATTGACTTTTGAAATGAAGGGCTTTGACACACTACATACCTAACATGTTTTGACACAATAGATAACATTTTAATAAACTTCACATTAATTGTTTGAAACTGTGGGTAAAATCATCAATTCTGTATAAATTCAAGCAGCATCCCTACAAATAAACCTTTTGCCAATAGATTCCTTGAGCCATGAATGCAATTTGGTTTACAGGTGTCACGTAAATACAAAGTAGGTATGAACAATTTGATGATTAGAAACAGATTGTGACAAATGCAACGTGTTAAAGGGTAATCCATTTATTGTACATTCCAAAAATCCCCACATCAACAGTTTGCCATGCGTGGCTTTACTGTAATGTACATATCCTGCTTCACATATGGAACATTAAAACTAACATGGTCACTGTTTACAGTAAACTCTTGATTTAATATTGCCAGAACATAAGTAGATTTAAGGAATTATGAAGTCTAGCATTGATATACCATACAAAATTCCAATAAACATTGAAGGTTTAACCATATCGGGAGAAATGTCCAGCTTCTTGCATTCTGCAGCAGTTTGTACCTCCTTTCAAGGTAGAATGGCATCTTATGCAAGGCTGGAAAATAAAATGAAATATTATAAAATGGGCCCACAGTATTGTATGTCAAAGGCTCCAGTAAATCTCCACGAACATCTTAATGTGTTGAAAAACTAACTATAAATACAGTAATGTTGAGCAAAATGGCTTCAGACTTTTCTGCGCATTCAAAAAATAACCTCCCCAAAAGAAAGGGTTTACAAAGGTGATTTGCTATGTCATTGGCCGTAACTTCTGTAGGACAGGGGTTCCCACAGGGGTTCCCAAACTTTAGGCTCAAGACCATGTGAAAAAAGTGATGTAATAAACTGCCAATGTTTATTCAATTTGGGTCTATTAGTCTTTCATAAAATCACTCAACAGTATTTCATAGGGTTGGGCAGTTTCCAGATTTTCATACCGTCCTCCCATTTATGGGATTACCAGTTTAGTATACAAGGGGGCGCCAAAATGTGAAGACCACTGGGCACCTTACCAGAATGCTAATAAAATTAGCACAAGTAAAAGCAAATTTCCAGTGAGGCTGCTAACTAAATATACTAATGAGCACAAATGAAAATAAATGAATTGCTAAGATATACAACTGAGCTGGATTGCCTATGTAGGAGCTACCAAGTGTAACTTTTGTTGAGTTTAGATCATTTACAAGCGAATGGAACAAGAGTTGACGTGCTTGTCTGCTCTGAAGCAGCATGTGTACAACGCTCGGGCAACAGGCCTGTATGCTCTGAGAGGAGGAAGGGGCAGTCGGCAGAGAATGGAGAAAAAAGGCAAGGAAATCAAGAGTGGCAGCTGTGAAGAACTCCTTCAAAGGGCCTTGACTTCTCAAACACTGCACAAACCTCACGATACCCCATCACCTCACGATACCCCATCACCTCACGATACCCCATCACCTCACGATACCCCATCACCTCACGATACCCCATCACCTCATTCATCCAGTTAGACTAATTCAGACTAATTTTGTGCTCCTCCACTTTGAGAATTGACAAACAAATTCTATCAGCAGCCAGTGCTATGACTGATGTAGCTTTTTTTCTCAGAGGTAAAAATGTACGATTAACTTATGCAAAACATTAGGAAATGTAGCTGGCTACATTTTTTTCTATTGATAAACAAATGGCCATGCATCGTTTTTTCAAAAAACACCTTGCAAGCTCATCTACTGTGGCTGTCAGCCAATAGCTTTGCACCTCTCATCTGATAAATTATTATTTTATTTACCGGGAGAAGAAGTTAAGGCACCTCCTGGACGGAGCCTATAATAACTGAGTTCCATGTTGTCAGAAGTGATCACTCACCTGTCAATTAGAGAGTCTCTCATTGTGGTAGCGATGGCGCTAGGCTGAGACTCGCTCAGTCTGAACACACTCTCGATGACAGACAGCTCTGTGCTGGTGGTGTCCAGCCCAGTGAAGGCACACCAGTCGTTTACCACCATCCCCGCAGCGATGACCTCGCTACCACGGTTCACCGTTCCTGCCTGTGGAGTACGGAGAGTTGGGAATTAGTCAAGCACTTATCACCAACTTGATGCAATGTGCACTTCAGTAGATCTGAGAATAACCAATCAGGGGGCAAGGTAGCTGTATTACTACATTGCTTATATGTATCAGATGTATTTAGATCTACTTAAATATTATGGGATAGAGACTAAGTAGAAATGAGCTTAGGCAGCACCATGAACACTAACCACCAGAGGCACTTGGAGTAGGGAGGAGAGCTCATCCTGGTCTTCTATGGAGGTCTTGGGGTGTACCAGTCCCCCCTGATTGCTGAAGGCACAGTAGCTCCCCACTAGAACTTGCTCCGCTACTGTCTGACGAAACACCTCCACCTTCAGACTGTCTGCCAGGATCTCCTCTGTCTCCTAAACCAAGATGGGAAATGCATTAACATCCCCTACATCAGACAATGTCCTAGGGATGGGCATTTGAAATCATTTCGGTTTGAGTAATCATGGAATTGATTAAGGTCTCTAATGTTAAGGTTTTAAATGTGGCTGGATAAGGCAACGTTTGCCGTATTCTCCATTATTTTTGTATAAATTTAACCTGCTATATTTGCTTTTGAAAGTGAAGTGCTCATTGTAATCAAATACAAACAAGGGAAATAACTGATGAATTAAGGTATATAGCAGCTAGTCAGACTGGTTATCCACTCATAACTTTTATTAGCCCAAAACAATATTTAGACAGTCTCATTGTTGCCCCTCACCCTGTCCAGATCAGGATGCACCAGAGCCACATAGTCATTACAGGCAATGACATTCCCCAGTGCTGAGAGCCTCTCCTCTACCCTCTGGATCTTCACTGCGTCTGGGAGACAATTCCTAATGTGCTGCAGCTCTTGGTCCGTGGTGTTGTTGGGCACCAGGAGCCCATGACGATTCCCTGGTGAGCAAAGTTACAAGGTAAAAGTAGTCGTTAGCTGTACATTAATTTATCACAAGTCATTTACCTAAATCATTTATAAAATATCAAGTACAGTATTAATCTATTAAATAAAGCATAATTAACGCTTTGACGCATACGGTCACATATTTGTGATCATTGTTAAGTGGTCCCTGCAGCGTACCATCAAAAATATGTGATTGGAACGTATGAAGCAACATTCACACCTGAAAAGCATCTAAACAATGTTCTGAGGTCCTCAACAACTTTATTCCTCAATTTCACCTTTTATTGTAAAAAAAAAAGAAGTGAAATTCATCATCCACTCACACTCTCGGAGCTCAGATGCAATAACTTAACCTAATAACCAAAGTCAAGTCAGACAAGCTATATGAAGACCGCTTGTCTGTCGAAACATTGGTTATTACATTATTACATCTGAGCACCTAGAGTGTGAGGCTCTTAATTTTTCAAACCACCCCACAAATCATCACCCCAAATACAAGCCTACTGCCGAGCCATAGCACGAAAGATAAAACAGGGATGAAACCATTTCAGGAGGGTTTAAGTACATGGAGGAAGGTATCGTGGGGATATGATGCAGGAAATATAACTGCGATGGGGGGACTTAACAAAAAAATGTGGGTCAAAGAAGTTTATACGCTAAAGAAAAGAAGGGTCTGAGCTGGCAACCCTGAGATACCAGTTGCAATCTGATGCTGCGTTCAAAACGGTCAACTCGGAAATCTCGGGCTTCCAACTTCAGTGCGTTCAAAACGACTGGGAACTCCAAACCGAGCTCCAACTGGGGAAAAAACTTTTTGAACGGTTATCCAACTCGGGCCTCTTTCTGACCTGAAGATCACTGACATGATTGCACCTCGTATTTTTCAAAGTTCCCAGTTGTCTTGAATAAGTCAGTCAAGTGAACTATCCCATAAGCTCATTTGGCCTGACAGATGCTTACGTGACAACCAGAACGCATTGTATGATGTCAAACATGCGCCACACAGCATAGTTTGTCATAGTCAGTACAGCCTTCTAAAAAGTATCACACACTCTATTACAATCTATACAAGAATTGGAATGCATGATTTGTCACCAGTACTTACTGGTAAACAGTAAATACATTATGGTCCATACATACAGTATACAACAGTAGATAAGACAACACGATATACTGAAAATAAGGCACTTTGATAGGAACACAAGCATAACCATACGTTATTTGTAAAGAAAACCATGCAGCAGGGGGAAAAGTTTGGAAGGCCTGTTCTGACTAGAGATGTGCAATATCTTCATACTTGATACCAGGGAAACACTGGGTAAGTGCATGGGCTCTTGTCAAAGAGAGAATTAAAGTCTCAAACAAATTGTCCGCAACAGTGAAATGGGCTACTTCTTATGTGAATTAATGAGGCAGAACACACCTCAACCCCAAAAGTTAAAATATTTGAAATTGAAACAGCCTATAGATAATTAGCAGGCAGTGTGCCTTGTTTTGAGGGCAGCACAGGTTAACTGTCCTACTGCGTAACAATCACATTTTGGAACAGTTGAGTGCATTGTCATCACAAGCAGAAAAAAAAACAGTCACGCTTGTGCGACCGTTCCAGATATTTGGAACTCACACGTGAATTAAGTATTCCATTCTCCTATTGAACCGATGAAGTTTCTTTGTGCACTTGCAGAGGATAGCTGTTTGACGTACAATGTTGATCAATTACAGAGCCATACTCACCCACACACATTCTTCCAATTATCCGACATCCTGCTATTGAGGCATGTACAACTGGGATGGTTTCGGACAACTCGCCTTCGAAGACACTAATCATAAATTGCATGTTACCATTTTTTTTAAAAAACACTCCCCAGAGAAGACTGACATTACTGTATGTAAGCTTTCAATACAACTTTACTTGTCCATTAATGGAAATGACTCATATGCTCTGTTTTCAGTCCCCAATTAGACACAGTGAGAAGAATACTGGGTTAGACACAGTGCAGCTATTTATGGGGTTTAAGTGCCTTACTCAAGGGCACAATGGTAGACAATAGCACCTGGGATCTGACATCAGCAGCCCTCTAGTTTCCAGTACAGTCCCCACTTTGTTAGTGTCATACAATCACACCAGGAACACTTGTGGCATTACATAACTTCAGTCCTCCATTTTACTTGTCATCATAAATATGCTCAAAATGTAGTCTCGATTAGCCTCAATGCCTGGTAGACCATTATTAGTTTCCCCATCGCTGAACGCTATATATAAATTTAAATAAAGGTTATATAAAATAGACACCAGCCCATTGGTTTACCTGTTTCAAAAAAATGTTTCCCGTCAAAAGCATGTGCATAATCCGGAATGCTTTCCCAGTCAGTAGAGGTTAAATGTGTGAACCACTAAAATGAACAAACATTGAAATACAACTTTTCCAGAGCTCAACGAACTCCATACTCCATCACCATCTCGGATCACGCGGTAATCCCGCTTGGCAACTACCACCGAGAGTATCTACTAGGGAGTGAGCTTTGGAAAATGTAGGTATAAACGTTTATTTGTAGTGGTTCACACATTTTTACAACCCGTATTGGGAGGTAAAGCTTTCCGGATTCGGTGACAGGAAGCTTTTTTCGGAAACACTTATTCACTACATCTTGTAACTGAAACGGTTTAAGAACCAAACCGAGAGGGGCCTATCTGAATCGGTCCAATATAAAACTAGTTTTCGTTGCAAAACGTTAAAGGCCTGGTAACGGGGTACTGGAATATAGCGTTCCGCGACGGGATACCAACGTAGCTAACGTTCATGGTCGACCGCACGTAGATGCTCGTCTCGATAAGAGATCTTACCTGTAGAAGTTCTCTGACCCGCCAATTGCAACTAGGCAGTATGTGTTTGTTAATTTGGCGAAGCAGCCTATTTCGTTGTTCTTCTCGAAAGATGCCCTGACAGCCATGTTGAAGTTTTACAGTTGAGGCAGTCCGTTTCTTAAACAAAATACAATGGATGTGAAGATTACGCACTTTAACAAGTTACTGCTAGTCAAGCCTAGCTATTAGTACTAACCAAGCGAGCTAGGCATCAGTTAGCCCAGACTGACAAATTATATTCTTATAAGCTTGTGGCTTTCGATGGCTGTATCACTACAATGGCACATACAAACATGACAACTACCATGTTTCCTTGCAATATATTACGAAGCGATACATTCGTTTAGCTAGCTAGCCGAGGGGCTAGCTGGAAGTTTCCTCAAATTGAGTAACGTTTGCTAACTAACGTTTTAAGAAAATCCAGTATCACTGGCTAGTACCCATACAAACTATAGCTATATACCTACGTTTAAATAGCCACCAGATCTTTTCGACATATCGGATAATGTAAATAACAAGAAATGTACCTACTTACGTGTGACCACTCCGCAAGCGTGGATCCCTTCCTTTCCCCACACGTGTTCACTTAAACATCTACGTTTACGTCTTCTTCTATGATATCATAGCGGTCTGCAAACAAACGTTTAAAGTGCATGCCGCCACCTACTGTGCTGGAATGTACGATCAATCATGATCATGATTTCTGTACTTCCATGAAAATACAATTCAAAACCAAATAAATCCCAAACTTTTCCTGGCAAGACTTTCTCAAACTTCTGCATCACTGATAAGCTTTCACTTGTTTAACCCTCTTTACTACTGATCAACCTTTTTGGCCTCAAACACTCACTCTCCCTCCCATCACATTTTCTTTAATATCATCTGTGGACATTTTTTTATTTTACTAGGCAAGTCAGTTAAGAACCCATTCTTATTTTCAATGACGGCCTAGGAACAGTGGGTTAACTGCCTGTTCAGGGGCAGAACGACAGATGTGTACCTTGTCAGCTTGGGGATTCGAACTTGCAACCTTTCGGTTACTAGTCCAACGCTTTAACCCAGTGGTCACCAAACTACGGCCCGCGGGCCGGATACGGACCGTCAGCACATTTGGCCCGGCCCTCTGAACAATACCAGAGACGCTATCGAATTTTTTTCCTATTTGGCCTCCAGAAAAAAAATCCTAGGCCCGGCCCTGTCAAAGAGAGAACGGAATAATGGCGAAAAGGTTAGGTAAGAGAAAAATTGATTCAGAATGCAGGGTATTCGTTTGTCCTGCAGTGGACAAACGATTATTTTTTTGTTCAATGCAAAGAAAAGGCTGTTTGTCTCATCTGTCAAGAGACGGTGGCGGTATTCAAAGAATACAATCTTCGCCGACACTATGAATCCCGTCACAAAGACAAGTATGATAGCTTGCAAGGCCAAATACGAGCAGACAAACTCTCAAAGCTAAAAAGTGGACTACTATCTCAGCAGAATACATTTGTACGCCTAAGGAAGGAACACAAGAACTTTAAGAGACTGCTCATATGTGTCAGAGAGATTCTGCTCTGACAACTGAGCTGAACTTTTATCTGTTAAGATTGTGCATGGCACGACAGAAAGTTAATGTTCCATGGCTTTTTTTTATATGAAGAACCCAGAGAGAGTTATTTAGTTATTATTTATTTCCTGTTTTTTTCTGTGAAGAACTCAGAGAGGGTTATTTAGTTATTATTTATTTCATTAATAGTGTTATTATTTGTTTCCTGACTTTTTTTCTGTAAAGAACCTGGAAAGGGTTATTTGGTTATGTGTGGCTTTCTGGAAAACAATACATTTTTTAAGCTCCCCTACGATCGTCACACTTTTTCTGTTACAAACTGACACCGGCCCCCCATCAGAGAAGGGAAAAGTTGTGGCCCTCACAGGAAAAAGTTTGGGGACCCCTGCTCTAACCACTAGGCTACCCTGCCACCCCAGACTACCCTGCCACCCCAGGCTACCCTGCCACTAGGCTACCCTGCCACTAGGCTACCCTGCCACCACTAGGCTACCCTGCCACCCCTAGATATTGGGACCCCAGTGATGACTCCCCTCAATCTAGCATAAGCACCGGGGACATGGCTTTTAATCGTCTTCCCATGAAGCTTTTCCATTTTTAGAAATCTTATCTTGCTGAGCCTGGCTACCACACAATAGTAACACTCTACCATTTCACTTCACCTACCTCTTTCTCTACTGCATTAGTTAGTCGGATAGGGTGTGGTCTCATCCAACACTATCACCACTTTCCACTCCAAATACTCTTGCTTCCTACTTTGACTTTCTTTACTAGACACTTTCTGTATCATGATCTGTCTTCTTCCTACGTCTTTCCACTACCGAACATTCCGGTCCTTGACCCTCAATTCTATTATTTTGTCATTTTCCAACATTGTTGCCATTTGTACCTCTGATTTGCCTACCCCTTTACTTGTAACAAAAACCAAGCTATGAAGAGTAAATGACTGATTTAGATTTTTAAAATATATTATATGGTAATTATAGGTGTTCTGTCCAGTGTAGGCTATACATCCGGTGTACTATACATTTTATCCATCATGGTGCATCTAAACAAACAGTTTTTTTATACATCAGTAGCTAGGTTTCCATCCAGTTGGCGACAGACTTTCATACAAATATTTTTTTTTAAATCACATTTTCCCACCACAGATGTGTTTCCATCAAATTAACTTGTTTCAGATCAATCAAATAAAATGTTATTGGTTGCATACACATATTTAGCAGATGTTATTGTGGGTGTAGCAAAAGGCTAATTTATATGTTATGTATCACTAGATTTGATTTATTACAAGATTAAAGGTGTACTCTGCAACTTTCATAAGGTATGGATGCCTTATATGGAATACAGTACAACTAAAGAAAGGAGTGTATTGAAAACATGCCTACGTCAAGGGAGATACCCATTTAGGGAATCCCTGGCTACTCAGTCCTGGCCCTGGGGGTCTTCTCTCCTGTGGGTTGTCACTCTGGCCTTGGCCTAACACACCCGAAACCAATAATAAATGCTTAATTAAGATCCTAAAGCTGAGTGGGGTGCTGTAGGGTGGTGGACACCAAGATAGAGTATGGGGAAACCCAGCTGTATTGTGTGCAAGCTAAAAAAGCTCTACAGTACTATTAGTCCTATGAGATTAATTATATGAGGGATTTGCTGTTTCTGTGTGTTAATGTATATTTGAGGTGTAAGTCAATCAAATTTATTCATAAAGCCCTTTTACATCAGCCGATGTCACAAAGTGCTGTACAGAAACCCAGCCTAAAACCCCAAACTGCAAGCAATGCAGATATAGAAGCACGGTGGCTAGGAAAAACTCCCTAGAAAGGCCAGAACCTAGGAAGAAACCTAGAGAGGAACCAGGCTCGGAGGGGTGGCCAGTCCTCTTCTGGCTGTGCCGGGTGGAGAATATAACAGAACATGGGACCAAGATGTTCAAACGTTCATAGATAACCTGCAGGGTCAGATAATAAAAATCACAGTGGTTGTAGAGGGTGCAGCAGGTCAGCACCTTAGGAGTAAATGTCAGTTGGCTTTTCATAGCCGATCATTCAGCGTTAGAGACAGCAGGTGCGGTAGAGAGGGTCCAAAACAGCAGGACTGGGACAAGGTAGCACATCCAGTGAACAGGTCAGTGGGATTTTGTTTTTGTTTCCAAACCTTTCCCTTGGGAATGACTTTTTTAAAGGTGTGAACTGGGAAGGAAATTGTGTTGGGTGAGTTGAGTTATTGACAAGATTGGTGGGGGTCGGGAGGGCAGGCAGGCAGTTCATGATGGCTGAAATTTGATTTAGAGGATATCTTAATAAAGACAATAAAAAGTCTATGTATACTTCTTAATTTCTCAAAGGAAAAACATCAACCAATTTCTACGTTGCTTAACGCAACGTAACGTAAACAACACTGCTAGCTAGCCAGCTAGCCCCCGAATAGCAGCACTGCAGAAACTATTACACTCAACGGAACGACTTGATTAGTGTAGTGTCAACAACGCAGCTACTGCCAGCTAGCCTACTTCAGCAGTACTGTATCATTTTAATCATTTTAGTCAATAAGATTCTTGCTACGTAAGCTTAACTTTCTGAACATTCGAGACGTGTAGTCCACTTGTCATTCCAATCTCCTTTGCATTAGCGTAGCCTCTTCTGTAGCCTGTCAACTATGTGTCTGTCTATCCCTGTTCTCTCCTCTCTGCACAGACCATACAAACGCTACACACCGCATGGCCGCGGCCACCCTAATCTGGTGGTCCCAGCGCGCACGACCCACGTGGAGTTCCAGGTCTCCGGTAGCCTCTGGAACTGCCGATCTGCGGCCAACAAGGCTGAGTTCATCTCAGCCTATGCCTCCCTCCAGTCCCTCGACTTCTTGGCACTGACGGAAACATGGATCACCACAGACAACACTGCTACTCCTACTGCTCTCTCTTCGTCCGCCCACGTGTTCTCGCACACCCCGAGAGCTTCTGGTCAGCGGGGTGGTGGCACCGGGATCCTCATCTCTCCCAAGTGGTCATTCTCTCTTTCTCCCCTCACCCATCTGTCTATCGCCTCCTTTGAATTCCATGCTGTCACAGTTACCAGCCCTTTCAAGCTTAACATCCTTATCATTTATCGCCCTCCAGGTTCCCTCGGAGAGTTCATCAATGAGCTTGATACCTTGATAAGCTCCTTTCCTGAGGACGGCTCACCTCTCACAGTGCTGGGCGACTTTAACCTCCCCACGTCTACCTTTGACTCATTCCTCTCTGCCTCCTTCTTTCCACTCCTCTCCTCTTTTGACCTCACCCTCTCACCTTCCCCCCTACTCACAAGGCAGGCAATACGCTCGACCTCATCTCTACTAGATGCTGTTCTTCCACTAACCTCATTGCAACTCCCCTCCAAGTCTCCGACCACTACCTTGTATCCTTTTCCCTCTCGCTCTCATCTAACACCTCCCACACTGCCCCTACTCGGATGGTATCGCGCCGTCCCAACCTTCGCTCCCTCTCCCCCGCTACTCTCTCCTCTTCCATCCTATCATCTCTTCCCTCTGCTCAAACCTTCTCCAACCTATCTCCTGATTCTGCCTCCTCAACCCTCCTCTCCTCCCTTTCTGCATCCTTTGACTCTCTATGTCCCCTATCCTCCAGGCCGGCGCGGTCCTCCCTCCCGCCCCGTGGCTCGACGACTCATTGCGAGCTCACAGAACAGGGCTCCGGGCAGCTGAGCGGAAATGGAGGAAAACTCGCCTCCCTGCGGACCTGGCATCCTTTCACTCCCTCCTCTCTACATTTTCCTCCTCTGTCTCTGCTGCTAAAGCCATTTTCTACCACTCTAAATTCCAAGCATCTGCCTCTAACCCTAGGAAGCTCTTTGCCACCTTCTCCTCACTCCTGAATCCCCCCCCCCCTCCTCTCTCTCTGCAGATGACTTCGTCAACCATTTTGAAAAGAAGGTCGACGACATCCGATCCTCGTTTGCTAAGTCAAACGGCACCGCTGGTTCTGCTCACACTGCCCTACCCTGTGCTCTGACCTCTTTCTCCCCTCTCTCTCCAGATGAAATCTCGCGTCTTGTGATGGCCGGCCGCCCAACAACCTGCCCGCTTGACCCTATCCCCTCCTCTCTTCTCCAGACCATTTCCGGAGACCTCCTCCCTTACCTCACCTCGCTCATCAACTCATCCCTGACCGCTGGCTACGTCCCTTCCGTCCTCAAGAGAGCGAGAGTTGCACCCCTTCTGAAAAAACCTACACTCAATCCCTCCGATGTCAACAACTACAGACCAGTATCCCTTCTTTCTTTTCTCTCCAAAACTCTTGAACGTGCCGTCCTTGGCCAGCTCTCCCGCTATCTCTCTCTGAATGACCTTCTTGATCCAAATCAGTCAGGTTTCAAGACTAGTCATTCAACTGAGACTGCTCTTCTCTGTATCACGGAGGCGCTCCGCACCGCTAAAGCTAACTCTCTCTCCTCTGCTCTCATCCTTCTAGACCTATCGGCTGCCTTCGATACTGTGAACCATCAGATCCTCCTCTCCACCCTCTCCGAGTTGGGCATCTCCGGCGCGGCCCACGCTTGGATTGCGTCCTACCTGACAGGTCGCTCCTACCAGGTGGCGTGGCGAGAATCTGTCTCCTCACCACGCGCTCTCACCACTGGTGTCCCCAGGGCTCTGTTCTAGGCCATCTCCTATTCTCGCTATACACCAAGTCACTTGGCTCTGTCATAACCTCACATGGTCTCTCCTATCATTGCTATGCAGACGACACACAATTAATCTTCTCCTTTCCCCCTTCTGATGACCAGGTGGCGAATCGCATCTCTGCATGTCTGGCAGACATATCAGTGTGGATGACGGATCACCACCTCAAGCTGAACCTCGGCAAGACGGAGCTGCTCTTCCTCCCGGGAAGGACTGCCCGTTCCATGATCTCGCCATCACGGTTGACAACTCCATTGTGTCCTCCTCCCAGAGCGCTAAGAACCTTGGCGTGATCCTGGACAACACCCTGTCGTTCTCAACTAACATCAAGGCGGTGGCCCGTTCCTGTAGGTTCATGCTCTACAACATCCGCAGAGTACGACCCTGCCTCACACAGGAAGCGGCGCAGGTCCTAATCCAGGCACTTGTCATCTCCCGTCTGGATTACTGCAACTCGCTGTTGGCTGGGCTCCCTGCCTGTGCCATTAAACCCCTACAACTCATCCAGAACGCCGCAGCCCGTCTGGTGTTCAACCTTCCCAAGTTCTCTCACGTCACCCCGCTCCTCCGCTCTCTCCACTGGCTTCCAGTTGAAGCTCGCATCCACTACAAGACCATGGTGCTTGCCTACGGAGCTGTGAGGGGAACGGCACCTCAGTACCTCCAGGCTCTGATCAGGCCCTACACCCAAACAAGGGCACTGCGTTCATCCACCTCTGGCCTGCTCGCCTCCCTACCACTGAGGAAGTACAGTTCCCGCTCAGCCCAGTCAAAACTGTTCGCTGCTCTGGCCCCCAATGGTGGAACAAACTCCTCACGACGCCAGGACAGCGGAGTCAATCACCACCTTTCGGAGACACCTGAAACCCCACCTCTTTAAGGAATACCTAGGACAGGATAAGTAATCCTTCTCACCCCCCTTTAAGATTTAGATGCACTATTTTAAAGTGACTATTCTACTGGATGTCATAAGGTGAATGCACCAATTTGTAAGTCGCTCTGGATAAGAGCGTCTGCTAAATGACTTAAATGTCATGTAAATGTAAAGACTGTTGACCTCCAGTGGAAGTGATAGGAACTGTAAGCAACTGCCTTAGAATTCTAGATTCCCATTGAAAACCCATTGAAAAGAGAGTGACCTCAAAAAAAAGAAAATCCTGGTTGGTTTGTCCTCTGGGTTTCGCCTGCCAAATAAGTTATGTTATACTCACAGACATCATTCAAACAGTTTTAGAAACTTCAGTGTTTTCTATCCAAATCTACCAATAATATGCATATCCTAGCTTCTGGGCCTGAATAGCAGGCAGTTTACTTTGGGCACGCTTTTCATCCGGATGTGAAAATACCACCCCCTAGCCTAGAGAGGTTAAGAGTTAAGGAGAGTATGGTTAGTGTTTTCCCTGTTGGTAATGCTGGTGTGATTAACACTGAGGCTCGGGGGAAGTGAGATGGGTCTCATTAGGTTCTCTGAAAGTCAAAGTGAAGCAGCTATGGCTAACTGTGCCTCTCCAGTGAGTGCTTAGGGCTGGAACAAAGAGTGGAACATGGATTGTGTTCCAAGTGAGTGTGCTGAAGTTGTGGTTGATATTCACTTGTCCCTGGTGGTGATTGCTCCAAGTCTCACATTGTTGCTTTACATATCAGATGGAGCTTGTTGCTTGTGACCATGGGCCTAGTGAAGGAAGTCAGGCTCTTTGTTTAGAATCAGAGGGGTTACAGGTTGTCCCTTGGTTTGTTCAAGTCAGAGACTTTTGGCAGGAACAAATGACCTGAGTGTAGAATTTGATGGTTTTGGTTTTTCAGAATGGCTTTATCTCAGAGTTGAGTGTTTCTGTAGTCAGGTTGTGTAACTGCAGCGCTAGTCTTTATTAGTGATTGGAAAACAAGGCTTTCTGAGGGCTTCAGTGCTATCACCAAATTCTGCCAAAAAACGGTTCATTACTCAGAGCTTCATTATCTGCTGGTAAGCAATAATTGATCAGATAAGACATTTTTTTCTCTCCACTTTTTCAGCAAAACTCCATGGCGCAGCGGTAAGTTGTTGGCTTTAGTAGCCTATAATCAGTTGGAATACCAGGTTTGCATCTTACATCATTCTTCCCTCTTTTGCCTTGAAGTTGACTATTTAAAAAAAAACGGAATATATGGCATTATTTAGAAAGTGGTTTCATGTCAAGCTAAAGTGTACTGTTAGCTAGCGTTAGCTGGCTGGCTCCCTAGCTAACGTTAGGTGGCGTGACGTGATGTGTGCGATCTTACATGTTGTTTACCTAGCTAGGTTTATTGTTTATCTAGGTAGCTAGCTACATGTCTTAAGCTAAAGTGTACAACACCCGTTGAATATGGCCGGTGTCAGTAAAAGTCTGCAAAAAAGCATAATGAAATTGTTGCCAGCAGAGCTGTTTTCATGTTATCCAGAGGTAAACAAATCATCGGCCAGAGTCAAGTGTGTGCTCTGAATGCAAGGAGATGGGTGGTGCTAAAGCTTAAGAGGGTGTGAACAATGTTGAACGGGTGTAGACAAAGAAGTGCTCTCTCACCGAAACACTAAATTGCCATTTTCTCAAAAGTTTTACAAGTTTATCAACTTTCAAAGCAGAATAACGTTCCCATTGTACCTCAAATGCAGTGTATGATATACCCTTTTGTAGCTCTGAGTCTCTACTTTTATCCAATGTAAAAAAAATGAAATTCTAATTTTGCTACGTAAGACCGAATCCATGTGGTGAGTCACATATTTGTAAGTACGGTGTCCAGTAGAGGTCGGTGTTTGAAAGCAGCTTGGAATCGAAGAAAGCACCATAACCAGTGGGATCTCGCACGATTTGAAAAAGCACGTGATCAAACAAAGCTTCGGACATCGTTGAGGGCTCCAGAGTGGCGCAGTGGTCTAAGGCACTGTATCGCAGTGCTACAGGTGTCACTACAGACACCCTTGTTTGAATCCAGGCTGTATCACAACCGGGCGGGATTGGGAGTCCCATAGGGCGGCTCACAATTGGCCCAGCGTTGTCCGGGTTTGGCCGATGTAGGCCGTCATTGTAAATAAGAATATGTTCTTAATTGACTTGCCTAGGTAAACAAAGGTTACATTTAAAAATATATATAAAATAAAGACATACTTCTGATAAAGTCATAGACGCATCGCCACACTACTTCAATGTTTTGATGCATGCCTTGGAGCTCCAGTATCAAAAGTAACATCACTAGTGCTTATAGTGTCCATATCTTGTCTCTTCAGTTAAGGACGTTTTATGGAAAAGAAATAGGGGGGAAAATATAAAAGTTAGGAAAATTCAAGAAAGTAGATAGTGGTGAATATGAGTTTTTGATGTTCGTGTTAAGACACTATCCAGGATACACTTCTACACTCTATCCCCAGATGGCAGCAACTGGATCTAGGTGCTGAGCTTAGCCTTTATAAGCACATCAGCTGCAGCCAATTAGGGTGATCATCAGTCCCAGCTGGAATAGCTGTTGGTTTTGTTTGGGCATGCCCTTTTCTACATATTTATGTTTCGTCATCATCTGAACAAATAATAGTCCGCTTGGACTGGCTTACCAAGAGATCAACAAGGAGCTGGCCCTGGACATAAGGTAAGGTGGCTGTTTCCTGGGTACATACAGTGCATTCAGAAAGGATTCAGACCCCTTGACGTTTTACCACATTGTTACGTTAGCCTTATTCTTCTAAAATGTATTAAATACGTCTTCAATCTACACATATAATGACAAAGCGAAAACAGGTTTAGACATTTTTGCAAATTCCATAAAAAATAAAGAGCATACTATATTTACATAAGTATTCAGACCCTTTGCTATGAGACTCGAAATTGAGCTCTGGTGCATCCTGTTTCCAATGATCCTCTTTGATGTTCCTACAACTTGATTGGAGTCCACCAGTGGTAAATTAAATTAATTGGACATGATTTGGAAAGTTACACAGCAGGAACCTATAGCCTACTGTAGGGGTGCGCCTCAACAGTCTCCAGTGGCTTCCTCCATCTTCTCCTTTCATTTGCACTGATCTGAACAGCAGATAGGTGAAGGCATTATGGTATTTGTTTTCACCTGTCCATTCAGATCAGTATGAGCAGAGAACAGAATAGTGACAGTGAGCTACCTCAGACTATTGAGATGCACACAAAACCTTGGGTAAGGTGCCACACTGTACCTTGAATTTGAGCTTAGCTCTGTTGATGTCCATGCAGGAGCGGAGACACTCCCCCACCACCATGCCCCTCACACACTATGCTGCTGTCCAGGCGGCTCTGCATCCCTCCCAGCATGAACTGCAGCAGCTCTGACAGGAGAAAGGACACGAGGGTTGTGATTATTAAGCACCAAACAGAAGAAAACTGACTTCAACAAGGCAGGACTACATGAACACTTCCTATAACAAAACGCTCAGTATTCATAGGCTTTTTTTTTGGTGGGGGGGGGGTTATGAATACAACCCAGAGGCGGACAGTGTGTGTGAACAGCTCATCGTGTGACAATACTGTACCTGAGCGTAGCGCTGCATCACTCAGCCACACACCGCAGCAGAGCACAGCGGCCCGGGCCTGGCACAGCGACAGCAGCACCTAGACACATGCATAAATAAATGCACATATCATCACAACACTAAAGACTTTGTTGTACACTCACCTGTATACGTAGCGGACTCTCCCTGTCTGAGCCAGGTAGAATAATCCTCAAAACATCCTCAAAACATGAATCTGGGAATGAAGTTGAAGACTTCAAACACTAACCCTGCAGAAAGAGACAATTATGTAACTCTCTGATGAATGGAAAAGTGTTGCAGTTGACAATCAATGCAGGACAACACACGTTGAACACAGCCTTAATGACCACTGTGTCCCTGAACAAGCCTTCCTCAGGGCATGGGCCACAAATGTCAGGGAGCAGTCTTTTCCATCAGGTAACAGTGTATTTACACTGAGTGACATACAATACATGTTTGAAGACGAGTTAAAGTTAACCATAAATAGACCTGTAATCAGAATGTACTATACTGCATTCAATAATTTATATCTTCTGCATGGATGTAAACCTCAGCCTGACAGGTTCTCTCCAGCGCTGTCAAGAATGTTTATAAAATACAATTAAGTACTTTCTCCCCAACAATCAAACAAGTATAATGGCAACGTTTAGAGCTTGTCAGTGAAATATACAGTGCCTTCGGAAAGTATTCAGACCCCTTTTCCCAAATTTGTTAAGTTTAGGCCTTATTCTTATTCCCCCCCCACCCCCCCATCAACCCCATATTGACTGAGCAAAAACAGGTTTTTATAAAATGTCTGCTAATTCATTACAAATAAACTGAAATACCACACTACACAAGTATTCAGACACTTTATGGGTTCCTCGTCACCTCCCTGACCAAGACCCTTCTCCCCGGGTTTCTCAGTTTGGCTGGGCGGCTCAGTCTTGATGGTTCCAAACTTCTTCCATTTAAGAATGATGGAGCCTACTGTTCTTTTATGACCTTCAATGCTGCATACATTTTTTGGTGCCCTTCCCCAGATCAGTGCCTCGAAACAATCCTCTCTTGGTACTCTACAGACAATTCCTTCGACCTCATGGCTTGGTTTTTGCTCTGACATGCACTGTCAACTATGGGACCTTTATATAGACAGGTGTGTACCTTTCCAAATCATGTCTAATCAATTGAATTTACCCCAGGTGGACTCCAGTCAAGTTGTAGAAACATCAAGGATGATCAATCAAACAGGATGCACCGGAGCTCAATTTCGAGTCTCATAGTAAAGGGTCTGAATACTTATGCAAGTAAGGTATGTTTTATTTGTAATACATTTTAAACATTTATAAAAACCTGTTTGCGCATTGTCATTATTGGCGATTGTATGTAGATTGCTGAGAATTTTTATTTATTTAATTAATTTTAGTATAGAGCTGTAATGTAACAAAGTGGAAAAAGGTCTGAATGCTTTCTGAAGGCACTGTAACCAAATTGAATAATTACCCCCTGTATGAACACTTATCGTTCTTGTATCTTATCTACATAAATATCGGATCATCCTGAAAGGGAAAGACCCCCGCCAAAAATATAGCTTTTTGGAATTCAAAAAAAGCTATGCAAAACCCAATTGTGACACAACTTGTTTAACAGTTCACCAACACCATGCTGATCTGTGGAGGGGGAGAGAAAAAGGGAAAATAAGCATGGCAATAATATAAAAACTGTTCTGTTGACATTATCCTACCATGAAAGTTAAGTTATGCCACTGGTATGACTATCACTAGCTAGTTATTACGGCTGTCACTCAGCAATAACAAGAAGAACGCACAGCTCTAGTTTAACTTTGTCACTGAGGGTGCTCAGACACATGCACACAGAGAGGGGGTGAAAGATTAAACAATGTGGACCCAATTAATAATTTTGCTTGCTTAAAACATGCTTGACTGACTATCTAATACAAATGGTGCAGTAATCAAATGTATCATTTCAGAAAAGTGCGTGACAACAGTAGGTACATTTAGCTAGCCAACCACATTCCCCTTCAGCACCATATTAAGCCCTTCTTATTTGGCTGGACACATGTAATTTTTAACTTTTTTTCTGTTAACTAGTTCATTGCATTCGCTGTGTAGCCCCGTTTCACAATATTACCACATGTCCCAGCTGCTTGCCGCAGTTTGAAGTAATCACGAAAAAAACAGGCCTTATTTTCGGGCATTTTTCTTATGTCGAGCTTCTTAGCTCTGACAGGGCACGTAATTGCTCCGACAAATGTCCCCCTCCTTTCCCACGACGAATTAACCCCCCCAGGCAAAAAAAAGTAGGTATCATACAGCGTAACATTCAAGAGTACAAATACAAAATATCACGACTCTAAGTGCATGTTAATTGATAAAAAGACGCCCTCACTTCTACATGTGAACAAAATGTAGTTTATGCTCTTAAATTATTAACTCACGACGACCAGCTCCGGTTACCTCAAATCGCTCTCCATTTAGGTTATGGGCGATAACGTTCATTGATTTTGTTGCCATGACACCCATACCAACGAAACACAAAGAGGATCAAATGAAAAAAAAGTAGTTTTCCTGCTGGTAGACAGAGATCCTTAGCGGAATGAGAATGTGTATCTCAGCTGGCAGATTTGGAATCATATGCAGGCGATGCGATTCAAGATCAATAAATTGATTCACATTAAACACATTAAAACAATAGTAATGAAATGCATTAAAAATTATTTCAATGTTTTTATTCCCTATTTTTAAAATGTCATTCATGCTGCAGTAGACACATTTTCATGGTGCAGTGGATGGTGCAATATTTACCTGATATGAGAAGCTGACACCCTAAGCAGGTCAGTGAATCCAAATGGTAGTTTGGAAAAAATACCCGAATTCAAATTGTTATAAATTCAGTTATGCACCCAACAGGCCGTTTTCAGTAATATTCTGCCTATGTCTGACATCTGACAAGTTAAATGTCAACAAAAAAATATAGATATTGTGGATATTTCCATGAAGTCCCCTTAATTGAATCAATATAGGCTATGCAATATATGGTTATTTTCGTGTATCTCATGTTTTCAATACAGCAATACAGCAGCAAGAGGTCAGGCTGATCTTTGGACTAAAGTTTGGACTAAATGTGATGGACTAAACACATGGGATGTCTATTTTTGGGGGGCGAAATAGTTGGAACGCCGATTGGGTCTTTACGTGTCAAAGATTCACGTCAAATAAGCTTTAAATTTGACACGTCAAATAATACAATTATATTATAGAATTGGATTGTATTTGCACGTGCAAGCCAAGCGCCACCATTACGATCACTGTCAAAGCTGTACAATACTGCATTGGTAATAAGGCATTATTTGTTTGACCACATGGGAAAATGTTTGTCAGCATTTGCAATTAGATCAGGATCAGATTTTTGAAGTTGCTACTAACATATGTCTTTAGCTTGGTACATTGCTAGCACCAATGCAAACCCGCCTGAAAACAATGACCAGTAAAAATGGCAGTAATTTTCAATATTCTTAACAATGATTGAGGAATCAATGTGAGTAAGTATCAGCTAGATAGCCACTTGCTTGTTCTCCTGTTGAAATTAATAATAATAATAATAATAATAATATATGCCATTTAGCTGACGCTTTTATCCAAAGCGACTTACAGTCATGTGTGCATACATTCTACGTATGGGTGGTCCCGGGAATCGAACCCACTACCCTGGCGTTACAAGCGCCATGCTCTACCAACTGAGCCACAGAAGGACCACATTACTAGCTAGCCAGCTACTTAACCCTGTTACTCAAAACTAACCTTATAAGCAGCCAGCTAGCTTCATCTGGCTAGTATGGCTTGACCGGAACAGGTTATGTGCTGTGAAACTAGCCACAATAGCAGAAATTGCATGTTGCCTTCAAAATAAGTCACTCTTTGAAATTGATACAGAAGGTTACAATTGGTGGCATCATGCCATATTTAGACTAGATAATGTTAAACAAGGTTTGAGTATTGGAATGTGGAGCATTGAAATGGGGTATCAGTCTACTCGGTAATACCCACAGAACACAACTGTGTAGTTTATGCAAATATTAGCTCTTATTTACAAGCATTTTGCTACACCGGCAATAACATCTGCAAAATATGTGTATGTGACCATTACAATTGGATTATTGTGGGACTTTGACTGTTCCCTAAAGTCAGCCTATTGTGCATATTGACATTCACATTCCACTGTACAGCCTTACCTAAGGATTGGGGATCAATTCAAATGGGGTATCAGTCTACTCAGTACCCAAGTGCTTTTTTCCCAATGGCCTCAGAGCTTTCAGGCTGTATTGTTTTCCCTCTGGAATAGTGTTCAATACATGTATATAGTAGGTTGACTGGAACAATAAATGTGACTAAATTCAGCGTTTTTCAGAGTCCCGTAATAAGAGCTACGACGCTACTATTCTCTGGGTGTCACTGTCATTCGTCCACAATCCATAGGTAAGGCTGTACAGTGAAATAAGTATGCCCCACAACGCAATTCTAAAGTCTAATAAGTGTGATTTCAGATTTTTTTTTAAATGAATAAATTATTGTATTTTGTTGAATTTATAAGAACATTCCATCCTTGTTTAGCATGATCTATTCCATTCTGTCATGATTCAAATATTTGTATTCATTGGCATCACTTTCATTGAGAGACGTTTACTTTGAAGGCGAACAGCAAATTTCACTTGTCTAAGCCTTTATTGTGGCTAGCTTCACATAGGTGGGTCCCGACCACCATTAATCAAATAACAACTGTCTTATAAATTAGTGGTATTTTAGATGACACCAAGCTAGCTAATTATAGCTACGGAAACAGATTGTCGTTTTTGGGGAAGAACATTGTCTGCACCCATCAGCTCGCTAGCGTTTTTATGACCAGCACTGTCCAGAGCTTGGGTGTCTGCGCTCGTGCGGCAGGTGCGTGAGACAACTTCATCAGCGTCATAGCATTGGTATCAGCGAATCGTTAGTGGCAAAGACAGACCTGATATCGCCCAAAATTCAACGTTCATGGACGTCACGTGGTGAGTGGGCTTCATCAAAAACTGCATCACCGTCGATCACATGGTTTTTGTGAAGTTCATGCATCCGATATGCAGGCGCAAGTCAAGAGAGTTTTATCCTCAATGCACATACTTGGAAAGGCAGACAAAATGTATCACCTCGAACGTACCCATTTCCATTCAATAAACCCGCATAGCAACTGCGATTTCAGAGCCAATCACCTTGGGGCTCCGTGTGACGTCTTGTTTGTTGACACGTGTATTAGCTAGCCACCTGTGAAACGTCATTGCAGCAGGGAAACATCACTCCTTGGACTGTCAACCAGCTTTTTCTGCCTAGAAACACACAACTAACGGGAACATGGACACAGAGTATCTCGTGGGGGTCGCTTGCATGGGGTAAACGTTTTTTTTTATAGGCATCTAGTGTACACCTTTATCATGTAGCATAGTGTTCATGAAGCATACTCCTGAATCCATAGATCTTGCTCGCTTTCAACCTTAAAGACTATTTGCTACTGTGCTGTAAGGTTAGCTAGGATATTTCTCGTAAGTTAGGTTATTCTAAATGGCTTTCAAGTTGGCTATAGTGCAGCCACAAATGTTCAACTATAAACACATTGATTTCACCCGCTTCCTTATAATGAGCATAATATACAGTCTAGGGAAAGGTCTTCTTTAGCCTTATGTTTTGATTAGTTGTGAGGGTGAGTTGCTTTGAGGAGGAATTTGGTCCACCAATTGTCTTTCACAAGAGGGCAGCATAGAGCGCAGCAGGGGTTGTCAAAAGCCACAGATTGCTTTCTATATAGCAACATGCAGTAACTTATTCTGATGCTGCATGACTTTGTTATGATATTTTACCTGAATAATTTGCTGTAGACCTAAGTGTTCTCAAAAGAGACAGGGTAGCCTAGTGGTTAGAGTGTTGGACTAGTAACTGGATGGTTGCAAGTTCAAATCCCCGAGCTGACAAGGTACACACACATCTGTCGTTCTGCCCCTGAACAGGCAGTTAACCCACTGTTCCTAGGCCGTCATTGAAAATAAGAATTTGTTCTTAACTGACTTGCCTAGTTAAATAAAGGTAAATAAAATAAGGTTTAGAACTCTTGGCATAGGACCTAACTAGACTGACAGAGTTAACGTTGTGGGGTCAAGTCCCACACGGACTGCAGTCAGATCTGTAGTTGAATCAGTCAGTCAGTGGGATGTGGCCAGTCCAATCTTTAGGGATTTCATATCCCGACGGGGCGTCGTAGTAACATCTGACTCTATCAAAAGGTTGGATCCCTTTGGGTTGGACTGACAAACAACTGCACCCTAAAAAAAAAAAATGTATGTCCAGTCACAAACTCTGACGTGACTGGCTGAGTTTGAATCTAATGTCTGCCTCAAGACTTGTAGCTCGCAGAGGTAAAGCTTAGGCATTCACTCGAGGAGCAAACGCACGTCTTCAGGTCTCAAAGCATGGTTCCTAATGTCTTAAACTCAATTTAAACCTGGTTTTAACATGTTTCCTTTGTCCTGATTTTGTCCCCATTCTGATTGTGCCCACATTTTCAGACATGCATCTACACATAAAATAGGTTGCTTATTCGTCCACTGTGTCTAGATTGTGACCAGTTTTCCTGGTACCTCCCTGTATGCAAATTATGAGATTCTTTAAAACGTATATTTGTTTACTTACTTTAAGCAACATATTGCATCAATAAGTCAATAAGACAGTGGCACAGAGGTCTAAGGCTTCTCCTGGTTCAAAGTGGAAGAGATTGACTTCATCACTACTTGTTTTTGTAAGAAGTGTTAACAAGCCGAATGTACAAAGAGGTCTGTTTTAAACTACTAGCACACAGCTCGGAGACCCATACCCCACAAGACATGCCACCAGAGGTCTCTTCACAGTCCCCAAGTCCAGAACTGACTATGGAAGGTGCACCCTACTACAAGGAACTGTATTCCACATCAGGTAACTGATGCAAGCAGTAGAATCAGATTTGGTAAAAATACACCTGGAACAGCATGAATAGACACACACACATTGTAATATGGTGGTATTACAATCCATCCAGAATTGATTTTTTTTTGGTGATTTCTTGATTGTGGTAGCTTTTCTACAATTGTTTTACCTTTATTTAACTAGGCAAGTCAGTTAAGAACAAATTCTTATTTTCAATGACGGCCTAGGAACAGTGGGTTAACTGCCTGTTCAGGGGCAGAACAACAGATTTGTACCTTGTCAGCTGGGGGATTTGAACTTGCAACCTTTCGGTTACTAGTCCAACACTCTAACCACTAGGCTACCCTGCCACCCCAATGTAGCAATACATTTTGCGGATGTTTTTTTCTCACAATGCAATGTCACATGTGCTCTGTTTTAAGATAATTTGAAACCTAATACAAAAACAATTAGAAACATCTAAAGTGCTCAATTTTGTTTATTTTCCTGAACAAACAGGTCTGTCATAATCCACACACACACACACCTCTCTATCAGACTTGGGGCTTGCTATCAACACGAGATGCACTTCCCATTCCTACTTACTCTCTTTCTCACTTCCTCTAAAAAACAAAGGATTCAAAGCTGATCAATCACTTTCAATTTGAGGATCGGTATTTCTTTCTAATAAGTTGTCTTCAAAATACTTGATTGTGATGTATTTTCTGAAAGGGTCGTAAGGAGATAAAGCA
Organism: Oncorhynchus keta; assembly: GCF_023373465.1. NCBI lineage: Eukaryota > Metazoa > Chordata > Actinopteri > Salmoniformes > Salmonidae > Oncorhynchus > Oncorhynchus keta. The sequence goes on along the minus strand of NC_068430.1, from coordinate 47,866,098 downwards.
CAGAAAACGTAAAAAAATAGATTTGTGTTTGACATGTACTATTCCATTTCTAAAAAAATCCTGAAAGATTGTGCTTTGAAATCAAAGTTTAGTCACATGGGCCGAATACAAAAGGGGTAGAGCTTACAGTGAATTGCTTACTTACGAGCCCCCAACCAACAGTGCAGTTTCAAAAATGTTCAGGAGTCTTATGGCTTGGGAAGAGAAGCTGTTTTAGAAGCCTCTTGGACCTAGACTTGGCGCTCCTGTACTGCTCGCCACGCGGTAGCAGAGGGAACAGTCAGGGTGGCTGGAGTCTGACAATTTTTAGGGCCTTCCTCTGACACTGCCTGGTATAGAGGTCTTGGATGGCAGGATGCTTGGCCCCAGTGATGTACTGGGCCGTTCACACTACCCTCTGTAAGTGCCTTGCGGTCAGAGCAGTTGCCATACCAGGCAGTGATGCAACCAGTGCTCTCGATGGAGCAGCTGTAGATCCTTTTGAGGATCTGAGGACCCATGCCAAATCTTTTCATTCTCCCGAGGGGGAATAGGCATTGTCGTGCCCTCTTCACAGCTGTCTTGGTGTGCTTGGACCACGATAGTTTGTTGGTGATGTGGACACCAAGCAACTTGAAGCTCTCAACCTGTTCCACTGCTGCCCTGTTGATGAGAATGGGGGCGTGCTCAGTCCTCTCTTTCCTATAGTCCACAATCCTCTCCTTTGTCTTGATCACGTTGAGGGAGAGGTTGTTGTCCCGGCACCACACGGCCAGGTCTTTGACCACCTCCTTATAGGCTGTCTTGTTGTTGTTGGCGATCAGGCCTACCACTGTTGTGTCATCGACAAATGTATGATGGAGTTGGAGTCGTGCCTGGCCATGCAGTGATGAGTGAACAGGGAGTACAGGAGGGGGTTAAGCACACACCCCTGAGGGGCCCATGTGTTGAGAATCAGTGTGGCAGATGTGTTGTTACCTACCCTTAGCACCTGGGGGTGGCCCGTCAGGAAGTCCAGGATGCAGTTGCATAGGGAGTTGTTTAGTCCCAGGGTCTTTAGCTTATTGATGAGCTGAGGGCACTATGGTGTTGAACGCTGAGCTGTAGTCAATGAATAGATTTCTCACATAGGTGTTCCTTTTGTCCAGGTGGGAAATGGCAGTGTGGAGTGCAATAGAGACTGCATCATATGTAGATCTGAGGTATGGAAATTGGAGTGGGTCTAGGGTTTCTGGGATGATGGTGTGACTGTGCACCATGACCAGCCTTTCAAAGCACTTCATGGCTACAGACATGAGTGCTACGGGTCGGTAGTCATTTAGGCAGGTTACCTTAGTGTTCTTGGACACAGGTACTATGGTGGTCTGCTTAAAACATATAGGTATTACAGACTTTGACAGGGAGAGGTTGAAAATGTCAGTGAGGACACTTGCCAGTTGGTCAGCGCATGCTCGCAGTACACGTCCTGGTTATCCGTCTGGCCCTGCGGCCTTGAGAATGTTGACCTGTCCAAAGGTCTTACTCACATCGGCTGCAGAGAGCGTGATCAGTCTTCTGGTACAGCTGGTGCTCTCATGCATGTTTCAGTGTTATTTGCCTCAATGCGAGCATAGAAGTAGTTTAGCTCATTGGGCAGCTCTCGGCTGTGCTTCCCTTTGTAGGCTGTAATGGTTTGCAGGCCCTTCCACATCTGATGAGTGTCAGAGCCGGTGTAGTTCGATTTGATCTTAGTCCTGTATTGACGCTTTGCCTGTTTGATGGTTCGTCGGAGGGCATAGCGGGATTTCTTAACTTCCGGGTTAGAGTCCCGTTCCTTGGAAGCAGCAGCTCTCGCCTTTAGCTCAGTGCGGCTGCTGCCTGTAATCCACAGCTTTTGGTTGGGGTATGTACATACGGTCCCTGTGGGGACGACGTCATCGATGCACTTATTGATGAAGCCAATGGCTGCAGCATAAATACTGTAGGCTGTGACAGGAGGGGTCGGGGGACACTGTGGCCTCGTCCGACAGGGCCAAACAGGCAGGATATAACCCCACCCACTTTGCCAAAGCACAGCCCCCACACCACTAGAGGAATATCTTCAACCACCAACTTACCTTCCTGAGACAAGGCCGAGTATAGCCCACAAAGATCTCCGCAACGGCACAACCCAAGGGGGGAGCGCCAACCCAGACAGGAAGATCATGTCAGTGACTCAACCCACTCAAGTGACGCACCCCTCCTAGGGACAGCATGGAAGAGCACCAGTAAGACAGTAATAGGGTTAGAGGCAGAGAATCCCAGTGGAGAGGGAGGAACCAGCCAGGCAGAGACAACAAGGGCGGTTCGAAGCTCCATTGCCTTTCCGTTCAACTTCACACTCCTGGGCCAGACTACACTCAATCATAGGACCTACTGAAGAGATGAGTCTTCCATAAAGACTTAAAAGTTGAGAGCGAGTCTGCGTCTCTCACATGGGTAGGCAGACCATTGAGACCATGGAGCTCTATAGGAGAAAGCCCTGCCTCTAGCTGTTTGCTTAGAAATTCTAGGGACAGTTAGGAGGCCTGCGTACGTGTAGGTATGTACGGCAGGACCAAATTGGAAAGATAGGTAGGAGCAAGCCCATGTAAAGCTTTGTAGGTTAGCAGTAAAACCTTAATCAGCCTTAGCCTTAACAGGAAGCCAGTGTAGAGAGGCTAGCACTGGAGTTTTATGATCACATTTTTTGGTTCTAGTCAAGATTCTAGCAGTTTATTTAGTGCTTTATCCGGGTAGCCGGATAGTAGACCATTTCAGTAGTCTAATCGAGAAGTGACAAAAGCATGAATTAATTTTTCTGCATTATTTTTGGACAGAAAGTTTCAGATTTTTGCAATGTTACGTAGATGGAAAAAAGCAGTCCTTGAAACAGTCTTGATATGTTTGTCAATAGAGAGATCAGGGTCTCGAGTAATGCTGAGGTCTTTCAGCTTTATTTGAGACGACTGTACAACCATCAAGATTAATTGTCAGATTCAACAGAAGATATCTTTGTTTCTTGGGACCTAGAACTAGCATCTCTGTTTTGTCCGAGTTTAAAAGTAGAACATTTGCAGCCATCCACTTCCTTATGTTTGAAATACAGGCTGCTGATTGGTTGATATTTTTTTGTTTTTGCATTAAATGAAATCCTAAACATATTTAAAATCAGTCCAATCACTCAGAATCCAATGGTATAAAAATATGAGGTGAAAATAAATCAACTTATACAGAAAATGTTGTGAAAGTAAATCTCATTTGAAAGTTATTTAACAAATCAGTGTTTTTACAGGTTGATCCAAATTCACAAGTATCACGGAATCCTGGAGGGACTGGTATTGTACATGTTGTATTGTAGATATCTAGTGGTGTAATGATGTACTGTTGTTATTTTTTGTTTTATGTGTAATGTAAGTGCCTTAATGTGTTTGGACCCCAGAAACAGTGGCAGCAGCTAATGGGGATTTCTAATAAATACAAATACTACTCTGCCCCTCAGTGACTGCCCCTCAGCTCTGCCTCCTCAGCTCGCGCATAGGCCATGCCAACATTGCCTGGATTGTTTTGCCAGATATATGCTATGAGGGGGAACTGCATAAATTATAACAGCACAACGTAAATGGACCGTCCTGGGGTGCTCAAATGTACGTTCAGTCAGAACTTCTGGGTCTGCTCTCGTCTCCCTCCCAATATGTATCTAGTGCCAGACTTGCTTGCTTACTTTCTTGAGATTAGATCTGCTCGATCAGGTACAGATGGTGCTAATTGTAATTAACTTGTAAATAAATAATAAAGGTCATGGGACCTGATAAACCGGACATCTACATCCAACTGTAGTCGAAGGACAGAGGGATACACCAGCTAGAACCTTGTGAATCTGGTAGGAGAGAACCATGACGTTGGCTTATTGTTTCCCCAACATGTTGTTAATTAATCAGCTTCTACTGTAGGTGTCAGGGCGACAATGTTGTATACTAAAACAAATAATTAGGTACATTATTGTGTCAAATAATTTGTTGTTGGTCAAATTAACTACCAGTTATCTACCTTAAGCAGATTGCTTGCTAGTTAGTTCCCATGCCAATTTCAAGTCTTTCTAAACAAATATCTGACTAACTCAAATATGAAATTATTTCAGAATGACTGGCTAGAGCATAAATGCTTTTGACATTGTTAGCTAGCTATTCCCAGTTAATGTGCTAGATATTCCCAGATAATGTGTTTACTTATTGCATCTGCATGCTTGTTGCGTTCTCCCTGGTGCACTCGTTCATACGCGAGCTGGCTGCTCGTTCTACAGAGTATAATCTGTTCAAAGCAGTGGCAGCATGTGCAACAGTGGCCATTCGGTTTTGGCATGCAAAGTGAAATGGTTGTATTTATGCTGTTGTTCAAATGCTGCACATATCGCTTTATCTATCTTCTCAAAGAAACTACCGGTTGTTCAAGAACTTGGCATCATATTTCTTTCATGCTGCATGGATGACAACTTCAACCACTTCACGCTCTGGGTATTCAGCAAACTTAGGGGCCGCCACTGACTTAGCCTTAGCTCACACAGTTAAAACAGAAACCTGTTAAATTACTGAGTATGCTATAAAGTGCATCTTCAAATTGTGCAACACATTTATACAAACAGGTCTGGATAGGGTTGATCTTTACACATGGATGTTTGCATATGTTGGGGTGGGGGGGGGGCTTTGCTGGTGACATTCAGTGATTTTATTTAGAATTCAGGGCACACTTAACCGGCATGGTTACCACATCATTCTGCCCCGATATGCCATCTGGTTTGCGCTTAGTGGGACCATCAGTTGTCTTTCAACAGGACAATGAACCAACACCTCCAGGCTGTGTAAGGGCTATTTGACCAAAGAGAGTGACGGAGTGCTGTATCAGATGACCTGGCCTCCATAATCACCCTAGCTCAACCCAATTGAGATGGTTTGTGACGAGTTGGACCGCAGAGTGAAGGAAAAGCAGCCAACAAGTCCTTTCAAGAGTGTTGGAAAAGCATTCCAGATGAAGCTGGCTGAGAGAATGCCAAGAGTGTGCAAAGCTGTCAAGGCAACGGGTGGCTACTTTTGAAGGATTTAGATCTAACACTTTTTTTGGTTACTACATGATTCCATATGTGTTATTTCATAGTTTTGATGTCTTCACTATTATTATACAATGTAGAAAATAGTAAAAATAAAGAAGAACCCTTGAATGAGTAGGTGTCCAAACAGAATGGTATTGTATGGTTGTGTGCTTAGTTTTATATACAATCTCCATATACGATCTCCACATTAGCAGTGGAATGGCCTTACTGAAGAGCTGTGACTATCAACGAGGCACCGTCATAGGATTCCACCTTTCCAACAAGTCCGTTTGTCACATTTCTGCCCTGCTAGACCTTCCCCGGTCAACTGTAAGTGCTGTGAAGTGGAAACGACTAGCAGAAATAACGCCTCAGCCACGAAGTGGGAGGCCACACAAACTCACAGAACGGGATCACCGACGCGAGAAGCGCGTTTAAAGTGCTCAGTTGCAACACTCACTACTGAGTTCCAAACTGCCTGTGGAAACATCGTCAGCAAAATAACTGTTCTTCAGGAGCTTCATGAAATGGGTTTCCATGGCCAAGCAGCAACACGCTAGCCTAGAATCCCCATGGGCAATTCCAAGCGTTGGCTGGAGTGGTGTAAAGCTCGCCGCCATTGGACTCTGGAGCAGTGGAAACGCATTCTCTGATGGGATGAATCGCACTTCACCATCTGGCAGTCCAACGGACAACTCTGGGTTTGCCGGATGCCAGGAGAACTCTACCTGCCCAAATGCATGGTGCCAGCTGTAAAAGTTTGTGTGGAGGAATAATAGTGTGGGGCTGTTTTTCATGTTTGGGTTAAACTCATTCGTTCCAGTGAAGGGAAATCTTAACACTACAGCATACAATGACATTCTAGATGATTCTGTACTTGCAACTTTGTGGCAACAGCTTGGGGAATGCCCTTTCCTGTTTCAGCATGACAATTCCCCTGTGCACAATAGCGAGGTCCATACAGAAATGGTTTGTTGATATCGGTGTGGAAGAACTTGACTGGCCTGCTCAGAACCTATCCTCATCGAACACCTTTGGCATGAATTGGAAAGTAGACTGCGAGCCAGGCCTAATCCCAACATCTATGCACGACCTCATTGTCCCTAGAATTTCCAAGCAAACTCCTGGAGACAGGGCTTTCCCCTATAGAGCACCAAGTCTTTACTGAAGACTCATCTCTTCAGTAGGTCCTATGATTGAGTGTAGTCTGGCACGGGTGCGAAGGTGAATGGCAAGGCAATGGAGTGATGAACCACCCTTGCTGTCTCTGCCTCTGACCCTATTATGGGGGCTGAGTCACTGGCTTACTAGTGCATGCCGTCCCTAGGAGGGGTGCGTCACGTCGTGCCATGCTTTTCCCCCGCTATATGTGACTTGAGTGGGTTGAGTCACAAACATGATATTCCTCTCTGGTTTTGCACCCCCTCTGGCTCGTGAGGTGGAGGAGATCTTCGTGGGCTGTACTCAGCATTGTCTCAGGGAAGTAAGTTGGTGGTCTGATATCCCTCTAGTGGTGTGGGGGCTGTGCTGTGGCAAAGTGGGTGTGATTATATTGCCCCACCGTTCATCAGATGTGCTACCTTGTGCCCAACCTGCTGTTTTCGACCCTCTCCCTCTCTACCGCACCTGCTGTATCGACCTCTGAATGATCGGCTATGAAAAGCCAACTGACATTTACTCCTGAGGTGCTGACCTGCTGCACCCTCTACAACCACTGTGATTATTATTTGACCCTGCTGGACATCTAAGAACATTTGAACGATCTGGCCTTAATAGCCATGTACTCTTATCTCCACCCGGCACAGCCAGAATAGGACTGGCCTCCCCACAGAGCTTGGTCCCTTTCTAGGTCGCTTCCTAGGTTCCTGCCTTTCTAGGGAGTTTTTCCTAGCCACCTGCTTTCAAAATACAGAAATCATCCCTGTATGATGCATCATAGAGGGATGATATCTGTATTTTGAAAGTAACATATCTTGACAACTTGATTTGTCAACAATAGACTAATCGTTTTTGGGTGGAGATTTCCTTTAAGGGGGTGGCTCTCCCATAGGCACTAATGCTATAGCAGCTGGTCTGGTCTACTTATTTACTAACATTGAAACAGAAAAATGAGTGAGTGGGATGTCTCGCTTCCTCTTCTATGATCTTAATTCAAGTATCCATTTTTTTTTTTTGAGATGGTGGGACAACCGTGACGTCTGCAAAATTTCTACGCTTTCGTTGTCAGGATTAGTTTACGCTTCAAGGATATCCATACAGGATGTGCCTTCAACTACCTCCGGAGGTGGTCAGGAAGAGCTAATCACAATCAGATCACAATGATGGGGCGGCAGGGTAGCCTACTGGTTAGAGCGTTGGACTAGTAACCGAAAGGTTGCAAGTTCGAATCACCGAGCTGACAATGTACAAATCTGTTGTTCTGCCCCTGAACAGGCAATTAACCCACTGTTCCTAGGCCATCATTGAAAATAAGAATTTGTTCTTAACTGACTTGCCTAGTAAAATAAAGGTATATAAAAAAAAATGCTTCTTTTGATCCTCCACACCTGTCAATGTGGGCACAACAGAATGTGTACCAGCTCAGGACAATGGATGCATGTTTGAACCAGGTATAAATGGGGCTAGTGATGCCACCTATCAATAACCCCATTTTATAAGCTACCTGGTGCTAACATGCAGCCTCCGGAGGTAGTCGGGTACCCGTTTTGTGTCTGGATATCTTACAAGTGTAGACGGATCTGGATGGTCAAACCATTTTAAATCATTATAATGGCCTCTAAAATCATTGACAGGTAGCACCATTGACTTATGGCATTAATATAGTCTTTAAATAAATAAATCAATTAACAGATGGCAAATGGCTCATATTGAGCAAATCACGAAACCTACGTGTTAGCGCAAGGTGTAAACGGGGCCAATGATTTTAGAGGGCGGGATCATGATTTAAATGTTTTACTGTCCAGATCGGTGGAAGATATCCAGACTCAATGCATTCCTGACTACCTCCGAAGACAGAGCTATTAGAAGACCACATAGCATGAAGACCGTGAGATCACTTTGAGCCAACCTAAGGAGTCCCCCACCAAGCCCTCCTCCAGAACAATCGGTACAGTCCCCCGACCAGAGCTTCCCCAGTGTCAGATGGCATCAGGTGAGTGGATGACCAACTGGTAATGACAGAAGACAATTGCACACAAGAAGGCTTGTTTTCACTTTCATTTATTGACATGTCTGATTTAATAGAGCATGGTGATATTGTTAAATAAAATATTTTTTATTTACTGTGGGGCAAAAAGGTATTTAGTCAGCCACCAATTGTGCAAGTTCTCCCACTTAAAAAGATGAGAGGCCTGTAATTTTCATCATACACTTCAACTATGACAGGCAAAATGAGAAAAACAATCCAGAAAATCACATTGTAGGATTTTTAATGAATGTATTTGCAAATTATGGTGGAAAATAAGTATTTGGTCAATAACAAAAGTTTATCTCAATACTTTGTTATATACCCTTTGTTGGAAATGACAGAGGTCAAACGTTTTCTGGAAGTCTTCACAAGGTTTTCACACACTTGCTGGTATTTTGGCCCATTCCTCCATGCAGATCTCCTCTAGAGCAGTGATGTTTTGGGGCTGTTGCTGGGCAACACGGACTTTCAACTCCATCCAAAGATTTTCTATGGGGTTGAGATCTGGAGACTGGCTAGGCCACTCCAGGACCTTGAAATGCTTCCGTCGTTGCCCGGGCGGTGTGTTTGGGATCATCGTCATGCTGAAATACCCAGCCACGTTTCATCTTCAATGCCCTTTCTGATGGAAGGAGATTTTCACTCAAAATATCACGATACATGGCCCCATTCATTCTTTCCTTTACACGGATCAGTCGCCCTGGTCCCTTTGCAGGAAAACAACCCCAAAGCATGATGTTTCCACACCCATGCTTCACAGTAAGTATGGTGTTTTTTGGATGCAACTCAGCATTCTTTGTCCTCCAAACACGACGAGTTGAGTTTTTTTCATCTGACCATATGACATTCTCCCAATCTTCTTCTGGATCATCCAAATGCTCTCTAGCAAACTTCAGACAGGCCTGAACATGTACTGGCTTAAGCAGGGGGACACGTCTGGCACTGCAGGATTTGAGTTCCTGGCGGCGTAGTGTGTTACTGATGGTAGGTTTTGTTACTTTGGTCCCAGCTCTCTGCAGGTCATTCACTAGGTCCCCCCGTGTGGTTCTGGGATTTTTGCTCACCGTTCTGGTGATCATTTTGACCCCACGGGGTGAGATCTTGCGTGGAGCCCCAGATCGAGGGAGATTATCAGTGGTCTTGTATGTCTTCCATTTCCTAATAATTACTCCCACAGTTGATTTCTTCAAACCAAGCTGCTTACCTATTGCAGATTCAGTCTTCCCAGCGTGGTGCAGGTCTACAATTTTGTTTCTGGTGTCCTTTGACAGCTCTTTGGTGTTGGCCGTAGTGGAGTTTGGAGTGTGACTGTTTGAGGTTGTGGACAGGTGTTTTTTATACTGATAACAAGTTCAAACAGGTGCCATTTAATACAGGTAACGAGTGGAGGACAGAGGAGCCTCTTAAAGAAGAAGTTATAGGTCTGTGAGAGCCAGAAATCTTCCTTGTTTGTAGGTGGCCAAATGCTTATTTTCCACCATAATTTGCAAATAAATTCATACAATCCTACAATGTGATTTTCTGGATTTTTTTTCTCATTTTGTCTGTCATAGTTGAAGTATACCTATGATGAAAATTACAGGCCTTTCTCATCTTTTTAAGTGGGAGAACTTGCACAATTGGTGGCTGACTAAATACTTTTTTTGCCCCACTGTAATCTGTTAAATTAAAATGAGTGTTTTTTTTAAATAAACTTCAATATCTTTAGACATGAACTAAATCTATTTCATTTAAGCATCTTATTGAAAATGGTAATCGATTTTGTGCAAAAACTAAGCTTTGAGAAAGACAAATACAAAATCTTAAATAGCTTAGAGCTGTCTGTATATTTACATGAATTGATACACTACATGACCAAAAGTATGTGGACACCTGCTCATCAAACATCTCATTCCAAAATCATGGGCATTAATATGGAGTTGGTCCCCCTTTTGCTGCTATAACAGCCCCCACTCTTCTGGGACGGCTTTCCACTAGATGTTGGAACATAGCTGCGGGAACTTGCTTCCATTCAGCTATGAATATTAGTGAGGTCGTGTATTTATGTTGGGATTAGGCCTGGCTCACAGTCAGCTTTCCAATTCATCCCAAAGGTGTTTTATGGGGTTGAGCATAGGCTCTGTGCAGGCCAGTCAAGTTCTTCCACACCGATCTCGACAAACCATTTCTGTATGGAACTCGGTAGTGAGTGTTGCAACTGAGGACAAACCATTTTTACACGCTTCAGCACTTGGCGGCCCCTTTCTGAGCTTGTGTGGCTTCCTATGATGGTGCCACGTTGAAAGTCACTGAGCTCTTCAGTAAGGCCATTCTACTGCCAGTGTTTGTCTATGGAGATTGCATGGCGGTGTGCTCGATTTGATACCCGTCACCAACGGGTATGGCTGAAATGGCCAAATCCACTAATTTGAAGGGGTGTCCACATACTTGTGTGTATTTGATTGTAAATTACATAAGGTTCCACCACAAAATATTGCAATTTACCAAGTTGTTTTACCAAATGAATTAAATCGACAAACTAATCAAAGTGTATATACAGAAAATGTTATAAGAAACACCACCGAATTCATTTTCTCTTAAAGCTGTATCTGATAAAATCTCCCTTGATCAGTAGTATCCAAAGAATTTCAATGTCGTCATTTTAAACATCTGGACCTTTTTGATTTAACCTCCATTATTATTTTATGAAAAAGAACATTAGAAACAAAGGCAACAGGCAAGTGAAAGGCAACTCACTGTTGTCTAAAGCCACCAGCATATCCTTAACAGAGGCCCACTGAAGAGGACTCGTCGCCCCACCCCCTAGAATAGTAGAAACCGTTACAATGAATAAGAGAGAAAGAAAAGTGGAAAGGCATGGGGCACCTTAGAATAAAAGTTGTCTTCATGTGTTCAATAAACAATTGAACGTGAAGGTCATTATAATGAATCTCGAGTACCCCTACATCTTCTCAAACACAACCATGCCGATACATATGTTGTGGTTTATTAGTACTCTTTTGGACATGTCAGATCGGATTTTACGTTTCAGTAAATATATATATACATTACACAGTTTTGCCTTGATTACTCTGTAGGTACACTCAATCATTGTGATGAAATCAATAAACAAATTAAATTGACTTTGGAACAATTGCATGTAACCTCCAATATGATATGTCCTTTTTGTAGCGTGAAGCATATGGTGAATGAGATTTATTTAGCTCCCCCTTCCACAATAGGATTTAACAACGTGATAACCATGCAGATTGAAAATGGCTTTGCCTGGAAAATGTTCATCTAATGAACAATGCCTGGCTAATACCCTGTATCTTTCCCATTCATCTGCCATCATCTTTAGCTGAGATGTGAGTTGAGTAATACCAAGAACATTTCCTACTCATATGAGCATGTTCCACATACACTGAGTGGTTGTTTTAATGGGTTATTTTGTCAGAATCAGATTTTTCGTAATCTGCATCAAATACTCAATCGCCAATTGATCCAGTTGCTATCAATTAAGGTGTTGGTTTCAGATCCCGCCCATAACACCAGCTAATAAACTTTGTTTTGTTGGATACTTCACTCCATACAATGTTTGCCTATAAAGACATACAGGGCTTAAGTTAGAAGTTATGTTCTGACGGTGAGGGAGAAATTGAATATCGCTATTTCGCTATTCCTTGTGTGGCTCTCTGTAGCCTGAAAATAGATGCAGAAAGCCACCCCAAAAATGTTCCCAAAAGTCTGCCCAATGATTTATCTAGAGATCGTGAAATGGAGTTATTAAAATATGGGCAAACACACTAAGTCTGCTCTGATTCAGTGCCATGTCTCTGCCACTCGCTAAACTGCTCAGAATGAAAACGACAGAATAAGAAAAGATAATAGAGCGAAGAAAATCCATGAACTGAGTGCATTTTCATAGTGTGAGAAATATTGGAGAAAAATACACCTTTGAAAACAAATGATACAAAAAAACATAAAAATGTTAACTCTGATGTTATCGTTGAAAGAATCCTTAGAGGTATATGTTTGTCAACTAAAAAAGCACATCAATTGAGCGCGCCACTGCAAAGTCTGACAAGGCACAACTTCCAGAAGTACCAGCAGAGGCTATTTAAGGCAGACACTGACACGGTCAGACATATACACCATTTCAGTAAAGATCTCATGGTGGAGATTATTTTGGAAGACCTAGAGCAGATTAGGGCTGTAGAAATAAAGTAGGGTAGCCTTACAGTAAATTACATATTTTCAAGTTGCAGATTTCTCACATAACAAAAGTATCTTTGCCTACTGGAGATTTTAAGTCCTCCAAAACGGAGCCAAAGACCAGACTGGGAGGGCTGTTGTGCGTCTTACTACATATTGCTCACACATTCAGTGCGACACAGAACTAGAGAGCTCTTGACTAGGAGCATAAAGGATACAGAGAGGGGGTCAATGGTGGCAGAGCTGAATAGATAGTATAGACCCATTCTCAGAGACCTTGGGGATGTTACACAAAAGCCACATAACGGATGGTTTTGTTCAGCTGATGGTTTTGCTGATTAATGATTGGGATATGCTTTGAAATGGATGATGGCAGGAGAGAAAGTGATTTGGCACTTTGTCAACGCAGCCATATCTGCAGTATATAAGCTCTCCCCAACTTAGTTACGAATAAAACCATAGATGTAATTGCTTTGTTAGTAGTACTACATTATGACAAGGAGTGAGCAGTGTTATAGAGGTAACATCAGTGTGCACATCTGAGATTATTTTTAAAAAAGTGGATAATGAGTAAATATTTGTCAAATCTATGCAGTTACTTTCAATGTAATTTCATAGTACATGTTATCAGAATTCTGATAGGGATTCCAGTGGTTGTGAAAACCCATAAGGCAAACATGTAAAAACAAGAGAAAGTAATCTTCCAGAAAACTGTCCATTTCAAATTCTCACCATAATAAATCCACTATAGCTTTATACGAAACATCAGGCCATTTAACTATTCAACTCCACTTATCAATGTGTAATATCCAAATGTTTACATTGTGTGTGTGTGTGTGTGTGTGTGTGTGTGTGTGTGTGTGTGTGTGTGTGTGTGTGTGTGTGTGTGTGTGTTAGGAACGGGGTCACAACTGAGAAGAATCTCACAAGAGTTACCATGACGTAGCAACATCGCAGATAAACTAAGAAAAGTACTTCAAAGGCATGATTAAAAAAAGCATGTCAAATTAGTAGGAAAAGAACATTAACAGTTTAAATATACTATTCTTAAGATTGTAACAACACTTTGCCAGTGATTATCACACTATTAAGACCCATTAGAAGTGGATGTCCCACTCTGGTTGCAGGAAGCCTTGCAGTTAGAGAGGTGAGCCAGCAACAGGAGGGTTGCCATTTGGAATCCAAAATCTGTTGTGCAGGGAACCGGAGGGTTGCTGGTATCAAATCCTAGATGCCATTGACTTACGTCATGTCCTTATGCAAGGCACTTAATTTCTCACAACAGCAGCTCCCTAGGCCCCCAGTGTGGCAGCCCACCACATCTCTCCAAAACCTTTATGTGTGTCTTTCGGATGGGTTGGGGTAAGTCAAATTCGGGTTGGACATTGTGTGCAATTGACCAATAAAGTGATCTTAATCTCTTAATAAGATATCTTAATTGTGTAGCCTGTCCAGGTATCCCATTCTATAGACCATATGCTTTTTGCATTTGCAAATATAAGGAATACTGTATGTTAAAAGCAAAGTCTAGATTTGGTCATTTTGTCATTGTCATACGTTATCAATTACACTGAACAAATATTCAAATGCAACATGTAAAGTGTTGGTCCCTTGTTTCATGAGCTGAAATAAAAGAGCACAGACATTTTCCATACTCACAAATTGCTTATTTCTCTCATTGTGTGCACAAATTTGTTTACATTCATTTTAGTGAGCATTTCTTCTTTGCCAAGATAATCCATCCACCTGACAGGTGTGGCATATCAAGAAGCTGATTAATGCATGATCATTACACAGGTGCACCTTGTGCTGGTGACAAATGGCCACTTTAAAATGCAATTGTCACACAACACAATGCCACATATGTCTCAAGTTTTGAGGGAGTGTACAATTGGCAGGCTGACTGTCTGCCCTCTCACTAAGGGGTGGCCAGATTGTGAACCACAAAGCACAAAATGGACGGCCGCAGAAGCAAGGGGAAGGCTCGCAAGGTTAGGCCGACCAACATATATATATATAAGGGGTCAAGCCACACCAGGAAGAGGGGAAGAGCAAGGAGCTGTGAACCATTGAAAAGAGAAAGTGATAATATATCGGCTGGATTTACCGTGTATGATCTGGACTTACCTGTTGGTTGTTTGGACCCTGATCTACTGAGAAGCCAATTTATGTACCGAACCCTGCTATCCTCGATCACGCCTGCGGCCTGGACGGTCCAAACAAACATTGATTTTGTGTCAGTCTCACGCTTAATTTGTGTACAAACACTCCTAACCTTGAAGAGGATTGTCACAGTATGGGCAGGCATAAGTTACAGACAACAAACACTCAGTAAAACAAAAATCTATGGCAATTTGAACGCACAGAGATACCATGACGGGATCCTGAGGCCCATTGTGGTGTCATTCATCCGCCGCCATCACCTCATGTTTCAGCATGATAATGCATGATAATCCATGTCACAAGGATCTGTACACAATTCCTGGAAGCTAAAAATGTCCCAGTTCTTCCATGGCCCGTCAATAACTTTGAACCGCTATTGAAGAGGATTGGGACAACATTCCACAGGCCACAATCAACAGCCTGATCAACTCTATGCGAAGGACATGTGTCGGGATGCTTGAGGCAAATGGTGGTCACACCAGATACTTACTGGTTTTCTGATCCACATCCCTACCTAGTGTATTCGCAGTCATGTGACATCCATAGATTAGGGCCTAATTTATTTATTTCAATTGATTGATTTCCTTATATGAACTGTTAACTCAGTAAAATCTTTGAAATTGTTCCATGTTGCATTTCTTTTTGTTCAGTATAAATGAGACTAGTCACATCATGTTTCATCATTTAAATAAGCAAAACTTTTTAACAACAACGAACAATTTGACAGATTGTCAATGCAATGACAAAATGGGAAAGTCAAGTCTCCTTTCAACCGATTCCTAATTTTTGTGATTGCAAAAAATGTATATAAATTTACTAGCTCGATAGGATACATACAACCAGATCGGGATATTCGCTAATGATAATACATCATTTCAACAGCAAATAAAAGTACAAATAAGATTTAATTATTTTTTTTTTTTTTAAGTCAATAAAAAAATCTAAAGACTACATGTTTGATGTGTGGTACCAAACCCCATTGGGGTCAGAATTAAGTCAGAAAATACAGTATCAAGGACTATACAGATCTTAATCTTGGATCTTAATTTGAGCCAGTTTGCTACAGCAGGCTAATAATCTTGCAGCAATGGGAAATGGGAATTATGTGGAGTATAATTAAAGTAAATTTTTGTAGATGTTTCTGGAAATTACAAACTTTAGAGGCCTTTTTAAAACCTCAAATAAACTACGTTTGCATTTCCTACTGTACAGGAAAAATTCTCTGGTTTCAGTCCTGGCAACTGCATTGACATTATTATCTGGGTGAGATGAATACATGATAATTCTCTACTGTAGTAAAAGTAGTGAATAGAAATACAGGGAAATTAATGGAACGTATGAAATAACTTTGCTTTTATCATGGGTCATCTGTGTATTTGTTTTTATCAGGGTAAGAAACAGCTGAACTCAGGAAATCCTGACCTGCCCTACAGAGATAGACAAAGTATGGTAATTACCCCAGTGTACCAATGCACCCCAGTGCAAAAAGACTCTACCTGGATTTTTCTTTTAAACATCACTTTCCCATTGTACATCTTTCCTATTGAAAGCGAGGTTAGTAACAAAACTGTAAATTAGATCACGAGGACAGCATTTCAATGAAATGTAGGGTGTTAGATATAATGCCCTCCGCAATGATTGGGACAGTGAAGCATTTTTTTTTTTTGTCTCTATACTCCAAAAGTTTGGATTTGAAATCAAACAATGACTATGAGGTTAAAGTGCAGACTGTCATCTTTAATTTGAGGGTATGAATCGTGAATAATGAAAAGCGAGAAAGTTACAGATGCACAAATATCATACCCCCCAAGCCATGCTAACCTCTCGCCATTAGAATAACAGGGGGGTTAGCATTTTTTTAGGGAGGGTATGATATTTGTGAGTTGTAACTTTCAAGAAACATATTCTATTCTTATTTACAATAAAACGGACTCCAAAATGACACAAACAAAAGAAACAGAAAATGCATCCAACAAATGTGTAGAGTCACAAGCTTGATGTAGCCATTGTGTGTAATGAATATGGGACCAAGTACTTAACTTTTTACTACTTTAATACATATGAATTTGTCCCAATACTTTTGGTGCCCTAAAATGGGGGAAATACGTACACAAAGTGCTGTAAGTTCTTAACCGTTCACCCGATATGATTGAAAACACCCTCAAATTAAAGCTGTCAGTCTGCCCCTTAACCTCAGTCATTGTTTGATTTCAAATCCAAACTTTTGGAGTGTAGAGGAGACAAAAGAAGAAAAATTGCTTAATTTTCCCAGTCATTATGGAGGGCACTGTATATAAAGAGAGAGCGACACAATTGGAGGAAGAGAGAAAGTGAGAGAAATAAGGAGGAATGAAGAGGGGTATGAGTGGAATTCAGGCTGCCTCAACAGCAGTTCATTGTGCCTAGTCAATGTTGGTCTGACATGCTTAGCCTATGGAAACGGCCATAGGTACTCCTCTACGCCTTGAGGCATGTAAAAAATAAAACTAAGTTTAATTCTAAGAAAGATAACTGTGACCAATGTCTTTAAATGCTAACTCGCTCTCTCCTACGCCCCTTGGTCCAGGCAGAGGAGCAGGGAGTCTGTGCTGGGGGATGTTGGTATAGCGGCGGTCCTTCAGCAGACATAATTACATTCTCAGTCCTCTAGCTTAGGTCAGTCCATCGCTAGAGGCAGAGGTCTGGCTATGAAGAAATGTATCATTTGCGATGTACAAAGTTTCTCCTCTTGATAACTCCAAGCTCTCGAACTGAAAATATTAAATGATCCACAGAAATCCTTGGTATTCTTTTCTATGGCCTTTCTACTACATTTTTTGTTCAAGTTTACATTTTTTCTTTAAATATCTTGTTTGACTTGATAATACTTGAAGTCCATGTACAAGTTGATACTGGACAGATTACTGGTACCTGGCTATGTGAGGGTAGGCTCCCCCTCTGTCTCCCCCTGAGAAAAAGTGTATGGGAGTCCCATCGAGGTAAAGTATGTGTGACAACACCCACTGAAACAGCCAGATAAGAATGGACAACAGATAGACGAGGCGCAAAAGGCAGAGCAATCGGATTTGCTGTGCTCTGTCCTTACCCTCAAAGCCTCCCAGCGTCCTATGAATCGCCTCATGCTAATATTCAACATACTCAATTTTGGCGATGTTCATCTAGAGGTCCTTGACAGTGGATGAAAGGGAGTAACTTAATTCTCCTCCTTCCCTTCTCGCAAAGGGTTTGTGCAAGACAGGCACTGGTCACATGGTGCTCAGAGTTTTTGTAGCCCTCTCAGTGCAGTTTCGTGGTTAAGTGGCGGCGCGCTGCCTAAGCCTGTCATACCCACTCCTGGACCGGATGTTTGTAGTAGGTGGCGTTCTGTTGCACCCCTTTGTTTTTGAACTGGAAGATGGTATAGACCAGGACCAGGATGCACAGGGACAGGATGCAGGGTATCACCACAGCGATGGCGTTGACAGTGCTGTGCACATCATTGATGGTCACCATGATGTCCACGTCATCGTGGGGAAGCTGCCGGTCTTTGTTCTTCTCCATGTCTGATTGGTGGCAGCCCATCCAGTCATTGACAATAGACTTGGGGTAGCCGGGCTCAACGGTCAGCTTCTGGTTGTCAAACTTCCAGTAGTCCTTCCCTTTGTAGAAATAGGTATAAACTAAAGAGGGGAAAAGAGAGCAAAAGTACAAATTAATTTGTATCTAACAGATTGACTTGTATAGTTTGCAAATCTAACACCTCAAACATTCTGCCTGACAACTCATCCTGAATTTAACTCTGCTGCTCGATCACTTACGCCATATATTCTCCACACATTCCATTGTGGAGAAGAAACGCTAGTGGGCGTGGCGTTTGGCCAGGAACGATGTGGATTGGTAATCAGGCTACTCAAACATTCCCTTGTCCAAATAAACACTGTACCTGATTATCTGTTTGTCATATCATAATGGTATGCTATCAAAGCTCTAAAACCGAAAATGCAGTCTCCAGACCATAACTCTCTAAATGCCCTGTTTGTTTTGGAGGGGTAGTTCTTTGTACTATGCAATGCCTGGGAGAAAAGGCACACGGATTGAGAATGTGTGGCAATCAGAGGACCACAGAAACCCTGGAGGCTACTGATTGATGAAGTACTCCCCCCTGCTGCCGTCCAAAACAGCACCTCCAGATCCCGTAAGAAAATGGCTGAGCTACAGGCTAGTGGATGGACTAGCCAAATGGACCATGCCACCCCCTCTGATTTCCACCTCTCATGTTTTCAAGTCCTCTGTGGAATGTGTTTCAGGAGGTTGTGACATGACTCGCAAAAAGTGATGATAGTTCCTTCCAGAGGAAGTCTCCCGGGAGGTGCTGAGGCAGTGCAGCGTTTTTTTGCTAGAGCAGCACAAATGAGTGGCGGGGCTGAGGCCTCTGGCTGGGTTAACCCTCTGACCCTGATTACAAACAGTCCTCGGACACAGACGGCCAAAAGTTCAGCGACAGCCCTCTGGCCAGAAGGGCCAAGTATCTGATGTTGACATGGCTCTCACAGATGGGTTAATATTAGCCAAAAGCATCTCAGAGAACGGTGAGCAATTCTGACTCACACAAGCTGCTGAGACTTCATAAATACACACTAAAAACAAATGGCTCTATAAAGTTCCAAATAAGGGTGCTTTGGCATGAAACCATAGGGGAAGCCTTTTTAGTGCTATATGGAGCCTTTTTTTTAAGGTTCAATAAAGAACCATGCTCATAAGGTTCTAAATGGAACATGTATGTTGCTATAAAAGAACCCTTTCATTAACTTCTATAAAGCAACATTAAAAAAGGTTCTATATAGCACCAAAAAAGGGTTCCGCTATATAACCCTTTTTGGGGCTATATAGAACCCTTTTGATGGTTCCTTATAAAACCTTTATGGAGAATCGTTCTATAAAGAACCTTTCTCAATCTCAAAGGTTCTTTGTAGAACCAAACATGTTTTTATTTTGGTTTAATAGCCAAATTATATTGTTAAAATACCATCGCTTTTATTATTGTGCTTATTAACAAGTTGAATCAGGTCTGCTAGCTCTGGAATGGCTTGGGATCCCCGAGGAGAGAATTGAAAACTACTGAGTCAACAGTTCTCAATTGACACAAGGACATACATGAGTCTTTCACAAGACACTGTCACTGGCCATAGTTATAACATGCACTAGCATAACACAACAGATCAAATCAACTGTAATGACACTCACTCACTGTTGCACAAAAAGCTGTGAACAAACCACGCCCCAAAATATTCTAATGAGCTGCCGCCCCTACATTTTAATTATCACTAAAAGAGGAAAGATTCCTTTTGTTTCAGTAACGTTCGACATAGAACCATCACCCTTCCCAAAGAGCCATTGAGGAACCCTAATGATTTAGTGTGTACATGATGAATTATTTTCTGCTGTGTTACGAATGTGTTGTCAACACATTTGAAGCTCGATCTCGTATAATATTTACCTCGTGCTTGATGAATATTCTGTATACATATTTAGTAGGCCGACTATAA
Source organism: Oncorhynchus keta (assembly GCF_023373465.1). Lineage (NCBI taxonomy): Eukaryota > Metazoa > Chordata > Actinopteri > Salmoniformes > Salmonidae > Oncorhynchus > Oncorhynchus keta. The sequence goes on along the minus strand of NC_068430.1, from coordinate 47,845,967 downwards.
CATTGGCACTTTACTCCAGAGGTAGTCAGGGACCCAGATCTCGATTGTCAAACCATGAAAATCATCATTATTACCAGACTCTAAAGTCATTGACAGGCATCAATAATTGTCTTAAAATAAATGCATTCATATTATTTTGAAAATATATCTGTTAAATAATATGCATAAAGGGAGGCATCAGGATATCTGGTCACCTGGAAAACAATGTGGACAGATATTTACATTTTGATCACAAACTTTGATCACAAAACCCACATGTTAGCGCAAGTTGTAAATAGGGCCTTCTGATAAGACTCAAAAGTGCAATGTTGTTATTGTAAGACTTCAGTTATTGTTTCAATGTGCAATTACAGCTTATGTACGTCACTACGATAACAGTCCAAGTGCTTTTTTACTGTAATAGCAATTACAGTACCAAATGTAGTTCATTCATAAAGTAAACAGAAATTCCAATTCCCCAATGAAAATAATTGGAATTTCAAATTACTCCCCGAATTGACGTTATTGAGATGGAATGAACCCAAACCCCTGTCAATCTGCATGCTTCAAGGCTGTAGCCACATGGTCTGTGGATAATTATACTCACAGCCCTCCCTGCTGACAAAGGCTCCCTGCGGCGCCTTGGGGATGCCCTTCCACACAGTGATGGGTTTGGGGTAGCCCGGGTCGGCCATGCGTTTCTCCTCGTTGTAGCGCCAGTACTGGTCCCCTTTGAAGAAGTAGGTTTTGCCCACGGGCTCCCAGCGCAGTGCTGTGTCAATGCCGTCCTTAGGGAGACAGTTACCCAGCTCCACCAGACTCTGGGGGTACCCGGGCTCAGCAGTCACCTCTTTGAATAACCAGTACTTGTCACCTGTGGGGTAAACAACAACAGGGTCATGTTCATTAGGCACTAAACAGAGGAAAACCGACTGAAAAGGGGAGATTATCTCAAACTATTTTCATTTTCCATTGTAAAAGTTTTTTTTTATTTTTTTTTTTTTTTTTTTACCTTTTACTGAAGTGAGCTAGATCAGGGTCTCAGTGTTTCTTGGTAGTTTTAAACAAATCCCACACACATGGTTATGGGCTTAAGAATAAGAAGACACCTGTGCCATGTCAGATACAGGGCTCTATTTTCGGCATGGCGCACTGGCATATTCCAGCCTTAACACCAGGTTTAGCAATTTACCTGTCTAACATCAGCATGCTTGTGCTCAGATGGAAGGGGTGGAAATATTTGAGGCACGTCCTTAATGATCCAAAGTGCTAATTTCAGGCAACGCTGGTAGGGATATTTAAGACCAACCAAATCTGGTTTTAGCAATTGGATATGACATTAGTTGTGACAGTGGAAACGCAGCTGATCCAGCCTTTTTCCCCATTTTATTTGATTAAAAACAAAGCATAGTGCCCCCCTCAAAAAAGTCTGTTTTCTTTTTGTCCTGCCCAATGTAGTCAAAACCGTTGATAAAATGTTCGGCTCGTGAGACAGCTTGGAAATAAATCTTAAATCACTAAAGAATTATTAAAATACCAAGTTTGAGAGGAGCAAAACAGTGAGCTGACGTTACATTATATTAGCAATGCTTTGGATGTACGTAAAACCCCCTCCATGATGTAGGCTACATGTGTTCATGCTCATCATGAAACGAGAGATGAGAACCTCAGTGAATACCAATGAACCTCATATTTAGAAGTTATTTGCCTGTTACAATTGTTTGTTTTTCGTTTCATATTTTTGAAACCCAAGCCCACCGTTGGCTACCCTTACCCTAGGCCTTCTATAACAAAGGCTGGTTCAACTGCAATGCATTGTCTTTTTTTATGATGGTGATTTTATGATATGACATTTTACATGTACTGCATTTATTGTAGTTGAAAAAATTAACAGATTACTTGTATTTCATTGAATTTTATTCAACCCAAACTAATTCGAATGATTCACTGTCCTGGTTTTATGGTGGGAATGTCCGTGGCACGCATGTAATGCAACTTCTGGAGAAGTGTGAATGCAATCTGTAAGAAGTTTTCAATTCGTACAGTACTAGTCAAAAGTTTGGACAAGGTATTTAGACTATGTTCTACATTGTATAATAATAGTGAGACATCAACACTACGAAATAACACATGTAGTAACCGAAAGGTTGCAAGTTCATATCCCCGAGCTGACAAGGTACAAATCTGTCATTCTGCCCCTGAACAGGAAGTTAACCCACTGTTCCTAGGCTGTCATTGAAAATAAGAACCTGACTTGCCTAGTTAAATAAGGTACTCAGGGATCTATTGTCCCTCCATCCTGTCCTAATGGTTTGGTACTCAGGGTAGTATTGTCCCTCCATCAGGTCCTAATGGTTTGGTACTCAGGGCTCTATTGTCCCTCCATCAGGTCCTAATGGTTTGGTACTCAGGGCTCTATTGTCCCTCCATCAGGTCCTAATGGCCTGGTAATTCAAGGGCCTGCTGCCAAGGTAGCTAAACGACTACCGCCCCGTAGCACTCACTTCCGTGATCATGAAGTGCTTTGAGAGACTAGTCAAGGACCATATCACCTCCACCCTACCTGACACCCTAGACCCACTCCAATTTGCTTACCGCCCAAATAGGTCCACAGACGACGCAATCTCAACCACACTGCACACTGTCCTAACCCACCTGGACAAGAGGAATACCTATGTGAGAATGCTGTTCATCGACTACAGCTCGGCATTCAACACCATAGTACCCTCCAAGCTCGTCATCAAGCTCGAGACCCTGGGTCTCGACCCCGCCCTGTGCAACTGGGTACTGGACATCCTGACGGGCCGCCCCAGGTGGTGAGGGTAGGCAACAACATCTCCTCCCCGCTGATCCTCAACACGGGGGCCCCACAAGGGTGCGTTCTGAGCCCTCTCCTGTACTCCCTGTTCACCCACGACTGCGTGGCCACGCACGCCTCCAACTCAATCATCAAGTTTGTGGACGACACAACAGTGGTAGGCTTGATTACCAACAACGACGAGACGGCCTACAGAGAGGAGGTGAGGGCCCTCGGAGTGTGGTGTCAGGAAAATAACCTCACACTCAACGTCAACTAAACTAAGGAGATGATTGTGGACTTCAGGAAACAGCAGAGGGAACACCCCCCTATCCACATCGATGGAACAGTAGTGGAGAGGGTAGCAAGTTTTAAGTTCCTCGGCATACACATCACAGACAAACTGAATTGGTCCACTCACACTGACAGCGTCGTGAAGAAGGCGCAGCAGCGCCACTTCAACCTCAGGAGGCTGAAGAAATTCGGCTTGTCACCAAAAGCACTCACAAACTTCTACAGATGCACAATCGAGAGCATCCTGGCGGGCTGTATCACCGCCTGGTACGGCAACTGCTCCGCCCTCAACCGTAAGGCTCTCCAGAGGGTAGTGAGGTCTGCACAACGCATCACCGGGGGCAAACTACCTGCCCTCCAGGACACCTACACCACCCGATGTTACAGGAAGGCCATAAAGATCATCAAGGACATCAACCACCCGAGCCACTGCCTGTTCACCCCGCTATCATCCAGAAGGCGAGGTCAGTACAGGTGCATCAAAGCTGGGACCGAGAGACTGAAAAACAGCTTCTATCTCAAGGCCATCAGACTGTTAAACAGCCACCACTAACATTGACACTGACCCAACTCCAGCCACTTTAATAATGGGAATTGATGGGAAATGATGTAAATATATCACTAGCCACTTTAAACAATGCTACCTTATATAATGTTACTTACCCTACATTATTCATCTCATATGCATACGTATATACTGTACTCTATATCATCGACTGCATCCTTCCTTATGTAATACATGTATCACTAGCCACTTTAACTATGCCACTTTGTTTACTTTGTCTACATACTCATCTCATATGTATATACTGTACTCGATACCATCTACTGTATGCTGCCCTGTACCATCACTCATTCATATATCCTTATGTACATATTCTTTATCCCCTTACACTGTGTATAAGACAGTAGTTTTGGAATTGTTAGTTAGATTACTTGTTGGTTATCACTGCATTGTCGGAACTAGAAGCACAAGCATTTCGCTACACTCGCATTAACATCTGCTAACCATGTGTATGTGACAAATAAAATTTGATTTGAATTTGATTTAGTCTTCCTGGGGTCCAGCAAAATTAAGGCAGTTATACATTTTAAAGCATTACAATACATTCATATCAGATTTCACAACATATTAAGTGTGTGCCCTAAAAATTTAATTAAAAATAGAATTCATGGCACACTTAACCAGCATGGCTACCAGAGCATTCTGCAGCGATACGCCATCCCATCTGGTTTGGACTTTTTTATTTTATTTATTTGTATTTTATTTCACCTTTATTTAACCAGGTAGGCGAGTTGAGAACAAGTTCTCATTTGCAACTGCGACCTGGCCAAGACAAAGCATAGCAGTGTGAACAGACAACACAGAGTTACACATGGAGTAAACAATTAACAAGTCAATAACACAGTAGAAAAAAATGGGAGTCTATATACAATGTGTGCAAAAGGCATGAGGAGGTAGGCGAATAATTACAATTTTGCAGATTAACACTGGAGTGATTAAATGATCAGATGGTCATGTACAGGTAGAGATATTGGTGTGCAAAAGAGCAGAAAAGTAAATAAATAAAAACAGTGTGGAGATGAGGTAGGTGAAAATGGGTGGGTTATTAACCAATAGACTATGTACAGCTGCAGCGATCGGTTAGCTGCTCAGATAGCTGATGTTTGAAGTTGGGGAGGGAGATAAAAGTCTCAAACTTCAGCGATTTTTGCCATTCGTTCCAGTCACAGGCAGCAGAGTACTGGAACGAAAGGCGGCCGAATGAGGTGTTTGCTTTAGGGATGATCAGTGAGATACACCTGCTGGAGCGCGTGCTACGGATGGGTGTTGCCATCGTGATCAGTGAACTGAGATAAGGCGGAGCTTTACCTAGCATGGCCTTGTAGATGACCTGGAGCCAGTGGGTCTGGCGACGAATATGTAGCGAGGGCCAGCCGACTAGAGCATACAAGTCGCAGTGGTGGGTGGTATAAGGTGCTTTAGTGACAAAACGGATGGCGCTGTGATAAACTGTATCCAGTTTGCTGAGTAGAGTGTTGGAAGCAATTTTGTAGATGACATCGCCGAAGTCGAGGATCGGTAGGATAGTCAGTTTTACTAGGGTAAGCTTGGCGGCGTGAGTGAAGGAGGCTTTGTTGCGGAATAGAAAGCCGGCTCTTGATTTGATTTTCGATTGGAGATGTTTGATATGAGTCTGGAAGGAGAGTTTGCAGTCTAACCAGACACCTAGGTACTTATAGATGTCCACATATTCAAGGTCGGAACCATCCAGGGTGGTGACGCTAGTCGGGCTAGTCGGGCATGCTGTTTCGGTTGCTCCTTTTGTTACTTTGTATTTAACGTTCAGTTCTATTTCATAAAATGACGAACACGTACCACGCTGCACCTTGGTCCTCACCTTCTTCCACCAACGGCCGTTACAGTAAAACCCTCTGTAGTCTGCATTCTTTTAATATTGCATGCCCACAGGAAGCAATTATGTTTGTCTGTAAGTGTATTTACATATAGCCTATTTAAAGCAAGTTGTCGTTTAATTTTGTTTAGAATTTGATTAGAATTATTCACTCTTTTTAGGCATTATCAATAATTAATTTAATCTTGCATATTGACAGTATCAGTGTGAATGCTATGTGTATATATTCCCACTTTTTAAATTTTTTTTTTATCTGTTATTTTACCAGGTAAGTTGACTGAGAACACATTCTCATTTGCAGCAACGACCTGGGGAATAGTTACAGGGGAGAGGAGGGGGATGAATGAGCCAATTGAAAACTGGGGATTATTAGGTGACTGTGATGGTTTGAGGGCCAGATTGGGAATTTAGCCAGGACACCGGGGTTAACACCCCTAATCTTACGATAAGTGCCATGGGATCTTTAATGACCTCAGAGAGTCAGGACACCCGTTTAACGTCCCGTCCGAAAGACGGACCTAACATTATAACCATGCAATTACTTAGAGCAATTTGGACTGCAAACAGGTTGAGGTTAACATATTTAGCAAAGATGGATCAACATTTTGTTTCTGTAAACTGTTAAACAAACTATAGCGGACTATCATTGGAGTTGATTCCAAGGCAATACATAAAACACTGTAAATACACAATTGAAAGCAACCACATATTTAGCCCTGGAGCATGTTCTGATTGTCCAGTGGGGGGCTAAGTCTAGACACACCCACAACTTGTTTATTCATCAAAACCCAGCCCTTTCGCACCGATGCCAGTAACTGTGCTGATAATTGTGGTTGTTAAAATAGCTACAATAGCTCGAACCTATAGCAGATTGACCATTGCTTTAGGTTTGTTAATAGAGTTTAAATGTTTTCTTTGCATCCCAATATTACACTTTATATTCATCCCAGAAGACTGAAATATAATTGTTTGACATAGAAACACAGGATTTTTGGCGTCATTTCTTAAATAATGCTTAGTAATTATGAAATTATGAGGAATAATAACATTCCACCCATGAGGGCACTAGGTCATTTGACTACAGGAAAGGGCTACATGTTTCCTGTCGCATGCCCTAATGAACATGACCTAGGTCAATGTGATATTGTGAATATTGTGAATCCTCAACTATCCGCATGTTCAGGGCTTGGAAATTGAACTACCGTACAAGGACCGTGTTAGAGATTGGGGTTTTATAGTTGGTACTGTGTCTCTAATCCAGGTTTATTCACCTAAAGCGAAAATGACTTCGCTAACAATAACACTGATCAGTGCAAAAAGGGCTATATCACATTTGAAAAGGAGAAGGGAGATAAAATACCCTTAAAGAATACAAATTTGCCGTCCGATCTCTCGTAGGCGGCGTCGATACGGGGCGGTAGACCTTTCCAGAACTGCTCAATCTGCATCGGGTAGCCCTCCTGCACCTCGTTGTTCCGCAGTCGCCAGAACCATCGGTCCTAAAGAGAATAAAAAGAGAGAGAGCTCACATCAATCACAGCTCATTATCATTTGGCTCTAGTAAATCTAGGGCACGGCTGAGCAAACTCCCCACTGACTGCTACCCACATGCAAATACCCACACTTACCCCTCAAACAGCCACAAATGATTCGCATAGCAGAGGCCTTATTGCAGGGTAACTACAGTGCTTTCGGAAAGTATTCAGACCCCTTGACTTCTTCTACATTTTGTTACGTTACAGCCTTATTCTAAAATGGATTTAAAAAATAATAATAATCCTCAGCAATCTACACACAATACCCCATGGTGACAAAGTGAAACACCTTTTACATTTTTTTTTGTCAAATTTATTTACAGAAATGCCTTATTTGCATAAGTATTTAGACCCTTTGCTATGAGATTTGAAACTGAGGTCAGGTGCATCCTGTTTCCATTGATCCTTCTTGAGATGTTTCTACAACTTGATTGGAGTCCACTTGGGGTAAATTAAATTGATTGGACATGATTTGGAAAGGCATTCACCTGTCTATATAAGGTCCCACAGTTGACAGCAAAAACCAAGCCATGAGGTTGAAGGAATTGTCCGTAGAGCTCCGAGACAGAAGATCCCCCAAGAACATAGCGGCCTCCATCATTCTTAAATGGAAGAAGTTTGGAACCACCAAGACTCTTCCTATGGCAAGACATCAAAATGGTTGTCTAGTAAAGATCAACAACCAATTTGACAGAGTTGAAAATAATAATGGGCAAATTTAAATGTTGCACAACCCAGAGTCTTAGCGACTTACCCAGACAGACTCAGCTGTAATCGCTGCCAAAGGTGATTCTGACATGTATTGACTCAGGGGGTTGAATTATTATCTCATCAAGATATATGAGTGTTTTACTTTTCATATGTATATATATATTTAGAAATGTTTAATCCCACTTTGTAACACAACAAAATCAAGAGCTGTGAACTACTTCCTGAAGGCACTGTGTCAATATAGTGAATATAGTTGCTATTTAACGTGTTTCAGCATAGAATATAATCCTTTATATTTGTACATGTTTTATTTTGTCAATATACTCTGTCAATATACACATTAAGGACACCTGCTCTTTCCATGACATAGACTGACCAGGTGAATCTGGGTGAAAGCTATGCTCCCTTTTTGGGGAGGAAACAGGTTAAAGAAGGATTTTTAAGTCTTGAGACAATTGAGACATGGATTGCTTATGTGTGCCATTCAGAGGGTGAGTGGGCAAGACAAAAGATAGAAGTGCCTTTGAACGGGGTATGGTAGTAGGTGCTAGACGTAGGGCTACTGCGGTGACCGTATTACTGCCACCCTGGCAGTCATAAATCATGACCGCAGTAAAATTCTGCGTGACCGTTGAGTCACGGTAATCTCCTTTTATGCACTCTGGACTTGTGCTGTTGGTAGTACCCAACTTGCTAACAACCATCAGGTCCTAATGGCCTGGTACTCAGGGATCTATTGTCCCTCCATCCTGTCCTAATGGTTTGGTACTCAGGGCTGTATTGTCCCTCCATCAGGTCCTAATGGTTTGGTACTCAGGGCTCTATTGTCCCTCCATCAGGTCCTAATGGCCTGGTATTCAAGGGCCTGCTGCCAAGGTAGCAGCTAGTCTTCCTGGGGTCCAGGAAAATTAAGGCAGTTATACATTTTAAAGCATTACAATACATTCATATCAGATTTCACAACATATTAAGTGTGTGCCCTGAAGACTACTCCATGGGTATTCTAAAAATTACAAAGTTCTCACAGAGGGGTTGAATAATAGAACAACCAATACTAGCCATGTTAGGGATTTGAATAATAATTTAAAAAAATAGATAAAGCAATAAAATTAAACAATTGTTAAATAAAATACAACTACACTATACCATTCAAGATAGAGACTGTTGTAAAATAATTCTTTACTTTTCCATTTATCGTATTTTATGAATGGATAAGACGGCATTCGAAAAAAAGGACAACTAGCAAAATAATACGTCTTCAAATATAACGAATTGGAACACAAAAGTACTCAATCAACATGGTGGAGATAAAAATATAGCAAACAGAAGACATAGAAAGCACAGTATGTGGATGTGTGGATGTATTGTCATGGAAGGTGTGGTGTGTGTTTTGTATGGCGTTTAAGTGAGTGAGAAAGGAAACTGTTGCATATCCCAGAACCAATGTGTATCTGTGAGCAGGGGTAGCGAGAGAGAACTTTCAATTTTGTGCAGATGAGGGATATACATTTTTAAATAAATTATACATCCTCATACTTATTGTCCTATCATGATGGAACGGTCCCCAACCTTAAACCCTAGACACCCACCTGAGCGACCAATACACTAGGGTCCATATCTGTTTTATGGGCTTACTGTAATGTGGACAGCACAGCCCCCTCAAGATTCTGAGCCTGCCTGGCAGGGTTGGTACTACAAAGCCAGAGCCCCCACAAAAGGGACATTCTCAAAGCTGCTAATGAGAACCTTGATGACCTCGTACCTAGCCGGTGGGGATTCCGGTGGGGTACCCCCAACCAGGTAGTGGCAGTGCTGGCAACACTGGCTGCAGTAACCCAAAGGGAGGGGATCACACTCGGCCAACCAGAGGGGACATATTATTGTGACCCTGGTGGCACAAAATAATCTAAGATCTGACTGCACAGAGATGCTTGGGTAATGGTCACAACAGGGGACCAGTGTTTTTTCAATTAATTTAACCTTTATTTAACCAGGTAGGCAAGTTGAGAACAAGTTCTCATTTACATATGTAAACTGGCCAAGATAAAGCAAAGCGGTTCGACACATACAACAAGAAAGAGTTAAACATGGAGTAAAACAAACATACAGTAGATGAATAAGTCTATATACATTGTGAGCAAATGGGGTGAGATAAGGGAGGTAAAGGCAAAAAAAAGGCCATGGTGTCAAAGTAAATAGAATAAAGCAAGTAAAACACTGGAATGGTTGATTTGCAGTGGAAGAATATGCAAAGTAGAGATAGAAATAATGGGGTGCAAAGGAGCAAAATAAATAAATAAATACAGTAGGGAAAGAGGTAGTTGTTTGCGCTAATTTATAGATGGGCTATGTACAGGTGCAGTAATCTGTGAGCTGCTCTGACCAGCTGGTGCTTAAAGCTAGTGAGGGAGATAACTGTTTCCAGTTTCAGAGATTGTTGTAGTTCGCTCCAGTCATTGGCAGCAGAGAACGGGAAGGGGAGGCGGCCAAAGGAATAATTGGTTTTGGGGGTGACCAGAGAGATATACCTGCTGGAGCGCGTGCTACAGGTGGGTGCTGCTATGTTGAACAGCGAGCTGAGATAAGGGGGGACTTTACCTAGCAGGTTCTTGTAGATGACCTGGAGCCAGTGGGTTTGGCGACAAGTATGAAGCGATCCCACGAGAGCATACAGGTCGCAGTGGTGGATCGTATATACAAAAAGGATAGCACTGTGATAGACTGCATCCAATTTATTGAGTAGGGTATTGGAGGCTATTTTGTAAATGACATTGCCGAAGTAGAGGATTGGTAGGATGGTCAGTTTTACAAGGGTATGTTTGGCAGCATGAGTGAAGGATGCTTTGTTGCGAAATAGGAAGCCAATCCTAGATTAAACTTTGGATTGGAGATGTTTGATGTGAGTCTGGATGGAGAGTTTACAGTCGAACCAGACACCTAGTTATTTGTAGTTGTCCACATATTCTAAGTCATTCTAAGTCATATTCTAAGTCTAATTTGATTAACCAATGTCAAGTCATAGGTGATGGAGATCAGATACGCCTCCTTCCCCTGAAACACACACATCGAATCCAGGCTGCATCACATCTGACCGTGATTGTGAGTCCCATAGGGTGGCGCACAATTGGCCCAGCATCGTCCAGGGTTGGCCGTCATTGCAAATAAGAATTGGTCCTTAACTGACTTGCCTAGTTAAATAAAGGTGAAATAAAGACATTTTGCATGCTTTCTCAAAAGGCTGTAACTTTATATGCATTCGTAAATCAAGTCCTTTCTTGAGTTGGCTCTGGGATGTAACAACTGTTTAGTGTGTGTGTGTGTGTGTGTCCCACATCTGTTGCTAGGGGGTAAGGATCTTAGGGACAATATAGGATGAATCACAATTGTTTGTAAAAAATAATAATTGCTTGACAAAAATGTAATGCAATGGCAATCCTGGTTATAGGTCACAATCCTTTGCATGAACTGTCAACATTATTATTAATGATGGAAATTTAAGATACACAAGATTTTGGAATATATATATACAGTGCCTTGCGAAAGTATTTGGCCCCCTTGAACTTTGCAACCTTTTGCCACATTTCAGGCTTCAAACATAAAGATATAAAACTGTATTATTTTGTGAAGAATCAACTGCAAGTGGGACACAATCATGAAGTGGAACGACATTTATTGGATATTTCAAACTTTTTTAACAAATCAAAAACTGAAAAATTGGGCGTGCAAAATTATTCAGCCCCTTTACTTTCAGTGCAGCAAACTCTCTCCAGAAGTTCAGTGAGGATCTCTGAATGATCCAATGTTGACCTAAATGACTAATGATGATAAATACAATCCACCTGTGTGTAATCAAGTCTCCGTATAAATGCACCTGCACTGTGATAGTCTCAGAGATCCGTTAAAAGCGCAGAGAGCATCATGAAGAACAAGGAACACACCAGGCAGGTCCGAGATACTGTTGTGAAGAAGTTTAAAGCCGGATTTGGATACAAAAAGATTTCCCAAGCTTTAAACATCCCAAGGAGCACTGTGCAAGCGATAATATTGAAATGGAAGGAGTATCAGACCACTGCAAATCTACCAAGACCTGGCCGTCCCTCTAAACTTTCAGCTCATACAAGGAGAAGACTTATCAGAGATGCAGCCAAGAGGCCCATGATCACTCTGGATGAACTGCAGAGATCTACAGCTGAGGTGGGAGACTCTGTCCATAGGACAACAATCAGTCGTATATTGCACAAATCTGGCCTTTATGGAAGAGTGGCAAGAAGAAAGCCATTTCTTAAAGATATCCATAAAAAGTGTCGTTTAAAGTTTGCCACAAGCCACCTGGGAGACACACCAAACATGTGGAAGAAGGTGTTCTGGTCAGATGAAACCAAAATTGAACTTTTTGGCAACAATGCAAAACGTTATGTTTGGCGTAAAAGCAACACAGCTCATCCCTGAACACACCATCCCCACTGTCAAACATGGTGGTGGCAGCATCATGGTTTGGGCCTGATTTTCATCAGCAGGGACAGGGAAGATGGTTAAAATTGATGGGAAGATTGATGGAGCCAAATACAGGACCATGATGGAGTCTGCAAAAGACCTGAGACTGGGACGGAGATTTGTCTTCCAACAAGACAATGATCCAAAACATAAAGCAAAATCTACAATGGAATGGTTAAAAAATAAACAAATCCAGGTGTTAGAATGGCCAAGTCAAAGTCCAGACCTGAATCCAATCGAGAATCTGTGGAAAGAACTGAAAACTGCTGTTCACAAATGCTCTCCATCCAACCTCACTGAGCTCGAGCTGTTTTGCAAGGAGGAATGGGAAAAAATGTCAGTCTCTTGATGTGCAAAACTGATAGAGACATACCCCAAGCGACTTACAGCTGTAATCGCAGCAAAAGGTGGCGCTACAAAGTATTAACTTAAGGGGGCTGAATAATTTTGCACGGCCAATTTTTCAGTTTTTGATTTGTTAAAAAAGTTTGAAATATCCAATAAATGTCGTTCCACTTCATGATTGTGTCCCACTTGTTGTTGATTCTTCACAAAAAAATGCAGTTTTATATCTTTATGTTTGAAGCCTGAAATGTGGCAAAAGTTCGCAAAGTTCAAGGGGGCCGAATACTTTCGCAAGGCACTGTATATATATATATATATATCCCCCCAAAATATATATATATATTACTACACCTGTACATAGCCCAGTTTAAATATATATATATATAAATGTATATATATATATATCGTATTTATATATATAGTACACTACCATTCAAATGTTTGGGTTCATGTAGAAATGTCCTTGTTTTTGAACGAAAAGCTCTTTTTTTCCCCATTAAAATAACATCAAATTGATCTGAAATACAGTGTAGACATTGTTATTGTTGTAAATGACTATTGTAGCTGGAAACAGCTGATTAAAAAAATATCTAATATCTACATAGGCGTATAGAGGCCCATTATCAGCAACCATCACTCCTGTGTTGCAATGGTACGTTGTGTTAGCTAATCCAAGTTTATCATTTAAAAGGCTAATTGATCATTAGAAAACCCTTTTGCAATTATGTTAGCACAGCTGAAAACTGTTGTTCTGATTTAAAGAAGCAATAAAACTGGCCTTCTTTAGACTAGTTGAGTATTTGGAGCATCAGCATTTGTGGGTTCGATTACAGGCTCAAAATGTCCAGAAACAAAGACCTTTCTTCTGAAACTCGCTAGTCTATTCTTGTTCTGATAAATTATGGCTATTCCATGTGAGAAATTGCCAAGAAACGGAAGATCTCGTACAACGCTGTGTACTACTCCCTTCACAGAACAGCGCAAACTGGCTCTATCCAGAATAGAAAGAGGAGTGGGAGGCCCCGGCGCACAACTGACCAAGAGGACAAGTACATAAGTGTCTAGTTTGAGAAACAGATGACTCAAGTCCTCAACTAGCAGCTTCATTAAATTGTACCCGCAAAACACCAGTCTCAATGTCAACAGTGAAGAGGTGACTCCGGGAGGCTGGCCTTCTAGGCAGAGTTGGAAAGAAAAAGCCATATCTCAGACTGGCCAAAGAAAATAAAAAATTAAGATGGGCAAAAGAACAAGACACTGGACAGATTAACTCTACAAAGAAGGCCAGCATCGCGGGGGTCACCTAGTAATGTCATTACTACATAGTACTGTACTTACTAAGGGATTTTACCATTATGGTTACTCTGATATAAGTCAACTATCATCAAAATGTGACTAAATATTCCATTATGAACAAATTGCAAGTGGCAGGGGTTATTACCAAGTATTCAATTTATGTACATGGGTACATTTCCTATTGATTTGTTTATGAACACTGAACATGTAACTATGCTGTAGTAAGTAAACTTACTGTGTGTCCATTCATACGCCTTAAACATGCCTCCAAAAAAAGCTCCTAAACAGGAATATACAGTTTGTATCAATAAAGGCCAGGTTTTATTGATGTGTGTTAACATTCATCAGATAGTGGAGGAGTGACCTTTTAGGACATTTAGGCAAAGATCAAATGCATCAAACAGGGTTTGTCTACTCTACGCACTGCTCAGTATGAGAAAAAAAAGACAAGTAACAATGCAAGTTTACCTTCATTAAAGCACATTATCTGGTGACTAACTTGGTGATGGGGAAAAGGCCCATTGAGTGTGACACCAGCTACAGATAAGCGTATTACTGTAAAAAGTGATCTGAAGAGGGAGGTTCTACACCCGATCATGAGAGAAATACTAGAATACAAACTCATACTACTGTGTATGTAATAACCAGAGAACCAATAGTTTGGAACGTTGTTGGTACCCTTGCAAAATCTAAGAGCTCCCTACAGTGTGAGAATCTCTTCAGCATTGCTGAAACCCTTAAGTAAAAAAAAAAAAAAGGTTCAATTTGGTGTTGTCATTTTATGTGAGTCCGGTAAAATAAAACACTACACTACCACTACCAACCAAGGCATGTGAACTGAAGAACAAATTGAATGTGCAGGAGATATTTATCCACTCTTGGAGGAAAATGGTGCGGACACATTTTTTGAGTTGGGAACAAGGCAAAATTAAAGCAACTTCTATTGTGTTAAATTCAATACTCAAAAAGTGTTAATTTTGGGAAAGGGAAAACGTAGTCAGTTTCACAACTGAATGCATTAAAACGAAATGTGTCTTCTGTATTTAACCCAACCCCTCTGAAGCAGAGATGTCTTAATCGACATCATCGGCGCCCAGGGAGCAGTTGTTGTTGGGGTTAACTGCCTTGCTCAAGGGAAGAACGGCAGATATTGCTACTTTGCCGGATCAAACAATCAACCTTTGCTTACTATCCCAACACTCTAACTGCTAGGCTAAAACTGCCCCAAATTATAAAAGGATTGTCCTACACTACACAGACTTAATGTTACACTTTGCAGTGTTCGCTTTGTAATGGAAGTCTCACCCAATGATTTATATATACACTACATGGCAGGGGGCGCTGTTTTGAAGTCACCGTGCCTCCATCTTAGCACTCCCCCAGCAGTGTAAAACATATTTATAAAGCTATAGAAATGCAGTTAAAAATGATTTGTTTTTGCCACATTTATTTTATTACAGATACCTTAATGCATACTTTTAAATGATATTATGTGAGCTAAACATCAAAATGAAAAAATATACACATTTTTGTCCTTGAAACATTTAAATGAAATACTGTGGAATTCCATTAATTTCTATGGATGACTGCTTTTATGAGGAGTGCCAATATGGCTAATACATGGCATCAGCAATCCAGGGTTTATATACATCGTTGGTCTCACCTTGAAGACAAACATCTCGCGTCTGAAGAAGGCCACGGTGTTGAAGTTGCCATCACAGATGTTGGGTTTGCCATTGGGGAAATAGGGTCTGTCACCGGAGGGCAGACGTGGCGGGCGGGACTGACGGTCATGTTTCCTCTCTGAGGTGGGGTGGGTTCGGCGAGCGGGCAAGGTGGGCAGTGGTCGTGTAGGCTCCAGCATGGCTGTAGGGACACCTGCACACAGAGGCACACTCATAAGAACAGGCTTTCAAAAAGCTCTCGTCATTCCTAGATCTCTCTATCCTGTAATTTAGTCTAGGTCCTGCTGTAATAACAGTATATTAACACCAATTTGTCCACAATGAAATCAGGGGGGACTATTTTTTTTAACCTTTATTTAACTAGGCCAGTCAGTTAAGAACAAATTCTTATTTTCAATGACGGCCTAGGAACAGTGGGTTAACTGCCTGTTCAGGGGCAGAACGGCAGATTTGTACCTTGTCAGCTCGGGGACTTGAACTTGCAACCTTGCAACCGTTACTAGTCCAAATCTCTAACCACTAGGCTACCCTCCTGCCACTATGGATCTGTCTCAGTCTGTTTGTACGTACGTTAGTCACACACGATATTTCATGCCAGCTCTCTTGCCATAGATTACATTGATTGGCCGAAGGGGGGCACTATAGTAATCAACTGAAAATGCAGACTTTGAAAAAGCATATCTCCTGTCCCGTTTGAGCTTGAATTTTTGTCAATAATTGGCCCAAGGGGGGAGGGCGCTGCATCATTCGTGGGGGAAGTTTTTAATGTTGCGATGTTTTATGTTTACGTTTTATGTTTAAGTTGGTGTAATTTATGCCTAAATTTGTATTCATATTTTTTCTGTGTCCATGTTGTTCACGTGCTTCTAGTAAATAGACATGGTTTAGGAGACAATAGCCCCAAATAGCCTATAATCGACAAGGACAAACAGAAAAACAAACAAATTCGACCAAGGAATTAAGAAAAATCCACACACAAAGGTGCCTCAGTACAGGTAGGCATAGTGGAGCTCTGTGGGGTGTGACTGAATGGACTGAATGCCAGCTAGAATTAGGCTATTCAGTTTGTGGGAAGTTAGACATTTTCTGGGCACAGTTGAGTAGTCTACAATGCCTATATGAAATTCATAACTGACACGCAGATCTTTAGAAATTGTAGGATCAATTGTAAATTGTCACTCCTATGAAAAAGGTTGCAGACACCCTGCTATAGGCTATATGAAGTCACCCTTGTGGAACGGCACATACAGTGTACTATGACAGTGTCATTGTCTCGTGCACTTCGCACCAAAATATTTGTTCTGCATTCAGAGATGTTCCTTATAATGTGTGAGCCCAGCTCATTTCTGTATTTGCATTATTCGCCAGGGAAGGGAAACATTCTATGTATGTTGAAGAATTGCATCAACAAGGTTTCTGAGTATATTGAAACATTGTATCCACGAACGAGTTGGCTCAAAGAATATTGAATCATTTTGTATCAACGAGACTGCTTTGAGAATATGTAACGAGTTTCAGAGAACTAGGCGTATGTCGCGTGTCACTACTTCACAGGAGTGGCATTTTAACTTAAACATTTATTTTTTATCAAAATGTGTTCTTTGGAAATTCTGGTGTTTGATTGCAAACAATGCGGAGGTAGTCAAAAGAGAACACACAGAAGAAGGCTGTTGTATAAATCACGTCTTTGTTAAAAAAGTTTGAAATATCCAATAAATGTCGTTCCACTTCATGATTGTGTCCCACTTGTTGTTGATTCTTCACAAAAATATACAGTTTTATATCTTTATGTTTGAAGCCTGAAATGTGGCAAAAGGTCGCAAAGTTCAAGGGGGCCGAATAATTTCGCAAGGCACTGTAGCTAATGTTAGATGGCTGGCTCACTAGCTAACATTACGTGTATGATCTGTGTAGTAATATTATTCATATCTCAGATCCATTTGCATTGCTAGTTATAGCCAAAAGTTATCTAGCAAGCTAACATTGAACCTAGCTAGTTGGTTAGTTATAGCTACCAACAGATTCATGCAGGGTAGTAACATTATGAGTTGGGATTATGGTTAATTGTTTAGCTAGCTAGCTACATGTCTAAACAAAGACTCCACTGTGCAAGTAACCATTTCACTGTGCAGTTTACACCTTCTGTATCATGTGCATGTAACAAATAAGCGTTGATTTTATTTGCAATAGTGTTTGTTTACCAGAGATGGTAACGTGAAGAACAACATGTGAATAACAAAGTCAGATTATGATATAATGTTAGGCCACCGAGATAGTGTCCAAGTTCTAAAATTCTCCAGTAGAATTCTAGTTCTAAAATTCTCCAGTAGAATGCCCTGCTTTTATTTTGTCACAATCACAACGATAAGCTATTTTCTGTAATTAGCTTGCCATTAACTTGTAAATAATCATCTTGTTGTGAGTTTATTTTCCTGTAATAGCGACTACAAATTAGCTAAAGTTAAGACTTTGTATGCTATATGATATGGTCTTTATTCGAACTGGCGAGCCAGCTAACAAGCTAGAAACTAACCAAAACATTGTTTTAGTTTCTTGGTTTGTTAGATTGACATCTACTAAATAAATGTTTAAACGAATGGATTTATTGGTGTTAAAACACACCAGGTATGCTATTTTGAACTCCAGGCTGCTGATGTCATGCATCCTGTCGTTTTTGTGTTTATGTTTTTTCATAACGGCAACGACAAGTTTGATGTGGGACAACAATAGTATGTTCATGATGTCACTGAGACAATTGTCTACAGACATGACGATAGACGTAGTATAAACCAGCCTTAAAAAATCTTTGGTTGTTTTTACTAAACTACCGTATTCACTCTGTATAGCACATGGCCTCACATGTGAATCCTTAAAGAGATGGGTGGGCCTAAGGCTTAAGAGGGTGTGGACGAAGAAGAGCTCTCCAGTAGTTGTGCCAAACCATTTTCTAAAAAGTGGGGTTACAAGTTTAACTTTCTACCATAAAGTTTCACTTTCAAAGCATAATTACTTTCCCATTGTTCCTCAACTGTATTGTATGATATACCATTTTCTAGCTCTGAGTTGCTACTATTTTCCCATGTAAAACACACAATTTCAAATTTTGCTACATAAGATCGTATTGAGCCGGTCGGTCACATATTAATATTACAATCGAGTAGCCAACGCTGGCAAATTTTCACCGGGCCAGCTTGTCTCTGTCTGATATAATTCTGTTTCCTACGCAGCATCTGGGTGCTCATTATATAAAAAAACAGCCCTACATCTACCCTATAGTTAAATAACTAAATAAATAATTAAATAGCAATATATATATTTTTTATTATTTTACCCCCAATTTCGAACTTGTCTCATCTCTGGAACTCCCAAACAGGCTCAGGAGGTTGAAGGTTGAGTCATGCGTCCTCCAAAACATGACCCGCCAAACCGCGCTTCTTAACACCCACCCTCATAACCCGGAAGCCAGCCGCACCAATGCGTTGGAGGAAACATCATTCAACTGACGACCGCAGTCAGCCTGCAAGCACCTGGCCCACCACAAGGAGTCGCTTGAGCGCAATGAGTCAAGTAAAGCCTCCCTGGCCAAACACCCCCCTAACCTGGACGAAGCTGGGCCAACTGTGCGCCGCCCGGCCGGGCGGGACTCCCGATCACGGCCGGTTGTGATACAGCCCTGGATCGAACCCGGGACTGTAGTGACGTCTCTAGCACTGCGATGCTGTGCCACTCTGAGGCCAAGTTAGTCATATTTAATGATGTTTTGCCAGCTAGATTGATCTGTTATAATATCTCATTTTAATTCAGGAAGATGGCCAAGCAAGACTGATAGAGTGAGAGGTGGAAATACATTATACTACAGGTAGGGATGAAGGCAGAGGATGATGATGTAGGCCTAGAGCAAAAAGTTTAAAAAGTTAGCCCAACTAGGTAATCATGAATTATTTGCATTATCTCAATTATCATTCTGTCACTGCACTGTTATAACCTTCAATTGTTATTGTCTTTGAAGACAAAAACAAGACATGCATTTTGGGGAATCTCCTTGCTTGCTAATTTGGCATGCTAACATGCTAACTGCTAGCTTGTTTAGCCCAGGTCCGCTAACTACTACCATGTTTACCCCGGCCTGCTAATCTGTTAGCTTGTTAGCACAGGCCTGCTAACCGTCTGCATCGCAGTGGCCCATATGTACTTTCTATCTCTTCCCGATTTTTAAAAATTGTTTATACCTTCCGGAAACCTGCCTCACCCAATGTGATACGGAATCGCTATTATTTTAAATTTTTAGAACACACTCAAGAACCTCCAAAAGCTAACCAGCTAACTAGCTACAAGCTATTTAGTCATTGTTAGTTTTTTAAAACCTGGATAACACTCGCCAGTCCAGCCCCCCTGCCCCATCCACCGCTGCCCCTGGACTCTGATCACTTGGCTACATAGCTGATGCACGCTGGACTGTCCATTAATCACGGTACTCCATTCTGCTTGTTTGTTTTATCTGTCGGCCCCGTTGCCTAGTCAATGCCATTTTACCTGCTGTTGTTATGCTAGCTGATTAGCTGTTGTCTCACCCACTGTTTTAGCTAGCTTTCCCAATTCAACACCTGTGATTACTGTATGCCTCGCTGTATGTCTCTCTCAAATGTCAATATGCCTTGTATACTGTTGCTCAGGTTAGTTATCATTGATTTAGTTCACACTGGAGCCCCTAGTCCCACTCCTCATACCCCTGATACCTCCTTTGTCCCACCTCCCACATATGCGGTGACTTCACCCATTACAACCAGCATGTCCAGAGATAAAACCTCTCTCATCATCACCCAGTGCCTGGGCTTACCTCCGCCGTACCCGCACCCCACCATACCCCTGTCTGCGCATTATGCCCTGAATATATTCGACCATGCCCAGAAACCTGCTCCTCTTATTCTCTGTCCCCAATGCTCTAGGCGACCAGTTTTGATAGCCTTTAGCCGCACCCTCATACTACTCCTTCTCTGTTCCGCGGGTGATGTGGAGGTAAACCCAGGCCCTGCATGTCCCCAGGCACCCTCATTTGTTGACTTCTGTGATCGAAAAAGCCTTGGTTTCATGCATGTCAACATCAGAAGCCTCCTCCCTAAGTTTGTTTTACTCACTGCTTTAGCACACTCTGCTAACCCTGATGTCCTTGCCGTGTCTGAATCCTGGCTCAGGAAGGCCACCAAAAATTCAGAGATTTCCATACCCAACTATAACATCTTCCGTCAAGATAGAACTGCCAAAGGGGGAGGAGTTGCAGTCTACTGCAGAGATAGCCTGCAAAGTAATGTCATACTTTCCAGGTCCATACCCAAACAGTTCGAACTACTAATTCTGAAAATTACTGTCTCCAGAAATAAGTCTCTCACTGTTGCCGCCTGCTACCGACCCCCCTCAGCTCCCAGCTGTGCCCTGGACACCATTTGTGAATTACATTTACATTTACATTTAAGTCATTTAGCATACGCTCTTATCCAGAGCGACTTACAAATTGGTGCATTCACCTTATGACATCCAGTGGAACAGCCACTTTACAATAGTGCATCTAAATCTTTTAATGGGGGGTGAGAAGGATTACTTTATCCTATCCTAGGTATTCCTTAAAGAGGTGGGGTTTCAGGTGTCTCCGGAAGGTGGTGATTGACTCCGCTGTCCTGGCGTCGTGGGGGAGTTTGTTCCACCATTGGGGGGCCAGAGCAGCGAACAGTTTTGACTGGGCTGAGCGGGAACTGTACTTCCTCAGTGGTAGGGAGGCGAAAAGGCCAGAGGTGGATGAACGCAGTGCCCTTGTTTGGGTGTAGGGCCTGATCAGAGCCTGGAGGTACTGAGGTGCCGTTCCCCTCACAGCTCCGTAGGCAAGCACCATGGTCTTGTAGCGGATGCGAGCTTCAACTGGAAGCCAGTGGAGAGAGCGGAGGAGCGGGGTGACGTGAGAGAACTTGGGAAGGTTGAACACCAGACGGGCTGCGGCGTTCTGGATGAGTTGAATTGATTGCCCCCCATCTAGCTTCAGAGTTTGTTCTGTTAGGTGACCTAAACTGGGATATGCTTAACACCCCGGCAGTCCTACAATCTAAGCTAGATGCCCTCAATCTCACACAAATCATCAAGGAACCCACCAGGAACATCCCTAACTCTGTAAGCAAGGGCACCCTCATAGACGTCATCCTGACCAACTGGCCCTCCAAATACACCTCCGCTGTCTTCAACCAGGATCTCAGCGACCACTGCCTCATTGCCTGTATCCGCTACGGTGCCGCAGTCAAACGACCACCCCTCATCACTGTCAAACGCTCCCTAAAACACTTTTGTGAGGAGGCCTTTCTAATCGACCTGGCCCGGGTATTCTGGAAGGACATTGACCTCATCCCGTCAGTTGAGGATGCCTGGTCATTCTTTAAGAGTAACTTCCTCACCATTTTAGATAAGCATGCTCCGTTCAAAAAATGCAGAACTAAGAATAGATACAGCCCTTGGTTCACTCCAGACCTGACTGCCCTCGACCAGCACAAAAACATCCTGTGGCGGACTGCAATAGCATCGAACAGTCCCCGCGATATGCAACTGTTCAGGGAAGTCAGGAACCAATACACGCAGTCAGTCAGGAAAGCTAAGGCCAGCTTCTTCAGGCAGAAGTTTGCATCCTGTAGCTCCAACTCCAAAAAGTTCTGGGACACTGTGAAGTCCATGGAGAACAAGAGCACCTCCTCCCAGCTGCCCACTGCACTGAGGCTAGGGAACACGGTCACCACCGACAAATCCATGATTATCGAAAACTTCAACAAGCATTTCTCAACGGCTGGCCATGCCTTCCGCATGGCTACTCCAACCTCGGCCAACAGCTCCGGCCCCCCCGCAGCTCCTCGCCCAAGCCTCTCCAGGTTCTCCTTTACCCAAATCCAGATAACAGATGTTCAGAAAGAGCTGCAAAACCCGGACCCGAATAAATCAGCTGGGCTTGACAATCTGGACCCTCTATTTCTGAAACTATCCGCCGCCATTGTCGCAACCCCTATTACCAGCCTGTTCAACCTCTCTTTCATATCGTCTGAGATCCCCAAGGATTGGAAAGCTGCTGCAGTCATCCCCCTCTTCAAAGGGGGAGACACCCTGGACCCAAACTGTTACAGACCTATATCCATTCTGCCCTGCCTATCTAAGGTCTTCGAAAGCCAAGTCAACAAACCATCTCGAATCCCACCATACCTTCTCCGCTATGCAATCTGGTTTCCGAGCCGGTCACGGATGCACCTCAGCCACACTCAAGGTACTAAACGACATCATAACCGCCATCGATAAAAGACAGTACTGTGCAGCCGTCTTCATCGACCTTGCCAAGGCTTTCGACTCTGTCAATCACCAGATTCTTATCGGCAGACTCAGTAGCCTCGGATTTTCGGATGACTGCCTTGCCTGGTTCACCAATTACTTTGCAGACAGAGTTCAGTGTGTCAAATCGGAGGGCAGGCTGTCCGGTCCTCTGGCAGTCTCTATGGGGGTGCCACAGGGTTCAATTCTCGGGCCGACTCTTTTCTCTGTATATATCAATGATGTTGGTCTTGCTGCGGGCGATTCCCTGATCCACCTCTACGCAGACGACACCATTCTATATACTTTCGGCCCGTCATTGGACACTGTGCTATCTAACCTCCAAACGAGCTTCAATGCCATACAACACTCCTTCCGTGGCCTCCAACTGCTCTTAAACGCTAGTAAAACCAAATGCATGCTTTTCAACCGATCGCTGCCTGCACCCCCATGCCCGACTAGCATCACCACACTGGATGGTTCCGACCTTGAATATGTGGACACCTATAAGTACCTAGGTGTCTGGCTAGACTGCAAACTCTCCTTCCAGACCCATATCAAACATCTCCAATCGAAAATCAAATCAAGAGTTGGCTTTCTATTCCGCAACAAAGCCTCCTTCACTCACGCTGCCAAGCTTACCCTAGTAAAACTGACTATCCTACCGATCCTCGACTTCGGCGATGTCATCCACAAAATCGTTTCCAACACTCTACTCAGCAAACTGGATGCAGTTTATCACAGTGCCATCCGTTTTGTCACTAAAGCACCTTATACTACCCACCACTGCGACTTGTATGCTCTAGTCGGCTACATATTCGTCACCAGACCCACTGGCTCCAGGTCATCTACAAGGCCGTGCTAGGTAAAGCTCCGCCTTATCTCAGTTCACTGGTCACGATGGCAACACCCATCCGTAGCACGTGCTCCAGCAGGTGTATCTCACTGATCATCCCTAAAGCAAACACCTCATTCGGCCGCCTTTCGTTCCAGTACTCTGCTGCCTGTGACTGGAACGAATGGCAATAATCGCTGAAGTTGGAGACTTTTATCTCCCTCACCAACTTCAAACATCAGCTATCTGAGCAGCTAACCGATCGCTGCAGCTGTACATAATCTATTGGTAAATAGCCCACCCATTTTCACCTACCTCATCCCCACAGTTTTTATTTATTTACTTTTCTGCTCTTTTGCACACCAATATCTCTACCTGTACATGATCATCTGATCATTTATCACTCCAGTGTTAATCTGCAATATTGTAATTATTCGCCTACCTACTCATGTATATAGACTCCCCTTTTTTTCTACTGTGTTATTGACTTGTTAATTGTTTACTCCATGTGTAACTCTGTGTTGTCTGTTCACACTGCTATGCTTTATCTTGGCCAGGTCGCAGTTGCAAATGAGAACTTGTTCTCAACTAGCCTACCTGGTTAAATAAAGGTGAAATAAAAATACAAATAAAAAAAAATAGAACATTTGTGGGCAGAACTGAAAATGCATGTGTGAGCAAGGAGGCCTACAAACCTGACTCCGTTTCACCAGCTCTATCAGGAGTAATGGGCCAAAATTCACCTGATTGTGGGAAGCTTGGGTCTTCCAAATGGACAATGACCCCAAGCATACTTCCAAAGTTGTGGCAAAATGGCTTAAGGACAACAAAGCCATGAAAAAGCCCTGACCTCAGTCCCATAGAAAATTTGTGGGCAGAACTGAAAATGCATGTGCGAGCAAGGAGGCCTTACAAACTTGACTCCGTTTCACCAGCTCTATCAGGAGTAATGGGCCAAAATTCACCTGATTGTGGGAAGCTTGTAGAAGGCTACCCGACACGTTTGACCCAAGTTAAACAATTTAAAGGCAATGCTACCAAATACTAATTGAGTGTATGTAAACTTCTGACCCACTGGGAATGTGATGAAAGAAATAAAAGCTGAAATAAATAATTCTCTCTCCTATTATTTTGACATTTCACATTCTTAAAATAAAGTGGTGATTCTGACTGACCTAAGACAGGGAATTTTTACTCTGATTAAATGTCAGGAATTGTGAAACATTTAAACTAATTTAAAAGTTATTTGGCTAAGGTGTATGTAAACTTTCGACTTCAACTGTACTGTATATATTTTTTCTGTTAATATTTTTCAGGGGGTGCTGCAGCACCCTCAGCACCCCGACTTCCTGCGGCTATGGGCCTGGATAACATTGATCTTTTCAACAATGTTCCAGTGACTATGGTGGATGAGTAACCAGGCCAGCTCAGTACAGCTCGGTTTAGCTTAGCTTGGCTAAGTAGTGTAAAAAATACACAAGTGACAAAGTACCGTATATTTTCTGGATACCCTGGAGGTCATCGAGGGGCAGTTTGAAGTTGTGTGTCTCCATGTATTGGTAGAAGGGAGCCATTATGGCACTGGGGTCATTCGAATGCTCCAGTCCCAAAGCGTGCCCAAGCTCATGTACCGCCACCAAGAAAAGGTCATTACCTGGAGAGAAAAAACATTGCATTGGACCATTATTCAAAATAATAGTGGTAAATGTATCAATGAAGGGAAAGGGAAAGGAAAGGGGGATGCCTTGTCAGTTGTACAACTGAATGCCTTCAACTGAAATGTGTCTTCCGCATTTAACCCAACCCCTCTGAATCAGTGAAACCATGCTGCAAACGTTTTACCACGTGAATTAGACTAAATGTGTTTGGGGTTTTCTATTGGTTGCACAACGGACATTTGTTTGAAATAAAGGATGCATTGGGTTTTAAGAATAAAATACAGCTTTTTCAAGCAAACGTGCATTGGGCTACCAAGAGTTGCTTTATGTCCTTTCATTTTCAGCTTCATGCACTGGATTCTGTCTGTTGGTGGAATTCCTTAGGGACCTATGCTGTGTCTGGTTTTGCTCTTAATGTTATGTCTTGGTGGGTGTCATCCTTCCATTCCCATGCCTTAATATTTTATGTAGGCCTACTTGTTCATTCAATCATTGGGGGTCAATTTGTACTTCCTATGTATTTTTGCAGCATTGTTTCACTGATACATTTTGGACACTGCTATTTTGAATAATGAGCCTGGAGTATCCCCCTTACTTGTTCATATTGTCCAGTGCTATGTCACTCAGATGGCACACACACACACTTATCAAGAGCTCACTGGTATTCAACTATTGATCATTGATCACTGAATCATTCAGCAATGACCATCAGCCAATGAAAGAGATTTCTTCATCCTGGTATGCACTATTCTTTGGTAGCTTTTGAGTAGGACAACACTTGTTAACCAACAACTGAGCAAAAATGTAAACGCAACATGCAACAATTTCACTGAGTTCCACTTCATATGTGAAAATCGGTCAATTGAAATAAACACATTAGACCCTAATCTATGGATTGCACATGACTGGGAACACAGATATGCATCTGTTGGTTTACCTTAAAAAAAAGGTAGGGGGGTGGATCAGAAAACCAGTCAGTATCTGTTGTGACCACCATTGGATGTACGCTGTTTTTCACGCTCAACAGTTTCCCGTTTTGCATCAAGTGTGTGTGTGTATGTACCAGTCAAAATTTTGGACACATACTGCCAAGTTCTCTAAAACGATGATGGAGGCAGCTTATGGTAGATAAATTGACATTAAATTCTCTGGCAACAGCTCTGGTGGACATTCCTGTAGTAATTGCACTCTCTCTTAAAACATGAGACATCTACAGCATTGTGTTGTGTGACAAAACTGTAAATTCTAGAGTGGACTTTAAGTGCCCCCAGCACAAGATGCACCTGTGTAATCATCATGCTGTTTAATCAGCTTCTTCATATACCACATCTGTAAGGTGGATGGATAATCTTGCAAAGGAGAAATGCTTACTAACAGGGATGTAAATGAATTTATGCACAACATTTGAGAGAAGCTTTTCTGGGATCTCTTATTTTAGCTCATGAAACACGGGACCAACACTTTACATGTTGCATTTATATTTTTGTTCAGTGTATATAGAATCAGGAGCACTTTGAAAAAAAAGTTACGGTGGTATAAACCAGTATGTAAAACCCATTATACATTTAATAATCCATTCAAATACAAGGGTTCAACATTACACATGAACAAGCCAAAGTAGTGAGTATTACTTACCATCATGATTAGCGTTGCCTAGTGTCCAGGGCTCGTCCGAATCAAAGTGAGTGTCCCCACCGATCCCAGGGCCCGGGAAGTAGGCGTGGGCCAGGAACCCCCCCTCTCCGTCAAATGGAGAGCTATCACCATGGAATCCAGAGGCGAAAAAGATCATGATGTCGGCCTCCTTCCCCTCGTTCTTGATCTCGGAGTAGGCCACCTCCTGGAAAGTCAGTGGGGTCACCGTCTGCCACACGTCAAAGGCCTGCCGTATGGCTCTCTGCGTGTCTTTCTCCCCCACTTTAGGGGTAAAGTTGTGTATGCTACAGTAAGGAAGAATGGGAAAAGGGGAAGCATGGTAATAAAGGAGTACAGAGGAGTACAAAGTACTGTATGCAGTATGGTATTAAGAAAGAAAGAAAGAAGAAAGAAGACTAAGTGCACTCAAAAACATTATGGGTTAAAAACAACTCAAATTGGGTTATTTGGTAAACCAGCGCTGGGTAAAAATTGGACAGAACACTAGCTGGGTTATTTTGACACAGCCAGTTGGGTTGTGTGAATAATCCAACTTGTTGGGTTTACTCAAACGTGGTTCATTTAACCATCAGTTGGGTTTTTATTAACTTTCATGCTGGATTGACCCAGCAGCTGAGAAGGCTGTAATTGCAGAATGCAGTTAATTCTGAGTTCTGCAGAATTTATTTAATGATACAAATCATTAAAATCCAGACAGAAAATATTTACACAAGAAGCAATCTAATATCACACAGTCAAACTCTCAGTCATTTAGTAAGTTCACCATTCTGCGATTCTCACTGTTAATAAACATCGCAAGGCGTTTCAACACAACGGCTCTTTATGTCATAATTTGATCTGATCAGTCAATGCCACTTTTTAGGTAGCGTCCCACCTGGCCAACATCCAGTGAAATTGCAGAGCGCCAAATTGAAAATACAGAAATACTCATAATAAACATTCATAAAATACATTGGTTTAAAGATGAACTTCTTGTTAATCCAGCCGCTGTATCAGATTTCAAAAAGGCTTTACGGCGAAAGGGGAGCCTTGAGGGGAGCCACCACTGGACAACACGAGGAGTTACTGCAATGTCTTATGGAGGAACTCCATACCCTGGCAGAACTCCATTGTGGAAGCTGGTCTGAGTCTGCTGGGTCGGTCATGACCAGTTCGTACTATCACGTTTTAGGGAAGACCCAGATGCAGACAGTGTCGAAGTAACAAAAGTTTATTCCTAGAAAAGGGGGCAGGCAAAACGACAGGGCAGGGCAGGCAGAGGTCGATAATCCATTGTGGTGAGGCAAGGTACAGGATGGCAGGCAGGCTCAGGGTCAGGGCAGGCAGAATGGCCAAAACCGGGAAAACTAGAAAACAGGAACCATAGACAAGACAGGAGCAAGGGGACAAATGCTGGTAGGCAAGGAAGAAACAAAACGAAGGAGCAAGGAGAAAAACGCTTGTAGGCTTGACGAACGAAATTAACTGGAAACAGACAAACAGAGAACACAGGTATAAATACACAGGGGATAATGAGGGGAGATGAGAGACACCTGGTGGGGAGTGGAGACAAGTACATAGACTGGTGAAACAGATCAGGGTCTGACAGGGATGCTGAACCACATCAGGGACTGCACCGTGGCTGAGTCACACAGAGTACAGGAGGACAGTTCGTGGGACATATCTGTTGTCGAACTAAAAGCCGTCATTTCGATTTTGTATATCTGTGGTGCACAAGAGTTTGGCATTGGAGAGCTTCTGGTCGGCTGACTATGGCTATGCATTCTTCAAATGACCATGTCCCGGAATCGATTCAGGGAGATCATGAGATTCCTGCATTTTGACAAGAGAGAAAATCGAAGCAGATGTCTCCAAGAAGACAAATTTGCCCTGGTTTCCGAGGTGTGAGTGAAACTTGTTCAGAACAGCATCACCTGCTACAAGCACGGTACTGACATCACTGTGGATGAGCAACTGTTCCCCACAAAAGCACGCTGTCGCTTTACTCAATACATGGTGAACAAACCAGAAACGTTTGGTATAAAGTTTTGGCTGGCTGCAGATGTGAAGAGCACGTACATTTTGAACGGCATACCTGAGAAAGCATGAGACGCGGAGACCCGGTCAAAGATGGTGCTGAAGATGGTTGATCCTTACCTGGGGAAGGGAAGAAACATCACTACGGACAACTTCTTCACCTCACTTGACCTCGCCAAAGCACTGCTCTCCAAACAAAAACTGCCCGGTGGGCACAGTAAACAAGGCAAGACAGGAGCTGCCCCCCTCTGCTAAAGAGCAGATGGAGCTGTTCAGCACACAGGTGCTGAAATGTGAGAATGCCACACTGACCATTTTACTAGGGTAAACAATGAAAGAACGTCTGCCTCATCAGCACGATGCACCCAACGGTTGCCAAAAGGAGAAGCAGGAGACGGTTGCCCACTACAATGCAATGAAGATATATATTTTGTTCTTGCTGTGTTTACATTGATTCTTTGTATTTACACTGGCACTGTTTTGTGTAGCCTATAGAATTTGCAAGTAAGAATTTGATTGTAGCAAATGGTGTACTGTATTGTTTTCCAGTATACCACTAATAAACTTGTATTTCATTTGAAGGTGAGCGTGGATGTGCTGGACCAAATGACGTGCAAGTACAGGGTCCAAGGCAGTACTCGAAGATGGCCAGTGGCAGTGTCCTACAACATCTTTGAACTGGCTGGCATAAACGGCTGCAGCATCAGTAGGATACGCGGCCAGAGCAGAAGCGGAGGCAGTTATAAGTGTGCAGGCACCGCAAACAGAACAAAACTTGTAAACACTTGCCAGAAAGTAGAGTGTGGAAAATGCAGACGAATGCGGTGATTACTTGTGTTAACTGTGAGTAGGTTATAGAGACTAAACAGTATGAGCCAGGGCACAAAGTTTGTCCAATAAATATATATTGTTTTACATTTAACCAAGTTAAATTCTTATTTACAATGACGGCCTAGCAGGGGGCAGTGGGTTAACTGCCTTGTTCAGGAACAACAGATTTTTACCTTGTAAAGCTCAGGGATTTGATCCAGCAACTTTTTGGTTACTGGATCATCTGGATCAATCAATAGATTGTCTGACTCATTACAATTGACATTTGGTTTCCTAAGGTTTCTTATGACATATTTTAACATTACAAATGCATTAATTAATGAATTGTAAAATGTGCCATGGATAAAATGTGTGTAGAATGTACATGTAACAACAAAAGAAAAAGCAGAAAAACAAAGTATAATGTTGTCCTCTGAAAACAAAGAGTAACAACAGTGAAATAACAGTGGAGACGCTGGATGAATGGCAATGAGCCTGGCCTTCTTACTATCCCTCACTCTGATGCTGGGTGACAGTCCTCAAAGATCAAATCAGATTCACTCGCCCAGACAGACTAAATATAGAGCGCAGCCAGTCAAGAAAACACATTTAAAGGTGCAGTACAAATATCTTTCCCCTCTCTCCTGTTCTACATTTACATTTACATTTAAGTCATTTAGCAGACGCTCTTATCCAGAGCGACTTACAAATTGGTGCATTCACCTTATGACATCCAGTGGAACAGTCACTTTACAATAGTGCATCTAAATCTTAAAAGGGGGGTGAGAAGGATTACTTATCCTATCCTAGGTATTCCTTAAAGAGGTGGGGTTTCAGGTGTCTCCGGAAGGTGGTGATTGACTCCGCTGTCCTGGCGTCGTGAGGGAGTTTGTTCCACCATTGGGGGGCCAGAGCAGCGAACAGTTTTGACTGGGCTGAGCGGGAACTGTACTTCCTCAGTGGTAGGGAGGCGAGCAGGCCAGAGGTGGATGAACGCAGTGCCCTTGTTTGGGTGTAGGGCCTGATCAGAGCCTGGAGGTACTGAGGTGCCGTTCCCCTCACAGCTCCGTAGGCAAGCACCATGGTCTTGTAGCGGATGCGAGCTTCAACTGGAAGCCAGTGGAGGGAGCGGAGGAGCGGGGTGACGTGGGAGAACTTGGGAAGGTTGAACACCAGACGGGCTGCGGCGTTCTGGATGAGTTGTAGGGGTTTAATGGCAGAGGCAGGGAGCCCAGCCAACAGCGAGTTGCAGTAATCCAGACGGGAGATGACAAGTGCCTGGATTAGGACCTGCGCCGCTTCCTGTGTGAGGCAGGGTCGTACTCTGCGGATGTTGTAGAGCATGAATCTACAGGAACGGGCCACCGCCTTGATGTTAGTTGAGAACGACAGGGTGTTGTCCAGGATCACGCCAAGGTTCTTAGCGCTCTGGGAGGAGGACACAATGGAGTTGTCAACCGTGATGGCGAGATCATGGAACGGGCAGTCCCCGGGAGGAAGAGCAGCTCCGTCTTGCCGAGGTTCAGCTTGAGGTGGTGATCGGTCATCCACACTGATATGTCTGCCAGACATGCAGAGATGCGATTCGCCACCTGGTCATCAGAAGGGGGAAAGGAGAAGATTAATTGTGTGTCGTCTGCATAGCAATGATAGGAGAGACCATGTGAGGTTATGACAGAGCCAAGTGACTTGGTGTATAGCGAGAATAGGAGAGGGCCTAGAACAGAGCCCTGGGGGACACCAGTGGTGAGAGCGCGTGGTGAGGAGACAGATTCTCGCCACGCCACCTGGTAGGAGCGACCTGTCAGGTAGGACGCAATCCAAGCGTGGGCCGCGCCGGAGATGCCCAACTCGGAGAGGGTGGAGAGGAGGATCTGATGGTTCAC
This sequence comes from Oncorhynchus keta, assembly GCF_023373465.1. Taxonomy (NCBI): domain Eukaryota; kingdom Metazoa; phylum Chordata; class Actinopteri; order Salmoniformes; family Salmonidae; genus Oncorhynchus; species Oncorhynchus keta. The sequence continues at coordinate 47,814,227 of NC_068430.1, read as the reverse complement.
ATTATCGAAGGCAGCCGATAGGTCTAGAAGGATGAGAGCAGAGGAGAGAGAGTTAGCTTTAGCGGTGCGGAGCGCCTCCGTGATACAGAGAAGAGCAGTCTCAGTTGAATGACTAGTCTTGAAACCTGACTGATTTGGATCAAGAAGGTCATTCTGAGAGAGATAGCGGGAGAGCTGGCCGAGGACGGCACGTTCAAGAGTTTTGGAGAGAAAAGAAAGAAGGGATACTGGTCTGTAGTTGTTGACATCGGAGGGATCGAGTGTAGGTTTTTTCAGAAGGGGTGCAACTCTCGCTCTCTTGAAGACGGAAGGGACGTAGCCAGCGGTCAGGGATGAGTTGATGAGCGAGGTGAGGTAAGGGAGAAGGTCTCCGGAAATGGTCTGGAGAAGAGAGGAGGGGATAGGGTCAAGCGGGCAGGTTGTTGGGCGGCCGGCCGTCACAAGACGCGAGATTTCATCTTAATCTGCTTCTACTTCACAAGACAATATTTGTTTATGTCCCTGTCTTGAGGAAGAATTTCAGCAAGTGTTGCCGGATTGCATAAATTGAACTGAAAATATAGCACAAAAAAAATGTGTAGGCCGGAATGTTGATATGGAAAAACAACAGAAGATAGATTAATAAATAGATGAGTAGAAATGTACAGTAATGGTGGGTCCGCTAAATGGGATGTCTGGGTGTCTCAGCGGCAGCATCTTCCTTATGGAGCAGATATGTTTAATATTCTTGACAGATTTAATCAGAAACACAGGAGCAGGTCCTGACTAGGATGAAAAATAAGGTAGCATATGCTTATAGTAAAATATACATGTATTCCATAAACAAACCATAAACTTGTCAAGACAGGAGGCCAGCAAACCCAGATCTCAGTCTATCATACACAGCCATCTTGGAGCCCATCACTGAGGGACAACAAATGGATCACGGGCATGAAAGCTACCTTTGGTCCAAAAACTACAATATATATATATATATATACACACACAAAAGGATATGGACACCACCTCAAATTAGTGGATTCTGTCACACCCTGATCTGTTTCACCTGTCTTTGTGCTTGTCTCCTCCCCCCTCCAGGTGTTGCCTATCTTCCACATTATCCCCAGTGTACTTATACCTGTGTACTCTGTTTGTCTGTTGCCAGTTTGTGTTGTTTTGTCAAGCCTACCAGCGGTTTCCCCGTGCTCCTGTCTTTCTCTAGTTCCTGTTTTCTAGCTTTCCCGGTTTTGACCATCCTGCCTGCCATGACCCGACCCTTCCTGCCGTTCTGTACCTTTCGGACTCTGCTCTGGCCTACTGACATCTGCCTGCCCTTGACCTGCCGTTTGCCTGCCCCCCTGTTTCTGTAATAAATTTAACTTACTTCGAAACTGTCTGCATTTGAGTCTTCTCCTGAGCCTTGATATATTCAGGCATTTTAGCCACACCCGTTGCTGACAAGTGTATAAAATTGAGCATACAGCCATGCAATCTCCATAGACAAACATTGGCAGTACTGGATAGCTCTGTGACTTTCAATGTGGCACTGTCAAGGGATGAGGATGTCAGTTTGTCATATTCCTGGCCTGCTAGAGCTTCCTGTAAGTGCCGTTATTGTGAAGTGGAAACGTCTAGGAGCAACATCGGATCAGCCGCAAAGTGGTAGGCCACACAAGCTCACAGAACAGGTGCTGAAGCGCGTGGCGTGTAAAAATGGCCAGTCCTTGGTTGCAACACTCATTAACATCAGCAAGCTCTGGAGCAGCAGAAAAGCGTTCTCTGGAGTGATGAATCACGCTTCAATATCTGGAAGTCCGACGGATTAATCTGGGTTTGGTGGATGCCAGGAGAATGCTACCTGCCCCAATGCATCGTGTCAAGTGTAAAGTTTGGTGGAGGAGGAATAATGGTCTGTGGCTGTTTTTCATGATTCGGGCTATTCCCCTTAGTTCTAGTCAATGGAAATCTTAACGCTATAGCATACAATGACATTCTGCACTTCCAACTTTATGGCAACAGTTTGTGCAAGGTCTGTTCCTGCTTCAGCATAACAATGCCCCTATGCACAAAGCGAGGTCTATAAAAAAATGGTTTGTTGAGATCGGTGTGGAACAACTTAACTGGCCTGCAGAGAGCCCTGACCTTTACCCCATTGAATACCTTTGGGATGAATTGGAATGTCGACTGTGATCCAGGCCTAATCGCCCAACATCAGTCACCGACCTCACTAATGCTCTTGTGGCTGAATGGAAGCAAGTCCCCACAACAATGTTCCAATATCTAGTGTAAAGCATTCCCAGAAGAGTGTAGGCTGCTATAGCAGCAAATGGTGCACCAACTCCACATTAACGCCCATGATTTTGGAATGAGATTTTCGACGAGTGTCCACATACTTTTGCTCATTTAGTGTATGTTGACTATGAGGTGACAACGATGTAGGCTTTGTGTAGCTGTTAGCAGTCATGATAGTATATATATATATACTGAACAAAAATACAAATGCAACATGAAAAGTGTTGGTTCCATGTTTCATGAGCTGAAATAAAAGATCCCGAAATGTTCCATATGCACAAAAAGCATATTTCTCTCAAATGTTGTGCACAAATTTGTTTACATCCCTGTTAATGAGCATTTCTCCTTTATCAAGATAATCCATCCACCTGACAGGTGTGGCATATCAAGAAGCTGAATAAATAGCATTTTCATTACACAGGTGCATCTTGTGCTGGGGACAATAAAAGGCCACTCTGAAATGTTCAGTTTTGTCACACAACAAAATGCAACAGATGTCTTAAGTTTTGAAGGAGCGTTGTTGCTTGTTGCATTTATATTTTCGTTCACTATAAAAATAATTCCATATTAGTAGCACATTGTTGAGGTCAGAACTGCAATTTACAAATACTCCACATGTGTAGTATCTCCTTAAAGTAATACCACGGAAACACAGCTGTTCTTAGAGTGAATCACCTCTCAGGGGGAGTTAAACCCTTAATTTGATTTGTCAAGAAAACAACAGAGCAGCACAGACAAAAGAAGAACCATGGGAAAGGTTTGAACACGATCCACCCAAGCCTTTTCAAAGCCATACACACTGAAATGTCCCAAAGCAAAGAGAGAAAAATGAACTGTACCTGTAAGAGATCTTTCTGTCTCTCCATTTCTGTCCCGTCAGGGCGTAGCGTTTATTCCGCCTCCGCCGGCTGATGTGGGGGTGGTCAGGTACGCCACATCGAGGTTTCCTCATCCACCTTTAGAGAATGGGACACAACCCCAAATACATAATTACACACCTAAAGTATAACGTGCCTTCGGAAAGTATTTTCCACATTTTGTTAAGTTACAGCCTTATTCTAAATTGATTAAATATTTGTTTTCCCTCAGCAACCTACACACAATACCCCATAATGACAAAACAAAAACAGGTTTTTAAAAATGTTGGCAAATGTATTACATATAAAAAATAAAAAAAATTTACATAAGTATTCAGACCCTTTGCTATCAGACTCGAAATTGAGCTCCGGTGCATCCTATTTCCATTGATGCTCCTTGAAATGTTTCAGCAACTTGATTGGAGTCCACCTGTGGTAAATTCAATTGATTGGACATGATTTGGAAAAGCACACACCTGTCTATATAAGGTCCCACAGTTGACAGTGCATGTCAGAGCAAAAACCAACCGAAGAGGTTGAAGGAATTGTCTGTAGAGCTCCGAGACAGTGTTGAGGCACAGATCTGGGGAAGGGTTACAAAAAATGTCTGCAGCATTGAAGTTCCCCCAAGAACACAATGGCCTCCATCATTCTTAAATGGAACCACCAAGACTCTTCCTAGAGCTGGCCGCCAGGTCAAACTGAGCAATCAGGGGAGAAGGGCATTGGTCAGGGAGGTCACCAAGAACCCGATGGTCACTCTGACAGAGCTCTAGGTGCCTCTGTGGAGATGGGAGAACCTTCTAGAAGGACAACCATCTCTGCAGCACTCCACCAATCAGGCCTTTATGGTAGAGTAGCCAGACGGAAGCCACTCCTCAGTAAAAGGCTCATGACAGCCTGCTTTGAAATTGCCAAAAGGCACCCAAAGGACTCTCAGACCATGAGAAACAAGATTCTCTGGTCTGATGAAACCAAGATTGAACTCTTTGTCCTAAATGCCAAGCATCACATCTGGAGGAAATCTGGCACCATCCCTATGGTGAAGCGTGGTGGTAGATGCATCATGCTGTGGGGATGTTTTTCAGCGGCAGGGACTGGTAATATAATAATAATAATATATGCCATTTAGCTGACGCTTTTATCCAAAGCGACTTACAGTCATGTGTGCATACATTCTACGTATGGGTGGTCCCGGGAATCGAACCCACTACCCTGGCGTTACAAGCGCCATGCTCTACCAACTGAGCCACAGAAGGACCACAGATTAGTCAGGATCGAGGCAACAATGAACAGTGCAATGTACAGAGAGTTCCTTGATGAAATCCTGCTCTCAGGACCACAGACTGGAGTGAAGGTTTATCTTCCAACAGGACAACGTCCCTAAGCACACAGCCAAGACGACGCAGGAGTGGATTTGGGATAAGTCTCTGAATGTTGTTGAGTGGCCCAGCCAGAGCCCGGTCTTGAACCCAATCTAACATCTCTGAAGAGACGCTCCCCATCCAACCTGACAGAGCTTGAAAGGATCTACAGAGAAGAATGGGAGGAACTCCCCAAATATAGGTGTGCCAAGCTTGTAGTGTCATACCCAAGAAGACTCGAGGCTGTAATCGCTGCCAAAGGTGCTTCCAGAAAGTACTGAGTAAAGGGTCTGAATACTCTTGTAAATGTAATATTTAAGTTCTTTATTTTTAATACATTTGCCAAAATTTAACAACCAGTTTTTGCTTTGTCATTATGAGGTATTGTGTGTAGATTAATGAGGAAAAATACAATTGAATCCATTTTAGAATAAGGCTGTAACGTAACAAAATAACCGTTTATTTAAATGTATTGATCCAACCGTGAAATTGATTTATCACCATGGTCCTGTACTGATTATGGCCAAAATACAGACAGCATGGCAAGTCAGTAAGTATTTCAAAAAGTGTAGTAGGACAATGCATAATAGTGAAATCAAACAAAATGTCTCATTTGTATAGGAGGATCTGATTTTTATGTAAATTACCCCTTTAAAGCTAATGAGAAAGTGACCACGACACTCACTCTATGGTGGTCTGATCCAGGATTCCAGTCACTGGGATGCCATAGAATCGCTGCATGGCAGCGACTGCCGATTGCATGGCTTTCTCTGACCGCAGGTCCGACGTCCGGATGTCGTGGGGGAGCAGGTAGCCATAGTTCTTCAGCCATGTCTGTGGAGGAGAAAGAACACGAGAGACAGGTGACTGCGTAACCTTCCACAAAATCACTGCACGGCGGTTGGAGAGAGCAGATGCGGAAGCAGGGTCCCCTTTAACTGCGTGCCACAGTATAAAAGGCCCTTTAAAAGGCCCTCCTCAATTGAGCTCATTTTGGTCATGACTATTTTAACAGAGGGTGGTTTCACAGGCTGTCTGTGCTTTCTGTAGGGGATCCAGCACCAATAATAACACTACAAGGTAGCTGATATATAGAAGTTAACACAAGGGAGTCAAGCCTTAGAGGCTTAACATTAACTAGGCTTAGCACCCCTATGATTTGTAATGCATTTGTTTTGTACACTGAATTTAGTTTGTTATCCAATTGTTTTGTTTTCATCCAGCTCCATTCATTTAAACGGGGTCCCCTTTTGACCTTTGCACCCCTGACAGCGATCAATCGTTGGTAAATATTCGGTCAAGTGAGAAGAAAGGTGCTGGGTGTCTAGATTTTGAGGGTGTTTTTCTTTTTTAAGACATTTTATTAGTGATTTATACACAATCATATCTGTTTACTGAAAATTATAAAACTGAAGGTATGGTCTGGTAACATACAAGATCAATTACATCATCAACAATGAGAAACCTTAATAGGATTTCATTTGAATTGGTATGTAATTGCACTGAGGAACAAAACCTTGCTTTCATCTTGGGTCTCATTTAGCCAGTCCAGAGCAAATGTACTACAACCTCCCTCTGATAATGGAGTCTCAAAGCCTCCGAATACTCTGTGTGTAAGTGTGTGCGTGTGTTTGTGTGTGCGTGCTGCGTGCGTGCCTGTGTATATGTGCATGTAGAACACTTTCAACTGAAGCTCAGGGGAAATGACTCAAATTAAATAATTCACCAGTACCATTATACAACAATTACTACAGCATCATTAAAGCTCAACACACAGGCAATGTCAGTAGCATGAAGCCACCACAAACCAAGACAATGGGTTCCTTATCCCCCATACCAGGAAAAACAGACAGTAAGTAATTTGGACAGGCTTCAGTGGGCTTATTGTTTCTGAGGTATTGGAAAAGGGCCAGTAACAACACAAAGAAGGTAAAGACGATTCTCTCCAACAAGGTGGTCGTTTTTGGGCTGTCTGGTCCCTGACCCAGTGGAAAAGGCTGTGACTCTTTGCCGTCCTCTTGTCTAATTACGTTCATAGCAGATCCTCTCTCCTCCACATTTCTACTCAGCTTCATTCAGACTACAAAAAAATACCAATCATTTCAGGTCCAGTATCATTGTTGAGCCGCCGGGTGTGAAAAAATTCATCAGAATGCTGGCATTACACATCTGGCTAAAAGACTACTGTAGCTCTGCTGGAGTCACTTTTATTGATAACTTTGACAACTTCTGGAAACAGAAGATACTCTACAGGAATGACGGAGTCCATCCAAATCATCTTGGCTCCTGGACTCTGTCCATGCATTTCAAGGCTGCGTTGAAACAATGACTGGTAAATGATCCAAGTTAATCTCAGTTAATCCCTACCATTGTGACAATGAGTCGTCATAATGCTGCATCAAATGTACATGATGTTAGGGGCATTGGCAAACACAATGTAAGTCATTTAATTTATGTACCCCTAATTGCACCGAATACATCTGTTTATCCTACAGCTATTGTAAGCAGTAATCATGAGCCTATAAACCAGAGTTACACTGTCAGCACGGAGGTGGTGTGCAATAGTAGGAAGACTACTTTATGCAGCTCACCCTGCACTATCAGCTCCAATGTAAATAACACGAGTAAGTCTACTTCTGATAAGCTTCACAATATAATAGCCATATTTAGGAAGGCTGTGCCTAATATAGTGTATAAGAGGTCATACAAAAAGTTTTATGATGATGATGATGATGATGTAAAGAATATTTGCTGGTCTGTGGTGTGTAATGAGGAGCAACCAGACGCATTTATGAAACTACTTATTCCAGTTACTAATAAGCACGCACCCATTAAGAGAATGACTGTAAAAACTGTTACATCCCCTTGGATTGATGAGGAATTGAAAAATTGTATGATTGAGAGGGATGAGGCAAAGGTATGGCAAATAAGTCTGGCAGCCCAACTGATTGCCAAATGTACTGCAAATTAAGAAATCGTGTAACTAAACTAAAGAAAAATAAACTACACTATGAAACAAAGATACATTATATAAAGAATGATAGTAAAAAGCTTTGGGACACCTTAAATAAAATTTGTGGAAAAAAGCCAGCCTCTTATTTATTGAATCAAATGGCTCATTCATCACAAAGCCCACTGATATTGCAAACTACTTTAATTACTTTTTCACTGGAAAGATAAGCAAACCTAGGGATGACATGCCAGCAACAAACGCTGACACTACCATCTAAGTATATCGGACCAAATTATGAAAGACAATAATTGTACTTTTGAATTCTATAAAGTCAGTGTGGAAGAGGTTAAAAAACTATTGTTGTCTATCAACAATGACAAGCCACCAGTGTCTGACAATCTAGATGGAAAATTACTGAGGATAATAGCAAATGATATTGACACTCCTATTTGTCACATCCTCAATTTAAGCGTGAGAGAGCGTGGGCCCTCAGGCCTGGAGGGAAACTAAAGTCATTCCGCTACCCGAGAATAGTAAAGCCCCATTTACTGGCTCAAATCGCCGACCAATCAGCCTGTTACCAACCCTAAGTAAACTTCTGTAAAAAAAATTGACCAGATACAATGCTATTTTACAGTAAATAAATTGACAACAGAATTTCAGCATGCTTCTAGGGAAGGACATTCAACAAGCTTACACAAATTACTGATGATTGGCTGATAAAATGATTGTGGGGGCTGCCTTGTTAGACTTCAGTGCTGCTTTTGATATTATCGATCATAGTCTGCTGTTGGAAAAACATATGTGTTATGGCTTTTACACCCCAGCTATAATGTGGATAAAGAGTTACTTGTCTAACAGAATGGGTGTCCTTTAATGGAAATCAAATATAATCAAATATAATCCAGTTAGAATCAGGAATTCTCCAGGGTAGCTGTTTAGGCCCCTTGCTTTACTTTTTTTTTATATTATAGTGACATGCCACTGACTTTGAGTAAAGCCAGAGTTTCTATGTATGCGGATGACTCAACATTATACACTTCAGCTACTACAGCAACTGAAATGACTGCAACACTCAACAAAGAGCTGCAGTTAGTTTCAGAGTGGGTGGCTGTCACGCCTTGGTCATAATATTTTGTGTTTTTGTTATATATTTGGTCAGGCCAGGGTGTGACATGGGTTTATTTTGTTGTATTTCATATTGGGGTTTTGTAGGCATTGGGATTGCGGCTGAGTAGGGGTGTAGCATAGGTTTGGCTGCCTGAGGCGGTTCTCAATCAGAGTCAGGTGATTCTCGTTGTCTCTGATTGGGAACCATATTTAGGTAGCCGGGGTTTCACTGTGTATTTCGTGGGTGATTGTTCCTGTCTCTGTGTTAGTGTTCACCAGACAGGCTGTATAGTTCCGTTTGTTGTTTTTGTATATATAGTTATTTAATGTATCGTTGTTTTTTCATTAAAGAACATGAGTAACTACCACGCCGCATTTTGGTCCGACTCTCTTTCGACAGAAGAACGCCGTTACAGTGGCAAGGAGTAAGTAATCCCTAAATATTTCTAAAACTGGAACAAAACACTCACTAAACCCTAAACCTCAACTAAATCTTGTAATAAATAATCTGGAAATTGAGCAAATTGAGATGACTAAACTGCTTGGAGTAACACTAGATTGTAAACTCTCATGGTCAAAGCACATTGATGAAATAGTAGCTAATATGGGGAGAAGTCTGTCTATAATAAAGTGGTGCTCTGCCTTCTTAACAACATTATCAACAAGGCAGGACTTAAAGGCCCTAGTTTTGTCACACCTTGACTACTGTTCAGTCGTGTGGTCAGGTGCCACAAAAAAGGAATTGGCTCAGAACAGCTGGTCCTTGGATGTACACAGAGAGCTAATATTAATAATATGCATGTCATTCTCTCCTGGCTGAAAGTGGAGGAGAGATTGAATTCCTCACTACTTTTATTTATGAGAGGTCTTGACATGTTGAATGCACCGAGCTGTCTGTCTAAACTACTGGCACACAGCTCAGACACCCATGCATACCCCACAAGACATGCCATAAGAAGTCTCTTCACATTCCCCAAGTCCAGAACAGACTATAGGGGGCACACAGTAGTACATAGAGCCATGACTACATGGAACTCTATTCCACATCAAGTAATTGACGCAAGCAGTAAAATTAGATTTACAAAAACAGATTGATAAACACCTTATGGAACAGCGGGGACTGTGAAGCAACACAAACATTGGCACAGGCACATGCATACACACACACAGACACACACACATATGATAACATATTTACTACTGTATACATACACATGGATTTAGTACTGTAGATATGTGGTAGTGGTGGAGGGCACACAGTGTGTTGTGAAATCTGTGAATGTAATTGTAATGTTTTAAAATGGTATAAAACACCTTAATTTTGCTGGACCCCAGGAAGAGTAGCTGCTGCTTTGGCATAATAATAAATACAAAATACCAGGGTCACCGAAATAACAGTTCGACAGCATTTAAAAAAAATAAAGACACATTTTCTCCTCTACAACGCTCCTGACTGCATGTGCTGCGATATAAATAGAATGAATAGAATAGGTGTCCCCATTCATGTCAAGGATGGCATAATAGGTGGACTGGTGGCCAGTGCAAGGAGCAAAGCAGGAAGTGAAAGAAGGAAGTGTACCCACCAATATGTGCTGTGATTTGTTGATTCAACTCAACTGACATTTCAAAAAATACATTCCATTGCATCATTCGAATTAACATTCTACATTACTATGGAAATTATTGCATCACAATACCAGGCAGCCTTTGCAAGTGTTAAAACAGTCATCTGATTTTGGCCATCCTTTATGGTTAGCTCTAGTCGGGCAGTTTTGTCTCCCATTCAGAGGACCCTTACTTTTGTTAGTGTCTTATTGATCAAAGTCACGCCAAATACTTATCATCACATCTCATTCAGCCTATCAGCAGCCTTAATTCCCGGGACTTCAGTTTCTGTTGGTCTATGACCCCAGCACGCTGTGTGGTCAGAAACGTGCTTTCCCCGTCCTGATGAGCACTTCCACAGTTTTCCCTCCTGCTGAACTTTTCCTCCTGTGGACTAAATCCCTGTATGTCTGATGTTTAATTAACCATAGTTAATGTCAGTTGACATGATTCTAGGTTATCTGAACCATGAGTGGTCAGATGTGTGTGTGATGTGTGAATGTGGACATCTTCTTCCATTAGACTCCCCCGAACCTGGACACCCGCTTCATCCTAGTTCTGACTGGACATTCTGTAGTGATTGCTACCGGCCTTAAGCCAGCACCTAAGATATCTTATTACATTCATGGTCCTTCGATTCTCTACAACCCTACCCCTATTTTACAGCAAGTGTACCCATGAGTAATCGACTAATCGACTAGCAAGCTAATCAAACCCCAAGTTAAGTGACAGGGACACATTAAATGGCTAAATAACTAGCTATCTACATATGTTTGTACCAATACAAAATGGTCCAAGGCAAAGTATTATTATTTTTTAAAAGGACACTACTTTAAAATATTATGGTATGGACAGGTTCCAAGCCTGTGCTATTCATTCAGTTTGTTATATGCATGTGTGCTGTTGCTGCAGGGAGGGGCGGTGCAACGAAGGCAACCGTCAGCAAGAAGAAACCAAGTTTCATCACGTTAAAAGTCAATGTCAATGACTCAACCGCATGTATGCCCGGCCGTCCCGTCTTCAGTCAGCTGTTTGTCCCCCCAAAATAAAATAAAATACAAACGCAACATGGAAAGTGTTGGTCCCACGTTTCATGAGCTGAAATAAAAGTTCCCGAAATGTTCCATATGCACAAAAATGCTTATTTCTCTAAAATGTTGTGCACAAATTAGTTTCCAACCCTGTTAGTGAGCATTTCTCCTCCTCCAATTAAAGGCCACTCTAAACTGTTGTTGGGGAATAATCAGAATTGGTTGGTAACATAGGTAAGATGTTTTATATTCATCATATGTTTGTAAGTTACTTCTCATCAGAATGTTGTTTTTGTATAATTACTGTGGCGGGATTGCAGTATCTGTTCTATGTCAAGACTAAGTTGCTTGGGCCGGAGAGAGGGGAGAGGTCAAGCGTGTATCTCTTGGCTCCACAATGTCTGTGTGCCAGTCAGTGTGTCTCTGTGATCTTGTCAAGATGGGATGGATTTGATATATGCCTGTTGATATGGAGGATTGGTTTATGGTTCTGAGTTTGAGAAAAGACCATAGTTTAGGAGATAAAGCTGAACAATAATGTGTGTTTTTGCTATTAAAGGATCTCAGTTGCAATGTGGAAGGGACTCTCAGAGAATTCATTGATAGACATTGAATTGATCTGAGAGTCACAGGGTTGTGATAGAGCTCATATAATTAAAGATGGACTTTGTGATAACTAACTCTGACTTGTGTGTGGTTTGCTCTCATGATTTGGTAAATAGAGGAAATTTCCACGACACTGTGCAGTTCTGTCACACAACGCAATGCCACAGATGCCTCAAGTTGAGGGAGCATGCAATTGGCATGCTGACTACAGGGATGTCCACCAGAGCTGTTGCCAGAGAATTGAATGTTAATTTCTCTACCATCAGCAGCATTCAATGTCATTTTAGGGAATTTGGTAGTATGTCCAACAGGTCTCACAACAGCAGACCATGTTTAACCACGCCACCCCAGGACCTCAACATCTGACTTCTTCAACTGCAGGATTGTCAGTGACAAGCCACCTGGACAGCTAATGAAACTGTTGGTTTGCACAACCGAAGATTTTCTGCAGAAACTGTCAGAAACCGTCTCAGGGAAGCTCATCTGTGTGCTTGTCGTCCTCAGCAGGGTCTTGACCTGACTGCAGTTCGGCATCGTGGCTGACTTCAGTGGGCAAATGTTCACCTTTGATAGCCACTGGCACGCTGGAGACATGTGCTCTTTACAAATTAATCCCGTTTATACCGCTACAGGGCAGATGGCGAGCGGTTTGCTGATGTCAACGTTGTTAACAGAGTACCCCATGTGCCACATAATCCCGGTGAGGTTATGGTATGGTCAGGCAGGCATACACTACGAACACAATTGCATTTATCAATGACGAGATCCTGAGGCCCATTGTCGTGCAATTCATCAACCTCCATCACCTCATGTTTCAGCATGATAATGCACAGCCCCATGTCTCAAAGATCTGTACAACATTCCTGGAAGCTGAAAATGGCCCGGTTCTTCCATGGCCTGCATACTCACCAGAGATGTCACTGATTGAGCATGTTTGGATGCTCTGGATCAATGTGAGTTCCCGCTTAATATCCAGCAACAACCCACATTACACACACCTGGCAACCATCAATATAAAAGGTAAAAAAGGTAAACAAGAAAGGCATTCTCTCTGGTCGTGCGCATGAAAAAGCTCTGACACGTCAGGGTCCACTCATTCAGACTGCTCTTACTCCTTTATTTTTCAGAATACAAGCCTGAAACCATTTCTAAAGACTGTTGACATCTAGTGGAAGGCATATGAACTGCAATTTGAGTCCTAAGTCAATGGATACTGTTATGGTATTGAATAGAAAAACTACAACAAACAAAAAAAATCCTACTTCCTGAATGGATTTTTCTCAGGTTTTCGCCTGCCAAATCAGTTCTGTTATACTCACAGACATTATTTTAACAGTTTTGGAAACTCTGGAGTGTTTTCTATCCAAATCTACTAATATGCATATCCTATCTTCTGGGCTCGAGTAGAAGGCAGTTTAGTTTGGGCATGCTTTTCACCCAAAATTCCAAATGCTGCCCCCTACCCTACAGAAGTGAATGCTTCTTATTATTGAAAGCATTCTGTCGGGCTATATCAACGCCTGGTACGGCAATTGCACTGCCCGCAACCGCAAGGCTCTCCAGAAGGTGGTGTGGTCAGCCCAGCCGGGGGCAAACTACCCACCCTCCAAGACACCTAGAGCACCCGATATCACAGGAAGGCCAAAAAGATCATCAAGGAAATCAACCACCCGATCCACTGCCTGTTCACCCCGCTATCATCCAGAATGCGAGGTCAGTAAAGGTGCATAAAAGCTGGGACCGAGAGACTGAAAAACAGCTTCTATCTCAAGGCCATTACACTGTTAAACAGCCATCACTAGCACATTTAAAGCTGCTGCATATAGGCATAGACTAGAAATCACTGGCCACTTTAAGGAATGGAACACTAGACCCTTTAATAATGGTTACATATCTGGCATTGCTCATCTCATATGTATATACTGTATTCTATACTATTCTATTGTATCTCATTCACTTAATCATATTTACATATCTTGCATTACTCATCTCATATGTATATACTGTATTCTATACTATTCTATTGTATCTTAGTCCATTATGCTCTGACATCACTCGTCCATATACATATAGTCTTAATTCATTCCTACATAGATTTATGTGTATTGGGTATATGTTGTGTAATTTGTTAGATATTACTTGTTAGATATTGCTGCACTTGACGGAGCTAGAAGCTACACCCGCAATAACATCTGCTAATCACGGGTATGTGACCAATAACATTTGATTTGATTTGAATTCCCTGTTTAACACACACACACACACACACACACACACACACACACACACACACACACACACACACACACACACACACACACACACACACACACACACACACACACACACACACACACACACACACACACACACACACACACACACACACACACAGCTTGTGTGGGGGAGGGAGCCTGAAAACGGCATGAGCAGCAGAGCAGTGATGAGGGATGGAAAACGAGAGCAAACCATCCAAGAGGGAGTGGGAGAGCAAGAGTGAGAGAGAGATGAGATGAGAGGGAAGGAGAGTGAAGATGATGGGGGAGGGGAGTGCAGTCTGCCTGAGCTGAAGGAGAAAAATCACATGGTACAGCAAACAAAGGAAGCCAGTTACAGTTAAGGGGCGAGACCAATGCTCAACAGCAGCAACAATAACAACATCACTAACTCATCATTAGTGGGTGGAAGGTTAGAAGAGATGAGAAATAGGTACGACTCTCACTCACAATTAAAGGCTGATACATTATCCAAACATGACCTGACCGTATGAAGTGATGAAAGTAACTTCAATTGTTTTTCATTATCATTATGTCATAGATAAAATAATAATAATAATCGAAACAATAAAGTATTAACAGTAGTATGAAGCCCATGTGGTGCTGTGGAGGTTCAATTTGGGATTATGAAATTAGGTAACACTTTATATTAAGTTGCCCTTATTATTATGGAACTAACACAGTAATAACTGTGTTAACAACATAATAGTTACATACGTTTTACTATGCCATTTACATGGTAATAGGGTTGTTGCGGAATCGGGTATTACACAATTGGAACAAGAAATGTGTAATTACACATTCACTTGCTGAAGTTTATTCCACATGTGTACAGTAACTACCAGGGCCATGCACAGACCTTTCAGGTTTTTCAGAAAAACAGCTAGTATCTGGTGTGACCACCACAAGTCGATCCAGAGCATCCCAAACTTGCTCAATGGGTGACCATTTTCACCTTCCAGGAATTTTGTACAATCCTTGCGACATGTTGCCGTGCATTATCATGCTAAAAATGAGGTGATGGCAGCAGATTAATGACACGACAATTGACACAACAATTGTGTTCGTTGTCCGTAGCTTATGCCTGCCCATACCATAACCCCACTGCCACCATGGGGCACTCTGTTCACAACATTGACATCAGCATCTGCCATCTGCCCATCTGTACAGTTGAAAACGGGATTAATCTGTGAAGAGCACACTTCTCCAGCGTGCCTGTGCCATCGAAGTTGAGCATTTGCCCACTGAAGTCAGTTACAACGCCAAACTGCAGTCAGGTCAAGACACTGGTGAGGACAAGGAGCACGCACATGAGCTTCCCTGAGACGGTTTTTGGCAGTTTTTGCAAAAATTCTTTGGTTGTGCAAACTCACAGTTTCATCAGCTGTCTGGGTGGCTGGTCTCAGACAATCTCGCAGGTTACACGGTTACATGGTCTGCGGTTGTGAGGCCCGGTTGGACCAGTGACGGTCGGTGACGTTTAAGATGAGGAAGGACATTTTTTTTTGTTATGAGCATGGCCTTATTTCTGTTACAGCATATTGGATGACTGTCATTCATTTTCCATTCACCCAGCTCACTGTAACATCGAGGTTTAGGCTACTAAATGATACTCAAATATCTATCATGAGGTTGCTACAATCTTATGCTTATGAATGAAAGTTCACATGCACAGGATGAGAGGAACATTTTGAGTAATCAAGGTGACAGATTCAATATCGCTTTGCCTGCATCTAGATTATCTAGTGTGTAATTATTAGTCCAACAGTTGCAAACGAGAGTTTCTATTGGACAAATTCAGGTATGTTTATCCCTGTTTGCTTCCGTTTAAGTAACGCTTTTTAACAGAATCTGCGAAATGAATATACTCCTGATCACACGCAAACACAGTTCACTTTCTACATCGTAACCATATTAGCTAACATCATACGTAGTCAACATATCTACTAGAACTAACGCATTAGTAAACCTGCTACAATTCTGCATTACAGTTATCAAGCAGTTTAGCAGTTGGCCTAGGTGGCAATAAATTAATAAAACCAAAAGCTTAGCTTGACTTAGAAGAGTTCCAGCGTTGGATAGCCATAGCCAGCTAGCTAACATAGCATCCCTCTCTGTTTAAGTAGGCTAAACTAGCAAGCTGCATTCGCTAGCTAAGTAAAAGGGGAACAATACAATGAAATATATATATTTTCTCACTTTCTCTCTCTCTCCCTTCCTCCTATAAGGAGCCCCTACTGGGTTGGACGTACTGCCAAATTTTCTAAAACGACATTGTAGAGAAATTAACATTAAATTCTCTAGCAACAGCTCTGGCGGACATTCTTGCAGTCAAATCAAAATAAAATAAAAATTTATTTGTCACATGCAAATGTTAATGCGAGTGTAGCGAAATTCTTGTGCTTCTAGTTCCGACAATGCAGTAATAACCAATGAGTAATCTAACCTAACAATTTCACAACAACTACCTTATACACACAAGTGTAAAGGAATTAAGAATATGTACATGTACATGAGTGATGGTACAGAACGGCATAGGCAAGATGCAGTAGATGGTATCGAGTACAGTATATACATATGAGATGAGAAATGTAGGGTATGTAAACATTATATGAAGTGGCATTGTTTAAAGTGGCTAGTGACACATTTTTTTCATCAATTTTATACATTATTAAAGTGGCTGGAGTTGAGTCGGTATGTTGGCAGCAGCCACTCAATGTTAGTGGTGGCTGTTTAACAGTCTGATGGCCTTGAGATGGAAGCTGTTTTTCAGTCTCTCGGTCCCTGGTTTGATGCACCTGTACTGGCCTGCCTTCTGGATGATAGCGGGGTCAACAGGCAGTGGATCGGGTGGTTGATGTCCTTGATGATCTTTATGGCCTTCCTGTGACATATCCCAGTCCACGTGGTCAAAGCAATCTTGAAGCGTGGAATCAGATTGGTCGGACCAGCGTTGAACAGACCTGTTTTAGTCTCTGTCTATAGGCTGGGAGCAACCAAATGGAGTCGTGGTCAGCTTTTCTGAAAGGAGGGCGGTTAGAATAAGTTAGAATAACAATGATCCAGGGTTTTACCAGCCCTGGTTGCACAATCAATATGCTGATAGAATTTAGGGAGTCTTGTTTGCAGATTAGCCTTGTTAAAATCCCCAGCTACAATGAATGCAGCCTCAGGCTATGTGGTTTCCAGTTTACATAGTCAAATTAAGTTTGTTCAGGGCCATCGATGTGTCTGCTTGGGGGGGAAAATAAACGACTGTGATTATAATCGAAGAGAATTCTCATGGTAGATAATGCGGTTGACATTTGATTGTAAGGAATTCTAAGTCAGGTGAACAGAAGGACTTGTATGTTGTTGTTATGATCACACCACATCTCGTTAATCATAAGGCAATACCCCCCCCCCCCACCCCCATCCTTCTTCTTACCAGAAAGATGCTTGTTTCTGTCAGCGCGATGTGTGAAGAAACCAGCTGGCTTTACCAACTCTGATAGCGTGTCTCGAGTGAGCCATGTTTCCGTGAAGCAAAGAACATTACAGAATGTTTCCTATGTCTCTCTGGAATGCTACCCGTGCTCGGATTTCATCTACCTTGTTGTCAAGAGACTGGACATTGGCGAGTAGTATGCTCAGGAGCAGTGAGCGATGTGCCCGTCTCTAGAGCCTGGAGAGCCTGACCAGAAGATCGCCTGCCCCTTTTATGGCGTCGTTGTTTTGGTTGGCCGACTGGGATCTGATCCATTGTCCTGGGTGGTGGGCAAAACAGAGGATCCGCTTCGGGAAAGTTGTATTCCTGGTCGTAATGATGGTGAATTGACGTTGCTCTTATATCCAATAGCTTCTGTAATAACTGTATGTAATAAAACCTAAGATTACCTGGGGTACCAATGTAAGATATAACAAGTAAAAAAAATAAAATACTGCATAGTTTCCTAGGAACGCAAAGCGAGGCGGCCATCTCTATCAGCGCCGGAAGAGGTGCAGCATGCCAATTTCACACTCCCTCAAAACTTGAGACATCTGTGGCATTTTTTTTTGTGTGACAAAACTGCACATTTTAGATTGGCCTTTTATTGTCCCCAGCACAAGGTGCACCTGTGTAATGATCTTGCTGTTACAAGACTCCCTGTTACGATGTGCCCTGAGAGTCGGGATCACGTTCAGGGAGTGAGTGTTTTAATAAATAAACGTAACATAATACAAAACAAGAAAACACAAACAGACACGACACGACACAGAAACAGAAATAATGACACCTGTGGAAGGAACCAAAGGGAGTGACATATATAGGGAAGGTGTTCAGGGAAGTGATAGAGTCCAGGTGAGCGTAATGATGGTGACAGTTGTGCGTCATAACGAGCAGCCTGGTGACCTAGAGGCCGGAGAGGGAGCACACGTGACAATCAGCTTCTTGATATGCCACATCTGTCAGGTGGATGGATTATCTTGGCAGAGGAGAAATGCTCACTAACAGGGATTTAAACAAATGTGTGCACAAAATTGGAGAAAAATAAGCTTTTTGTGCTTATGGAACATTTCTGAGATCTTTTATTTCAGCTTATAAAACATGGGACCAACACTTTACATGTTGCGTTTATATGTTTTTTCAGTGTACATATTTATAATGCCTCCTAAAGACATGATTGTTATTGGGAAAAGAAGGTAGGCTATCAACTCATCAGTTAGCTAGCTCAATATTTTTTTTTATGATTGTGATTAATCTTAATATAGCCTAATATTCATAATCTTCGAACTCATGATATATTAGCTAGAGTCTATACCTCTGTTCAGTGCTTAATTTGTAAATCAGGAGGTGCCGGAACAAAAAGTGAGTGCGATAGGGGGGTGACCTGGGGAGCTCTGAGGTACACGTGAAGAAAAGAAATCCACCTTTATTAAAAAATATTACAAGCAAATCATCGCATTTGCTTAGTTGTCACGACTTCTACCGAAGGCGGCTCCTCTCCCTGTTCGGGCGGCGCTCAACGGTGCGTTTGTGCGTTTGCACGGGTTCTCTGTTAACGAGGGCGTTGTCCTCTTCGATAGTGCCATTCCTGTGTTGGTGGACTGTCTGATTAAAACACGCTTCTCAGACATCCCTGCTCTCCTGCGCCTGACTCCTACACCTACCACCTAGAATAGTGCTACAAAAATCACTTCTGGTAGTCGCTGTATCGAAGTGGCAAGAAAAGAGTTTGCAGGTAGGCTATCAGCCAACCAGACCGGAAATGAATGATGATGAAAATCAAGTGTTATCAACTTGTAATCAAATGGTATGCTGCTGTGGCAGTACTGTTGAAATTTAAACTAGGTAACTTGGTACACACACTCGACAGGTGACTGCATCCCGCCATGCATGTTTGGATACGGGGCGCTAAACAGGGCAGACTGGAAAAGGGCACAACCTGGTGCATATGAGCTCTGTTCAGGGCAGACCAACATACGAGGTAGGGGTAAGGATGGGAGTGGTGAACTTAAGGACATCACGATGACTTGGTGGCAGTGGATTCAGAACAACAATGACAAAAACTGTATACTAACAAATACTATACCACCACCCAAAAGGGCACTTGGCAAGTAAGGAGGGCAACGGTGCAGGTGTTAGGGCACAGGTAGACCCCTATTTGTGCACATGCCTGGTAACTACTGATGTAATTACACATTATCTTGTTCCACTATGTAACTAATGTTTTGTAATTACACACTTTAACTACCGGTCATTTTCAATTAGTTTATTTCTATGTTTGGACCTTGTTCAAAAGCTATACCACATCAAATGTCATGTAAGAACAATGTAGTTACATTGGATATACTTGTATTTATCATGCACCTACGCAGGAGCAAGCAACTTAATGTAAAGTAAAACCCAGTATGGTATAACCTTTACAATTACTATTTAGTTCAAATGTAATAGGCTAAACAGGAGAAATTAGGAGACATGAGAACGTTAGGTTATTTTAGTTACAGTGTACTTACAATGTAACAATCTTTAACAACCAACTCTGTAATACAGGACTCTGTACTTACTCAGGAGCAAGCAATTTAATTTAAAGTGACATTTTGATTACTTTGTAGTTACAATGTAACAACCATTGCAGACAATAGGCTAACCAGGTGAAATTAGGAGACAGGAGACATGTTTTCAGTTTGAACTTTCTTTAATAGATTTGAGAAAGACTCATATTCAAACCATTCAAATTAAATTTCCCATATCAGACTCAAAGCAATAATTATTTTAGTTAGTACGTTTTACTAACACAGGTTGGTGGTAAAGCTAGCTAGCTAGCTAGCGGTTTTCCATCACTCACTAATGTAAGCTAGCTAAGAGCTGGCCCAATGTAGGATGTCCAATGAAAAAACACATATTTTCACCAATGGGTAGAAATTGTGTAGAAAAAAATGGTCCAAATCTCATGTCTCTATCTTAATCCGTTTACCCTTGTAGGATGGTCAAAATTAAGACGACTAAATCAATGGAGGCCAGAGAGAAAAATCTGGAAATAGTATCGCATCAGCTAGGCTGGATGCTGTACAATAATTAAAGATACCTGACAGACTTACGATTGAACTCGTCATTTTTCTTCTCAAATCCGGTGGATATAACACAATATAGAGGTAGTATAGATATCGATTTTGAGATATGCCATGTAGTATTTTCATATTAATGCGAAGTTCCTGTTCTTCTTCGAAGACTTTCACAAACACAAGTGTATCTCTGTGAAATGTCAATGGAGCGTACGTCAGCCTTCTATTGTCAAAGCCTTTTACATTTAATTCAGCTTGGGTCATGCTAATTTAGTTATTTGCGACCCGCTGAAACAACTTGGAAGACGATGACCACAAAATCGTAAACCCTCAAAAGTTTAGGTGAGAAAGCTGCAGAGCTCTGTCAACAGAGCTCGGTCCTTATTATTGTATTAGGTATCAGTGTCACGACTTCCGTCGAAGTTGGTCCCTCTCCTTGTTCGGGCGGTGTTCGGCGGTCGACGTCACCGACCTTCTAGCCATCCCTGATCCATTTTCCATTCATTTAGTCTTGTCTTCCATCACACCTGGTTTCAATCCCATCAATTACATGTTGTGTATTTAACCCTCTGTTTCCCCTCATGTCCTTGTCGGTGATTGTTTGTTGTATGTATTGGTGCAAGTTATGTTTTGGTGTGCGACGGGTTTTGCACCCTCTTATTTTATTTTGTATATTTTGGTTTTCTGAGTTTTTGTATATTCATTAAACTGCTCCGTTTATACCAAGTTCACTCTCCTGCGCCTGACTTCCCTGCCACCAGCACGCACCCATTACAATTAGGTTACGAAATCAGACTTCTTGCTTATCATGTTAACGTTAGAGAAAGACCCCACTGATGGATTCAGAACATAAAGAATCATATTTGTCTTGGTAAAATGTATTTTATAACATAAGGAAGTGAAATTGCATCACCAAAGTACGTTTTCTTCCACTCTGGGCAGAGTGGGTGGACACCCTATACCCCTCAAACTCAAATCTGGACGTTGAAGCCAGTTCCACTGCTTTATATCATTGTTCCCCTCTCATCAGGCACTGATTTAGATCTGGGACACCAGGTGGGTGTAATTAATTATCAGGTAAAACAGAAAACCAGCAGGCTCCGGACCTCGTATGGGTAGGAGTTGAATACCCCTGCCCTATACCATGTCAACATGTTTTCCAACATTACAAAATCATCAGAAAACTTATGAAACATTTAGTTAACAATACTATTTCGCTATTTTGAGATTTACATTGTACTTTTGCACATTACAAACCTTTATAATAGTGATGGGGAAACAAATCTTCCTGAGGTTTTGTCTGCAGAGAGTGTAAGAGATTAGTGTGACAACTCTTCCTGTTCATTAAATCATTAAAAAACCACAGCAAGCATTTAGTGTGCTTTTATGTATTCCATATAGTGATTGAAATTGTACGTTTGCACATTCAAAAGAAAAATATATAAAATTAGAAGCCAGAAGAACGCTGGGCTGTCACCAGGAGGTGACAAATGTATGTATTTGTGTAAAAAATAGGGACCACAATGGAAATAAGTCCCTAACTTTACTGTGCAATCTGTCTCTTTTTAAAATATTGATGTATATATGTATTTTTTTAAAACGTACAAATAAAATCAATCAATCATTTCAAACTGTGCAGTCCAGGCGAAAGTTCAGACGAAAAGTCATATTACAGTTCGTAGAAACATGTCAAACGAAGTATAGAATCAATCTTTAGGATATTTCTATTATAAATCTTCAATAATGTTTCAACCGGAGAATTCCTTTGTCTGTAGAAATGCGATGGAACGCAGCTACCTCTCACGTGATTGCGCATGATCAGCTCATGGCACTCTGCCAGACACCTGGCTCAAACAGCTCTCATTAGCCCCCAATTCACAGTAGAATCCTCAAATGAGGTTCTAAAGACTGTTGACATCTAGTGGAAGCCTTAGGAAGTGCAATATGACCCCATAGACACTGATAGGCAATGACTTGAAAAACTACAAACCTCAAATTTCCCTCTTCCTGGTTGGATTTTTTTCTCAGGTTTTTGCCTGCCATAAGTTCTGTTATACTCACAGACATCATTCAAACAGCTTTAGAAACTTCAGAGTGTTTTCTATCCAAATCTACTAATAATATGCATATATTAGCAACTGGGCCTGAGTAGCAGGCAGTTTACTCTGGGCACCTTATTCATCCAAGCTACTCAATACTGTCCCCCAGTCCCAAAGAAGTTAAAGACAAAGACTAGTAACATACTGCAGTTTTAGACTGTATTAATATTGGGGGAAAAACTGTATCTAGCTAAAATGTATTTTAAAGTATTCAGCTCTTGAGATTTCCAGTTTGGTTGGTGGGCACATCATCCTCAAATAGACAGCGGGAAATTAACATCTTACAGTTACTGTACTGTGGCTATATAGGCCAAGTGTTTAAATATTACACAACTCATTGCCGTATCACTGGATTCCCAACAACCCAGTTTTCAGTCTAATCTTACCAAACTACCATGAAACCCTTGCTATATCATAACCTAACTGGCTGATTTCCAAACTGCCTGACATGCATTCAAGAAGTCAACGTATTAGATCCAATCCAGAACAGCTACAGTACCACATCATTCTACTGACCAGAAAGTGTTAAAATGATATTGCAAGCACAAAAGCTTCTGTCATCATCAGTGGATATTACATCACATGACTGACATGATTGAGTCAAGCGCTATGCCCTTAATGCAGGTTACATAACTCCCAGGTTAACTTTATTCTTGTCTTTTATTCGATGTGTGCACTCAGGGCATCAGTGACATTCACTGATCAATTACTGCAAGTACAGTACCAGGGAGAACCAAAATATCTGCATGACTGGAGCTGTACAAGATTGCGTGAATTCAGTGTGAATGTGAGTGATGTGAATTTAGCTTGCTGAACTTTAGTAACCATCCAAGTCCTATCCTTTCCCTCGGTTGTTTTGTCTCCCTCTTGATTTGATTTGGTCAGGTGGCAGGTTTCAAGTTAATGTCAGTATAAGCCCCCTCTGAATCTTGACAGTGTCAAGTCATCTCTCATCAAACAGCCAATGCCAATTTATAACTAAGCAAACACTGGCCAATCAATTATCCTTACTTGGAACGAGATGGCAGTGTCATCTAGGCATACAGCTGAACAAATAGGCTTACAGGTTAGCAGTACAGTATCCTCAAAGATAAACACTGAACTATATAAATATGATTAAGAATACATGCATACTCTGAGCATATAATATAAATAATGATGTGTGTGTGTGTGTGTGTGTGTGTGTGTGTGTGTGTGTGTGTGTGTGTGTGTGTGTGTGTGTGTGTGTGTGTGTGTGTGTGTGTGTGTGTGTGTGTGTGTGTGTGTGTGTGTGTGTGTGAGGGGGGTCAGAGAGAGAGAGGAAGCATACTAGAGTCTAATGTAGGCTATCACTGGTGATTAACAACATATCTCTAAATTGTTTATTTGCAATCATAATTACGTATAGTCTGGCCGATGGTCATGAATTCTATAATCAATCGGGACATTTCTATAGCCTTTGAAGGGAGCCTAATGAGAGGGCTTAATGTTGGTTTTAAAAGGGTCCTACATGTTTATCAGTCTGCTAAATTCACTAGGCTATAACAGCAACTTTATCTAGCCTGGTAGCCAGATGTGCTTCTGCTTTAGTCAACTCCTTTATTGTTGTCATGCCTAACAAAGGAAAAACAGAATTAACCACCAGGCTAAAGTTCAGCCATGACACTCAGGTACGCACGTGATGTCACAGGAAAGGATCGGGTGAGGATTATGCTAAATGATGGACTCTGACTATAGAAATGGTCTATTCATTCATACATAATGAAAATACTGTCAGTGAGGATGAATTAAATTGATTTAAAGGCAGCAGGACTGACATAAATAATCAAAAGTCCATCTGTTCAGTTACTCTTTGTTTTTTCATGGCCCCATTTTTTAAAATTTGTTGTACTCATCATACTGTCCACACTCACCAGCCATGCTTTGTCAAACACCTATAAATAACTATCTTTGTGTGTACGTATCATCCTGAAATTGTTACATTACAAGTAATTGGAAAGGCTTTCAATGCAAACAGCTTATTCAAAACACAGCACAAACTCATATACAACTCTATATGCCACCAGTGCCCTCTCTACTCCCTGCTATTGCAATAAATTATGGAGGAAGCTATATTTGGAATCATGTAACAATTCTGGATTCATTGTTCTGTCCAAATGAAAACAAAGCACATACGTTTTTTTTCTGTGTGGAAGGACCTATTTTATTTGCACATTGGTGATATGCTGTTATTGACAAAATACCTTATGATAATAACAGTGTTTTAGATAACTGGGAACCCTAAGAAAGGTCTAATGTTTTTGTAGCTTGTGCTTCAACTCATTGTGCATATCATATATGAATGTTGACTGTTGTGTTTAGCATTGACCCACGTAACCTTGATTTTAATACTAGTCATGTTTAAATCAGCTACAAATATGGGATACCATATGTTTGCTAGGTGACATTTAATTAAACAGTGATACCGAATTGGAATTTGCTACATGTGCTGTGGCGCAATGATTGTCCTCTCCAATGCAAGCAAAACATACAATCAGTCTCTTTGTATGTCATTTGTCATTGCAACCCATATACTAGGCTACCACTAGTGGATGAATATGCGACTTGAAAGGTTCAACAATTCTCATTGCGAAATTAAACTTAATGATCGTGAAGGCAGCTGTGTTCATAAACAATCAATTCGACGGACAACAGCGTTCAATGTTTTCTCCAACATGCATTCAAGTGAATATGTGTAGAGGAGTTGAACATGTAGATCTAGGTCAGTCTATAGATGTTTTGAGGTGAGGTGATACATAGGCTAATGCCACTAAAATCTCAATAAATAAAATGGTAGAGCTGCCTGACATCTTGTTTATGTTGTTTATTTATTTGGATAATTTAATTGTTATATAACTGTTAACAGTTCGGATAAGCTATTCATAAACGATACACAGAAAAACATTCAAACGCACGATTTTATTTTATTTCCACCTGCGCTATAAAGAAGCGCAATACAGTGCTGTGCGATTTTGCCCAGTCCGTTTCGGTAAGGATGCTGTATAGAATAAATCAATTGCATCCCTGTTCGTGCATCTGACCTACCTCAACGATGAACGTCTTCTCTTCACCACAGACCGAGACAACCCAGAATAAAATATGAAAGTAGCAGGTTTTCCAGCAAAAACCAGGGAGCCCCGCTTTCCTCCTCTTCACTCCAAGCCCCGCCATGACTGTCCCCAAATTCCCCCCTCAGTCCGCGTTTGAGTTCCAGTCTGTGTCCGTGCTTTATTCCCAGGAAGAATGATTACCTAAATTTCTTTGGTTGAATTTCAACGCATACCAACCGCTATTCTCGGGCTCTCATTGCGCAGACTCTGTTCTTAAAGCGGCACACAAAACGGAAGGTATTTATGCCTGCACTCCAATGCTTAAACTGTAAACCGGGAGGTGCCAGAACAAAAAGAGAGCGCGAGAGAGGGGGGTGACCTGGGGGATTCTGAGGTACCGAAACGGATAAAAATAAATAAAAAATAAAGCAGTGCATGCATATCATCGCATTTGCTTGGTGGCATAGAGCATTGGAGTAGAGGTGCTTCCAGAAGTTGCACAAATGGGAGAAAACAATTGTACTTGGGTCCAGGAAGAATCTGGCCTTTTATAAACCCATTTCAAACAATTCTACATCATTTTATATGACTGGAGACTTTAGCAGAATATTTTTTTAAACCGCACAAATGATTGAAATGGCAGTCTACATTGACACTGACAAACTGAGAATCCGAGATCAATAAAAACGACCTCGTCTTGAATCCAACAATAGCCCAGGCTTACGTGTGTGGAGACACATATTGTACAGTGTGAGGAGGAAATTGTAGTCCTAGAAAAGCTTTCCACTTTCTCTGACTCACCCATTGCAGCAGGAAGCAGGGGTGCTACAGCACCCCCTAAAACAAATCTAAATAAAAAAAAAGGATCTTAAGCCAATAATTGTTTCCCAAAAGTAGTAGTACATTGTACACGCCATTACAAACCTTTCCTATTGATCAGAACATGCTATATACTTCCACTCATATAAGTATATCGCTTTGTGCAGGATGTTAATATGTATGGTGTTGAGTCTCTGCCACTTTGTACCTGCAGTAATCACGTCTGCATCCAGCTCTGACAGCAGGTCCTCGGCATGAATATCATTTACATTTTACATTTAAGTCATTTAGCAGACGCTCTTATCCAGAGCGACTTACAAATTGGTGCATACACCTTATGACAACCAGTGGAACAGCCACTTGCATCTAAATCTTGTTGGGGGGGAGAAGGATTACCTACCCTTACTTACCCTATCCTAGGTATTCCTTGAAGAGGTGGGGTTTCAGGTGTCTCCGGAAGGTGGTGATTGACTCCGCTGTCCTGGCGTCGTGAGGGAGTTTGTTCCACCATTGGGGGGCCAGAGCAGCGAACAGTTTTGACTGGGCTGAGCGGGAACTGTACTTCCTCAGTGGTAGGGAGGCCTTGCGGCCCTGACGCAGTCTCTTCTCAGTGAAAACTATTTTCTGTTAGCTTTGTTGAACATCCAAAGTTGAGTAAATCAAAATTTGGATCAATCTGGAGAACAGGTCTATTCATTTATTTATCATTTCAATTAGAAGGGTACATTGAAAGGTAGCACGTTCAATGGCAAAATCTAAGCTGTAATGCATATAATTTTGCACATCCATGAAACTAGCACAAGAATCATGAAATCACACATTGAATTCTGCCTACTGACAAGTATGAGTATCACGGTTCGAGCACACTAAAATTCAAATTCTCTTTAATGCATAAATTCAATGAGGACAATATAGAATTAGGTGTTATTTCTGAATTGACTGGAACTGAAATGGAACTGACCCAAACCCTGATGAGTATACTTTAAATCATGTATGGAAATTAATTTGATTTTAACCCTGTTGCTGAGGTGCTTAGTATGACCCACCATGCCTGGAGTATCCGGCAACTGTGATTGAGATCTCCTCCATGGTCTTGGACCCGTTTTCATGTATCCACGTTGCCCTCTGGATGGCTGTCTCCTTTAGGGGACAAATCTGACTCTCTTTTTGGCAAAAAGTACACTATATATGCAAAAGTATGTGGACACCCCTTCAAATGAGTTTTCGGCTATTTCATCTACACCCACTGCTAAAAGGTGTACAAAGTTGATCACACAGCCATGCAATCTCCATAAACAAACATTGGCAGTATAATTACCTTACTGAAGAGCTCAGTGAATTTCAAAGTGGCTCTGTCATAGGATGCCACCTTTCCAACAAGTCAGTTTGTCAAATTTATGCCCTGATAGAGCTGCCCCAGTCAAATGTAAGTGCTGTTATTGTGAAGTGTAAACGTCTAGGCTCAACAATGGCTCAGCCGCAAAGTGGTAGGCCACACAAGCTCAGAGAAAGGGAAGAGTACTGAAGCCTATAGCGCGTAAACATTGCCTGTCCTCGGTTGCAACACTCATTACCGAGTTCCAAACTGCCTGTGGAAGTAACGTCAGCAAAATAACTGTTTGTCGGGAGCTTCATGAAATGGGTTTCCATGGCCAAGCAGCTGCACACAAGCCTAAGACCACCATGTGCAATGCCAAGCGTCGGCTGGTGTGGTGTTTAGTTTGCCGCCATTGGACTCTGGAGCAGTGGAAACGCATTCTCTGGAGTGATGAATCCCACTTCACCATCTGGCAGTCCGACGGACGAATCTGGGTTTGGCGGATGCCAGGAGAACGCTACCTGCCCGAATGCATAGTGCCAACTCTAACGTTTGGTGGATGAGGTCTGGGGCTGTTTTTCATGGTTCAGCCTCGGCCCCTTAGTTCCAGTGAAGGGAAATCTTAATGCTACAGCATTCAATGACATTCTAGACAATTCTGTGATTCCAACTTTGTGGGAAGCCCCTTACCTGTTTCCTGTGCACAAAGCAAGATCCATACAGAATGGTTTGTTGAGATCGAAAAACTTCACTGGCTTGTCAGTGCCTGACCTCACTAATGCTCTTGAGGCTGAATGGAAGCAACGTGAAAGTGACCGACACCAGTCAAATGTCAGACTTAGCTAGCTTTCTACAGGCACTGACGTAGCTACCTAGCTAGCTAACAATGTTAACGTTAGCTAACCAGACGCCGGCAAAAACTTTACATTTAGCTAGCTATATTCCGTGACACATGTAAAACATCAATGTTAACAGTAAGCTCCAATAAGCTAGCGAGGCTAACATTAGCTAACATAGCTAGCTACCACAACAGAAGAAAATAGTTTGTTAGCTATCACTCGAGCTAACGTTAGCAGGCAAAATGTTGATTTGAGGTAGCTAGCTGACTTAGATAGCTAGTTAACGTTAGCTATATAACTGAAAAAAAGAAATTGACAAATAAATGTATTTGTGATAGGATATAACCTGAATTACATAACATGTATAAGTAGTAACATTTGTTACTTAAGTTTTGCAGTCAGACAAAACACATTTTCCAAAATGTCTGTTGAAATGGGAGTTTGTTAACTTTTGTAACACAGCATTTGTGCACTGGTGGACTTTACTTCAAGCGCTGGTGGCGGGAGAATTAACTACGTTCTCTCCGATCCTCACCAGTTACCACAGCCACAGCCACAGTCATAAACCTCGCCTATTTCTACAATTATTTTCTTAAAATGTGATTTAAAAATGAACCGTTGCCTTAACCACACTGCTAACCTTATGGCTAACATTAACCTTAAATTCATATATTTCAAAATGGGCACTGATTATTGTTACAATTCAGAAGGACTATTTGAAGAGAAAGGCTTCAAATTCAGCACAGAGCTATATTTATGAACCCTGAAAATACTTAGATTTGGGGCCACCACAGATTAGGTCCCTGAGGGCCATGGCATTTTACACAATGGCCACTGTTGGTAATATAATGTTACAGTTGTCTTTTTTTTAGATAAACACAATAAATGTGGCACAGAGGTAGATTCATGTAAAGACCCCAAATAGGCTAGATTATATACATCTCATAACATGCCTGCCATTGGTTGTTTTACACCATACACTTGAATACAGGGTGTCAGGTCAGATCCAAGCCACTAGTAAATTAGCCGGTTAGTTCCAAGGCTTTTAATGCTCTACTTTTTCTTATGATAAAAACACACTTCCTAAAAGGGTGTATATTGTCTGGTGTTATACTGAACCAATAATTATTATTTTGAATGATGATGTTGGAAGTCCCTTAGAGTGCAGGAAGTACACCTTAACTTCTTGCGGCGACCCATACCGGATTCGGTATCGTGACTACGGCTCAAGCTCATTACCATAACGCAAAATGCAAAAAAATATTCTTAGAAATATTTAACCTCCACACATTAACCTGTTAAGTCGACCCTCTACTTTTTCGAACATTCTGTTAAAAATCGCGCAACATTTCAGCGCCCTGCTACTCAGGCCAGGAATATAGTATATGCATATGATTAGTATGTGTGGATAGAAAACACTCAGACGTTTATAAAACTGGTTAAATCACGGCTGTGACTATAACAGAACGTGCGTTTCATCGAAAAGTGCAGGAATATCTGATCACTGAAAATGGAAATAAATATCCATCCGCGACTTCAAGGAATTTTTCAAAGTGAATCGAATTAAATGAGGCCGAGGTTGCAGAGCCTACAGCTTCCACACGTTGTCTAGAGTCTTGTCATTTGATTCGCAATTGATTCTTGGTCTAACCGAATCAAGGGAATCGATTCCCTCCGGTCTCTGACCGGATGTTTTGGTCGAGCTCTCTCCAAGACATTTTTTCGAAACAGACACCTATAGAATTGACATCGCCTCCTGATGAATTTTATCGCTTATTAACGTGTACTAATACCTAAAGTTGCATTACAAAAGTATTTCGAAGTGTTTTGTGAAAGTTTATTGTCAACTTTTTGAATTTTAAAAAATTACGTTACGTTATGAAACGCTATTTTTTTCCGTTTATCACACAGTTTTCATAGATCGATATCTAGGCTATATATGGACCGATTTAATCGAAAAAAAGACCCAATAGTGATTATGGGACATCTAGGAGTGCCAACAAAGAAGATGGTCAAAGGTAATGAATGTTTTATATTTTATTTGTGCGGTTTGTGTAGCGACGACTATGCTAATTATTTTGTTTACGTCCCCTGCGGGTCTTTTGGGGTGTTACATGCTATCAGATAATAGCTTCTCATGCTTTCGCCGAAAAGCATTTTAAAAATCTGACTTGTTGCCTGGATTCACAACGAGTGTAGCTTTAATTCAATACCCTGCATGTGTATTTTAATGAACGTTTGAGTTTTAACTAATACTATTAGCATTTAGCGTAGCGCATTTGCATTTCCAGAGCTCTAGATGGGACGCCTGCGTGCCAGGTAGGACCAGGAGGTTAACAAGTCCAATAGCTCAAATGAAAGATAAACACCTTGTTCATCTACACAGCAAGTCAGATTTCTAAAATGTTTTACGGCGAAAACATAGCACATATTTATATTAGATCACCACCGAAACAAAAGACAAGCGGCAGCCATTTTGTCCCAGAAAATATAACATTTAAAAGTAGGATTAAAAAATAAATAATTCACTAACCTTTTGAAAATCTTCACAGTACATTTAATATTTTTTCAATAATATGCCATTTATATCCATAAAACTCTGTTTACAATGACGACATTTCAAAAAATGCTACTCAAATGTCCGGAGAAATGATGATAGCTCCGACAGATAACGTCAGATAACAAGCAATAAACATGACTAAATATACATTTTCTACATATAGTGACAAAGATACACTTCTTCTTAATGCAACCGCTGTATTACATTTATTTTTAACGTTACAGAAATCATCCACTGGGCTATACAATGAGACGGCGCTCAGACATTAGCAGTATGTCTCCTCTACGTTTGGAGTCCACAGAAACCCCAAATAACCACATAAATATTCCCTTACCTTTGATGTTCTTCGATCAGAAGACGTAGAAGGAGTCATACTTACCCAATACATCATTTGGTTTCACGTTGTGTGTCTCTGTATTAGCATATGCTAACAGCTTCAGCTGAAATGCATCCAAAATGACTTCTGGTCCAGCACTCTTGCGCATCAAAACTTCCAATTTACATATTATATGTCGACTAAACTGGTCAAACTATGTGCAAAATCGAGCTTTATGATGTTTTTAACATGTAGCACAAAGATCAGCGCGAACAGACAAACCGGATTCAATTGCTGGACCATGGAAAATAACGTTCTCCAAATCGGCCGTGCGCAATAGAGTGCATGTTTTTCAGAGTGACACGAGCATTTTCGCCCGCCAAACGTCGAGGGCTCGTGGGATTCTCACAATGAACGCGCCATTTGAAAGCAGACATCGCGCTGAACAAATACATACTGTTCCCAGATCGGTAGCTGCCTGGGTAGGGTGGGGGCGATGACGTCAAAGTTGACCCAACTTTTCTCTTCACAAGAGAGAGTTTGGGAGAAAGGCTGCCCTGAGAGTTCTGCTCAGACATAATTTAAACGGTTTTAGAAGTTTTAGAGTTTTCTATTCAATAATAATTATTATATGCATATATTAGCAATTTTGGACAGATTTTTTTTCTGTTTACTATGTTCACGCAATTCCTCCAAAGGGGGCAGTAGTCAGCCCTATCCTTAACAGGTTTTAACCCAATACTGCCTCTAGTGTATTTAGTCTGAATTTGTTCCTGATATTTCTATTTTATTTGATTTAACCTTTATTTAACCTCTTGAAGCTAGGGGGCAGAATTGTCACTTTTTCAATTTCAATTTCAACTTCCTGCTACTCATGCCAAGAATATAAGATATGCATATTATTCATATATTTGGATAGAAAACACTCTGAAGTTTCTAAAACTGTTTGAATCATGTCTGTGAGTATAACAGAACTTATGTAGCAGGCAAACCCCCGAGGACTAACTGTTCAATTTGGTTGAGGTTATTCCTTTGTGCAATGAAGAAAGAAGTAGGCCAACGCGGAACTGGGGACACTTTTGTGAGTTGCGCAAGATGTGAAAAGCAGCGCTGGTTTGTTTTCTTTCCTGTATTGAATACAGATTGCCCCATCTACAATTTGATCGATTATTAACGTTTAAAAATACCTAACGTTGTATTACACAAGTAGTTTGAAATATTTTGTCAAAGGGAACTTTTTAAATATTTCGTAGTGACGTTGCATTTTTTGTAAGCTGTTTTTTTTCAGTCTCAAACGCGCTTTATAAATGGACATTTTGGATATACAGTGGGGGAAAAAAAGTATTCAGTCAGCCACCAATTGTGCAAGTTCTCCCACTTAAAAAGATGAGAGAGGCCTGTAATATTCAGAGCTGTCGAAGGACACCAGAAACAACATTGTAGACCTGCACCAGGCTGGGAAGACTAAATCTGCAATAGGTAAGCAGCTTGGTTTGAAGAAATCAACTGTAGGAGCAATTATTAGGAAATGGAAGACATACAAGACCACTGATAATCTCCCTCGATCTGGGGCTCCACGCAAGATCTCATCCTGTGGGGTCAAAATGATCACAAGAACGGTGAGCAAAAATCCCAGAACCACACAGGGGGAACTAGTGAATGACCTGCAGAGAGCTGGGACCAAAGTAACAAAGCCTACCATCAGTAACACACTACGCCGCCAGAGACTGAAATCCTGCAGTGCCAGACGTGTCCCCCTGCTTAAGCCAGTACATGTCCAGGCACGTCTGAAGTTTGCTAGAGAGCATTTGGATGATCCAGAAGAAGATTGGGAGAATGTCATATGGTCAGATGAAACCAAAATATAACTTTTTGGTAAAAACTCAACTCGTCGTGTTTGGAGGACAAAGAATGCTGAGTTGCATCCAAAGAACACCATACCTACTGTGAAGCACGGGGGTGGAAACATCATGCTTTGGGGCTGTTTTTCTGCAAAGGGACCAGGACCACTGATCCGGGTAAAGGAAAGAATGAATGGGGCCATGTATCGTGAGATTTTGAGTGAAAACCTCCTTCCATCAGCAAGGGCATTGAAGATTAAACGTGGCTGGGTCTTTCAGCATGACAACGATCCCAAACACACCGCCCAGGCAATGAAGGAGTGGCTTCGTGAGAAGCATTTCAAGGTCCTGGAGTGGCCTAGCCAGTCTCCAGATCTCAACCTCCAAGTCCGTGTTGCCCAGCAATAGCCCCAAAACATCACTGCTCTAGAGGAGATCTGCATGGAGGAATGGGCAACAGTGTGTGAAAACCTTGTGAAGACTTACAGAAAACATTTGACCTCTGTTGTTGACAACAAAGGGTATATAACAAAGTATTGAGATAAACTTTTGTTATTGACCAAATACTTATTTTCCACCATAATTTGCAAATAAATTCATTAAAAATCCTTCAATGTGATTTTCTGGATTTTTCCCCCCTCATTTTGTCTGTCATAGTTGAAGTGTACCTATGATGAAAATTACAGGCCTCTCTGATATTTTTAAGTGGGAGAACTTGCACAATTGGTGGCTGACTAAATACTTTTTTGCCCCACTGTATGTGCCTTCAGACCAGGATACAGGGATGAATGAACCAAGATATTTATTGCAACACAGGGAGAGAGGAGTGCAGGCCAGACTAAGCTCGGGTGGGTTGTAGTAGGAAACCAGATGAGCTGAGGTTGGAGTGAGCTGGGTAGAGACAGGGTGAAAAAAGTTGAATGAAAAAAGTTGAGCGAGGGAAAAAACTAAGACGTCGTTAAATGTTTTAAATGCAGAGTTTTGATTAAACGGTTATTAAAAGTAAAAACGAAAGGTTTGGTAGGTAGCTAAATCACAATAAACAGCACAGCAGCACGACAATGCGGAAGTGTGACATTTTAAGAGATAAGAAGGAGGAGCATTGGCCAATGTTCCTGAGTGGCCTAGTTACAGTTTTGACTTAAATCATCATGAAAATCTATAGCAAGTCTCGAAAATGCCTGTCTAGCAATGATCAACAACCATCTTGACAGCGCTTGAAGAATTTTTAAAATAATAATGTGCAAATATAGTACAGTCCAGGTGTGCAAAGCTCTTAGAGACTTACCCAGAAAGTCTAACAGCTGTAATCACTGCCAAAGGTGATTCTAACATGTATTGACTCAGGGGGTTGAATACTTATCTAATCAAGATATATTAGTGTTTTATTTTTCATATTTGTTTTTACAAATGATAGAATTTTCTCTGACTTTGACAGTACAGAGTTTTTTTTTAGATCGTTGACAAAAAATGACAAGTAAATCCATTTTAAACTCACTTTATAACACAACAAAATGTGGATAAAGTCAATGAGTGTATGCTAGATCCGAAAATGTGGTCGGAGGCTTCATATGGAGGGTGTGACACAATTGCAGAGCCTCCGGATGCATGCATAGGCCAAAGCAAGCTCCATACCGCATCACCGTATTTAAAATTGTGTAACAATGAAGAGGATTCCACATTGACATGATTGGTTGACAGTAGGTGGGGGCGACACATCCTGTATAAACACAAATTCACTTCCTTGACAACTGTCACGCCCTGACCTTAGAGATCCTTATTATTCTCTATGTTTGGTTAGATCAGGGTGTGACTCGGGTGGGAAAATCTATGCTTTCTATTTCTTTGTGTTTTTTGGGTGAGTATGGTTCCCAATCAGAGACAGTTGTCTATCGTTGACTCTGATTGGGGATCATATATAGGTTGTCATTTTCCTCTTGGTTTTTGTGGGATCTTGTTTTCTGTATAGTTTATTTTGCCTTACAGAACTTTCCGCGTTCGTTTTTGTCGTTGTTATTTTGCTTTTGGTGTCATCAATAAAAATAACGATGTATGCCTACCACCCTGCACCTTGGTCCGGTCATTCCACAAATGAGCGCCGTAATAACAACAACTTCCTTCACAATAGCTCTCCTCTGAAAAACGTAAGAAGTATGAAAGCCCTGAAGTCTGCAGAAGCTTCATCGTAGTACGGCCACTTTACCATGCAGAGCCTTTTAAGGCATTGAAGTGGTAAAAACAATGGCATAAAAAGGCAAAAAGCATTAAAAAGGAGAAAATACATTTACAATGGTTCTCTTTATTGGTATTACCCATATCAGCCCATTAAAACACCTAGCTGGAGCAGAGAGGACTTAGAGCATGTGGCTTTGCAAGACGCAAGTGTTTCATCTCCTCACTGGGATGATTTTAACAGTGCGACGCCACACAGGCCTCATGCCGCTCAGCTAGGAGCATACCAGAAATTATTTTTATAAAAACACAAAAATAATCAATATATTCAACTGGCTCGGCTCGCTATTACAGCACCACCAATTTCCATTTAGGTGGACAAAATTCCTATTGAGAGGGGTGGCTGGAAACAACTGATGAATCGTCCAAAGTCTGCCAAAAGTCTGCCAAAAGCTCCAGCACTTGTTGGTAAAGTTGAAATCAGGAAATAGCGTGTTTGTTTGAGCTCCTCTGGAAAAATCTGTTATAGAGTCTAGACTTGTGTAGTGTGGCATTGTCCTTGACTCCCCTGTGAAAAGGAGGAATATGAGCACCATGATCATGGTGAAGTAGAGGATGGTAGTGGCCGACGGCCACGCTGATGATCTGCAGGTTGGAGAGAAGTAGTGCACTTCGTAGACAAACAGGTAGACTACCATGAAGAGACTGTTCAGGAAGGAGTACCAACAACAGTGAGTCCTATACAAAACACAACACACTTTTTAGGTTCGGCGCAATACAATTTTTGGACACTGCGGTGGGGTCTAGGTGCTTGGATCGATGAGCAGAGATAAATTGAATGATATTAGAAAGAAACATTTGCATAATTTAGAATGTTTTCATAAAACTAAAATAGATTTAGTGTTGACATGAAGACTTCACACAAACTGGAAATCCATTAAAAATATATTACACATTGCTTACATACAAAGAGAAAGATCACAGTATGCCATTATTGTGATAACCATGACCAAGTGCTGTATGTATGGCTTCCTCCACATCTGCACACAAGTGGAAGTAGCACAGCAGGATGGTGGCCTTGGAGGAGGTGATGAGGAAAATGATGAATACCAGGAACAGATACTCAACAATCAATCAAATTCAGTCTCCTTGCTTAGCCTCTTAGAACTCTTGCTCTATACTGCCCCTGTTGGAGAAAGTGTGTGCCCATAGTAAACTGAAAATATTTTTCCCCAAAATTGCTAATATATGAATATATATATATATATTCATCGAATAGAAAACACTCTAAAGCTTCTAAAACCGTTTAAATTTTGTCTCTATGTAAAGCAGAACTCTCAGGGCATGCATTCTCCCAAATGCTCTCTTGTCATGGAAAAAGTTGGCCCAACTTTGACGTCATCTCACACGCACTTCCCAAACAGATACCGCTCTGGGAACAGTCTGTACGTGTTCAGCGCGAAGCCTGCTTTCAATGGGGCTTCTCATTGTGAGAATCGCGCGCTCACGGGAGTTTGAGCGAGCCGAAACCTCTCGGCCAAGCGAAAAAAAAGGTGACTGTTACGCGCGCTCTGGCCGGGTGATGTATTTTCTTCAGGATCGATTAAACGACGTGTGTGTTTCTGTTCGTCCTCACGATTTCTGTGCACCTTTATAACATGTTAAAGCTTAATTATGAACATAGTTTGACAAGTTTACTCGACATATAATATGTAATTTCGACGTTTTGGTGCGCATCCACTTGAATTTTGCCTACATTTCGACCGAAATGTGGCTATTTTGAGAACCGAAAGACACAGACTTGAAAACTAAACGCTGGTTTGGTAAGTATAATCCCTTCCAGGTCTTCTGATGGAAGAACAGCAAAGGTAAGGGAATATTTACGTGGTAAATTTGGGTTTCTGTCGACTCTAAGATAGAGGAGCGATAATGCTAATTTTGGAGCGCCGACTCCTAGTATAGCCTAGTGAACGCAACCTGTAACGTTAAAAATAAATGTAACACAGCGATTGCATTTAGAAGAAGTGTATCTTCCTATACATATGTAAAACATGCATATTTAGTCAAAGTTTATGATGTGTATTCCTTGTTAGCTGACGTTATCTGCCGGAGCTATCGGCATTTCTCCTGACATTTTAGTAGCATTTTTTGAACGATGCATCATTGTAAACAGAGATTTATGGATATATATAGCAGATTATTGAAAAAAAAATGAATGTACTGTGTAACATGTTATATTACTGTCATCTGATGAAGATTTCAAAAGGTTAGTGAAATGATTTTTCTTTTAATCCTGCGTTTGTTGATTGCATATTTTTTCCTACTTGGCTATGCAAATGAGCTATGTCTGTGGTGGTGGTTTGACATAAATATGTGCTATGTTTTCGCCGTAAAACATTTTAGAAATCTGACTTGCTGGGTAGATAAACAACTTGTTTATCTTTTATTTGAGCTATTTTACTTGTTAATGTGTGGAGGTTAAATATTTTTAGGAATATTTTTTCGCATTGTGCGTTATGCTAATGAGCTTGAGCCGTAGTCACGAACCCGGATCCGGTATTGGTGGACTATGAGGTTAAAGGCTGAGTTGACCTTGGTTCAAAGAAATTATGAGTTGGATTGCAAATGTTACTTACTAGATGAAAATGCCCCCATGACGATGCCGGGCACTGGCTTGGTGAAGAAGGAACGTTCATGGATCTGCCGAGTGATCTTGTTGGTTCGCACTAGCTGCTCAATTGCCTGGAGCACAGAGAGTAGCATAGAAACTCATCAAGACATTGTTAGACCCTTGTTAGTGTGCAAATTGTTATGCCGGTGTGAGAGAGCAAACACACCATTGGGTGCACACTGCCTGCCCTAGAGTACACCTACAACACCAGGTGTCACCGGAAGGCAAAGTAGATCATCAGGATCTCCAACCACCCAAGCCATGCCCTGTTCTCCCTGCTTCAAACACTCAGACGTGAACCAGTACAGGAGCATCATGGCAAAAACTGAAAGACTTGCCAAAAGTTTCTAATCTCAGACCAGACCATCGGGCTGCTGAAAAGCCACCCCCTTTCCCCTGCCCAAAAAGGTTTCTTGTTTTTATTTCCCTCAATAGTCATGCTGCTGCTCCCCCTATTGTCAAACCACCATACCCCCTCAGCAATCGGTACTCTGCCTCTACCCCAATGGAGATGTATTTATTAATCACTGCCACAGTTGTTATTATGTACACAGTGCATTCTGAAAGTATTCACCCCCCTTGACCTTTCCACAATTTGTTATCTTACAGCCTTATTCACCCACAATACCCCATAATGACAAAGCAAACCTATTAAACATAAAAATGGAAATATCACATACACATAAGTATTCAGACCCTTAACTCAGTACTTTGTTGAAGCATCTTTGGTAGCGATTACAGCCTCGAGTCTTGGGTATGATGGTACAAGCTTGGCACACCTGTATTTGGGGATTTTGTCCTATTCTTCTCTATAGATTCTCTCAAGTTCCGTCAGGTTGGATGGGGAGAGTCACTGCACAGCTATTTTCAGGTCTCTCCAGAGATGTCCGATCAGGTTCAAGTCCGGGCTTTGACTGGGCCACTCAAAGACATTCAGAGACTTGTCCCGAAGCCACTCCTACGTTGTCTTGGCTGTGTGCTTAGGGTCGTTGTCATGTTGGAAGGTGAACCTTCTCCCCAATCTGAGGTCCTGAGAGCTCTGAAGCAGGTTTTCATAAAGGAACTCTCTGTACTTTGCTCCGTTCATCTTTGCTTCAATCCTGACTAGTTTCCCAGACCCTGCCGCTGAAAAACATCTCCATAGGATGTGACGCTTGGCATTCAGGCCAAAGAGTTCAGTCTTGATTTCATCAGACAAGAATATCTTGTTTCTTATGTTCCGAGAGCACTTTAGGTGGCTTTTGGCAAACTCCAAGCAGGCTTTCATGTGCCTTTTACTGAGGACTGGTTTCCATCTGGCCACTCTACCATAAAGGCCTGATTGGTGGAGTGCTGCAGAGATGTCCTTCTGGATAATTCTCCCATCTCCACACAGGAACTCTGGAGCTCTGTCATAGTGATTATCGGGTTCTTGACCAAGGCCCCGATTGCTCAGTTTGGCCGGGTGGCCAGCTCTAGGAATAGTTTTGGTGGTTCCAAACTTCTTCAATTTAAGAGTGATGGAGGCCACTAAGTTCTTGGGGATCTTCAATGCGGCAGAATGTTTTTGCCACCCTTCCCTAGATCTTTGCCTCGACACAATCCCGGCTCACCAGACAATTCCTTTGACCCTCCACTGTCAACTGTGGGACCTTATATAGACAGTGTGTGTGCCTTTCCAAATAATGTACAATCAATTGAATTTACTCCAGGTGGACTCCAATCAAGTTGTAGAAACATCTCACGGATGAGCAATGGAAACAGGATGCACCTGAGCTCAATTTTCAGTCTCATAGCAATGTCTGAATACAGTATTTCGTTTTTTTTTTATTTGTACATTTGCAAAATCTGTTTTTCGCTTTGTCATTTTGGGGTATTATGTATAGATTTATGAGGGAAAAAAGTATTTAATCCATTTTAGAACAAGGCTGTAATGTAACAAAATGTGGAATAAGTAAAGGGGTCTGAATTAATTCCAAATGCGCTGTATAGTGCTATTTCTATTTTTGTTTGTTTATTACAATTTTAATTATTTGATTTAACTTAGTCCTGCATTTTGTAGCTCGAAGCCAGATGTTCACTGTACCCTGCAATCATACCTGCAACCCAGTGCATTTGACTATTAAACACTCTGAATCTCTAAAAAAGAGCAGAATCAACAACCTCTGCATAATCAAAACAGTTGCTTTGTGATAAGGTGTTAAACTTCAAAGTTAACCATTGTTACGTAAATAACAGCTGAAAAGTACCAGTGACCTGGCTTTGGCCCCAAGTGAATGCAGGTCTGAGACGGGGGTTTGGGAGACACTGTGGCCCTGTCCAATGTCACTCCTGGACAGGGACAGACAGGAAGGAGATTACCCAACCACTCTGAGGCAGTGGGTGTGTGGCTAGTGAGACAGAGGTGTGCTTACAGATCTGAAAGATAGGCACAGCATTATTTGAATCAGAAGTCAGTTCACTTGATAATTCAGCGGAATTCAGTATTCTTCATACTAATGATTTGTACAACTTGAGACAGATAAACAGTACAGTACAAATAAATCTAAACATAGTATGTAATGTAACACATATAGGTGATGTGCATGTGGTGGTTTCAAATAATTAATGTTACTACAGATAGCTAGCTCTACCCATGTGT
The DNA here is from genome assembly GCF_023373465.1 of Oncorhynchus keta. Classification (NCBI taxonomy): domain Eukaryota; kingdom Metazoa; phylum Chordata; class Actinopteri; order Salmoniformes; family Salmonidae; genus Oncorhynchus; species Oncorhynchus keta. The sequence continues at coordinate 47,773,306 of NC_068430.1, read as the reverse complement.
CTATCTGATATTATAGCTAGCTAGTTGATGTTGTTCTAGTTAGCTCACCCAAGGCAGGCTTTTCTCCTCCTCGCCGGTCTGCAGATACATGACTACATGATCATGATATTGTGGCTGAAACATTTAACAGAAACAAGAACAACAACAACTAGCTAGCTATATCAGTTAGACATTTACAGGAAAAGCAGCTCATATAGTAAGCCAATAAAATGAATATAATGGCATTGGTTCGATATTGACATCAAGCTAGCTAATCAAGATAGCTCTCACCTTTTATCTCTGTAGCAGTTAGCTCTCATCTCGTCTGGGCACTGCATCAACAAGACGAAGCAACTGCACATCTAAATCTTCCTCCCCATCCCCTTAAGTAATAATGCCCTCGAAGCTGGTGTTTGGAGTATATATAGGTGTTGTTAGGCCTGAGACAATGTATATATATCCTCCAAACACCGGCTTCGAGGGCATGATAACTTTTATACAATGGGTTGCCAAAAAAAATTCAAATAATGATTGACATACTTTCATAAAAATGATGAATTTATTTATACTATTTCATCGTTACCACAAGATATAGTCCCAACATTTGCTTTTTTAAAAGCTGTTTTCTAGAGACTTATTTGGTGACATCTACAACAATGAGTTAATGAGGAAATCAGGTGCAATTTCGCCTAGCATGGAAAATGTGCTCGCTTGTCAGGACACTGTTGTTCAGAGGAGCTAGCCAACAACACAGCATACACAATCACTTCAGACTGAAGTTGCAGACTGCAAACTAGTTGCACTTCTTTACGTTGGACCTTTTTTCAATTGACATTTCTTTGTATATATTCATAAAAATGATGCCAGCTGATTCATGATTTCGACTGGCTGAAAAAGGCTGCCTGCCTGTCTCTGTCTCGTCCTGACTCCTGACACGTTCTTTAATATGGGAGAGCTGGAGATCCAATTTGAATATTGAAACAATGTTGCAAATGTCGGAGAGACAGACAGCAAGATTAATACAAATATCCGCTGTTGAAAACTAAATGTTCGTCTAAAAGAAATGTAAGATAATGTCTAGATGCTTTTTATAGTGGAAATCAAGTTTATAAATTGCTTGGTTGGGCTGATGGTTGGGCTGATGATTGAGCAGTCAGATGGAACAGAGTAAATAGCATATTAACTTCATAGATTTAGCCAGTGGTAACTTATGGAATAGACATGGGCTGGAATGCGGTTTCAACCAATCAGCCACGTGATTTCAATAGAAAAGAGGCTAGCTGTCATCAGCTGTGTAGCAGTTATGCTATGTGGAAACACTAGTTATAATTCTTTCCATCATTTTCCTCACCAACGCCTTGCTGCAGCTTTCATCTCTCGGCATGTCCAGCCCATCCATTATCTCAGCCAATTATGGCTAGCGGGAAGGTTCCTGTCTTTTTCCGTGGCTAAACCATCTAGGCTTGTAATTTTTCTATTTTTTCCCCCCTATTTACTGATGGCATACAACTTTGTTATTAAGGCACATGAAAGTTCATATATTCCAGAATGCATTTCGGCCCAAAAATGTATGTTCATGTTCAAATGCCTCTCCTGTGAAGTAGTGACATGCGACATAAGCCTAGATTCCTGAAATGAGTCACAATTAGTGACACAAATCAGAACTGATTATACAGGTGCAACTCATATTTTACATGTGCAAATCATACTTTACATGCTTTTGTCTCTATTTTAGCTCCATAAAATCCACACAGGTCCACAACAATTTACAATAGGTATTTTTTTCCAGAAACTGTCAGATATATGGCAAATGTCACTGTAAAAGTTTAAAACATTCTGCCAACACCTCAAGAGACATTTGATCAAGTTCCCCATAGTTATTTCCTGTTGAAACGGCTTTGGCCTTATTCCAATAAGTCCAAAGTATACAGCAAGGGTGTTATTGTCACCATAAAAGGTGAATCGACTGAATATACCACCTGGTTTTACAGCTGTTACAAATGGACTGTTTCATCATTCATAGGCTTCTAGCCAAGCACAGAGAATACAGCTTGATAGATGTGAGGACGGTGGTCAAAGTCTATAAGAGCACCCAACTGAGCACCAGTATCCAAAATAGCGGGTTAAATTGAGCTTCAAATCAAATCGAATCAAATATTATTTGTCACCGAATACAACGAAGTCATTTGTAAAGTGACTATGCATTGATAATAATAAGCTGCTACTCGCTAATAAGCTGCTACTCACTGCTGCTACTCGCTGATAATAAACAGTGAGTAGCAGCAGTGTAAAAAAAAGGGGGGTCAATGTAAATAGTCAGGGTGGCCATTTGATTAATTGTTCAGCAGTCTTATGGCTTGGGGGTAGAAGCTGTTAAGGAGCCTTTTGGTCCTTTGACAATTTTTTGGGCCTTCCTCTGAGGCCTAATATATAGTTCCTGGATACAATTGAATTGAAGTAGTTTGATGGGCATTTTATGTAGCTATTTTGTGTAGATATCTTGAAATTGCATTTGTGTACCTGCATTGAATAGAAATTGAGCAGTTACAGTGTAACAATGTATAATTACAACATTAACTATCATGTAATAATAGTGTAAAAATGTAACTTAATGCAACTTAATGCAATGGCGTCTTAGCCAGACTGACAGGTTTCCCACGCCTCAGTGACCGGTCCACTCCTGATCTCTGGGATCATCATTTTGGTCAGCGTCCTGCGGCTGGAGCCATGCTTCGGGGAGGGGGGTACTGTCACGTGTGCTCCCTCTCCGGCCTCTAGGTCACCAGGCTGCTCATTGTGGCGCACATCTGTCACCATCGTTACACACACCTGCCTGTCTTCAGACTCACCTGGACTCCATCACCTCCTTGATTACCTTCCCTATATATGTCACTCCCTTTGGTTCTTTCCCCAGGCATTATTGTTTCTGTTCCAGTGTCATGTCTGTGCGTTGTTCATGTTTTCTTGTTTTGTATTATGTTACGTTTATTTATTAAAACACTCACTCCCTGAACTTGCTTCCCAACTCGCACAAGTTACAAAACATTTTTTAAATTATGTTTATGGAATGTTTTTAATTCATGCTTTGTTTTGAAATGTTCAATGCTGATTTAATGTGAATTAAATTTAACTTCATGTGTCAGTTAAACTATGTTGCATAGTAAATCCCATGTTCTTTATGTGTGTGGCGTATGGGTCATTTCTCTCTCACTCTAGTATGGAAGTTCAGCTAGTCTACACATTTTAAACATCTTATCCTGTTTTTTTACACAGTTTTATAACTTTAAAAAAGCTAAAAGAAAAATACTATTGCTGCTACTAATAATAGTTCATAGGATCATTATTGTTATTGCTGAAGGAGTCACATTCAATATTTGTGGGCCGTAGTGATATGTCATTCAGGGTAACAAAATATTGTCATACAGTATAACACCAGTATTTTATATTAAAATACAATAACTTTGTTTTGTTGACTCAGAGAGACAAAAGGAAATCTCAAAGGATGACGTGAAAGATGTTTTTAGATTTTAGCATTTTTTTCAGTGTAAAAGGCAGGAAGTTTTTGTAAAAAACCTAGAACAAATTTTTAGTTGTACCTGTGGACATCAAATATGTGGTATTCAAAAGAATATAATGTCATTTTTTAATAATAATAATAATATATGCCATTTAGCAGACGCTTTTATCCAAAGCGACTTACAGTCATGTGTGCATACATTCTACGTATGGGTGGTCCCGGGAATCGAACCCACTACCCTGGCGTTACAAGCGCCATGCTCTACCAACTGAGCTACAGAAGCTTTCTGGATAGTTATATATCTGCCAGTCTAAGCATGGATATAGAACCTTGTGATTATGAAAAATTAGCTAAATATGACATTTTACTAGAGTACATTCATATGAATCACAATAAAAATGAATTATTGGCTTTATTCTTGAATATAACTAATATAAGGGCATAAGTGATACTCCAATGTACATAAAAAGGCCTTTTAGGGAATTGTAATTGCTTTTTTATTTTTTTGCTACTTTGAAAATGGATTAATTAATTAAGGCATAATTCTAATAGTCATATATAATTTTCAAACATTCAGTCATGTTGATATTTGGCTAACATTATAAAAGCAGTATGAACTTGAGGAGACAATGAACTGTGCTTTTATTTTATTCCAGTTCATGAGTTAACATTGTGTTACTCATCTCTCCTGTAACTTCTCCCTGGCTAACCCCCAAGACTAGATAGCATGATACTTCAAACCTATGCTGTCATTTAGCCACTAGGTTGGTGTAACAAGTGCGCTGAGAGTCAGGAAGCAAGTTCAGGGAGTGAGTATTTTAATAAATAAAAGAAACAATGAACACAAAACACAAACAGTCAACCGACACGAAAACAGTCAATAACACCTGTGGAAAGAACCAAGGGGAGTGACAGATATAGGGAAGATAATCAAGGAGGTGATGGAGTCCAGGTGAGTGTCATGAGGCGCTGGTGACAAGGTGTGCGGGATAATCAGCAACCTGATGACCTAGAAGCCGGAGAGGGATTACACGTGACAGTGGGTTAAGAAAACTACATATGTTTGGAACCTTAAACAAGTAAACAACACTCCCCTACTATCAGAGTTCTAGAACATTGTGTGTGCTATTAGAGAAAGCAGAGAGAAAGCAGAGAAAACCATAGGTTGTACATTAGGATTGAATGGTGGGATCCTGGAAACCGAGATTTACTACCCAAAACCACTCCCGTTTCCTGGGATAAATAACTGCGAGAAACTGGTAAATTCTAATAATTTATTTATATGAACAGCGTAACATGAAATGGATCTGTTAAACTATATACAATGTCTAAATCTGGCTTCTCTATGGCTTCTCTCTGCATGATTAATCATCAATGCACAGGGTGGGGACAGACAGCCCATCTCAGTATGGAGCACAGTTCACAATACCTGTAGAGCTATCATCTCATCGTGGTATCTTTTTTTCTTGTGACAGGCAGGCCTACATTATATGCAGCATAGCCTATTCTACATTTGCATTGACAAGAACCAAATCATTTACCCATCTCCATCTGGCTTTCGGGGACACCTTATTTTTTTTGTGTAAAAGCTGCAGAGTTTTAAAACCTACATTGTTGCTTTAAATCAGTGCATGTGCTAGCACTCTCCCGTAGTCTTTCTCTCTCTATGAATTCCATTCAAATTGCATCCAAAATAGACAGGCTAATTCTGTTCAATATTGAAATATATCAGTGGAGGTTCCTTAGAGAAGGGGAGGACCATCCTCCACAGTGAATTTCTTAAAAAAAAATGTAAGTGAAACATTAAAAAAGTGATATTTTTTAGATAAAACTAGACTAAATATATTCACGTCACCAAATAATTTATTAAAACATGCTGTTTTGCGATGAAGGTCTACAGTAGCCTCAACAGCACTCTCTGGGGTAGCATTGATTTCAATTCAAAACCTAGGACGCTCATGGTTCCCCCCTTCCATAGACTTAAACTGTAATTATGATAACATCTGGAGAACGTCCTAAAACCGATCAGAGCTCTTACAGCATGAACTGACATGTTCTCCACCCAATCAAAGGATCAGATAATGAATCTATCTTCAGCTAGCTAGCACTGCAGTGCATAACATGTGGTGAGTAGCTGATTCAAACAGTTAACATTCATTTCATCAAAAATGAAGGAGACGGAATAGATAGAGCGAGAGAGAATTTTTTTTTTTTTCACTTATCTAGCGAATGCAGCTAGCTAGTTTAGCCTACTCAAACACCTGGCTCAAACAGAGATGTTAGCCAGCTTGTTATGGCTATCAAATACTAGATCTCTTCCAAGTCAAGTTAAGCTTTTGGTTTTAGAAATGCATTGCCACTGGGGCCCGCCAGTGTAACTGTTAAAGAAATCAGCCAAGACCTCAGAATTTTTTTTGTAGACCTCAACAAGTCTGGTTCATCCTTGGGAGCAATTTCCAAGCGTCTGAAGGTACCACGTTCATCTGTACAAACAATAGTACGCTGTAACGTCGTTCTTCGTTTGTAGAAAGAGAGTCGGACCGAAATGCAGCGTGGTGGTTACTCATGACTTTAATGAAAAAAGTGACACATAAAATAACTATACAGATACAAAAACAACAAACGGAACGTGAAACCTAATTACAGCCTATCTGGTGAAACTACACAGAGACAGGAACAATCACCCACGAAATACAAAGCGAAACCCAGGCTACCTAAATACGGTTCCCAATCAGAGACAACGAAAATCACCTGACTCTGATTGAGAACCGCCTCAGGCAGCCAAACCTTTACTAGACACACCCCTAATCAACCACAATCCCAATGCCTACAAAAACCCCAATACGACAATAAAATAAACCCATGTCACACCCTGGCCTGAACAAATAATTAAAGAAAACACAAAATACTAAGACCAAGACGTGACAGAACCTCCCCCCCCTAAGGTGCGGACTCCCGGACGCACCTCAAAACCATAGGGAGGGTCCAGGTGGGCGTCTGTCCATGGTGGCGGTTCCGGCTCGGGACGTGGACCCCACTCCATTAATGTCCTAGTTCCTCCCCTTCGCGTCCTGGGATAATCCACCCTCGCCGCCGACCATGGCCTAATAGTCCTCACCCAGAACCCCACTGAACTGAGGAGCAGCTCGTGACTGAGGGGCAGCTCGGGACTGAGGGACAGCTCGGGACTGAGGGGCAGCTCGGGACTGAGGCAGCTCGGGCTGAGGAGAAGCTCGGGACTACTGAGGGGAAGCTCGGGACTACTGAGGGGAAGCTCGGGACTGAGGGGAAGCCCAGTACTGAGAGAAAGCCCAGTACTGAGAGGAAGCCCAGTACTGAGAGGAAGCCCAGTACTGAGAGGAAGCCCAGTACTGAGATGAAGCTCAGGCAGGTGGTAGGCTCCGGTAGATCCTGGCTGGCTGGCGGATCTGGAAGATTCTGGTTGACTGGCAGATCTGGAAGAGACTGGTTGACTGGCAGATCTGGAAGAGACTGGTTGACTGGCAGATCTGGAAGAGACTGGTTGACTGGCAGATCTGGAAGAGACTGGTTGACTGGCAGATCTGGAAGAGACTGGTTGACTGGCAGATCTAGAAGATCATGGCTGACTGGCAGATCTAGCTGCTCTATGCAGACTGACAGCTCCTTGCAGACTGACAGCTCTGGCGGCTCCATGCAGGCTGACAGCTCCTTGCAGACTGACAGCTCCTTGCAGACTGGCAGCTCTTTGTAGACTGACAGCTCTGGCTGCTTCAAACAGACTGACAGCTTTGACTGCTCAATGCAGGCTGACAGCTCTGACTGCTCCATGCAGGCTGACAGCTCTGGCTGCTTTATGCAGACTGACAGCTCTGAGTGCTCCATGCAGGCTGACAGCACCCTGCAGACTGGCAGCTCCTTGCAGACTGACAGCTCCTTGCAGACTGGCAGCTCTTTGCAGACTGGCAGCTCTTTGCAGACTGACAGCTCTGACTGCTCCATGCAGGCTGACAGCACCCTGCAGACTGGCAGCTCTTTGCAGACTGACAGCTCTGGCTGCTTCATGCAGACGGACAGCTCCCTGCAGACTGGCAGCTCAGGCTGCTCCGAACAGGCAGGAGGCTCCGACAGCGCAGGAGAGGAGAAATGCTCTGGCTGTGCTGAACAGGCGAGGCGCACAGAAGGCCTGGTGCGTGGTGCTGGCACTGGTGATACTGGAGCGAGGACACGCACAGGAAGCCTGGTGCGGGGAGCTGCTACCGGAGGACTGGTGTATGGAGGTGGCTCTGGATAGACCGGACCGTGCAGGCGCACTGGAGCTCTTGAGCACCGAGCCTGCCCAAGCTTACCTGGCTCGATGCCCACTCTAGCCCGGCCAATACGAAGGACTGGTATGAACCGCACCGGGCTATGCACCCGCACTGGAAACACCGTGCGCTCCATAGCATAACACGGTGTCTGCCCGGTCTCTCTAGCCCACCGGTAAGCACAGGGAGTTTGCGCAGGTCTCCTACCTGGCATAGCCATACTCCCTTTAAGCCCCCCCCCAATATTTTTTTTTGGGCTGCTTTTCGGGCTTCCATCTGCGTCGCCGTGCTGCCTCCTCATACCAGCGCCTCTCCACTTTAGCCGCCTCTAGTTCCTCCTTGGGGCGGCGATATTCACCAGGTTGAGCCCAGGGTCCTTTTCCGTCCAGTTCTTCCTCCCATGTCCAATTCTCCAAGAGGTGCAGCCTCTCCCACTGCAACTGCTCTTCACGATTAACAGGGAGAGTAGGCTCAGGTCTGACTCCTGACTCTGCTACTCTCTCCCTGAGCCCTCCCCCAATAAATATTTGGGGGTGACTTTCGGGTTTCGCTCTGCGCCGCCGTGTCTTTCTTTTCGACTCCATTCCCCTATAGCCCTCTTCGCACTGCTCCAGCGAATCCCAGGCGGGCTCCGGCAATCCCTCTGGGTCGGCCACCCACCTGTCTATTTCTTCCCACGTCGTATACTCCAAGCCTCTGCTGTCCATAACGTCCTCCCTTCGCTGCTGCCTGTTAACACGCTGCTCGGTCCGAGTGTGGTGGGTGATTCTGTAACGTCGTTCTTCGTTTGTAGAAAGAGAGTCGGACCGAAATGCAGCGTGGTGGTTACTCGTGACTTTAATGAAAAAAGTGACACATAAAATAACTATACAAATACAAAAACAACAAACGGAACGTGAAACCTAATTACAGCTTATCTGGTGAAACTACACAGAGACAGGAACAATCACCCACGAAATACAAAGCGAAACCCAGGCTACCTAAATACGGTTCCCAATCAGACAACGAAAATCACCTGACTCTGATTGAGAACCGCCTCAGGCAGCCAAGCCTATACTAGACACACCCCTAATCAACCACAATCCCAATGCCTACAAAAACCCCAATACGACAATACAATAAACCCATGTCACACCCTGGCCTGAACAAATAATTAAAGAAAACACAAAATACTAAGACCAAGGCGTGACATACGCAAGTATAACCACTATGGGACCATGCAGCCGTCATACCGCCCAGGAAGGAGACGTGTTCTGTGTGTTCTGATCAACGTACTTTGGTACAAAAAAGCGCAAATCAATCCCAGAACAACAGCAAAGGACCTTGTGAAGATGCTGGAGGAAACAGGTACAAAAGCATCTATATCCACATATATCGACATAACCTGAAAGGCCGCTCAGCAAGGAAGAGGCCACTGCTCTTAAACTGCCATTAAAAAAGCCAGACTACATTTTGCAACTGCACATGGGGACAAAGATCGTACTTTTTTGGAGGAATGTTCTCTGGTCTGATGAAACAAAAAAATAACTGTTTGGCCATAATGACCATTGTTATGTTTGGAGGAACAAGGGGGAGGCTTGCAAGTCAAGAACACCATCCCAACCGCAGAGCATGGGGTGGCATCACCATGTTGTGGGGGTGGGGTGCTTTGCTGCAGGAGGGTCTGGTGCACTTCACAAAAAATATGGCAACATGAGGATGGAAAAGTACATTGAGTCAACATCTCAAGACATCAGTCAGGATGTTAAAGCTTGGTCGCAAATGGGTCTTCCAAATAGACAATGACCCCAAGCATACTTCCAAAGTTGTGTCAAAATGGCTTAAGGAAAACAAAGTCAAAGTATTGGAGTGGCCATCACAAAGCCCTGATCTCAATCCTATAGAAAATGTATGGCCAGAAGCGGGTGCGAGCAAGGAGGCCTACAAACCTGACTCAGTTACACCAGCTCTGTCAGGGGGAATGGGCCAAAATGCACCCAACTTATTGTGGGAAGCTTGTGGAAGGCTACCCAAAACGTTTGACCCAAGTTAAACAATTTTAAGACATTGCTACCAAATACTAATTGAGTGTATGTAAAATTCTGACCCACTGGGAATGTGATGAAAGAAATGAAAGCTGAAATAAATAATTCTCTCTTCCATTATTCTGACATTTCACATTCTTAAAATTAAGTGGTGATCCTAACCGACCTAAGACGGAATTTTTACTAAGATTAAATGTCAGGAATTGTTAAAACTGAATTTAAATACACCTCAAGCTGAGGTGTATGTAAACTTATGACTTAAACTGTATATATGTCCTATATACACATGTTTTTCAGGTAATATGTTCAGTGCAGTACTAGCCTTATATTTAGCTAATGGATTATGGGTTATGCATAACTTATAGACTTTGTCTCTTGTGAAATACGTATGCACCTGTGCTCCGCTGGAATATCTCCTTAAAAAAACGATCCTTAGCTATTGGCGTCCCATGCAGGAAAAGCTAGACTAGAGCCTCTTAAGGATCGGACCTTTTTTCAATTTCCGACCTAAAATGACATACCCAAATCTAACTGCCTGTAGCTCAGGACCTGAAGCAAGGATATGCATATTATTGATACCATTTGAAAGGAAAAACTTGGAAGTTTATGTAAATGTTAAATTAATCTAGGAGAATATAACACCATTTTTTCCCATCATCTTTGAAATGCAACTGAAAGGCCATACATTGAGATAGGATTCTATGTGTAATTTAGATGTTGTCCACAAGATGGCAGCAGTCTGTGTGCAAAGTTTCAGACTGATCCAGTAAAGAATTATATCACTACACAATATTTTGTATTAACTAAGCCAGGAGTTTCCCCAAATGCACCAAATTGGTCAATTTATACATTTTCAAGTACATACCTATAGAGAACATACAAACATGCTATGGTAATATTTTGGTTTGTTTACACAATCCCAGGAATGGCATAAATGATGGATCATTAGGTTCCCCACAGAAAATACACGAACCTTCACACATCTGGATGGCCGGGCGAATTGGGTGTGGAGCCAGAGACAGCAGTTGGATCAAACTGTAGAACCCAGTTCCTACATTTGAATATAAAATGGATTTTATCAAACAAAACTATGCTACATTTTATCTCTGGGACCCTCAGGATGACATATCAGAGCAAGATTACTGAATGGAAGTACATTATTTACCTTCAGAGGTGAATGTATTAAACCAGCTGCTGTGATAAGTGTTTTGTTATTGTGCACTATCCTCAAACAATAGCATAGTATATTTTTGTTGTAATAGCTCCTGTAAATTGGAAACTACAGTTACATTAACAAGAATTTAAGTGTTCTGCCCATATAAGACATGTCTACGTCTAGGAAAGTTGGCTGCTGTTTACAGCATCATTCTAGTCTCATTTTCGCATATTGAGCAACACCTGTCCTGGTTTAGGGACACCAATCCCATAGAGGCTAGAATAGCTTGCTGGAATATTTTTTGTTGTCATTGCATTTATTTTACCGATACTCTATTCGAAGAGGGATTACAAGCCCTTGTTTTCTGAATGTTAAATACATCAGACTATTGAACTCACGGGTAGATTGAAAGAAGAGCGAACGCTATGGTTCAGTGATTTATTCTGATTCAGAGGGGCTGAGTTAAACGGAGAAGACACATTTCAGTTGAATGCGTTGTTGTACAACTGACGAGGTATCTCCCTTTCCCTTATTCAGACCCATGACCAATCAATCTTCGTGAAGAGAAGTGAAAGCCGTCTGCATCTAATTATAGTCCTATATTATTCAAACATATCATTAGAATGGTGAAGATAACGACAACAAAACGTATTTAATGTAACTGTTGAAAGCAAGTGAGGAATGAAGCAACAATAGAGAGCAAAAGAGGAGGAAGGCTAATAACATTAGGGAAAATATTATGCATTCGGAAAGTATTCAGACCCCTTGACTTTTTCCACATTTTGTTTTACGTTACAGCCTTATTCTAAAATCGATTAAGTACATATTGTACATATTGTACATTTTTTAAAATGTTTGCAAATGTATAAAAAAAACTGAAACAGAAATACCTTATTTACATAAGTATTCAGAACCTTTGCTCTGAGACTCGAAATTGATTCATCCCATTTCCATTGATCATCCTTGAGATGTCTCTTCAACTTGACTATAGTTCACCTATGGTCCCACAGTTGACAGTGAATCCATTTTAGAATAAGGCTGTAACATTTCAAAATGTGGAAAAAGTTACGGGGTCTGAATAATTTATGCGTATATGCGTCAGCCTACTAACTATACAAATAGGCCCGATTATATTTCAAAATTAAAATCTAATTCACTAGCTTATTCTTGCAACTTTGTAGGCCGCATGTGCTGCACCAGAATCGCAGGTTGTCTCCCACTTTATCCTGATTTGAACAACTGGAGCATGTTCATTTATTTACCCAAGAGAGCATATAGCAGGAGCTAGGTACATCTATGTGCTTTTATGTTTTTCTATCATGTATTGGATGTATTGGATAACAGCACAATCATTTAGTATTTTTTGGGCTCATAAAATATCTTTAATGTCGTGCTCATCAGGCTCAGGTAGCATCAAGGTTTGAGTTTTTTTTTAAATCAAAGCTCAAAGAACCTTGGCGTGATCCTGGACAACACCCTGTCGTTCTCAACTAACATCAAGGCGGTGGCCCGTTCCTGTAGGTTCATGCTCTACAACATCCGCAGAGTACGACCCTGCCTCACACAGGAAGCGGCGCAGGTCCTAATACAGGCACTTGTCATCTCCCGTCTGGATTACTGCAACTCGCTGTTGGCTGGGCTCCCTGCCTGTGCCATTAAACCCCTACAACTCATCCAGAACGCCACAGCCCGTCTGGTGTTCAACCTTCCCAAGTTCTCTCACGTCACCCCGCTCCTCCGCTCTCTCCACTGGCTTCCAGTTGAAGCTCGCATCCGCTACAAGACCATGGTGCTTGCCTACGGAGCTGTGAGGGGAACGGCACCTCAGTACCTCCAGGCTCTGATCAGGCCCTACACCCAAACAAGGGCACTGCGTTCATCCACCTCTGGCCTGCTCGCCTCCCTACCACTGAGGAAGTACAGTTCCCGCTCAGCCCAGTCAAAACTGTTCGCTGCTCTGGCCCCCAATGGTGGAACAAACTCCCCACGACGCCAGGACAGCGGAGTCAATCACCACCTTCCGGAGACACCTGAAACCCCACCTCTTTAAGGAATACCTAGGATAGGATAAAGTAATCCTTCTCACCCCCCCCCCTTAAAAGATTTAGATGCACTATTGTAAAGTGGCTGTTCCACTGGATGTCATAAGGTGAATGCACCAATTTGTAAGTCGCTCTGGATAAGAGCGTCTGCTAAATGACTTAAATGTAATGTAAATGTAAAACTGATTTGAGCATTAAGGCCTGCAGTATGAAAAAGGCTAAAATTGGGTTATTGATGCTAGGTTATTGAGCTATGGACTGGAGGTGTGGCTTAGTAGGGGCACAGCTTTCAAATTGTTATTTTTGTCCATGTTATGTTGTATTGTCATCACATGTTAAGGTTAAGCACTGACACTTTTGTATATTTGATGAGGCTTACACAAGAGTATGAGTTCCTCAAGGGCCTGATTCAAATATAAGGAAATTAATGCCTTTCCTACGCACTTCTCAGTAAATGTTGGACAGAACACACACTGTGTTGTTAAGACCCAACCAGTTGAGTTGAGTGAATAACCCAACATGTTGGGTTGTTTGGATTACTCAAACAATGGGTTCATTTAATCAGTTGGGTTGACCCAGCAGGATATGCATTGGCTCTTGAGGAACTCATACACTTGTGTAAGCCTCATTAAAGCTTCAAAAGTGTCAGTGTTCAATCTTAAAATGTGATAACAATACAACAGAACAAACAAAACGGAATTACATTAGAGGGTGGCCAAAAAGCCACTCCTCCACCAAGCCACACCTCTAGTCTTCTGAGGTGACCTACTGGGTCACATCTCAATAACCCAGCATCAGTAACCCCACAGTTAAAAAAATTAAAAAAATAAAAAATAAGTGACCCAACGCCTGCAACCCAGCATTGTTTTGAATGTGTCCTCCTCATTTTTAATGGCACTCTAAAAAATGCTGTGTTATTTGGATGACCCAGCTGCAGGGTTGCAGGCATTGGGTCACTTACCCAGATTGCAAAAATGACCCACTGCGTACTATTTCCCGCTGTCACTATGCCCAAGGCTATAAATTCTAGCAAGGGGAAGTTTGCTGCTCAAGACGTGATTTGCATCTCTGGCGGGGAGACCCGAATCAGAGGACAGCTATAAGCCCTCGACAGCCTGCTTTTGCATCTCATGTGTTTAGCCTCCACTCAGAGGACAGCTATATGCCCTAGGCAAGCCATCTAGCCATGAGTTCATTTGAAAGAATTTCTCTCATCTCAAATTCAGCCTACCACCTTCCAGCTAACCACAGCCAGCTGAAGGCTGTAAACTGTTAATTTGTGATCTATAAACCTTAGGTAACATTTTCTGTGATTTCAATTTGATTTGATTCATTTTCCCATTTCAAAACAAAAACAACCACACACGAGGACAAAATGCATTTAAAATAATTGAGGATGATATAAAAGTACACCTTAGACCACTGCACTGCATCTCAGTGCTAGAGGCGTCAGGTTTGAATCCAGGCTGTATCACAACCGGTCTTGATTGGGAGTCCAAGAGGGCGGCGCACAAAAGTCCAGCATCGTCCGCGTTTGGCCCGGTGTAAGCCGTCATTGTAAATACGAATTTGTTCTTAGCTGAATTGCCCAGTTAAATGAAGGTTAAATAGCCATTAATAGCCTACATTTCTTTCATTAGTTGTATCTACTTGGCTATATTTGAGGCAATACCAACTGTTCCAGTTGCTTTGAGATGCCACTCCCTTAAACTGCTTCACACAGTGTTGATCACTGTCATTAACGGTGAAATTGTCTGTGCTCATGAAGCCAACTCTAGTCTATTTTATTGAGCCCATTAATACAAAGCCAACATTCCAATGTACATTTAATTCAATGGCCTTTTTATTTCTTCAAACTATGTTCAAATCAAAGCCACAGTCAATGTTGCAACTTGCAATTTACATTTCAATGAATAACCAGTATTGCTAAACTTTGGGCACCCATAGCCATTTAATTAGGGGGATGTCAAGCCTTTTGAACTGTAGGTAGTGGAGGGTAAACTCGAACTACCCCCCTTTTACCCTCCTACCCTGCTACAGTCTATGATTTGTACTCTCCTACAACCTTGCCAAAAGAGAAATGCACACTACTTACAGCAGGTGGAAAGCCGAGAAGCCCAACGCCATCAACAGGAAGTTAGAAAAATGGCTACGGTAGGCTTCTGGAACTAAGGAACAGTTTTATTGTTTGTATTTATCACCACCTAATATTTTGAAATCCTGAATATACATTAGTGGCACAAAAGAAGATAGATGGAGCACCAATTTGGAATCATGGAGAGCGATTCATGTTGTTGAACTAAAAACTTGCCGGAGATGATGACCTTTTTTCCCCTTTTCTTTTACCATCAAATGATATATATTTTTCTACTTTTTAGTTTACTCATCTGTTCATACACCAGATGTGAATGCAACCTCTGTTGCATTTGTTATCTTCCCTTATTTTTTCACCTAGTTATATTCATTTTGCAACTAAAGTAAATTTGGGCAATTCCATTGGTCCTTGAGCAAGTGAACAATGTTCACTTTGGGCCTGAAATGCCCAATAATTCAATCAGCTAAGAAAAGTCAGCCAAAACATCAACATCAATATAGAGTCAACATACAAGTGTAAGCAAAAACTAAAACAAGTCAGAAATTGTGCTACTAATGCACACACCGTCTCATAAAAGTAATGATGTTTTTGTTTGGTTAGCTTTTGGAAATTGTAGAAATAAAACATTTTCCTTCTTCCGAAGTAGCTGGGCTGGCTAACACTAGTAAACAAATTAATTTGCTAGCTATCATACAGTAGGCGTATATTCATAATTATATAGTTAATATAAGTAGACATGCATTCATAATTGACTGTACCGCATATAAAGAACCCACAAGCTACCGGTGGCTGAAAATACAATTATCGAGGGATGAACGAGTGATGAATTTCTGTGCAAGGTCAGTCCATTTAAAAACCAAACCTCTACTACAGAATGTTTTACTGCGACTCAGCTTGTTTGTTCAAGTGAGTAACATTACAGCTTTCTTTCTTATGTCATCAGACCATTGTCATAGCCAAACTTTCTTATGTTACATGTCATCAGACCATTCATTGTCATAGCTAAACTTTCTTATGTTACATGTCATCAGACCGTTGTCAAAGCTAAACTTTATTATGTCAAAGCATAAAATGTATTATGTTACATGTCATCAGACCATTGTCATAGCTAAACTGTATTATGTTACATGTCATCAGACCATTGTCATAGCTAAACTTTCTTATGTTACATGTCATCAGGCCATTGTCATAGCTAAACTTTATTATGTTACATGTTATCAGACCATTGTCATAGCTAAACTTTTATAACAACCATTTCACGATCTGACATAATGGTATCCTACCTTTTGGGCTTTACATTTAATTTTTGCAATATTTTTCAAGGTTCTTGGTCTATTTTTTTTCTTCCATTTTCAACAGAGCTGTTTGGGAGCCAAATGAGCCGGCTCTTTTACTTGAACAGAGCCAAATGAATGCCCATTTTTGATTAGCAAGAAAAACAGTGGTCTTTTGAAAAGGATACAAGATCAAGAAGCTGAGCTGAACCCAGATCAGAAAATGATTTTCCTCCATTGCATTATTCACCAGGAGGTGCTCTGTAAATGTGTTCTGAAAATGAGCCCTGTTGTGGATACAGTCACTAAAGTGGTAAACTTCATAAGAGCAACATCTTTAAACCTCACTGTTGGAATAGATAGATGCGTCTTGCAGATCTCCCCTAACACACAAACGTGAGGTGGCTGAGTTTGGGGAAGGTGCGAGAAAATAGTTTTTGCAAATGAAAGGAAAATATGTGGATTTCCCTCTGCTGCAAGATAAAGAATGGTTGGCTGATTTTGCCTTCACCGTGGACATCATGGCCCTCATGAATGAACTGAATTCCAAACTACAAGGGAAGGGCCTTTTTGCACATCAGATGTACAGCCTTGTCAAACCTTCAAGGGAAAATTAGTTCTCCTGACCCACCAAGTAGAAGCCAACAATCTCACCCACCTTCCGACACTACTAGTCTGTTCCCTATCGCTGCTGCGTGAATTGAAAATCTTTGTTTTGAGCATTTCTAAGTGTTGGAAAATAACATGCTTTTGGTTTCCTCTCCTTTAACCTTCAATGTGGATAACGCTCCCACTGACCTGCATCTTGAGCTTATCGATCTTCAGTCTGATGCAGTGATTGGAGAACTATTCAAAACAATGTCACTGATGAGGTTCCAAAAAAACTTTTCAAAGACTAGGAGTATGTTGTTTGTACTGTTTGGTTCAACCTACGTATGTGAACAGACATTTTCAGTGATGAAATATAACAAGTCAAGGCACAGATTATCTCTTAGTGACTCTCAACAATCAAGCGCATAGCGACGTCAGAAACTATACCCGACTTCACTGCTCTAGTCAATGCCAATCAGAGACTTCACTCCTGACACTGATTGAGTAGTTTAAATGTAATGCTGAGCTCTCTCTTTCGTGTGTTTTTGTGCATACCCATTACCTTGAGTTCTGTCCGTGGTGCTGAATGCACAGTGTACTTTTCCCTGCGTGTAGTTCATTGCATGTTTAATAAAAGGAGAAAATGGATGTGGTTTATTTCTGTGTATGTTCAAAAGTAAAATGAGAAGCATATCTGGACGTGATTTACAGTATATATCTGTCAGCACAGTAATACACATATATAATCCTGTAATATAATGCTCAAAAATATATTCTAAAGTGGCCCCTCCATGGAAAATAATTTCCCAGGTCTGATCTAGAAGGTGGAGGCAGTTCAGGTGCATCAAACCTGGGACCGAGGGACTGAAAAACAGCCTTATTTCTAGGCCATCAGCCTGTTAGTCACCACTGGCTGGCCTCCGCCCAGTATCCTACCCTGAACTTAGTTACTGTTACTAGCCGGCTACCACCCGGTACTCTACCCTGCACCTTAGTCATTGAACACTGGTCACTTTAATAATGTTTACATACTGCTTTACCCACGTCATACTGTACGTACAGTGGGGCCAAAAAGTATTTAGTCAGCCACCAATTGTGCAAGTTCTCCCACTTAAAAAGATGAGAGAGGCCTGTAATTTTCATCATATGTACACTTCAACTATGACAGACAAAATTAGATTTTTTTTCTCCAGAAAATCAAATTGTAGTATTTTGAATGAATTTATTTGCAAATTATGGTGGAAAATAAGTATTTGATCAATAACAAAAGTTTATCTCAATACTTTGGCAATGGCAATGACCGAGGTCAAATGTTTTCTGCAAGTCTTCACAAGGTTTTCACACACTGTTGCTGGTATTTTGGCCCATTCCTCCATGCAGATCTCCTCTAGAGCAGTGATGTTTTGGGGCTGTTGCTGGGCAACACGGACTTTCAACTCCCTCCAAATATTTTTTATGAGGTTGAGATCTGGAGACTGGCTAGGACATTGGCTCCAGGACATTGAAATGCTTCTTACGAAGCCACTCCTTCATTGCTTGGGCAGTGTGTTTGGGATCATTGTCATGCTGAAAGACCCAGCCAGGTTTCATCTTCAATGCCCTTGCTGATGGAAGGAGGTTTTCACTCAAAATCTCACGATACATGGCCCCATTCATTCTTTCCTTTACACGGATCAGTGGTCCTGGTCCCTTTGCAGAAAAACAGCCCCAAAGCAGGATGTTTCCACCCCCATGCTTCACAGTAGGTATGGCGTTCTTTGGATACAACTCAGAATTCTTTGTCCTCCAAACACGACGAGTTGAGTTTTTACCAAAAAGTTATATTTTGGTTTCATCTGACCATATGACATTCTCCCAATCTTCTTCTGGATCATCCAAATGCTCTCTAGCAAACTTCAGACGGGCCTGGACATGTACTGGCTTAAGCAGGGGGACACATCTGGCACTGCAGGATTTGAGTCCCTGGCGGCATAGTGTGTTACTGATGGTAGGCTTTGTTACTTTGGTCCCAGCTCTCTGAAGGTCATTCACTAGGTCCCCCCGTGTGGTTCTGGGATTTTTGCTCACCGTTCTTGTGATCCTTTTGACCCCACAGGATGAGATCTTGCGTGGAGCCCCAGATCAAGGGAGATTATCAGTGGTCTTGTATGTCTTCCATTTCCTAATAATTACTCCCACAGTTGATTTCTTCAAACCAAGCTGCTTACCTATTGCAGATTCTGTCTTCCCAGCCTGGTGCAGGTCTACAATTTTGTTTCTGGTGTCCTTTGACAGCTCTTTGGTGTTGGCCGTAGTGGAGTTTGGAGTGTGACTGTTTGAGGTTGTGGACAGGTGTATTTTATACTGATAACAAGTTCAAACAGGTGCCATTAATACAGGTAACGAGTGGAGGACAGAGGAGCATCTTAAAGAAGAAGTTACAGGTCTGTGAGAGCCAGAAATCTTGCTTGTTTGTAGGTGACCAAATACTTATTTTCCACCATAATTTGCAAATAAATTCATTAAAAATCCTACAATGTGATTTTCTGGATTTTCTCCCCTCATTTTGTCTGTCATAGTTGAAGTGTACCTATATACAGGCCTCATCTTTTTAAGTGGGAGAACTTGCACAATTGGTGGCTGACCAAATACTTTTTTGCCACACTGTATATACTGTATTCTAGCCAAGGCTCATCCTATATAACTTCTGCTGTACACATATTTTCTATTCATATACTGTCAATAATGTCTATACCCACCATCAAACAGTATACTGTACATACACTGACTATATAAAACACTAGGACACCTTCCTAAAATTGAGTTGCACCCCCTTTGCCCTCAGAACAGTCTCAATTTATCGGGGCAGGGATTTTACAAGGTGTAGAAAGTATTCTACAGGGATTCTGGCCCATGTTGACTCCAATGCTTCCCACAGTTGGCTGGATGTCCTTTGGGTGGTGGACCATTCATGATACAGTACACACTGGAAACTGTGGAGTGTGAAAACCCCAGCAGTGTTGCAGTTGACACTCCTGGCACCTACTACTATACCCAATTCAAAGGCACTTAAATATTTTGCCTTGCCCATTCACCCTCTGAATGGCACATATACACAATCCATGTTTCAATTGTTTCAAGGGTTAAAAATCCTTCTTTAACCTTACTCCTACCCTTCACCTGAATTCATTGAAGTGGATTGAACAGGTGACATCAATAAGGGATCATAGCTTTCACCTGGTCAGTCTATGTCTTGGAAAGAGCAGGTGTTGATAAAGTTCTGTACACTCAGTGTATATATTTATATTCCGGACTCTGACATTGCTCGTTCTGATATTTCTTAATTATTTTAGTTCTTCTTTAGTTCTGTTTTGGATTTGTGTGTAATGTTTTTGTATTGTTAGGTATTACTGCATTTTTGGAGCTAAAAACATAAGCATTTCGCTGCACCTGCGATAACATCTGTAAAATATGTTTAAGCAACCAATAACATTTGATTTGACCTCAACTTTTTCTCCGGGTGATCACTTAAAAATCACAATCAATTATACACAGCAGGGATAACCTTGCTGAGTTTGAGTGGGCATAATATATTCTCAGAACTACAAAATCTGACCTTACTAAATCGGTCATATGGAAAACATAATAATAAATGGTCTCCATGTTCTTCTTGCCAGCCTTATTTATTAAGGTATACATAAATATCTCACCAAGACTAATATGCCCCCACCCATTATTCTAGTAAAAAAATCTATGGAAGTTGGAGCACTGCCATAGTGTTGTTGATCTACCCAGAGAAATCTGACACCTTTGGAACCTTCTCAGGTTTTGGAACCTCTCAGTTATTATGAAGAGCATGTGACCCGATTTGAGCTAGTCCCAGCAAACGCTCAGCTAAAGTGATATAAATCAAGGATGCCAACATAACATAAAGTCTTCCAACAAGATAATCTGTATTCAGAAGACACTTAATTAAGAATGCCATTGCCCCACCTGTTGACCAAGATACAGTTGAAGTCGCAAGTTTACATACACTTAGGATGGAGTCATTAAAACTAGTTTTTCAACCACTCCACAAATGTATTGTTAACAAACTATAGTTTTGGCAAGTCGGTTAGGACATCTACTTTGTGCAAGACACAAGTAAATCTTCCAACAACTGTTCATAATTCACTGTATCACAATTCCAGTGGGTCAGAAGATTACATACACTAAGTTGACAATGCCTTTAAACAGCTTGGAAAATTCCAGAATAGTATGTCATGGCTTTAGAAGCTTCTGATAGGCTAATTTACATAATTTGAGTAAATTGGAGGTGTACCTGTGGATGTATTTCAAGGCTGACCTTCAAACTCAGTGCCTCTTTGCTTGACATCATGGGAAAATCAAAAGAAGTCAGCCAAGACCTCAGATAAAAAAAAAAAAAGTCTGATTCATCCTTGGGAGCAATTTCCAAATGCCTGAAGGTACCACGTTCATCTGTAAAAACAATAGTACATAAGTATAAACAGCATGGAACCACGCAGCTGTCATACAGCTCAGGAAGGAGACGCGTTCTGTCTCCTAGAGATGAACGTACTTTGGTGCAAAAAGTACAAATCAGTCCCAGAACAACAGCAAAGGACCTTGTGAAGATGCTGGAGGAAACAGGTACAAACGTATATCCACAGTAAATCGAGTCCTATATCGACATAACCTGAAAGGCCGCTCAACAAGGAAAAAGCCACTGCTCCAAAATCGCCATAAAAAAGCCAGACTACGGTTTGCAACTGCACATGGGGACAAAGATCGTACTTTTTGGAAAAATGTCCTCTGGTCTGATGAAACAAAAATAAAACTATTTGGCCATAATGACCATCGTTATGATTGAAAGAGGGGGAGGCTTGCAAGCCGAAGAAACCGTCCCAACCGTGAAGCACGGGTGTGGCAGCGTCATGTTGTGGGGTGCTTTGCTGCAGGAGGGACTGGTGCACTTCACAAAATAGATGGCAACATGAGGATGGAAAATTATGTGGATATATTGAAGCAACATCTCAAGACATCAGTCAGGAAGTTAAAGCTTGGTCGCAAATGGGTCTTCCAAATGGACAATGACCCAAAGCATGTTTCCAAAGTTGTGTCAAAATGGCTTAAGGACAACAAATTCAAGGTATTGGAGTGGCCATCACAAAGCCCTGACCTCAATCCTGTAGAAAATGTGTGGGCAGAACTGAAAAAGTGTGTGCAAGCAAGGAGGCCTTACAAACCTGACTCAGTTACACCAGCTCTGTCAGGAGGAATGGGCCAAAATTCACCCAACTTATTGTGGGAAGCTTGTGGAAGGCTACCCGAAACGTTTGACCCAAGTTAAACAATTTAAAGGCAATGCTACCAAATACTAATTGAGTGTCCGGAAACTTCTGACCCACTGAGAATGTGATGGAAGACATAAAAGCTGAAATAAATCACTCTACACTATTATTCTGACATTTCACATTCTTAAAATAAAGTGGTGATCCTAACTGACCTAAGACAGGACATTTTTACTAAGATTAAATGGCAGGAATTGTGAAAAACTGAGTTTAAATGCATTTGGCTAAGGTGTATGCAAACCTCCGACTTCAACAGTATTTATATTGTATTTATTTTTTTTAATCCCAGGCCCCCGTCCCCACAGGAGCCCTTTTGCCATTTGGTAGGCCGTCATTGTAAATAAGAATTTGTTCTTAACTGACTTGCCTAGTTAAATTAAGGTTAAATCAAATAAAAATGATTATCCAGACACTGACTGTTCGTTGATTCAGCTGCGGGATCGGGGCATCACCAGTATAGACCTTGCTCAGGAATGGCAACAGGCAGGTGTGAGTGCATCTGCACGCAGAGTGAGGCGAAGACTTTTGGAGGATGGCCCGGTGTCAAGAAGGGCAGCAAAGAAGCCACTTCTCTCCAAGAAAAACATCAGAGACAGACTGATATTCTGCAAAAGGTACAGGGATCGGACTGCTGAGGACTGGGGTAAAGTCATTTTCTCTGATGAATCCCCTTTCTGATTGTTCGGGACAGCCGGAAAAAAGCTTGTCCGGAGAAGACAAGGTGAGTGCTACTATCAGTCCTGTGTCATGGCATTAGTAAAGTATCCTGAGACCATTCAGGTGTGGGGTTGCTTCTCAGCTAAGGGAGTGGGCTCACTCACAATTTTGCCTAAGAATGGTACCAACACATCCTCCAGAGAGAAACTTCTCCCAACCATCCAGGAACAGTTTGGTGACAAACAATGCCTTTTCCAGCATGATGGAGCACCTTGCCATAAGGCAAAAGTGATAACTAAGTGGCTCGGGGAACAAAACATCGATATTTTGGGTCCATGGCCAGGAAACTCCCCAGACCTTAATTATGCAAGAATGGGCAGTCAGGATGTGGCCCAGAAGTTAATTGACGCATGCCAGGGCGGATTGCAGAGGTCTTGAAAAAGAAGGGTCAACACTGCAAATATTGACTCTTTGCAGCAACTTAATGTAATTGTTAATAAAAGCTTTTTACACTTATGAAGTGTTTGTAATTATACCTCAGTATTCCATAGTAACATCTGACAAAAATATCTAAACGTCACGTTCGTTATACGAATCGAACCAAGGTGCAGCGTGGTATGCGTACTTTCTTTTATTTAACTGAATGAACACTGAACAAGCAAACAAAATTAAAAAACGAAACGTGAACCTATACAAACAAGTGCTGACAGGCAACTACACATAGGCAAGATCCCACAACAGAAAGTGGGAAACAGGTCTGCCTAAATATGATCCCCGAATGAAGAGACAACAATCAACAGCTGTCTCTGATTGGGAACCATATCAGGCCAACATAGAAATACAAAACCCCTAGACCTACAACAACCCGAGACATACAAAACCCTAGACATACAACACTAGAGTACCCACCCTAGTCATACTTTGACCTAACCAACATATATAGAAAACAGATATCTAAGGTCAGGGCGTGACAGTACCCCCCCAAGGTGCGGACTCCCGGCCGTAAACCTGAACCTATAGGGGAGGGTCCGGGTGGGCATCTACCCTCGGTTCTGGACGCAGCCCCCCCTCCTTATGCTGATCCCTCCGCTTTTGTGGAACCGGACCATGGATCGTCGCCGGAGGCTCTGGACTGCAGATCGTCGCCGGAGGCCCCGGACTGCGGATCGTCGATGGAGAACCCAGACTGGGGACCTTTGCCGGAGGTTCCGGACTGTGGCCCGTCGGTGGAGGTTCCGGACTGTGGACATACAAAATCCTAGACATACAAAACCCTAGACATACAACACTAGAGTACCCACCCTAGTCACACCCTGACCTAACCAACATGTATAGAAAACAGAGATATCTAAGGTCAGGGCGTGACACTAAAGACACTGAAGCACCAAACTATTTGTGTCATTCTCAAAACTTTTGGCCACGACTGTAGACCGTAACACTGCCTCCGTTGGCATTTCTGTCTTTTCGGTAGATGCTATAACCATGTATTGCTAACACTGTATCAAAGGTATTATCTAAGTGAGTTTCAGAGATAGTCAGAATATGAATGTCATCTGTTACAAGCAAGTTATTGACTTCATGGAACTTGTTTATTAGGCTACATATGTTAATATAGGCTATTTTTTTAGCACTTTTCTGGGTTGCTTGATTGTTTTTAATCCTTTACTGGGAAGCTTATCAGAGGTAGACTTACTCATGTTATTTACATTTTACATATATTGTTGGGAGTGAAGAGAGAAAGAGGGTGTGTGTGTGTAGATCAAGTGTGAGAGTCCCTGATTGGCTATCCTGCCTATAGTACAGTGTGTTCAGACACAGAGGAATATAAGTAGATAACAAGGCGTAGCAGGGTGGTAGGGATGGGCATCTCAGAGCCCAGCGTCATTGTAGGTGGAGCTGGGAACCTTCAGGATGCTCTGTGCATTCTCCTCCAGGAGGGGACGCCACTTTACCTCCCCCGTCAGTAACAGGTCCTCCCTGTCCAGAGTATCGATGAACTGCATCTGTGTGGAACAAGCAGACACATAAAGAAAGTACCATTAAGACTGGTTCAAGGACATCTATTAAAGAGGAAGCAAACTGCAAATATATTTCTTATGTGAAGGGGCATACCTAGTCAGTTGTACAACTGAATGCCTTCAACTGAAATGTGTCTTCCACATTCAACCCAACCCCTCTGAATCAGAGAGGTGCGGGGGGCTGCCATAATCAACATGCAAGTCTTCAGCACCTGGGGAACAGTGTGTTAACTGCCTTGCTCAGGGTCAGAACAACATATTTTTACCTTGTCAGCTCAGGGATTCGATCCAGCAACCTTTAGGTTACTGGCGCAATGCTCAAACCACTAGGCTACCACTATGTACTGAATAGCCAATGATAAGTAGAACATTGACAAAAGCAACCTACTAAACGTGGTATTTTGTGTTGTTCAAAAGCTGTTCAAAAGCCCAACAAGAGCTCTATTCCAGACTTAGCCACCAGAGTGCAGTTATTATAGCTTACACTGGGGACAGTGGAGTGATCATGGTCACGCTACAGTTTGGGAGGCTGCATAGAGATGGATTTATTTCTTAGTATGGCAAGGCGAGTACACCTCGACCCGGTGTCTTAATTAAACCAGTGGCCTGAGCTCATGGAAGGAGCATGATGAAAGTAATTAGTGTGAGTAATAATGGCGTGACGGTGCCAGAGCAGCGCGTGACCACTGTACGTGACTTCATCGCAGGGGCTTGCAATTTCCTCTCCCGTAGTGTGTCATCAGGCACGGCCAGGTTTTATGTGCTGCACCTGTGATGAAACAGTTCTGGCTCCCTTGACCCCGCCTTCTTCCAAGAGCTCGACTATGCTCTTGCAATCCCTGCGAGCTCAGAGAAACAGTATCCCACTTGTTTGTTTTTCTCATGAAAAGTCCCCCCTTGACTCATAAATTCTTGGCGATGCTTGTAATGTGCGCTTGCAGCTGGCTGGAACCTGTGGCAGGGCCATGTCTCAGCGTGCAGTGATGGAGGACACCTTTAATGGAAGCAGGCAGGAGAGTGGGGCAGGCCTTGGACTACATACACACCAGTAACACACAACAGGGGGTGCCAGTGGAGTGGCCCAGTCACACGTCCCCAAAGCCACTTTCATTAGTTTTTGTACTAACGTCACAGTTCCACTGTTGCAGCACTGGCTTGGGTCGAGAAAACGGTAAAACACTTGTTTGAGTTTGACAGTAAATTCACCACCTTTAACTTCTTGTGGGCAGTAGCGTCCCACCTGGCCAATATCCGGTGAAATTGAAACTACAGAATTCAAACTACAGAATTCTAAATATTTAACTTTCATTAAAAAAAAAAGTTTAATACATCAAAATAAAGCTTAACTTCTTTTTAATCCAGCCGCTGTGTCAGATTTCGAAAAGGATTTATGGCTAAAGCAAACCATGTGATTATCTGAGGACAGCGTCCCGCATACAAACACATGAAAAACATATTTCAACCAGGCAGCTGCGACACGAAAGTCAGAAATAGCGATATAAAAAATGCCTTATCTTTGATGATCGTCTTCTGTTGGCACTCCAAAAGGTCCCAGTTACATCACAAATGGTCCTTTTGTTCGATAATGAGTTTCTTTATATCCATAACTCAGTTTAGCTGGCGCTCTTCAGTCAATAATCCACCCAGTTTCACTCCATGAAAATGCATACAAAATTAATCCCAAAATGTACTAATAAACTTTTCCAAACAAGTCAAAAAACGTTTATAATCAAACCTTAGGTACCCTAATACGTAAATAAACGATACAATTTAAGAGAGAATCGTTATTGTCTTTACCAGAGAAAAATACCAAATAACGCGTTCTCTTCCACGCACTTGGAAACACTTACTGCCAAAATGGGAGCACCATAGAAAAACGACAATTTCTGGGTCATTTTTACAAAAAACAGCCTAAAACTCTTTCTAAAGACTGTTGACATCTAGTGGAAGCCCTAGGAACTGCAATCTCGGAGGATTTCGCCTTATAATAAAAGTGACAGCCATTGAAAACAGCGGAAGGCTGAAATGTTCTATTTTTTGGAATGGTTTATCCTCAGGGTTTCGCCTGCCATATCAGTTCTGTTATACTCACAGACATAATTGTAACCGTTTTAGAAACTTTAGAGTGTTTTCTATCCAAATATACCAATTATATGCATATCCTAGCTTCTGGGCCTGAATAACAGGCAGTTTAATTTGGGCAGGCTTTTAATCCGGACGTGAAAATACTGCCCCCTACCCAAGAGAGGTTAAAAGCTATTAAAAGCTATTGCCCAAGCTTGATGCAAGACACTGTGTGTCGGGGAACAGGGAAGGATCAAGGACCTGACTAGCAGACTGATGCATTGTAGCTCGTTTCCCCAATGTGTGCTGCCTTTTGGTTTGTAGGGGGCTATAGATGAGAGCAAGCAGTGAGGAGTGCATTCTTAGAGAACATATGGCCCTTGCGGACGCAGCCTGCAGGTGTTTCTCCAAGCAGGTGTGTTTTCAACCACAGAGGGCAGGAAAATATATAGAGAGGGCTTCACTGGTAGCTGTGGCAGAGCCCAGGGGGGCGGGAAGGGAGAGGAGTGTGGGACTGGGTGACTAGTTACTCTCCTAATATCGCTCTAATAACAGGGATGTTGCATAGAGTATGGCCTGAAAAAATGGCAGTGAGAGTCACAATGAGCCAATCTAATACGGAGCCCAACGGCTGATCGTGAGGCAGGTGCGCAGTGTTGCAGAGACAAACCAACTAAACCAGTCCAAAACACCATTCTCCAGCACCTAACCATGAGACTAAGGCTGTAAGGACACACAAAATCACAATGTTTAAGTATAGTCATTTCAAACTTTTGGGCTGCTGACATTAACATAATTTGGTTCAAAGCTTGCGTTACACCGCTCAGCTATTCTGGTTCTAAAAATCTTAAGTATGTAACTAAAAGAACTAGGTGCTCGAGGGTAGAATTTGAAGAAAATTGACCCTGGACTGACCTGTTTGAGAGGACACCTTAGAGCAGCTTTGCACTCCTTTATTTTGTATTTATTTTATTGAACCTTTATTTCACTAGGCACATCCTCAGGGACCCACAGTCAATCCATGTATATGAACTATTCCAGAACTACTCCTTTAAAAGTTGCGTCATACTGCGGCACACCTTGCCGGCTACTGCAGCCTACTGGCTGACAAATCAATAACGTGCCACAGAAGTGGCACGTTATTGATTTGTCAGCCAATTTTTCTGTTAATGCAGTTCAAGTTTTGAGAAGCATTTGACAGTCTTCCATATTGCAGGCATGCGGGAGACGGGGGTTCAATCCCCCAACGGGGAGGAAGGAGTAGGCTGTCCCTGTAAATAAGAATGAGTTCTTAACTGATTCCATGTGTTACTTCATAGTTGATGTCTTCACGATTATTCTACAATGTAGAAAATAGTTGTTGTTTTTTTAAGTAGAAAAATCCTGAAATGAGTAGGTGTGTCCAAACTTTTGACAGGCACTTGGCTTAATAAATTTGATTAATATTATGGTGTTTCTATGAGAAAACGAAAAATGAAAAACCCTCTGGGTTTCCGTTAGGAAGGAACAGAAAATATGACGGGAATAATAAATATCAATAAACGTTGGGTAGTTAGATAACCTCTAGTTAATATACGGGCAAGCTTGATGTATAACTACTAACGTTACAGTTGAAGTCGGAAGTTTATATACACTTAGGTTGGAGTCATTAAAACTCGTTTTTCAACCACCCCACACATTTCTTGTTAACAAACTATAGTTTTGGCAAGTTGGTTAGGACATCTGTGTGAATGACACAAGTAAGTTTTCCAACAATTGTTTACATAAAGATTATTTCACTTATAATTCACTGTATCACAATTCCAGTGGGTCAGAAGATTACATACACTAAGTTGACTGGGCCTTTAAACAGCTTGGAAAATTCCAGAAAATTATGTCATAGCTGTAGAAGCTTCTGATAGACTAAATGACATAATTTGAGTCAATTGGAGGTATACCTGTGGATGTATTACTGGGTGACTAGTTACTGATGCAAGATACTGTGTACCTTCAAACTCAGTGCGGCTTCGCTTGACTTCATGGGAAAATCAAAAGAAATCAGCCAAGTACCACATTCATCAGTACAAACAATAGTACAAAAGTATTAACAGCATGGAACCACGCAGCCGTCATACCGCTCAGGAAGGAGACGCGTTCTGTCTCCTAGAGATGAACGTACTTTGGTGCAAAAAGTACAAATCAGTCCCAGAACAACAGCAAAGGACCTTGTGAAGATGCTGGAGGAAACAGGTACAAACGTATACCCACAGTAAAATGAGTCCTATATCGACATAACCTGAAAGGCTGCTCAGCAAGGAAAAAGCAACTGCACCAAAATCGCCATAAAAAAGCCAGACTACGGTTTGCAACTGCACATGGGGACAAAGATCATACTTTTTGGAGAAATGTCCTCTGGTCTGATGAAACAAAAATATAACTGTTTGGCCATAATGACCATCATTATGTTTGGAGGAAAAAGGGGGAGGCTTGCAAGCCGAAGAACACCATCCCAACCATGAAGCATGGGGGTGGCAGCATCATGTTGTGGGGGTGCTTTACTGCAGGAGGGACTTGTTGCTTCAATATATTTTGTGAAGTGCACATCAAGACATCAGTCCGGAAGTTAAAGCTTGGTCGCAAATGGGTCTTCCAAATGGACAACGACCCTAAGCATACTTCCAAAGTTGTGTAAAAATGGCTTAACCTCTTAGAGATACCCCTCTATACTGCCCCTGTTGGAGAAAGTGCGTACCCATAGTAAACTGAAAATATTTTTTCCCAAAATTGCTAATATATGCATATAAAAATTATTATTGAATAGAACACACTCTAAAGTTTCTAAAACCGTTTAAATTATGTCTCTATGTAAAGCAGAACTGTCAGGGCAGCCTTTCTCCCAAACTCTCTCTTGTGAAGAGAAAAGTTGGGTCAACTTTGACGTCATGGCCCCCACCCTTCCCAGGGAGCTACAGATCCAGGAACAGTCTCTATCTCTTCAGCACGATGTCAAGCTTTCAAGTGCGCGTTCATTGTGAGAATCCCACGAGCCCTGCACGCCCTTCCTCCTGCACTCTCCCACCTCGTTTCTTCCTCGTTTTATAATGCACACCATATGTGCATTGAAGTACAGATTGAACTTGTATTTATAATATTACAATTATCCTAATTATAATGCATGTATTATGTATTTATAACACCTGGATAATGAACTTCTTTCAATAAAGAGTTTCAGATTCTCCACTGGTTGAAATTAAATATCTCATTGAAATACTATCCTGTGTCCTCAGATTAATGCAGATAGAGTTCGATATGCATAGTTTTTTTCTGCATATATGAATTAAATATCAGCCTTTACTAAAATCATGCTTCTAGTCTATTGCATTGTTAAAATGTGTAATCATTGAAGTACCAGGAGCGGTAAACACTGTTGAAGTGTATAATTGTAATACATACACGCAGACACAGCCTAATTCAAAGAACGGGGTTTGATACACCTGGTATGACAGAAAAATTGTCTCTCAGAGATTCATACCTGAACCGCACCTTTATTTGCTAGGAAGAGTACTGTTAGAGGAAATTATAGTTGAGATTATTAATTATGTATACATTATTGATTAGAACCATTTATTCTAATACTATTATGTTATGGTATGAAAAGTAAAAGTTATTGGTTAAGCTGTTACTGAAAATATAAGCAGAACGAATTAATTGTCTGTGTCTCTTGGGCCGTTAAAGGGGGAGCGATGCTATGGCTTTTCATACAGATAAGAATGTTTTGGTTGGATTCCATTAGTGGAGAGAAGTATATCTTTTAGACAGGTTGGAATGTAGTTTTATGAGGGGAGTAAAACTATCTCTAGGACTGAATACTACGCTATTGTAAGGATGGGAGAGGGTGTGAAACTGATGACGTCATTTTATGTTCCCTTTCTTTAAAATGTAATGTTCTTTGTATTTTGGGTCAGTACTCTCTGGAATTAAACGCTCTTACCTGGCTTTTAAGACTGGTCTCGATCTACTTCATGCATAATTAACGAACTTACACATCATTAATGAATTAGAAACGAGTGCGAAATTGGTTTTGGCAATTAAAACATAAAGGAATTTAGAATTCCTCTATCAAGTACATGATCAATGAATATATTCAATGTACCGGCTACACTGTGGGGAACTCATGCGTGGTAATAACTACAGTACATGTATATAGGACTTGCATCCTTGACGCAATAAAGTTATTATGTTCTACTCAATCCATAGGCTTCATTAATGCCATTTAGACTTGAAGTTGATACAACAACTGTAATAGCTGAGGTTCATAGATTGGTATGAATATTAGTTCAGAACCTAACGTTTGAGGGTCCATACACAGATAGGCTACATACTGTAGCTAGCTACACATCCATAGGCATACAGTTATTTTTATCCTCCACTACACAATAAGCAAGTAAATAGTTAGCTAGCTGTGTTACTTCAGCTGCATTGCATGGCAAGCTTACACAATTGTACATTCAATTTGCAGTAAATGCTTTACCTAGCTAGATTCTTTACATCCACTGTTTCACAAGACGACAGCCTGGTTTGCTGGTTTTCTCAGGAGTCCCTAAAACATTAAACAACATTAATTACAATGTCATACTCATGTCATAATGCCAGCAAGCTAGGGGGCGGCAGGTAGCCTAGTGGTTAAGAGTGTTGGGCCAGTAACAGAAAGGTTGCTAGATCGAATCCCCGAGCTGACAAGGTAAAAATCTATCATTATGCCCCTTAACAAGGCAGTTAACACATTGTTCCTAGCCCGTCATTGTCAATAAGAATTTGTTCTTAACTGACATGCCAAGTTAAATAAAAGATAAATAAATAGCTAGCTGGCTAATGTTAGCTAGTCAGTCAACTTGCTAAATCACGATTTTCATTAATTAACTTTGACAAAAAAATACACACTTTTTTTGTCTCTACATTAATTACCATATTCCTCTCCATTGTACATTTTTATCTAGACTTGTTATGATATAATAATTACTTACATTTGCTTCACCCGTAATGTTTTGTCAGCCATCTTTGCTGAAGAAAGTCACCAGGGACGGGTGGCTCATGTCATATTCATCATTGGAACCACTCGATATTATTGGTCATAAAATAACCTTGGAACCCCAATGCATAATGGGTGCTCTAACTCCTCGCTGCGGTGGTCTGGAGCAATGAAGCCGTGATGCTGGGTACCTCTAAGTCCCGCGGTGTTTTAGAATACTGACTGTCCAAACAGAAAGTTACAAGTGACCAAATCAGATGTGTGTGTTCAGACAACAGTCATTTGCTGACATGGCTACGTTCATTGCCATAGTAACAATAGGTGTGTGCGCAGTGGTGTAGGCTGATTAGTGGTGGTGCTCCTGCTTCCTATCACTCAGATGTTATGTAGATAGCTAAGGTGACAATGCCGGCCAGGGATGTTTCCCAGCTGATTTGTATGTTCATAATCATAGTTTAAAACCTCTCTGGGATATGTTGGATGGTGGTGACCCACTTGGCCAAAAGCCAGAGAAAATGCAAAGCTCCAAATTCAAATAAATTCCTAAAAATCTAACTTTCATGAAATCACACATGTAAGATACCAAATTAAAGCTACACGGTGTTGTGAATCCAGCCAACATGTCAGATTTCAAAAAGGCTTTTCGGCAAAAGCAAACGATGCTATCTGAGGATAGCATAAGAGAGAAAGAGAGAAAACATTTCAACCCTGCAGGCGCGACACAAAACGCAGAATAAAAATATAAATCATGCCTTACCTTTGACGAGCTTCTTCTGTTGGTACTCCAATATGTCCCATAAACATCACAAATGGCCCTTTTGTTCGATTAATTCCGTCGATATATATCCAAAATGTCCATTTATTTGGCGCGTTTGATCCAGAAAAACACTGGTTCCAACTTGCGCAACGTGACAATAAAATATCTCAAAAGTTACCTGTAAACTTTGCCAAAAAATTTCAAACTACTTTTGTAATACAACTTTAGGTATTTTTTTAAAGTAAATAATCGATAAAATTTAAGACGGGATGATCTGTGTTCAATACAGGAAGAAAACAAACTCAAGCATGCTTTCTGGTCATGCGCCTCTATTAGAACACATGAAGTGACCCTCGTTCAAGATGGCCGTACTTCTTCATTACACAAAGGAATAACCTCAACCAATTTCTAAAGCCTGGTGACATCCAGTGGAAGCGGGCAAGCAAGTCCCTTAGAAATCTGGATTCCCAATGAAATTTATTTGAAAAGAGGGTGACCTCAAAAACAAAAAATCTTAATTGTTTTGTCCTCGGGATTTCGCCTGCTACATAAGTTCTGTTATACTCACAGACATGATTCAAACAGTTTTAGAAACTTCAGAGTTTTCCATCCAAATCCAAATACTAATAATATGCATTTACTTATCTTCTGGGGATGAGTAGCAGGCTGTTGAAATTGGGCATGCTTTTCATCCAAAATTCCAAATGCTGCCCCCTATCCTAGAGAAGTTAAGAACACTTTTAAAGCCTCAAAAGAATATGATGGTCCAACTTTCAAAACAATAATTTTTTGGATAGCCACAGCAGTCAACTAGCTAGCTAGGTGGCTGTTTAGCTTTCTAGCACATTTACTCATTTGTTTGTAAACAATTACCAAGCTAGCTATTAAGAACAGTTATTGGAAAACAGTCAACTGTGTAGCTAGCAAGCAAAAATACATTCAAAATAATAGCCTAAAAACCACTCGAGGGCAAAAAAAATAGATTTAACCGTTCAGGCATGTCACATAGCCAGGAATCCAATATCTGATTCCATGTGCTGTTTGGATGTTCAGACTGCAGGAAAAAGAACAGATTTTAATCGGACAGGCACATTTAAAAAAAAAAAATTGAGTCACTTCAAACTGCCAGTGTGAACAAGGCTTTAGTAGTGGCCACTCAAAGAGTGTGTCCAGCAGACTGAGTGGACTATCCTTACTTAAATACACAGGTGCAGCACTCATACTTACATACAGTACTGTATTACGTATATGAAGGTCAGTAATAAGACTCATGGGGTTATGATAAGGAATGCACGATAATAGACTCAGGGGTGTAGAAGCACAGAACAAAAGAGGCTACGACAAGAACGAATCAGAGAACACCTCTTGAGAAATCTTCCATACAAACTCAGCAGCTTGAAAAACAATGTGACCTGGAAGCTGTTTGAGAACTCATGATGGCTGCATTTACACAGGCAGCCCAATTCTGATGTTTTTCCACTAATTGGATCTTTTTCAGAGCTGGTCTGATTGGACAAAATACCAATTAGTGAACAAAACAAAGAATTGGGCTGCCTGTGTAAACACCACTAATGAGGACCTATGTTTTACCTGTTTAACACACCCCATGTCACATTTCTAGAGTGATGAGACACAAATGCATAGAAAATATGCCAATTTGGAGCAGGGGCGATAGTGAGAAGAATTAACTCCCTCCTAGAACAATAACAAGAGGTCCTTAAAATACAAGTACCAGTCCCTTAAAGCCAGAGTCAGTTAGTCCCAAATAAAAACATTCTGGTTTAGTACATCGCAAAACATATAAATGAGGTTTTACAAATAAGTACAGGAGCTTGTTTACAAATTGCAGGTTAGATTTCTCCAGATAATTGTAGGAATAGGCTTATTGATCATTTATCTTGTGCACATTATATCTATTCCTCTGATCCATCCAGGAATACAGCAACACATCAACAATACATATATCTAGCTATAGTGGCAAGAAAAAGTATGTGAACCCTTAGGCTAATGACTTCTCCAAAAGCTAATTGTAGTCAGCTAACCCAGAGTCCAATCAATGAAACGAGATTGGAGATGTTGGTTAGAGCTGCCTTGTAGAAGCAGGTACCCAGGTACCCTGAGAAGCATCCCCACACATGAATGTTCTCAGGATGCTTTACTGTTGGCATGACACAGGACTGACACTTTGTCTTCTCCGGACAAGTGTTTTTCCGGATGCCCCAAACAATTGAAAAGGGAATTCATCAGAGAAAATGACTTTACCCCAGTCCTCAACAGTCCAATCCCTGTACCTTTTGCAGAATATCAGTCTGTCCCTGATGTTTTTCCTGGAGAAAAGTGGCTTCTTTGCTGCCCTTCTTGACACCAAAAGTCTTTGCATGCAGATGCACTCACACCTGCCTGCTGCCATTCCTGAGCAAGCTCTGTACTGGTGGTGCCTTGATCCTGCAGCTGAATCATCTTTAGAAGACGGTCCTGGCGCTTGCTGGACTTTCTTGGGCACCCTGAAGTCTTCTTCACAACAATTGAACCGCTCTCCTTGAAGTTCTTGATGATACGATAAATGGTTGATTGAGGTGCAATCATACTGGCAGCAATATCCTTGCCTGTGAAGCCCCTTTTCTGCAAAGCAATGATGACAGCACGCATTTCCTTGCAGGTAACCATGGTTGACAGAGGAAGAACAATGATTTCAAGCACCACCCTCCTTTTTAAGCTTCCAGTCTGTTATTCAGACTGAAGCTTCCAGTCTGTTACTCAATCAGCATGACAGAGTGATCTCCAGCCTTGTCCTCATCAACACTCACACCTGTGTTAACGAGAGAATCACTGACATGATGTCACCTGGTTCTTTTGTGGCAGGGCTGAAATGCAGTGGAAATGTTTTTGGGGGATTCAGTTCATTTGCAGAGGGCCTTTGCAATTAATTGCAATTCATCTGATCACTCTTCATAACATTCTGGAGTATATGCAAATTGCCATTATGCAAACTGAGGCAGAAAACTTTGTGAAAATTCATATTTGTGTCATTCTCAAAACTGTATGCCTACACATTGATAGGCTATATAGTTTGTTAAAGAAAATGCACTGAAACCAAAATAGCTTTTCTTTTGGTGATCCTCTCAGCTTTGGCTCATTTTCAAGTCCTAACCCTGGAACGTGTAGCACCATAGAAAGAAGCTGGAATGATGAAAACAATGTCCAGTTCGTCTGTTCTCTTTGGTCACAATGTCATCGAACCTACAGTATCCGGACTATAAAGAGTCTTATTGTCCTGCTGATAGGGCTAAACCTGCGGCTGGCACTGCGATGCAGTGTCTTAGAACGCAACGCCACAAGGGCGCTGCGTAATGTTTCCACACCCTAATTGTAGTCTAAGTTTCTCTTAGAATAAAAATGTTAGTGTAACAACAGTTTTAGTAAGTAATTACTGACGAGTAGTAACAAAAAAAATGTGCGCTGCAGGACAGAAGAATAGCAATTCTTACACTATTGTTATAAATTCACCTTCATCTTCATCATTCAGTTAATTGAAATTCAATTTTGAATTTGTGTACAATTATCAGTTTCAAATTTGGTTTATGTCGCCCATTCATTGTCAGTTAGAGACACAGTAGCGCCTTGGGACCCAAAATCATAAATCAGTGCTCCAACTCCCCCTTGCACTGGTCTGGAGCAATGAAGTATTGACCCAACTCCGGGTACGTACTAAACCACAAATTACCTCTAAGTCACGCAGCATAATCGCAAAACTTTTAGTTGAGCAACCACTGCATCTGTCTGCCAATTGAAGATCAATTGAGGTACTGTGGCATGACCTCAAGAACATTTTCACACCAGACATCCCAAGAATATTGCTGAACTGAAACAGTTTTGTAAAGAGGAATGGTCCAGAATTCCTCCTGACTGTTGTGCAGGTCTGATCCGCAACTAAAGAAAACGTTTGGTTGAGGTTATTGCTGCAAAAGGAGGGTCGGACAGTTATTAAACCCAAGGGTTCGCATACTTTTTACACCCTACACTGCAAATGTTTACACGGTGTTTTCAATAAAGACATGAAAACGTATAATTGTTGGTGTATTATTAGTTTAAGCTGACTATAAAATGTATTACTATTGTTTATGCAGAAATCCAGGTATTTCCAAAGGTTTCACATACTTTTTCTTGCCACTGTATATCCCTCTCATTACAAACAATAGTTACTATAAATGAGAGTTGCGTGATAGAGAATAGCATTTTCATTTAGCCGAAAAATGCACGTCTTAAAGGTTAATATATATATTTTTGTCATTTAGCAAACACTCTTATCCAGAGCAATTTACAATTAGTGCATTTATCTTAAAAAGGTCCCGAACAGTAATTCTGATTCCCATGTAAAATAGCCTTTTGAGTGACTAAAATGTCACCCATAATATTTTGGGGGGGATAGAAATGCATTGTTGTGGCTGGTTTAGTGTGAGGAAAGGTCGTACTCTACAGATGTTGTAGAACGTGAACCTGCAGGAGCTGCTTTGATGTTTGCAGAGAACGACAGGGTGTTGTCCAGGGTCACGCCAAGGTGTTTTGCACTCTGGAAGGGTGACACCATTAAGTAGTCAACCATGATGGAGAGGTATTGGAGCGAGTAGACCTTCCCCCGGAGGAAGAGCAGCTCCGTTTTGTCGAGGTTAAGCTGGTGGGCCGACTTCCAAGCTGAGATGTTGCCACCTCGGTGTCAGAAACGGTATGCATAAACCTTTTTTTTAACCAATTCTGATGGTTGTTAAATGTGGATTTGACAATATTACCGTTATATCTACACACACGTCAACAACTCTAAATCACTTTGGCAGCACAGTAGGCATGAAGTCACTTGCCGATAATGTTGCATACAACATTTAAAAGATCTATCATTATAATCGAAACTCATAGATGCCTTAAATTGCCCAATTTATAGGCATGCCCAATATAGGCATCTTGTTTAACAACGTGATGTTGCACTCCAAAGGGATAACTTGAATTAACCTCTTTGGGCTAGGGGGAAGTATTTTGACATCTGGATGAAAAGCGTGCCCAAAGTAAACTGCCTGTTACTCCGGCCCAGAAGCTAGGATATGCATATAATTGGTAGATTTGGATAGAAAACACTATAAAGTTTATAAAACTGTTCAAATAATGTCTGTGAGCATAACAGAACTGAAATGGCAGGCGAAAACCCAAGGACAAACCATCCAGAAAAAATATATTCAGGGTTAGGCTGTCATTTTTAATATGAAGGGAAAGTCTCCCCGATTGCAGTTCCTAGGGCTTCCACTAGAAGTCAACAGTCTTTCTGACTTTCGTGGTGCATCTGCCTGGTTGGAAAATGTTTTTAATGCTTTTGTGTGCTGGGCGCTGTCCTCAGATAATCGCATGGTGTGCTTTCGCCGTAAAGCATTTTTTAGATCTGACAAAGCGGCTCGATTAACAAGAAGTTAAGCTTTTAACTAATGTATGACACTTGTATTTTCATGAATGTTAAATATGACTATTTCTGTCATTTGAATTTTGCGCTCTGCAATTTCACCGGAAGTTGTCGACGCTAGCGTCCCACTGATCCGCAAGAAGTTTTTAACATGATGTAGGTAACTATAAATAATTTAACCTCTGAACCACCCATCCCAGATCCGGTGTAATTGTCATCAGCAACGCTGAATAGCATAGCGCCACAGTCAAATAATATTACTAGAAAATATTCATATTCATGAAATCACAAGTGCAATATTGCAAATCACAGTTTAGCCTTTTGTTAATCCACCTGTCGTCTTGGTTTGTGAAATTATGCTTCACAGCGAAAGCAATACAAGCGATTGTGTAAATGTATCGATCGCTCGACAAAACAATAAGTACAGTTAGCATCAGGTAACTTGGTCACGAAAATCAGAAAAGCAATCAAATTAATCGTTTAACTTTGATGATCTTCGGATGTTTTCACTCACGAGACTCCCAATTAGACAACAAATGTTCCTCTTGTTCCATAAAGATATTTTTTATATCCAAATACCTCCGTTAGTTTGGTGCGTTATGCCCAAGAATCCACCGGAAAGAGCGGTCACGACAACACAGACAAAAATTACAAATGATATCCATAATGTCCACAGAAAAATGTCAAAAGTTTTTTATAATCAATCCTCAGGGTGTTTTTCAAATATAATTTTGATAATATATCAAACAGGACAGTTGGCTTTTCACTAGGACCGGGAGTAACAATGGCCGCCTTTCTCTTTTTGCGCACAACTCACTCAGAGCCCCCACCTATCCACTTACGCAATGTGGTCGTTCACGCTCATTCTTCCAAATAAAAGCCTGAAACTATGACTAAAGGCTGTTGACACTTTAGGGAAGCCATAGAAAAAGGAATATGGTTGATATCATTTTAAATGGGCAATAGGGATGCATAACAACAGAGGTTTCAAAAACAGGGGCACTTCCTGATTGGATTTTCCTCAGGTTTTAGCCTGCAATATCAGTTCTGTTTAACTCACAGACACAATTTTGACAGTTTTGGAAACTTTAGAGGGTTTTCTATCCTAATCTGTTTATATGCATATTCTAGCATCTGGTCCTAAGATATAGGCCGTTTACTTTGGGAACGTTATTTTTCCAAACATGAAAATAGTCCCCCCTAAGCTTCAAGAGGTTAATGAAAAACTTGATTATTTATTATCCTCGTAAGTATAAGTATTTAGGCATATCATGTGAAACAGGCTTCATCACTGTCAAAAGCACAAGAGCTAGCGTTGCATGGATTGATCATATAGAAATATCAACTTTATTTTAATAACCACTGCATTTTTATATTATGAAGTCACCTGCTGGTTACTCTTAGCTGGTTAGGACAGCTCATGGGGTCTACTAAATATCTGTCGACTAGGTGGGACTAAATAACTAGAGGACTCATACTGCATAGCTTTCATTTTTACCCAGAATAGATGTCTCTATTCTCAGCACTTATAACCAATTTCCTACTCTGAGACACTTACTGGATACGGGCCCTGGTCTTTGAGTTTTTTGAAATTATATTTTTTTTAATTCAAAATCAGTTTAAAGGCTTCCACCCATGTCTGTGTTGGCTATCAGCATGGCATGAGGTCATGCACCTGTGCATAATTGGGGACCTGCGCATAATCACCCACATCTGGCAGCGTTTTTCTACAACCGTTTTGGCTGACGCAGCCCCTTCAAGCAAGATATTTAATATGCTTCACTAATCACCCCAGAGAGCGCAGGGGAAGGCCCTGCCGGTGCCCTTTCGCTTGAAATGAGTGTCATATCTCACTTTGTTATTGCTCAGATATAAACCCCCCAACTCCGGCCTCCCAAGCACCAGCCTACCTGAAACTAGTTTTGATGTGCTATACATATGGTGCTTCACATATGGAGGAGAGCCCAGCTAGTGTTTTTCCTTTATTTTAGTAACATTAGATCTGAAACAACTGCATGGGTTTTGGGGGCTCTAGCAGTGAGAGGCTGTAATATACCTGGCAGTGTGGATGATTACAAACATTTGCAGTAGGCTCATCCCCAAGTCTGAATCCAAAACAAAAAGAAGCTCTGCTTCTACAAAACAGCCTGTGTGTGTCAGCCTTGCACTAGTGTGTAGCTCCAATCTACAGGTAAAGAACAGAATATGCATCGGCAAAACCATTCGCTCAGTGCCATGTTCCCCACAGTGTTAACAAGGGGTCCCTTCATTCTAGGAACCCTCTCCTCTGGAGTTATATAGGCTTGCCCCGGTGGTGCCCTCAGGACGGTTGGGTGGAAGACCAGGAAAATGAGGCCAGATTGGGGCACTGCCACGCGGGACTCGGTCAGCCAGGGCTCAGGAGTGGTTAAGCTCTAGGAGAAGGCAAAGGACTGAGCTTCCAGCGAGGGCCCAGCTCCTGCAGTCATCATCAATCTTTACCGTTTGAGTTCTCATTCCCCCACCGGTGTCGAGAATGAGGTCACGTCAACGGGCGTTTACATCCATCCATGGAAAACAGGTTTTAACCTCTTGCTCCTACCTGACACGCAGGCGTCCCATCTAGACATCTGGAAATGCAAATGCGCTACGCTAAATGCTAATAGTACTAGTTAAAACTCAAACGTTCATTAAAATACACATGCAGGGTATTGAATTAAAGCTACACTCGTTGTGAATCCAGGCAACAAGTTTTAAAATGCTTTTCGGCGAAAGCATGAGAAGCTATTATCTGATAGCATGTAACACCCAAAAGACCCGCAGGGGACGTAAATAGAATAATTAGCATAGTCGTCGCTACACAAACCGCACAAATAAAATATAAAACATTCATTACCTTTGACCATCTTCTTTGTTGGCACTCCTAGATGTCCCATAATCACTATTGGGTCTTTTTTTTTCGATTAAAATCGGTCCATATATAGCCTAGATATCGATCTATGAAGACTGTGTGATAAATGAAAAAAAATAGTGTCTTATAACGTAACGTCATTTTTTTAAATTAAAAAAGTTGACGATAAACTTTCACAAAACACTTCGAAATACTTTTGTAATGCAACTTTAGGTATTAGTACACGTTAATAAGCGACCAAATTGATCACGAGGCGATGTATATTCTTTAGCTGTCCGTCTGGAAATAATGTCCGGGTAAATCTCAACCAAAATATCCGGTCGGGGACCTGAACAAATGGTTTGTCTCTTCTTCGTTTGACCAAGAAACAAAGCTTAGGCAAATGACAAGACTGTTGACATCGTGTGGAAGCTGTAGGTATTGCAACCTCAGCCCCATTTATTGTGGTTCGCCCTTATCAATGGGTTGAAGTGGCGGATGGATATATATTTCCATTTTCAGTGATCAGATTTTCCTGCGCTTTTCGATGAAACGCACGTTCTGTTATAGTAACAGCCGTGAATTAACCAGTTTTATAAACGTCTGAGTGTTTTCTATCCACACATACTAATCATATGCATATACTATATTCCTGGCATGAGCAGCAGGGCGCTGAAATGTTGCGCGATTTTTAACAGAATGTTCGAAAAAGTAGGGGGGGTAGGAGTAACAGGTTAACCAGGCCTGTTTGGGTGACAGAAGCATGGAGCACGGAGATCTTTGACGTAAGGTGTTCCTGGCGTGGTATGGAACTTCCATGTACAATAGTGTAGGCCTATACACAGGTCGCACAAAGCTGCTTCATGTTTCAGGATGGAGCTTATAAAGGAGAGGTGTTAGTTACCCAGTGCTTAATTTGAGCCGGATCCTGCCAGGACTCTCCATTTTGATCTGTTTCGTTCCAGAACCTATTTGGCCGGATCTGGAACCTCGTGGCATGAAAACTAAATTTCCACTTTTTGCAAATTAAAAATTTAAATAAAACAATGAAAGTTACCTTGGATAATTATAATTGTGGCCTATTTTATAATTCCACTGTCCCTCCGAAAAAACTTAATGTGAGAAAGCAGATACATTTTTTTTAAGGGCAACATTGTAACCTGTGTTTGAGACCAACACGTGGCCATGTGAGAAGCACACCTGTATCTCACAGAAATAGAATGATATTGACTTTATATGGCCTCTCACCCTCTCTCTGCTCTGATATAAATGAGCCAGCAACTCTCATCTCTCCAGCATTGCACTTTACCATTTATTTACTTATAGAATCATAGCCACTTGAAGGGTTCTGGAGGAGGAGTTGCAGCACCCCTGATAAATGTAAATATATTTGCCAAAGTTATAGAATAACTGCTCTCTGTTCAGGACAGAAATGAAATAATTCAGAATAGCCTATGACGTCATGAGAAGGCCTATAATTTAGCACATAGGTGAAGTGAAATAGCTTCTTTAGTACAATAGCCAAGCTGTCAATGGTGTGTAGCCCAATAACAAGGCATAGCCTATAATCTGGAATGCATGGCAAATCTGTCAGTGAAGAGCATGCAGACAAAAGTTTTCACAATATTTAAAATACAATCATGGGAAAACCCTGCTGAAAAGATAATACTAATCAGTCTACCTTAGGATCCAAAATAATTGATAAACTTCCAAATGTTTTACCTAGTAAAACAAGAGAAAGATCCGCTTTTGGCACAACCGCATTGGCCATCACCGGCGAGTGAAATGCACATCATTGGCCATCACCGGCGAGTGAAATGCACATCATTGGCCATCACCGGCGAGTGAAATGCACATCATTGTGTGAGTCAGTGAAATTGGAAAGCATTTTTAGGACAATGATTTCCACTTCATATTGTAGCCTACAATACGAGTCTCCACAAACCGAGACAATTGATGGATTCAAGACAAGGTTGTTTTTATTGAGCTCAGATTCTCAGTTTGTCAGTGTCAAAGTAGCCTGTCATTTCGATCATTTGTGCAGTAATAAAAACGATTCTGCCAAAGTCTCCAGTCATGTGTATATAGAATTTATAAAAAGCCACAAAAAAACCTGAACCTTAAGCTACAAAAAAATATCCCCATGTGTGTAACTTCTGTAAATGCCTACTATTCTGCTCTATGCAAATGTGATGATATGCATGCTATGCTTCCAGGGTAGGCAATTTTGGGGATTCACCATGTTTCATCAAAATGTACAGCTGTGTGTTGTCCGCATAGCAATGAAAGTTGACATTGTGTTTCCGAATGACATCCCCAAGAGGTAGAATATATAGTGAAAACAATAGTGGTGCTAAAATGGAACCTTGAGGAATGCTGAAAAATACAATTGATTTGTCAGAGGACAAACCATACAGAGACGAACTGACATATTTCCGACAGAGAAGATATAAACCAAGCAAGAACCTGTCCATGTAGACCAATTAGAGTTTCTAATCTCTTCAAAAGAATGCAGTGATTGATAGTGTCAAAAGCAGAACTAAGGTCTAGGAGCACGAGGACAGATGCAGAGCCTTGGTCTGACGCCATTAAAAGGTAATTTACCACCTTCACAAATGCAGTCTCAGCGCTTTGATTTTATTTTATTTATTTTTTATTTCACCTTTATTTAACCAGGTAGGCTAGTTGAGAACAAGTTCTCATTTGCAACTGCGACCTGGCCAAGATAAAGCATAGCAGTGTGAACAGACAACAGAGTTACACATGGAGTAAACAATTAACAAGTCAATAACACAGTAGAAAAAAAGGGGAGTCTATATACAATGTGTGCAAAAGCCATGGAGGTAGGCGAATAATTACAATTTTGCAGATTAACACTGGAGTGATAAATGATCAGATGGTCATGTACAGGTAGAGAGATATTGGT
This sequence comes from Oncorhynchus keta, assembly GCF_023373465.1. NCBI lineage: Eukaryota > Metazoa > Chordata > Actinopteri > Salmoniformes > Salmonidae > Oncorhynchus > Oncorhynchus keta. The sequence continues at coordinate 47,729,270 of NC_068430.1, read as the reverse complement.
GTGCAAAAGAGCAGAAGAGTTAATAAATAAAAACAGTGTGTGGATGAGGTAGGTGAAAATGGGTGGGCTATTTACCAATAGACTATGTACAGCTGCAGCAGTCGGTTAGCTGCTCAGATAGCTGATGTTTGAAGTTGGTGAGGGAGATGAAAGTCTCTAACTTCAGCGATTTTTGCAATTCGTTCCAGTCACAGGCAGCAGAGTACTGGAACAAAAGGCGGCCAAATGAGGTGTTGGCTTTAGGGATGATCAGTGAGATACACCTGCTGGAGCGCGTGCTACGGATGGGTGTTGCCATCGTGACCAGTGAACAGAGATAAGGCGGAGCTTTATCGGCTCGGAAACCAGATTGCACAGCGGAGAAGGTACGGTGGGATTCGAGATGGTCAGTGACCTGTTTGTTGACTTGGCTTTCAAAGACAGATAGGCAGGGCAGGATGAATATAGGTCTGTAACAGTTTGGGTCCAGGGTGTCTCCCCCTTTGAAGAGTGGGATGACTGCGGCAGCTTTCCAATCCTTGGGGATCTCAGACGATATGAAAGAGAGGTTGAACAGGCTGGTAAATAGGGGTTGCGACAATGGCGGCGGATAGTTTCAGAAATAGAGGGTCCAGATTGTCAAGCCCAGCTGATTTATAATGATGGGGTCTAATAGCCTACTAAAGTTTCAGCCTCCTAGTAGAGGCAACCAGGGTTTTGGCTAAAATGTCATGGTACTGGGTAAAGTTCATGATGCCGTTGACCATCTCAGTCGGCCGACTTGAAACCCATTCAAACCACAGGTTTTCAATGGGAGAGGGCAGTCCATAAGCCCAGACAAAGGATATAAAGAATCTGGAAGAATTATGTATTTAGGAATGGTCGAAGATCCCTCCCAATGTGTTATCAAACAACAACAAAAAAATTATGTTCCAGTGCCGTTATCCTCGCAAGGTGAGGTATTGAAAACAGGGGTGTCAATTTTGACCACTACCTTTTTGAGAAAAATAAGTAATACTAACTAGCTGTTATTGGCAGAGAAGTTCGGAACACTTTGTTATTGGTCTATTAACTAATTTACCGCCTTTTGGAAATAGCCATGGGATGGTTTTTCAATACTGTCAAATCTATTTCTTTGAAGTTTAAAAAATAAACATATTTGTTGCTACTCTTTAAGTAAATACCTGCAGTCAACTGCAGTTAGGATATAAAGCATTCTTCTTTTCACTAGTCACAATATTTTACATTATGAAGCTCACCGTAGTTCCCCAGAACAGTTGAGCCAGTCACGTTTGTTTGTAAATAGCACAATGGGAGAAAGCGGTCCAGCTGTGTATTGACAGGTGTTGCGTAAAAAGAGTCATTCCTTGTGACTTCCAACGTGGCACCGAAGCAACGTCAGCACAATAACTGTTTGTCGGGAGCTTCATGAAATGGGTTTCCATGGCCGAGCAGCCACACGCACACAAGCCTAAGATCACCGTGCGCAATGCCAAGCGTCGGCTGGAGTGGTGTAAAGCTCGCCTCCATAGGAATCTGGAGCAGTTGAAACATGTTCTCTGGAGTGATAAAACTCGCTTATCTGGCAGTCCAACGGACGAATCTGGGTTTGGCGGATGCCAGGAAAACGCTACCTGCCCCAATGCACAGTGCCAACTGTAAAGTTAGGTGAAGGAATAATGGTCTCTGGCTGTTTTCATTAGTTCCAGCTATGATTGATTGATTTTGATTTGATTGATTATGGAATGAGATGTTCGAAGAGCAAGTGTCCACATACTTTTGGTCATGCAGTGTATGTATAACTTTATGAGCTGTATTGCCCGTCTTTGCAAAAAGTTTATTTTCGTTTGCACTCGTTAGCAGTCTCCATGGAACTTCACTATTACTTGTGCTAATTTTGTTAGCATTCTGGTAATAGACGCCCAATGGCCTTTTTGTTTTTTGGCGCACCATGTGTACTAAGCCGGTAATACTGTAAATCCCGGGATGAAAGAACATCCTTCTTTCATCCCGGGATTAACACGATATGAAAATCTGGATACCGCCCAACCCTCTGTCCCTTTTATTGGTACCTTTTCGGCACACTGATTCAATGGAGATATCCAATATGTAATGTAGCCTTGATTTGAAATTACTGCATGAGTATTGAGCAAGCAAAAATGGTGGAAACTCCATCTTGCCAATCAGAAGGCTAAGTGGAGCCATTATTAGCTGTCCGATTATAGGATCAGTTTAGCCTTTTAGGTCATAATGAATAAGATTAAATGGGCAGAGGGGCCCTGATCCTAGAGTAGCACTGCTACTTTTAGTCGCTTGATAGATACGGAACCAGATTTTAGACCGCTAAAGACATGAGGGAGTTTAAGGGACATACTCCCATGTCTTGCTCCTTTGCTCCACATCCTCCCACATTGAGTGGACGATGTGGCACATGTACTTCCCCTCACGGCCTCATCCGCACCAGACACATCCTACAGAGGAGAAAACAAAGAGAGTTAAGACTATACCTGACATGGACGGACAGACTCTGGCCCTGAAGGGCCAAATCCCAACTTGAGATACACATCCATACCTGGGAAGTTGAAATCCTCTACTTATGTCATGATTTATTTAAGTTCTAGTCACATGTTTGTATCAAGTTACAACTTGTCATCTTATCTACAGTGCTGCTGCTCCTTTAAAAGTTGTGCGCTTTCACCGCGGGACTTAGAGGTACCCAGCGTCACAGCCTCATTGCTCCAGACCACCACAAGGGTGAGTTAGAGCACCCATTATGCATTTGGGTCCCAAGGTTTTTATATGACCAATCATATTGAGTGGTTTCAATGACAAATTTGATATGAGCCACGCATTGCTGGTGCCTTTCTTCAGCAAAGATGACTGACAAAACATTACGGTGGAAGAAAATGTAAGTAATTATAACGAGTCAAGTAAAAAAAATATATGTACAATTGAGAGGAATCTGTGAATGTAGAGAAAATTGTGCATATTTGTCATAAAGTTAATTCATGAAAAATCGCTATTTAGCAAGTTAGCTGACTAGCTAACATTAGCCAGCTAGCTAGTAGCTAGCTAGTGTTAGCTAGTGTTATGACATGAGTATGGAATTGTAATTTGTGTTTAATGTTTTAGGGACTCCTGAGAAAACCAGGCTGTCGTCTTGTGAAACAGTGGATGTAAAGAATCTAGCTAGGTAAAGCATTTACTGCAAATTGAATGTACGATTGTGTAAGCTTGCCTTGCAATTCAGCTGAAGTAACGTAGCTAGCTAACTATTTACTTGCTTATTGTGTAGTGGAGGATAAAAATAACTGTATGCCTATGGATGTATAGTTAGCTACAGTATGTAGCCAATCTATGTATGGACCCTAAAACGTTTGGTAAGAATATTAGTTCAGAACCTATGAACCTCAGCTATCATAGCTGTTGTACCAACTTCAAGTCTGAATGGCATTAATGAAGCCTATGATTGAGTAGAATGTAATAAATGTATTATGCCAAGGATGCAAGTCCTATATACATGTAGTTTTTTACCACACATTGTAGCCTGTACATTGAATATATTCACTGATCATGTACTCACCCTTGGCAAATAAAGGTGCGGTTCCATTCTTTGAATGATGCTGTGTCTGCATATTTGTATTACAATTATACACTTGAACAGTGTTTACCATTCCTGCTCCTGGGACATCAATGTTTACACATTGTAACTACGCAATAGACTAGAAACATGATTTAAGTAAAGGCTGATTTGTAATTCATATATACAGGAAAAAAAGAAAAAAAACTGTACAGTACACTTCCTTTGCATATCTAACTCCCTTAATCTACATTAATCTGAGGACACAGGATAGTACTTGAATGAGATACTTAATTTCAACCAGTGGAGAATGTAAAACACTTTATTGAAAGTTCATTATCCAGGTGTTATAAATGCATAATACTTGCATTATAAATATTATAAATAAAAATTCAATCTGTACTTCAATGCACATGTGCATTATAAAAAAAGAGGAACAAAGAGGTGGGGAGAGAGGTGTAGAAGACAAAGGCAAAAAGAGATAAGAACAGAGGAGCAGGGAAGACCGCAGATAATTAATGAATTACAGTGCTACACTAATATTCTCTCAGTTCATCACAATTACATAGTGTCTCCTAACCAGCAAAACTGACCTTGGATCATTAACTCTGGGACTACTACATCTATCTGTATTTCAATGTAAAGTATCTCTTTAATAATACTTCCTGTTGATCCAACCAAGTGACTTCTCACCTATGATCATGCTGTGCCCTCTGTGTCAGCCAGTTCAGATGCGGGAAAGGTTCACCAACACAGATGATATAAGCTAGAGGATTTAGGGAGGAGAAGGATGAAGTGAAGGAGAGATCGTTATTGGAGAAAATAAGGTAGTTAAAGAGACCGTGTTCAACAGGAATCTCTGCGTGTGTGTGTGTGTGTGTAGTCTCACCTGGTGTCCACACTACTTGGCTACAGAGTACTTTATGCTGAAAAACAGGCACACGAGGACAAATAGAAAATAATCTCATTAGACTTTTACATTACCAGATCATTGTGAATTACTAAAGTATAATATTCCTTATAACAAATCATGATAACATTGGATGTTAAGGATAGCATCACAAATGAATACATAAAAACCACTTGAAGCTTGATAATGACATGGTCACTTGATTCAGCTGTGCAGTGCTAAGGCAAAAACAAAAATGTGCACCCTTTTGAGTCCCCAGGACCAGGACTGAGAACCGCTGCACTGTATGTATGCATGCATGTACATTTTACACCTTTATTTAACTAGGCAAGTCAGTTAAGAACAAATTCTTATTTACAATGACGGCCTACCCCGGGAAAACCCGGACGACGCTGGGCCAATTGTGCGCCGCCCTATGGGACTCCCAAGCACAGCCGGATGTGATACAGCCTCCCAATCAGGCTTCCATGGTCGAATTTCTTCAAAGAAACCACTACTAAAGGACACCAAGAAGAAGAAGAGTTGCTCGTTTCTTGACCCAAGCAATGGACATTAGACCAGTGGAAATCTGTCCTTTGATCTGATGAGTGCAAACTGGAGATTTTTGGTTCCAACCGCCGTGTCTTTGTGAGCCACAGAGTAGGTGAACGGATGACCTCCGCATGTGTCGTTCCCACTGTAAAGCATAGAGGTGGTGGTGTGATGATGCTTTGCTGGTGACACTCATGATTTATTTAGAATTCAAGGCACACTTAACCAGCATGGTCTCCACAGCATTCTGCAACGATACGCCATCCCATCTGGTTTGGGCTATCATTTGCTTTTCAAGAGGATAATGACCCAACACACCTCCAGGCTGTGTAAGGGTTATTTGACCAAGGAGAGTGATGCATCAGATGACCTGGCCTACACAATCACCCAACATAAACCCAAATGAGATGGTTTGGGATGAGTTGGACCACTGAATGAAGGAAAAGCAGCCAACAAATGCTCAGCAGCCAACTCCTTCAACCCAGGTGAAGCTGGTTGAGAGAATGCTAAGTGTGCAAAGCAGTCAAAGCAAAGGGTGGCTACTTTGAAGAATCTCAAATACAAAATATATTTGTTTAAAACTTTAGTTACTACACGATTCCATATATCTTTTTTTTTTTGCTTGAATCTTTGGGGGCCAATTAAAATTCACACGCCAGTTGGGGAACTCCGTTCTACATTTTCACTTACAATTTCTTGGATCCAAATAACCTAAACCAGTGTGAGTAGGAATCTGCAGTCGTGTGCTTCCCCCCCAACATGACACCATTTTAATGCAATGTTTAGCTTCCTGAATGTTTAGCTTTGATTGAGTCCAGGCCTGGAGCTTATGTCATTCCCTGCTTCCCAATGTCAACAGAATTAGTGGCAGGAAAGTGGCTTTGACAGGAAGTCAGTGGAGTGGTGGGCATGTTTGATGAAGAGGGCCATGGCAGCGCAATTCATCACCCAACTCTGATGAGCTCATGCATACCTTTCTTTCCCTGGTCTGGATCAAATACCAAGGCATGTGGTAACTAAAGCCATGAGGCTATATAAATACAGAATTGTATCTCCACACTGTTAAAACAAAGAATTTGACATCACCTCCTTCCTATAAGATAAATGTAGACTGGTATACAAGAACACTGTCCATATCATTTATGAGTTATCCCCACTTATTTATGAACTGCTGAGCCGGATGTCCTTTGTGGTAAGCGATCTCATGAACTGATAATGTATCCAAGTGAGCAGACACGTAAGTTAATTGATTCATGAATTGCACTTCATACCCGCTCCCATACCCTATAATTCTGTATTTCTTTGTGACTAACAGGTACACAGGTAGACCAGAAAAGCCACATCCCTGATTGGCAGATGAGTAGCAACCCTGATTAGATGTACCTGCTGCTCATCGGTTATTCCCTACAAATGCTGTTTTGAATTCAAATAAATGTGTACCTACACACTGAAGAAGCCCCAATGCAGTGAAAATATTAAGAAAAATAAATTAAGCTTTATGCAACAGCTTTTTAAGTTCAGTTATGCAAACTGGGAAACCATGCATCCTGAGGCTGCATTTACTGCAGCTGCGGACTTTAAAGCAAATTTGAGGGAAGAGCTAACTAAATTCTATTAGCATATGGACTGTAGTCCTCGTGCTGGAAAAACAGTCTAACTTCCGGGACGCATACAAGGCCCTCCCCTGCCCTCCTTTCGCCAAATCTGACCACGACTCCATTTTGATCCTCCCTTCCTATAGGCAGAAACTCAAACAGAAAGTACCCGTGCTTTCAACACTGGTCTGACCAATCAGAATCCACGCTTCAAGATTGTTTTGACTGGGATGTGTTCCACAAAGCTTCAGTGATTAATATAGATGTACACTACCGCTTGAAATTTTTGGGGTCACTTAGAAATGACTTGTTGTTTTCCATGAAAGTATACATGTAATGAGTTGCAAAATGAATAGGAAATATAGTCAAGATGTTGACAAGGTTATAAATAATGATTTGAAATTGTAATAATAATTGTGTCCTTCAAACTTTTTTCATCAAAGAATCCTCCATTTGCAGCAATTACAGCCATGCAGACCTTTGGCATTCTAGTTATCAATTTGTTGAGATAATCTGAAGAGATCCCACCCCATGCTTCCTGAAACACCTCTCACAAGTTGGATTGGCTTGATGGGCACCTCTTACATACCATACGGTCAAGCTGCTCCCACAACAGCTCAATAGGTTTTGGGATCTGGTGACTGTGCTGGCTACTCCATTATAGACAGGATACCAGCTGACTTCTTCTTCCCTAAATAGTTATTGCATAGTTTGGAGCTGTGCTTTGGGTCATTGTCCTGTTGCAGAGGAAATTGGCTCCAATTAAAGCAACATCCACAGGGTATGGCATGGTGTTGCAAAATGGAGTGATTGCCATCCTTTTTCAAGATCCCTTTCACCTTGTACAAATCTCCCACTTTATACCACCACCAAAGCACCCCTAGATCACCACATTGCGTCCACCAAGCTTGAGAAAGCGTCAGCATCTCTTCATTTTTTCAGCATTTCACAAATGTTTTTCCAAACACCTCAAACTTAGATTCGTCTGCCCATAAGACTTTATTCCAATCTTCCTCTGTCCAGTGTCTGTGTTCTTTTACCCATCTTAATATTTTTTATTGGCCAGTCTGAGATATGGCTTTTTCTTTGCAACTCTTCCTAGAAGGCCAGCATCCCAGAGTCGCCTCTTCACTGTTGATGTTGAGACTGGTGTTTTGCAGGTACTATTTAATAAAGTCGCCAGTTGATGACTTTTTTCTCAAACTAGACACTAATGTACTTGTCATCTTGCTCAGTTGTGCACCAGGGCCTCCCACTCCTCTTTCTATTCTGGTTAGAGACAGTTTGCGCTGTTCTGTGAAGGGAGTAGTACACAGCGTTGCACGAGATCTTCAGTTTCTTGGCAACTTCTTGCATTTCTCAGAACAAAAATAGACTGATGAGCTTCAGAAGAAAGTCCTTTGTTTCTGGCCATTTTGAGTCTGCAATTGAACCCACAAATGCTGATGCTCCAGATACTCAACTAGTCTAAAGTTGTATTGCTTCTTTAAAAATCAGGACAACAGTTTTCAGCTGTGCTAACAATTGCAAAAGGGTTTACTGATCAATTAGCCTTTTACAATGACAAACTTGGATTATCTAACACAACGTGCCATTGGAACACAGGAGGGATGGTTGCTGATAATGTGCCTTTGTAGATATTCCATAAAAAAATATGCTGTTTCCAGCTACAATAGTCATTTACAACATTAACAATGTCTCCACTGAATTTCTGATCAAGTTGTTATTTTAAAATGGACAAAAAAATGCTTTTCTTTAAAAAAACACAGACTAAGTGACATTTCTAAGTGACCCTGAACTTTTAAACGGTAGTGTTGTATACTGAGACGGTTACTGAGTTTATCAAGAAGTGTATAGATGTTGTACCCAGTGTGACTATAAAACCTACCCTTACCAGAAACTGTGGATAGATGACAGCATTCGCGCAAAACTGAAAGCACGAACCACCGCATTTAACCATGGCAAGGTGACTAGGAATATGGCAGAATACAAACAGAGTAGGCATTCCCTCCGCAAGGGAATCAAACAGGCAAATCATCAGTATAGAGACAAAAGTGGAGTCGCAATTCAACGGCTCAGACACGAGACGTATGTGGCAGGGTCTACAGACAATCAAGGACGACAAAAGGAAAACCTCCCAGGTCGGACACCGACATCTTGCTTCCGGACAAGCTAAACATGTTCTTTGCCCACTTTGAGGATAACACAGTGCCATGCAAAATTATTCATGTTTTTCCTATTTTTGTTGCGTTACAACCTGTAATTTAAATGGATTTATATTTGGATTTCATGTAATGGACATACACAAAATAGTCCAAATTTGTGAAGTGAAAGAAATAACTTTACATTTTTTTTTTTTTTTAATAAACGTTTAAGCATGCATATGTATTCACCCCCTTTGCTATGAAGCCCCTAACTAAAATCTGGTGCAACCAATTACCTTCAGAAGTCACATAGTTAAATAAAGTCCACCTGTGTACAAATATATATATATATATATATATATATATAACACATACCTGTTCTGAAAGGCCCCAGAGTCTGCAATACCACTAAGTAAGGGGCACCACCAAGGAGCTTGACAAACAGGTCAGGGACAAAGTTGTGGAGAAGAACAGATCAGGGTTATAAAAAAATATTTGAAACTTTAAACATCCCACGGAGCACCATTAAATCCATTATTAAAATATTGAAAGAATATGGCACCACAACAAACCTGCCAGAATTCACAGACCAGGCAAGGAGGGCAATAATCAGAGAGGCAACAAAGAGACCAAAGACAACCCTGAAGGAGCTGCAAAGCTCCACAGTGGTGATTGGAGTATATGTCCATAGGACCATTTTAAGCTGTACACTCCACAGACCTGGGCTTTATGGAAGAGTGGTCAGAAAAAAGCCAGCAAACAATAAGCAAACACGTTTGGTGTTCACAGTCAGACGAGACTAAAATTTAGCTTTTTTTGGCATCAAGGAAAATGCTGTCTGTTGCAAACCCAACACCTCATCACCCCGAGAACACCATCCCTACATTGAAGCATGGTGGTGGTAGCATCATGCTGTGGGGATGTTTTCATCTGCAGGGACTTGGAAACTGGTCAACATTGAAGGAATGGATGGTGCTAAATGCAGGGAAATTCGAGGGAAACATGTTTCAGTGTTCCAGAGATTTGAGATTGGGACTGAGGTTGACATTCAGCAGGACAACGACCCTAAGCATACTGCTGAAGCAACCCTCGAGTGGTTTAAGGGGAAACATTGAAATGTCTTGGAATGGCCTAGTCAAAGACCAGACCTCAATCAAATTGCGTCCCTTCTCTGGCATTCATTGCACGCAGAGTCAGGGTATATACAACAGTTTGGGCCGCCTGGCTCGTTGCAAATTAATTTGCCAGAATTCTATATAATTATCACATAACATTGAAGGGTGTGCAACGTAACAGCAATCTTTAGACTTAGGGTTGCCACCCGTTCTATAAAATACGGAACGGTTACGTATTTCACTGAAAGAATAAACGTTTTGTTTTCGAAATTATAGTTTACAGATTTAACCATATTAACTTCATTGGGATAGGGGGCACATTGTAAAGTTTGTATGAAAAGCATGCCCAGAGTAAATTGTCTGTTACTCAGGCCCAGAAGCTAGGATATGCATATAATAATTGGTAGATTTGGATAGAAAACACTCTAAAGTCTCCAAAACTTAAAATAATTAAAATATGTTAAAATAATATCTGATAGTATAACATAACTCATATGGCAGGCAAAAATCTTAGACAAATCCAAACAGGAAGTGTGAAATCTGAGGTTTGTAATTTAAAAAAAAAGTGATTGCCTATCCAATATCATGTGTCTATGGGGTCAGATTGCACTTCCTAAGGCTTCCAGTAGATGTCAACACTCTTTAGAAGTTGTTTCAGGCTTGTATTGTGAAAGGGGATCATCAAGTGGTCAAGCTAGTCTCGCTCGGTCTCTTTCCTTTCTAATGACAACGGAATTATCCAGTTGGAATATTATTGAAGATTTATGATAAAAACATCCTAAAGATTGAATATACACATCGTTTGACATGTTTCTACGAACTTTAAATGGAACTTTGTGCCCGAGTTTTGTGCATTTGGATTACTGGACTAAACGCAAGAACAAAAAGGAGGTATTTGGACATAAAGATGAACTTTAGCGAACAAAACAAACATTTATTTTCCAACATGGAGACCTGGGAGTGCCATCAGATGAAGATCAAAGGTAAGTGATTGATTTTAATGCTATTTCTGACATTTGTGACACCTCTGGATGTATGGTTTTGGATGGATGGATGTATTTGGATGGATGGATGTATGGTTTTCTGTGGCTAAGTGCTGACCTAACATAGTCGCATGATGTGCTTTCGCCGTAAAGCCTTTTTGAAATCGGACACTGTGGCTGGATTAACAAGATGTTTATCATTAAAATGGTGTATAAAACTTGTATGTTTGAGGAATTTTAATTATGAGATTTCTGTTTGAATTTGGCGCCCTGCAATTTCACTGTCTGTTGGCGAGGTGGGACGATCCCAGAGGTTAATGACCTAAGGCTCGTAATTTCTGTATTTATTATATTATATTTAAGTCTATGATTTGATATTTGATAGAGCAGACTGACTGAGCGGTGGTAGGCAGCAGCAGGCTCGTAAGCATTCATTCAAACAGCACTTTCCTGTGTTTGCCAGCAGCGCCTCGCAATGCTTGAAGCACAGCGCTGTTAATGACTTCAAGCATGTCAACTCCCGAGATTAGGCTGGCAATACTAGTGCCTATAAGAACATCCAATAATCGGTATCGGCGTTAAAATCATAATTGGTCGACCTCTAGTCTGAACACCGCCCTGTGCAATTGCGTCCTGGACTTCCTGACAGACCGCTCCCAGGTGGTGAAGGTAGGAAACACCACCTCGCTGATCCTCAACACTGGAGCCCTACAAGGGTGCGTGCTCAGCCCCCTCCTGTACTCCCTGTTCACCCATGACTGCATGGCCAAGCACCCATCAACTCAATCATCAAGTTTGCAGCCAACAACAGCAGTGGGCTTGATTACCAACAACGATGAGACAGCCTACAGGTAAAAGGTGAGGGCTTTCGGAGTGTGGTGTCAGGAAAATAACCTCTCAACAAAACAAAGGAGATGATTGTGGATGTGGATGATTGTGGAGCACCCCCCTACCCACATCGACGGGACAGCAGTGGAGATGGTGGAAAGCTTCAAGTTCCTCGGCGTACAAACCACTGACAAACTGAAATGGTCCAACCACAAAGACAATGTGGTGTAGAAGGCGCCACAGCTTCTCATCAACCTCAGGAGGCTGAAGAAATTTGGCTTGTCACCTAAAACCCTCTCAAACTTTTACAGATGCACAATTGAGAGCATCCTGTGGGGCTGCATCACTGCCTGGTACTGCAACTGCACCGCCTACAGCCGCAGTGCTCTTCAGAAGGTGGTGCGGTCTGCACAACGCATCACCAGGGGCAAACTACCGTCGGGTACTGACACCTACGGTACCCTATGTCACAGGGAGGCCAAAAAGATCATCAGGGACATCAACCACCCGAGCCACGGCCTGTTCATCCCGCTATCATCCAGAAGGTGAGTTCACTACAGGTGCATCAAAGCTGGGACTGAAAAACAGCTTCTATCTCAAGGCGATCAGTCTCTTAAATAGCCATTAGTAGCCAGCTACCAACCGGTTACTCAACCCTGCACCTTAGAGGCTGCTGCCCTAAGGAATCACTGGTCACTTTAATAAATGTTTACATACTGCTTTACTCATTTCATATGTATATACTGTATTATATTCTACTGTATTTTAGTCAATGTCACTCCGACATTGCTCATCCTAATATTTAAACATTTCTTAATTCCATTCTTTTAGATTTGTGTATTATTAGATACTACTGCACTGTTGGAGCTAGGAACACAAGCATTTCGCTACACCCGCAATAACATCTGCTAAATATGCATATGTGCCCATTAAAATTTTTAATGACTAACGTACTAACGGACGGTGACAGATTGACAGTCCCCTCCCCACTTCATCGTGGGGGACAACAGTACCTGTACAAGCAGAAATAATTAAGCCCTTACCACTGCACTCTACACATACACCAAGTAACCAAAACATTAAGAACACCTGCTCTTTCCATGATAGACTGACCAGGTGAAAGCGAGGATACCCTACTGATGTTAATTGTTAAATCTACTTAAAATGAGCGTAGATGAAGGGGAGGAGACAGGTTAAAGAAGGATTTGTAAGCCTTGAGACATGGATTGTGTATGTGTGCCATTCAGAGGGTGAATGGGCAAGACAAATAATTTACGTGCCTTTGAACGGGGTATGGTAGCAAGTGCCAGGCACACCGGTTTGTGTCAACTGCAACTCTGCTGGGTTTATGATGCTCAACAGTTTCCTGTGTGTATTAATAATGGTCAACCACCCAAAGGACATCCTGCCAACTTTACAACTGTGGAAAGCTTTGGCATCAACGTGGGCCAGCTTCCCTGTGGAACGCTTGACACCTGGTAGAGTCCATGCTGAGGCAGTTGAGGGCAAAAGGGGGGGATGCAACTCAATATCTGGAAATGTTCCTAATGTTTGGTATGCTCCGTGTAGATGTGCTTATGCCTATCGGACACAAAAAAAATTCTTAACACCACTTTCAATTCTAGATTTGACGTCAAAGGAATAGAAGATGGGAGACCAAAGAACAGACCAACTGAAGGAACACAGCATTGAGGTCGAAGAAGAAAATAAAAGGCAGTCTCAGCATCGCCATTGTACCCCCTTTTGGGTGCTTTAAGTTCCAAACTGTACAGTGGGGGGGGGCTAAGTAAAGTTGGCTTGAGGAGGGCCTGTAAGAGGGGGTGTAAACACAGAGGTACTCACCAGACATGGAGCTGTGCCACCAGGAACCAAGAGTTGAGAGTGTCGGGGAGGGAGCATTCTGTGGACGGAGAGAGCAGAGGTGTGTGTCAACCAAGACTCCCAGGCCCATATTCTATCCAAAACCACTATTGAGTTTACACCTGCTCTCTACACCCCCACACACTTAAGAAGCAGCCTAATTGGCCTGTAAAGTGTCACACACATTTTTCAGTGTGCCAATGAAAGAGTCCCTTTAGGAATATTTGGGCAATGGTGTTGAAGCGAAGTGGCTCTGGGAGTTTCGGTCGTGTTTAGAAAATATAAAATGTGCTGCATGACACAACATTAGTCCTTAGAAGCACTTCCCTCTATCCGTGGGACTGGTAAGGTCCACATTAACATTGTTCTCAATGCTATGGAAATGTACTCGAAGACTAGCACAACAACTCAGTCATAGATTACTAGCCTGTTGATTACTTATTACATCAATTGCTTACAGAGCAATGTTTACCAAACACCTGTCTGTATTGTATGGATTGGCACCTGGCTGGAAGATAGGCTAACTCTCTCTGGTGATGAACTCAGAAGGAATGAACTACAGGGGCAAGAAAACAGTATGTGAACCCTTTGGAATTACCTGGATTTCTGCATAAATTGGTCATCAAATTCAATCTGATCTTCATCTAAGTCACAACAATAGACCAACAGTGTGCTTAAACTAGTAATACAGAATTATTTATTTTTTTTGTCTATATTGATTGAATACATAATTTAAACATTCACAGTTTAGTTTGGAAAAGTATGTGAACCCCTAGGCTAATGACTTCCCCAAAAGCTAATTGGGAATCCGGAATCAGCTAACCTGGAGTCCAGTCAATGAGACAAGATTGGAGATGTTGGTTAGAGCTGCCTTGCTCTTAAATCAAATAATAATAATTTAAGTACAACATTTCAGTTTGCTATTCACAAGAAGCATTGCCTGATGTGAACCATCCCTCGAACAAAAGAGATCTCAGAAGACCTAAGATTAAGAACTGCTGACTTGCATAAAGCGGGAAAGGGTTACAAAGGTATCTCTAAAAGCTTAATAAGACAAATTGTCTATAAATTGAGAAAGTTCAGAACTGTTGCTATTTTCCCTAGGAGTGGCCATCCTGCAAAGATGACTGCAAGAGCACAGCACAGAATGCACAATGAGGTTATGAAGAATCCCAGAGTGTCAGCTAAATACTTACAGAAATCTCTGGAACACGCTAACATTTGTTGATGACTCTACGATACGTAAAACACTAAACATGAATGGTGTTTATGGGAGGACCCTAGAGGTCGACCGATTATGATTTATCAACGCCGATACCGATTAACTTCTTGGATATAGGGGGCGCCATTTTAATTTTTGGATGAAAAAAATCTCTTGTTTAAAACGGGAACGTTTGTCACAAAAAGATGCTCGACTATGCATATAATTGACAGCTTTGGAAAGAAAACACTGACGTTTCCAAAACTGCAAAGATATTGTCTGTGAGTGCCACAGAACTGATGTTACAGAAAAAACCCAGATAAAAATCCAATCAGGAAGTGCCGCATTTTTTTAAACCGCCTCATGCCAATGACTCCTTATATGGCTGTGAATGGGCCACGAATGAGCTTAGGCTTTCTGTCGCTTGCCCAAGGTGCATTGTGACGTATTTGTAGGCATATCATTGGTAGACTACATCTACCAGGTGGTCGCTTGGTGTCCTCCGTCACAATTATTGCGTAATCTCCAGCTGCAGTATTTTTCCGTTTGCGTTGTAAGTGACTGTAAGTTCGGCGTTGTAAGTTACTGTATTTTACAGTCTTTTACTTAGCCAAACGTGATGAACAAAACGGAGCTATTTCGTCTACACAAATAATATTTTTGGAATAAATTAACATTTGCTATGTAACGAAGAGTCTCGTCATTGAAAACATCAAAAGTTCTTCAAAGGTAAATTATTTTATTTGAATGCTTTTCTTGATTTTGTGACAATGTTGCCTGCTGAATGCTAGGCTTAATGCTATGCTAGGCTATCAATACACTTACACAAATGCTTGTGTAGCTTTGGTTGAAAAGCATATTTTGAAAATCTGAGATGACAGTGTTAACAAAAGGCTAAGCTTGTGTTTCAATATATTTATTTAATTTAATTTGCGATTTTCATGAATAGGAAACGTTGCATTATGCTAATGCATAACTGCTTGTCGATTTCTCAGCCAAGCAGGAAGAACAAACGTGATGTTTTTCGCCTACAAAAATATTATTTTTGGAAAAAAGGAACATTTGCTATCTAACTGGGAGTCTCCTGAGTGAAAGCATCTGAAGTTCTTCAAATGTAAATTATTTAATTTGGTTGCTTTTCTTATTTTTGTGAAAATGTTGCCTGCTGCTAGCACAGCCTAGCATAGCATTATGCCATGCTAAACTTACACAAATGCTTGTCTAGCGTTGGCTGTAACGCATATTTTGAAAATCTGAGATGACAGTGTTGTTAACAAAAGGCTAAGCTTGTGTTTGAATATATTTATTTCATTAGAGATTTTCATGAATAGGAAACGTTGCGTTATGGTAATGCGCTTGAGGCTATGATTACCCTCCCGGATACGGGATTGCTCATCGCTTGAGGTTAAGGGAGGGTTTGGCCGGCCATGCAGTGGGCTTTTGGTTTCCCCCCCTCTAAAAACAGGGAGTAAAAACAAGCGTAGCAGGCTGTGAAATCTTACAAACAATGTTTCTAGGATTGGCTATTAGCAGGGGAATAGACTCAACCTTTACAAAGGATAGTCTATTAGCTTGGATACTGTACATTATTTATACTTTCCTTAACTAGGGGGCATTATTTTCACCTCCGGTTGAAAAGTGTGCCCAAAGTAAACTGCCTGCTACTCAGGCCCAGAGGCTAGGATATGCATAGAATAGGTAGATCTGGATAGAAAACGCTAAATTTTCCAAACTGTTAAAGTAATGTCTGTGAGTATAACAGAACCGGCCGAAACAGGCCGAAAATCGGAGAAAAATCCATCCAGGAAGTAAGATTTTGTTTTGTTTGTTGTAGTTTTCTATTCAATGCCATTTACAGTATCCATTGACTTAAGACTCAAATTGCAGTTCCTATGCCTTCCGCTAGATGTCAACAGTCTTTAGAAATTGTTTCAGGTTTGTGTTCTGAAAAATGAGGGAGTAAGACCAGTCAGAATGACTGGACCCTAAAGTGTCAGAGCATTTTCATACGCAATCCCCAGAGCACGCCTTTCTTGTTTACCTTTTATATTGAAGACGTTATTGTCCGATTGAAATATTATTGATTATTTAGGCTAAAAAAAACAACCTGAGGATTGAATATAAACATCGTTTGACATGTTTCTATGAACCTTACGGATACCATTTGGATTCGTCTGCCTGTTGTGACTGTTGTGACTGTTTGAGCCTGTGGATTACTGAAGAAAACGCGAACATAAAAGAGGTTTTTGGATATAAAGAGAGACTTTATTGAACAAAACTAACATTTATTGAGTAAATTAATGTCTTCTGAGAGCAACCATATGAAGATCAAAAGGTAAGTGATTAATTTTATCTCTATTTCTGACTTGTAACTCTTCTAGTTGGCTGGTTACTGTTTGTAATGATTTGTCTGCTGGGCGATGTTCTCAAATAATCGCATGGTATGCTTTCGCCGTGAATTATTTTTGTAATCTGACACAGTGGTTGGATTCACAAGAAGTTCATCTTTAAAACTTTGTATAACACTTGTATGTTTTCTGAATTTTTATAGTCAGTATTTCTGTTTTTGAATTTGGAGCTCTGCAATTTCACTGGATGTTGGTCAGGTGGGAAGCTACCGCCCCACGTACCCTAGAGAGGTTAATAAAATAATTATAAAAATACTCTAGCAAAATGCATTTAACTATCAGCACAATCTGCGCCATCAATATCACTGAATGACAGAGCATGGGGACTGGTCTTGATAAACAATCAGAAATTTATTTGGAAATGTTAGGATCATTATGCTCTTCACTCACAGTCCCTTAGTAGCCTAGGCCTACTCCCAACCGGTCCACACAAGTTTCTTCAACTGTCTTCTGACTGTGATTAGAGCAATGTTGATTGCCTTTGCCAATCGCTCATCATTTTCAACAATCAGTGAGTCCATCTTACCGAGTCTAAAACCAGATTGTGCCCCCCCCCAAATGAATCAACTCCTACAAATATATTATTATTAACCCTACATTAAAATTCTAATGCAGATGTTTATTTCGTTATGGATACATAACGATTTACTATGGGAATAAATATCACTAAATGACATGTGGTCAACTATTTCAGTACCGTTTCGCACTGCTCTGGGACAAGCATGGGTACTGGTATTGATAAAACAATGTGATTTTTTATTTTCGCTGAATCTCGGTTTGGGTATTGACCTATAATTAGGGTGTGGAAATGTTAGGATTACTTTGCTCTTAGTACAGTAACCTAATGCCGGACCGGTCCCGTTGTACAGAGCCATATTTTCCTAGCAGAAAACTGATGTTTTTTTGGAATAGAAACACCATAATATTAATCAAATTAATTAAGTTAAATTTCTTAACTTTTTATGGCTGCAGGGGCAGTATTGAGTAGCTTGGTGCCCATTGTAAACGGCCAGCTCCTCAGTCTCATTTGATAATATATGCATATTATTATTAGCATTGGATAGAAAACACTCAAAAGTTTCCAAAACGGTCAAAATATTGTCTGAGAGTAAAACAACTGATATTGCAGGCGAAACCCTGTGGAAAATCAAAACAGGAAGTGGCTTCTATTTTGAGCCAGAACGATAACATCACGTCAAGTCAAGTGGTCACGTGAGTTTTGCTCGCGCAACAGAGTTTGGATAGGTATTTCTTTTCCCTCTCCTACTGTGAAAGACATTTGCGGTTGATATATTATCGATTATATATTTTAAAACAACCTGAGGATTGATTATAACATTTTTTTGACATGTTTCTGTGGACATTATGGAAACTATTTGGAATTTGTCTGCGTTGTCGTGACCACTCTTTCCTGTAGATTTCTGAACATAACGCAATAAACAAACGGAGGTATTTTGGATCTAAAAATAATCTTCATGGAACAAAAATAACATTTGTTGTGTAACTGGGAGTCTCGTGAGTGAAAACATCCGAAAGGTAAATTATTAATTTGATTTGCTTTTCTGATTTGTGACCGAGCTACCTGATGCTAAGTGTACTTAATGTTTTATCGTGCGATCGATAAACTTACAAACGCTTGGATTGCTTTCGCTGTAAAGCATAATTTCAAAATCTGACACGACAGGTGGATTAACAAAAGGCTATATTTTCCTATATTTGCACTTGTGATTTCATGAATATAAATATTTATAGTAATATTTATTGTATGTAGCGCTATGCTATTCAGCGGTTGTTGATGACACTTATCCCGATATCGGGATTGCAGCAATAACAAGTTAAACTCAGTCCCATTTACTATGTTCTAACAAAAAAAGTTAAATTCTCTAGTACAGCCAATATTTAAAGTCAAATGCTTCTCAAAGATGCCCTCTGGTGGTCAAACTAGCACTAACATTAATGGCAACCATGGCTGACATTTAATAAATAACGGGTCATAGAATTCTGCAGCAGCCTGCAAGGTGTGCTGCAGTACGACAACTTTTAAAGGAAGAACCACTGTGCATTTATCTGTAAGGTCCCTCAGCCGAGCAGTGAATTTCAAACACATATTCAACCACAAGGACCAGGGAGGTTTTCCAATACCTTGCAAAGAAGATTTATTAGTAGATTTAAAAATTAATTTGAAATTTAAATTAAAAAAAGCAGACTTTGAATATCCCTTTGAGCATTGTGAAGTTATTAATTAGATTTGAGATGGTGTATCAACACACCCAGTCACTACAGTTGAAGGAGAGGAAGGAAACCGCTCAGGGATTTCACAATGAAGCCAATGGTGACTTTAAAACAGTTATAGTTTAATGGCTGTGATGGGAGAAAACAACTGAGGATGGAACAACAACATTTTAGTTACTCCACAATACTAACCTAATTAACAGAGTGAATAGAAGGACGCTCGTACAGAATGAAATATTTTAAAACATGCATCCTGTTTGCAACAAGGCACAAAAGTAGTACTGCAAAGAATGAGGCAAAGCAATAACTTTTTGTCCTGAATACAAAGTGTTATATTTGGGGCACATCCAATACAACAAATTACTGAGTACCACTCTCCATATTTTTCAACAGTTGTGGTTGCGTTATGTTATGGGTATGCTTGTAATCATTCAGGATAAAAAAATAAACTCCTATAGGCCAAATCCTATAGGAAAACCTGGTTCAGTCTGCTTTCTACCAGACACTGGAAGATGAATTCACCTATCAGCAGGAACCTAAACAAGGCCAAATATACACTGGTGTTGTTTACCAAGATGACATTGAAAGTTCCAGAGTGGCCGAGTTACAGCTTTGACTTAAATCTACTTGAAAATGGTTGTCTAACAATGATCAACAACAAATTTGACAGAGCTTGAATAATAATTTTAAAAAGTGGTACACAATCCTGGTGTGGAAAGCGCTTAGAGACATACCCAGAAAGACTCACATATGTAATACCTGCCAAAGGTGATTCTACAAAGTATTTAATACTTATGTATACTTATGTGAATATTTATGTAATTTAATTTTCAAAAATTGCAAAAAAATTATGGGGTATTGTGTGTAAACGGGTGAGATTTTTAAAATATTGAATCCATTTTGAATTCAGGCTGCAACACAAAATGTGGAATAAGTCTACGGGTACTTTGAGTTCCCAGTTTTCTGAACGCGGTATAAATTATTGAGTCTGGTCATGTTTAAGTTCACCTGGGTTGGAATCAATGTTAGCTGATAAAGCCTAACGTTAGATCATGTTTATCTTATGTTTTTGGAACACTCAATAGAGTACGGAAACTATATATTCTTTACTGTCCAATCACAGTGCGCGTGACTTGCTCGCTAGAGTTGTTTAATTTGGCTACCAATAAATGTTGCGACTTCACATTAAGCTAAAGCCATTAGCCAGCTAATGTTAAGCTACACTCGTTAGCTAACATTAGCCTTCAATTACCTTTCCGAGGGTGGCTCTTGATGATGACACATTTATAATGTTCCTTACGATGGACTGCAATGGTCGCCGATACATCACTCCTCCAAAAGTTACAATATGTAAGTATTCCAACTATGAAGCAGGAATCAGAGTGTTTTTTCAATTAAATCTTCACGTTTTGTAACCCTGATACGGACCCTACTCCTCCCACAAGTAAAGTTAATGATAAAGGAATCTTGAGTCTTACCACGAATGCTGCCCGGTCTGAAACAGTGTAACGTTACGTACATACATTCTGATTGATGATTTTAAAAAACACATAAGAAGAACCACATTTTAGATAGTCAACTGGATTACATTGTTTGCCTATTTATATGGGGGACCAAACCTGCCATAAATTACAATTAAATGAAATTATAAATAAATAAATCATCACGTTATCTTCTTCTTCGATGGGGTTTAACGGAGGTTGGCATCCTATGTTAATGATGCACTACCGCCACCAGCTGGATGGGAATTGAATAAGAAACGAAAAAAAACATTTTGGGAAAGGGGAGAAATGACATCGTACAAATGACTAAATTAAACATGTCAACTAAAAAAAAAAAACATTCCACTTCTTCAATCACAGTCCACTCCAAAAGACATCCCTACACAGGCACCTGTAATGGCGGAACATTCACAGACAGGATTTTTTGCACGGCCTCGGCTGTGAAATCACAGCCAAAAAATGTTCAGCTGCATTCACAATGATTCAAATTCTCTAGCACTTTTTCTCCGCTTGTGTTGTACAGTTTATGACCAGCAATAAATAATACAAAGTCCTCCTTTTTGCCATGTAGCATTTCACTATCCCTCAGTTCTTCCCCACCACACTTTCCTTCCAATCTTCTCACAGCCTCCAGATAGGATACACGTTGGACACTCCTTACGCTTGCGGCCTCATACTCCTTCACTCTAACAGGGCACTCCAGGAATTCAGGCGCATGTTCACCTCCACAGTTGTAGCATTTCACTTAATCTGACCAAATCTTTTACATTTATGACACTGAGGGGCTTGTGTACAAAGCTCTTACGGAGTATCTCATGAATCCTAACTTTGTATGAGAAACGTGCACCAACCTCTTAATCAATGTCTTCAGTTATATCCTCTGCCTTTATTTCTTGCGCCATCCCATAAATAACCCCCTTGATAGGAGCCCTGATATGCAAATCCATACAGGAAACATTCCACTCCAATATCTTTTTGAGTCTTTGCACGTTTCTTCTGCTCCACAGACACAAAAAAATATAAAAATAAGACCACTTCTTGTGACTCCGACTCCACACTTTCTTTTCTCCAACACATTCTAGATTTTTCTCGAGATGTTAAATGGATTTCCCAAGTAGAATTGATCCAAAACCCTCACTCTGACAAAAAACGAGTCTAGTGGATTCCTATTTTCCACCACAGTTTTACTTATCGTTTCCCCTTTTCTTCACCAATGTAACCCCCACCCATTCTCACTTTATGTACTATTAGCTTCACCCAACTCACTAGCGGTTTCAACCAAAACCTCAGTTTCTGCCATCTTCTCCCCCTCTCTTCTTTCTAGGTCAACACTCAACATATCATTAAATAAATGAGCAAGGAAATACAAAAATACAGAATAAAATTAATTTTCTCTACATATCTGTATGTATTTAATTTTTTATCTATGTATTATCTAATTATTCATACTTTAATTAATGTATATATTTATTTCTGTATTTCTTCCTCCAATATGATAATGGGGGGTGGGGGGGGGGTGTAAATCATCGGGTGGTATGTCTGTGTGTCGTATCAAACACACCATTGGTTGATCAGTGTCACGATGCATTGCTGGACTGCTTTTGCCTGCTTTGGCACCACTTATGTCAAGCCAGCCAATGGTATAATTTGCAGTTTACCTTCAAAATAAAAGTGTGCATTGAAACTGAGGCAAACACATGCAAATAGTGGAATTATGCCATATTTGGACTAGTTGATGCTTAACAAGTGTAAAATGTTAAATTCATCAAAAGACAATCATTTGTTAATTAGACTTTTTTTATCAGTTGAAATCGCACTGTGGGTGTATTAGACTTCAGAATTGCATTGGGGCATGTACAGCCTTAACTATCGATCTTCGGTCCATGAAATGTTCACAACTGTGAAGAGTTTGCGCAAATATTTGTCACATCGTGTATGTAGGTGGCAGGGAAGTCAAGCGCAGGATAATTAAACTTTGTATAATTGGAGTATAACTTAAAACAAACTCCAAAACCAAAGTCCATAATAACTTAAATGTGGGTACAAGAACCCGTCGGCACACCAATCCATAAAACATGAACATAACAATAAACTATCTCTGACAAGGACATGAGGGGAAACAGAGGGTTAAATACACAACACTTAATGAATGGGATTGGAACCAGGTGTGTTAGACGACCAGACAAAACCAATGGAAAATGAAACCTAGATCAATGATGGCTAGAAGACCGGTGACGTCGACCGCCGTGCACCGCCCAAACAAGGAGAGGCATCGACTTTGGCATAATAAGAGCATTGTAGCTCTTATTGCAGAACCTTAACTGTGGGTCCATGAAATCCGATCAGTCCAGAACAAAACTGTGAAGAGTTTACACAAAATATTAGCTCTTATTGCCAGTACTTTGACACAACTGTGAAATGAGCCTAATTAGCTCACCATTCAACCTACTGTCTATTGAACATTCATAATTGCAATGTACAGCCTTACCTATGGATCTTGGGTCCATGAAATGAGGTATCAGACTACTCAGTGACACCCACATAACAAAACTGTGAAGGGTTTATAAATAGATACATATCTATTCCAAATATGGCATTATTCCACTATTTGTATCCATTTCAATGCTGGACTTTTACATTTAAGGCAAACTGCAAATTCCACTATTGTGGCTAATCTTTATTGTGGCGAGCTTCACATAGGTGGTTCTGGAATAATTTTACGGTTAGATGAAAGGTCAATATGTGTGTGTATGCAGAGTAGAGACATAGGGGTGGTGCTTTGGGAAAGCTAACTGGAAGATGTTCAAGTACCTGTGCGAGAGAGCAGGACAAAAGTTATCAAGGGAAGGGTCTGTGGACGAGTGCGCTGAGGCAGTAATGTCTGTAATAACATCAGATGCAGATGTGACTGTTCCAGTGGGTATGGGGGAGGATGATGGCAGGTGGTGCTGTGGTGGACAGATGAGTGCTCGAAAGTGGTGTGGGAAAGAGATATATACTTAAGAATGGCTTGACAGAAAATAATCTCATGAAGTATAAAAGGAAGAGAGTGATAGCGAGAAGAACTATTAAGACAGCGAAAAGGGAGGCATGGCAGGTATTTTGCTACACTACTGGTAGAGGGACCAAAATTGGTGTGTTTTGGAAAATGTTACAAAAAATGATAGGGAAGTGTAAAACTGCTGGAATTCTAGTGTTGGTAGAAGGAAACGTCACAGCCGTATCACGTAAAGAAAAGGCAAATGTCTTAGGTGGTGTGTTTGCACCAGTTCATTGATGTGAGCACCTGTGTGATGAGAGTAAGAGGATACATAGGGAAAAGTTAAAATAGCATGGAGATGTTTTTACAGAGAAAGGGGGGGAGTCAGGAGAACTTATGGTTGCAGAGTTCTCTATGTTTGAGATGACAAGGGCGTTGGAGAGCTACGAGCAGTCTGCTCCTGGAGAAGATGTTATGTGATGTTTAAGCATGCACCGGACAGTGTGTTGGAAGCAGTGTTAGGGTTGTATAATAAGGTGTGGAGGACTGGGGTGATAACCTGCTAAGTGGAAACTTGCAGTGGTGTTGCCGTTCGTAAAACCAGGTAAAGATCCCACTAGGGTGGGCAGTTATATACCTATCGCACTGACATCCAACATGTGTAAATTGATGGAAAATATGATAGCGAGTAGGATGATGTACAGTGCATTCCGAAAGTATTCAGACCACTTGACTTTTTCCAATTTGTTTTACTTTACAGCATGAGTGTGCAACTCGAGTCCTCGGGAGCCTGACTGCATTCTGAGCTGAAGAACATGATTAGGTGATTATTGGAGTCAGGTGTGTTAGCTTGGGCAAAACTGTGACACCAATTAGGTGCCCCGAGGACTGGAATTGCCCACCCCTGCGTTACAGCCTTATTCTAAAATGGATTCAATAGTTTTTTTCCCCTCATCAATCTACACACAATACGTCATAATGACAAAGCAAAAACACTTTTTTATTTATTTAAGCGAATATATTACAAATAAAAAACTGAAATATAACTTTTACTTAATAAGTATTCAGACCCTTCACTCAGTACTTTGTTGAAGCACCATCTTTCCCTCAATCCTGTCTAGTCTCCTAATCCCTTCCGCTGAAAAACATCCACACAGCATGATGCTGCAACCCCCATGCTTCACAGTAGGGATGGTGCTAGGTTTCCTCCAGACATGATGCTTGGCATTCAGGCCAAAGAGTTCAATGTTGGTTTCATCAGACCAGATACTCTTGTTTCTCATGGTCTGAGAGTCCTTTAGGTGCCTTTTGGCAAACTGCAAGTGGGCTCTTTTGTGCCCTTTACTGAGGAGTGGCTTCCATCTGGCCACTCTACCATAAAGGTCTGATTGGTGGAGTGCTGCAGAGATGGTTGTCCTTCTGGAAGGTTCTCCCATCTCCACAGAGAAACTCTGGAGCTTTGTCAGAGTGACCATCGGGTTCTTAGTCTCCTCCCTGACAAAGGCCCTTCTCCCCAACTTCTCAGTTTGGCTGGGTGCCCAGCTCTAGGAAGAGTCTTGGTGGTTCCAAACTTCTTCCATTTAACAATGATGGAGGCCACTGTGTTCTTGGGGACCTTCAATGCTGCATTTTTTTTTTGGTAACCTTCCCCAGATCTGTGCCTGGACACAATCCTGTCGAGGACCTCTACGGACAATTCCTTCGACCTCATGGCTTGGTTTTTGCTCTGACATGGACTGTCAATCAATTGAATTTACCACAGGTGGTTTCAATTCAAGTTGTAAAGACATCTCAAGGATGATCCATGGAGACAGGATGCACCCAAGCTCAATTTTGAGTCTCAAAGCAAAGGGTCTGAATAGTTATGTAAATAAGATATCTGTTTTTTATTTTTAATACATTTGTTTAAAAAAAAGTAAAAACCGGTTTTCACTTTGTCATTATGAGTTATTGTGTGTAGATTGAGAAAAAATATATTTAATACATTTTAGAATAAGGCTGTAATGTTACAAAATGTGGAAGTTGGGAAGGGGTCTGAATACTTTCCGAATACACTGTGTCTCTTGGAAGTTAGGAGTTTGATGAGCGTAGTACTGTGTGGGTTCAGGCGAGGGAGGTCTGCCATGGATGCCCTGGTGACAGTTAGTACAGAGATAGCGAAAGCCCTGACAATTAAAGGGGTGATGAGTGTTGTGTATTTTGACACTGAAAGGCTTACGATACCATGTGGAGGGAAGGGTTGTTGATCAAGTTGAGTGCATTGGGCATTGTCGGACGTCTGTATAACTGGATCATGGACTTCCTGTTTGATCGAGTAATACGGGTGTGGGTGGGGTCAGAATTGTCAATGGGTTTGAAGTGGACAATGATACTCCTCAGGGAAGTGTGGTTAGTCCGGTGTTGTTCGCCCTTGTAATATTCATATGTGTAAACATACTGAATTGTAATTGGATGCGTTTTACTGCCATATCATAATCGTATTGGTCTTTGGAACAACATATACTTCAAAACGGTCGTAGTATGTTTTCAGTACCTTTTGATTCAGCCTCGGTACGTGTCCATGTGTTGTAAACACAGGAGCAGGTAGCTGCATCTTTCCTCTTCTCCTCTATAATTCAGTGGACCCGTGAACATTAGCTCCACATTCTGTTTGAACTTATGCCATGCCAGGTAAGTTTGTAGACTCAGTCCATTCGACTGATGATTGGTTAAGACCACCCAGGCGGTGAGGTCATGGTCAGTTGATCATGGTATGAGACACGTGAACATGCCTGTTCAGCTAGCTAATAAAGAGCTAGCTAATAAAGAGCTAAGTTTAGAAATATCCTATCGTGTTTTATTATTTTGTACGAAGCATGCACAACAAGACATGGTGTTAGAGTAAAGGGACTAAAAGATGTATTTCGCTGGAGTTCCTTCAACTCGAATGGACTGTGAGTCTACAAACTTACACGAAGCATGGCATAAGTTCAAACAGAATGTGGAGCTAATGTTCACGGGTCCACTGAATTATAGAGAAGAGGAAAGATGCAGCTACCTGCTCCTGTGTTTACAACACATGGACACGTACCGAGGCTGAATCAAAAGGTACTGAAAACATACTACGACCGTTTTGAAGTATATGTTGTTCCAAAGACCAATACGATTTTCGCTAGGTACAAATTCCATGAGAAAGTACAGGAAGCTAGCAAATTGTTTGAACAGTTTGTGACCTGAGCTGCATCTGCTTGTGAAATACTGTGACTTTGCAAACAAGGACTCATCAGGGACCGTATTGTATTTGGAATACATAACTTTTGAATGTTGGGTCTGAGCTAACGCTGGACAAAGCTATCGACATACCCAGATCTCACAAGCTAGCACTGGTTTAGATGAAAACCATGTCGGGCAGCAGCACGAGGGCATCACATGAACAAGCATTGCATGCAGTCAGGCAGAAATCAAATCACACCTCTGGCGCCCAGAGAGCACGCTCCAAAACAGAGCAACACAGACTCAAAACGCCCCAAAACGTGTAGATGTTGTGGATACAAAGTGCATGGCGAACATGGAAATTGCCCAGCTAAAGACAAACAGTGTACTAAATATGGGAAATGGAATCACTTTGCAAAAGTGTGCAGAGTGTACTGTGAAAATACAGTATATGCAGTGGAGTGAAGATGAAATGTCAATCAAAGAGTCAAATGCTGATGAACTGTTTACTGATTCAGTGACACAGAAATCTAATATCAGAGACAGAGCAAACCTTTGCTGACATTGAGATAGGAACATAAGGCACAGAGTTCAAGTTCAAACTAGACACTGGTGCACAAGTAAACATTATTCCTCTGAATAAGTACCCTTGACATCTGAGTGCGAGCTACAGCCCACCACGTGCAGACTGACTGGTTATGGTCGTGAACAGCTCACAGTAAAAGGCACCTGTCTGAAGAAAGAGTTGGAGAGCATGGAGCAATCTGACGTAGTCACCAAGGTTACAGAACCGACAGATTGGGTAGATGCGTTAGTGGTGGTGGAGAAACCAGGCACAGGCAAGCTCAGAGTATATCTCGACCCAAGAGACTTGAACAAGGCTACCATTACCCTTTACTGACACGAGACTGCATCACACATAAGAAGGCAGGAGCACGCTACTTCAGTGTCATGGACACCAGATCAGGCTATGGGCTATCAAGCTCACAGAAGAGTCAACTAAGCTCACAACACACCGTTTGGACGCTACAGGTTTCGTCACCTGCCTTTTGGGATTATCTCGGCCCAAGACAAGTTTTAGCAAAAGATCAACAAAGTGTACGAGGGCCTCGACGGAGTTGTGGCAACTGTGGACGACATCCTTGTCAATGGTCGTACCAAAGAGGAACACGACAGAAACCTTCGCTTGATGCTGCATAGGTCCCGCGAGAGAGAGTCCGGCTCAATTCAGAGAAGAGCACAGTTGGCGCTACAGAGGTCAGCTACTTCAGACATCTTCTCACAGTGAATGGAATCAAGCGAGATCCACAGAAGATCTCAGCCATAAAAGAAATGGAGCCACCAAAGAACCGTGCAGAGTTGGAAACAGTGCATGGCATGGTCAACTACTTAGCCAAGTTCGCACCCAGCCTCTCCAATGCTAATGCACCCCTGCGTCAACTGCTAAAGCAGTCCAGTGGGTTCCTCTGGGACAAGCAACACGACACCGCTTTCCAGAGAGTGAAAGACTTGATCACGAGAGAACCAGGACCAATCCTTGCCTACTACGACCACAACAAAGAGCTCAGACTCCAAGTGGACACATCAAAGTATGGACTAAGTATGGACTAGGTCCAAGGCTACAGAGAATGATCCTTCAACTACAAAAATATGACTTCACAATCACTCACCGTAAAGGCAAAGAAGTCCCTGTCACAGATACATTATCCAGGAAGTGTCTTACCTACAAGGACAGCAACCTCAGTGAAGGCATGGACATGCAAGTGCACACTGTGTACAGCAACTTACCAATTAGGGCTGAAGGAGATCAGAGGAAAACAGAAAAGGACTCACAACCCACACAGCTGAGGAAAATCATACACAGCTGAGGAGAAAATGCCTACAGAGCGTTTCAGAGTTCTGGAACCATCGTGATAAACTATCACAGATCAACGGAATAGTTTTCAAAGGAGAGAAAATCATCATTCCTGCCAGTCTCAGAGAAGATATTTTGACAAAGATCCATGCTGGACACATGGGCATGGAAAAGTGTTTTGGCCCGGAATGTGCAAACAAATAGAGGACATTGTTGGTAAATATGGCACCTGTCTTGAGCGACGACTCCTTAAACACCAAAGAGCCAATGTTACCTTAATGTTTCCCAGACCGACCCTGGCAGGTCGTGGCAACCGATCTGTTCACCTGGAACAATGAGGACTACATCATAACAGTGGACTTCTACAGCAGATACTTTGAACTCGACAAGCTTCACAGCACCACACCTGCAGCAATCTTTTCCAGGCATGGCATTGTAGAGACTGTAATATCTGACAAAGGCCCCTGTTACAAATCAAATGAGTTTGAATCCTTCACAAAAGCATGGGAGTTCACATGTCCCTGCAAGCCCACATTACCTTCAAAGTAATGGCCTTGCTGAAAAATCTGTGCAGATTGCTAAATCACTCATGGACAAAGCAAAAGCAGACAGGAGAGACCCCTCCCTCAGTCTCCTTGAATACCGCAACACTCCAGTTGACAACTTCAAATCACCAGCCCAGCTGTTGTTGAGACGCCGACTTCGCTCCATCCTTCCCAGCACCAACCAACAGTTGCAAGCTGAGGTCGTCAGCTACAAGAAAATGCATGAAAAACATGCACAGAGAAAACAGCAACAAAAGCGATACAACGACAGGTCAGCGAGACCACTGCCACCACTGAAAGACGGAGAGTCAGTTAAAATCCAGAAGCCAGCAGTCGTCATCCAGCCACCTGACACTGAAAGTTCATATCATGTCCGCACCACAGAAGAAGCGGTGTACCGCCGCAATCGTCGTCACCTACTGAACACAAAAGAACAACACACTGACGAGATTAACTGTTCCCCTGAAAGAGAAATTGATGGACTAAACACACACAAAGCACAACATACACCATACTTACCTGCAACACCACAATAACGGTTGACCTACACAGAAGCATGCTCAGCATCATATCACACAAGGTCAGGAAGCGAGTTCAAGCCCAGAGCTGTCCTAGACCTGTGAAATGTCAAAGGGTGTAGGCCAGGGGTGTCAAAGTCAAATGGACGGAGGGCCAAATAAAAAATTTAGCTACAAGCCGAGGGCCGGACTGTTCGAATGTTCATTGAAACATTTTTAAATGACGCATATAGTCTAGTGAACCTAATTGAACCTACTGAAAACCTAACAAATATATTCCAATATGATCAGATAAATAAAGCAATATTTTCTTATGGCTCTGTCAGTAATCTTTAATTTTCAACAGACACAAAAGACAAATTTCCTTTATATAAAAATCCCCATAACATGAACATTAAATGAAAGAAACCGGTATTCAAGGCACCATCAGTAGCCTATATTTTCTATTTTAGCAAAAGTGGGCTAAATTTACTTCAAAGAAAAAAACAATAATAGCAATTTTCTATCATCCACTCAACTGAAATATTTTTAAAATATAATTGGATTGAAATACAATAAAATAAAGTGCAAAAATCTATTAATCAAAAACAACACTTTGTTTAAGGAGAAGTAACATGCAGTGAAAACAAATATTAAACTTTAACTTTTAAACTTGAACTGAGTAAAAACTCTAAATATGTGATTGCACAGTAATGTTCACTTGTTTGAGGTTGAGGGTGATACTTGGTGGTGTCCCATCTTTTCCACAAGTTCATCAATGTTCGGGGTAAGGCTCTGAGCTGAGGAAATCCTCAGAATTGAGTGGAGGTGTTCAGCAGTAAGTCGACTTCTGTGTGATGTTTTGTTCAAGTTCATCAAAGAAAACAGTTGTTCACACAGGTATGTGCTGCCAAACATAGACAACGTTTGAGCAGCCTGGATGCGCAGCTGGGGCATTGTGTCGGGGAGGAAACGGGCGAACTCCGCAGCACCCACTGCCGCATATTTTGCCCTCAGTGCATCATTGCTTTGGAGGTCAATCAACTCCATTTGGAGGTTTGGTGGTGAGCTTTCCACGTCAACAGCAAATGGGTTACCGAGCAGTTCCAACCTGCTTTTTTGTGCTTCAAAGTCAGCAAATCGGCGTCGAAAGTCAGCGGCAAGCATACCTATTTTATCAGCCAACTGTGCGCTCGGGAACGCACTGGTAGAGAGCTTCTCTTTCATGGTCTGGCAGCTGGGAAAGTGGCTCAAATTTTCTTTCCGCATCTGCGTCTCCCACAGAGTCAGTTTGGTTTTAAATGCCTTCACTGTACTGTACATATCAGAGATGACACGATCCCGACCCTGCAGCTGCAAGTTCATTGCATTCAGATGACTCGTAATGTCACACAGAAAAGCCATTTCACACAGAAACATTTCGTCTCGGAGTTGTGTTGTGTCTTTCCCTTTGCTGTCCAAGAACAGACAAATCTCCTCACGAAGCTCGAAACATCTTTGAAGCACCTTTCCCTGGCTTAGCCATCGCACCTCTGTGTGATAAGGCAAATCACCATGCTCCGTTTCTAACTCCGTCAGAAATGCCTTGAACTGGCGGTGATTCAAACCTTTGGCTCTGATAAAGTTAACTGTGCGCGTGATGATGCTCATTACATGCTCCATTTTCAAGGCTTTACCGCACAACGCTTCCTGGTGTATGATACAATGATAAGCTGTCAGCTCACCTGTCGCGTTTTCCTCTTGCATCTTTTCCCGTATCTTCGCCACCAGTCCGCTCCTGTGTCCACACATCGCAGGTGCTCCGTCGGTTGTCAAACCCACGAGTTTTTCCCAAGGCAGCTCCATCTCATTTACACATCTTGACACCTCTTCATACAAATCATGCCCCGTAGTTGTGCCATGCATAGGACGTAAAGCCAAAAACTCCTCTGTCACGCTTAGGCTGGAGTCCACTCCGCGGATGAAAATTGACAACTGGGCAATGTCAGAAATGTCGGTGCTCTCATCCACAGCCAAGGAATATGCAATGAAATCTTTTCCCTTTTTCACAAGCTGCTCTTTTAGATTGATGGACAACTGGTCTACTCTCTCGGCAATGGTGTTTCTGCTCAGACTCACATTTAAAAAGAGTTGCCTTTTTCTGGGCAAACTTCGTCACAAACTTTAATCATGCAGTTTTTGATGAAATCCCCCTCCGTAAATGGCCGGGCTGATTTAGCGATCTCTTCTGCCAAAATAAAACTGGCCTTGACAGCAGCCTGGCCTTGTGATTTGGCTTTTTTGAACAGAGCCTGTCGAGATTTGAGGCCTCGTTTTAATTCCTCTGCCTTTTGTAGCCTTTGTTCCATGTCCATATTCTTGTTTTTGTCCACGTGTTTCGTTTCATAATGTCGTCTCAGATTATACTCTTTCAGTACCGCCACACTTTCTCCACACAGAAGACACACAGGTTTTCCAGCTACCTCCGTGAACAAATACTCCGACTCCCACCTTGTTTGAAACCCCCGGTTCTCAGTGTCCACCTTCCGTTTTGCCATTTTTGATGGGTATCTGAAAGTTAATTTTACTGTGATGCTGACAACTGCTGTGCCAATAAATATTGAAATGAAGCAGCCTACTGCTCGGTGCGTCACCGTTGCATTGTGGGAAATGTAGTATTGGTGCGTGTAAAAGATCTGCGGGCTGCCGGCTTGCTGCGGTCTGCGGGCCGGTTCTAATAATAAATCAAGATCATCCCAGGGGCCGTAAAAAACCTTCTCGCGGGCCGGATGTGGCCCGCGGGCCTTGACTCTGACATATGTGGTGTAGGCGGATCGCTGCCCTAAAAGAGTTCCAGACTGTAAAACGTGTTATTAAAAAGTTGACTTGAAATGCTTTGGTATTGTATTTGTTTGAAATGTTAAGATGTCATTGCTACAGTGAATGCTGAGTTGCTGAGAATCCTTCGTTCTAAAATTAACAGTATGCTGAATCGTTGTTTCAGAGTCTGTTATGTTGATTCAGTTGGTGCAGTATAAATGGTTACTTACCATGAGTTCAAACAATAGAGCATGTATTCAAAAGAAACCCTTAGAATATGTAAAACATGTTTGTTTTTTATTTAATAAAGGAGGGGGATGTGATATTCATATGTGTAAACGTACTGAATTGTAATCGAATGCATTTTATGATTGGTTAAGACCACCCAGGTGGTGAGGTCATGGTCAGTTGATCATGGTATGAGACACGTGAACATGCCAGTTATAGCTAGCTAATAAAGAGCTACGTTTGTAAATATCTGTCGTATTGCATTTTATTATTTTGTACAAAGAGTGAAAAACAAGACAACCCTAATGATAGATTACAGATTTAAGGAGGTGGGAAAAGGGAGCAGGTGTGACCTTGTAAGCCCATGATGGGGCTGTTTGGAAGAGAGGTGGGAATGCGAAAGACGCAAGAAGTTGTGGAAGATTGGTCTCTAACATGGGGTTGTAGGGTATCTGTGGCCAATTCTTGCTTTATGGTGTATTCTAGGAGGAAGGTTCAAGATGTTAGACTGTAAATATGCAGTTAGCATATACAGTGGGGAGAACAAGTATTTGATAACCTGCAAAATCGGCAGTGTTTCCTACTTACAAGGCATGTAGAGGTCTGTCATTTTTATCATAGGTGCACTTCAACTGTGAGAGACGAAATCTAAAACAAAAATCCAGAAAATAACATTGTATGATTTTTAAGTAATTAATTTACATTTTATTGCATGACATAAGTATTTGATCAACTACCAACCAGTAAGAATTCCGGCTCTCACAGACCTGTTAGTTTTTCTTTAAGAAGCCCTCCTGTTCTCCACTCATTACCTGTATTAACTCTACCTGTTTGAACTCGTTACCTGTATAAAAGACACCTGTCCACACACTCAATCAAACAGACTCCAACCTCTCCACAATGGCCAAGACCAGAGAGCTGTGTAAGGACATCAGGGATAAAATTGTAGACCTGCACAAGGCTGGGATAGGCTACAGGACAAGAGGCAAGCAGTTTGGTGAAAAGGCAACAACTGTTGGTGCAATTATTAGAAAATGAAAGAAGTTCAAGATGACGGTCAATCATACTCGGTCTGGGGCTCCATGCAAGATCTCACCTCGTGGGGCATCAATGATCACGAGGAAGGTGAGGGATCAGCCAAGAACTACACGGCAGGACCTGGTCAATGACCTGAAGAGCGCTGGGACCACAGTCTCAAAGAAAACCATTAGTAACACACTACGCCGTTCTGGATTAAAATCCTGCAGTGCATGCAAGGTCCCCCTGCTCAAGTCAGCGCATGTCCAGGCCCGTCTGCAGTTTGCCAATGACGATCTGGATGATCCAGATGAGGAATGGGAGAAGGTCATGTGGTCTGAACTCCACTCGCCCTGTTTGGAGGAAGAAGGATTCCGTCTCTCACAGTTGAAGTGTACCTATGATAAAAATGACAGACCTCTACATGCTTTGTAAGTACGAAAACCTGCAAAATCGGCAGTGTATCAAATACTTGTTCTCTAGGTTGGGTGTCTGAGTTGAAGTATTTAGGTATGTGGTTTGATGAGAGGCTTACGTGGAATAGATGTTCAGTATAATGAAATTGAGTGTAGGAAGGTTCTGAACCTCATGAGGACAGTAGCAGGATATGATGGGAGGTTGAATAGACTAACACTGTTGTATATGTACCAGGCATTGATCAGGTCATCTTTTGATTATGGGTGTTTTCTACTGTACATGGATCGGCAGCCAAAACAATACTTCAGCACCTGGATAGGATACAGTCAAGGGCCCTGAGATTGTGTGCGGATGGCTTCAGGACGACACTATCCACCCGAGGCATTGCAGGACTGGGGCGAAAGAGAGAGGGCCGGAAATTGCATTGGGGAAAGTTCCTCTGTGGTTGTTTCCGAAATCAAGTGTAGATGTGGACATGATTGAGGGCAGAAAAGAATGGGGTAAGGACTTGAGAAAGTGTGTGGTGAGATATAGATTATCTTTTTATTTTTTTTAAAGGATATATACAGATGGTTCAAATGATCCAGTCAGTGGTAGGGTGGGGGCAGGGGTGTATATCCCAGATTTAAATGTAAGAGTATGTAAGCGGTTAACTGATTGTGTCCGTGTATGCGGTGAGTTGATGGCCGTGATTATAGGTTTGAGATGGGTGGAGGAGGTGAAACCACTCAGAGTGGTGATTTGCTCTGATTCGGCTTCAGTGTTGAGTAGTGTGAAGACGGGCTGGTCAGATAGGAGAGACTTGTTTGTGGAGATGATGGTGCTGTTAATGGGAGTGGAGAGGATGGGAGTGGTGGTAAGCTTTTGCTGGGTTCCTGCCCATGTGGGTCTGGAGGGTAATGAGAAGGCTGATGTCGTGGCTAAGAGTGCTGTGAGGAGAGATTGGAGATCAGGTCCCACTGGGCAGCAAGGGATATCAAGTCCTTGATCCGGGCAAAAGGGCTCGATCTTTGGTAAAGGGAGTTGGGATGCTTTTAGTAAGGGGAGGTGGGGAGTATGGGATGTAGGACAGGAAATTGTGTGGACTCCTTGCCTACACCCATCTCTTGGTCTTTTCTAGGTTAAAAATGATGGCTGCCTTATTTCAAAAGCCACCCACTCCTAACGCAGCCACCTGGTGCAGGCAGACAGTCAATGGGTGGGTTCTAAAACTGTTCACCTGTTTTTACCTCAAGCAAGGACAATGTTATTTTTGTGTGTTTTTATGGTGTGTGTGCGGCACATCAGCATATAACAGATTTTTATCACCAATTTCCACCCCAAAGGTGACATATCATATTGATACATAGCTATATGCGCAACACATTATTGTTTAGGGGATGCTAATGTGAAACATGGCCTTAACTTTGAACATGTTAGATACCACCAACATACTGTGAACGCAGCCCAGACAAATGCAATCGAGCATCGCGCCGTGGCATTGATCAATCAATGGTGTTTTAGATACTACCGACATATGTTTTCTTGACACCCCCTCATTATGATATTGGAGGCAGAAATACATAAATACATGAAGAAACAATTTCAATTAATAAAATAAAATAAAGTGGGATTCATTATTTAAATAATGATTTATATGTTTATGTGCATTCATTCACCCATTTATTTATTTAGTTGTGCTTTTATTTATCTATTTATATGTCCATTTCTTTATTCATATATTTATCTATTTACATGTGCATTTATTTATTTATTACTTTAAGTTCTTGTCGTGATGTGTGTTTTGTCCTATATTAATATATATTTCCTGCAGGAGGCCTTTTTCCTTTTGATAGGCCGTCATGTAAAATAAGAATTTGTTCTTAACTGACTTGCCTAGTTAAATAAATAAATAAATAAATAAAAAATTCTAATTATAGCCGGTCTGGTCCTCCATATATTAATGCTTTTTGTATTGGAATAACTGCTGCTATTTTCCTCTTTGTGCAAGGATGGAAGAATTGTGTTGCCACAGTAGTTTCTCAACTTTTACGCATTACTTCAACACTGATGTTTGTGTTCATTAATGCAAATAACTAATGCATCTATTCATGTGAGATTATAAGGATGACAGAACTACATGAGTTTTGTATTTAGAATTTTGTGGTTACACATTGAGATTCGTGGTTCGCAAATGTGTAATTTATTTTCACAAGCTTGTATCATGTGTGAAAGATTTAACAATGGTCGCAAACTTATGCATGCAAGTCTTATTGAATGTATTCAAATGTCAAGTTACAATTTGTTTTCTGAATTATTACAAATCCATTTAGTATGAATAATCTGCAGTGAATCTAAAAATACACTTGCAGATTTTGAATCTGTGCATTCTCTGAGTTCTGTCATTGTTGTCACTTTACCCCAAAATTCGTAAGCTCATTCAGTTCTCTCTGCCAAAACCATGGCCGCCTCACCATTGGCTGGATTGTTCCATCAATCAATTCTCAGGAAGTAGTTACCCACACAAGCAAGAGAAGATGAGGTAAATAAAATCAAAACTATCTACTTGAAGGTTTTTTTTGTGTGAAAATGCATGACAGTAGTTTATCATGTGAAATACAGGTACCCACATTCTTGAGTAAAGATACCTTAATAGAAAATGTGTCACGCCCTGGTCGAAGTATTTTGTGTTTATCTTCATGTATTGGGTCAGGCCAGGGTGTGGCATGGGTTTTTGTATGTGGTGTGTGTATATATTGGATTGTAGCTAGTGGGGTGATCTAGCAAAGTCTATGGCTGTCTGGAGTGGTTCTCAATCAGAGGCAGGTGTTTATCGTTGTCTCTGATTGGGAACCATATTTAGGCAGCCATATTCTTTGAGTTTGTCGTGGGTGATTGTCCTTAGTGTCCTTGTTCCTGTCTATGTGTTAGTGTACACAAGTATAGGCTGTTTCGGTTTTCGTCACGTTTCTTTGTTTTTTGGAGTGTTTGTATTTAGATTGGTGTTACGTTTGTTTATTAAATTATGGATCGCAATCTACACGCTGCATTTTGGTCTGACTCTCCTTCACCTAAAGAGAACCGTTACAGAATCACCCACCACACCCGGACCAAGCAGCGTGGTAACAGGCAACAGCAGCAGCAGGAGCAGCGCGACAAGAATTTCTGGACTTGGGAGGAAATCCTCGACGAGAGAGGTCCCTGGGCTAAACCAGGGGAGTGTAGCCGCCCCAAGGTGCAGCGAGAGAAGGACTGGACATGGGAGGACGAACTGGACGGTGAAGGACCCTGGGCTCAGCCTGGAGAATATCGACGTCCCAAGGAAGAACTGGAGGCGGAGAAAGCGGAGAGGCGCTGGTATGAGGAGGCAGCACGGCGACGCGGATGGGAGCCTGAGAGTCTGCCCGAAAATTTTTTGAGGTGGGGGGAGGCTCACAGGGAGTATGGCTATGCCAGGTAGGAGACCTGCGCAAACTCCCTGTGCTTACCGGGGGGCTAGAGAGACCGGGCAGGCACGGTGTTATGCTGTGGTGCGCACGGTGTCTCCAGTGCAGGTGCATAGCCCGGTGCGGTATATTCCAGCTCCGTGTATCGGCCGGGCTAGATTGAGCGTCGAGCCAAATGCCATGAAGCCGGCTCTACGCATCTGGTCCCCAGTGCGTCTCCTTGGGCCGGCTTACATGGCACCAGCCTTGCGCTCGTTGTCTCCGGTTCGCCTGCATAGCCCAGTGCGGGCTATTCCACCTCGCGCACTGGCAGGGCGACCGAGAGTATTCAACCAGGTAAGGTTGGGCAGGCTCGGTGTTCAAGAGCTCCAGTGCGCCTGCACGGTCCGGTCTATCCAGTACCACCTCCACACCGCAGCCCTCCGGTAGCAGCTCCCCGCACCAGGCTTCCTGTGCGTGTCCTCGGTTCAGTACCACCAGTGCCAGCACCACGCATCAGGCCGACAGTGCGCCTCGCCTCTCCTGCGCTGTCTGAGTCTCCCGCCTCTCCAGCGCAGCCAGAGCTGCCAGCCTGCATGGAGCAGCCAGAGCTGCCAGCCTGCATGGAGCAGCCAGAGCTGCCAGCCTGCATGGAGCAGCCAGAGCTGCCAGCCTGCATGGAGCAGCCAGAGCTGCCAGCCTGCATGGAGCAGCCAGAGCTGCCAGCCTGCATGGAGCAGCCAGAGCTGTCAGTCTGCATGAAGCAGCCAGAGCTGTCAGTCTGCATGAAGCAACCAGAGCTGCCAGTCTGCAAGGAGCTGCCAGTCTGCAAGGAGCTGCCAGTCTGCAAGGAGCTGCCAGTCTGCACGGAGCCGCCAGAGCTGCTTGTCTGTAAGAAGCCGCCAGAGCTGTCAGCCTACATGGAGCAGGATAGGATAAAGTAATCCTTCTCACCCCCCCCTCCCCCTTAAAAGATTTAGATGCACTATTGTAAAGTGGCTGTTCCACTGGATGTCATAAGGTGAATGCACCAATTTGTAAGTCGCTTTGGATAAGAGCGTCTGCTAAATGACTTAAATGTAAATGTAATGTAAATGAGCAGCCAGAGCCGCCAGTCAGCGTGGAGCAGCCAGAGCTGACAGTCAGCATGGAGCAGCCAGATCTTTCAGTCTGCCAGGATCCGCCAGTCAACCAGACTCTTCCAGATCTGCCAGTCAACCAGACTCTTCCAGATCCGCCAGTCAACCAGACTCTTCCAGATCCGCCAGTCAACCAGACTCTTCCAGATCCGCCAGTCAACCAGACTCTTCCAGATCCGCCAGTCAACCAGACTCTTCCAGATCCGCCAGTCAACCAGACTCTTCCAGATCCGCCAGTCAACCAGACTCTTCCAGATCTGCCAGACTCTTCCAGATCCGCCAGTCAGCCAGGATTCGCCAGATCTGCCAGTCAGCCAGGATCTGCCAGTCAGCCAGGATCTGCCAGTCAGCCAGGATCTGCTGAAACCACCAGCCAGCCAGGATCTGGTAGATCTATCTACCTGCCTGAGCTTTCTCTCACTCCCGAGCTTTCTCTCACTCCCGAGCTTTCTCTCACTCCCGAGCTTTCCCTCAGTCCCGAGCTGCCCTTCAGTCCCGATCTGCTCCTCAGTCCAGTGGGGTTCTGGGTGAGGACTACTAGGCCATGGGCGAGGGTGGACTATCCAGGGACGCGAGGAGAGGGGACTAAGACATTGACTGAGTGTCCACGTCCCGCGCCGGAGCCGCCACCATGGACAGACGCCCACCCGGACCCTCCCTATTGTTTTGAGGTGCGTTCGGGAGTCCGCACCTTAGGGGGGGGGGGGTTCTGTCACGCCCTGGTCGAAGTATTTTGTGTTTATCTTCATGTATTGGGTCAGGCCAGGGTGTGGCATGGGTTTTTGTATGTGGTGTGTATATATTGGGATTGTAGCTAGTGGGGTGATCTAGCAAAGTCTATGGCTGTCTGGAGTGGTTCTCAATCAGAGGCAGGTGTTTATCGTTGTTTCTGATTGGGAACCATATTTAGGCAGTCATATTCTTTGAGTTTGTCGTGGGTGATTGTCCTTAGTGTCCTTGTTCCTGTCTGTGTTAGTGTACACAAGTATAGGCTGTTTCGGTTTTCGTCACGTTTTTTGTAGTGTTTGTATTTAGATTGGTGTTACGTTTGTTTATTAAATTATGGATCGCAATCTACATGCTGCATTTTGGTCCGACTCTCCTTCACCTAAAGAGAACCGTTACAAAATGACTCAAGTGAAAGTCACCCAGTAAAATACTAATGTTACTTGAGTAAAAGTCAAAAGGTATTTAGTTTTAAATATACTTAACTATCAAAAGTGCATGTAATTGCTAAAATATACTTAAGTATCAAAAGTAAAAGCACAAATAATTTCAAATTCCTTATATTAAGCAAACCAGATGGTACAAATTTTTTGTATTATTTTTTACAGATAGCCGATGTGCCAACACTCAGACATCATTTATAGATGAAGCATTTGTGTTTGAGTCCACCAGATCGGAGGCAGTAGGGATAATCAGGGATGTTCTCTTGATAAGTGTGTGACTTTGACCATTTTCCTGTCCTGCTAAGCATTCAAAATGTAACAAGTAGTTTTGGGTGTAAGGGAAAAATGTATGGAGTAAAAAGTACATTATTTTATTTTGGAATGTAGTGAAATAAAAGTAAAGTTAGAAAACATATAAATAGTAAAGTACAGATACCTCTAAAAACTACTTAAGTAGTACTTTAAAGTATTTTTACTTAAGTACTGTACACCACTGGTGAAATATAATGGTACATTTCAAATGAACTCCAGACCAGCCATTGCACTGACAGCCACTATTGCATTAGCTATCTGTCCTCTGATATTCATCCTAGCTTTAATATGAGCTGGCTAGCGTTATCAGGTAGTAGTTATGGGAAACCAAGGCTTTCTGAATGCTTTGTAGTTTCCACCAAATTGTGCCAAAAACAGTTAATTACTCGGAGCTTCGTTGGTGACATCTGTTGGTCAGCAATAAGAACTCAGTGGTGCAGCTATAGCCTATAGTCTGTTTTAATACCAGGTTTGCATCTTACATCATGCTTCCCTTTTTTGCCTTTAAGTTGACTATTTTTCTAAAAAAGACTGGCATTTAAGGATGCTTAAGACAAGCTTATACTATACTAAATAAAAACGAATTATTTGAACAACGGTGCAATATGGTTTAGCATTTCATAAATTCTCAATATTGTGCCTTCAACAGGATTTGACCTCACACCCTCAAGTCCCTGATTGTTCTATAGTTCCCTACTCTACCTAATAAGCTATCAGGTACTGAAACTACAGTATATGTTCAAAGTCCTAATTGTATTTGTAAGTAATGGTGTACAATAGAAGTTGGTGTTTGAAAGCAGCTTGAAATCAAAGAACACCGGAACCACGGCAAATCTGTAGGATCCAATGATGTATAAAAAACCCTGGAAGACTGACGGGGCACTTTATTGACGCCCCCTCGTAGCCATCTTGGTTCTCCTCCTCAATTGTAAAAAAAGATTTTGGAAGCTATAGAAATATTTTTTACCCCTTTTATCTCCCAAATTGGTACAGACTCGGGAGAGGCAAAGGTCTAGAGCCATGCGTCCTCCGAAACACGTCCCTGCCAAGCAGCATTGTTTCTTGACACACTGCTCGCTTAACCCGGAAGCCAGCCACACCAATGTGTCGGAGGAAACACCATACAGCTCGGTACCGGTACCCCCTCTATACAGCCTTGTTATTGTTATGTAATTTTCTTGTGTTACTTAAATATATATATTTTTACTTTAGTTTATTGAGTAAATATTTTCTTAACTATATTTCTTGAACTGCATTGTTGGTTAAGGACCTGTAAGTAAGAATTTTACGGTAATACCTGTTGTATTCGGTGCATGTGACAAATAAAATTTGATTGAATTGACAGCCGGTGACTGTAGAGGTACAGGTTCTGTAGTGATGCCTCTAGCACTGCGATGCAGTGCCTTAGACCGCAGCACCACTTTTGGGAGGTGTCTACATTTGTTTTTGACACATTTATTCTATTACAGACACCTTTGCATACTTTTAAATTATATTACAGTGGTTTGACCTTTAAAAGTTGCAGTGTACTGCAACACAGCTTGCATGGTGCCGCAGAACTCTATGGCACGTTATTTAATTGTCAGCCACTGCTCCCATTAATGCTAGTTAGTGCTAGTTTGACCACCAGAGGGCATCTTTGAGATGTATTTGATAGCCTTCAATAGTGGCTGAACTAGAGAATTTAAAACTTTTTTGTAAGAACAAAGTATATGGGACTATATTGCTTAATTCATTTGACTAATATTATGGTGTTTCTATTCCAAGAAAAATGGAAAAACCTTCTGGATTTCCAAACTACATTTGCTAGCTATATTTTAAAGACTTATTACAGACTTCTGTACACTTGTCAGACAACTTCATTCTGCTGCATGTTTATTGATTCATTGGTGACTGAAAAAGTTGGCAAAGAAAATGCCCCTCACAATTTCACTGCAAATAGACTACTAAGGCCGTATTGGTTGTGTATAATTTGGCTAATGTGCACATTTACATGAGTGTTTAATTAGCTTAGTTAGCAAGTTACTTTCATATGGAGAGGGAGTATGATCACTAGAAAGCAACATTCTGCCAGACCACCACAGGTAGTACCAATTCCTCCCGATTCAGCCTATACCTGGTGCAAACTCGGGACCTCTGCCTTGCTAGCACACGTGTCCACCCTCCTGTAGTGTCTTACCAGTCGGCGCCACAAGGAAATCTAACTATTCGCTGGTGCAAATGGGGACACTTCAGGCTGTGGAGTATGTTTCACAGCAATTGTAGCTCCGGGTCACGGCTGAGGAGGGTCAGGATTAAGTTACACACATCCCAATGTGCTACACTTATGAACTAGATATTGTATGTGAAATTTCCATTTATATCAATGACACTGAAATGGTTGGATTGTTCAGCAACATGTGCTGTACATGCTAACACGGCTTTGGTTATGAAAGGTACATAATTTATTTATTGTCATATCACTGTCAGGTCACTGTATGCTTTAACAAGACCCTGGATGGTGACACACATCCGCTTTAAGCTGCCTGACTGACTACTGGGGCTTTCAGTGGTACCTTCCGTAATCTTTGTTGCCTTATCTCTGTCTCGTAGCCATTTAACATGTACTGTACGTGACCATTCAAATTCATACAAACTGCTACGAAAGCAAGTGCTAACTTATCTTAACTTGTCCCTGGCTACGTTTAGAAAGCTGCCTTTTTGTTGTTTAGGCTCTGTACTCCAGCACGTTTGATCTGTAATGAAACAGTGACTATGAGGTTAAAGTGCCGACTGACAGCTTTAATTTTAAAGTATTTTCATCCATATCGGTTTGGTCATCCAAGTATTTGGTCCCATATTCACAGCACGCAATGACTACATCAAGCTTGTGTGTCACACCCTGATCTGTTTCTCCTGTCTTGTGCTTGTCTCCACCCCCCACAAGGTGTCTCCCATTTACCCCCATTATCCCCTGTGTACTTATACCTGCGTTTTCTGTTGGTCTGTTGCCAGTTTGTCTTGTCAAGTCTTACAAGCGTGTTTTCCTGTTTTCCAGTTTCTCTAGTTTCTGTTTTCTAATCCTCCCAGTTCTGACCATTCTGCCTGACCCTGAGCCTGCCTGCCTGCCGAT
The DNA here is from genome assembly GCF_023373465.1 of Oncorhynchus keta. NCBI lineage: Eukaryota > Metazoa > Chordata > Actinopteri > Salmoniformes > Salmonidae > Oncorhynchus > Oncorhynchus keta. The sequence goes on along the minus strand of NC_068430.1, from coordinate 47,685,736 downwards.
CTGTCCCTGATTGATGCTGCCTTGGATTACTGACCTCTGCCTGCCCTTGACCTGCCGTTTGCCTGCCCCCTGTTTTGCAATAAAGATCTGAGATTCGATCTGTCTGCCTCCTGTGTCTGCATCTGGGACTCGTGTAAATCTGACTACAAATTTGTTGAATGCATTTTCTGTTTGTTTTGGTTTTGTTTCAGATCAGTTTGTGCACAATAGAAATGAATGGTAAATAATGCATTGTCATTTGAGTCACTTTTATTGTAAATAAGAATATAATATGTTTCTAAACACTTCTACATTCATGTGAATGGTACCATGATTACAGATAATTCTGAAATAATAATCATTATTTACGATTCAAAAACAGTTCACCTGATATGGATGAAAATACCCTCACATTTAAAATTACAATCTACACTTTAATCATATAGTCATTGTATCATTTCAAATCCAAAGTGGAGTACAGAACCAAAACAACCAAACATTTGTCACTGTCGAAATACTCACAGTATATTATAATTGAAATCAAACTGCACAATCATAAGAAAACATTCAAGTTCATTGTCTTATATCCTTGAAATATGCATGACACTAACACAGTTGAAATATATGGTAACACTTTACTTGACACCCAATGTCATAACAGCTGACATTAACTTGTCATCTGTCATCATATGGTCATAATACTGTCATGACCATATATTTACGCCTGTTCTGATGTACTGTATATTGTGTTATTTTATGGCTGGTCATGACACCTACATAAGAGTGTCAAAATCCACATTTATTCCCCCAAAAATGATGTGCCAAGAAGTTTCCTTTCGCTTGACAGTTTGTTTCTTAAATCCTTTGTTGTTGAAATGAATTATTTTACGGTCATGATTTTTCATCACATTTTAAATAACGTGTAGAAAATACACTTTCTGACACTGTCATGAAGAATTATGACCACCCTGTGTCACTTTACTTGAACTATGAAAATACACTTTATGAAACTGCCAAGAAGCATTATGACCATCATAATCATATAAGCCAGAAAGGCCTATCACATACATCAGTCAAAAAGAGGGTGTCTTGTCCTGCTCCTGAAATCTGCTCCTGCATTCATCCCAGTCATCAGCAACATATCATTGGGGTAGGTGGACGTCTGACATCAACATATGCGCAATTATATTTATAATTGAATATGGTCAATTAAACATATATATACAGTACAAGTCAAATGTTTGGACCCACCTACTCATTCAAGGGTTTTTATTTATTTTTACTCTTTACTACATTGTAGAATAATAGTGAAGACATTGACACTATGAAATAATACATAGAATCATGTATTAAACAAAAAAGTGTTAAACAAATCAAAATATATTTTAGATTTTAGATTCTTCAATGTAGCCACCCTTTGCCTTGAAGACAGCATTTTACACTCTTGACATTCTATTGACTATTGGCTAATGTCGATTCCGAAGCAAACACCAATTATCCCGGAGCTAGCCAGCTGAAGAGTTCCATCAGCCACTCCTGGGCTACAATCACCTATCGGGACCCGTTTTACTGCTGATGTGGAGCCCCTTCGGGCCTTCACGACTGGAATACCAACGTTATCTGCCCGAGGGAGTTATTCAACTGGCCCCTCCATCACGACGTAACCTGAACGCCCATCTGCCGCCCGCTAATAGTTATCTGTCTTGTGCACATCGGCTGCTATCTGAACAGATCTATCGAACAATCTTCTAACTATAACTATTTTGACAATTGGATTGGTCCCCTCTACCACACAGAACCCCACTGATCTACAGATGGAAACGCACGAGGTGGCTAAAAACAGACCTCCATCTTCTGCTAGCATGCTACCCATGGCTCGGCTAACTGTCTGAATCGACGTGACCCCAACCAACCTCACTACTCACTGGACACCTATGTTCCCTCAGCTAAGCATGCCTCTCCTTAATGTCAATATGTTCCATCTATTTTTACATTTACATTACATTTAAGTCATTTAGCAGACGCTCTTATCCAGAGCGACTTACAAATTGGTGCATTCACCTTATGACATCCAGTGGAACAGCCACTTTACAATAGTACAATAGTGCATCTAAATCTTTTAAGGGGGGTGAGAAGGATTACTGTATCCTATCCTAGGTATTCCTTAAAGAGGTGGGGTTTCAGGTGTCTCCGGAAGGTGGTGATTGACTCCGCTGTCCTGGCGTCGTGAGGGAGTTTGTTCCACCATTGGGGAGCCAGAGCAGCGAACAGTTTTGACTGGGCTGAGCGGGAACTGTACTTCCTCAGTGGTAGGGAGGCGAGCAGGCCAGAGGTGGATGAACGCAGTGCCCTTGTTTGGGTGTAGGGCCTGATCAGAGCCTGGAGGTACTGAGGTGCCGTTCCCCTCACAGCTCATGGTCTTGTAGCGCATGCGAGCTTCAACTGGAAGCCAGTGGAGAGAGCGGAGGAGCGGGGTGACGTGAGAGAACTTGGGAAGGTTGAACACCAGACGGGCTGCGGCGTTCTGGATGAGTTGTAGGGGTTTAATGGCACAGGCAGGGAGCCCAGCCAACAGCGAGTTGCAGTAATCCAGACGGGAGATGACAAGTGCCTGGATTAGGACCTGCGCCGCTTCCTGTGTGAGGCAGGGTCGTACTCTGCGGATGTTGTAGAGCATGAACCTACAGGAACGGGCCACCGCCTTGATGTTAGTTGAGAACGACAGGGTGTTGTCCAGGATCACGCCAAGGTTCTTAGCGCTCTGGGAGGAGGACACATTGGAGTTGTCAACCGTGATGGCGAGATCATGGAACGGGCAGCCCTTCCCCGGGAGGAAGAGCAGCTCCGTCTTGCCGAGGTTTAGCTTGAGGTGGTGATCCGTCATCCACACTGATATGTCTGCCAGACATGCAGAGATGCGATTCGCCACCTGGTCATCAGAAGGGGAAAGGAGAAGATTAATTGTGTGTCGTCTGCATAGCAATGATAGGAGAGACCATGTGAGGTTATGACAGAGCCAAGTGACTTGGTGTATAGCGAGAATAGGAGAGGGCCTAGAACAGAGCCCTGGGGGACACCAGTGGTGAGAGCGCGTGTATTTTATCGCCCCCAGAAACCTGCTCCTTTTACTCTCTGTTCCGGACGTCCTAGACATCCAATTCTCATAGCTTTTAGCCGTACCCTTATCCTACTCCTCCTCTGTTCCTCTGCCGATGTAGAGGTGAATCCAGGCCCTGCAGTGCCTCCTATTCCCCAGGTGCTCTCATTTGTTAACTTCTGTAACCGTAAACGCCTTGGTTTCCTGCATGTTAACATTTAGAAGCCTCCTCCCTAAGTTTGTTTTATTCACTGCTTTAGCACACTCTGCCAACCCAGATGTCTTAGCCATGTCTGAATCCTGGCTTAGGAAGACCACAAATAACTCTGAAATCTCCATCCCTAACTACAACATTTTCAGACAAGATAGAACGGCCAAAGGGGGTGATGTTGCATTCTACTGTAGAGATATCCTGCCAAATTCTGTCCTACTATCCAGGTCTGTACCCAAACAATTTGAACTTCTACTTTTAAAAATCCACCTCTCTAAAAACAAGTCTCTCACCGTTGCCACCTGCTGTGTTCTGGATACCATATGTGAACTGATTGCCCCCCCATCTATCTTCAGAGCTCGTGCTGTTAGGTGACCTAAACTGTGACATGCTTAACACCCCGGCCAGCCTACAATCTAAGCTTGATGCCCTCAATATCACACAAATTATCAATAAACCTACCAGGTACAACCCCAAAGCCGTAAACACGGGCACACTCATAGATATCATCCTAACCAACTTGCCCTCTAAATACGCCTCTGCTCTCTTCAACCAAGATCTCAGCGATCACTGCCTCATTGCCTGCATCCGTAATGGGTCAGCGGTCAAATGACCTCCACTCATCACTATCAAACACTCCCTGAAACACTTCAGCGAGCAGGCCTTTCTAATCGACCTGACCTGGGTATCCTGGAAGGATATTGACCTCATCCCGTCAGTAGAGGATGCCTGGTTATTCTTTAAAAATGCCTTCCTCACCATCTTAAATAAGCATGCCCCATTCAAGAAATGTAGAACCAGGAACAGATATAGATAGCCCTTGGTTCTCTCCAGACCTGACTGCCCTTAAACCAATCCCAAAAACATTCTGTGGCACTCTGCATTAGCATCGAACAGCCCCCGTGAAATGCAATTTTTCAGGGAAGTTAGAAACCAATATACACAGGCAGTTAGAAAAGCCAAGGATAGCTTTTTCAAGCAGAAATAAGCTTCCTGAAACACAAACTCAAAAAAGTTCTGGGACATTGTAAAGTCCGTGGACTGCACTGAGGATAGAATTTGAATAAGCATTTTTCAACGGCTGGCCATGCTTTCCACCTGGCTACCCCTACCCCGGTCAACAGCACTGCACCCCCCACAACAACTCGCCCAAGCCTTCCTCATTTCTCCTTCTCCCAAATCCAGTCAGTTGATGTTCTGAAAGAGCTGCAAAATCTGGACCCCCACAATTCAGTCAGGCTAGACAATCTGGACCCTCTCTTCCTAAAATTATCTGCCAAAATTGTTGCCACCCCTATTACTAGCCTGTTCAACCTCTCTTTCGTCTGTAGTGATGCCTCTAGCACTGCGATGCAGTGCCTTAGACCGCAGCACCACTTTTGGGAGGTGTCTACATTTGTTTTTGACACATTTATTCTATTACAGACACCTTTGCATACTTTTAAATTATATTACAGTGGTTTGACCTTTAAAAGTTGCAGTGTACTGCAACACAGCTTGCATGGTGCCGCAGAACTCTATGGCACGTTATTTAATTGTCAGCCACTGCTCCCATTAATGCTAGTTAGTGCTAGTTTGACCACCAGAGGGCATCTTTGAGATGTATTTGATAGCCTTCAATAGTGGCTGAACTAGAGAATTTAAAACTTTTTTTGTAAGAACAAAGTATATGGGACTATATTGCTTAATTCATTTGACTAATATTATGGTGTTTCTATTCCAAGAAAAATGGAAAAACCTTCTGGATTTCCAAACTACATTTGCTAGCTATATTTTAAAGACTTATTACAGACTTCTGTACACTTGTCAGACAACTTCATTCTGCTGCATGTTTATTGATTCATTGGTGACTGAAAAAGTTGGCAAAGAAAATGCCCCTCACAATTTCACTGCAAATAGACTACTAAGGCCGTATTGGTTGTGTATAATTTGGCTAATGTGCACATTTACATGAGTGTTTAATTAGCTTAGTTAGCAAGTTACTTTCATATGGAGAGGGAGTATGATCACTAGAAAGCAACATTCTGCCAGACCACCACAGGTAGTACCAATTCCTCCCGATTCAGCCTATACCTGGTGCAAACTCGGGACCTCTGCCTTGCTAGCACACGTGTCCACCCTCCTGTAGTGTCTTACCAGTCGGCGCCACAAGGAAATCTAACTATTCGCTGGTGCAAATGGGGACACTTCAGGCTGTGGAGTATGTTTCACAGCAATTGTAGCTCCGGGTCACGGCTGAGGAGGGTCAGGATTAAGTTACACACATCCCAATGTGCTACACTTATGAACTAGATATTGTATGTGAAATTTCCATTTATATCAATGACACTGAAATGGTTGGATTGTTCAGCAACATGTGCTGTACATGCTAACACGGCTTTGGTTATGAAAGGTACATAATTTATTTATTGTCATATCACTGTCAGGTCACTGTATGCTTTAACAAGACCCTGGATGGTGACACACATCCGCTTTAAGCTGCCTGACTGACTACTGGGGCTTTCAGTGGTACCTTCCGTAATCTTTGTTGCCTTATCTCTGTCTCGTAGCCATTTAACATGTACTGTACGTGACCATTCAAATTCATACAAACTGCTACGAAAGCAAGTGCTAACTTATCTTAACTTGTCCCTGGCTACGTTTAGAAAGCTGCCTTTTTGTTGTTTAGGCTCTGTACTCCAGCACGTTTGATCTGTAATGAAACAGTGACTATGAGGTTAAAGTGCCGACTGACAGCTTTAATTTTAAAGTATTTTCATCCATATCGGTTTGGTCATCCAAGTATTTGGTCCCATATTCACAGCACGCAATGACTACATCAAGCTTGTGTGTCACACCCTGATCTGTTTCTCCTGTCTTGTGCTTGTCTCCACCCCCCACAAGGTGTCTCCCATTTACCCCCATTATCCCCTGTGTACTTATACCTGCGTTTTCTGTTGGTCTGTTGCCAGTTTGTCTTGTCAAGTCTTACAAGCGTGTTTTCCTGTTTTCCAGTTTCTCTAGTTTCTGTTTTCTAATCCTCCCAGTTCTGACCATTCTGCCTGACCCTGAGCCTGCCTGCCTGCCGATCTGTCCCTGATTGATGCTGCCTTGGATTACTGACCTCTGCCTGCCCTTGACCTGCCGTTTGCCTGCCCCCTGTTTTGCAATAAAGATCTGAGATTCGATCTGTCTGCCTCCTGTGTCTGCATCTGGGACTCGTGTAAATCTGACTACAAATTTGTTGAATGCATTTTCTGTTTGTTTTGGTTTTGTTTCAGATCAGTTTGTGCACAATAGAAATGAATGGTAAATAATGCATTGTCATTTGAGTCACTTTTATTGTAAATAAGAATATAATATGTTTCTAAACACTTCTACATTCATGTGAATGGTACCATGATTACAGATAATTCTGAAATAATAATCATTATTTACGATTCAAAAACAGTTCACCTGATATGGATGAAAATACCCTCACATTTAAAATTACAATCTACACTTTAATCATATAGTCATTGTATCATTTCAAATCCAAAGTGGAGTACAGAACCAAAACAACCAAACATTTGTCACTGTCGAAATACTCACAGTATATTATAATTGAAATCAAACTGCACAATCATAAGAAAACATTCAAGTTCATTGTCTTATATCCTTGAAATATGCATGACACTAACACAGTTGAAATATATGGTAACACTTTACTTGACACCCAATGTCATAACAGCTGACATTAACTTGTCATCTGTCATCATATGGTCATAATACTGTCATGACCATATATTTACGCCTGTTCTGATGTACTGTATATTGTGTTATTTTATGGCTGGTCATGACACCTACATAAGAGTGTCAAAATCCACATTTATTCCCCCAAAAAATGATGTGCCAAGAAGTTTCCTTTCGCTTGACAGTTTGTTTCTTAAATCCTTTGTTGTTGAAATGAATTATTTTACGGTCATGATTTTTCATCACATTTTAAATAACGTGTAGAAAATACACTTTCTGACACTGTCATGAAGAATTATGACCACCCTGTGTCACTTTACTTGAACTATGAAAATACACTTTATGAAACTGCCAAGAAGCATTATGACCATCATAATCATATAAGCCAGAAAGGCCTATCACATACATCAGTCAAAAAGAGGGTGTCTTGTCCTGCTCCTGAAATCTGCTCCTGCATTCATCCCAGTCATCAGCAACATATCATTGGGGTAGGTGGACGTCTGACATCAACATATGCGCAATTATATTTATAATTGAATATGGTCAATTAAACATATATATACAGTACAAGTCAAATGTTTGGACCCACCTACTCATTCAAGGGTTTTTATTTATTTTTACTCTTTACTACATTGTAGAATAATAGTGAAGACATTGACACTATGAAATAATACATAGAATCATGTATTAAACAAAAAAGTGTTAAACAAATCAAAATATATTTTAGATTTTAGATTCTTCAATGTAGCCACCCTTTGCCTTGAAGACAGCATTTTACACTCTTGACATTCTATTGACTATTGGCTAATGTCGATTCCGAAGCAAACACCAATTATCCCGGAGCTAGCCAGCTGAAGAGTTCCATCAGCCACTCCTGGGCTACAATCACCTATCGGGACCCGTTTTACTGCTGATGTGGAGCCCCTTCGGGCCTTCACGACTGGAATACCAACGTTATCTGCCCGAGGGAGTTATTCAACTGGCCCCTCCATCACGACGTAACCTGAACGCCCATCTGCCGCCCGCTAATAGTTATCTGTCTTGTGCACATCGGCTGCTATCTGAACAGATCTATCGAACAATCTTCTAACTATAACTATTTTGACAATTGGATTGGTCCCCTCTACCACACAGAACCCCACTGATCTACAGATGGAAACGCACGAGGTGGCTAAAAACAGACCTCCATCTTCTGCTAGCATGCTACCCATGGCTCGGCTAACTGTCTGAATCGACGTGACCCCAACCAACCTCACTACTCACTGGACACCTATGTTCCCTCAGCTAAGCATGCCTCTCCTTAATGTCAATATGTTCCATCTATTTTTTACATTTACATTACATTTAAGTCATTTAGCAGACGCTCTTATCCAGAGCGACTTACAAATTGGTGCATTCACCTTATGACATCCAGTGGAACAGCCACTTTACAATAGTACAATAGTGCATCTAAATCTTTTAAGGGGGGTGAGAAGGATTACTGTATCCTATCCTAGGTATTCCTTAAAGAGGTGGGGTTTCAGGTGTCTCCGGAAGGTGGTGATTGACTCCGCTGTCCTGGCGTCGTGAGGGAGTTTGTTCCACCATTGGGGAGCCAGAGCAGCGAACAGTTTTGACTGGGCTGAGCGGGAACTGTACTTCCTCAGTGGTAGGGAGGCGAGCAGGCCAGAGGTGGATGAACGCAGTGCCCTTGTTTGGGTGTAGGGCCTGATCAGAGCCTGGAGGTACTGAGGTGCCGTTCCCCTCACAGCTCATGGTCTTGTAGCGCATGCGAGCTTCAACTGGAAGCCAGTGGAGAGAGCGGAGGAGCGGGGTGACGTGAGAGAACTTGGGAAGGTTGAACACCAGACGGGCTGCGGCGTTCTGGATGAGTTGTAGGGGTTTAATGGCACAGGCAGGGAGCCCAGCCAACAGCGAGTTGCAGTAATCCAGACGGGAGATGACAAGTGCCTGGATTAGGACCTGCGCCGCTTCCTGTGTGAGGCAGGGTCGTACTCTGCGGATGTTGTAGAGCATGAACCTACAGGAACGGGCCACCGCCTTGATGTTAGTTGAGAACGACAGGGTGTTGTCCAGGATCACGCCAAGGTTCTTAGCGCTCTGGGAGGAGGACACATTGGAGTTGTCAACCGTGATGGCGAGATCATGGAACGGGCAGCCCTTCCCCGGGAGGAAGAGCAGCTCCGTCTTGCCGAGGTTTAGCTTGAGGTGGTGATCCGTCATCCACACTGATATGTCTGCCAGACATGCAGAGATGCGATTCGCCACCTGGTCATCAGAAGGGGGAAAGGAGAAGATTAATTGTGTGTCGTCTGCATAGCAATGATAGGAGAGACCATGTGAGGTTATGACAGAGCCAAGTGACTTGGTGTATAGCGAGAATAGGAGAGGGCCTAGAACAGAGCCCTGGGGGACACCAGTGGTGAGAGCGCGTGTATTTTATCGCCCCCAGAAACCTGCTCCTTTTACTCTCTGTTCCGGACGTCCTAGACATCCAATTCTCATAGCTTTTAGCCGTACCCTTATCCTACTCCTCCTCTGTTCCTCTGCCGATGTAGAGGTGAATCCAGGCCCTGCAGTGCCTCCTATTCCCCAGGTGCTCTCATTTGTTAACTTCTGTAACCGTAAACGCCTTGGTTTCCTGCATGTTAACATTTAGAAGCCTCCTCCCTAAGTTTGTTTTATTCACTGCTTTAGCACACTCTGCCAACCCAGATGTCTTAGCCATGTCTGAATCCTGGCTTAGGAAGACCACAAATAACTCTGAAATCTCCATCCCTAACTACAACATTTTCAGACAAGATAGAACGGCCAAAGGGGGTGATGTTGCATTCTACTGTAGAGATATCCTGCCAAATTCTGTCCTACTATCCAGGTCTGTACCCAAACAATTTGAACTTCTACTTTTAAAAATCCACCTCTCTAAAAACAAGTCTCTCACCGTTGCCACCTGCTGTGTTCTGGATACCATATGTGAACTGATTGCCCCCCCATCTATCTTCAGAGCTCGTGCTGTTAGGTGACCTAAACTGTGACATGCTTAACACCCCGGCCAGCCTACAATCTAAGCTTGATGCCCTCAATATCACACAAATTATCAATAAACCTACCAGGTACAACCCCAAAGCCGTAAACACGGGCACACTCATAGATATCATCCTAACCAACTTGCCCTCTAAATACACCTCTGCTCTCTTCAACCAAGATCTCAGCGATCACTGCCTCATTGCCTGCATCCGTAATGGGTCAGCGGTCAAATGACCTCCACTCATCACTATCAAACACTCCCTGAAACACTTCAGCGAGCAGGCCTTTCTAATCGACCTGACCTGGGTATCCTGGAAGGATATTGACCTCATCCCGTCAGTAGAGGATGCCTGGTTATTCTTTAAAAATGCCTTCCTCACCATCTTAAATAAGCATGCCCCATTCAAGAAATGTAGAACCAGGAACAGATATAGATAGCCCTTGGTTCTCTCCAGACCTGACTGCCCTTAAACCAATCCCAAAAACATTCTGTGGCACTCTGCATTAGCATCGAACAGCCCCGTGAAATGCAATTTTTCAGGGAAGTTAGAAACCAATATACACAGGCAGTTAGAAAAGCCAAGGATAGCTTTTTCAAGCAGAAATAAGCTTCCTGAAACACAAACTCAAAAAAGTTCTGGGACATTGTAAAGTCCGTGGACTGCACTGAGGATAGAATTTGAATAAGCATTTTTCAACGGCTGGCCATGCTTTCCACCTGGCTACCCCTACCCCGGTCAACAGCACTGCACCCCCCACAACAACTCGCCCAAGCCTTCCTCATTTCTCCTTCTCCCAAATCCAGTCAGTTGATGTTCTGAAAGAGCTGCAAAATCTGGACCCCCACAATTCAGTCAGGCTAGACAATCTGGACCCTCTCTTCCTAAAATTATCTGCCAAAATTGTTGCCACCCCTATTACTAGCCTGTTCAACCTCTCTTTCGTGTCGTCTGAGATTCCCAAAGATTGGAAAGCAACTGCGGTTATCCCCCTCTTCAAAGGGGGGGGGGGCACTCTTGACCCAAACTGCTACAGACCGATATCTATCCTACCCTGCCTTTACGGTGGGATTCGAAATGGTCGGTGATCTGTTTGTTATCTTGGTTTTCGAAGACCTTCACAGTGCCATCCGTTTTGTCACCAAAGCCCCATAGGTGAACGGAAAGGCTCTTGAGCAACGAATCGTCCTTGCTGTCTTTGCCTGCCCGGTTCCCCTCTTTCCACTGGGATTCTCTGCCTCTAACGCTACTACAGGGGCTGAGTCACTGGCTTACTGGTGCTCTTTCATGCCGTCCCTAGGAGGGGTGCGTCAGTTGAGTGGGTTGAGTCACTGATGTGATCTTCCTGTTTGGGTTGGCGCGCCCCCTTGGGTTGTGCCGTGGCGGAGATCTTTGTGCGGTATACTCGGCCTTGTCTCCGAGTACTAGAGGTGTGGGGGCTGTGCTTTGGCAAAGTGGGTGGGGTTATATCCTTCCTGTTTGGCCCTGTCTGGGGGTATTATCGGATGGGGCCACAGTGTCTCCTGACCCTTCCTGTCTCAGCCTCCAGTATTTATGCTGCAGTAGACTATGTGTTGGGGGGCTAGGGTCAGTTTGTTATATCTGGAGTACTTCTCCTGTCCTATCCGGTATCCTGTGTGAATTTAAGTGTGCCCTCTCTAATTCTCTCTTTGGCCGTGCTGCTGCTCCAGTTTCAACTGTTCTGCCTGTGATTATTATTATTTGACCATGCTGGTCATTTATGAACATTTGAACATCTTGGCCATGTTCTGTTATAATCTCCACCCGGCACAGCCAGAAGTGGACTGGCCACCCCACATAGCCTGGTTCCTCTCTAGGTTTCTTCCTAGGTTTCGGCCTTTCTAGGGAGTTTTTCCTAGCCACCGTGTGACGGTCCACAGTCTGGAACGTCCTACGACGGTCCACAGTCCGGAACCTCCTACGATGGTCCACAGCCTGGAACCTCCAGCGAGGGTCAACGGCCCGGAGCTTCCAGGCAAGGCATCCAGTCCAGACACGGCATCCAGTCCCGCTCCATGGCAGGAGCCTTCCTCTGCACTGATGTCCAGTTCAGGGCCGGTGTCCAGTCCCGCTCCATGGCAGGAGCCTTCCTCGGCACCGAGGTCCAGTCCAGGCACAGTGTTCAGCCCGGGTCCATGGCTGGATCCGCGGGATTAGTGGGTTCTTCGGCCCGCACCGGAGCCGCCACCGATGCTGGTGGATCCGCGAGCTGAGCGAGTTCTTCGTCCCGCACTAGAGCCGCCCCCGATGCTTGCGGATCCGCGAGCTGAGTGGGTATTTCGCCCTGCACCAGAGCCGCAACCGACACTAGATGCCCTCCCCTATAGAGTCTGGTTTTGCAGCCGGAGTCCGCACCTTTGGTGGGGGGTAATGTCACGCCCTGACCATAGAGAGCTTTTATGCTCTATTTTGGTTAGGTTGGGGTGTGACTAGGGTGGGTGATCTAGGTTGTTCATTTCTATGTTGGCTTGGTATGATTCCCAATCAGAGGCAGCTGTTCATCGTTGTCTCTGATTGGGGATCATATTTAGGCAGCCATTTCCCAACTGTGTTTGGGTGGGATCTTGTTTATGTTAAGTTGCCTGTTAGCACATCATTGACTTCACGTTTCGTTCATTCTTTATTGTTTTGTGCGTTTCAGTTAATAAACATTTGGAAACCATATCACGCTGCACCTTGGTCTGATAATTCTTACGTCGAACGTGACACACATGGTACTTTTACATGAAGCGGTCACATAACAATAATACATTTCCAAACATAAGGACCATCTCTCAGCCATCCTCTCAGTATCACCATAGACCACCATCATTTGGTTTCCATGGGCCATATATTTTTCAATTGTGCTGTGATGTTTTACATACATTTCGAACCTTTCTAATGAATAGTATCCACAGATTGTGAGATAAAGATGAAAACCTTTCATACGAGTATTATTATTATTATATTATTTATTGACTGACTATGGCTTTCCAAATGGCCCAAAACCGCTATTTGTAAGGTTAATTTAAAGTGAATGTTGTGATTTTTTAACCATTCCTGAACCTGTGACCAGAAACAAGCTACATAGGGGCAAATCCAGACTAAATGATCTAGTGATTATGTCTCTTCGCAGCAAAATCTACAGAGCTAAGATTGTTGTATGCCCTCCTTAAGTTGGAGTAAAGCCTGGTAAATTTCACGTTCAAATGTTTGTTTCTTAAGAAATGTGTGAATTGTTCTACTCAGCTCGGGATGAAGAGCGAAGTATTGAAGGAATGAATCCGAAGTATTGAAGGAATGAATCCCTGGAAAGTGGGGCTTCCGGTGTGGCACTGTGTTCATTGACCTTGTAAGGCGTGATTATAATGTTCTTCATTCGAGGGCTATCGCGCAAACTCCCCGTAGCTGTTTTGTACTGAGTTGACTCACTGAAAGAGAACTACTCCTTCAACTCTCTTGTAGCTCCCCTGTAAAAATATCTCTGAAATCAACACTGTGCAACCCTTAAAGTGTGTACTGAAAAATCTACATCCTTCAAGCCTGGTGGTTTGTTAGGAAGAAAATGTGTTCATTAATCATCTATGCTTTGTCATTACAAGTCTCTTAACATTTTACATCAATCCATTAATCAACTATGGCTAGTTCAAAACTTTGGTTGATGACAAAGCGAAACACTCTCTCAGAAAATAGACAGCCCTTTCCCCTAGAATTTTTTCTTTTGTTGGGTGTGTGGCTTAATAAAGAGTGATTAATGAAGACAAGAGAGGAAACATTGGATTCCTGGTCTGCTTCTGTTCCTGTGAGAAACCACGGGAAAGAAAGCAACCATAAATAAAGGGTGTCACTGTGAGGCGCCGATCCTGGTTAGGAATTCTTCGGAGTGGGCGTAGGTTCATTTATCCTGTTCACCCTGCCCTTACCGCATCCCATTGGATGCCAGGCAAAGAAAACATGGGTCTCACATGTATACCAATATACACACACACAAATGAGTGGTGGCTCTGTCACTCCTCAAAAACACAGTATAAACCCATGGGGGGCATACTTGCAAGCATTAAAAACAGTTTAAATTAAAATAGTCAATTTACTTGCACGTGATAGAACGCTACATTGTAGGTCGCCCCATCAGATAACCTGGCACACTAACCTCTATACTAACCTCACCAGATAAAAGTGATTATTTCCTGGAGCAAAATTCCGCATCAGCCTGTCAAAAATCTTAGATTTTATATCCACCAACAAATGGCATTTCTTAAAATAGGTCAACCCTGGCCAACAGATGGATATTTTAAACCACTAAATTCAAGGTTTACTTTTGCTTCGTTGGTCTTTAACAAAACCTTGTGTGCCAATATTGCATTGACGCATTCTTGACGAGGCTACTAGCTACTAGTACTAACGTCAGACGAGTACTAACATTTTTCGCATTTTCATATGTATGACAAAATCCCAGTTTTTTTGCATATCCTTTTCACACACATGTATGTTTTCACAGCAATAAAGATGTACAATGATTATACAACATCTACGTTATTTTCGTACATCGTAAACAAAAACTCTGCAATCACGAATTGGTGGCATTGTTCCACTAAGGCGGTAAGTCAAGCACTTTGCTTCTGTTTGTATGTTGTAGTGGCAAGAATTTAATGAGAGGTCGAAATGATGGCACATTTCACTGTATATTATATCCAACTGACTTACAGTTGATGAAACAATAAACCGAAGGCCAATTAGTGTCAATGTCTTTGCCGCTTAGGCCTAGAAAAAATAAATCCTCTCTGAGAAGTAGGTGAGACTAAGTGAGGAGGGTGGAGGCGGATACGCTGTCAGAGATGGCAATTTCCTGAGCGTAACATGGAGGACGTTTAGCACTGAAACAACATCTATGACAAGCTAAATAGGCTACGGTAAAACTTCACTGGAGCTCCCCTAAGTTACACCTTTTAGGACTGACCTTCGGAGATGTTAAAAGCAGTTGTGAAAACTGATGACAAAACCCTGAATCTGGCTGTCATTTCACATGTGACTGTACGCTGCGTGTGAAAAGCTTACTATGGACAGCTATAACACAGCTTAACTTGACATGACACGACATAACTCTGTGTGGTTTGCCATGACCTTGCAGCAGTTGCATTATTATACCATATTTATAACAGTGTTATTAAACTTATGAGAGCTCATCCTAAAACCCTTCATTAAGATCCTGATAGATTTTGAGTAAAGTGCTGAACAAGTCTTACACTGCTGAACAAGTCTAATTGATTTGATTCAGAGCACCAGGAGGTTGATTCAGAGCACCAGAGTGTGAGGGTGTTTTTTTCCCAATTAAAGAATGGACAGGTCAAAGAGGAGGGAAATGACACACAGAAGACGTACAATATAACTGCTGTACAACTAGTTGCCTTGACCCTTACTGTTGCACTGACATTCAATATTATGTGAACATTTACATTGAGAAGCTCTGGTAAGAACGCGTTGAAGCTTACAGTCAAGAAGAAGCTTCTAATTGCTTATACTAGCATTTAATTACGATTTCATCCACACGGAGTGCACCGCCGACGGGGAAAAATGCAATGAAATCCAGGTCTGAGTTTCACTAATGTCTCTTGGCCATCCCCTTAGCACCCCCTGCATTGAAGCATTGTACTTGATCCTATGGCTTTGAAATACAGACACCGTGTTAAACATGTTTCCCGGTAAATGGCGTGAGACATAAGAATTTTCCAACCCTGTCCTTTTTCAGGAGTTGGCCATATCGGGCTCCTGACGTCTTTGCTTTTCTTTTGACATTTTGGCCTCTTGTTTGGTTTGCTTTATTAGGCCAGAGAGCCGCGAGTGTAATCTGATGTCTCTGTGTATTTTTCTAAAGGACTGAGCGAGGTGCAATCAAAATGCAGTCTGTCCCAAGGTGTGAAGGAGAGGCCCCATTGGACGGGCAAGCTGGTCTTTATTAGGGGTTTAAATAGCCCTCGGGTGAGGTACCGGGGGTATGGGTTACCATTTGTTTCAGCCCACTGCAAGAATGTGTACCAATTCTTTTTTTTAAATAACATGGAAGCCCCTGTAGATTGGCACAGTAGGAGCATGTTACCCCATACGGAAAAAAAATACGTTACGTAAAATGTATTTCATAAACGTACAGTACCAGTCAAAATGCCAAGAGTGTAGAAAGCTGTCATCAAGGCAAAGGGTGGCTACTTTGAAGAATCTCAAATATAAAATATGTTTTGATTTGTTTAACACTTTTTCGGTTACTACATGTAAGGAAATAGTAAAAAAATAAAGGAAAACCCTCAAATGAATAGGTGTGTCCAAACTTTTGACTCGTCATTATGGGGTATTGTGTGTAAATTGATGAGGATTTTTTTAAATCCATTTTTTAATAAGGCTGTAATGTAACAAAATGTGGAAAAAGGCAAGGAGTCTGAATACTTCCCGAATGCACTGTACAAGAGAACACGCGTGAGTATCATTCAAAGACATGGTGAAACCGCATGACTGTGGGCAAGGTCATGAACTCGAACCCGGCTTAACAGCCTCCACCGACTTGTTCGTGCTAGTCATCTTATGTAGAAGTAGGAAGAAGAATAAGTAACAAATTGATAGGGTATTTCACAAAACTAGGTACCATACTTTAACACACAATGACCAGAAGAATGAGCATGCCCTCCTTTTTATTTTCTTACATTTTGTTAATTTCTTTATTAACCAATCCACCACCACCCTCTTCAGAGGACAAATATATTTTGTGTTTTTTTACAGCTTTCCTGCTACATATACATACATTTTACATATACATATTACGTACACATTTTACATACACATTATACATACATGGTAATTTTACATGAAGCAGTCACATAACAATAATACATTTCCAAACATAACTTTAATCCCACCCCTCAGCCATCCCACCTCACTATAGACCACCTCATTATAGACCACCTCACCATAGACCACCTCACCATAGACCACCTCACCATAGACCACCATCGTTTGGTTTTCATGGGCCATATATTTTTCAATTGTGCTGTGATGTTTTCCATACATTTTTAACCTTTCTAATCGAATAGTATCCACAGATTGAGAGCAAAAGATGAAAACCTTTCCTACGAGTATTATTATATTATTTATTGACTTACTATGGCTTTCCAAATTGCCCAAAACCGCTATTTGTAAGGTTAATTTAAAGTGAATGTTGTGATTTGTTTTAACCATTCCTGAACCTGTGACCAGAAACAAGCTACATAGTGGCAATACCAGAATAAATGATCTACTAAAATGCATGTAATGCCTGACAATATATTGCATGGCAATGTCATCGAATCTACAGTGTGGCCAAAGTGGTTCTATATTCGGCTTCTGAAATTACTCTTTACGTATTGATCAATAGAGATCATTTTTTGGGCCACAAAGCCAAAACCCTGGCTTAATTTAAAGGGGAACTGCTGATTTGGCCTCGTGTTTTGGCTTGCTCCTCAAGAAATGCTGGTGGCAATTACACAACCATCTGTCAGAAACTTACCCGCAGCTGTTTCCCTCGACTCAATCACAACAAACGAACTTGCAGGTTGAGTTCAATAATTACAGGCAGATGCCGGAGGAAGCTTTGAAAAGGTCAGTAGCCTACAGAGTGATGTGAGAAGAATGAAATTGCTGAATTTACGTTATGTAGATATTCTAAACTAAGTGTTTTGAAATGTGAAAGGTCCATGGAGAATAAACAACCCTTAACATAACACCATAGAAGCAGTGTTCTGCTAATATAACAATGTGGACCTTTCACCTTTCATTGTCATTCCCAGCCGATGCAGATACTGTGCCTACAGGCATTTTGTCTGGTGCTAATGGCGCTACCTTGGCAAGCATGTCAGAGTGGTCCTACTTATGTGGTGTCCCTTATACAACAGGAGTTTACTGATCCTGGTGCACAATACACAAGGCTTTTCTCTCCCCACATTGACTGATGCCATTCATTTCAATAATAGAAAAAGGAATTACAAGTAAAAGTTGTCTCGTAAAATGTTTATGCTGAGTGCCATTTAGAGACATCAGTATCAAGCCCGTCTGTCAGTATGGACTTCATCACAGCATCTTGCAAGTGTCCATGTGCTGACTCCATACATGTTTCTGTAAACACATTCTGTATGTCACAAGTGACACTGACTCTTACTACCCTAGACACTGCCTGTCTTTTTATATTACATATCAGCAGGTCTTATTGTTTTATATCATGCCTCTTTATGAGTGTATTTTATTAATCACATGTGCTGTGTGTTGTTTAAAACAAGTTCCTTTTACTGAATTTCTGACATTCTCAAGTGTGAAATTGAATTCCATGAACTATTTGCTTGCTTGCATGGTGTGCTGTGATCCCTCAGATCGGGGTGTACGACATTGATTTGAGACAGCTTTGACAATTTCTTATCACCTTCTCCCTCCACAAACAAATTGCTAAACACGGCCCAGAACAATCGATAAAAGGAACTGGAACTCACCTTCAGCGTGCCATTTGGACCGGGGACCTCTCGATCGACAGACACCTTGTTGCTCCTGTCTGCCTGCTGTGGGAACAAGACACAAATCACAATGCTCTCTATAGCACTACTAAAGGAAAGTGCTTGTTTCGAACGGTGTGAGTGTGACTCCAATTGTTTGCCAGTAAATGTTTTAATTCAATGTTTTGTGTCCCTCGCAACACGCCCAACGCAACTGCGAGAGACTACACCCAACGCTACCTCGTAGCCGGGTCGGTGAGGGACAGCCGGCAATTTGCAATTGAATACCGGACCAGCCTTTGCCTAACGACCACTGGGGGAAGGAGAGCTGAACCCTGCTCGGGTCGAGCGAACCCTGCTCGGAAAGAGCCGAACGAACATTGGCCACCACTCTGTGAGTAAATTAACTGTTAGTTTTCCTGTAGTGCTCGTAGTTAGCATATAGCCCTGAATCCTATCCCTTTTCTACATTTCTAATCAGCCATAGACGACTCCGGGATGCTGGAATTCTAGGCAGAGTTCCTCTGGCCAGTGTCTTTGTTCTTTTGCACATCTTAATCTTTTATTTTTATTGGCCAGTCTGAGATATGGCTTTCTTTTTGCAACTCTGCCTCGAAGGTCAGCATCCCGGAGTCACCTCTTCACTGTTGACATTAAGACTGGTGTTTTGTGGGTACTAGCCAGTTGAGGACTTGTGAGGCATCTGTTTCTCACACTAGACAATAATGCACTTGTCCTCTTGCACAGTTGTGCACCGGGGCCTCCCACTCCTCTTTCTATTCTGGTTAGAGCAAGTTTGAGCTGTTCTGTGAAGGGAGTAGTACACAGCGTTGTTCGAGATCTTCAGTTTAACTTACGAGATTTTCAGTTTTACTTACTAATTATTTTTTATTTTTTTACTATAGTAAGTGCCTCTCTTCAACGTAATTAAATAATTAAAAGAATCGGGCACTAGGCTGTTTTTAGTGGGTTATTTAAATATTATTTTGATTAATTTAAGCAAAAACTATACATCGTACAAAGCTCAAATCTAGGTCTAGTGCTTCCAATGAGTGGTATTATACAGCTCTACAGTGGACAGTTCGCGGTGTTATGGTGCGTTCGTAACCAAGTGGGAAGTGGGAATTTATCACATCTGTGAAAAATCCACTTGAATGGCCCTCCAACTTGTAATTACTAGTTCATTCAGCCATGAATCCCCTTGTGGCAGGGGGAATGGATGATTTGTGCTACAGCGAGGGGTAATTGAATGCAAAATTTGCAAAAAAAAATGTAATTGTTAAAACATTTCTAGCCTCTCTATGTATGGGTAACATGATTGACTTGTTACACTCGACCTGCTCAGTTTTTCACCACTAAACACCAGAACATGGTCAAAAGAGTAGATCCAAATCACCTGCTTTTACACTATGATTTGACTATTAGATGGTCAACGTTTCTTCTGAAATAAATATTTTAAAAGGAGTAGTTTTACCATAAGAAAATGAAATTTCAGTTTACGTAACAGGGTTGACCTTGACCAGACATAATTTAATCACTAACCATATTAAAGAAATAATAATCTTCTGAAATAACTTTATTTAAGCAACAACATCAATTTACAATGATGGTGAAAACTTGGAGTATTTCTTTAGTGGTTTGAAATTTTACTAGAAGCCACAGAGGGTGCACGGAGGGAAATGCTGAACTTTGGCAATTTAGTAAGTCTTTATTCATATTTAAAATCTGATGTATTAAATTCCCCATGTGGTTTATATTAAAGGGCACTTCATTTCATATAACAGGCTTTTAAAATGCAATATTGGTGCATCACTTCCACTAAACATATCAACGGGACTCAAAAGGCACTATTTTCGTGCAACGACCCAGTACACATTAAGTTGTGCCCGTTGAATGTTGGTTGCAAAGTGTGTCAAGTCTGTTTTCTCATTTGTGATATGCAAATGCTCAGTTCAGTTGGTAGAGCATGGCGCTTGTAACGCCAGGGTAGTGGGTTCGATCCCCGGGACCACCCATACGTAGAATGTATGCACACATGACTGTAAGTCGCTTTGGATAAAAGCGTCTGCTAAATGGCATATATTATTATATTATACATGATAGACATAGAGCCATTACATGACTGATAATCTATCAAATGTGTTGTCATTTAAATGCATGTTAGTGATTTTGGTGTGTGTCAGGTACAATACAAATATATTGTAGACTGGATGTGTGGCTTGTTGGGGGCGTGGCTTTTTATTTATTTTTATTGAATATCTGAATATAATATAATATACTTACTTGCAGTGAAGCCGCTCAGCAACTACACCCCACCAGTCATCCAACAGCTTCCCATTCAGAGCGACACACACAGAAGCATACAGGGTCAATGCCCTGCTCAAGGGCACGTTGACAGATCTCCCACCAGGTCAAAAATCATGAACCTGAACCGTCCAACATCCCCTCCACAGTTCCCCAATAGCTGTCCCTCAACAATTTGAGACCCCTTCCACAGTCCCCCAAGAAGAAAAATACAAATAAAAAATACAATTAATTCCATTCCCCACCTCCAAAACCCCCCCAATGCACCAACAACCAAGAGAATGAACTAAAGAGAAAAAATAAAAAGAAAGAAGAAAATATCAAACAACAATGCAAAAAAATAATAATCATAAAACTAGTTTTTTTTTTAAAATTACAAATAAAATGAGCAAAAAAATTACAACTAAAATTATAACAGCAATGCCAACTGTATATGTTTGTGTGCATGTCTGGCACTATTACATGTATGTGTGTGTTCTTGTATGTGTTTATTTGAATGAGAGTGTGTGTATATGCATGTGTACAAACACCTGCACGGAATCAGCCTCAGGCAAACCGGCATTAGTTGTAAAAACAATGCCCCTCAGTGTCATTCAAGCATTATTTTTATGATGTTCTGTGGCTTTGGGGGGCATGGCTTTGTTTTAGTGCCTTTTGGCCTCCACAAGACGGATTGTAATGCCAGTTAAAGTTGCAACATGTAACTTTTTAGGCGACCTGTCCAAATTCACACAGAAAATGTTTGTTATAGATCCGTCATTCTCATTGAAAGCGAGTCTAAGCAGCGGTAGATCTGGCCTATGTGTTCTATTTCTATGCATCCTTGTTCTTACGTTCAATTTTTGCTTATTTTACTTTCGGTTTTGTACACCAACTTCAAACAATGTTTGGGGTTATTGTAAAGATATTTCACAGCAGTTTAGATGGTACAATGATTCTCTGCACTGCTTGTTTCGTCACATAAACTGAAATTAAGCTAACTATTAGAATTTTGGCAACCAGGGAACAGCAGAGCGATTTCTGCATATGTGTTATGCTGTCTTCTGTGATGAATGGTTAAGCTTGTACACTGCCAGTTCTGCAGTCTTAATGAGACTGACGTAAGCGCATGTGACACCAAAGAGCATATTAAAGAAAATACCAAATCATGTTGTAACGAAATAGTGACTTTCTTAACAATGAGTTAAGAAAGTCACCATTTCGTTACAACATGATTTGGTATTTTCTTTTAGATAAAATATATTTCTGGGCATACCCAGTGGTGCAGCGCTCTAAGGAACTGCATCGCAGTGCATGAGGCGTCACTACAGACCTGGGTTTGATCCCAGGCTGTGTCATAACCGGCCGTGATCTGAAGTCCCATAGAGTGGGGCCTCGTCCGGGTTAGAGGAGGGTTTGGCAGGTGGGGCTTTATGTGGCTCATCGCGCTCTAGCAACACCTTGTGGTGGGCCGGGGGCCTGCAGGCCGACCTCGGTTGTCAGTTGAGCGGTGTTTCCTTCGACACATTCGCTCCCGGGTTAAGCGGGCGGGTGTTAAGAAGAGTGGTCATCGGAGGATGCATGACTCGACCTTCGCCTCTCGAGCCTGATTGTGGAGTTGCAGCGATGAGACAAGATTGAAATTGGGGAGAAAAAGGTGGTAAAATACAAATACATTTCAATGCATCTTGGAATATATTCTATGAAAATTTTCTTAATACAATGGAAAATATATTTCTCAAATATATTGATATATACATATGAAAGAATATTCTAAAATGCATTCTTTCAAGTATTTCAGAATGTATTTTGAAATACATTAAATATATTTTCTTATGAATTTAACACATATTGTGATATACATTTGACATATATTTATAAATAAATTCAGTAATATATTTTGTAATTTATAAAAATATATATATATTTCACACCCCGAAAATAACAATTATTCAGGCCCCTTGACTTTTCCCACATTTTGTTACGTTACAGCTTTATTCTAAAATTGATGAAATTGTTTTTTTCCCTTCATTAATCTCCACATAATACCCCATAATTACAAAGAAAAAACTGTTTTTTAGAAAATTTAGCAAATGTATAAAAAAATATCACATTTGCATAGGTTTTCAGCCTCACTTAGTACTTTGTTGAAGCACCTTTGGCAGCAATTACAGCCTTGAGTCTTCTTGGGTATGAGACTACAAGCTTGGCAAAGCTGTATTTGGGGAGTTTCTCCCATTCTTCTCTGCAGATCCTCTCAAGCTCTGTCAGGTTGGATGTGGAGCGTCGCTGCACAGCTATTTTCAGGTCTCTCCAGAGATGTTTGATCGGGTTCAAGTCTGGGCTCTGGCTGGGTCACTCAAGGACATTCAGAGACTTGTTCCAAAGCCAGTCCTACCTTGTCTTGTCTGTGTGCTTAGGGTCATTGTCCTGTTGGAAGGTGAACCTTCGCCCAAGTCTGAGGTCCTGAGCACTCTGGAGCATGTTTTCATCAAGGATCTCTCTGTACTTTGCTCTGTTCATCTTTCCATCAGTCCTGACAAGTCTCCCAGTCCCTGGCGCTGAAAAATATCCCCTCAGCATGATACTGCCACCACCATGCTTCACCACAGGGATGATGCCAGGTGTCCACCAGACGTGACGCTTGGCATTCAGGCCAAATAGTAAATGTTTGGTTTCATCAGACCAGAAAATCTTGTTTCTCGTTGTCTGAGTCATTTAGGTGCCTATTAGCAATCTCCAAGTGGGCCATAGGCCAGTGTACCATAGACCTAATTGGTAGAGTGCTGCAGAGATGGTTGTCCTTCTGGATGGTCCTCCCGTCTCTACAGGGGAACTCTGGAGCTCTATCAGAGTGACCATCAGGTTCTTGGTCACCTCCCTGACCAAGGCCCTTCTCCCTCGATTGCTCAGTTTGGCTGGGAGGCCAGCTACAGGAAGAGTCTTGGTAGTTCCAAACTTCTTCCATTTTTAAGAATGATTGAGACCATTGTGTTCTTGGGGACCATCAAAGCTGCAGATCTCTGCCTCAACACAGTCCTATCTCGGAGCTCTATGAGCAATTCTTTTGACCTCATGGCTTGATCTTTGCTCTGACATGCACTATCAACCTTGGGACCTTATATAGACAGTTGTTTGCCTTTCCAAATCATGTCCAATCCATTGAATTTCCCACAGGTGGACTCCAATCAAGATGTAGAAACATCTCAAGGATGTTCAATGGATACAGGATGCACCGGAGCTCAGTTTCGAGTCTCATAGCAAAAGGTCTGAATACTTATGAAAATAAGGTATTTATTTTTTTCTTTTATTTTTTATCTGTTTTTGCTTTGTGTCGATTGATGAGGAAAAACATTTAGTTAATCCATTTTAGAATAAGGCTGTAACATAACAAATGTGGAAAGAGTCAAGGGATCTGAATACTTTCCAAATGCTCTGTATATTTTACATGCATTTTTTCTCCATGTGGGACAATAGAAAGGAATGGTGGCTGAGGACTGAGGGCCTAGCAATGTTTTAAAAGCATATGGGCTGAGAGGACATGTTGTGAGAGAGTGATTGAGGTTGCTGTCCATACACATGACGTGGTCCTGTGTAACTGGGTGAGAGAGATGTTGTTTTGCTCTTGCAGTGGTGGGTGACAGATTGCTGTCTGGTTAGGCAAGCAAGAGAGGGGCTGCGGGAATTACAGGGAGAAAATATGAGTCATTCGCAAGAGGCCATGCCTACTGGTGGAGCATACACACACAAATGTATTGGTGCACACACACACGCATGCACGCACGCACACACACACACTCGCACACACACGCACGCACACACACGTCCTGCTGCATTTGTTCAGTGTTTCCTGGCTGAGGGCAGGTCATGCCTAGGTGGGGAAACTGTGACATGTCAGAGACGCCCTTGATAATAAGCATAGCAGAACCCCAGCCAAAAGCAACACTGCCATTATGGACACATGGGCCACTGGTGGGCCTGGGGTCACGTGGTCACATAGTCCCCTGAGGAATCTGCTCCTGTGACATGAATAACATGGCCAACAAAAAAGACTGACCACGTTTACATGCACACAGTGTATACAGTCTTATTCAGGATAAGCTGTTTACATGCACCTTTGATATCCCGCTCATGAGTATCCCTGTACCCATGAATAAACAGAATATTCCTCATTTAAGTATATGGGTTAAATGACATTTTAAATGAAATATGGACACTTACTGTGGGCCTATAACATCTCACATGTAGAGTAATATAATATCAACTCCTGCAGAACTATTACAACACTTTTTTATTTTGTCTCGGGAACAAGAGGAGAAATATGATTTATATCTTTCAGTATTTCTTCATAAAATATGAATGCGCGTGTAACACTTATGTAAGCAGACAGTATTTCAAACACATAAAATATGCACCCAAGACTAACTGAAGTCTTATCAGAAATGTGTTTTGTAGGCTTCTCAGCTTTTAATTTCCTTAAATCCGATCAAACTGATGACATTTTGCACAGGACCAATCTTCCCAATGTTTTGGAATTATTGCGTTTTCTCCCCAGTCTTTCAATGAAACAGACAACTTTACCGGTGTTAACTAGATTATTAATTGCATTCATTCCATCGCTGTTAGACATTATTCTGGTGAGCACTACTTTATTTAGTCCTCTGGGGCAACAAGTTATGACAGAAGATAAGCTGCATGTATCAAACTATAGTTGACAAACAAATCAAATATCAGAAATTATAACATGGCCTACCAAATGTCATAAATTATAATATGGCCTACCAAATGTCATAAATTGGATCGAACTGCACAGGGAGCCTACTTTTTGAAGTGATTGGATTGGCAATCAGATTAAAACATCATCACACCCCACCCATTATAGGTGAAACTGAGCCTGCGCAGACTGCAAAAACAACAGCAAATGGATGCTTACATGCCACAGTATTCTGTCTTAGATCAGTATCTCCCAGGATTTCGCATAACCGGGATACAATCTTTTTCAGGTTATTGTTAAACGGGACATGATGTTTACGTACATCAACTCCAAGGCTGTGTAACAACGGCATATGATACATCCTACAGTCCGTTATGAGCAGTCTGGATGCATCCAGGCCCAGGCACGTGTTTGTGAGTTGCTGGGAACACAGACGGGCAAAGGAGTGAAAGCAATGTTTTGGTTGGCACCACCTCCCAGGCCCCAACACACATCACACAGTGGTGACCTCATATCTTTAAAGTTTGTGCTAACATATAATCACTCCCCGAATGCTCAACACCAATTTACAGGCTAAGGGAAACCTGTTGATCTGCCTGCCTACCCAGGGGTCTGTAACACTCACTCACTGCTAATTAGAAGCTATAAGTGTCTACTTATTTGGTTAAAAACCTATACTTAGGCTAAGGTAAAGGTAATACACAATAAATGGCCTGACTTGAAAGTTAGATGATTTGTCTGAACAAATAAGATGTCTGGTGGAGTGTTATACATCGAGATGTGTTTTACAGTATATATGTTGAGACAACATCACTGAATTGCATTTTTGCTGTGTTTTATTTGGAACAGCAAGGGGTGCTGTTGACCAAGTCCCTGCCTCTTTTAATTGGTTGAGTCAGGTTCTATCCTCGCCTCACCATGTTGCTGAAACTGATCTCTCTCTGACATGTTCTCACAGAATGCTACTTGTGCTCCCTGCCATCTCAATGATGGTAAGTGTGTTTACTGTTTGTTGAAGTCCTATATGCTTGTGCAGTGGGACTGGGGAGTTTTGTGCCATTGGAGTCTTAGTAGGGGGCCAGGTCTGTTCAGTGGCTCCTTGTTTTGCAGCTGTTTTATTGCAGCAGCCTGGTTTTCATTGAGTGTCCCATCTGACTCTTTACGGCAGCAGCAATAGCTCCCCTACGCTCATGCCTGACAATTCAGCTCCTGAAGAGGACAATCAACCAGCTCTGTTATCCAGTCTTGCCCCCACCTACTCCATTTCGCCAGGCCCCTACAAACCCTACCATTACGGCTCGTTTCTGCCCATTTGAAATGTTGTTAATTCTCTCCCCAAATCACTGAAAACTTAAACTGCAACTAGTAAAACGCCAGTCTGCCAAGGGCCTCTTTCTCATCTAATAGTGGGTTTTGATAGTAAAACATCCCCATCATATAAACAACGCTTAGGTGCCGTAAAACGGACCTGGTGAGTGATGTCAGCACACAAGGTTCAAGGGCCACTCCACTCGTAAATTAACCATTACAACAACATGGCCGGGCAGCGCAGGAGAGTGACAGAGAAAGAACCGCTTCCTGCCTCTCTCAACTCCCTCCTCGGGTCCGACGCAAGAATGCTATGAGCAAGAGGATGGCTGACCAGACGAACAGAGGAAGCTGTTAAATGGGCCAGGCTGTAAACGCAGGGGCTTTTTGTTTTCTTTGGGTCAACCGTTCAAAATTTTAACTGGAGAAAAATCTCTGGAAAGTTGGGAAATAGAAAGCTGGGAGGCTTGGGCAGGACCATTGGTGGATGTGAGGTCACTGTTATCTTTCTGAGCAGTGCTGTCAAGAGAAAGATATTAGAAAGACATTAGAGGGCTTTTGCTCTCCGCCTCAAGGTAAATACAAGCATACACACAAATGTGCTCCGACATACAGTACAGTGCCTTGCGAAAATATTTGGGCCCCCTTGAACTTTGCGACCTTTTGCCACATTTCAGGCTTCAAACATAAAGATATAAAACTGTATTTTTTTGTGAAGAATCAACAACAAGTGGGAAGTGAAGTGGAACGACATTTATTGGATATTTCAAACTTTTTTAACAAATCAAAAACTGAAAAATTGGGCGTGCAAAATTATTCAGCCCCTTTACTTTCAGTGCAGCAAACTCTCTCCAGAAGTTCAGTGAGGATCTCTGAATGATCCAATGTTGACCTAAATGACTAATGATGATAAATACAATCCACCTGTGTGTAATCAAGTCTCCGTATAAATGCACCTGCACTGTGATAGTCTCAGAGGTCCGTTAAAAGCGCAGAGAGCATCATGAAGAACAAGGAACACACCAGGCAGGTCCGAGATACTGTTGTGAAGAAGTTTAAAGCCGGATTTGGATACAAAAAGATTTCCCAAGCTTTAAACATTCCAAGGAGCACTGTGCAAGCGATAATATTGAAATGGAAGGAGTATCAGACCACTGCAAATCTACCAAGACCTGGCCGTCCCTCTAAACTTTCAGCTCATACAAGGAGAAGACTGATCAGAGATGCAGCCAAGAGGCCCATGATCACTCTGGATGAACTGCAGAGATCTACAGCTGAGGTGGGAGACTCTGTCCATAGGACAACAATCAGTCATATATTGCACAAATCTGGCCTTTATGGAAGAGTGGCAAGAAGAAAGCCATTTCTTAAAGATATCCATAAAAACTGTTGTTTAAAGTTTGCCACAAGCCACCTGGGAGACACACCAAACATGTGGAAGAAGGTGCTCTGGTCAGATGAAACCAAAATTGAACATTTTGGCAACAATGCAAAACGTTATGTTTGGCGTAAAAGCAACACAGCTCATCACCCTGAACACACCATCCCCACTGTCAAACATGGTGGTGGCAGCATCATGGTTTGGGCCTGCTTTTCTTCAGCAGGGACAGGGAAGATGGTTAAAATTGATGGGAAGATGGATGGAGCCAAATACAGGACCATTCTGGAAGAAAACCTGATGGAGTCTGCAAAAGACCTGAGACTGGGAAGGAGATTTGTCTTCCAACAAGACAATGATCCAAAACATAAAGCAAAATCTACAATGAATGGTTCAAAAATAAACATATCCAGGTGTTAGAATGGCCAAGTCAAAATCCAGACCTGAATCCAATCGAGAATCTGTGGAAAGAACTGAAAACTGCTGTTCACAAATGCTCTCCATCCAATCTCACTGAGCTCAAACTGTTTTGCAAGGAGGAATGGAAAAAATGTCAGTCTCTCGATGTGCAAAACTGATAGAGACATACCCCAAGCGACTTACAGCTGTAATCGCAGCAAAAGGTGGCGCTACAAAGTATTAACTTAAGGGGACTGAATAATTTTGCCCGCCCAATTTTTCAGTTTTTGATTTGTTAAAAACGTTTGAAATATCCAATGAATGTCGTTCCACTTCATGATTGTGTCCCACTTGTTGTTGATTCTTCACAAAAAAATACAGTTTGATATCTTTATGTTTGAAGCCTGAAATGTGGCAAAAGTTCGCAAAGTTCAAGGGGGCCGAATACTTTCGCAAGGCACTGTATATGGATGCACAATGACCGAGCGGGATAGGCAAGATGCAATAGATGGTATAAAATACAGTATATGCATATGGGATGAGTAATGCAAGATATATAAATATTAATAAAGTAGAATCATTAAAGTGACTAGTGATCCATTTATTAAAGTGGCCAATGATTTCATGTCTCTATGTAGGCAGCAGCCTCTCTGTGTTAGTGATGGCTGTTTAGCAGTCTGATGGCCTTGAGATAGAAGCAATTTTTTAGTCTCTCGGTCCCAGCTTTGTTGCACCTATACTGACCTTGCCTTCTGGATGATAGCAGGGTGAACAGGCAGTGGCACGGGTGGTTGTTGTCATTGATTATCTTTTTGGCCTTCCTGTGACATTGGATGATGTAGGTGTCCTGGAGGGCAGGTAGTTTGCCCCGGAGATGAGTTGTGCAGACCGCACCACCCACTGGAGAGCTCTGCGGTTGTGGGCGGTGCAGTTGCCTTACTAGGCGTTGATACAGCCTGACAGGATGATCTCAATTGTGCATCTGTAAAAGTTTGTGAGGGTTTTAGGTGACATGCCAATTTTCTTCAGCCTCCTAAGGTTGAAGAGGCACTGTTGCATCTTCTTCACCACACTTTATTATTGTTGATTACGTAAGTCACAGATATGAACAATATTAACTTAGTCCAAGAAACAACGACTTGGTAGTTCCTTTAACAAAGTAATCATGTAAATAAAAACTGTCCATGACACATAGATTTGTGCTGAGTGAGGCTTTCCAAGCATCTTGCTAACAGCACCGAAAAGATATTGGGGATTCCTAATAAAATACAAATAGAACACAATCCCTGTCACACAACTTTTCTTCTCCTTATTGGTCCAAGTCTCTTGTTTCCATGAGTTTAAAAACAGTAGGTGGCAAAAATTCTTTGTCATGAAGTAAAAACGCCATCCAGTTATTTTACAGACCTTGTCAGGATTTATTGGGCCTAGGTAGGCACTCACTTCGCCAATCGGGTCATAAAAAGACCCTGATAACTTAAGCTGAGAAGTCGGACAATGACATCATGACAGGGAAAAGCCGTGTTTTTTACTTGTTTTCTTTGCTGGAGTGAAAGTGTATCCTATACACGTCATTCATAGGAGGATCATTAATCTGCCTCTCTGAAAGCAAACAGGGAAGAGAACAGCAAGGGCCTGCTTGGTCATAATCTGTGGCAAATAGGCCAGGGGTGACAAAGTTTAGTTAATGTGGTGTGTTGAGTTACCTGCAGGATTCTCTAGGGCAGGGGTGTCAAACTCAATCCACGGAGGGCCTAGTGTCTGCTGGTTTTAGTTTTTTCCTTTCAATTAAGACCTAGACAACCAGGTGAGGGGAGTTCCTTAGTAATTAGTGACCTTAATTCATCAATCAAGTACGAGGGAGGAGCGAAAACTCGCAAACACTCTGCCCTCTGTGGAATGTGTTTGACACGTGCTCCAGGGGAAGGGCTCTGGTTTGGCTGCTGGTTAACTTGAAGTGCCCGGTGACAGAAGCTGTCTCTGAAGCCTTGCTCAAAGTGAAAATCACCCACGAAAAGGGAGGTAAAGATTCTAAATTAATTGATTTTGGAGGCAGACAGATTAAGAGTTGTGGGCACTTTGCACTTATTAAGGACTCTAAATACAACTGGTAACATTTATTTCGGTGGACATTTGTTGCTGTTTATAAAGGCCTTATGAATGCCACGTACGCCATTAGGCTTTTAATAAGCCTGTTTTGACATTATAACCAGATTGTAGAAGAGTACAGAGGTAACTACCAAGAATTGAACAAATGGCTGCCTATTATACAATGACGTTTCCTTGCACAACAACCCCAACAGTTTAACAACATTCAGAAAGTTGTAAAGTTGGAGGGTAACTCTGCACCATTGATGAAACTTACCTACTTACGTACTTACTTAGGCCCGTCGCCCCATTATTGATGAAAAGTACACTTAAATGCCTCTAAACGTGTCAGACTTTTCTAGAATAGGGAAAGATATACAGAGACGAGAAAAAGTTATGTGAATGTCAAAAAGAAGCCATGAGGAAAAGTGCTTCTTGTGAAACAGAGGGGAAAAACTTCCTGTACACCTCTTAAATTCTTATTCTATTTCTCTCAGTGTTCAGTTCACCCTGACCAAGCACACATCTGTGTTAAAGCCTACAGGTTGTTTGTCTCACAGGAGAGCCGCTGTCTTGAATTAATTACCGGATTTCCAGTGCACGAATGTTGGTTTGTTTACTTCTCGTTGTCTGTTTTGCTCTAAATTGTGTTTGACAAGGGAATGAGATTAGAGCGCTTTGAAGGCTGCTTTCAGGACCTGTCTGAATCACCTATGACACATACTGCAAAACATGGTTGCAGTAGGTGAGTATCAGAGACATTTACTCTGCTGACCTTCACTTACACTAAAGAAAACAGCTCTTTTAAATCCAAGAGAAAGAGAGTGCTCTGGTAATATACACCAACATATACCCCAGCACCAGTGACAAAATAATGAGGTGACTGTACATGCCACATGCAACCTAAGCAATAAAATTGGCTGTAATAGCTTGGCAAACCCAATGACACAGTGTTTATTTTAGTGTTTAACAACCACATTCCACATGGGGCATCGTGCTGCAGCCATACGTCGTAGGAAAATGGAACTCACCCGAGAACGGACAGTTCTCCATAATCAAAATCATTTGGCGATGGAATAAATAAACAAACAGAAAGATGTTCACATGAAAAGGATCTGTGGGGTGGAAAACAAGACAGTGCAGTGTTACAACCGGGACCTGGGAGAGAGCCTGTCGTAAAAGCCCTTCTCTAAGTCCAGGAAGGACTTTGTAAAGTGAGTGATTCAAATACATTCAAATTGTTTATAGGATCTGATCTGAGCTCATTATTACCTTAACCTGACTGAGCAATAGCCAAGCTTGTATTCCAGCTGGAACTGTTTTAAGAATAGCTTGCAAATGTTTTTAAAATGATCAGCTAAAAGGAGGAAAATAAATATCTGGTTTTAATTCCTGGGCTAATGGGTTCACGAGCCAAGCAGCAAGCCTGTTAAGGAATATTTCAATTCAGGGAGGACTCTTTAGTGTGCCCCCCACCACCAAAGGGTCAATGTTGGATTCCCACTATGTTGTCATCCAACCCCTCGGCTCAAGACTTCGCTCACGTTTTTCTCAAAAGCTTGGGGAAGTTCATATTTGCAAATAACTTATGAAGTGAAGTGCTGATTGTGAGTGGCTGCTGGCTCATTGGCTGTGAGTAGACTGAATTTCTAAATATCGGATATTTGTTTTCGTGTTGTGTAAATTGGTTGTAACGACATTACCCCACATGGGCACCAGTGAACATGATCGGCTGTTCAGTTTGGAATCAGCACCTCTGCTTGAACACGCCCATTCCAGATGTTGGGAGGGGCAAACAGCTTGGATGCCCTCCGCCTTCTTTTAGCGTTTGTCTGACAAGAACCTTCATCCCGAAGGTGAGGCAAAAGCCTGTGGCAGAGGACAGTGATGGGTTTGATTCCTACCTGTTACACTGTCTGTATCATTATGAGGACCTAAAGACTGTTGTTGTATGTGATTGTTGGTGCCAGAAAAGTCCTAAATGTTTTTTTTATTATTCCTATTGGAAAGGGGAGCCTGTTCTGATTCACTACTTCCTTTTTCCTGTTAAAGACTGATGTCTATTGTGTATTATGCCGTGGGGACGAGTTCTTCAGACTCTCATATCAGATCAGAAGTTCAACAGCAGTCTCCAAGATGTACCTATGTTTCACAGACACGACCTACAAACTCTATTAGAACAGTTAGAATGCAGGTAAAGTCATCTGCATCCGTAGACTAAGCAAGAAATGTAGCCAGCAGTCCAACAACTCCTCCCCATCTAATTACATCTCAAATTAAAATGAGTGTCAGTGAGGTGTGTAGTAGTGCTCCAACACTCCACTGGGATAACAAGGCGCTACTGTAATCCGCAAGCTTCCTCCCCATTAGAGCAGTTTATGAATGAAGGTGCAGCAGTAAGGCCCGCCTCCCAGTTATACAGCATATGCACAGCCCCCTTTGCTAAACTCCCTGGGTAGCAGTCAGCTTTTCAGAGCAGGTCGTCCCCTCACAAGTTAGTGGTCAATCACGAGCGTCCTGAAAGAAGTCCTTTCTTTTACCTTCTTTCCTGTAGCTGCCATTTTCACTAAACATCTCCAATTGCGAGGGGTTCCTGCAAGTCCAAAAATGAAACAAAGACAAATGATGTTGGCCTGCTCCTCAAGTGGTTTTACCACAGCACCATCCCAGCCCCCTCAACCTCCTCTCTCGCTAACTCTTCCCTCTCTTTCTCTCTCCCTCTCTCCATCACCCACTTACACCCTCTCTCCCACTCTCTTTCCTGCTGGCTAGGGCTTTATTGTGCTGGTCGCCATCTGTTTTCTATTGCTGGAGCTGAGAAGCCCAGAATGGATTTCTTGGATATTGTCCAATAAGACCCTGTGAGGGAGTCACAACAGCCCAGGGCCCAAAGACATGGAGAATAGAAGAGCCCTGCAAGCAGGGGTGGAATAGAGTGGCAGCATAGGGGCCTCGAAGGGCCCAGAGTGCTCCCCCATATGTACAAATGCTATCACTTACACACTGCAATGATCATAACACAGTGAACTAGGGTGGGATGGAATGGTGGTGCAAGGGCCTACATGAGACCACTGTCTCATGTAGGCCCTTGCACCACCATTTCAACACCATCATCATACTACTGTCACTGCTCACGGCTAAATTGAAAGAGGCAGCACAAATGTGTTGTACATTTTACGGACTGTACAATTAGTCTGAAGGGGGTAAATGATCAAATGCTGCCAGTGTTCTAATATGCAGGAACATGCCCTCTGTTTAGCCTCTTGTTGCCCACTGACATGTTTTGGGTTATTGTTCTTGCTCCAAGGGGTTGACTACTGTTATTGTTGTTGTTTGTTTTGAATGGGCATGAAGAAGAGGCCAGGTTACCATGGCGTGTGTGAGGCTCCCATAGTGCTGTGCTGCAGGAGGGCGATGATGGATGACCACTGAAGGAGACAAAGTGTTTACAGGCCAGTTTGAAGCAGCCTTGGACCTGGGCGTCTCACCTGCCTGGTGGGCTGTTTCAAATTGTTGTCCTGACGTTCACCTGATTCATAGTATCAGGTGAAGCCTTATATTAACAGAAATAATCTCGCTGACTTTTGCATAGTGCCTCCACAGGAAAGTCAGACTCCAACTCCACTAAGGCCTTTTAACACAACCCATCTGCTGTCTGTGAATACAAACAAACAAGCTGTCAAAGTGAAACAAACTGTTTCTCATTTTCTGCCTCACTCGTTTCAATGACCTCCCTGACAGCTCGATATACCCAACAATGTTTTTTAAATAACCCATGTCAATCAAATCTCCTTCTCAAAGCATCGAAGAGTATAATTCTCTTTCTTTAATAAGTTCCATCGCGCCACTTCAAGAGTGAAGCTGTGCTTGAGGAAATTGCTTTAGAGAGAGCACATATTTTCTTATTTCACTGTGCTGTATTTGCCTAGCACCTTGCAGAGAGAAAACAGTGTTTTCTTAATGACGAGTAATGGGTGAAAATGTCAGCTAGAGGCCCGGTCCATGTGCAAGTATACACTAAATGCCAGATGCAAAAAGCCTTAGCACGTTAGCCTGGATACATGCTAGAGGGTGGGAACAAAGCAGGTTTCTTGGGCTGGAAACAACAGTTCAGACCCAGGTTCAGATGGGCAAATAAAGGCACACTTAGCTACCCTCCACTTAATACTACTACTGCTACTACTACAAATAATAATAACTCTGGCCCTTACAGGTAGAGATATTGTTTTACGTTGGTGGTTCCTTTCTATGTACAGTAAAATAGGTAATTCTACATTTTTAGGTGGGATTTGAAATGTGCCAACAACAGAATGTGCTTCAAAAACAGTAAAATGTCAAAATACAATGTTATTGCTATTTCAAGATCTGAGTAGGAAATAGATATTATACATGTCAGACCTGGGTTACAAATAATATTTATTGTATTTCAATTACTTTCATATACATTTGAAATTAAGTATTTCTTGAAAATACAATAACTTTTATTTTTTTTACAATATTGGCATGTATTTGAAAAAACTCAAATACACAGACAAGTGTATTTTCTAATATAAATATGTAAGTACTCCATGCATCTGAACCCAGATGTGTTTGGTCCTGGGGGTATTTGAAATGTATTTGGAAACAACTATTTAAAAGTAGTTACAAATAGTATTTATATGAAATTACTTGAATTCTTCAAATAGAGGTAGTTGATTCGGCCACATTATTTTAATATACTCAAATTTACAGATAATATGCATTATTACTTATTTAAGCATGTGTTTGAACCCAGGTCTGATACACGTCAATATGTAGAATGTATAGAATACAATCACATATACACTACCATTCAAAATTTTGGGGTCACTTAGAAATGTAAGTGACATTTTTTTGTCCATTAATTTGAGAAACAGGCGCCTCAGAAGGCCAGCATCCCGGAGTCGCATCTTCACTATTGACGTTGAGACTGATGTTTTGTGGATACTATTTAATGAAGCTGCCAGTTGAGGACTTGTGAGGTGTCTGTTTCTTAAACTAGACACTAATGTACTTGTCCACTTGTTCAGTTGTGCACCGGGCCCTCCCACTCCTCTTTCTATTCTGGTTAGAGTCCATTTGCGCTGTTCTGTGAAGGGAGTAGTACACAGCGTTGTATGAGATCTTCAGTTCTGGGGGCAGGACCTTTTACTCCAGACAATCAGCCTAAACCACAGCCGCTTAATGCTTCAACAGTTGGCTGGATTGTTCCAATCAAATCTCAGGAAGTTGCTTGAAGAGGAGACGAGACTTAATTTCTACAAAGTAACGATGTTAAATCCCCGGCCTGAAGTACTAGAATAAAACGATCAACTTGAATGTATTCATGTCTTTTAGACACTGAGTATACCAAACATTAGGAACACCTTAATACTGAGTTGCGACATGGACTCAACAGGATGGGGCAGGGACTCAACAAGGTGTCGAAAGCATTCCACAGGGATGCTTACCCATGTTGACTCCAATGCTTCCCACAGCTGTGTCAAGTTGACTGGATGTCCTTTGGGTGGTTGACCATTGTTGATACACACGGGCAACTGTTGAGTGTGAAAAACCCAGCAGTGTTGCAGTTCTTGACAGAAACCGGTGTGCCTGGCACCTACTATCATACCCCATTCAATGGCACTTATATTTTTTGTCAAGCCCAATTTTTATTTGATTTTTTTAACCTTTGTTTAACTAGGCAAGTCGGTTAAGAACAAATTCTTATTTACAATGACAGCCTACCTCGGCCAAACCCGGACGATGCTGGGCCAATCGTGCGCCGTCCTATGGGACTCCCAATCACGGCCGGATGTGATGCAGCCTGGATTCACACATGCACAATCCACGTCTCAATTGTCTCAAGGCTCCTCCACTTCATCTGCACTGATTGAAATGGATTTAACAAGTAACATCAATAAGGGATCATAGCTTCACATGAATTCACCTGGTCAGTCTGTGTCGTTAAGGTGTTCTTAATATTTTGAATGGTCGGTGTATATTTACATAGATTTTTTGGGGGAAAAGGCATGAGTGTAGTTTGTTTATCATGTGAAACATAATGGTACATTTCAGTCAAACTCCATTGACAGCAGCTATCATTAGCTCGCTGGCATCCTAGCATTACTAACTGGCAAGCTTTATCCGGCAGCTTTAGATGCGAGGGCAAATATATTTGCTTGTTAACCATCTGATTGATACATTTGATTGATTCATATAAATGCCATAAGCTTGCTGTCAAATGAAACTGCTGTGGGAAACCTCCCACCATCATCGCTGGAGCTGATGATAGGTTTCTAGAAAAGGAAAAACAATATTTGCTCGACATCCCTGATTTAAAAAAAAAACGTTTTTTGTCGAATTATTGATTGATGGGAGAGTTGGAAAGAAACATGGCTCTCGTAAGTAGGCTGTATTGTTTTGGTATATTAGGCTAAATAGGCTTATTTACATTTACATGTCTGTTTAACAAGGGCCCCGGGACGAGTGGAAGTAAAACAGCCCCATAACATCAAAGATTTGGGTACTAGTAAGTACTCGTGGCTGTATAGTAACATGCTATACATGTCATCGGAGCGCTCTATGTTTTTACCATCGAGGACCACTTTGGAAACAAGCATTTTAATGAAAACTTTCCTCTGGGTCCACATTGTGCATTTTGTTGTATATGTTTGTTTCCCAAAATAAATTAAATTCTATGGGTTTTGACTTGAGCACCACTCGCAACACGAATTTGCCCCCACCCCACCCTGGTAAATGGTGCAACTTTTGCAAAAAAATTAATCTGTCTGCATGGGGGGAAATGCTGTAAATTAAGATGACTCTATGTATTTTGAAAGATGTTGAAGATTATCATAAATACTGCTTTGATGTCATACAGGCAAGCCAAACACCCGTGAGTCCAAATGTGTACTTCATATTTTCAAATCATAAACCCATGTCATATAGTGTCAGCGTTTATGTTGGATGTACAGTAACAAGATGACATTGCGTCATACCCTGGGTTGTTCTAAACAGAATGAGCCTATGTTTGTTTATTGTGAAGAAAATTTGCCAGGGCACAAACATCTGAATGCACTCATGACTCTTTTCTATTTGTGCCAAAATTATGATTTGTTTCTTTGAATTTCTTTGTGAAAGCATAACACTGAAAGATTGTATTTTATAACTTAGCTATGTTGGCAATAAAAGCTTTCAAATCATGCCCACCTGATCCAGATTGTGATTTATTATAGACCGTTTTTGAATGCATAAACGACAGTAATTGTGTGATGGCAGTGATGCAGGGTTGTGTCATATATTAAAAGACTACAAGTAAGCTTCTTCTAGTTCCTCAATATTTCTAAAACTAAAAGCATTGTATTTGGGACAAATAATTCACTAAACCCTAAACCTCAACTACAACTTGTAATAAATAATGTGGAAATTGAGCAAGTTGAGGTGACTAAACTGCTTGGAGTTACCCTGGATTGTAAACTGTCATGGTCAAAACATATTGATACAACAGTAGCTAAGATGGGGAGAAGTCTGTCCATAATAAGGCACTGCTCTGCCTGCTTGACAGCACTGTCAACAAGGCAGGTCCTACAGGCCCTAGTTTTGTCACACCTGGATTACTGTTCAGGTGCCACAAAAGAGCAATTGGTTCAGAACAGGGCAGCACAGCTGGCCCTTGGATGTACACAGAGAGCTAATATTAATATATGCATGTCAATCTCTCCTGGCTCAAAGTGGAGGAGAGATTGACCCCATCACTGCTTGTATTTATGAGAGATAATGACATGTTAAATGCACCCATGCATACCCCACAAGACACGCCACGAGAGGTCTCTTCACAGTCCCCACAAACACACACACATACGATTACACTATACTATGCATTGTAGATATGTGGTGGAGTAGCGGCCTGAGGGCACACAGTGTGTTGTGAAATCTGTGAATGTATGGTAATGTTTTAAAATTGTATAAACTGCTTTGATTTTGCAGGAACCCGGGAAGAGTAGCTGCACAAGCATTTCGCTACACTCGCATTAACATCTGCTAACCATGTGTATGTGACAAATAAAAATTGATTTGATTGATTTGATTTGCTGCTTTGGCAGACGCTAATGGGGATCCATAATAAACACAAATACAGATCAAAAGTGTGAACACATTTTGATTATTTAATTGACCTCCATGATTGGCACTACTTTTATTGATCTCATATTATTACTGTATTTTCCAGAGGTACGTGTAGTTGGGCTGTATTCCTTCAGGAATCTGTGGAGAAAATTGCTGCCCCACATCTCAAGCACTAAGCCAAGGACAGACCTGTGCTGGCAGTGCCAGAGGAACAAATATCATGTCTTCAGATCTGCCAATCTGCCACAAGCTGTGAAGTCAGCCAAGCTGAAGAAGCAAGAGCAGCATCACGACAAGTAAGTAACATTTCCTTCTTTATACTGATTAAGGACATAGAAACACAGTCAATTTTCTTTTATATTTTTCATGTGGGACGCAGGAAAATACCTTTCAATGAGCCATGTAAAGACAGATTGACAGGGTGAGACAATTTATCTTGTAATTTCTCATAATGTTATTTTGCTGTTTGCAGGTGTACTACCCTTCTGACCCTATGTAGCCAGGTCCCATCGACTTTTTAACTCCTTGCAAGTGAGGCTTGTTTGATGTCTGGGGTGAAGGAATACCACAAGTCAACTGCTTGACTGATGAAGGCATGTCATCAAATCAAATGTATTTATGTAGCCCTTCGTACATCAACTGATATCTCAAAGTGCTGTACAGAAACCCAGCTTAAAACCCCAAACAGCAAGCAATGCAGGTGTAGAAGCACGGTGGCTAGGAAAAACTCCCTAGAAAAGGCCAAAACCTAGGAAGAAACCTAGAGAGGAACCAGGCTATGTGGGGTGGCCAGTCCTCTTCTGGCTGCCGGGTGGAGATTATAACAGAACATGGCCAAGATGTTCAAATGTTCATAAATGACCAGCATGGTCCAATAATAATAATAATAATAAGGCAGAACAGTTGAAACTGGAGCAAGCAGCACGGCCAGGTAGACTGGGGACAGCAAGGAGTCATCATGTCGGTAGTCCTGAGGCATGGTCCTAGGGCTCAGGTCCTCCGAGAGAGAGAAAGAAAGAAAGAGAGAATTAGAGAGAGCATACTTAAATTTACACAGGACACCGAATAGGACAGGAGAAGTACTCCAGATATAACAAACTGACCCTAGCCCCCCGACACAAACTACTGCAGCAACTGGAGGCTGAGACAGGAGGGGTCAGGAGACACTGTGCCGAGGACACCCCTGGACTGAGCCAAACAGGAAGGATATAACCCCACCCACTTTGCCAAAGCACCGCCCCCACACCACTAGAGGGATAAGCTTCAACCACCAACTTACCATCCTGAGACAAGGCCGAGTATAGCCCACAAAGATCTCCGCCACGGCACAACCCAAGGGGGGGCGCCAACCCAGACAGGAAGATCACATCAGTGACTCAACCCACTCAAGTGACGCACCCCTCCTAGGGACGGTATGAAAGAGCCCCAGTAAGCCAGTGACTCATTCCCTGTAATAGGGTTAGAGGCAGAGAATCCCAGTGGAAAGAGGGGAACCGGCCAGGCAGAGACAGCAAGGGCGGTTCGTTGCTCCAGAGCCTTTCCGTTCACCTTCCCACTCCTGGGCCAGACTACACTCAATCATATGACCCACTGAAGAGATGAGTCTTCAGTAAAGACTTAAAGGTTGAGACCGAGTTTGCGTCTCTTACATGGGTAGGCAGACCATTCCATAAAAATGGAGCTCGATAGGAGAAAGCCTTTGCTTACAAATTCTAGGTACAATTAGGAGGCCTGCGTCTTGTGACCGTAGCGTATGTGTAGGTATGTATGGCAGGATCAAGAGAGATAGGTAGGAGCAAGCCCATGTAATGCTTTGTAGGTTAGCAGTAAAACCTTGAAATCAGCCCTTGCCTTGACAGGAAGCAAGTGTAGGGAGGCTAGCACTGGAGTAATATGATCAAAACATTTTTTGGGGTTCTAGTCAGGATTCTAGCAGCCGTATTTAGCACTAACTGAAGTTTATTTAGTGCTTTATCCGGGTAGCCGGAAAGTAGAGCATTGCAGTAGTCTAACCTAGAAGTGACAAAATCATGGATTAATTTCTCTGCATCATTTTTGGACAGAAAGTTTCTGATTTTTGCAATGTTACGTAGATGGAAAAAAGCTGTCCTTGAAATGGTCTTGATATGTTCTTCAAAAGAGAGATCAGGGTCCAGAGTAACGCAGAGGTCCTTAACAGTTTTATTTGAGATGACTGTACAACCATTAAAAGATTCATTGTCAGATTCAACAGAAGATCTCTTTGTTTCTTGGGACCTAGAACAAGCATCTCTGTTTTGTCCGAGTTTAAAAGTAGAACGTTTGCAGCCATCCACTTCCTTATGTGTGAAACGCATGCTTCAAGCGAGGGCAATTTTGGGGCTTCACCATGTTTCATTGAAATGTACAGCTGTCATCAGCATAGCAGTGAAAGTTAACATTATGTTTTCGAATGACATCCCCAAGAGGTCAAATATATAGTGAAAACAATAGTGGTCCTAAAACGGAACCTTGAGGAACACCGAAATTTACAGTTGATTTGTCAGAGGACAAACCATTCACAGAGACAAACTGATATCTTTCCGACAGATAAGATCTAAACCAGGCCAGAACTTGTCCGTGTAGACCAATTTGGGTTTCCAATCTCTCCAAAAGAATATGGCGATCGATGGTATCAAAAGCAGCATTTTCTGGGTCAAGGTTTGGCTTTTTCAAGAGAGGCTTTATTACTGCCACTTTTAGTGAGTTTGGTACACATCCGGTGGATAGAGAGCCGTTTATTATGTTCAAGATAGGAGGGCCAAGCACAGGAAGCAGCTCTTTCAGTAGTTTAGTTGGAATAGGGTCCAGTATGCAGCTTGAAGGTTTAGAGGCCATGATTATTTTCATCATTGTGTCCAGAGATATAGTACTAAAACACTTGAGCGTCTCTCTTGATCCTAGATCCTGGCAGAGTTGTGCAGGCTCAGGACAACTGAGCTTTGAAGAAATACGCAGATTTAAAGAAGAGTCCGTAATTTGCTTTCTAATAATCATGATCTTTCCCTCAAAGAAGTTCATGAATTCATCACTGCTGAAGTGAAAGCCATCCTCTCTTGGGGAATGTTGCTTTTTAGTTAGCTTTGCGACAGTATCAAAAAGGAATTTCGGATTGTTCTTATTTTCCTCAATTAAGTTCGAAAAATAGGATGATCGAGCCGCAGTAAGGGCTCTTCGGTACTGCACGGTACTGTCTTTCCAAGCTCGTCGGAAGACTTCCAGTTTGGTGTGGGGCCATTTCTGTTCCAATTTTCTGGAAGCTTGCTTCAGAGCTCGGGTATTTTCTGTGTACCAGGGAGCTAGTTTCTTATGAGAAATGTTTTTCGTTTTTAGGGATGCAACTGCATCTAGGGTATTGTGCAAGGTTAAATTAGGTTCCTCAGTTAGGTGGTTAACTGATTTTTGTCCTCTGGCTTCCTTGGGTAGACAGAGGGAATCTGGAAGGACATCAAGGAATCTTTGTGTTGTCTGTGAATTTTTAGCACGACTTTTGATGTTCCTTGGTTGGGGTCTGAGCAGATTATTTGTTGCAATTGTAATCGTAATAAAATGGTGGTCCGATAGTCCAGGATTATGAGGAAAAACATTAAGATCCAGAACATTTATTCCATGGGACAAAACTAGGTCCAGAGTATGACTGACAGTGAGTGGGTCCAGAGACATGTTGGACAAAACCCACTGAGTCGATGATGATGAAAGCCTTTTTGAGTGAGTCTGTGGACTTTTCCATGTGAATATTAAAGTCACCAAAGATTAGAATATTATCTGCTATGACTACAAGGTCCGATAGGAATTCAGGGAACTCAATGAGGAACGCTGTATATGGCCCAGGAGGCCTGTAAACAGTAGCTATAG
Source organism: Oncorhynchus keta (assembly GCF_023373465.1). NCBI lineage: Eukaryota > Metazoa > Chordata > Actinopteri > Salmoniformes > Salmonidae > Oncorhynchus > Oncorhynchus keta. The sequence goes on along the minus strand of NC_068430.1, from coordinate 47,643,044 downwards.
GTAGGCTGCATAGATTTCATGACTAGAAGCTCAAAAGACGAAAACGTCATTTTTTTTTGTAAATTGAAATTTGCTATCGTAAATGTTAGCAACACCTCCGCCTTTGCGGGATGCACGGGGGATATGGTCACTAGTGTAGCCAGGAGGTGAGGCCTCATTTAACACAGTAAATTCATCAGGCTTAAGCCATGTTTCAGTCAGGCCAATCACATCAAGATTATGATCAGTGATTAGTTCATTGACTATAATTGCCTTTGAAGTAAGGGATCTAACATTAAGTAGCCCTATTTTAAGGTATCATGATCTCTTTCAATAATGACAGGAATGGAGGTCTTTATCCTAGTGAGATTGCTAAGGTGAACACCGCCATGTTTAGTTTTGCCTAACCTAGGTCGAGGCACAGACACTGTCTCAATGGGGATAGCTGAGCTGACTACACTGACTGTGTTATAGTGGCAGACTCCACTATGCTGGCAGGCTGGCGAACAGCCTGCTGCCTGGCCTGCACCCTATTTCATTGTGGAGCTAGGGGAGTTAGAGCCCTGTCTATGTTGGTAGATAAGATGAGAGCTAGGATGGAGTCCGTCATTCCTCAACAGGTGAGTCCCAGAAAGAGGGCCAATTATCTACAAATTCTATCTTTTGGGAGGGGCAGAAAACAGTTTTCAACCAGCGATTGAGTTATGAGACTCTGCTGTGGAGCTCATCACTCCCCTTAAACTGCCAGAGACAATTACTCGATGCCGACACATCTTTCTAGCTGATTTACACGCTGAAGCTATTTTGCGCTTGGTGTCTGACTGTTTCATCCTAACATCGTTGGTGCTGACGTGGATAACAATATCTCTATACTCTCTACACTCGCCAGTTTTAGCTTTAGACAGCACCATCTTCAGATTAGCCTTAACGTCGGTAGCCCTGCCCCCTGGTAAACAGTGTATGATCGCTGATGATTTGTTTTAAATCTAATACTGCGGGTAATGGAGTCGCCAATGACTAGAGTTTTCAATCTGTCAGAGCTAATGGTGGGAAGCTTCGGCGTCTCAGACCCCGTAACGGGAGGAGTAGAGACAAGAGAAGGCTCGGCCTCTGACTCCGACTCGCTGCTTTTAACCTCTTGGATTTAGGGGGTGCTATTTTAATTTTTGGATGAAAAACGTTCCCGTTTTAAAAACAAGATATTTTGTCACGAAAAGATGCTCGACTATGCATATAATTGACAGCTTTGGAAAGAAGACACTCTAACGTTTCCAAAACTGCAAAGATATTGTCTGTGAGTGCCACAGAACTGATGTTACAGGCGAAACCCAGATAAAAATCCAACCAGGAAGTGCTGCATTTTTTGAAACCGCCTCATGCCAATGACTCCTTATATGGCTGTGAATGAGCTACGAATGAGCTTACGTTTTCCACGTGTTCCCCAAGGTGTCAACAGCATTGACATCTTTTTAGGCATTTCCATTGAAGAATGGCTGTAAGGGACCATATATGGCATGTGGTCACATGGTGTCTCCCGCAGAAAACCTTGCGTGAAATACTGAGGTAGCAATTTTTCCAATCGCTTCTTATGAGAAACCAACTGCCTCGACGGATATATTATCGAATATATTTGTTAAAAACACCTTGAGGATGGATCCTAAACAACTTTTGCCATGTTTGTCGATATTATGGAGCAAATTTTGAAAAAAGTTTGCCGTTATAGTTGTAGCATTTTAGGGTCGTTTTCTCAGCCATGCATGATGAAGAAACGGGAGCCTACAAAAATCTTTGGAAAAAAGGAACATTTGCTATCTAACTCGGAGTCTCCTGAGTGAAAGCATCTGAAGTTCTTCAAAAGGTAAATTATTTAATTTGGTTGCTTTTCTTATTTTCGTGAAAATGTTGCCTGCTGCCAGCAGAGCCTAGCATAGCATTATGCCATGATAAACTTACACAAATGCTTGTCTAGCGTTGGCTGTAACGCATATTTTGAAAATCTGAGATGACAATGTTGTTAACAAAAGGCTAAGCTTGTGTTTGAATATATTTATTTAATTTCATTTGCGATTTTCATGAATAGCAAAAGTTTCTAGGGGTATTTATATCCATTGCGTTATGCTAATGCATTTGAGGCTATGATTACGCTCCCGGATACGGGTTTGCTCGTCGCAAGAGGTTAAAACCAGAATACTGCCACCTTTGGAGGAATTGCGTGCCCATAAGTAAACTGAAAGAAATCTGTCCAAAATTGCTAATATATGCATATAATAATAATTATTGGATAGAAAACACTCTAAAGCTTCTAAAACCGTTTGAATTATGTCTGTAAGTATAGCAGAACTCGCAGGGCAGGCAAACTCCCAAAATATTTTTGGGAGCCTCAAACTCGGGGCAACTTTGACGTCATCGCCCCCACCCTTCCCAACCAGCTATGGATCTGGAGACACTTTCTATGTCTTCCACTAGATGTCCTCATTCAGTACAGGATTTAATTGTGCAAATCCCACGTGTTTTGAGCCTTTGGTAGACAAAAGACTGAGTGTCGCGAGAAAATTCAAGGTTACGAGAGCGCGCTTTTTGGAGACACGTTCCTTTGTTCCAGATCGCCTGCGAAGAAGCACGTTCGTCCGAGAGATTAGATGATTGTTTTGTACGTTTATAACATCCTAAAGCTTGATTCTGCACTTAGTTTGACCAGTTTAGTCGACATATAATATGTAATTTTGAAGTTTTGATGCGCAACTGTTCGTGACCAGAAGTAATTTTTGGTAGTATTTCAGCTGGAACTTGCAGCATATTAAGCTAATACAAAGACACACGAATTGAAACCAAACAATGTTTTGGGTAAGTGTGACTTCTTCCACTACATTCTGATCAAAGACCATCAAAGGTAAGGGAATATTTATGTTGTAATTTTGTGTTTCTGTTGACTCCAACAGAGCGGAGAAATATTGCTTTTGTCTGAGCGCCGTCTCAGATTATTGAAAAATTAACGATTTCTGTAAGGTTAAAAATAAATGTGACAAAGCGATTGCATTAAGAAGCAGTGTATCTTTCTAACTATATGTAGAACATGTATATTTAATCAAAGTTTATGATGTGTATTGCTGTTATCTGGCGTTATCTGGCGGAGTTATCTATAATTTCTGAACATGGCGTCAATGTAAACAATGATTTATGGATATCAATTGCATATTATTGAAAAAAACATAAATGTACTGTGTAACATGTCCTATTACTGTCATCTGATGAAGATTTTCAAAAGGTTAGTGAATTCTTTTTCTTTTAATCCTGCGTTTGTGATTGCATCTTTTGTTCGACAAAATGGCTATATATTGGCTGTGTCTTTGGTGGTGGTTTGACATAAATATGTGCTATGTTTTCACCGTAAAACATTTTAGAAATCTGACTCGCTGGGTAGATGACCAAGGTGTTTATCTTTCATTTGAGCTATTGGACTTGTTAATGTGTGGAGGTTAAATATTTCTAAGAATATTTTTCCATTCTGTGCGCCATCTTTTGAGTTGAGCGTGGGGGGGGGTGCCCTTGGGGAACGTGTTAGCATGAACAAGTTTGGGGAAAACCGGTTGAAAGTTTGTCGGCTGAATAAGGAACACAGGTTGAGCATTCCTACAGCATTTCCTTCCAGAAACCGTGAGAAAGTTGTCCGGCTGCGGGGACCGTGCAAGGGGATTTATACTAACGTTACGATCTGTACTTACTGGTGGCACAGACTCCGTTTCATCCTTTCCTACACTGAAATTACCCTTGCGTCTGAAGCTGGGCTTGTAGCACAGCTATCCTCGCCGTAAGCGACTGCAATTAGAAGGCATCACGTTAATGTTACTACTTAGCTCCGGCTGTGGGAGGTCCTGACGAACCATGACGAACCATGTCCAGATAAAGCGTCCGGAGTGAAAAAGTTAAGGGAAAAAACAAATATAAACGGTAATTAAAAAGTAAAAACCGTAAAGTCAGGTAGCAAAGTAGGTTGGCAACGAAACGCACAGCAACACGTAAACAAGTCTCATCGTCATCCAGCAAAGGCAGCAGCACAGTCCTAATCTACACTGCAGTACCATTTCTTCACCAACTAAGGAGTTGGGGAAACAAGTATGGACTTGAACTGTGATAACTGCAGTGGCCAAAACAAGAACAGGTTTCTGCTCTGGTATCGTACCTGGCGGACCATGCACAAGCTCCATCAGTCTGGACCTTCACTTCCTGATCACAGGCCACAACAAGTTTGTGCTCTGTTATCGTACCTGGCGGACCCTGCACAAGCTCCACCAGTCTGGACCTGATCACAGGCAACACCAAGTTTGTGCTCTGGTATCGTACCTGGCGGACCCTTTCACAAGCTCCACCAGTCTGGACCTTCACTTCCTGATAACAGGCCACACCAAGTTTGGCCCCGACTGGTGCTTCGGCCTCATCAAGCAGCGCTTCAGAAGGACCCGAGTGAACACTGTCTGAGATTGGTGGTGTTGTGAAGGACATCACTGTGACAGGGGTCAACATCCCACAGCTGGTTGGACTGAAGGATGGTGTGGTGCTGGTGGAAAGCTGGCTGGCAACAACACCTGACTCTGTACTTCAGGCCGCTGCCACAGATCAAGCAGTACCATTGCATTGTGTGAGGTTCTCTTGGGAGGTGAATTGTTGTGCAAGGTTGCAAGTCTTCATGCATCTGTTTATGTACTGTACATGTGCACCTCACTCAGGTTCCAACTCAGGTTGCATGGCCTTAACTTATGTATGGATTACTGTGATAAGTGCATTTGTACCAGTGTATAAAGTATGCTAATGTACTGGTGTGAAGGCATTTGGGCAGTGGTGTAAGATTCTTTAAAGTACTACTTACTATATTCCGAAAGATAATAAGGTACTTTTTACACCATACATTTTCCTGACACCCAAAATACTTGTTCCATTTTGACAGGAAAATTGTCCAATTCACACACTTATCAAGAAAACATCCCTGGTCATCCCTGCTGCGTTTGATCTGGCAGACTCACTAAACACTAGATATCCCTCTAGTGGTGTGGGGGCTGTGCTTTGGCAAAGTCGGTGGGGTTGTATCCTTCCTGTTTGGCCCTGTCCGTGGGTATCATCGGATGGGGCCACAGCCTCAGGACTACCTGGCATGATGACTCCTTGCTGTCCCCAGTCCACCTGGCTGTGCTGCTGCTCCAGTTTCAACTGTTCTGCCTGCGGCTATGGAATCCTGACCTGTTCACTGGACATGCTACCTGTCCCAGACCTGCTGTTTTCAACTCTCTAGACACAGCAGGAGCGGTAGAGATTCTCTTAATGATCGGCTATGAAAAGCCAACTGACATTTACTCCTGAGGTGCTGACTTGCTGCACCCTCAACAACTACTGTGATTATTATTATTTGACCATGCTGGTCATTTATGAACATTTGGACATCTTGGCCATGTTCTGTTATCTCCACCCGGCACAGCCAGAAGAGGACTGGTAGCCTGGTTCCTCTCTAGGTTTCTTCCTAGGTTTTGGCCTTTCTAGGGAGTTTTTCCTAGCCACCGTGCTTCTACACCTGCATTGCTTGCTGTTTGGGGTTTTAGGCTCGGTTTCTGTACAGCACTTTGATATATCAGCTGATGTAAGAAGGGCTATGTAAATACATGTGATTTGATTTGATTAAACACAAATGCTTTGTCAATTATGTCAGTGTTGGGATATGCCCCTGGCTATCCGTCAATAAAAAAAAAAAATTGGTTAGAAATTATTTTTACCTTTGATACTTAAGTTCATTTTCGCAATTCCATTTACTTTTGATACTTGTTTTTTGGAACAATTTCGTACTTTTTCCACCATTGGATGTGGCTGAGGCTTATAGCATTTCTTTCACATGCCTCATCAATTTAGACAAGTGTGTCTGGGTAAGCATCATCTAATATTTATAAAATATTTTTATCTGGACACTTTGTTTACCTGGAAAATTTCCTTATTGTAGACTACTACGACTTTTAGTCTTAATCTTTACTACATTACTCACTGTTTAGCACATGACCTCATGTGAATCCTTGAAGAGATGGGTGGGGCTGGCTTAAGAGGGTGTGAACAATCCTGAGTGTGTAGACAAAGGAGAGCTCTCCAGTAGGTACCAAAACATTTAAAAGCCCTTTTCTCAAAAGTGAGTTTACTATTTTATCAACTTTCAAAGCAGAATGACTTTCCAATTGTTCCTCTATGATATACCATTTTGTAGCTCTGAGTCTCTACTTTTTACCAATGTAAAAAACACCATTTTAAATGTTTAAATAAGACCGAATCCAGGTGGTGAGTCACATATCTTTGACTCTGTTGAACTGTACATGATTATGTACATTATGGCAGTTATTCACCTACCAATGCGCAAGCATTGTTTAACATTGCATAACTCTCTATTTATCCACTCAGGTTAAGTGTCATACATGAGCCAAATGCAATAACATTTAACAAAACAAACCTGTATTCTATTTAAATCCCAATTTGAGATCCAGTGTAGTTCATTTGACAGTTGCTACTGAGCCAGTTATTCCCAGAGGAAGTTGTTTTTTTACTTGTTGAAAAGAAGTAACTGATCCTCTGCCATGGACTAGTTAGTACAACAGGATCTAATCCAGGGAGCACTCCTAGTGCAGTTGAACATTTATGTGTTATTGATTCAAATTAGCAATAGACATAGGTATACACTGTAAAACATTTCCTGTAAACTACAGTATCTTACTGGCAGCAATAGGCCAGCAAGTTACTGTAATTTATGGGTGGGGCTGTATTGTAATTTATTTTACAGTGCAGCTACTGTAATGCATTTTACTGTACAACAACGTTACTGTAATCTAATTTATAGCACCAAGTCAGCTACTGTAATCTAATTTACAGTACCAATTACAATTACAGCATATAAATTACCCAGTGACATTTTACCCAGTGTTTTTTTATTATTTTTAATGACAGTATTTTACTGTATTCTGTGGGGGTAAAGCATTCTCACTCATGGGTGCAACAAATATAGCCTCTTACAAGGCACGCCTTAAAATATGTTAATGAGCCAGATACTTTTCCCTCACTTTCCCACAATGCACAATAAGTAAGTTGGCGCCAACAGACATGGCAGCTCTGCTTCTAGCTCTATAAGCTGAATTGTTAGATACTACTGCATTGTTGGAGCTAGGAACAAGCATTTCATTACACCCGCAACAACATCTGCTAAATAGGTGTATGTGACAAATAAAAATGTATTTGATTTGATTAATTCTAAAACACATGCACGGCATTCTACAGTGTTTTACTGTTGAAATTACAGAAACGTCTTACAGTGTAACCCAGTAATAATTGAAATGATTCAGATAGGTTTTATTTCAAAGGTCTGTGTGCCTCGCCTAAAAGACACGTTATAATAACTGGAAGAATGGCTTGCATTGTTTATCAAATTATTATTACTCTCGGAGCACTGTATATTGCTTTGCATTGTTAATTGATGATTAGAAAAGTGGCTACTGTGTGACAAGTGATGCCATCTGCTAATCTATCAAGTGTGTATAATATACATTTAACCTTATTGCTGCAACCCATAACCCAGTTTGGTCAGAAGCAACATTTTCTCCAATTCTAGAGGAAAATAGTACCATCCAGAGGCGAATGAATCAGATATGTTTCCGGCCACACATCCTCCAAGCTTAATGAATAAATGACAACCTTCATCATTTTCAAATATCTTCATTCAAATGATGTTTTGGAAGAGTTAATCACACTCATAAATCCAGAAAATCTTCGATCCTTTAGTCATCTGGTGAGTGGGCTGTAGCGCCTATTACAACCATTTATTTTCAGCTTTGTCCGTGTTTAAGAAGTGCATTGAAGCATGTTCCCAGGTCAAATTGCCAGGTTGTTTTCCATACGTTTATAAAGTGTAGGTGGTTCTAACCCCCATTCACCCTCCACTTGTCAATTTTTAAATAAAAAGAGGCCCCCATGCCAACATTTTACTTAAACAAAAAAATGACTCCACAAGTGTAGTACTACAATAAACACAAAGTTACAAATGACCAACTAAATATTCCCCCAGGCTGGCCTGCAAATATTATTAGGGACTCCATTTTCAATGACAATAGGATATCTATATGTATTTCTGCAGGTGTTCGCCCACATTGGAAACCAAGCTGGAGAAGGAAAGTGAAGTCAGAGACAGGTACTTGGCAGTGCATACAGAGTAATGCAGCTTAAATAAACCACCCCCACTTTGCTTCACACAGATGTGAAGCACAGATTTATTACAAAAGCTGAAACATCTCCATTAGTATGTCTAGCCATAATGAAGCGCCATGTTATTCTGTTGTTGCGCAGAGAATGAAAATAGAAGGAAACAGACAAATTATCTGTCTCATAAGGAATGTCTTGATGCAAGGAACAGTGGGCCAAATTTGGTAACTGGAGACCAGAAACTATACATACCATTGATACGTTTGCCTCTCATATAGGAATAGGTTCTGGTAACTTCATGAAAATAGGTTACACTAAAAGTGTTACAACAAACTCAAAAACCAATCGAGCACTTCTGAGCTCATTGTATCATATCAAAGAATAGTGTACAGTAACTCTCACGAGTCTGACTATGTTTGTTGTTTGAATGTGTGTGAGTATGTGAGTGAAGGAATGTGAGAATATGTCTCAGACATATTTGATACGTACCCAAATGAAACTGCCTATTTCTCAGGCCCAGAATCTAGAATATGCATATAATTGTCATATTAGGAAAACAGAAAACACTCCAAAACTGTCAAAATATTGTCTGAGTATAACAGAACTGATATTGCAGGCAAAAACCTGAGGAAAATCCAACCCGGAAGTGCTGGTTTTCCTGAAAGCTCCCTGTTCCATTGCATTCCTTCCCTCCATTTAAAAGGGATATCAACCAGATTCCTTTTACTATGGCTTCCACATGGTGTGAACAGTCTTTAGACATAATTTCAGGCTTTTACTTTGAAAAATGAGCGAGAAAGATCACATCGAATCATTGGATGGCTGGGTGCCAGCAGCGTTTTGCATGCGCCAACAGAGTTTGGGCAGACATTTTCCCTCTCTCTCTCTCTCTCTCCTATTGAAGAAGCTACAGTCCGGTTTAAATATAATCGATTATATATTGTAAAAACAACCCGAGGATTGATTACAAAAAACGTTTGACATTATGGATTCTATTTGGAATTTGTCTACCCCGTCATGACCGCTCGAGCCTGTGGATTTCTGAACATAACGCGCCAACCAAATGGAGGTTTTTGAATATAAAAATAATCTTTATGGAACAAAAGGAACATTTGTGTAACTGACAAATAAGAATTGTAAAAAGCTTTGGAGCACCTTAAATGAAATGTTGGGCTAAAAGGCAAACTCAGCTCTATCCTTCATTGAATCAGATGGCTCATTCATCACAAAACACACTGATATTGTCAATGACTTTAATAATGTTTTCATTGGCAAGATTAGCAAACTAAGGCCTGACATGCCACCAATAAATGCTGACACTACACATCCAAGTATAACCGATCAAATTATGAAAGACAAGCATTGTCATTTTGAATTCTGTAAAGTGAGTGAGGAAGGGAAAAAAATATTGTTGTCTATCAACAATGACAAGCCACCGGGGTCTGACTACTTGGATGGAATATTACTGAGGATAATAGCACATGATATTGCCACTCCTACTTGCCATATATTCAATTTAGGCCTACTAGAAAGTGTGTGCCCTCAGACGTGGAGGGAAGCAAAAGTAATTATGCTACCCAAGAATAATATAGCCCCTTTTACTGGCTAAAATAACCAACCAATCAGCCTGTTACCAACCCCTTGTAAAACTTTTGAAAAAATTGTGTTTGACCAGATGCAATGCTATTTTACTGTAAAAAAAATTGACAGACTTTCAGCATGCTTATAGGGAACGACATTCAACAAGCATGGCACGTACACAAATGACTGATGATTGCTGAGAGAAATGTATGATAAAAAGATTTGTTAGACTTCAGTGTGGCTTTTGGCATTATCGATCATAGTCTGCTGATAGAAAGACATGTGTTATGGATTTACACCCCCTGCTATATTGTGGATAAAGTTACCTGTCTGATAGCACACATAGGGTGTCCTTTAATGGATGCCTCTCCAACATAATCCAGGTAGAATCAGGAATTCTCCAGGGCAGCTGTCTAGGCCACTTACTTTTTTCAATCTTTACTAAATGACATGCCACTGGCCTTCAGTAAAACCAGTGTGGCTATGTATGCAGATGACAAACATTATTCACGTCAGCTACTACAGCAATTGAAATGACTGCAACACTTAACAAAGAGCTGCAGTTAGTTTCATAATAGGTAGCAAGGAATAAATTAGTCCTAAATATTTAAAATTAAAAGCATTGTATTTGGGACAAGTCATTCACTAAACCATAAACCTCAACTAAATCTTGTAATACATCATGTGGAAATTGAGCAAGTTGAGGTAACTCAACTGCTTTTAGTAACCCTGCATTGTAAACTGTCATGGTCAAAACATGTTGATACAACAGTAGCTAAAATGAGGAGAAGTCTGTCCATAATACAGTGCTGCTCTGCCTTCTTAACAGCACTATCAACAAGGCAGGTCCCACAGGCTCTAGTTTTGCTGCACCTGGACTACTGTTCAGTCGTACAAAGGTGCAGAAACACATACATATGAGTGTTGTTTTGTAATATGTGATAGTTGAGTACTGGCCTGAGGGAACACACTAAATGTATTGGATAAAGTGTTATGAAAAGTAATGTCATGTAATATTTTTACACAATGCATAGTCCGGGTAGCCATTTGATTAGCTGTTCAGTAGTCTTATGGCTTGGGGGTAAAAGCTGTTGAGAGAGAGAAGCCTTTGGTCCTAGACTTCGCGCTCCGGTACCGCTTGCCCATACGGAAGCAGAGAGAACAGTCTATGAATGGGGTAGCTGGAGTCTTTGACAATTTTCAGGGCCTTCCTATGACACCACCAGGTATAGAGGTCCTGGATGGCAGTGATGTACTGGGCCGTACGCACTACCCTATGTAGTGCCTTGTAGTCGGAGGCTGAGCAGTTACCATACCAGGCAGTGATGCAACTAGTCAGGATGCTCTCGATGTTGCAGCTGTAGAACCTTTTGAGGATCTGAGGACCCATGCCAAATTGTTTTAGTTTCCTGAGGGGGAATAGGCTTTGTCATAACTTCTTCACAACTGTCTTGGTGTGTTTGGACCATTCTAGTTTGTTGGTGATGTGGACACCAAGGAACATGAAACTCTCAACCTGCTCCACTACAGTCCCCTCGATGAGAATGGGGGAGTGCTTGGTTCTCCTTTTCCTGTAGTCCACAATCATCTCCTTTGTCTTGATTATGTTGAGAGAGATGTTGTTATTCTGGCACCACCCGGCCAGGTCTCTGACCTCCTCCTTATAGGCTGTCTCGTCGTTGTCAGTGATCAGTCCTACCACTGTTGTGTCGTCTGCAAACTTGATGTTAGAGTCGTGCCTGGCCATGCTGTAGTGGATGAACAGGGAGTACAGGAGGGGACAAGGCACACACCCCTGAGGGTCCAGTGTTGAGGATCAGTCTGGAAGTTGTGTTGTTACCTACCCTTACCACCTGGGTCTAGCCCATCACGAAGTCTAGGATCCAGTTGCAGAGGGATATGTTTAGTCCCAAGATCCTTAACTTAGTAAGGGAATACCTCCCTGTATTGGACAAAATGCTGCAGAAATGCAAAATTGACTGGCCAGATGAACTCGGGGTGGCCTTTCCATCGCCCTTTCCGTGGCTCCTTTCCATCGCTTGTTGTGTTGACTTCATCATGTCCATTTTGTGATGTTTTTTCACTGTTGAATCATATTGCAAGTGCACGTGAATTTGCAATATGGTTCAATGGGCAGGTACCATCACAAATTTGTCATGCTATAAAAATCCTGCAGGAATGTGAAATTGACTGGCCCGATGAACTCGGGATGGCTGGGCAGTGATTCTGGTTCATCTCAATCGCTCGTTAGGGTTGATTTCAGAATGTCCATTTGGTGATGTTTTTTCACTATAGAATCATATTGCAAATGCACGTGCATTGTTGTGCAACTGGTAACCCAAAAATAAAAATATGGTGATTTCATTATGTCCATTTGTTTATGTTGTTTTCTTACTTTTGCAAAGTCACTGTGCATTTGCAATATAGTTCAATGGGCAGGTACCATCACGAATTTGTCATGCTATAAAAATCCTGCAGGAATGTGAAATTGACTGGCCCGATGAACTCGGGATGGCTGGGCAGTGATTCTGGTTCATCTCAATCGCTCGTTAGGGTTGATTTCAGAATGTCACTTTGGTGATGGTACCTCACTGTTTAAACATATTGCAAATGGACAAGAGTCACCAGCAAGTCACCGTCCATCAGTCAATTAGATATCATTCTGACACCAAACTGACACTAAACCCACTTTTTCCAACTTGTTCAGTAGCCAACTATCACATACTTCAGAGCTGGCCCAAAATTCACAACGCCTTCGGTTCAAACCATAAAAAAAACATAAAACACGTAGTTATGTTCTAGCTGCGGGTCCATTTCTTATGTCATGTGTAGGTCTAGCTGAGGCGACCCCGAATCCCAAGTTTCGGCTCGATCGGTCATTTGGTGTCCGAGCAAAACCCTAATTGGTGCTGAAAATCCACTTTTTTCCATGACTTGCTACGGGGTCCTTGAATGAGCTATCGGACAGAAACATTGGGGTCGCAATGCACCTAGTCTTGCGACTCTAGGACATTTCTAAATGTCGTCATTTTCGTGATGCAAAAATTAATTGAAGTCATTGCAAATGTACAAGGCTTTTTCTCGGTCCGAGAACCTTCTAGAGCCACGTAACTCACCACGCACTATCAACCTGAGGTCTAGAACAGGATTCTACAGTTTCGGAACTCTAGGTCTGACGGTTCTTTAAAAGTTCCAACAAGGTTAACTAATGCAGGCAGTGTATGTCTCTACGCACCCCAATGGGTCCCTACTTCCGAGCTGTGTGTGTGTGTGATTTAGTTTTTCTTTGAAATTTTATGGGAAAAATGACTGATTTACAGTTCATGGGTGTTGCCTAATCACATATATGAAGTTTTGGAAAGATCTGACTTTTTTAACCCCTCGAAACAGCCCAAGAGACACCAATTATGGCACTTCCGGTTGGCACAGGAAGCTATAAGTCAACACATATCCTCACTGGGGTATGCTTTTACAGAATCCTGAGTTTTAAGTCCTTACGTTAAGAACTGAGTGATTTACACAGGGTTGAATGCACTGTCTATCAAACTGCAGGCAGGGTATGGATAAACACTTTTAGGGTGATTTTAACCACTTCCGGTTGGTCCAGGAAGCTTAGAATCAACACAGTGGCCTGATGGAACCCCTCATAGTGGCCTGATGGACTGTTACCGAAGACAGGTTCATACGGCATTCATAACTCATATAGGCTTCAGGTTGAATTTAGGGGTGCAGGCAATGTATTCCTATGGGGAGAGAAGTCAATGCAAACTCTCTGAAGTAAACACCTTTTAACTATTAAGGGTTAACGCCACACGGCCAAGGTTAGGCTTGCACGGATCGGGAGGACCTTAGGAACGTACCTGAGGTCGAATTGTGCTTCTCACCCTAACGGTTCTCTCACTGTCACCCAAAAGCAAATGACGTTGTGGGGCAGGCTTCATTTTGGGCCTACTTTTCTAATGGTCGCTGCGCTTAGACCGAGCGAGCTACGGTCAAGCGGGGCATCTTGTTGAACTCGGCACGGCCTAGAGAATATGGAAATGCCATTGTAGGCTTTGTGTCTCTTTAAGCACCGCACTTTGTCACTCCATCCTTGCTGTGTGTGTGTTTCTGTGTGTGTGTGTGTGAGAGAGAGCTTTTCTTTGACATCTGTTGGGAGAAATGACTGACTTACAGTTAATGGGGGTTGCCTAATCACACATATGAAGTTTTGAAAAGATCTGACCTTTATAACCCTTGGAAACTGCCACTGTGACACCATTTAAGACACTTCCGGTTGGCACAGGAAGCTATAAATAAACTCATATCCTGATTGGGGTATACCTTTACAGAATCCTGAGTTTTAAGTCTTTATGTTAAGAACTGAGTTATTTACGGAGGGTTTAGTGAGTGTGTGTTATTTCAGAAAATCATAGAAAATCACAGAAATCTCGCAGAGCTCTGCAGCACACTTTAAAAAGATTCGTAAGAACACCCTGCAACTGGATCTGTAACCGTTGGGAAAAAAAACACCTATCCATGAACATCACCAACCTGTCATTGTACGATTTCTCTTAAATGACGATAGATAAAATGCTGGTTCTTTTTTTATTGACACCGGAGGCTCCTTGACTTTGACGTGAAGTGGAAAAATAATTTCTCTATTTTCATTTTGGACCTTTAATCCCAGATAAATGGCCATAACTCAAAAACCGTTGAGGCCTAGACGCCATCTTGTTCGGGGCCAACTGCCCATTATGCCAAACCTACGCTCACCAAGTTTCGGCTTCGAAATATTTTCCGTTTTCGAGATAAGGCCCCGTCGTGAATCTTGATGTTCTGTCCAATAGCAATATGATTGCTTATGCCCTCTTGTGGGATTTTCCGGGACAGCGGAAAAATGACCAAAATTTGATTATTTTTGTAAAACGGAAACCGAATGTCCGACAAAGTTCATTTGATGACTTCCCGGTCCTGCCGCTCGGCCCGACGCCGTCCGCAAATTTTACAAACGTTTTTGGACGTCTAGTAAGGGTCCGTACATTTGCAATATGGACTTTCTCACTAACCATACAGCAACTGCCGAAATGTTCCCTTAAGGTATGTGATGAGCTTTGAGGGCACTAGGGTGTTGAACGCTGGATCTGTTTGAGTGGTATGCAAATTGGAGTGGGTCTAGGGTTTCTGGGATAATGGTGTTAATGTGAGCCATGACCAGCCTTTCAAAGCACTTCATGGCTACGGACGTGGGTGCTACGGGTCTGTAATCATTTAGGCAGGTTACCTTAGTGTTCTTGGGCACAGGGACTATGGTGGTCGGCTTGAAGCATGTTGGTATTACAGACTCAATCAGGGACATGTTGAAAATGTCAGTGAAGACACCTGCCAGTTGGTCAGCACATGCACACATCCTGGTAATCCGTCTGGGCCAGTGGCCTTGTGAATGTTGACCTGTTTAAAGGTCTTACTCACATCGGCTATGGAGCGTGTGATCACACAGTCTTCCAGAACAGCTGGTGCTCTCATGCTTGCCTCAGTGTTGCTTGCCTCGAAGCGAGCATATACGTGATTTAGCTCATCTGGTAGGCTTGTGTCACTGGGCATCTCGCGGCTGTGCTTCTTTTTGTAGTCTGTAATAGTTTGCAGGCCCTGCGACATCCGACGAGCATTGGAGCCAGTGTAGTATGGTTCAGTCTTAGTCCTGTATTGGTGCTTTGCCTGTTTGATGGTCATTCTGAGGGATTTCTTATAAGCGTCCGGGTGAGAGTTCCGCTCCTTAAAGACGGCAGCTCTACCCTTTAGCTCAGTGCGGATGTTGCCTGTAATCCATGGTTTCTGGTTGGGGTATGTACGTACAGTCACTGTGGGGACGACGTCATAGATGCACTTATTGATGAAGCCAGTGACTGATGTGGTGTACTCCTCAATGCCATCGGAGGATTCCCGGAACATATTCCAGTCTGTGCTAGCAAAACAGTCTTGTAGCTTAGCATCTGACCACTTCTTTATTGACTCGAGTCACTGGTGCTTCATGCAATAGTGTTGGCTTGTAGCAGGAATCCGGAGGATGGAATTATGGTCAGATTTGCAAAATGGGGGCGAGGGAGAGCTTTGTATGCGTCTCTGTGTGTGGTGTAAAGGTTGTCTAGAGTTTTTTTCCCTCTGGTTTCACATTTAACATGACTGATTTCAGAGTACCATTTCAGTAACAGGTGCAATAAATCGAACTCACTGATTGGATTAGTTTATCTTTGTGTAGAATAGAGCCCCACAGCGGAGAAGTCATAATAGCCATAGAACCTATTAATCAGTCTGTATTAGAGAAAAGGCCATTTTTTATCCTACCTCATCTTAAACGGCATTGACTGCCACTGGCCTACACAAAACAGTAAAATGCCTCCAATTGTTTTTTCCGCCTTATTTTAAGTGTTTCTAAAGTCCCCTATGAGAAAAATGAATGGTGGAAAAATAATTGGAACCAGTTCCTTGATTGACCTCTAGGTTTTATGGGTATTATGACTCTTACTGTGGTACTCTACAAGACGAATCAATCAATGTAGGCACAAAAACACATATTGAAAGTAGAGCATGCTGGGAAATATGACAATGGTGGATTTGATGAGATTGTTTGCGGGGATTCGATTAATCTGTTCCGGTGCCCGGGTAGGGGTGTTTTGCACCAGGTGAAAGTTGATTGCATTCGGTTTGGAACTGGGCTGCCACCCGAGCATGAGCAAAGTGCCTGTTCAAAGCCCACGGCAAAGTCAGCTCAGTGACGTAGGAACAGTGGAGTGGAACAGTGGAGGCTGCTGAGGAGAGTTGGCTCATAATAATGCCTGAAACGGAGCGAATGGAATTCAAACATATATTTTATGGAAAAGAGATCTTGTATGTTTCTGGATGATGCACCACGGTGCCTTGTTGACAACATAACTGAGTGCAATGTAAAAAATTATTTGTTGTTTCAACTTATTATTTCCAGTCATCTAGTTGCGTGGCCTTTTTCAAGCTCAGAGTACTTCACATTTCACATTATCCTAGCTTTTATTCAATTTATTTTTGACTAACAATATACCGTAATTGCTGGACTATTAAGCGCGCCTGAATATAAACCGCACCCACTAAATTATAAAATGCACATGTCTATAAGCCGCAGGTGCCTACCGGTACATTGAAACAAATTAACTTTACACAGCCTTTAAACAAAACACGGCGTTGTAACAAAAATAAATAGGCTTTAACGAAACACGGCTTGTAACAAAAATTAAAACAGTAGCCTACCAAGAAAGTCATTGGCCACTATCTTCCTCCTCCTATGCACTGAAACCACTGAAGTCATCTCCTTTGGTGTCGGAGTTGAATAGCCTCAGAATTGCTTCATCCGATGTTGGATCGTTTTCATTGTCGCTCTCCTGAGCTCATGCTGCCCCTTCAACACGCAGCAGTCCAGCCATTCGAAACCTGTTGATGATAGTGGATTTTTTGACAATGCTCCATGCTGTCAGGACCCACTGGCAGACTTGACCATAAGAAGCTCTTCGCCTGCGGCCCGTTTTAGTGAAGGATCTCTCCCCACTTGTCATCCAAGCCTCCCACTGAACAAGGAGTGCCACCTTAAATGCACTGATGTTGAGTGGCTGCAAATACTTTGGGCCATCTGTTTTTCTTCCCTCTGAAAGCTTTTGTTGGCTTTTTGCACTGAGTCAGTTCCTCACGCTGCTGTTTCCAATGTCTTATCATCGACTTATTAAGGCCAAGCTCCCATGCATTAGCTCTATTTCCTTTTCCAACGGCCAGATCGATCATCTTCAACTTGAAAGCTGCATCATATGCATTTCTCTGTGTCTTTGCCATGATGAGGGTGACAAAATTACTACCGTAATCAGAATGATGGGAAGTTTTAGCGCGCTCGATTTACGTCACATTATGTGACGGTGCTCAGTTTTTTGGCAGCATGAATCTTGTGAAAGCGGAAAAATCCATCAATTCGCGGCATCATTGTATAAACCGCGAGGTTCAAAGTGTGGGAATAAAGCAGCGGCTTATAGTCCGGAAATTACGGTACGTTAATTTGATGTTTGTTAATTGTTAATTTAATATCATTTGAATCAACTTACACCTTTGTTATGTTAACAATAAATGTGGAGTTCTAATAACTAAAGCTACATTATTGTTGACAAATAAAAGACAGTTAAGTCCACTGCTACATTTCAGTGTAACTTACTATTCATAACACAGTTATGATAACTACATTTATAGTTTACATAATAAAATTGTCTAAGCTAGGATAACGTGACATTGTTAAGTGCTCTGAGATTGAAAAAGGCCACGCAAATAGATGACTGGAAATAATGAGTTGAAACAACCTTAAAGCTGGAGTTCTGTACTAAAGCCAGTTACATCAATTTAATAAAGAGTTAACCATTATAACTTACTGTTCTGAGTTTAATCTTTTTCCAATTTTGTTTACAAAGTTTACATAACAAAATTGTCTAAGCAAGAATAAGGTGACATTGTTAAGTGCTCTGAGCTTGAAATAGGCCACGCAACTAGATGACTGGAAATAATAAGTTAAAATAACATTCAAGTGTGAGTTCTGTTCTAAAGCCACATTTTAAAGACTTACAATAACTTAACATGAAAGTAATGGTTAACAGAGTTCTCAACCTGTTTGGCTGGTGGTGCTACACTGTGGCTACGATCTGTCAGCGTGTGCGCTACTGGTGTTGAAGTCAGGTGCAGGAGAGCAGAGAGTTGTGATCAGGCGCACTCTTTAAACGGACACAACAGCGTCAAACCTCCAGACAATATGCAAAAGAGAAATGCCCAAAATACAGGTCACAAAAACAAACGTCAATAATCCAACCTCCTATGGGTTACACAAGAATACCCAGGGGGGAAACAACCAGCCTGGCACGGCACACTGAATATGTAACAAAACAATTCCACACAAGGACATATATATATATATACACACGTATATAACAACGTTTTAAGTCATATACAATGTGATTAGGGAATGTAAACCAGGTGTGTGGGGAACAAGACAAAACAAATGGAACAATGAAAAATGGAGCGATGGTTAGAAGGCCGGTGACATCAACAGCCGAACGCCGCCCGAACAAGGAGAGGAGCCGACTTCGGTGGAAGTCGTGATACGAGCAAGTCAAGCAGGCCACACATAAATAAATAACTATAATATTAGTGACATAGCAGACAAGCTTGCCACAGGCTGCACTCAACAAAATTACTTTGACTAATTAAACATGTAAACTTCATATAACCCAGTATGTACAGTTGAACAAAGTTCAGATTTAGTAAAGCTTATCTCCATTTTAAAATGAGTTTATATTTACAATGATTTATTTACTATCAAGAATACATTGATTGATTCAACAACTTACATTGAAATCCATGAATTCCATCTAGCTTGTAATGAGAAAATAGTCCAATCGTGTATTTCAGAACATTTATTACACTATGTATTTACAAACAAATACATTTGCAACAATGTATTGTTCCCTAGAATGCATTTTGAGATGCATGTCTTTGGGTGCATTTAAACAGGAAGACAAATTCTGCTGTCACTGATCTAAGTTTGATCTTTTAACCAATATCGGCTAAGATTTTTTTTATTTAAGATAAATGTTTTGTCAAACTTTTATTTTATTTTTTATTGTGTACTATTTGTAGGTTTTCTATATCACAGTGTCCTCAGTGGCACCTCTGAAACAAGTGGCACTTCTTAAACATTAGAAACTTGCTTACTGGTAGAGCACACACACAACGTTTTAAGTCATCCATGCAAGCAGTGCTGTGGTTCACAAGTCTGATTTGAGTCCTGATTATAATGACTTGTGTCTTGACTTGAACTTGGTTGGGGCTACACCTTGTTCAGTCATGTAACGTTAGCTGGGATGTATTCATTACGCCAAATAAAACATTTAGTTGCAAAAAAGTACTTCTATTCCATAATTGACATTCTAAAGCACACATGCCAAATGAAAATAACATGCTAAATAAAACTAAAATGTAGCAAATAATGCCATTACACTTCTTTGACTGCGTAAATAACATTGAGGTTATGTGAACCCCAGTGTTTTGCTCAAAAATCAAACCACTGGGACTCTGACTTAATCCAAAATCAAACTCCTAATTTGACTCCTACTAAAGAACATCCCTTCACGCAGGCACATGACTTGAAAAAGGCTTTTAAAGATGTCATTGTGTAGGATAGGTTTGCAAGTATAGTCACCCAAATACTTCACAAGCAACTCTTCTCTACACAAATAGAGAAAAAATATATATATGCACAGTCTTTGTGGTTTACACGGTCAGTGATAACTCCCACAATGAATATTTACATTTACATTTAAGTCATTTAGCAGACGCTCTTATCCAGAGCGACTTACAAATTGGTGCATTCACCTTATGACATCCAGTGGAACAGCCACTTTACAATAGTGCATCTAAATCTTTTAAGGGGAGGGGGGGGTGAGAAGGATTACTTTATCCTATCCTAGGTATTCCTTAAAGAGGTGGGGGTTCAGGTGTCTCCGGAAGGTGGTGATTGACTCCGCTGTCCTGGCATCGTGAGGGAGTTTGTTCCACCATTGGGGGGGCCAGAGCAGCGAACAGTTTTGACTGGGCTGAGCGGGAACTGTACTTCCTCAGTGGTAGGGAGGCGAGCAGGCCAGAGGTGGATGAACGCAGTGCCCTTGTTTGGGTGTAGGGCCTGATCAGAGCCTGGAGGTACTGAGGTGCCGTTCCCCTCACTGCTGCGTAGGCAAGCACCATGGTTTTGTAGCGGATGCGAGCTTCAACTGGAAGCCAGTGGAGAGAGCGGAGGAGCGGGGTGACGTGAGAGAACTTGGGAAGGTTGAACACCAGACGGGCTGCGGCGTTCTGGATGAGTTGTAGGGGTTTAATGGCACAGGCAGGGAGCCCAGCCAACAGCGAGTTGCAGTAATCCAGACGGGAGATGACAAGTGCCTGGATTAGGACCTGCGCCGCTTCCTGTGTGAGGCAGGGTCGTACTCTGCGGATGTTGTAGAGCATGAACCTACAGGAACGGGCCACCGCCTTGATGTTAGTTGAGAACGACAGGGTGTTGTCCAGGATCACGCCAAGGTTCTTAGCGCTCTGGGAGGAGGACACAATGGAGTTGTCAACCGTGATGGCGAGATCATGGAACGGGCAGTCCTTCCCCGGGAGGAAGAGCAGCTCCGTCTTGCCGAGGTTCAGCTTGAGGTGGTGATCCGTCATCCACACTGATATGTCTGCCAGACATGCAGAGATGCGATTCGCCACCTGGTCATCAGAAGGGGGAAAGGAGAAGATTAATTGCGTGTCGTCTGCATAGCAATGATAGGAGAGACCATGTGAGGTTATGACAGAGCCAAGTGACTTGGTGTATAGCGAGAATAGGAGAGGGCCTAGAGGGGGACACCAGTGGTGAGAGCGTGTGGTGAGGAGACAGATTCTCGCCACGCCACCTGGTAGGAGCGACCTGTCAGGTAGGACGCAATCCAAGCGTGGGCCGCGCCGGAGATGCCCAACTCGGAGAGGGTGGAGAGGAGGATCTGATGGTTCACAGTATCGAAGGCAGCCGATAGGTCTAGAAGGATGAGAGCAGAGGAGAGAGAGTTAGCTTTAGCAGTGCGGAGCGCCTCCGTGATACAGAGAAGAGCAGTCTCAGTTGAATGACTAGTCTTGAAACCTGACTGATTTGGATCAAGAAGGTCATTCTGAGAGAGATAGCGGGAGAGCTGGCCAAGGACGGCACGTTCAAGAGTTTTGGAGAGAAAAGAAAGAAGGGATACTGGTCTGTAGTTGTTGACATCGGAGGGATCGAGTGTAGGTTTTTTCAGAAGGGGTGCAACTCTCGCTCTCTTGAAGACGGAAGGGACGTAGCCAGCGGTCAGGGATGAGTTGATGAGCGAGGTGAGGTAAGGGAGAAGGTCTCTGGAAATGGTCTGGAGAAGAGAGGGGATAGGGTCAAGCGGGCAGGTTGTTGGGCGGCCGGCCGTCACAAGACGCGAGATTTCATCTGGAGAGAGAGGGGAGAAAGAGGTCAGAGCACAGGGTAGGGCAGTGTGAGCAGAACCAGCGGTGTCGTTTGACTTAGCAAACGAGGATCGGATGTCGTCGACCTTCTTTTCAAAATGGTTGACGAAGTCATCGCTTATGCTTTCATTGTTTGATAACAGAACATGAATACAATCAAAGTCCAGTTGCACTTTTAGAAAAACTTCCTATTACAATCATTTACGGGGTAATAAGTAATGTTAACCAAGTAATAATAAACATGCCCTAAAAAACATGCCCAAAACGCTCATTACATTAGTGCAGAGCAAGCCGTTTGGGGTGTTCTAGACCTCATGTATGATCACATGCTTTATCACAAGAGAATGTTTACAATTCCAATGGGTTGTCTGCTTGAGAACCCTCCACTACAACGAGAACACCAATTTTTAACTCCATGTTGACTTCCTCCTTTTAAATCGGTTGCCTCATTTTATCTGTGATTTTATAGGCAATTCTAAATTAAGTTTCTGGACTCTTATTCCACTGTCCAATAAACCCATACTCATGTGTAAATGGCACCATTCAAACATGGTTTTATGGCACATAAATTAAAATTCAAACACTGAGCAAAGACAACCTTCCGTATGGTTTCTAAGACAAGTTGGTGTTGAGTGTGAAAAATTGAAACATTTTCAGAATGCACTGTAGTTAATGGGAAGAGATGACAGCAAATCAATGGTCTCTAACAAAAGACGGTTGTAGTTTGTAGACTTCTTGTGACTCCCCATCCCGGGTCCAGGAGCGTAATCATCTACTGACACTAATTAGCATAACGCAACCGACAAATCTTCCTAGAAAATCTTCCTATTTATGAAAATCACAAGTGAAATATATTGGAACACAGCTTAGCCTTTTGTTAAATCACCCTGTCATCTCATTTTCAAAATATGCTTTACAGCCAATGCTAGACAAGCATTTGTGTAAGTCTATCGATAGCCTAGCATACTGCCTTGCTAACAGCAGGCAACCTTGTTACGAAAATCAGAAAAGCAATCAAATGAAATCGTTTACCTTTGATGAACTTCGGATGTTTTCACTCACGAGACTCCCAGGTAGATAGCCAAAGTTCATTTTTTCCCAAAAGATTATTTTTGTAGGCGAAATAGCTCCGTTTGTTCTTCACGTATATCCGTCGGGACAATTCGTTTTTCAGTAGGATCGATTGGAGTAATGGCTACCTCTGTATTTTACGCGAGAGTCACCCTGGTAGCCTTCAGGTGACCACTTACGCAATGTAGCAGCCTACGGCTATTCTTCAACATAAATGCGTAAAACTACGTCACAATGCTGTACACCTTGGGGAATACGTAGAACGCGTAAGCTGGTTGATAGCACATTCACAGCTCAATAGGGACTCATTGGAACACAGCGCTTTCAAAATATGGGGCACTTCCGGATTGGATTTTTCTCAGGCTTTCGCCTGCAACATCAGTTCTGTTATACTCAGACAATATCTTTACAGTTCTGGAAATGTTAGTGTTTTCTATCGTAAGCTGTCAATTATATGCATATTCTAGCATCTTGTCCTGACAAAATAGCCCGTTTAAAACGGGAACATTTTTTTTTCCAAAAATGAAAATACTGCCCCTAGAGTTGTAACATTAATGGGAAGAGATGACAGCAACTCAACAACAACATTGACAACCACATTAACAACCACATTTACATTACATTTACATTTAAGTCATTTAGCAGACGCTCTTATCCAGAGCGACTTACAAATTGGTGCATTCACCTTATGACATCCAGTGGAACAGCCACTTTACAATAGTGCATCATTAACAATGGGTACAAATCTGTTGTTCTGCCCCTGAACAGGCAGTCAACCCACTGTTCCTAGGCAGTCATTGAAAATAAGAATTTGTTCTTAACTGACTTGCCTAAGTTAAATAAAAAAAACTTGCAAGATTAGGTTTTTAAATCATATATCTTGGAAAAAGGGTTTAAAACCCAATACAAATTAGAAGCATGGCTGGCAAACATCTTTCCTTTGTACTATTTTGCAGGTTATCAAACTAATTCCAAGCTAGCTTTTATCAGCACATGCAATTCCAACCAGATGTGCTATCTCGCATCATGCTAACTAAACGCACTTTAACTTACCAGCACTTGCACAAATTCAGCGATGTGTCCTAAGGGTCCTGACTAACACTATGCTAGATGGGGCAATGCTAGCTAACATCATACTACCTAAATGCCACAACATACCCTGGAGAATTTACTTAGATACACTTGCCTATATGTCACGTTCGTGAGGAGAGACGGACCGAGGCGCAGCGGAGATTGAGTTCCACATAATTTATTTAAAGTGAAACTTGTACAACCAAAACAATAAACTAACAACGAAATGTGACGTTCTGGAGTGCTCACAGGCAACAAGATCCCACAAAACACAGTGGGGAAATGGCTACCTAAATTTGATCCCCAATCAGAGAATTATAAACAGCTGCCTCTAATTAGGAACCATACTAGGCCAACATAGAATTAACAACCTAGATCACCCACCCTAGTCACACCCCGACCTAACCAAAATAGAGAATCAAGGCTCTCTATGGTCAGGGCATGACACTAAATCTGATGTTTGGCTAGCAAGTCACCGAATATAACCACAATAGTAAAATAAACTGATAACAGCTCATTATCGTCCAATCTAATAGTTATGATAACTACAAGCATAGCTAGTGGCAACAGTTGGCTTTTGTAGCAAGCTACTGTCATACAGGTTATCAAACTAATGACAAGTTAGTCAGCATGTCTGCAAGTTGGCGTCATGTGTGCTGCTAGCTAGAGCGGTACTATTTAACAGCATGATAACAGCAAGCTTAGCTACAATTATACTACATTACATGTAGCAGAATTGCACAAGTAATCCGATTTTAAACTGATATAGTAAAATACTATTTGCCAAACGTAGCCAAATATCAGTTTCTTTCTAAATATAACCAAACTACCATTTTAACATGGAGTTTGTGCGGTGCTAACCAGCAAGCTAGCATGTAACAGTGGCTAATGTCCTCGCTATACTTGTGCTGAAAAGTTATGGTTATTTTAAAAAAAGCCACTTGTCAAGTTAACTTACCCAATAACTATTATTACCGTGTAGGTTACCAAGTAGGTAAATAACATGCTAGTGGTTGTATTGTTTTAAAGGAGATACTCATCTGTACTCCTTTACTCCTGTATGGAAGCTGTTGAATGCAGTAGAGGAGCTGCCAGAGCACGGTCTTGATCAAGCCACTTTCTGAAATGTCACGCCACCTATAAATTACCAAGGAGTAAATTTCAAACCCACACAACAGTACATGTGCACCGGAGGCAGTTGCACAGACCACTGATTTGACATCTTGGACTTAAAAGTTCTTAGCCAATTTAACTTAATCTTGTAAATTAAGTTAATGTACAGATTCTAGTTATCCTGACTTGACATTTTAAGTCAAGGCAACTGTTGTCTTCATTTAGTTCATTTTACTTATTGGATCTAATTTGAAAGTTGAGGGAACACATAGTTCATAGCTGATTCAACTTGATTTTATAAGTTAAGACATCTTAGAACTACCCATCCTGGATCCGGGAGAATTGTCATCAACTACACTAATTAGCATAGCGCAAAGGTCAAAAAATATTACAAGAAAATATTCGTATTCATGAAATCACAAGTGAAATATAGTGAAACATGGCCTTTTGTTAATCACCCTGTCATCTCAGATTTTGAAATGATGCTTTACAGCCAAAGCAAGACAAGCGTTTGTAAGTTTATCAATAGCCTTGCATAGCATTATATCCAGCTAGCAGCAGGAAGCTTGGTCACAAATCAGAAAAGCAATCAAATTAACCATTTACCTTTGATCTTCGGATATTTTTACTGACGAGACTCCCAGTTAGACAGCAAATGTTCCTTTTGTTCCATAAAGATCATTTTATACCCAAAATTCCTCCGTTTGTTTGTCACGTTGTGTTGAGAAATCCACCGGAAATAGCGGTCACGAAAACGCCGGGAAAAAAATCTAATTATATCCATAATATCGACAGAAACATGACAAACGTTTTTTATAATCAATCCTCAAGGTGTTTTTCAAATATCTATTCGATAATATATCAACCGGGACAATTGGCTTTTCAGTAGGAGCGAGAGGAAAAATGACTACATCTGTCTTTTACGCAAGAATCACTCTGAGAGCCCTCAGCTGGCCACTTACGCAATGTTGTCGTTTACGCTCATTCTTCAAAATAAAGGCGTGAAACTACGTCACAATGCTGTAGACACCTTTAGGGAAGCCTCAGAAAAAGGAATCTGGTTGATATCCCTTTCAGTGGCCAATAGGGGTGCATAGGAAGACAACGGTTTCAAAACATGAGTCACTTCCTGATTGGATTGTTCTTAGGCTTTCGCCTGCAGTATCAGTTATGTTATACTCACAGACAATATTTGGACAGTTTTGGAAACTTTAGAGTGTTTTCTATCCTAAGCTGTCAATTATATGCATATTCTAGCATCTGGTCCTGAGAAATAGGTGGTTTACTTTGGGAACGTTATTTTTCCAACTGTTTACTGCATGTCTAAATTCATTCCTTCAATGAGTTCAAAAGACACATTGTATTGTAAAAGTGAATTGTTTTTTTAATTTGTTATTTTCAACTCTCATACATTAAGTCACGAGAATCCTGTCAATGTATAATATAAGCTTTAGATCAGTCACTTGCATATTCCATTCCAGGCTCCATATTCCATTCCTGGCTCCAATGTTATTGAAATGTGATTTCAGACCCGAGCTGTGAAGGGACATTATTTCAGGTGCCCAAAACAACCTTAGTGTTTAACTGCTGCTGGAATACAATTGCAATCTAGAAATTTGCATCATTGCATCCTTATTTGTAGGCTAAGCTTGGTGTGTTGATGTAAACACTTAACAAAGGCAACTTCAAAGAAATGTATTTCATTCACAATGAATTTCAGTTGCAAACAAACATTCCCACCAAAAGTCATGATCTACATTTATTTACAAACATGGGATCATTTCATTCAAAATCAGAATAATATATATATTTTTATCTATTTAAAGTGTACATCTTAAAAGAAACTGTCCAGTGGACATTTTTAAAAGCTCATATTATGTTTGGTCATACCCAAATAATGTTGTTGACTCATCCTTTACTTGTAGTCGTGGCCAACGCATAAATTATAGAAAACCCACTCGGTAAAACACCATCTCAAACGTGTTTTTGAAACAAACCATTTTAAAAGATGCTTGGAGAAGGACGACATCCTTGGCAGGGACAGGCTCAATTGTGATTGGTCCAGCAGCTTTTTCCTACCCCCACCCCCAAAAATGATCTGGTGGGGAGAAGGAGACAAGGGGTGACACATGCTCAGGAGGGCACACACGCTAGCTAGCAAGCCAAACAATCCACAGCTAGTGTTAGCAAAAAGGATAAAGCCTATACAACAACAATCTCGCCAGTCACTTCTATTTCAAATTATGTGGTTTGTAATATTTGGCCTGCTGGCTATTTTGAAGCAGTAAGCTAGCATGCTAACGTTAGCTATCGAGGATAGATTAGCTAGATGGCTAGCCAATACTAAACCAAGCCAAAGCAGATCCTCCACACAATAACCATCTCACCATTCACTTCTATTTGACATTTTGTGGTTTATAACTAAAAGTTGGATGTCAAGAGGAAAGCTAGTTAGCTGTTGTTGACTAATATATGTAGCAGCAGTTATTTACCTAGCTGGCTGAGCTCCTACCAATCACGACTTGTTGTCTAGCTAGTAAACTCACCCCATTCCGTTCAAATGTGCACAACCGCAACATTCAAACAAGGCTACAAAGAAAACTAATGGAACTGTAGCGACTGTGTTGACTTCAAAATCGGGGGTGTGAACTAGGAACTATTCAAGCGTTGATCGACATGGTAATGGTTCTATAGTATTGGAGAAAAGTTTTAAAAACGGACCCTCTGTTACATCGTGGCGTGTCATGTCGTAACGTACAGCACGTCTAAAGCAACTATTTCTGTCTTACAATCTCTCTCCACCAGGTGTAGCACTTCTCTCACCGTTTAAAATCAAGAAATGGACAGTGATGGGGGTAAGGGGGATACCTAGTCATTTTTTGCGTCATCATTGCATGCGATCATCATTCTCAAAGCCGCTGTTTACTTCTAAGATCACTTTAGCACCGCCCTAAAAACCCGATTCAAATTCGACACAAACCTTCAAATAGGTATGGAATGACACATTAGATAAACTCTTTGTAGTGTTTTATTTACATTTTAGAGGCGATAATGTGATAAGTTGGACAGATCGAGTGGGGAAAAAGTAATTTTCCCACATGACATCTCTCCTTCTCACTATCACGCATTCGTTTCACTTCCCCACCCGCCATTTTTAAAAAGATCCGACAGGGCTCATTGCTTGCTTGAATTATGCAGAAACGGGCAGTGTTTAGGTCATGTAATGGATTCTGTGAAAATGGGAGAAATTGTGCTTTACAATGGTATTGACATTAAAGTTGATTTGGAAGTTTTACATTTTTGGGGCGCAAAAATAAGGGCAATTGTACGGACCAAGGCGATGTACGAGTTTACGTGAGTTTGCTGTTATAGTAAAGTGTAGTAGTTCCATCGTGTGTTTAAAATCCTGAATACATCCAAAGCCTACTATTTGACTACAGGCAGCATGCCTTCGGTAAAAAAAAAAGATGAAAGAATTAAAGGCAAGACTGCTAGGCAGTGCATGCAGTCCTGCCCCAGGTGGAGTTGGTAGCTAATTTGAATATCCAAGTCTATGAGCGTCTCATTGGCTGAGCTGGCAAATCAGCTTTTTTTAAGCGGAATACGTCCAAACCAATCTGTTTATACTAAGGCCAAACAGGAGCACAGAGAAAGGCAGATTTTTAACATCCTTCTATTAAATATATATTGTAATTCATTTTTGGTAAATATTTCATAGAAATCTGGAACAGTGGACAGATATTTTAAAAGTACTGTAATTGTGTATCTGTATCAAAATATACTTTCAATGCACTGTATGAATACAAACAACTCGGTGGAAGGTGACAATGCCTTACATGTCTTAAATTCAAGGTATCTTTGACATTTCATCAATGGGCTTTTAATTCTTCAATGGGATTTGTAAGCTGTTAGATATTATTTGTGTGCAACAAACCATTTATGACCTTTCCCAAACCCCACCAGTTCAGTTTGAGATGTGCACATGCCAATGGTATTGCCATTTCAATTAAAGGAAATGGTCAGGCTACATCATATTGCTCCAAGAGAAACAAGACATTTTGACAGGAATGCATGCAGATGTTCTCATCCAATGTTTCAAGTGCTTTACAAGGGGCAGTGAGATAGGTGTGAAGGTATCCAACAAGTAATGTCACGGAACAGCAGTTCAAAGCGATGCAACTTTTAACATAACAGTGAGATACATTAAATTATCTGCGATTACAAGAAATAGTTTCCTTGATCCTAAACTAACAATGAGCAATGTGTTCAAACTGTGACCAGTAAAGTGATTGCTTTTCATAGTGATGCACAAACATGTCAAACATTTACATCAATTCATACGATGCGAAAATAGCATGGATTGGGAAGATCAATGTAGTGAAACAGTTTCACATCTCTTGCCAAATCATCATTGACGATACGTACATATTATTCCTTAACCACCTCATGAAATAAGGTCTCAGGAAGTGATGTGTTATTAGTTTCATGTCAGTTGCTTTCAAAGTATATTTCCCTAACAACTATTAACCAATCTGTTTACTACAAAAACAAAACTCAGTCCCATTGACTTGTAGGGGATCTGGCTGAACTATAAAACCAAGGTCTCAGGTGAATCCTTTGTCCATTGCTACCTGCAGCCACAGGACTCCACCACCATGTCCTCGTACTGTTTGTAAACCACGTTATTGGCTGAGTCAATGTAGAGGATGCTGATCGGGCTGAGGCGAGTGGGCACGCAGCAGGTGGGCGGAGTCGAGTCAGGGTCCATGGAGTTCATGAGCGTCTGGATGATGGCGTGGTTGGTGGGCTCGAGGTGCGAGCGGATGGGGAAGTCGCACACCCCGTCGCAGTGGTAGGCCTCATACTCCAGTGGGGCAATGATCCAATCATCCCAACCCATCTCCTTGAAGTTTACATGTAGCTGCTTCCTGTGGCAACGAGGCTTGGGGTTCTTGGCCAGTTTCTTGCCACGGGTGGTGGGGGCACGGCGCATACGGCGCTGGGTGAACAGGTACTCGTACACAGTCTTGTTGTCGTGGCCCGACCGGGCTTTGATCTCGCTGTAGAACAAGTCGCGTTTCTTGGTGCGTCCGAACACGAGGAAAAAGGCCTTCTCTTTGGTCTGCCTGCCCAGACGACTGAAACCCATTGCCCTGAGGTCCACTGGGCGGCCTCGTTCCAAGGCCTCCAGCTCGAAACAAAGCTGGACGGTGTTGTGGAAATTCTTGAATAGTTTCCAAATGTCAAACACTTCCCATTTGGGCGTATTGTGGTCCTCGATGGTTCGAGTTTGGAGCAGTGTCGCCTTCTGCTTACCTGCTGCACAGGTGAAAAGCTTCAGGCAAAAAACTCTGCCAGTAGAAAGTGCTTTGCGTGGGTCGGCCAGTCTTTTCCTGAGAATGCGCAGCTCGGCACCCAGTAACCCCTCCTCCTCCAGGGAACTGATGTTGAAGTTATACTTCTGTCTTCTCAGCTGGAGAAGACGGTCATCTGTAAAAGAAGGTGACAGAGTCAAGGGTAAGAATCAAATGTGCTAATGTGGCTTCTCAGGTAACACACAGGAGGTAAGATCATGTTTTCTTTGTTTTTGGTGAGGGAAAGCATGGCCATATATAAATGATTTTCATCCAGGAACAGTACGCGTTCGAAAGTACATTAAAACCAGACATTTGCAGACTACAGACCACATTGAAGTATAAATCAGACAATTAATGTCGAAATGCAGCTGTTTACCAGTGGACCTACCACTATGTAATATGGCATTTGCTAAGAGTGGACCAAAAATCACTGAAACAATACAAAAGATAGAGAATGGGTGGAAAATTGGCTATGTCAATGTGGAGTGACTTCTGGGTTTAGGAGCCTCACCTGAGATAAAAAAAAACCTACGGTGAACTACAAAAGTATTGGGAGGGTGACACATTTTTTGTTGTTTGGCTTTGTGGTCCAGCACTTTGGATTTGAAAGTGCAGACTGTCAGCTTTAAGTTGAGGGTGTTTTCATCCATCTCGGGTGAACCACTTAGAAATGATAGCACTTTTTGTACAAAGTCCCCTCATTTTAGGGGACCAAAATTATTGAGACAAATTAACTAATGTGTTAAAGTAGTCAAAAGTTTAGTATTTGGTCCCATATTCCTAGCACGCAATGATTACATCAAGCTTGAGACTACAAACATGTTGGATGCATTTGCTGTTTGTTTTGGTTGTGTTTCAGAGTCCTGATAGAATCGTGAATAATGATGAGTGAGAAAGTTACAAACGTACAAATATCATACACCAAAGACATGCTAACCTCTCACCTTTACAATAACCGGGGAGGTCAGCATTTTTGGAGAGTATGATAACTTTCTCACTCATCATTATTCACAATTTATTCAGGACTATCCATAATCATGGTTATAATCCACAGTAATGTATAAGTGTTTATGAACATATTCTATTATTTTCTGCTATAAAAGTGACACCAAAATGATACGATATTTACCATTCATTTCTATTCGGCACAAAATAATCTGAAACACAAACAAAACAAACAGAAAATGCATCCAACATGTTTGTAGAGTCACAAGCTTTTGATGTAATCATTGCATGCTAAGAATATGGGACTAAATATAAAATGGTTGACTACTTGAATACACATATGAGTGAATTTGTCCCTATACTTTTGGTACCCTGTAATTTCTAAGCGGTTCACCCGATATGAAGGTCACCAGCAATTTGCTGAGGACACGTTAAACAAATAAAGTACAAATTAAAAGTACATTAAGTGCTTTACATGTAAATATTTAGCAGCTAGAAATATTCAACCAATGTCATTTAAACATCATTTAAAAAAAGTTTTACACACTAAAGAAAATATTACATTGAGGCCATTAATTTAGCTTGAAGCCCGATGGTCTATTTATTTACACTTTAGAGGCTGCAAATCACTGATGGAATAGCTATGCAGATGGCTACTGAGAGTGTGACAGACCCATGACCAAGGTAAAAAAAAATATTATGTCAAACAGCCAGAAACCTATGTTGGGCCACATTACACAAGCAAGGGAACCTTTTGACTGAAGCTTCAAGTTTGCTTTTTCAGTTTGACTTTACCTCTCTAGTAGAGAGGCTGGTTTGATGAGCATAGGCATACAGCTCCAATTGATTCTGAGACCTGGTCTCTTGGTTGTGTTTTCTTAAAAAAATTAACAAAATGCTACATTTTAAAGATAATTAAGCATATTCGGAATTTAGCCTCAATCTTCATAATGATTCTATTTTCTTTGGCAGAAATAAACAGCTATTTTATTGGACCATTGATCCATAATGGATAAGCCATTGTGACATTGCAAGCAGTAATGCAGATTTTTTTAACGTTTATTATAAGACAATTTGTTTAAATAGCACTCATTGTTTTTATGGCATCAAAAGTGTACCTTGTCCTTTATCCACAAAGCTGGTGATGGTGTTGGCCATGCCAGCCTCGTGCAACACGCTGGTGTTCACCTCTCCTGTGGATAGTGACCAATACAGTGACAACATGTAGTCGTGCGGAGTCACCAATGGGTGCTTCGGAAGGTCTCTGTCGCTCAGTTTGCCCGTTGCTTTGGCACTCCTTTGGGCTAACGGAGCGCTGTATTTTTGCACAGCAATGACTCTATGCTGTCCAGTTCGTGCTGATGTTGCAACTCTGGGTAACGTCTTTCCTTTACTCTGTCTGAGCGTATCTCCGCCTTTGCGTGTTTGCACGTTCAACGCCATGAGAGCAGGCACAGCAGCTGCGTTGGTAGCATCCCCGTCGGGTACCCAAGAGCGCGCAGACTCCTTGCGTCCCAAATTGATAGTTCCACTAACACTACTCGCCGTTACGCCGTGTGGTGATGACACTGATGTTACAGCTTTTGCTTTGGCTGCCTCGCCCTTTATCAGCGGGGGTCCTGTCCTAATGCGCGTGATCCTCGCAGCGCTCGGAGACTTCCAACCCGCTACGCCGTAGTTTCCTACCGTAGACCTGGCAGTTGAGGTGATTCCCGGGTTGGCTTCTTTACCTGCTCCGCCTGCGTGCTCCTTGCCTCGGCTCTCGGTTGCGCGCTGTGCCGTCCCGGTATGGCTTAGTGACACTGGGATAAATTTCAGGTATAAGAGAGTCCAACACCCCAATAAAAGAGGGAGACGTTTCAGGACTTTCATCCTCTGATCTTCCTTTGAATGTTTGCCAGGGAGAAATGCGCACAGGCTTTTCCCGTTTGAAATAAGTAAACATGAACAAGTTTGGAATAGTGAAAATGTGGACTAGAATTTAAGATTCTATGGTAAAATACACTATACAAACCGTTACTCCCAGATCCGCTATTCAGTACCATAGTGATGCAAATGTCCTGTTGCTGTTCTTGGTTTCCAATATAACCAACAGTTGTCCAAAAAGGTTTGCATTGAGAGGGGAAAACTTGACTTCGTTAAACTCCAACTGTTCTGCTAGATATCTTGTCAGAGACTTGTTTAAATCCCATTTTTTTTCCAAGAGGGAAGAATGGCGTAATGCTACCGCAGTTTTTTTCTCTCAAAGTTGAACCCCTTCCAGTGAAAATATTTCACACACATAACCCCGCAGGTGCTCTGAAATATCTACAAACCTGAACTCAGGAATTGGAAAAGGAATTCCAACAGTAACCAGTTTAATTAGGTGCGCTTGCTGAAAGCAAAGCAAAGCACAACTCTAGATTTCATACATATTTATTATTAGGTGTGCTTGCTGAAGGAAAATCACTAGATTTCTTACATACTCATATTATTAGGTGTGCTTGCTGAAGCAAAGCACAACTTTACATTTCTTACATAATTCTTATTAGGTGTGCTGGCTGAAGGCAAGTTGTACATAGTCGTATTATTATTCTATTTATTCAGCCTGCTCTAGAGCTTAACCCTCAAGTCTATGCCCTATCGAAACAAAATATATACAAATACATTGGATGAAACATTGAATTTGGCATTACTACTATTAGCCAATAGAAACGCATCGAATAACAGATTCACTACACGGTACAACAGATAGTAAAACAAACGAAAGGAAGTTTGTTCTGATGTGTCTGTCCTATATCTGAGAGATAAAAAAAAATATCAATATTTTGTTTTTGTTTACATGTATTTATCCTCTTATTTTAGGCACTAAACTATATTCATATATACTTCCGTTCATTTTTTCCAACTAGTACCTGGGACCTTCCGGGGCTACAGACTGTTCTGACACTACTGACAGAAGTTGGCAGAAGAGACTGTACCAAGTCTTGTGTCCTAGAGAAGAACGGACCACATCGTGTTCCCATGAGGCTCATCTTTCCATAGAGTGGCCATAATACGTTGTAGGACAAACCGTTCGGATGCAACATACGTTTTTGTGAGAAGACCGATTTTCGGTAAGTCTCAAGGTCTGCCAAACACAGTTCCAGCTCTGCCACCTTTCACCGCAGATGCGGAAGGGAAATATCGGCTAATGTGTTGGATTGAAATGCAGTCCATGCAAAGAACAGATACAGTATTTGATTTTGATGTTTGTCTTTTATTATGTTGATTAGATTTCCGCGGGCCCATGGAAATTGTATACTAAGGGTTAAACGGTTTAAGCTATTAAAACCAAACAGACTTCCAACTGTTCAGACTGCCCCAACTTAGATTGCTTGAGAAATATTTTTGATAGCGTTTATACAATATTTAAATGAGCTCCCAATAGATTTCAATAGGGAAACAATATTTTAAAATTACACCTACAGTGCATTCAGAAAGTTCTAAAAAGGATTCAATTGTTTTTCCCCCTCATCAATCTATACACAGTACCTGACAATGACAGTCAGGAAAAACAAATGAATTTTTTGCAAATTTATAATAAATAAAAATACCTTATTTACATAACTATTCAGACCCTTTGCTATGAGACTCAACATTTAGCTCAGGTACATGCTGTTTCCATTGATCATCCTTGAGATGTTTCTACAACCTGATTGGAGTCCACCT
Organism: Oncorhynchus keta; assembly: GCF_023373465.1. NCBI lineage: Eukaryota > Metazoa > Chordata > Actinopteri > Salmoniformes > Salmonidae > Oncorhynchus > Oncorhynchus keta. The sequence goes on along the minus strand of NC_068430.1, from coordinate 47,607,981 downwards.
GTGGTACATTCAATTGATTGGACATGATTTGGAAAGGCACACACCTGTCTATATAAGGTCCCACAGTTGACAGTGCATGTCAGAGCAAAAACCAAGCAATGAGATTAAATAAATGGTCCATAGAGCTCTGAGATATGCTTGTGTCGAGGCACAGATCTGGGGAAGGGTAACAACACATTTCTGCAACATTGATTGTCCCCAAAAACACAGTGGTCATTCTTAAATGGAAGAAGTTTGGAATGACCAACACTCTTCCTAGAGCTGGCCGCCCGGCCAAAATGAACAATAACCTGATGGTCACTTTGACATAGCTCCAGAGTTGCTCTGTGGAGAAGTACAACCATCTCTGCAGCACTCCACCAATCAGGCCTTTATCATAGAGTGGCCAGCTGGAAGCCACTCCTCAGAAAAAGGCACATGACAGCCCACCTAGAGTTTGCCAAAAGGCACAAAAGGACTCACAGACCATGAGAAAGAAAATTCTCTGGTCTGATGAAACCAAGATTGAACTCTTTGGCCTGAATGCCAAGTGTCACGTCTGGAGCAAATCTGGCATCATACCTACGGTGAAGCATGGTGGTGGCAGCATCATGCTGTGAGGATATTTTTCAGCGGCAGGGACTGGGAGACTAGTCAGATCGAGGGAAAGATGATCAGCGCAAAGTACAGAGAGATCCTTGATGAAAACCTGCTCCAGAGTGCTCAGGACCTCAGACCGGTCGAAGGTTCCCCTTCCAACAGGACAATGACCCTAAGCACACAGCCAAGACAACACAGGACTGGCTTTGGGACAAGTCTCTGAATGTCCTTGAGTGGCCCAGCCAGAGCCCAGACTTGAACCCAATCGAACATGTCTGGAGAGACCTGAAAATAGCTTTGCAGATTATTGTTATATTCATACACAGTATTTTAATTGTAATAAATTAAGACTTTATTGTATTAATCTCCTATTTGCATATTGGATGTAATTAACTGGTCTAAAAAAATGAACCTGACAGAGCTTTAGATCTACAGAGAAGAATGCGAGAAAGCTGGGAGAAACTCCACAAATACAGGTGTGCCAAGCTTGTAGCATCATACCTGAGGGCTCCCCAGTGGCGCAGCGGGCTGAGGCACTATAGTCACTGGTTCAAATCCAGGTTGTATAACATCTAGCCATGATTGGGAGTCCCATAGGGGGGCACACAATTGGCCCAGTGTTGTTTGGCTGGGGTAGCCTGTCATTGTGAATAAGAATTTGTTATTCCTAGTTATTTAACAAAATGTAGAGAAGGCTGTAATTGCTGGCAAAGGTGCTTCAACAATGTAGAGATTCTGAATACTTATATAAATGTGATATATATTTTTTAAATTTGAAATATTTGAATAACACTTCGAAAATTGTGTTTTTGATTTGTCATTATGGGGTATTGTGTGTAGATCAGTGAGGGGGGGAAATCAATTTAATCCATTTTAGAACAAGGCTGTAACTTAACAAAATGTGGAAAAGGTCAAGGACTGAATTCTTTCTGAATGCACTGTATATCCCCCTGCACCGTTTATGCTATCAACACCAAACCAACTATGAGATGTTCAAACTTTCCTGCCTTAGGTTGTCAAAGGATATTTGATACTATGTATACTTTTGGAACTACAACCATTTTAAATTAGCATAAATTAACATGGGTTTGAATAAGAAGTGAAGTGGTTAGAGTGATTCAGCTCTACAGAGATATCTCTCTCTCCCGCAGAGGAGGAGAGGTATGGAGGTGGGGGGTTTATGACCTCGCACCCATCGTAAATTGTAAGGCAGCAGAACAACTCCTTTCTGGTCTAATGTGAGAGATCGGAATGTCTGTGTGCCTTATGAAGAGTTTATAGCCCAAAACTAAATCATTAAATGAATGGACTTTGGGACAATATATTTGGGAATAATTGATGGAATGGGAAAATGTACAGTTGCAAGAAAAAGCATGTGAACAGTTTGTAAAAATCTGGATTTCTGCATAAATTGGTCATACAATTTGATCTGATCTTCATCTAGGTCACAACAATAGACACACAGTCAGCTTAAACTAATAACACACAAACAATTATACGTTTTCATGTCTTTATTGAACACGCCTTGTAAACATTCACAGTGCATGGTGGGAAAAGTATGTGAAAACTTGGATTTAATAACTGGTTGACCCTCCTTTGGTAGCAATAACTTCAACCAAACATTTTCTGTAGTTGCGGATCAGACCTGTACAACAGTCAGGAAGAATTTTTGACCATTTCTCTTTACAAAACTGTTTCAGTTCAGCATTAGTCTTAGGATGTCTGGCGTGAACTGCTCTCTTGAGGTCATTTCACAGTATCTCAATCGAGTTGAAGTCAGGACTCTGACTGGGCCACTCCAGAAGGCGTATTTTCTCCTGTTGAAGCCATTCTGTTGTTGATTTACTTCTGTGTTTTGGGACGTTGTCCTGTTGCATCACCCAACTTCTGTTGAGCTTCAACTGGCAGACAGATAGGCTAACATTTTCCTGCAAAATGTCTTGATAAACTTGGGAATTCATTTTTCCGTCGATGATAGCAAGCTGTCCAGGCCCTGAGGCAGCAAAGCAGCCCAAACCATGATGCTCCATCCACCATACTTTACAGTTGGGATGAGGTTGATGTCAGTGTGCTGTGCCTTTTTTTCCTCCACACAAGTGTGTTCCTTCCAAACAACTCAACTGTAGTTTCATCTGTCCACAGAATATTTTGCCAGTAGCGTTGTGGAACATCCAGGTGCACATTTGCAAACTTCAGACGTGCAGGAATGTTTTTTTGGACAGCAAAGGCTTCTTCCGTGGTGCACCACGAACCATGAACACCATTCTTGTTTAGTGTTTTGCGTATCGTAGACTTGTCAACAGAGATGTTAGCATGTTCCAGAGATTTCTGTAAGTCTTTAGCTGACACTAGGATTCTTCTTAACCTCATTGAGCATTCTGCGCTGTGCTCTTGCAGTCATCTTTGCAGAATGGCCTCCTAGGGAGAGTAGCAACAGTGCTGAAATTTCTCCATTTATAGACAATTTGTCTTACCTTGGACTGATGAACATCAAGGCTTTTAGAGATACTTTTGTAACCCTTTCCCACTTTATGCAAGTCAACAATTCTTAATCTTAGGTCTTCTGAGATCTCTTTTTCAGGCAATGCTTCTTGTGAATAGCAAACTCACATTTTTTTTTTTTTTTTATAGGGCAAGGCAGCTCTAACCAACATCTCTAATCTTGTCTCTTTGATTGGTTAGCTGACTCCTGACTCCAATTAGCTTTTGGAGAAGTCATTAGCCTAAGGGTTCACATTCTTTTCCCAACCTACACTGAATGTTTAACTTCTTCGATATAGGGGGTGCTCTTTTAATTTTTGGATTAAAAAATGTTCCCGTTTTTAAACAAGATATTTTGTCACGGAAAGATGCTCGACTAATTGACAGCTTTGGAAAGAAAACTCTGACATTTACAAATCTGCAAAGATATTATCTGTGAGTGCCACAGAACTGATGCTACAGGCGAAACCAAGATGAAATTTCAAACAGGAAATGCCCCAGATTTTGAATGCACTTTGTTCCAATGTCTCCTTATATGGCTGAGAATGCGCAAGGATTGAGCCTACACTTTCTGTCCTTTCCCCAAGGTGTCTGCAGCATTGTGACGTCTTTGTAGGCATATCATTGGAAGATTGACCATAAGAGACTACAATTACCAGGTGCCCCGCTTGGTGTCCTCCGTTGCAATTATTGCGCAATCTCCAGCTGCGTGCATTTTACCATGTGGTTCAGAGGAGAAACCAAACTGCCACGAATGACTTATCATCGAATAGATATGTGAAAAACACCTTGAGGATTGATTCTAAACAACGTTTGCCATGTTTCTGTCGATATTATGGAGTTAATTTTGAAAAAAGTTTGGCTTTGTAACGACTGAATTTTCAGGTTTTTTTCTTAGCCAAACGTGAACAAAACGGAGGGATTTCTCCTACACAAATAATCTTTTTTGAAAAACTGAACATTTGCTATCTAATTGAGAGTCTCCTCATTGAAAACATCCGAAGTTCTTCAAAGGTAAATTATTTTATTTGAATGCTTTTCTTGTTTTTGTGAAAATGTTGCCTGCTGAATGCGAGGCTTAATGCTATGCTAGCTATCAAACTCTTACACAAATGCTTGTGTAGCTATGGTTGAAAAGCATATTTTGAAAATCTGAGATGACAGTGTTGTTAACAAAAGGCTAAGCTTGTGAGCCAATATATTTATTTCATTTCATTTGCGATTTTCATGAATAGTTAACGTTGCGTTATGGTAATGAGCTTGAGGTTATAATTACACTCCCGGATACAGGATTGCTCGACGCAACAGGTTAAATGTTGTATTCAATATAGACAGGAAAAATACAATAATTTGTGTGTTATTAGTTTAACCTTTCTGGCGCAGGCGTTCCGCTAGCGACCCACCTCGACAACATCGGTGAAATTGCAGAGCGCCAAATAAAAAAAATACAGAAATAGTCATAATAAACATTCATAAAAAATACAAGTATTATACATCGGCTTAAAGATGAACTTCTTGTTAATCCAGCCGCTTTGTCAGATTTCAAAAAGGCTTTACGGCGAAAGATAATCGCATGGTATGCTGAGGACAGCGCCCTGCTTACAAAAGCATACAAACATTCTAAAACCAAGTAAAGGAATTATAAAAGTCAGAAATAGCAATAACATTAATCACTTTACTCACTTAATTAAGACCTTCCTATGGTTCCAGTCACAAGAGTCCCAGCTACACAATAAATGTTGGTTTTGTTCGATAAAGTCCCTCTTTATATAACAAAAACTCAGTTTTGTTGGCGCGTTTTGTTCAGTAATCCACTGGCTCCAAGGCAGTCAAAACATGCAGACAAATACATCCTAATAGTACCGGTAAAGATCATAGAAACATGTCAAACAATGTTTATAATTCATCCTCAGGTTGTCAATTGTCTAAATTATCAACAATATTTTCACCCGGATTCAATAGAAAGGAAAAACAACGAAGGGCATGAAATCGGTCACACGCGCAAACCAGCTCTGTATTCTTCCTCAGTCCACTGACAAAAAGGTCTCATTCTTCAGAAAACAAGCCTGAAACTATGTCTAAAGACTCTTGACATCTAGTGGAAGCCATAGGAACTGCAATCTGGGTCCTAACCCATTAGATACTGTATAGGACTTCAATTGAAAATACCCACATAAAAAGAATCCCACTTCCTGAATGGATTTTCCTCAGGTTTTTGCCTGCCATAGCAGTTCTGTTATACTCACAGATACACTTTAGAGTGTTTTCTATCCAAATCTACCAATTATATGCATATCCTAGCTTCTGGGCCTGAGTAACTGGGCACGCTTCTCATTCAGACATCGAAATACTGCCATCAAGCCATAAGAAATTATTAACAACCGTTCCACAGGTGCATGTTCATTAATTGTTTATGGTTCATTGAACAAGCATGGAAGATAATTCGTAAAAATCCAAAAATGTTTGAAAGACAGAGTCCTGAAACAGTGACATTTATTTTTTTGCCGAGTTCATAAATGTTTTCTAATCTGTGAAAATGGACACATTTTTACACATCAACTCCTTTCTCTTTCTCCCTAGCAGTTATCCATTCCAGACTGTTTGTTGGAGTTGTCAATGACTGGCAAGGACCTCTCTGCCCTTGCAATTCTGATCTGACATATTTCCTCACTGAATAATCACAACCTATCACTTCAGTCTACACACTGTAGCAATTAACAGTGATTTACCCCAACAAGCAACACAAGATAACTTCACTAAATATGGTGTAACGGGTGTTGTCGTCTGAAGAGGAGATATCGGACCAAAGCGCAGCGGGTGGTAAGTGTTCATGACTTTTTTTTAAACTGAACACTATAACAAAATAACAAAGAGAATAAACAAGACCGAAAAACAGTCCTGTCAGGTGCAGAAGACACTAAACAGAAAATAACTACCCACAAAACATAGGTGGGGAAAAAGCTACCTAAGTATGGTTCCCAATCAGAGACAACAATAGTCAGCTGTCCCTGATTGAGAACCATACCAGGCCAAAACAAAGAAATACAAAACATAGAAAAAGGAACATAGAATGCCCACCCAAATCACACCCTGACCAAACTAAAATAGAGACATAAAATGCTCTCTAAGGTCAGGGTGCTTTCAGAGAGTGTTCATACCCCTTGGCCTATTCCACATTTTGTTGTGTTACAGCCTGAATTCAAAATTAATTTAAAAAAGAACAATTCTCCCACCCATCTACACACAAAAAACGATAATGACAAAGTGAAAGTGTTTTTAGAAAATGTTGCTAATTTATTGAAAATTAAATACAGAAATATCTAATTTAAATACGTATTTACACCCCTGAGTCAATACATGTTAGAATCTGCTTTGGCAGTTCCTTGAGCTTTGCACACCAAGATTGTTCAATATTCGCACATTATTTTTAAAAGAAAAATTCAAACTCTGTAAAGTTGGTTGCTGCTCATTGCTAGACAGTCATTTTCAAGTCTTGCCATAGATTTTCAAGACGATTTAACTCAAAACTGTAACTACGCCACTCAGGAACATTCGATGTTGTCTTGGTAAGCAACTCCAGTGTATATTTGGCCTTGTGTTTTAGGTTATTGTCCTGCTTTTTTATTTAAAAAAAACTCTAGTCATACCCATAACATGATGCAGCCACCACCAAGATCGAAAATAGGAAGAGTGGTATTCAGGGATGTGTTGTGTTGGATTTGCCTCAAACATAATGCTTTGTATTCAGGACATAAAGCTAATTTATTTGCCATATTTTTTGCAGATTTACTTTGGTGCCTTATTGCAAACAGGATGCATGTTTTTAGAATAATTTTACACGACCCTAAGCACAGAGCTAAGACAATGCAGGAGTGGCTTCGGCACAAGTCTGTGAATGTCCACAAGTGGCCCAGCCAGGGCCCGGACTTGAACATCTCTGGAGAGACCTGAAAATAGCTGTGCAGCGACGCTCCCCATTCAACCTGTCAGAGCTTGAGAGGATCTGCAGAAAAGAATGGGAGAAACTCCCCAAATACAGGTGTTCCAAGCTTGTAGCGTCATACCCAAGAAGACTCGAGGCTGTATTCGCTGCCAAAGGTGCTTCAACAAAGTACTAAAGGGTCTGAATACTTATGTAAATGTCATATTTCAGTTTTAATTTAAAAAAGTAAATTGCAAAAATAAAATAAAAACTGGTTTTGCTTTGTCATTAAAGGTATTGTGTGTAGTTTGATGAGAAAAAAAACTATTGTATCCATTTTAGAACAAGGCTGTAAAGTAACTAAATGTGAAAAAGTCAAGGGGTCTGAATACTTTCCGAATGCACTGTATAGAGTGTTTTGGATTGTTATGGTATAGAAATGTATTGCATCCACTGGAAAACACTTTCAATATTACCCATTATAACCTAATATTGCTTACATTTTATTCTAAACGATATCCAAGGGACATGTCAAAACAATTTCTTTAATTTCAGCATAGTAAATTGATTCTTATTAACATGACAAAATACAATCCTAACAATGTCTCAATCCCGGATACAAGGGGGATAATAGGAAGAGGGCCCAGACTGCGTACCAATGGTTGGATGATCGTCTTTCTGTCCACGTAGTAACAACTCCAAACCTGGCATAGAGAGGAGCATTGAAGGGGCTGTGCCAGAGACAGTATCTAACCCAAGAGGTGTGTAATCATTTTGTTTAGCCTGAAGGTTTAAGTTCAGGACACAGAGACATAAACATAAACACACACACGGTGGGATGAAAACCTCAGTGCTTGGCCTTTTTTTTTTTAGGTGTGCACAGCACATTTTGAGTCCAATTGTCCTGAATGTATTCTATTCTCGGGATGTTTGAAAAATCCCAAAGGAAATCTGTCTCAGTTTGCGGTTTACCTCGTACTACTCTGGCATGCAGAAGCAGGGGAACATTGTCTTTGTGTGAATGTGGCACTGTGCTCATGCTAGCGATTGCCATGCAACGGTAATAATAACTTTGAGGTGGTAAATGTGTACAGTACTGCTATTGAGACGAGATGACATTCAAAAACCACATAAAAATCTCAGACAATTTGTTACGAACTAACTACCTTCCATAACTTTGGGTCGGTACTTGGAGACTTGTTTGTCCATGTAACTCTGGATATCTCTCCATTTCAAATATTACTCAGCAAAAAAACTGATTTTCAAAATGTCAGGACACTTATGAGCTGTGGAACACTGCAATATTCGACAGGTTGTAAGACCGACCTACAGCCTACTGGATCCAAGTGACAATGTTTTCAAAACACTAATTCTCTTATACAAGGTTACAATTTTACAGATTTACAGTGCTATCCAGTTGAACACTCATATTCCCTTGTCACAAGGCCTGTTCCCTAACCCCATATGTATAACATTTGGTTACAGAGAGTATCCTGTGCTTTGTGGTGAGCCCTTAATTGACAAAGTGAAGCAAAAGCAGTTTTAAACAAATGCACCAGTGCCCCCTTTAGGCTATGTCTTGTCTCATTGTGTAACAAATTGAGAACATGCAATCCATTCCATGAATGGGAAAGGGGGATACCTAGTCAGTTGTACAACTGAATGCCTTCAACTGAAATGTGTCTTCTGCATTTCACCCAACCACTCTGAATCAGAGAGTTGTGGGGGGTTGTGGGGGGTTGCCACCATTCTGTATACTTCTGTCCCTTCTTTGGACACCTTTAACTAACCTCCAGACGAGCGTCAATGCCATACAACTCTCCACGTGGCCTCCAACTGCTCTTAAATGCAAGTAAAACTAAATGCATGCTCTTCAAACCGATTGCTGCCCGCACCTGCCCGCCCATCTAGTATCACTACTCTGGACGATTCTGACTTAGAATATGTGGACAACTACAAATAACTAGGTGTCTGGTTAGACTGTAAACTCTCCTTCCAGACTCACATTAAGCATCTCCAATCCAAAATTAAATCTAGAATCTGTTTCCTATTTCGCAACAAAGCATCCTTCACTCATGCTGCCAAACGTAACCCGTAAAACTGATCCTCGACTTCGGCGATGTCATTTACAAAATAGCCTCCAACACTCTACTCAGCAAATTGGATGCAGTCGATCACAGTGCCATCCGTTTTGTCACCAAAGCCCCATATGCCACCCACCACTGCGACCTGTATGCTCTCGTTGGCTGGCCCTCGCTTCATAATTGCCACCAAACCCACTGGCTCCAGGTCATCTATAGGTCTTTGCTAGGTAAAGCCCCGGCTTACTGGTCACCTTAGCAGCATCCACCTGTAGCACACACTCCAGCAGGTATATTTCACTGGTCACCCTCAAAGCCAACTCCTCATTTGGCTGCCTTTCCTTCCAGTTCTCTACTGCCAATGACTGGTACGAATTGAAAAAAAAAACAACAAAAAAAATTACTGAAACTGGAGACTCATAACTCCCTCACTAACATTAAGCATCAGCTGTCAGAGCAGCTTACCGATCACCTGTACATAGCCCATTTGTAAATAGTCCACCCAACTACCTCATCCCCATATTTTCTTTTTTAGCTCCTTTGCACCCTATTATCTCAACTTGCACATTCATATTCTGCACATCTATCACTCCAGTGTTTAATTGCTAAATTGTAATTATTTTGCCACTATGGCCTATTTATTTCCTTACCTCCCTAATCTTACTTTTTCACTGTATATAGATTTTTCTATTGTGGTATTGACTATGTTTGTTTATTCCATGTGTAACTCTGTGTTGTTTGTGTCGCACTGCTTTGTTTTATCTTGGCCAGGTCTCAGTTGTAAATGCGACAGGCCTACCTGGTGAAATAAAGGTGAAATACAAAATATATATATTTTTAAAATCAACATTCACATCTTCAGCGCCCAGGGAACGGTGTGTAAACTGCCTTGCTCAGGGGTTGAACAACAGATGACCTTGTCCGCTCAGGGATTCAATCCAGCAACCTTCTGGTTACTGGCCCAACGCTCTAACCACTAGGCTACCTGCATGGAGAAGGGCTAAAGGTTCAAGGTGGACAAAATGTCATGCCGATCATTGGTACTGTCACGACTTCCGCCAAAGTTGGTCCCTCTCCTTGTTCGGGCGGCGTTCAGCGGTCGACGCCACCGGCTTTCTAGTCACCACCGATCCATGTTTCATTTTCGCTTTGTTTTGTCTTCATTATACACACCTGGTTTCCATTCCATAATCAATGTTCCTTATTTAACCCTCTGGCTTCCCTTTCTGTTTTGTGAGTGATTGTCATTGTCATGTGGGTTTGTTCTTTGTGCTTGCCGTGCGGTAGCAGAGAAAACAGTCTATGACTAGGTTGGCTGGAGTCTTCGACCATTTTTAGGGCCTTCCTCTGACACCGCCTGGTGTAGAGGTCCTGGATGGCAGGAAGCTTGGCCCCGGTCATGTCCTGGGCCATACGCACTACCCTCTGTAGGGCCTTGTGGTTGGAGGCCGAGCAATTGCCATACCAGGCAGTGATGTGCAACCCGTCAGGATGCTCTCAATGGTGTAGCTGTAAAACGTTCTGAGGATTTGAGGACCCATGCCAAATCTTTTCAGTCTCCCGAGGGGGAATAGGTTTTGTTGTGCCCACTTCATGGACCATGTTAGTTTGTTGATGATGTGAATGCCAAGGAACTTGAAGCTCTCAACCTGCTCCACTACAGCCCTGTCGATGAGAATGGGGTGTGCTCGGTCCTCATTTTCCTGTAGTCCACAATCATCTCCTTTGTCTTGGTCACATTGAGGGACAGGTTGTTGCACCACACGGTCAGGTCTCTGACCTCCTCCTTATAGGCTGTCTCATCATTGTCAGTGACCAGGCCTACCAATGTTGTGTCATCAGCTTGAATCTGCAATGTTGGTAATACAGACTCAGACAGGGAGAGGCTGGACATGTCAGTGAAGACACTTGCCAGTTGTTCAGCGCATGCTCAGAGTACACGTCCTGGTAATCCTTCTGGCTCTGCGGCCTTGAGAATGTTGACCTGTTTAAAGGTCTAACTCACATCGGCTGCTGAGAGCATGATCACACAGTCATCTGGAGGGGACTTTTTATGAAGTATTCTCATTTGTGTTTATTATGGATCCCCATTACTCTTCCTGGGGTCCAGCAAAATAAGACAGTTTATACAATTTGAAAAACCTTACATTCACAGATGTCACAACACATTGTGCCCTCAGGCCCCTACTCCACCACTACCACATATCTACAGTACTAAAGCCATGTATACGTGTGTGTATAGTGCGTATGTTATCGTGTGTGTGTGTTTGTGTGTGTGTGCATGTGTCTGTGCCTATGTTTGTGTTGCTTCATAGTCCCCGCTCTTCCATAAGTTTTTTTTATTTTTTATATATTTTTTAAATCTTATTTTACTGTTTGCATCAGTTACTTGATGTGGAATAGTTCCATGTAATCATGGCTCTGTGCACCTCCCATAGTCTGTTCTGGACTTGGGGACTGTGTAGAGACCTCTTGTGGCATGTCTTGTGGGGTATGCATGGGTGTCCGAGCTGTGTGCCAGTAGTTTAGACAGACAGCTCGACATGTCAGACAGCTCAACAGACATTCAACATGTCAACAACCTCTCATAAATACAGGTAGTGATGAAGTCAATCTCTCCTCCACTTTGAGCCAGGAGAGATTGACATGCATATCATTAATAATATAGCTTTCTGTGTACATCCAAGGGCCAGCCGTGCTGCCTTGTTCTGAACCAATTGTAATTTTCCTAATTCCTTTTTTGTGGCACCTGACCACACGACTGAACAGCAGTCAAGGTGCGACAAAACTAGGGCATTTAAGTCCTGCCTTGTTGATAGTGTTGTTAAGAAGGCAGAGCATAACTTTATTATAGACAGATTTCTCCCCATTTTAGCTACTACTATATCAGTATGTTTTGACCATGACAGTTTTACAATCCAGGGTTACTCCAACTATTGCCTGGTAATGATAGGATTTCTATGGATTATTGAACATTTAAATAATCTCCATATTTGGTTCCTAAAACTATACCTGACCCTCAGGAGGAACAGGGTAACCTTTTCACTAAGTATTACCTTGAAAATGTTTTGTTTCTTTATACAGAACATCTCCATTTCGCTCCCTGGAAAATTCCAGCTGCAGTAACTTTGCCCGGATTTATTTGGTTATCCTGAGTGAACTTTCAGGTCCTTCTGGCAAGACTCCAACGGCTAACCTGGTCGCAGCCAACTCCCCGCCACGCCACCTTTATAGATAATGAGTTTGGCTTGTTTAAACTCCTCTAACTGTGCAGCCAGGCTTTGTGCCTGACGACGCAAGAATGGGACTTCTGTATCCGGGACACGCTTTCCTGCAGCCTATTGATTTCTACATGTACCTTTTGACTTTGTAAAACGGTATGTTTTAAATTGGGGGTTAGTAAAATATACTGCTAAATAACAAATAAGGTGTGTTATAGTATATGAGGGTGCATTGAAAGAGAAACTGCTATTTTGCATCTCTAAAATAGCAATGAAAACAATAAATTAGACCCCTATTGGTATTTAAGCCCTGTTCCAGAATAATGCACACTTGAATCCATGCACAATGTTTACAAGATGAAAAATGCTTTAAATGGTTTATCATATCAAATATGCTTTCTTGATGCATGGAGAAAATAGTAACCCACCCCCAGAAATCCAGTTGGGATTATATACAGTGTCTAGAAAAAGCATGTGAACCCTTTGGAATTACCTGGATATTACCTGGATTTTTGTATGAAGTGTCACAACAATAGACAAACACAGTCTGCTTAAACTAATAACACACAAACAATTATACGTTTTCGTGTCTTTATTGAACATACTGTGTAGACATTCACAGTGCAGGGTGGAAAAAGTATGTGAACCCTTGGATTGAATTACTGGTTGATCCTCCTTTGGCAGCAATAACCTCAACCAAACGTTTTCTGTAGTTGCGAATCAGACCTGCACAACGGTCAGGAGGAATTATGGACCATTCATCTTTACAAAACTGTTTCTGTTCAGCAATATTCTTAGAATGTCTGGTGTCAACCGCTCTTGAGGTCATGCCACAGCATCTCAAGCGGGTTGAAGTCAGGACTGACTGGGCCACTCCAGAAGGCGTATTTTCTTCTGTTGAAGCCATTCTGTTGTTGATTTACTTATGTGTTTTGGGGCGTTGTCCTGCTGCATCACCCAACTTCTGTTGAGCTTCAATTGGCAGACAGCCTGACATTCTCCTGCAAAAAAAAAACCCTGGGAATTAATTTTTCTGTCGATGACAGCAAAGCAGCCCCAAACCATGATGCTAAGGAGACCAAAACCTAAGGAGATGATTGTGGACTACAGGAAAAGGAGGACCAGGCACGCCCCCATTCTCATCAACGGGGCTGTAGTGGAGCAGGTTGAGAGCTTCAAGTTCCTTGGCGTCAACATCACCAACAAACTACAATGGTCCAAACACACCGAGACAGTCGTGAAGAGGGCACGACAAAGCCTATTCCCCCTCAGGAAACTAAAAAGATTTGGCTTGGGTCCTCAGATCCTCAAAATGTTCTACAGCTACAACATCGAGAGCATGGTTGCATCACTGCCTGGTACGGCAATTGCTCGGCCTCCGACCACAAGGCAGACGCACAAATATCATACCACCCCAAAAAGGGTAGTGAGGGTAGTGCGTACGGCCCAGTACATCACTGGGGCCAAGCTGCCTGCCATCCAGGACCTCTACACCAGGCGGTGTCAGAGGAAGGCCCTAGAAATTGTCAAAGACGCCAACCACCCCAGTCATAGACTGTTCTCTCTACTACCGCATGGCAAGCGGTACCGGAGTGCCAAGTCTAGGACAAAAGCGCTTCTCAACAGTTTTTACCCCCAAGCCATAAGACTCCTGAACAGGTAATCAAATGGCTACCCGGACTATTTGCATTGTGTGCCCCCCCAACCCAACCCCTCTTTTACGCTGCTGCTACTCTCTGTATATAATATATGCATAGTCACTGTAACTATACATTCATATACTACCTCAATTGGCCCGACCAACCAGTGCTCCTGCACATTGGCTAACCGGGCTATCTGCATTGTGTCCTGCCACCCACCAACCCCTCTTTTACACTACTGCTACCTTCTGTTTATCATATATGCCCGTCACTTTAACCGTACCTACATGTACCTCAATCAGCCTGACTAACCGGTGCATGTATATAGCCCCGCTACTGTATATAGCCCCGCTACTGTATATAGCCCCGCTACTCTATATAGCCTCGCTACTCTATATAGCCTCGCTACTGTTATTTTAATTGCTTTACTTGTTCACCTAATACCTTTTTTGCACTGTTGGTTAGAGCCTGGAAGTAAGCATTTCACTGTAAGGTCTACACCGGTTATATTCGGCGCACGTGACAAATACACTTTGATTTGAATTGATTCTCCCTCCACCAAACTTCACAGTTGGCATGAGGTTTTGACCATTTTTGTTTAGTGTTTCACGTATCATAGGCTCATCAGAGATGTTAGCTTTTTCCAGAGATCTGTAAGTTTTTAGCTGAAACTCTAGGATTCTTCTTAACCTCGTTGAGCATTCTGCACTGTGCTCTTGCAGTCGTCTTTGCAGAACGACCAATCCTAGGGAGAGTAGCAACAGTGCCTTCTCCCTTTACAGACAATTTGTCTTACCGTGGACTGATGAACATCAAGGCTTTTAGAGAAACTTTTGTAACCCTTTCCCGCTTTATGCAAGTCAACAATTCTTAATCTTAGGTCTTCTGAGATCTCTTTTGTTCAAGGCATGGTTCACATCAGGCAATGCTTCTTGTGAATAGTAAACTCAAATCAGGCAGCTCTAACCAACATCAACAAGGCAGCTCTAACCAACATCAACAAGGCAGCTCTAACCAACATCAACAAGGCAGCTCTAACCAACATCTCTAATCTCGTCTCATTGATTGGACTCCAGGTTAGCTGACTCCTGACTCCAATTAGCTTTTGGAGAAGTGATTAGCCTAGGGGTTCACATACTTTTTCCAACTTACACTGAATGTTTACATGATGTATTCAATATAGACAAGACAAATATAATAATTTGTGTTATTAGTTTAAGCACACTGTGTTTGTCTATCGTTGTGACTAAGAAGATCAGATCAAATTTCATGACTAATTTATGTCTAAATCCAGGTAATTCCAAAGGGTTCACATACTTTTTCTTGCCACTGTATAGTTCAGTAAATGCATGGGACCAGCGAACTCACCTCTACTGTTTAGCGTGTTGAGTTACCTCAGAGGAGGAAGGGAAGGACCATCCTACTCAGTGAAATTCCTTTTTAAAAAGTTATCCTTTTTTAGGTAAGACTATACTAAATACATTCACGTCACCAAATAACTGATTTAAACACACTGTTTTGCAATGGTCTACAGTAGCTCAACAGCACCCTCTAGGGTAGCATAGCGGTGTAGCTGGAGGACAGCTACTTTCAGTCCTCTGGATACATTGACTTCAATACAAAACCTTGAAGGCTGATGGTTCTCACCCTCTTCCAAAGACTTACAAAGTAATTGTGACATCTTCCAGACGATGTCCTCCAACCTAGCAGAACTCGCAGTATGAACTGACAAGTTGTCAGAGAATGATTCTAGCACTGAAAGCATAATCCACAACTAGCAAGCTAGCACTGCACTAAATAAAGACAATTGTTTAACAGTTAACAAATTAATGTCTTAAAAAATGAAGGAGAAGCAGCAGAGAGAGAGCGAGAGCTAGGTATATTTTGTTTCGTTTTTTTCTTCTTAGTTCACCTTTCACTTATGCAGCTAATGCAGCTAATTTAGCCTACTCAACAATCCGACTCAGAGAGGAATGCTATTTATGTTAGCTAGCGGGCTAAGGCTATCCAACACAGCAACTCTTCCAAGTCAAGTTAAGCTTTCGGTTTTATTACCTGTGACCTGTGCACCGACATTATACACTTAATTTGTAGGCTTGGTTGTAGCAACCTCATGATGGGTATATGGCAATTTTGAGTATCATGTACTAGCCTAAACCTATTGATGTTACATTGAACTGGGTGAATGGAATATGAATGGCAGTCATCCAATATGCTGTAATAGAAATAAGGCCATTCTCATTTGTAAAAAAAATACTGTCCTCCATAATCCTAAACGGCACCAACCGCTATTGACGCTAAACGTTGATGTTAAGTAAACAGCGGTATTGTAGATATACACTGAGTATACAAAACATTAGGAACACCTCTTTCCATGACCGACTGACCAGGTGAATCCAGGAAAAAGCTATGATCCCTTATTGATGTCACTTGTTAAATCCACTTCAATCCACTTAAGGAAGGGTTTTTAAAGTCTTGAGATAATTGAAACATGGCGTGTGTATCTGTGCCATTCAGAGGGTGAATGTGCAAGACAAAAGACTTTAGTGGTTTGAACGGTTTGAGTGGGTTTTTCATGCTCAACGGTTTCCCGTGTGTATCAAGAACGGTCCACCACACAAGGGACATCCAGACAACTGCACACAACTGTAGGAAGCATTGGCGTCAACATGGGCCTCCCTGTGGATCGAGTCCCAACGAATTAAGGCAAAAAGAGGTGCAACTCAAAATTAGAAAGGTGTTCCTATTGTTTTGTGCACCATTGTCCACTAGGGATGTGTAGATCACTTTATTAATTGGTTTAATAAATCAGCTAATGCTTTAGTTTAAGACTCATTTTTATAAAAGATTCATCTATTTGAAAGGCCACAACCACAAAAAAAATAATTTTTAGGCTAAAACACAGCGGTACTAGCAGCCCTAAACTGGCAGCCCTAAAACAGATATTTGCAAGTTGTTGATCTCTAGCTAGTTGTATAACTATGAGCATCCTACTGATCTTTTGTGAGATAGCTAAAATCTTTGGGCTATACACTACTTTCTGACCTTGCCATTTTGCACGTCGACCCTGTAGCAGTCCTCTGTTGGGTATGACATGTCCCCAAAGGTCATACTGGCCTTCATAGCCCTCTCACCCAGTAGGTCTGTCCACTGGTTCCCCCATCACCCCTTCAAACTGCACATGGCCCTCATATTACTTCACATGAGGACATCAAGGTTTATTTTTGTGAGGATACATTTCCTCGCATTCTCTGCCAGAGACATCATTATGCTGGAAATATACAGGAATTAACGGTTAGATTTAAGATCAAATAAACCCAAGTGCTGGTCATTGGCATGGTCAAATAGAGTGGAGATTGTGTGCCTAGCTCCACAAATGAAAAGCATGAGGGGAAACTCAATCACTAATAATTACTCCCATACCTTTCTAATGCAGGTGATTTGCACCCCTTCATTTATCTTCTGCCCTCCGATCTCAAGGCAACATTAATTTCATGGTAATTTTACCCTATGTGCCTCTAAACAGATGCTTGAATGTTCTTGTTTTTTTTTACTGTGGGGACCAGGACAATTGTGTATTGTAGTTTCCTACATAATTCTGAATTGTAAATAACAATTACATTAAATAACATTAAAATCAATGTTGATCTTGAAAAAAAACAAGTAATCCTATTTTGTTTCATGAATGCTTAAAATCTCAAGTGTTATCTATACAAGCACTGATACATGTGCAATGTAAAAAGCGGAAACATCTAAAACAAACCCATTATTACCTCCTCCAAAATCCCTGATCTGTGGTGGCAGGTAGCCTAGAGATTTGAAGCAGGCCAGCAGTCGGTCACTGGTTCAAATTCCAATGGGGACATTTGGTGGGGAGTGAGCTGGCAACCGGAGGGTTGTATCAGTATCCTAGATGCCATCTCCTGCCGTTGTGCCCTTGAGCAATGCACGTAACAAACATTGGCACAGACACATGCACACACACGCACACACACGCACTATACATACACATGGATTTAGTACTGTAGATATGTGGTAGTGGCCTGAGGGTACACAGTGTGTTGTGAAATCTGTGAATGTATCGTAATGTATAAACTGCCTTCATTTTGCTGGACACCAGGAAGAGTAGCTGCTGCTTTGGCAGACGCTAATGGGGATCCATAATAAACACAAATACATAACCCCTTAATCTGCTCCAGGGGCGTTGTACTTTGTCCGACTCTAGGTTCAAATAAAAGCAAAGACAAATTTCAGTCTTCTTCCGTTTTGAATCGCACACCAGTTAATTTCTTGAGTGGACTGGAATTGAGGTAGACTTGGCCACAGCACTACTTGACACATGCAATCCACACATATGCGTTGATTGAACATTTACTGATAGTACATCTTAAATGTGAATCAATGGATAACTCTACTGTCAAGATTACTGAAATAATTTTGCGAGTGGACTTTGAAACTGTATTAGGGAATGATTCATTCAGGTGCATAGTGCCACCTTCTGGATTGTAGAATAATTTACTCCCCCATAACAATTTACTCCCCTCTCAATACTAAAACATATGGACATTTGGTTTTGTGTCTTGTGTGATATTATGCTTTCTTTGTGTACAAATCAATCTCCAGCAATCTAGTTTATCAAGTATTAGAGTGTGTTCAGATGCTTAATTTAATAATATTTTAGCCAACCATCCACTGTCTGGTACATACTTAGAAAGGACATGGTAAAGTGGTGCCAACCAGCTGAAAAAGTCATTTGAGATCTGTTTTATAAGGAAATATAGAATGCTACTTTTGAATATTATGTTCTGCACATACAGAAACACACAGACCTACAGCTGGAATTATTGTCATGTTCAATCTTGCTTGAATTGGTGTTTTTTTTAATGACATGTCAGGACATTACTGACAGAAGGGTGGTTTGGTCTTAAGCTCTGATCGAAAGAGAAGAGTCGCTGATCGTGTGTTCTTTACCAGCCATTGTGTCATACTATAGGGCCCAAAGAACCTGCAAACACAGCCGTGCAACTACTGATCTCAACTACTGACCACAACTACACGACTACTGACCATACAACTACAGTACATAACTACTAAGCACAACCACTGACCACAGCTGCTGACCACTAATGTACTGTAGGGCCAAAATAACCACTGACCATAACCACTGACCACAGACCTAATGACCACAGAACTACTGTCCATACAACTACTGACCACAATCACTGACCACAGCTACTGACCAAACAACTACTGAACAACACAACTACTGATTAGAACCACACAACTACTGACCATAACTACAACCACATCCATACAACTAACAACCACAACTACGAACCACAACTGCACTGTAGGGCCCAAAGAACCTGCAACAACCATACAAAGACCACAACCACTGACCACAACCAAAAAGGACCCCAACTACTGATCGCAACTATCTCTGTCTCTCTGTGTGTCTCAATTAAATTTTCTTTATTGGAATGACGTAACAATGTACATATTGCCAAAGCTTACTTTGGATATTTAGAATATGAAAATAATGAGAATCAAAATTGTCAACGGGGCAACAGTAGCAACAATAACCAAGGGTAAAAATAACCGTACACATAACAATAAGTATACAGTAGAGGACATGTGCAGGTTGATTGGTCAACCTCACCATCAGTACGACCAAGAATATGTTTTCCGCGACGCGGATCCTGTGTTCTGCCTTACAAACAGGTCAACAGAATTGATTCCATGCAGCGACCCCAAACAACGACTTCGTAAAAGAGGGAAACGTAGCGGTCTTCTGGTCAGACTCCGGACACGGGCACATCGTGCACCACTCCCTAGCATTCTTCTTGCCAATGTCCAGTCTCTTGACAACAAGGTTGATGAAATCCGAGCAAAGGTAGCATTCCAGAGGGACATCAGAGACTGTAACGTTCTCTGCTTCACGGAAACATGGCTCACTGGAGAGACGCTATCCGGGGCGGTGCAGCCAACGGGTTTCTCCACGCATCGCGCCGACAGAAACAAACATCTTTCTGGAGTGGCGGGGGCGTATGCCTCATGACTAACGAGACATGGTGTGATGAAAGAAACATACAGGGACTCAAATCCTTCTGTTCACCTGATTTAGAATTCCTCACAATCAAATGTAGACCGCATTATCTACCAAGAGAATTCTCTTCGATTATAATCACAGCCGTATATATCCCCCCCCAAGCAGACACATCGATGGCTCTAAACGAACTTTATTTAACTCTTTGCAAACTGGAAACCATTTATCCGGAGGCTGCATTCATTGTAGCTGGGGATTTTAACAAAGCTAATCTGAAAACAAGACTCCCTAAATTTTATCAGCATATCAATTGCGCAACCAGGGGTGGTAAATCCTTGGATCATTGTTACTCTAACTTCCGCGACGCATATAAGGCCCTGCCCCGCCCCCCTTTCGGAAAAGCTGACCACAATTTTGTTGATCCCTGCCTACAGACAGAAACTTAAACAAGAGGCTCCCATGCTGAGGTCTGTCCAACGCTGGTCCGACCAAGCTGACTCCACACTCCAAGACTGCTTCCATCACGTGGACTGGGACATGTTTCGTATTGCGTCAGATAACAATATTGACGAATACGCTGATTCGGTGTGCGAGTTCATTAGAACGTGCGTTGAAGATGTCGTTCCCATAGCAACGATAAAAACATTCCCTAACCAGAAACCGTGGATTGATGGCAGCATTCGAGTGTAACTGAAAGCGCGAACCACTGCTTTTAATCAGGGCAAGGTGTCTGGTAACATGACCGAATACAAACAGTGCAGCTATTCCCTCCGCAAGGCTATCAAACAAGCTAAGCGTCAGTACAGAGACAAAGTAGAATCTCAATTCAACGGCTCAGACACAACAGGCATGTGGCAGGGTCTACAGTCAATCACGGACTACAAGAAGAAACCCAGCCCAGTCACGGACCAGGATGTCTTGCTCCCAGGCAGACTAAATTACTTTTTTGCCCGCTTTGAGGACAATACAGTGCCACTGACACAGCCTGCAACGAAAACATGCGGTCTCTCCTTCACTGCAGCCGAGGTGAGTAAGACATTTAAACGTGTTAACCCTCGCAAGGCTGCAGGCCCAGACGGCATCCCCAGCTGCGCCCTCAGAGCATGCACAGACCAGCTGGCCAGTGTGTTTACGGACATATTCAATCAATCCCTATTACCAGTCTGCTGTTCCCACATGCTTCAAGAGGGCCACCATTGTTCCTGTTCCCAAGAAAGCTAAGGTAACTGAGCTAAACGACTACCGCCCCGTAGCACTCACTTCCGTCATCATGAAGTGCTTTGAGAGACTAGTCAAGGACCATATCACCTCCACCCTACCTTACACCCTAGACCCACTCCAATTTGCTTACCGCCCAAATAGGTCCACAGACGATGCAATCTCAACCACACTGCACACTGCCCTAACCCACCTGGACAAGAGGAATACCTATGTGAGAATGCTGTTCATCGACTACAGCTCGGCATTCAACACCATAGTACCCTCCAAGCTCGTCATCAAGCTCGAGACCCTGGGTCTCGACCCCGCCCTGTGCAACTGGGTACTGGACTTCCTGACGGGCTGCCCCAGGTGGTGAGGGTAGGCAACAACATCTCCTCCCCGCTGATCCTCAACACGGGGCCCCACAAGGGTGCGTTCTGAGCCCTCTCCTGTACTCCCTGTTCACCCACGACTGCGTGGCCACGCACGCCTCCAACTCAATCATCAAGTTTGCGGACGACACAACAGTGGTAGGCTTGATTACCAACAACGACGAGACGGCCTACAGGGAGGAGGTGAGGGCCCTCGGAGTGTGGTGTCAGGAAAATAACCTCACACTCAACGTCAACAAAACTAAGGAGATGATTGTGGACTTCAGGAAACAGCAGAGGGAACACCCCCCTATCCACATCGGTGGAACAGTAGTGGAGAGGGTAGCAAGTTAAGTTACTCGGCATACACATCACAGACAAACTGAATTGGTCCACTCACACAGACAGCGTCGTGAAGAAGGCGCAGCAGCGCCTCTTCAACCTCAGGAGGCTGAAGAAATTCGGCTTGTCACCAAAAGCACTCACAAACTTCTACAGATGCACAATCGAGAGCATCCTGGCGGGCTGTATCACCGCCTGGTACGGCAACTGCTCCGCCCTCAACCGTAAGGCTCTCCAGAGGGTAGTGAGGTCTGCACAATGCATCACCGGGGGCAAACTACCTGCCCTCCAGGACACCTACACCACTCGATGTTACAGGAAGGCCATAAAGATCATCAAGGACATCAACCACCCGAGCCACTGCCTGTTCACCCCGCTATCATCCAGAAGGTGAGGTCAGTACAGGTGCATCAAAGCTGGGACCGAGAGACTGAAAAACAGCTTCTATCTCAAGGCCATCAGACTGTTAAACAGCCACCACGAACATTGAGTGGCTGCTGCCAACACACTGTCATTGACACTGACCCAACTCCAGCCATTTTAATAATGGGAAATGATGTAAATATATCACTAGCCACTTTAAACAATGCTACCTTAGATAATGTTACTTACCCTACATTATTCATCTCATATGCATATGTATATACTGTACTCTACATCATCGACTGCATCCCTATGTAATACATGTATCACTAGCCACTTTAACTATGCCACTTTTGTTTACTTTGTCTACACACTCATCTCATATGTATATACTGTACTCGATACCATCTACTGTATGCTGCTCTGTACCATCACTCATTCATATATCCTTATGTACATATTCCTTATCCCCTTACACTGTGTATAAGACAGTAGTTTTGGAATTGTTAGTTAGATTACTTGTTGGTTATCACTGCATTGTCGGAACTAGAAGCACAAGCATTTCGCTACACTCGCATTAACATCTGCTAACCATGTGTATGTGACAAATAAAATTGGATTTGATTTGATTTCCATCAGTTTGTATAGCAGACCCTCATGCCAGATTAAGTCGAAGGCTTTTTTGAAATCAACAAAGCATGAGAAGACTTTGCCTTTGTTTTGATTTGTTTGGTTGTCAATTAGGGTGTGCAGAGTGAATACATGGTCTGTTGTACGGTAATTTGGTAAAAAGCCAATTTGACATTTGCTCAGTACATTGTTTTCATTGAGGAAATGTACGAGTCTGCTGTTAATAATAATGCAGTTGTTCTCTGTCGCACGCCGTCCCCCTCAACCTCTCCTCCATCCCCCTCACCCTCTCCTCCATCCCCCTCAACCTCTCCTCCATCCCCCTCAACCTCTCCTCCACCAGCAGTCTGACACTCTCCTCGAGTGCTCTGTTCTGCTCCTCTTTCTCCTGTTGTATTTGTCTCACCACTGTCCAAAGTGCAGATATGTCTCTGTCCACCTCCAGCTCTCCGGGTCTGGTTAAGGGGCTGTTGTTGTGCTAGACTGTTGTCTGGGTCTGTGCTGACTGAAGTGTAATCACCTGCTGTTCCATCTCCACCTGCCTTATCTCCAGCTGGGTGAATTTGTCCTTCATTTCAATGAGGGAGTGGTAATCTGTGCTGGGAGGTTGACTCTCTGCTGGGGGTTGCTCGTCTGTGGGGTTACATAATGAAGAGGTCTGGTCTGACCCGCTCGGTGTGGGGGTATCTTTATCAAGGGAGAGCTTCTCCTGCTGGGCTAATTCTTTGATTAGGTGAAAGTCCAGCTGAAACTGTTTGTGATTACCCTGTGCCATTACTGTTCCGGACTTATAGATATTTATATTACTTGACTCAGAGTCCTCGTTATCAAGTATTCTGAGTTTCCACCCCTCGTTAATCCCCGCTCTTGTAACAAGGGGGTGCACAGTGCTAATATAGCACTGTGCCATGCCAGGGGATGGTTTGTGTGGAAGATAAGGTTGCTGATGTTCCCATTTTTGTAATAGTCAGCAAAAAGTGTCTCTTGATTTTCCATAAGGAGCTTCATTTTGTAATCTTTTCTTGCCTTATTATTCTTTACATGCACAGGGTACTGTATTTTAATTACCTCTGAACAGCAGGAGGGAGCTTCTAAGGCCTCTCCATTTGGTTGGGGTAGACTGTGTGACTCTCCTGCCATTGTTGGGCTAATGGGCTTTGACACCTCTCACTTGACACGTCGGTGCTAGTTGAAGCTGTATCAAGCTTGGCAGAATTATGTTAGAATTCAGTCCTTATAAAGTAATGTTGTGTATTTCTTCTATCTCTCTATAGTGCTGTTTCTTGTATTATGGTCTCTTGTTTCTTTAGAGGTTTCACTTTGTTGTCCTTTTTCTTTTCCTTTTTCTTCTGTCCTTATTTTGTCTTCCTTTCTTCTGTTAACTAGATATTTTTTGTTCTCTCTCTCTCTGTCTCGTTCTTTCTCTCTGTCTCGTTCTTTCTCTCTGTCTCGTTCTTTCTCTCTGTCTCGTTCTTTCTCTCTGCCTCTTTCTCTCTGTCTCTGTCTCTCTGCCTCTTTCTCTCTGCCTCTTTCTCTTTGCCTCTTTCTCTATGCCTCTTTCTCTCTGCCTCTTTCTTTCTGCCTCTCTTTCTCTCTGCCTCTTTCTTTCTGCCTCTTTCTTTCTGCCTTTTTCTCTCTGTCTCGTTCTTTCTCTCTGCCTCTATCTCTCTGCCTCTGTCTCACTGCCTCTTTCTCTTTGTGTCTTTCTCTCTGCCTCTTTCTCTCTGCCTCTTTCTCTCTGTCTCGTTCTTTCTCTCTGTCTCGTTCTTTCTCTCTGTCTCTGTCTCGTTCTTTCTCTCTGTCTCGTTCTTTCTCTCTGTCTCGTTCTTTCTCTCTGTCTCTTTCTTTCTCTCTGCCTCTTTCTTTCTCTCTGCCTCTTTCTCTCTGCCTCTTTCTCTCTGCCTCTCTCTGCCTCTTTCTCTCTGCCTCTCTCTGCCTCTTTCTCTCTGCCTCTTTCTCTCTTTTTCTCTGCCTCTTTCTCTCTCTCTGTCTCGTTCTTTCTCTCTTTCTCGTTCTTTCTCTCTGTCTCGTTCTTTCTCTCTGTCCCGTTCTTTCTGTCTCGTTCTTTCTCTCTGTCTCTTTCTCTCTGAATCTTTCTTTCTCTCTGTCTCTTTTTTTCTCTCTGCCTCTTTCTCTCTGCCTCTCTCTGCCTCTTTCTCTCTTTTTCTCTGCCTCTTTCTCTCTTTTTCTCTGCCTCTTTCTTTCTCTCTGTCTCGTTCTTTCTCTCTGTCTCGTTCTTTCTCTCTGTCTCTTTCTCTCTGTCTCTTTCTCTCTGCCTCTTTCTCTATGCCTCTTTCTTTCTCTCTGTCTCGTTCTTTCTCTCTGTCTCGTTCTTTCTCTCTGCCTCTTTCTTTCTCTCTGCCTCTTTCTGTCTGCCTCTTTCTCTCTGCCTCTCTCTGCCTCTTTCTCTCTGCCTCTCTCTGCCTCTTTCTCTCTGCCTTTTTCTCTCTTTTTCTCTGCCTCTTTCTCTCTCTCTGTCTCGTTCTTTCTCTCTGTCTCGTTCTTTCTCTCTGTCTCGTTCTTTCTCTCTGTCTCGTTCTTTCTCTCTGTCTCGTTCTTTCTGTCTCGTTCTTTCTCTCTGTCTCTTTCTCTCTGCCTCTTTCTCTCTGTCTCTTTCTTTCTCTCTGCCTCTTTCTCTCTGCCTCTCTCTGCCTCTTTCTCTCTGCCTCTCTCTGCCTCTTTCTCTCTTTTTCTCTGCCTCTTTCTCTCTTTTTCTCTGCCTCTTTCTCTCTTTTTCTCTGCCTCTTTCTTTCTCTCTGTCTCGTTCTTTCTCTCTGTCTCGTTCTTTCTCTCTGTCTCTTTCTCTCTGTCTCTTTCTCTCTGCCTCTTTCTCTATGCCTCTTTCTTTCTCTCTGTCTCTTTCTTTCTCTCTGTCTCTTTCTTTCTCTCTGCCTCTTTCTCTCTGCCTCTCTCTGCCTCTTTCTCTCTGCCTCTCTCTACCTCTATCTCTCTGCCTCTGTCTCACTGCCTCTTTCTCTTTGTGTCTTTCTCTCTGCCTCTTTCGTTCTGCCTCTTTCTCTCTGTCTCGTTCTTTCTCTCTGTCTCGTTCTTTCTCTCTGTCTCGTTCTTTCTCTCTGTCTCGTTCTTTCTCTCTGTCTCTTTCTTTCTCTCTGCCTCTTTCTCTCTGCCTCTCTCTGCCTCTTTCTCTCTGCCTCTCTCTACCTCTATCTCTCTGCCTCTGTCTCACTGCCTCTTTCTCTTTGTGTCTTTCTCTCTGCCTCTTTCGTTCTGCCTCTTTCTCTCTGTCTCGTTCTTTCTCTCTGTCTCGTTCTTTCTCTCTGTCTCGTTCTTTCTCTCTGTCTCGTTCTTTCTCTCTGTCTCGTTCTTTCTCTCTGTCTCGGTCTTTCTCTCTGTCTCGGTCTTTCTCTCTGTCTCGTTCTTTCTCTCTGTCTCGTTCTTTCTCTCTGTCTCGTTCTTTCTCTCTGTCTCTTTCTTTCTCTCTGCCTCTTTCTTTCTCTCTGTCTCTTTTTTTCTCTCTGCCTCTTTCTCTCTGCCTCTCTCTGCCTCTTTCTCTCTTTTTCTCTGCCTCTTTCTCTCTTTTTCTCTGCCTCTTTCTCTCTCTCTGTCTCGTTCTTTCTCTCTGTCTCGTTTTTTCTCTCTGTCTCGTTCTTTCTGTCTCGTTCTTTCTCTCTGTCTCTTTCTCTCTGCCTCTTTCTTTCTCTCTGTCTCTTTCTTTCTCTCTGCCTCTTTCTCTCTGCCTCTCTCTGCCTCTTTCTCTCTGCTTCTCTCTGCCTCTTTCTCTCTGTCTCGTTCTTTCTCTCTGTCTCGTTCTTTCTCCCTGTCTCGTTCTTTCTCTCTGTCTCGTTCTTTCTCTCTGCCTCTGTCTCTCTGCCTCTTTCTCTCTGCCTCTTTCTCTCTGCCTCTTTCTCTCTGCCTCTTTCTCTCTGTCTCGTTCTTTCTCTCTGTCTCGTTCTTTCTCTCTGTCTCGTTCTTTCTCTCTGTCTCGTTCTTTCTCTCTGCCTCTTTCTCTCTGTCTCTGTCTCTCTGCCTCTTTCTCTCTGCCTCTTTCTCTCTGCCTCTTTCTCTCTGCCTCTTTCTTTCTGCCTCTCTTTCTCTCTGCCTCTTTCTTTCTGCCTCTTTCTTCCTGCCTTTTTCTCTCTGTCTCATTCTTTCTCTCTGCCTCTGTCTCACTGCCTCTTTCTCTTTGTGTCTTTCTCTCTGCCTCTTTCGTTCTGCCTCTTTCTCTCTGCCTCTTTCTCTCTGTCTCGTTCTTTCTCTCTGTCTCGTTCTTTCTCTCTGTCTCGTTCTTTCTCTCTGTCTCGTTCTTTCTCTCTGTCTCGTTCTTTCTCTCTGTCTCGTTCTTTCTCTCTGCCTCTTTCTTTCTCTCTGCCTCTTTCTGTCTGCCTCTTTCTCTCTGCCTCTCTCTGCCTCTTTCTCTCTGCCTCTCTCTGCCTCTTTCTCTCTGCCTTTTCTCTCTGCCTCTCTCTGCCTCTTTCTCTCTGCCTCTCTCTGCCTCTTTCTCTCTGCCTCTTTCTCTCTGCCTCTCTCTGCCTCTTTCTCTCTGCCTCTCTCTGCCTCTTTCTCTCTTTTTCTCTGCCTCTTTCTCTCTTTTTCTCTGCCTCTTTCTCTCTTTTTCTCTGCCTCTTTCTTTCTCTCTGTCTCGTTCTTTCTCTCTGTCTCGTTCTTTCTCTCTGTCTCTTTCTCTCTGTCTCTTTCTCTCTGCCTCTTTCTCTATGCCTCTTTCTTTCTCTCTGTCTCGTTCTTTCTCTCTGTCTCGTTCTTTCTCTCTGCCTCTTTCTTTCTCTCTGCCTCTTTCTGTCTGCCTCTTTCTCTCTGCCTCTCTCTGCCTCTTTTCTCTCTGCCTCTCTGCCTCTTTCTCTCTGCCTTTTTCTCTTTTTCTCTGCCTCTTTCTCTCTCTCTGTCTCGTTCTTTCTCTCTGTCTCGTTCTTTCTCTCTGTCTCGTTCTTTCTCTCTGTCTCGTTCTTTCTCTCTGTCTCGTTCTTTCTGTCTCGTTCTTTCTCTCTGTCTCTTTCTCTCTGCCTCTTTCTCTCTGTCTCTTTCTTTCTCTCTGCCTCTTTCTCTCTGCCTCTCTCTGCCTCTTTCTCTCTTTTTCTCTGCCTCTTTCTCTCTTTTTCTCTGCCTCTTTCTCTCTTTTTCTCTGCCTCTTTCTTTCTCTCTGTCTCGTTCTTTCTCTCTGTCTCGTTCTTTCTCTCTGTCTCTTTCTCTCTGTCTCTTTCTCTCTGCCTCTTTCTCTATGCCTCTTTCTTTCTCTCTGTCTCGTTCTTTCTCTCTGTCTCGTTCTTTCTCTCTGTCTCGTTCTTTCTCTCTGCCTCTGTCTCTCTGCCTCTTTCTCTCTGCCTCTTTCTCTCTGCCTCTTTCTCTCTGCCTCTTTCTCTCTGTCTCGTTCTTTCTCTCTGTCTCGTTCTTTCTCTCTGTCTCGTTCTTTCTCTCTGTCTCGTTCTTTCTCTCTGCCTCTTTCTCTCTGTCTCTGTCTCTCTGCCTCTTTCTCTCTGCCTCTTTCTCTCTGCCTCTTTCTCTCTGCCTCTTTCTTTCTGCCTCTCTCTTTCTCTCTGCCTCTTTCTTTCTGCCTCTTTCTTCCTGCCTTTTCTCTCTGTCTCATTCTTTCTCTCTGCCTCTGTCTCACTGCCTCTTTCTCTTTGTGTCTTTCTCTCTGCCTCTTTCGTTCTGCCTCTTTCTCTCTGCCTCTTTCTCTCTGTCTCGTTCTTTCTCTCTGTCTCGTTCTTTCTCTCTGTCTCGTTCTTTCTCTCTGTCTCGTTCTTTCTCTCTGTCTCGTTCTTTCTCTCTGTCTCGTTCTTTCTCTCTGCCTCTTTCTTTCTCTCTGCCTCTTTCTGTCTGCCTCTTTCTCTCTGCCTCTCTCTGCCTCTTTCTCTCTGCCTCTCTCTGCCTCTTTCTCTCTGCCTTTTTCTCTCTTTTTCTCTGCCTCTTTCTCTCTCTCTGTCTCGTTCTTTCTCTCTGTCTCGTTCTTTCTCTCTGCCTCTTTCTTTCTCTTTGCCTCTTTCTCTCTGCCTCTTTCTCTCTGCCTCTCTCTGCCTCTTTCTCTCTGCCTCTCTCTGCCTCTTTCTCTCTGCCTCTTTCTCTCTGCCTCTCTCTGCCTCTTTCTCTCTGCCTCTCTCTGCCTCTTTCTCTCTTTTTCTCTGCCTCTTTCTCACTTTTTCTCTGCCTCTTTCTCTCTTTTTCTCTGCCTCTTTCTCTCTTTTTCTCTGCCTCTTTCTTTCTCTCTGTCTCGTTCTTTCTCTCTGTCTCGTTCTTTCTCTCTGTCTCTTTCTCTCTGTCTCTTTCTCTCTGCCTCTTTCTCTATGCCTCTTTCTTTCTCTCTGTCTCGTTCTTTCTCTCTGTCTCGTTCTTTCTCTCTGCCTCTTTCTTTTTCTCTGCCTCTTTCTGTCTGCCTCTTTCTCTCTGCCTCTCTCTGCCTCTTTCTCTCTGCCTCTCTCTGCCTCTTTCTCTCTGCCTTTTTCTCTCTTTTTCTCTGCCTCTTTCTCTCTCTCTGTCTCGTTCTTTCTCTCTGTCTCGTTCTTTCTCTCTGTCTCGTTTCTTTCTCTCTGTCTCGTTCTTTCTCTCTGTCTCGTTCTTTCTGTCTCGTTCTTTCTCTCTGTCTCTTTCTCTCTGCCTCTTTCTCTCTGTCTCTTTCTTTCTCTCTGCCTCTTTCTCTCTGCCTCTCTCTGCCTCTTTCTCTCTGCCTCTCTCTGCCTCTTTCTCTCTTTTTCTCTGCCTCTTTCTCTCTTTTTCTCTGCCTCTTTCTCTCTTTTTCTCTGCCTCTTTCTTTCTCTCTGTCTCGTTCTTTCTCTCTGTCTCGTTCTTTCTCTCTGTCTCTTTCTCTCTGTCTCTTTCTCTCTGCCTCTTTCTCTATGCCTCTTTCTTTCTCTCTGTCTCTTTCTTTCTCTCTGTCTCTTTCTTTCTCTCTGCCTCTTTCTCTCTGCCTCTCTCTGCCTCTTTCTCTCTGCCTCTCTCTACCTCTATCTCTCTGCCTCTGTCTCACTGCCTCTTTCTCTTTGTGTCTTTCTCTCTGCCTCTTTCGTTCTGCCTCTTTCTCTCTGTCTCGTTCTTTCTCTCTGTCTCGTTCTTTCTCTCTGTCTCGTTCTTTCTCTCTGTCTCGTTCTTTCTCTCTGTCTCTTTCTTTCTCTCTGCCTCTTTCTCTCTGCCTCTCTCTGCCTCTTTCTCTCTGCCTCTCTCTACCTCTATCTCTCTGCCTCTGTCTCACTGCCTCTTTCTCTTTGTGTCTTTCTCTCTGCCTCTTTCGTTCTGCCTCTTTCTCTCTGTCTCGTTCTTTCTCTCTGTCTCGTTCTTTCTCTCTGTCTCGTTCTTTCTCTCTGTCTCGTTCTTTCTCTCTGTCTCGTTCTTTCTCTCTGTCTCGGTCTTTCTCTCTGTCTCGGTCTTTCTCTCTGTCTCGTTCTTTCTCTCTGTCTCGTTCTTTCTCTCTGTCTCGTTCTTTCTCTCTGTCTCTTTCTTTCTCTCTGCCTCTTTCTTTCTCTCTGTCTCTTTTTTCTCTCTGCCTCTTTCTCTCTGCCTCTCTCTGCCTCTTTCTCTCTTTTTCTCTGCCTCTCTTTCTCTCTCTTTTTCTCTGCCTCTTTCTCTCTCTCTGTCTCGTTCTTTCTCTCTGTCTCGTTTTTTTCTCTGTCTCGTTCTTTCTGTCTCGTTCTTTCTCTCTGTCTCTTTCTCTCTGCCTCTTTCTTTCTCTCTGTCTCTTTCTTTCTCTCTGCCTCTTTCTCTCTGCCTCTCTCTGCCTCTTTCTCTCTGCTTCTCTCTGCCTCTTTCTCTCTGTCTCGTTCTTTCTCTCTGTCTCGTTCTTTCTCTCTGTCTCGTTCTTTCTCTCTGTCTCGTTCTTTCTCTCTGCCTCTGTCTCTCTGCCTCTTTCTCTCTGCCTCTTTCTCTCTGCCTCTTTCTCTCTGCCTCTTTCTCTCTGTCTCGTTCTTTCTCTCTGTCTCGTTCTTTCTCTCTGTCTCGTTCTTTCTCTCTGTCTCGTTCTTTCTCTCTGCCTCTTTCTCTCTGTCTCTGTCTCTCTGCCTCTTTCTCTCTGCCTCTTTCTCTCTGCCTCTTTCTCTCTGCCTCTTTCTTTCTGCCTCTCTTTCTCTCTGCCTCTTTCTTTCTGCCTCTTTCTTCCTGCCTTTTTCTCTCTGTCTCATTCTTTCTCTCTGCCTCTGTCTCACTGCCTCTTTCTCTTTGTGTCTTTCTCTCTGCCTCTTTCGTTCTGCCTCTTTCTCTCTGCCTCTTTCTCTCTGTCTCGTTCTTTCTCTCTGTCTCGTTCTTTCTCTCTGTCTCGTTCTTTCTCTCTGTCTCGTTCTTTCTCTCTGTCTCGTTCTTTCTCTCTGTCTCTTTCTTTCTCTCTGCCTCTTTCTTTCTCTCTGCCTCTTTCTCTCTGCCTCTTTCTCTCTGCCTCTCTCTGCCTCTTTCTCTCTGCCTCTTTCTCTCTGCCTTTTTCTCTCTTTTTCTCTGCCTCTTTCTCTCTCTCTGTCTCGTTCTTTCTCTCTGTCTCGTTCTTTCTCTCTGCCTCTTTCTTTCTCTTTGCCTCTTTCTCTCTGCCTCTTTCTCTCTGCCTCTCTCTGCCTCTTTCTCTCTGCCTCTCTCTGCCTCTTTCTCTCTGCCTCTTTCTCTCTGCCTCTCTCTGCCTCTTTCTCTCTGCCTCTCTCTGCCTCTTTCTCTCTTTTTCTCTGCCTCTTTCTCACTTTTTCTCTGCCTCTTTCTCTCTTTTTCTCTGCCTCTTTCTCTCTTTTTCTCTGCCTCTTTCTTTCTCTCTGTCTCGTTCTTTCTCTCTGTCTCGTTCTTTCTCTCTGTCTCTTTCTCTCTGTCTCTTTCTCTCTGCCTCTTTCTCTATGCCTCTTTCTTTCTCTCTGTCTCGTTCTTTCTCTCTGTCTCGTTCTTTCTCTCTGCCTCTTTCTTTCTCTCTGCCTCTTTCTGTCTGCCTCTTTCTCTCTGCCTCTCTCTGCCTCTTTCTCTCTGCCTCTCTCTGCCTCTTTCTCTCTGCCTCTCTCTGCCTCTTTCTCTCTGCCTTTTTCTCTCTTTTTCTCTGCCTCTTTCTCTCTCTCTGTCTCGTTCTTTCTCTCTGTCTCGTTCTTTCTCTCTGTCTCGTTCTTTCTCTCTGTCTCGTTCTTTCTGTCTCGTTCTTTCTCTCTGTCTCTTTCTCTCTGCCTCTTTCTCTCTGTCTCTTTCTTTCTCTCTGCCTCTTTCTCTCTGCCTCTCTCTGCCTCTTTCTCTCTGCCTCTCTCTGCCTCTTTCTCTCTTTTTCTCTGCCTCTTTCTCTCTTTTTCTCTGCCTCTTTCTCTCTTTTTCTCTGCCTCTTTCTTTCTCTCTGTCTCGTTCTTTCTCTCTGTCTCGTTCTTTCTCTCTGTCTCTTTCTCTCTGTCTCTTTCTCTCTGCCTCTTTCTCTATGCCTCTTTCTTTCTCTCTGTCTCTTTCTTTCTCTCTGTCTCTTTCTTTCTCTCTGCCTCTTTCTCTCTGCCTCTCTCTGCCTCTTTCTCTCTGCCTCTCTCTACCTCTATCTCTCTGCCTCTGTCTCACTGCCTCTTTCTCTTTGTGTCTTTCTCTCTGCCTCTTTCGTTCTGCCTCTTTCTCTCTGTCTCGTTCTTTCTCTCTGTCTCGTTCTTTCTCTCTGTCTCGTTCTTTCTCTCTGTCTCGTTCTTTCTCTCTGTCTCGGTCTTTCTCTCTGTCTCGGTCTTTCTCTCTGTCTCGTTCTTTCTCTCTGTCTCGTTCTTTCTCTCTGTCTCGTTCTTTCTCTCTGTCTCTTTCTTTCTCTCTGCCTCTTTCTTTCTCTCTGCCTCTTTCTCTCTGCCTCTTTCTCTCTGCCTCTCTCTGCCTCTTTCTCTCTGCCTCTCTCTGCCTCTTTCTCTCTGCCTCTCTCTGCCTCTTTCTCTCTGCCTCTTTCTCTCTTTTTCTCTGCCTCTTTCTCTCTCTCTGTCTCATTCTTTCTCTCTGTCTCGTTCTTTCTCTCTGTCTCGTTCTTTCTCTCTGTCTCGTTCTTTCTCTCTGTCTCGTTCTTTCTGTCTCGTTCTTTCTCTTTGTCTCTTTCTCTCTGCCTCTTTCTTTCTCTCTGTCTCTTTCTTTCTCTCTGCCTCTTTCTCTCTGCCTCTCTCTGCCTCTTTCTCTCTGCCTCTCTCTGCCTCTTTCTCTCTCTTTTTTCTCTGCCTCTTTCTCTCTTTTTTCTCTGCCCTCTTTCTCTCTTTTTCTCTGTCTCTTTCTCTCTTTTTCTCTGCCTCTTTCTTTCTCTCTGTCTCGTTCTTTCTCTCTGTCTCGTTCTTTCTCTCTGCCTCTTTCTTTCACTCTACCTCTTTCTCTCTGCCTCTTTCTTTCTCTCTGCCTCTCTCTGCCTCTTTCTCTCTGCCTCTCTCTGCCTCTTTCTCTCTGCCTCTTTCTCTCTTTTTCTCTGCCTCTTTCTCTCTCCCTGTCTCGTTCTTTCTCTCTGTCTCGTTCTTTCTCTCTGTCTCGTTCTTTCTCTCTGCCTCTTTCTTTCTCTCTGTCTCGTTCTTTCTCTCTGTCTCGTTCTTTCTCTCTGCCTCTTTCTTTCTCTCTGCCTCTTTCTCTCTGCCTCTTTCTCTCTGCCTCTCTCTGCCTCTTTCTCTCTGCCTCTTTCTCTTTGTGTCTTTCTCTCTCTGCCTCTTTTCTGCCTCTTTCTCTCTGCCTCTTTCTCTCTGTCTCGTTCTTTCTTTCTGTCTCGTTCTTTGTCTCTGTCTCGTTCTTTCTCTCTGTCTCGTTCTTTCTCTCTGTCTCGTTCTTTCTCTCTGTCTCGTTCTTTCTCTCTGTCTCGTTCTTTCTCTCTGTCTCGTTCTTTCTCTCTGCCTCGTTCTTTCTCTCTGTCTCTTTCTCTCTGCCTCTTTCTTTCTCTCTGTCTCTTTCTTTCTCTCTGCCTCTTTCTCTCTGCCTCTCTCTGCCTCTTTCTCTCTTTTTCTCTGTCTCTTTCTCTCTTTTTCTCTGCCTCTTTCTTTCTCTCTGTCTCGTTCTTTCTCTCTGTCTCGTTCTTTCTCTCTGTCTCGTTCTTTCTCTCTGCCTCTTTCTTTCTCTTTGCCTCTTTCTCTCTGCCTCTTTCTCTCTGCCTCTCTCTGCCTCTTTCTCTCTGCCTCTCTCTGCCTCTTTCTCTCTGCCTCTTTCTCTCTTTTTCTCTGCCTCTTTCTCTCTCCCTGTCTCGTTCCTTCTCTCTGTCTCGTTCTTTCTCTCTGTCTCGTTCTTTCTCTCTGCCTCTTTCTTTCTCTCTGTCTCGTTCTTTCTCTCTGTCTCGTTCTTTCTCTCTGTCTCGTTCTTTCTCTCTGTCTCGTTCTTTCTGTCTCGTTCTTTCTCTCTGTCTCTTTTCTCTCTGCCTCTTTCTTTCTCTCTGTCTCTTTCTTTCTCTCTGCCTCTTTCTCTCTGCCTCTCTCTGCCTCTTTCTCTCTGCCTCTCTCTGCCTCTTTCTCTCTTTTTCTCTGCCTCTTTCTCTCTTTTTCTCTGCCTCTTTCTCTCTGCCTCTCTCTGCCTCTTTCTCTCTGCCTCTCTCTGCCTCTTTCTCTCTTTTTCTCTGCCTCTTTCTCCCTTTTTCTCTGCCTCTTTCTCTCTTTTTCTCTGCCTCTTTCTTTCTCTCTGTCTCGTTCTTTCTCTCTGTCTCGTTCTTTCTCTCTGTCTCTTTCTCTCTGTCTCTTTCTCTCTGCCTCTCTTCTCTATGCTCTCTCTTTCTTTCTCTCTGTCTCTTTCTTTCTCTCTGTCTCTTTCTTTCTCTCTGCCTCTTTCTCTCTGCCTCTCTCTCTGCCTCTTTCTCTCTGCCTCTCTACCTCTATCTCTCTGCCTCTGTCTCACTGCCTCTTTCTCTTTGTGTCTTTCTCTCTGCCTCTTTCGTTCTGCCTCTTTCTCTCTGTCTCGTTCTTTCTCTCTGTCTCGTTCTTTCTCTCTGTCTCGTTCTTTCTCTCTGTCTCGTTCTTTCTCTCTGTCTCGGTCTTTCTCTCTGTCTCGGTCTTTCTCTCTGTCTCGTTCTTTCTCTCTGTCTCATTCTTTCTCTCTGTCTCGTTCTTTCTCTCTGTCTCTTTCTTTCTCTCTGCCTCTTTCTTTCTCTCTGCCTCTTTCTCTCTGCCTCTTTCTCTCTGCCTCTTTCTCTCTGCCTCTCTCTGCCTCTTTCTCTCTGCCTCTCTCTGCCTCTTTCTCTCTGCCTCTCTCTGCCTCTTTCTCTCTGCCTCTTTCTCTCTTTTTCTCTGCCTCTTTCTCTCTCTCTGTCTCATTCTTTCTCTCTGTCTCGTTCTTTCTCTCTGTCTCGTTCTTTCTCTCTGTCTCGTTCTTTCTCTCTGTCTCGTTCTTTCTGTCTCGTTCTTTCTCTCTGTCTCTTTCTCTCTGCCTCTTTCTTTCTCTCTGTCTCTTTCTTTCTCTCTGCCTCTTTCTCTCTGCCTCTCTCTGCCTCTTTCTCTCTGCTCTCTCTGCCTCTTTCTCTCTCTTTTTCTCTGCCTCTTTCTCTCTTCTCTCTTTCTCTCTTTTTCTCTCTCTTTCTCTCTTTTTCTCTCTCTTTCTTTCTCTCTGTCTCGTTCTTTCTCTCTGTCTCGTTCTTTCTCTCTGCCTCTTTCTTTCACTCTACCTCTTTCTCTCTGCCTCTTTCTTTCTCTCTGCCTCTCTCTGCCTCTTTCTCTCTGCCTCTCTCTGCCTCTTTCTCTCTGCCTCTTTCTCTCTTTTTCTCTGCCTCTTTCTCTCTCCCTGTCTCGTTCTTTCTCTCTGTCTCGTTCTTTCTCTCTGTCTCGTTCTTTCTCTCTGCCTCTTTCTTTCTCTCTGTCTCGTTCTTTCTCTCTGTCTCGTTCTTTCTCTCTGCCTCTTTCTTTCTCTCTGCCTCTTTCTCTCTGCCTCTTTCTCTCTGCCTCTCTCTGCCTCTTTCTCTCTGCCTCTTTCTCTTTGTGTCTTTCTCTCTGCCTCTTTCGTTCTGCCTCTTTCTCTCTGCCTCTTTCTCTCTGTCTCGTTCTTTCTTTCTGTCTCGTTCTTTGTCTCTGTCTCGTTCTTTCTCTCTGTCTCGTTCTTTCTCTCTGTCTCGTTCTTTCTCTCTGTCTCGTTCTTTCTCTCTGTCTCGTTCTTTCTCTCTGTCTCGTTCTTTCTCTCTGCCTCGTTCTTTCTCTCTGTCTCTTTCTCTCTGCCTCTTTCTTTCTCTCTGTCTCTTTCTTTCTCTCTGCCTCTTTCTCTCTTCTCTGCCTCTTTCTCTCTTTTTCTCTGTCTCTTTTCTCTTTTCTCTGCCTTTTCTTTCTCTCTGTCTCGTTCTTTCTCTCTGTCTCGTTCTTTCTCTCTGTCTCGTTCTTTCTCTCTGCCTCTTTCTTTCTCTTTGCCTCTTTCTCTCTGCCTCTTTCTCTCTGCCTCTCTCTGCCTCTTTCTCTCTGCCTCTCTCTGCCTCTTTCTCTCTGCCTCTTTCTCTCTTTTTCTCTGCCTCTTTCTCTCTCCCTGTCTCGTTCCTTCTCTCTGTCTCGTTCTTTCTCTCTGTCTCGTTCTTTCTCTCTGCCTCTTTCTTTCTCTCTGTCTCGTTCTTTCTCTCTGTCTCGTTCTTTCTCTCTGTCTCGTTCTTTCTGTCTCGTTCTTTCTCTCTGTCTCTTTCTCTCTGCCTCTTTCTTTCTCTCTGTCTCTTTCTTTCTCTCTGCCTCTTTCTCTCTGCCTCTCTCTGCCTCTTTCTCTCTGCCTCTCTCTGCCTCTTTCTCTCTTTTTCTCTGCCTCTTTCTCTCTTTTTCTCTGCCTCTTTCTTTCTCTCTGTCTCATTCTTTCTCTCTGTCTCGTTCTTTCTCTCTGTCTCGTTCTTTCTCTCTGTCTCGTTCTTTCTCTCTGTCTCGTTCTTTCTCTCTGTCTCGTTCTTTCTCTCTGCCTCGTTCTTTCTCTCTGTCTCTTTCTCTCTGCCTCTTTCTTTCTCTCTGTCTCTTTCTTTCTCTCTGCCTCTTTCTCTCTGCCTCTCTCTGCCTCTTTCTCTCTTTTTCTCTGTCTCTTTCTCTCTTTTTCTCTGCCTCTTTCTTTCTCTCTGCCTCTTTCTCTCTGCTTCTCTCTGCCTCTTTCTCTCTGTCTCGTTCTTTCTCTCTGTCTCGTTCTTTCTCTCTGTCTCGTTCTTTCTCTCTGTCTCGTTCTTTCTCTCTGCCTCTGTCTCTCTGCCTCTTTCTCTCTGCCTCTTTCTCTCTGCCTCTTTCTCTCTGCCTCTTTCTCTCTGTCTCGTTCTTTCTCTCTGTCTCGTTCTTTCTCTCTGTCTCGTTCTTTCTCTCTGTCTCGTTCTTTCTCTCTGCCTCTTTCTCTCTGTCTCTGTCTCTCTGCCTCTTTCTCTCTGCCTCTTTCTCTCTGCCTCTTTCTCTCTGCCTCTTTCTTTCTGCCTCCCTTTCTCTCTGCCTCTTTCTTTCTGCCTCTTTCTTCCTGCCTTTTTCTCTCTGTCTCATTCTTTCTCTCTGCCTCTGTCTCACTGCCTCTTTCTCTTTGTGTCTTTCTCTCTGCCTCTTTCGTTCTGCCTCTTTCTCTCTGCCTCTTTCTCTCTGTCTCGTTCTTTCTCTCTGTCTCGTTCTTTCTCTCTGTCTCGTTCTTTCTCTCTGTCTCGTTCTTTCTCTCTGTCTCGTTCTTTCTCTCTGTCTCGTTCTTTCTCTCTGCCTCTTTCTTTCTCTCTGCCTCTTTCTGTCTGCCTCTTTCTCTCTGCCTCTCTCTGCCTCTTTCTCTCTGCCTCTCTCTGCCTCTTTCTCTCTGCCTTTTCTCTCTTTTTCTCTGCCTCTTTCTCTCTCTGTCTCGTTCTTTCTCTCTGTCTCGTTCTTTCTCTCTGCCTCTTTCTTTCTCTTTGCCTCTTTCTCTCTGCCTCTTTCTCTCTGCCTCTCTCTGCCTCTTTCTCTCTGCTCTCTCTCTGTCTCTTTCTCTCTGCCTCTTTCTCTCTGCCTCTCTGCCTCTTTCTCTCTGCCTCTCTCTGCCTCTTTCTCTCTTTTTCTCTGCCTCTCTTTTTCTCTGCCTCTTTCTCTCTTTTTCTCTGCCTCTTTCTCTCTTTTTCTCTGCCTCTTTCTTTCTCTCTGTCTCGTTCTTTCTCTCTGTCTCGTTCTTTCTCTCTGTCTCTTTCTCTCTGTCTCTTTCTCTCTGCCTCTTTCTCTATGCCTCTTTCTTTCTCTCTGTCTCGTTCTTTCTCTCTGTCTCGTTCTTTCTCTCTGCCTCTTTCTTTCTCTCTGCCTCTTTCTGTCTGCCTCTTTCTCTCTGCCTCTCTCTGCCTCTTTTCTCTGCCTCTCTCTGCCTCTTTCTCTCTGCCTTTTTCTCTCTTTTTCTCTGCCTCTTTCTCTCTCTCTGTCTCGTTCTTTCTCTCTGTCTCGTTCTTTCTCACTGTCTCGTTCTTTCTCTCTGTCTCGTTCTTTCTCTCTGTCTCGTTCTTTCTGTCTCGTTCTTTCTCTCTGTCTCTTTCTCTCTGCCTCTTTCTCTCTGTCTCTTTCTTTCTCTCTGCCTCTTTCTCTCTGCCTCTCTCTGCCTCTTTCTCTCTGCTCTCTCTGCCTCTTTCTCTCTTTTTCTCTGCCTCTTTCTCTCTTTTCTCTGCCTCTTTCTCTCTTTTTCTCTGCCTCTTTCTTTCTCTCTGTCTCGTTCTTTCTCTCTGTCTCGTTCTTTCTCTCTGTCTCTTTCTCTCTGTCTCTTTCTCTCTGCCTCTTTCTCTATGCCTCTTTCTTTCTCTCTGTCTCTTTCTTTCTCTCTGTCTCTTTCTTTCTCTCTGCCTCTTTCTCTCTGCCTCTCTCTGCCTCTTTCTCTCTGCCTCTCTCTACCTCTATCTCTCTGCCTCTGTCTCACTGCCTCTTTCTCTTTGTGTCTTTCTCTCTGCCTCTTTCGTTCTGCCTCTTTCTCTCTGTCTCGTTCTTTCTCTCTGTCTCGTTCTTTCTCTCTGTCTCGTTCTTTCTCTCTGTCTCGTTCTTTCTCTCTGTCTCTTTCTTTCTCTCTGCCTCTTTCTCTCTGCCTCTCTCTGCCTCTTTCTCTCTGCCTCTCTCTACCTCTATCTCTCTGCCTCTGTCTCACTTGCCTCTTTCTCTTTGTGTCTTTCTCTCTGCCTCTTTCGTTCTGCCTCTTTCTCTCTGTCTCGTTCTTTCTCTCTGTCTCGTTCTTTCTCTCTGTCTCGTTCTTTCTCTCTGTCTCGTTCTTTCTCTCTGTCTCGTTCTTTCTCTCTGTCTCGGTCTTTCTCTCTGTCTCGGTCTTTCTCTCTGTCTCGTTCTTTCTCTCTGTCTCGTTCTTTCTCTCTGTCTCGTTCTTTCTCTCTGTCTCTTTCTTTCTCTCTGCCTCTTTCTTTCTCTCTGTCTCTTTTTTTTTTCTCTCTGCCTCTTTCTCTCTGCCTCTCTCTGCCTCTTTCTCTCTTTTTCTCTGCCTCTTTCTCTCTTTTTCTCTGCCTCTTTCTCTCTCTGTCTCGTTCTTTCTCTCTGTCTCGTTTTCTCTCTGTCTCGTTCTTTCTGTCTCGTTCTTTCTCTCTGTCTCTTTCTCTCTGCCTCTTTCTTTCTCTCTGTCTCTTTCTTTCTCTCTGCCTCTTTCTCTCTGCCTCTCTCTGCCTCTTTCTCTCTGCTTCTCTCTGCCTCTTTCTCTCTGTCTCGTTCTTTCTCTCTGTCTCGTTCTTTCTCTCTGTCTCGTTCTTTCTCTCTGTCTCGTTCTTTCTCTCTGCCTCTGTCTCTCTGCCTCTTTCTCTCTGCCTCTTTCTCTCTGCCTCTTTCTCTCTGTCTCGTTCTTTCTCTCTGTCTCGTTCTTTCTCTCTGTCTCGTTCTTTCTCTCTGTCTCGTTCTTTCTCTCTGCCTCTTTCTCTCTGTCTCTGTCTCTCTGCCTCTTTCTCTCTGCCTCTTTCTCTCTGCCTCTTTCTCTCTGCCTCTTTCTTTCTGCCTCTCTTTCTCTCTGCCTCTTTCTTTCTGCCTCTTTCTTCCTGCCTTTTTCTCTCTGTCTCATTCTTTCTCTCTGCCTCTGTCTCACTGCCTCTTTCTCTTTCTCTTTTGTCTTTCTCTCTGCCTCTTTCTGTTCTGCCTCTTTCTTCTGCCTCTTTCTCTCTGTCTCGTTCTTTCTCTCTGTCTCGTTCTTTCTCTCTGTCTCGTTCTTTCTCTCTGTCTCGTTCTTTCTCTCTGTCTCTTTCTTTCTCTCTGTCTCTGTCTTTCTTTCTCTCTGCCTCTTTCTTTCTCTCTCTGCCTCTTTCTCTCTGCCTTTTTTCTCTTTTCTCTGCCTCTTTCTCTCTCTCTGTCTCTCTTTCTCTCTTCTCTCTCTCTCTCTGCCTCTTTCTTTCTCTGCCTCTTTCTCTCTTCTTTTCTCTGCCTCTCTCTCTTTCTGCCTCTCTCTTCTCTGTCTCTTTCTCTCTGCCTCTCTCTGCCTCTTTCTTTCTCTCTGCCTCTTTCTCTCTTTTTCTTGCCTCTTTCTCTCTGCCTCTTTTCTCTCTTTCTCTCTTTTTCTCTGCCTCTTTCTTTCTCTCTGTCTCGTTCTTTCTCTCTGTCTCTTTCTCTCTGTCTCTCTCTGTCTCTTTTCTTTCTCTCTGCCTCTTTCTCTCTGTTCTTTCTCTCTGCCTCTTTTCTCTGCCTCTCTTTCTCTCTGCCTCTTTCTGTCTGCCTCTTTCTCTCTTTTTCTCTGCTCTCTTTCTCTGCTTTTCTCTGCCTCTCTCTGCCTCTTTTCTCTCTTTTTCTCTGCCTCTTTTCTCTCTGTTTTCTTTCTCTTTCTTTCTTTCTCTCTGTCTCGTTCTTTCTCTCTGTCTCGTTCTTTCTCTCTGTCTCTTTCTCTCTGTCTCTTTCTCTCTGCCTCTTTCTCTCTGCCTCTTTCTTTCTCTCTGCCTCTTTCTTTCTCTCTGTGTTTCTTTCTCTCTGCCTCTTTCTTTTTCTCTGCCTCTTTCTGTCTGCCTCTTTCTTTCTCTGCCTCTCTCTGCCTCTTTCTTTCTCTCTGCCGTTCTTTCTCTGTCTCGTTCTTTTTCTCTCTTCTCTCTGTCTCTTTCTCTCTGCCTTTTCTCTCTCTTTTTTTCTCTGTCTCTTTCTTCTCTCTGTCTCGTTCTTTCTCTCTGTCTCTTTTCTTTCTCTCTGTCTCGTTCTTTCTCTCTGTCTCTGTTCTTTCTGTCTCTGTTCTTTCTCTCTGTCTCTTTCTCTCTGCCTCTTTTTCTCTCTGTCTCTTTCTTTTTCTCTCTGTTCTTTCTCTCTCTTTCTGTCTCGTTCTTTCTTCTTCTTTCTCTCTGCCTCTTTCTCTCTGTCTCTTTTCTCTCTGCCTCTTTCTCTTGCCTCTCTCTGCCTCTTTCTTTTCTCTCTGCCTCTTTCTCTCTTTTTCTCTGCCTCTTTCTCTCTTTTTCTCTGCCTCTTTCTCTTTTTTTCTCTGCCTCTTTCTTTCTCTCTGTCTCGTTTCTTTCTCTCTGTCTCGTTCTTTCTCTCTGTCTCTTTCTCTCTGTCTCTTTCTCTCTGCCTCTTTCTCTATGCCTCTTTTTTCTCTCTGTCTCTTTCTTTCTCTCTGTCTCTTTCTTTCTCTCTGCCTCTTTCTCTCTCTCTCTCTCTGCCTCTTTCTCTCTGCCTCTCTCTACCTCTATCTCTCTGCCTCTGTCTCACTGCCTCTTTCTCTTTGTGTCTTTCTCTCTGCCTCTTTCGTTCTGCCTCTTTCTCTCTGTCTCGTTCTTCTCTCTGTCTCGTTCTTTCTCTCTGTCTCGTTCTTTCTCTCTGTCTCGTTCTTTCTCTCTGTCTCGGTCTTTCTCTCTGTCTCGGTCTTTCTCTCTGTCTCGTTCTTTCTCTCTGTCTCTTCTTTCTCTCTGTCTCTTTCTTTCTCTCTGTCTCTTTCTTTCTCTCTGCCTCTTTCTCTCTGCCTCTTTCTCTCTGCCTCTTTCTCTCTGCCTCTTTCTCTCTGCCTCTCTCTGCCTCTTTCTCTCTGCCTCTCTCTGCCTCTTTCTCTCTGCCTCTTTCTCTCTTTTTCTCTGCCTCTTTCTCTCTCTCTGTCTCATTCTTTCTCTCTGTCTCGTTCTTTCTCTCTGTCTCGTTCTTTCTCTCTGTCTCGTTCTTTCTCTCTGTCTCGTTCTTTCTGTCTCGTTCTTTCTCTCTGTCTCTTTCTCTCTGCCTCTTTCTTTCTCTCTGTCT
The DNA here is from genome assembly GCF_023373465.1 of Oncorhynchus keta. NCBI lineage: Eukaryota > Metazoa > Chordata > Actinopteri > Salmoniformes > Salmonidae > Oncorhynchus > Oncorhynchus keta. The sequence goes on along the minus strand of NC_068430.1, from coordinate 47,566,197 downwards.
CTTTCTTTCTCTCTGCCTCTTTCTCTCTGCCTCTCTCTGCCTCTTTCTCTCTGCCTCTCTCTGCCTCTTTCTCTCTTTTTCTCTGCCTCTTTCTCTCTTTTTCTCTGCCTCTTTCTCTCTTTTTCTCTGTCTCTTTCTCTCTTTTTCTCTGCCTCTTTCTTTCTCTCTGTCTCGTTCTTTCTCTCTGTCTCGTTCTTTCTCTCTGCCTCTTTCTTTCACTCTACCTCTTTCTCTCTGCCTCTTTCTTTCTCTCTGCCTCTCTCTGCCTCTTTCTCTCTGCCTCTCTCTGCCTCTTTCTCTCTGCCTCTTTCTCTCTTTTTCTCTGCCTCTTTCTCTCTCCCTGTCTCGTTCTTTCTCTCTGTCTCGTTCTTTCTCTCTGTCTCGTTCTTTCTCTCTGCCTCTTTCTTTCTCTCTGTCTCGTTCTTTCTCTCTGTCTCGTTCTTTCTCTCTGCCTCTTTCTTTCTCTCTGCCTCTTTCTCTCTGCCTCTTTCTCTCTGCCTCTCTGCCTCTTTCTCTCTGCCTCTTTCTCTTTGTGTCTTTCTCTCTGCCTCTTTCGTTCTGCCTCTTTCTCTCTGCCTCTTTCTCTCTGTCTCGTTCTTTCTTTCTGTCTCGTTCTTTGTCTCTGTCTCGTTCTTTCTCTCTGTCTCGTTCTTTCTCTCTGTCTCGTTCTTTCTCTCTGTCTCGTTCTTTCTCTCTGTCTCGTTCTTTCTCTCTGTCTCGTTCTTTCTCTCTGCCTCGTTCTTTCTCTCTGTCTCTTTCTCTCTGCCTCTTTCTTTCTCTCTGTCTCTTTCTTTCTCTCTGCCTCTTTCTCTCTGCCTCTCTCTGCCTCTTTCTCTCTTTTTCTCTGTCTCTTTCTCTCTTTTTCTCTGCCTTTTTCTTTCTCTCTGTCTCGTTCTTTCTCTCTGTCTCGTTCTTTCTCTCTGTCTCGTTCTTTCTCTCTGCCTCTTTCTTTCTCTTTGCCTCTTTCTCTCTGCTCTCTTTCTCTCTGCCTCTCTCTGCCTCTTTCTCTCTGCTCTCTGCCTCTTTCTCTCTGCCTCTTTTTCTCTCTTTTTCTCTGCCTCTTTCTCTCTCCCTGTCTCGTTCCTTCTCTCTGTCTCGTTCTTTCTCTCTGTCTCGTTCTTTCTCTCTGCCTCTTTCTTTCTCTCTGTCTCGTTCTTTCTCTCTGTCTCGTTCTTTCTCTCTGTCTCGTTCTTTCTCTCTGTCTCGTTCTCTCTGTCTCGTTCTTTCTCTCTGTCTCGTTCTTTCTCTCTGTCTCTTTCTCTCTGTCTCTTTCTCTCTGCCTCTTTCTCTATGCCTCTTTCTTTCTCTCTGTCTCGTTCTTTCTCTCTGTCTCGTTCTTTCTCTCTGCCTCTTTCTTTCTCTCTGCCTCTTTCTGTCTGCCTCTTTCTCTCTGCCTCTCTCTGCCTCTTTCTCTCTGCCTCTCTCTGCCTCTTTCTCTCTGCCTCGCTCTGCCTCTTTCTCTCTGCCTTTTTCTCTCTTTTTCTCTGCCTCTTTCTCTCTCTCTGTCTCGTTCTTTCTCTCTGTCTCGTTCTTTCTCTCTGTCTCGTTCTTTCTCTCTGTCTCGTTCTTTCTGTCTCGTTCTTTCTCTCTGTCTCTTTCTCTCTGCCTCTTTCTCTCTGTCTCTTTCTTTCTCTCTGCCTCTTTCTCTCTGCCTCTCTCTGCCTCTTTCTCTCTTTTTCTCTGCCTCTTTCTCTCTTTTTCTCTGCCTCTTTCTCTCTTTTTTCTCTGCCTCTTTCTTTCTCTCTGTCTCGTTCTTTCTCTCTGTCTCAGTTTTTCTCTCTGTCTCTTTCTCTCTGTCTCTTTCTCTCTGCCTCTTTCTCTATGCCTCTTTCTTTCTCTCTGTCTCTTTCTTTCTCTCTGTCTCTTTCTTTCTCTCTGCCTCTTTCTATTTGCCTCTCTCTGCCTCTTTCTCTCTGCCTCTCTCTACCTCTATCTCTCTGCCTCTGTCTCTGCCTCTTTCTCTTTGTGTCTTTCTCTCTGCCTCTTTCGTTCTGCCTCTTTCTCTCTGTCTCGTTCTTTCTCTCTGTCTCGTTCTTTCTCTCTGTCTCGTTCTTTCTCTCTGTCTCGTTCTTTCTCTCTGTCTCGGTCTTTCTCTCTGTCTCGGTCTTTCTCTCTGTCTCGTTCTTTCTCTCTGTCTCGTTCTTTCTCTCTGTCTCGTTCTTTCTCTCTGTCTCTTTCTTTCTCTCTGCCTCTTTCTTTCTCTCTGCCTCTTTCTCTCTGCCTCTTTCTCTCTGCCTCTTTCTCTCTCTGTCTCTCTCTGCCTCTTTCTCTCTGCCTCTCATAAACAAGCTCTAAATCATGTCTCTGCCTCTCTCTGCCTCTTTCTCTCTGCCTCTTTCTCTTTTTTCTCTGCCTCTTTCTCTCTCTCTGTCTCATTCTTTCTCTCTGTCTCGTTCTTTCTCTCTGTCTCGTTCTTTCTCTCTGTCTCGTTCTTTCTCTCTGTCTCGTTCTTTTGTCTCGTTCTTTCTCTCTGTCTCTTTCTCTCTGCCTCTTTCTTTCTCTCTGTCTCTTTCTTTCTCTCTGCCTCTTTCTCTCTGCCTCTCTCTGCCTCTTTCTCTCTGCCTCTCTCTGCCTCTTTCTCTCTTTTTCTCTGCCTCTTTCTCTCTTTTTCTCTGCCTCTTTCTCTCTTTTTTTCTCTGTCTCTTTCTCTCTTTTTCTCTGCCTCTTTCTTTCTCTCTGTCTCGTTCTTTCTCTCTGTCTCGTTCTTTCTTCTGCCTCTTTCTTTCACAACCTCTTTCTCTCTGCCTCTTTCTTTTCTCTGCCTCTCTCTGCCTCTTTCTCTCTGCCTCTCTCTGCCTCTTTCTCTCTGCCTCTCTCTTTGAGATCTTTTTCTCTGCCTCTTTCTCTCTCCCTGTCTCGTTCTTTCTCTCTGTCTCGTTCTTTCTCTCTGTCTCGTTCTTTCTCTCTGCCTCTTTCTTTCTCTCTGTCTCGTTCTTTCTCTCTGTCTCGTTCTTTCTCTCTGCCTCTTTCTTTCTCTCTGCCTCTTTCTCTCTGCCTCTTTCTCTCTGCCTCTCTCTGCCTCTTTCTCTCTGCCTCTTTCTCTTTTGTCTTTCTCTCTGCCTCTTTTTGTTCTGCCTCTTTCTCTCTGCCTCTTTCTCTCTGTCTCGTTCTTTCTTTCTGTCTCGTTCTTTGTCTCTGTCTCGTTCTTTCTCTCTGTCTCGTTCTTTCTCTCTGTCTCGTTCTTTCTCTCTGTCTCGTTCTTTCTCTCTGTCTCGTTCTTTCTCTCTGTCTCGTTCTTTCTCTCTGCCTCGTTCTTTCTCTCTGTCTCTTTCTCTCTGCCTCTTTCTTTCTCTCTGTCTCTTTCTTTCTCTCTGCCTCTTTCTCTCTGCCTCTCTCTCCTCTTTCTCTCTTTTTCTCTGTCTCTTTTCTCTTTTTCTCTGCCTCTTTCTTTCTCTCTGTCTCGTTCTTTTCTCTGTCTCGTTCTTTCTCTGTTCTCGTTCTTTCTCTCTGCCTCTTTCTTTCTCTTTGCCTCTTTCTCTCTGCCTCTTTTCTCTGCTCTGCCTCTTTCTCTCTGCAGAAATCTGCCTCTTTCTCTCTGCCTCTTTCTCTCTTTTTCTCTGCCTCTTTCTCTCTCCTGTTCGTTCCTTCTCTCTGTCTCGTTCTTTCTCTCTGTCTCGTTCTTTCTCTCTGCCTCTTTCTTTCTCTCTGTCTCGTTCTTTCTCTCTGTCAGTTCTTTCTCTCTGTCCGTTCTTTCTCTCTGTCTCGTTCTTTCTGTCTCGTTCTTTCTCTCTGTCTCTTTCTCTCTGCCTCTTTCTTTCTCTCTGTCTCTTTCTTTCTCTCTGCCTCTTTCTCTCTGCCTCTCTCTGCCTCTTTCTCTCTGCCTCTCTCTGCCTCTTTCTCTCTTTTTCTCTGCCTCTTTCTCTCTTTTTCTCTGCCTCTTTCTTTCTCTCTGTCTCATTCTTTCTCTCTGTCTCGTTCTTTCTCTCTGTCTCGTTCTTTCTCTCTGTCTCGTTCTTTCTCTCTGTCTCGTTCTTTCTCTCTGTCTCGTTCTTTCTCTCTGCCTCGTTCTTTCTCTCTGTCTCTTTCTCTCTGCCTCTTTCTTTCTCTCTGTCTCTTTCTTTCTCTCTGCCTCTTTCTCTCTGCCTCTCTCTGCCTCTTTCTCTCTTTTTCTCTGTCTCTTTCTCTCTTTTTCTCTGCCTCTTTCTTTCTCTCTGTCTCGTTCTTTCTCTCTGTCTGTTCTTTCTCTCTGTCTCGTTCTTTCTCTCTGCAACTTTCTTTCTCTTTGCCTCTTTCCTCTGCCTCTTTCTCATGTTCTCTGCCTCTTTCTCTCTGCCTCTCTCTGCCTCTTTCTATTTGAGATTTCTCTCTTTTTCTCTGCCTCTTTCTCTCTCCTGTCTCGTTCCTTCTCTCTGAAATAAGTTCTTTCTCTCTGTCTCGTTCTTTCTCTCTGCCTCTTTCTTTCTCTCTGTCTCGTTCTTTCTCTCTGTCTCTTTCTCTCTGCCTCTTTCTTTCTCTCTGTCTCTTTCTTTCTCTCTGCCTCTTTCTCTCTGCCTCTCTCTGCCTCTTTCTCTCTTTTTCTCTGCCTCTTTCTCTCTTTTTCTCTGCCTCTTTCTTTCTCTCTGTCTCGTTCTTTCTCTCTGTCTCGTTCTTTCTCTCTGCCTCTTTCTTTCTCTCTGCCTCTTTCTCTCTGCCTCTTTCTCTCTGCCTCTCTCTGCCTCTTTCTCTCTGCCTCTCTCTGCCTCTTTCTCTCTGCCTCTTTCTCTCTTTTTCTCTGCTTCTTTCTCTCTCTCTGTCTCGTTCTTTCTCTCTGTCTCGTTCTTTCTCTCTGTCTCGTTCTTTCTCTCTGTCTCGTTCTTTCTCTCTGTCTCGTTCTTTCTGTCTCGTTGTTTCTCTCTGTCTCTGTCTCTCTGCCTCTTTCTCTCTGCCTCTCTCTCTCTCTGCAAGTTGCAACATTGACATGCAGAAATAAGCACTTTTCCATAAACAAGCTCTAAATCATGTTTGATGCACTCTGGATCTCCAATTTTTGTTGTGCTGTCTATTTGAGATTAAATTAACATTGTGGACAGTTTTTAGCTAGCTGCAACATCATGAAAATGTGGAAATAAGCACTTTTCCATAAACAAGCTCTAAATCATGTTTGATGCACTCTGGATAAAAACTTGTTTTTGTTATGTTTATTTGAGATGTTATGAAAACACTGTAGACTGTTTTCAGCAAGTTGCAACATTGAAATGCAGAAATAAGCACTTTTCCATAAACAAGCTCTAAATCATGGTTGATGCACTCTGGATGTCCTTGTTTTGCTGTGCTGTCTATTTGCAATGAAATTAACATTGTGGACAGTTTTCAGCAAGTTTCAACATGGAAATACAGAAATAAGCACTTTTCCATAAACAAGCTCTTAATCATGGTTGATGCACTTTGGATGTACAATTTTTACTGTGCTATCTATTTGAGATGAAATGAACATTGTGGACAGTTTTCAACAAGTTGCAACATTGAAATGCAGAAATAAGCACTTTTCCATAAACAAGCTCTAAATCATGTTTGATGCACTCTGGATGTCAGATTTAGGCTTTGCTGTCTATTTGCGA